>NC_133617.1:434926782-437326782 GCF_048593235.1 Sminthopsis crassicaudata
TAAAAACCATGAAGTAAAAATCACTTTATAGGAAAGGTACTGACCCACTGTGTCTAGGGAGTCTGCATGTATATGTGTATGTATGTCTATGTGTGTGTGAATGGATCATAGATTTAGAACTGGAATGGAACTTAAAATCCCTTTTCTTATTGCCATTTCATATTAGAAAATAAACCCAGCAACATAAGTAAGTTGTTCAAAATCACATGACCAACATGTTAGAAACAAGATTTGAATACAAGTCGTTCTGACCCCAAATCAGTGTATATTCCATGCTGTCCACCTTCATATAAAAAATAGTGGTCCTCTATATGTTGTAATTTAATAGGCTTTAGAAAGTCCTCAGATAAATTTATACATACATAAATATATATATATATATATATATATATATATATGCACACATACACCTGCACACATATATGTGCATAAACATACAATTGATAGATAGAATACATAATAAACCAGTAATACCTGAAAGGACTTAAGAGATCATCTAGTCAAGTCTCATCTTCTAGATAGGTCCCTTAAGTATTGTTTTCATCTAGAAAGTCAGTTCTTCAATAAAGAAAATATCTTAATTATTGCATAGTTGACAAAATGGGTAGATCCCTGAATTTGGAGTCAGGGAAACTTGGGATCAAATCCAGACTCAGATACTTCATAGAGCTGTGACCCATTTAACTTCTATCTGCCTCAGTTTTCTCATCTGTAAAATGGAAATATTTATAGTATTTACCTCTAGGGTTTGTGAAGTTGAGAAAATATCTGTAAAGCTTTTAGCACAGACCTAATACATAGCAGGTATCAAATAAATGCTTGTTGAAATTTAAAAATGAATTTTAAAATTATATTTAAATCACCCCAGTATCTAGATAGCACTTTGTACACAGGAGACACCTAATAAAAAGTTACTGAATGAATGAAAGAATGAATGCATGCATGCATGGATGCTTCTTTTTTTTTAAATCCATAAATATCTTAGGAAGAGTCACAAATAAAATCCCTTAATATTTTAGGATGAATGACTTGAATTGGGTTTTTTTGCTGAGACAGGAAAGATCTAAATATTTCAAAATCCTGGGCTTTCTGGAGAGAAATGGACATTAAAAAATAAGTTGGAATCAGAGTAGAAATAGGTACTGACAAAAAAAACTTCTTTCCCACTTTAAAAGGACAGTTGTTATCTTTAGACACAAGTACACTTTAATGTTTGCATATCTGTATACACACATGTGTGTATGTGCATAATGTATGTGTTGAATAATGGAGAGAGAACTGGTCTCAAAGTCAGGATAAGAACCTGTATATATTTTTCTTCCATGGGATGCTCTATATGACACTTAAACTTTCAGTGACACAAATCTCTCTTCAGGACTGATCTGCATTGATGGAGGAAGTTTGTGGAGGAGACATAATATGTAAGAAAACTGAAAAAACAGAAAGGGACCAGGTGGTGAAGAACTTGAAAATCAAAAACATCTATTAAAAAAACAAAAAACAAAAACACTGGCCAAAGGGATGGATAAGCCTAGTGATGGGAAAATGCTGAGAATTGTTTAGTTACAATCAAAGGCTTCAGTTCCAAGGCATCTCTGCCCTGTTCTCATATTTTCTTGCTGTGCAGCCCAGCTTTCTATTTTTTAGGTCTTGTCCTTGGTAGAAAAATAATCTATTCATGACTGATTCTATCTGAATTAAATCATTATATTATTGTTTTGAAAGTGATAGTTTTTTATTCTTATTGAAAACAGTCTTAGAATTCTTGGTGGTTTTGGGGGCTGAATGGGAAAAAATCCAAGAAAATCTAAACCTCTAGGTTTCCTGGTTCTTCATCACACAGGAGACCAGAACCACTAATGAATCCTAAAATTGGAAAAGCGAGTTCCCCCCACCTAATGAGTAACTCTGTGCAATAATACTATTAAAGCAGTACTGGATCTATCATTTTCCCAGTATCAGAAAAAAATAAAAGGAAATACTCCAGTGATTCCTAAGCTACAGCAGCTTAAGGCCATGATTTGTCTTTAGCTGTGAACCATCCCACCACCCACTCCTCTGTTTGAGGTTATAATATAACAGTAAGCCTGCAATTATATTTTATTTCTTAAAAAAAAAAGAAACAAAAGAAAAGAAAGAATGATGAGTCAAAGTGCCAGCTCACAGATGTGTTTGCCTCTGTTATATAACTGGGCAGAGGGTGAACCACTGAGGAAGAGGCCAAGGGCCAAGCTTTGGAGCAAGCATTACCAACTCAGAACTAGAAATCCTCAGAAACCTTTCTAACCTAAGCCTGCTATGAGCCCAAAGTCTGTATTTCTCTCTGTCTCTCTCTGTCTCTGTCTCTCTCTGTCTCTCTGTCTCTCTCTCTCTCCCTCTCTCTGTCTCTCTCTCTCTCTCTCTCTCTCTCTCTCTCTCTCTCTCTCTCTCTCTTTTTTTCTCTGTCTCTCTCTGTCTCTCTCTCTCTCTCTGTCTCTCTGTCTCTGTCTCTCTCTCTCTTTCTCTTTCTGTCTCTGTCTCTCTCTCTCTCTCTGTCTCTCTCTCTCTCTCTCTTTCTCTCTCTCTCTCTCTCTCTCTCTCTCTCTCTCTCTCTCTCTCTCTCTCTCACATACACACACACACACACACACACACACATTTCTACTCTTCTTGATTCTGTACAAGAAGATAAGGACAATAGGACCCATAAAGTTCTTTTTAGCCAAGAAAAAGAAAGCTTGAAGGTCTTCTAATCCAACTTCCCTTTTTTTTATTAGTGAGGAAACTGAAAACCAGAGATTTGTGCAAAGTCACATATCCAATAAGGCAGAAACTGAACTTTAGTCTTCCTAATTCCAATTCTAATTCCTTATCCATTATATCACAAGGGAAGGTGGATGCAGGTCATCCACAAAATAACAGAAAAGAGGGAAGTGTTTTAAGGTGTGAGACTTTGTCCACCCCAACCCTATTGCCCCTTCCCCACATATTGAGAATTCAGAAAAGTGTTTATTTATAGGAAGCATTTTCAGGGAAGCAAGAGAAGCCAGGATATTACAGAGAGAAACATTCCTAATCATTGTAGTTGACATCGAAAAGAATGATTGTGTGAGAAATTGGAGCTTCTCAAAACTGATGAGCAGAGTAAGGACAGAGTGCATTAAGCATACTGCTACCATAAAAGGCTATTATCTTGGTGCACAAAATTGCATGATGGGAGACAATATAGTACAATGGGAAAAGAATTGGATTTGGAAGCAGAAAATCTTGGTTTAGATCCTGTATGTACTACTTTGTGTGACCTTGGATAAATCATCCTATCACTCTTAACCCGTTCTTTCATCTGTAAAATGTGGAAATTGGACTAGAAAATCACTAATTACAACCAATTATCCCAAATTCCAAAAACAGTTATTTGGTGATACCTATTACTTCCAAAAATGTATTTTGTTTTAATCAGCCAAGATCTGTTTTCACCCTCACACTCTAATCTTCCTCCAGCCCCCAAGTGAAAAACACAACAAAAACAAAACCCATTATACACATATATAATCAATCACAATATATTTCCACTTTGGCCATGGTCAAAAAACCCGAAGTCGCATTTTACATTCTGAGTCCTTTACCTCTCTGTCAGGAGGTTGGTAGCATCATTAGTCCTCTGAAATCTTGGTTGGTCATTACAATGTAGAGAGTTTGGCACAATAGTATTCCATGACATTTATATTTTATAACTTGTTTATTTCGTTTTCTATTTATGAGCCTTCTGTCAGATTTCCATTCTTTTTTACCTCAAAAAACATAAATGCTTTTGTTTTTTCTTCGACTTTATTTTGTTTAAAATTAATCCCTTCTATAATTTACTATCACTCTAATTTTCCTTTCTCTTTTTTTTCCTTTCCCTCCTATTTGTCTGTTGAGTGAAATATATTTCTGTATCCAACTCTGTGTGCGTATATGTATGTGTATGTCTGTATATGTATGTTCTTTTGACCAATTCAGATGAGAGCAAAAATCAACCACTTCACCCATTTTACTTCTTCTTGTTTGTAAAAAAAATTCTATTTGTGCTCCATGACCTTGTAAGTTTTTTCCTAATTTTCCTTTCTCTAGACACCTCTCCCTTGACCTTTTCCCTTATAGATGATTTAGAGTCATTTCTCTTTTGTGTTTGCACCTGAACATCCTGCCACCATAAATAACTCATTTGGGGTTCTTTTTTATGTGCCCATTTTTTCAGCTCACCTCCTAAGTTTGTATTTGATGTTTAGGATAGGGTCTGCCACACTTCTTTTAAATTTTATTTTCAATGGTATTTTATTTTCCAAATACACGTATTTTCAACATTCATTTTTGTAAAATTTTTGTTCTAAATTTTTACCCTTTTCTCCCTTATCTATCTCCTCCCTCCCCAAGACAGTAAGTAATCGAATATAGATTAAATATATGCAGCTCTTTTAGACATATTACCATATTTGTCATGTTGTACAACAAATATCTGACCAAAAGGGAAAAATCCATGAGAGAAAAAACAAAGAGTGAAAATACTATGCTTTGATCCATATTCAGTCTCCATAATCTTTTGCTAGATGTGGATGGCATTTTCCATCCCAAGTCTATTGGAATTGTGTTGAATCACCACTCTGTTGAAAGTCCATTGCAGTTGATAATCACATAATCTGGTTGTTGCTGTGTATAATGTTCTCTTGGTTTTGCTCACTTCACTCAGCATCAGCTCATGTAACTCTTTCCATTACACTACTCATCATTATTTTTTTTCCTACTCATCATTATTTTAGAGCATATTATAGAACAATAATATTCCATTACATTTATATGCCACAACTTATTCAGCCATTTCCCAAATGATGGGCATCCACTCAATTTTCAATTCCTTGCAATTACAAAAATGGCTGCTACAAATATTTTTGCATATATAGGTACTTTTTCCTCTTTTATGATCTTTTTGGGATATAGGCCTAGCAGTGAGACTGCTGGATCAAAGCATATTCTGCCACACTTCTTGAGGGGAGGTCTGGATCTGTCTTGTTGTTGGTTTCCTGAGATACTGAGTAGAGCATTGCCTTATTCTATGCAATTATATTATAGACTAGGGACCTGCAAACGTTCATTCCTACCAAAGTTGTCTAATCTGGGGAAAAGGCTTTCCTGGTCTGAGTTCTGGAAGATCCTGCTATGTTTTTAGGTCTATGTTTCTATCAACCAGCTGGAAAATTCTCTTGATTTAAGTGGCAAAATTGTAGGCTTCCTTTTATTGGATCCCTTTCTTGATTATTCCTCTGCAGACCAGGCTAGTTTATAGAAGTGAGACTCTGCTTTGATTTTAGGTCTGAGCCATACTAGTCCTGCTGCTGAGTTCTAAATTTCTTCCTTTCTCAAGACAGGTACACACTGCCAGGCAAGCAACCTCTATGTGTAATTCCCCTTCTTATTCTGCTCAGCAGATCTGTAATTCAGAATTAGGGAATAGATACAAAGCTGCCAGTAATCACCTGTTCTTACTGTGGTACCCTGCTATGGATATGGTGGAGCTCTAGTAGGGTCTAGGTCCTCTCCTGGCCCCAGTGCACGACTTCTCCATAGTTACTAGAGTACTCCACCTGTCATGTCCTATTGCCCTCAGCTACATCCTCAGTATCCTCAGATCTCCTTATTTATTGTCCCATGTCAAACTTTTTCTGTTTTCCTCCATCGATATTTTATCTGATGTATTTTGTATATCTGTTTGGAGGATTTTGTGGAAGTGAACCCACCATGCTGGTTCCTGTCACTCCACCATCTCAACTCCACCTCACTCCCCTGGGTTTACACAATTGTTTCAAATCCTGCTCACTATAACCATCTTGCTCAATTAATTTAGTATTTCTAAGGAACTTTACTTTGATATGGAAAGACTAGAGTTTATTCAGTCTCGTAAATAATTTTCTGACTCTTGTCCCTTGAAAGTTTTTTCCCAGTCCCCTTAGCTGCTAGTGCTTCTTCTCTAAGGTTATCTTTCACCTATCCTTTATATAACTTGAATATACCTGGTTATTTTCATGTGTCTTACTTCTGCACAATACTATATCCTTGGGTTTAATGATTTTTATTACCTTTATTAGTATCCTTAGTGATTAACATAATATTTGGCACTTAAGAAGCACTTAATAAAAATTTCTGATTGCCTTACTTGGAGACAGAGTGGTAACATTGAAGAGTTTAGGACTTGAAGTAAGAGGACATGGATCCAAATCTTAGCTCTTCCATTGACTTCCTTTGTCACCTTGCAAAAGTAAATCTCAGTGGATCTCAGTTTCTCTCATGTTTAAAATGAGATTTTTAAAACAGGAAAGTCTTGAATATTGGAAAGAATGTGGGAAAACTGGGACATTGATACATGGTTAATGAATTGTGAATGGATCCAATGATTCTGGAGAGCAATTTGGAACTATGCTCACAAAGGGTTATCAAACTGTGCATACCCTTTGATCCAGCAGTGTTTCTCCTAGGCTTATATCCCAAAGAGACCTTAAAGGAGAGAAAGAGACCCACATACGCAAAAATGTTTGTGGCAGCCCTTTTTGTAGTGGCAAAAAACTGGAAACTGAGTGAATGCCCATCAGTTGGAGAATGGCTGAATAAGGTATATGAATGTTATGGAATTTTATTGTTCTATAAGAAACGATCAGCAGGATGACTTCAGAAAGGCCTGGAGAGACTTAAATAAACTGATGCTAAGTGAAATGAGTAGAACCAGGAGAACATTATACACGGCAACAAGATTATGTGATGATCAAGTCTGATGGACATGGTTCTTTTCAATAATATGATTCAGGCCTGTTCCAATGAAAGAGGACTGTAGGAATTTAGTGTGGATCACAACATAGTATTTTCACTCTTTTTGTTGTGATTTGTTTGAATTTTATTTTCTTTCTCATTATTTTTAACTTTTTGACCTGATTTTTCTTGTGTAATAGGATAATTATATAAATATGTATGCTTATATTGGATTTAATATATATATTTTACCATGTTTAACAGATATTGAATTACATGCCATGTAAAGAAGGGGTGGGAGGAAGGGAGGGAAATTGGAACACAAAGTTTTTCAAGGGCAAAGGTTGAATAAATTATCCTTGCATATGTTTTGAAAATAAAAAAAAAATTCAATAATAAAAAAGAAATAAGAAGGTTTTTTTTTGTTGTTTGTTTGTTTGTTTTTCCCCCTGAGGCTGGGGTTAAGTGACTTGCCTAGGGTCACACAGCTAGGAAGTGTTAAGTGTCTGAGACCAAATTAGAACTCAGATCCTTCTGACTTCAGGGCTGGTGCTCTATCCACTGCACCACCTAGCTGCCCCAAGAAGGGTTTTTTTTTTTTTTAACTCTATTTTGATGATCCTGTGAGCCTGATATTTACCCAGAAGTAGTTTCCCTTCAAGTCCTTAAAACTTTTCTTTTTTCACGAGAATATATCAATCCCAGCTCCTCCTTCAAATCTTCATTTATTTCATTTATAACCTATTTCCAAATGTCCTTTTCAAAGACAGAATTCTCTCCTAAATGTCGTTCCCTGTCTCTCTCTGTCTCTGTCTGTCCCTATGTGTCTGTCTCTCTACACACACACACACACACACACACACACACACACACACTTTTAAAGAGCTTTATCCCAGAGCTAGTGCTGTAACTAAAGCACAGTAAGAATGTTAGATTATAAATCAGGAGACTAAAGTATTAATCCTGACTCTACCACTATTTTACTACATGAAGTTAGGAAAGTTATTTCATATGATAGAGTTTAGTTTCCTAATCTGTACTTTAATTCAATATAATAAGCATTTTTAATGTTTATTTTAATTCCAGGTGTTATGCTAGGAAAAAATCCTTGCCCTCAAGGAAAATTTATTCTATTGTACACTGATAAATTTTATCTATATATATATATATATATATATATATATATACACTATAAAGTAATTAAAGTGGTTGTGGGGAAGGAAACAGAGACGTTAACAAGTAGCAGAGGAAATCAGAAAAGATATTTTTTATAGGTGGCAACATTTAAACTGAATTTTGAAGAGAGATAAGAATTCCAAGAGGTGGAGGTAAGAAAAAAAAAAAAAAAAAAAAACATTCCCAGGGAGAGGGAGACAAAGTTGCAAAAACATGGAAGAAGGAGATGGAATGTTATGAATGGGTAACAGCAAAATTTTAATTTGGCTAGAACACAGAGGACATGAAGAGGAATAATATGAAATCAGCCTACAAAAATAAGTTAGAGCCATATTATGAAGTACTTTAAATGCCAAACAGAGGAGTGCATATTTTATCCCAGTGGCAAAAATTAGATTTTTTTCAAAGGTCTTTTCCAAACCTAAAAATTCTACAAAAGGCCCAGGTGTCAACATTACCCATTTGACACCACTATTATAGGCAATTATAGTAGTTGAAAAACAAAATCTCTGGATAAAACCATTCCCATTCCTAGAATCATTCCGGAAAATGATGTTGACTGGAAATGAAAAAGGCCATATTTAGACAATCCCACCTGCCTTAGGATGTCAGGAATCATTCAAGCACACTGACACAACAGTGGTGAGAAAATATCTTTGGGTATGAAGAGAGAGTATAACCTCAATAGGTTATTATGTATTATGTCTATTCACACAGTCCAAATAAATATCATGACATAGTATTCTAAACTAGATTTTGAAAAGTTTAAAGGATCTTGCTCTTCTAGACCCATTATAAAATATGCTTGAAGCTGTTGGACCCTTTCTAATTTCCTTTCCAATGAGAAGGCTGGAAGTATAGGATCATGATGGATTTAATCTGAAAAAGAGCTTAAAGGTCAATTATTTCAAAGTCATTATTTTTCATATGAGAGAGCTAAAATCTGGAGAATTTAATTGATTTGTCCAAGATCACTCAGATAGTAACTGACACAGGTAGTTTGACTTCAAACTCACCCAATTATTCTATGTAATCTTATAAGATTAGAAAATAGGATGATTGCCCAATGAGAAGACAAAGCCACCAGGATATAAGACATATTCTCTACAGACATTCTACTATCCGCATTATCAAAAATAGCATTAGAAAATTGTTCTCGGCCAAGTCAAGTTCAGAGAAAAAAAATGACAAACTGTCTACAAAATGATCTACACTGTCAGGGACAGATGGAGAGAAAGTTAAGCTCAGGGTTTTGGTCTGGTCCTAGACTAGCTCCAGTCTCAGCCTGATTGGTTCTGATTAACTCTCCATTCTTCACTTTCCCCTGATAAGAATAAATAGGGACTGAGAGGAAAGTATTCAAATTTAATAAAGTCCATGCTATCATTCAGATACATAGTCAAAGAACACCAGTCACTGGAATCAACAAAAACTGTGTGCAGACTTTAAACTGTCTCAATTCCTCATAAAATCAAAAAAATTTGCTGGATGGATTTTAGGTTTTAAAAGTCTAAATTATCCAATTAAAACCTAGTTCTACTCATATTATTGAAAAATACTTTCAAGATCACTTAATAAAGTGAGATATAACTGGAAAAAGAATGGAGTCACAAAAAAATTCAGGATGTCCATAGGGAGAAATGACATTGAATAGGAGAATGAAAGAACTATACTTGGAGTCAGAAAGAGCTGGTTTCATGTCCATCTCTGGCATATGCCTGAATTAGTCACATAAGTTCTTAGTGCTCTATGTTCTAAGTTAGAGAGCAGGTGTTTCCTCACCAGGGATTTCTCTATGAAATCATAGGCAAAGATCCCAAAATCAACAGATAGATAATTATGCACATTTCAAAACAATTCTTCACTTTATTAAACTATGTAGTTCCACTGCTGGCTCTCAGTGTAGCAAACTTCCCAAATTCATTTGAAATACAATTCAATTTCTTCCCAACTCTCAGCCCTACCCTTAGAATAGTTAAAGTCTGATAGACCTATAGGCATATTTTGAAGATTCATTTCCATGGGGTTTTTATGTTCATATGTAATGTGATACTAAATCAACTCTTGGGTCTAGCTAGCCCAGGGTTTTCTTTTTTTAATAAAGCTTTTTATTTTCAAAACATATGCACAGATAGTTTTCAACATTCACCCTTGCAAAATCTTGTGTTCTAATTTTTTTCGCCCTTTCTTCCCCCAACCCTCCTCTACTACATAGATTAAATATGTAGAATTCTTCTATAAATATTTCCACAATTATTATGCCTTACAAAAAAAATCAGATCAAAATGGAATAAAAAGAGAAATAAAACAAAATGTAAACAAACAACAAGAAAAAAGTGAAAACGTTATGTTGTGATCCATACTCCACAGTCCTCTCTCTGGGTGCAGATAGCTCTCTCTATTTGGAAGTAGACTGATTCACCTTGCTGTTGAAAAGAGTAATGTCCATCATAGGTCATCATCATATAATCTTGTTGCCATGTACAATGTTCTTCTGGTTCAAAACAGAAAGCTAGAAAAATTACAAGTAATTGAATCCAACCACCTTATTTTTATTTTTATTTTTTTTAATTTTATTTATAAATTTTTGACAGTATATATGCATGAGTATTTTTTAAATAACATTATCCCTTATATTCATTTTTCCAAATTATCCCCTCCCTTCCTCTACTCCCTCCCCTAGATGACAGGCAATCCCATACATTTTACATGTGTTACAGTATAACCTAGATACAATATATGTGTGTAAATCCCATTTTCTTGTTGCACATTAAGTATTAGATTCCGAAGGTATAAGTAACCTGGGTAGATAGACAGTAGTGCTAACAATTTACATTCACTTCCCAGTGTTCCTTCTCTGGGTGTAGTTGTTTCTGTCCATCATTGATCAACTGGAAGTGAGTTGGATCTTCTTTATGTTGAAGATATCCACTTCCATCAGAATACATCTTCATACAACATTGAAGTTCTGGTTCTATTTGTTTCACTCAGCATCAGTTGATGTAAGTCTCTCCAAGCCTCTCTGTATTCATCCTGCTGGTCATTTCTTACAGAGCAATAATATTCCATAACCTTCATATACCATAATTTACCCAACCATCCTCCAATTGATGGACATCCATTCATCTTCCAGTTTCTAGCCACTATGAAAAGAGCTGCCACAAACATTTTGGCACATACAGGTCCCTTTCCCCTCCTCAGTATTTCTTTGGGATATAAGCCCAATAGCAGCAATGCTGGATCAAAGGGTATGCACAGTTTGATAACTTTTGGGGCATAATTCCAGATTGCTCTCCAGAATGGTTGGATTCTTTCACAACTCCACCAACAATGCATCAGTGTCCCAGTTTTCCCACATCCCCTCCAACATTCATCATTATTTGTTCCTGTCATCTTAGCCCATCTGACAAACACCTTATTTTTAAATGAAGAAACTTAAAGGTTAAAAATGATTAAGTACTATCAAAGGGTCAGACAATTAGTGTTTTGAATAAAGTTTGAATTCAAGTCTTCCTAAATCCAACCCCAACACTCTGTTCACTATACCACCTAAAGATATATGTACAACCTCTTGGTTTTGCCATCAATTCATTCTATGGCCTTAGTGATATCACATAATATTTTAGGATTCTAATTTTCTCATTTTTAATTTATTTCAATCCAAAAAGCATTTATATAAAGGTCTTATAATGTGCATTACCAAATTTGCCCAACCCACTAAGTTTTCTAATTCTACTGGTAGCTACCATCTGACTTCGCTTAAGCAGATTACTTCCTCTGAGACTAAATAGTCTCCTCTATAATGCCAGGTTGTTCTAAATAGATTCTGAAGTTCCTTCCACCTGGAAGATCTATGATTCTAGGATTGGACAGATTTCATGACACTGTTTTAAAGCTGCTTATAATTTCAGTCTTTTTCAGGAGGGAATGTGATCCAATGGTAAGAGCCAGGCACTGAGTGTTAGGAAACTGAACTCCTGGAAAGCAGGTATTAACTATTTCTATTAATTATTATAAGCATGGGCAAGACATCAAACCTCTTGGGGAATGTTACTTCAATAGCCAAATGATGGAAGTTGAATGAAATAAACTCTAATATCTCAATCAGTTTTGACATTCTAAGATTCTATCTAATGAAAAAAAATCATAACCTCTATAATTAATAAACTCCATAGGCTTTCTAAAAGCTACATTAAATAGTTTTTCTTTTTTTTTGTTCTTCCAAAGGATACAGCATTCTGGCCATGCAGATCTTGGATAGATTTCCAGGGATCCCAGTGTTTGATCCACAGACCTGATGAATCATAGTGAAGCAGAGTCAAGAACTCAGAGTGTATTGGAGAAAAATGTGCACAATTCCATACTGAAAGTACAAAGAGCTGTGGGTTTGAAGGGAGGTAATAAATTGATTCATATAAACTGTCAGCTTTCTGATATTTCCTGTCTCTTGACTCTTCATCTGGTATTGCATTCTACCTTTGAATCTATACTCCTTTACTTGGCTTTCTATTTCTGTCTCCAATTTTGGAACTACGAATTCACTAATCCTTAACTAGAACTCACTAGAACTGTCCCAACTTATCATATCTCCTTTTAATGGGAATAATTTTACTGATGCTGATCCAGAACAATTACTTGGACTAGACTACAGGGGAAAAATACCTTCCTAGTAAGAAATATAGAGAATAAATTAGGATTTATGTAAATGTTACACCAAGTCAAGGAACCTAGGATATATGGGACCAGATAAGTAAGAAATCAAGTTCAAGAATAGAGATTCAAGCCAGGAAGGTCAAGACTGAATCATAAAACAGATTCAGGAAGTGTCAATGAGCTGACCATTAGACTCAATATATCCCCTCAAGCATTATTCTTTTATGAAAACTGCCCCCAGTATGCCCCCTATGCTGATTATATCAGTATGTCTAAAGATGAGTTCCACACTTCAGTAACTTACTAGCTGTGTGACTCTGGATTTGTCACTTACCCTTTTAGCCTTTATCTCAGTCTTCTCATCTATAAAGTGGAGATAATAATAGTACAAACTTTCCAGGAGTATTATAAGGATAAAATAATGTATTTGCAAATTTTCAAATCTAAAAGAGCTATATATAAATATTATTATTATTATCACTATTATTATGCTAATGGGGCCATGAACTCATGATATATATCCAGTGATTGTCCCAATCACTAATAAGTGTGAACACCCCCTTCAGGAAGGCACAATAGTATTGTCTGATTAAAAATAATCTGTCTGTAGGGAACAGAGGCAGATTTTTAAAAATACAACAACCATTGGAATAAACCTCTAGGGAGACATGGAAATACTGAAAATTTCACTTGGCTCCTTTCTGGAAGTAAATTTCTGAATTAGGAAGTGAAGTTTGCCTGCTTTCCAAAGATAGCAGGATAATGCTTTTGGGAAGAAAGGATGAGAGGTGGGGATTAAATAGTAGGAAAAGAAGTCTCAAGATCCCTGGCTGGGTTCAAGTTGTTCACCATTTTAACAGCAAGGATTCCCTATGCCTCAGAAAGCATGATGTGAGCCCGACCATGATACTATCTCTTACTTCATAGAAAACAACTCTGTTTTGGACAGGGTATAAGGGTTCCTTTAGGAAGTTAAGAAAATCTTTTTTATTCATCTTTCTTCTCTCCATTGAAATTGCTAATTAACACATTTAGCAACTCCAACAAGAGTAAAGTGGTATTCTGTGTTATGTGTGTTTCCTTTGTCCTAGATATGAAGAACTCCCCATGCAGGGGGCTACCTGCATATGAGTTGAATGGTTAAGAAATCATTGGCTATGAGAATGTGTAAGAAATCAAAGAGACTTCCTTTTCCTCATCTATCCTGAGACTAAATAATCCTTATATTTTTCCTATATTTCTGACCCTTGAAATTGAACTGCTAGGCTTCATAAATTCCAGCAATTAGATTGAGAAACCTCTGAGAACTTCATGAAATCAATCCAAACCTAGAGAAAAAGCTAGCATCCCAGAAATCCCAAGACACCACGGTGTTAATTGAAACAATCAATAGGTGATGACTTTAGTAAGAACTCAGAAGATCAAGCCCATGTAGGTGTAAGTGGGAAAAGACTATAAGGTACTCAGTCTGATATAGCCCGCTTTCCACTTCTTCCTCATAATAGGGATTATGCTATATAATCTAGCCATTTCATATGATTTGAGGGATGTCACATTCCACTCTTAGTGGTGGTATTTTTATATTTATGCCATATCTAACTATGATCTTACTACAAAAGTCTCTCCAAGTAAAGGAATGTACAAGAATGTGAACTTGGAGGCAATTTACTATCATACAATTATGTAATCAATTTGGATTCAGTATTGAACAAGTCAGAGACAGTGTTCCTGGAAGAATTATTGAGCAGAAAGTTTTTTCTAGGTTTTTACTTCTTCTCCAGGAGCACTAGTGCTGTTCACCAAAAAGAAAAGAATGGAATTAAGCCAACACCATCACTATCCAGAAGCAGTATCATCCACCCGTACCCCTTGCTTCTTGACCTTGATACACCAATTCATTAGAACAGTGACATTCAGCAAATTTAGATTCTCCTGGAGGAGGATCTACCCTGATTCAGATACACAAAAATGATATGTAGAAGACATTTTTTCCAATCTTAACATCTCTGCTATTGGTAGTCTTCCTTCATCATATTCTCACCCATGTGACAAAAATCCTAGCATATAATAGATAATTAATGCACGATTGTTAAATGAATGAAAAAAAGTGTTTAGTATATTAAAAAGAGTGCTGGACTTGGAATCTGGAAAATTTCAATTCAAAAGGCCTCAGACACTTACTAGTTGTGTAATCCTGGACAAGTCATTTAAACTCTGCTTCATACCTCATTTATTAAATGGAGATAATAGTAGTTGTTGAGAGGATCAAATGAGATAAGAATTGTAAAGCACTCAATACAGTGCCTGGCATATAGTAAGTGTTATATAAATGTTAGCTATTATTTGCTATTGAATGCTAATGAATAAATGGACTTAAGCTATCTATCCTTCAGCACACTGGCTAATACCGGTTATTAGAACAATGTCTATTTGAAAAGGAGCTAGAGATATGAGGGTACATCAGAGAGTATATGGGAATTCATATAAAGTAGAGGCTATGTTGCCAGATGGGACTCTTTGTGTATGGACTGAAAAAAAAGGAACCAGTACCATTTTGCCACTCCAAATGATAGTACTAGCATTTTATCCCCAAATTGCATGTCTTGAAGTTTTTACTTCTGACTAATATACTGAAGTATCACAAGTCCTTCCAATAGATTCAAGGTAGAAGGAATACTAAATAATCTGAACAATTGATATATCTCAGCCCCACTATAAGTCCACAAAAATAATACATCATAGTGTCCTACACAGCAATTCTTTACAAATTACAGCAACTTCTATTACATCTCATCCCGGGGCTCCATTCTCCTATAAGGTAGCCTATAAAGAAAATAATGATGTAACATAGAAGAGACTGTTCTCAGTCATAGCTGTAGAAATATATCTTGGAAATGTCATCTTCTTATCATCTACAATTACTATAAGTTCAATGGAGTCGGTCAGTCAGTCAAGCAACAAGCATTTAAGCGCGTATTATATTCCAGGTCCTAAGAGGGAGAGGAAAAGGAAAAAGAATAGAGGAGATTAAGCTTTTGTGTTGCTCCTCCAGTACTAAGCATTTTTAACAATTTTTTTGATCTTCACAATAATCCTGTCATGTAGGTTGTATCATTACCCCCATTTTACAGTTGAAGAAATTGAGACAACAGGAGATTAAATAATTTACCCACAGTCGCACAGCTAGTAAATATCTAAGGCCAAAATTGAGCACAGGTTTTCCTGAATCCAAGCCTAGCACTGTGCCACTAGCTGCTTCTCTAAGTTAAGTGTTGGAGATACAAAGAAGGGGAAAAATAAAACCCAACAGCCTGATCTTACCGTCAAAGAGTTCATAATCTAATTGCAGAGACAACATGCAGACAACTGTGTTCAAACAAGATACATGCAGAGGTAGTCAAAGAAAAGGTATGAAGTTTATTTTATGTTTGTTAAGCAAAGAAAAAAAAGTATGTTTTGATCTGTATTCAGATACTATCAGTTCTTTTCTCTGAGTATGGATGACATTTTTCATCTTAAGTCCTTCAAAATTGTCTTGGATCATTGTACTGCAGAGAAAAGTGAAGTCATTCATGCTGATGATCTTACAACATTGCTGTTACTTTATCCACAGAACATTTCACTTTATATTAACTCAGGTATGTCTTTCCAGGTTTTTCTGAGAGTACCTAATCATCATTTCTTATTCCATCACAATCACACACCACAATTCGTTCAGCTATTCTTCAATTAATGGGCATGCTTTCAATTTCCAATTCTTTACCCCAGAAAAGAGTTCCTATAAATATTTTTATACATTTAAGTCCTTTTTATGCTTTTTATCTCTTTTGGAATACAGATCTAACAATGATATTATTAGATCAAAGGGTATGCATGACTTTATAGCCTTTTGGGCATAGAAGGTACTAAGTTTAAAGAAGAATGGGAAAATCAATACTTTGGGCATCATTTTTATAATCATTTTCATAATCACTTATATCCCCAAATATAGCAATCTATATTCAGATGCCCTATTGTGAAAGCCTGAATTGAGGTATCCAATTAATCAGTTATACCAAAAGACACATATAGAAAAAAAAGTTTTGCTGGTTTTAATCTGTCAGCAATAGCTGCAGAATATTGGTACTCAGGTCCAGTTGTCTGTTCTCCCAGTGCAAATGATATTGGATTCCTTACAAGGGTCAGTTTTGGATGGATTCTTGGCTTCCACGTATATCTTCTTCACAACAAGACATGATGGGTGATTGCAGGCCATAAGATGCTCATTAAGAACATGCACAGAGAAGTGCAAAGTTTTGGTGACGATGATTGCTACTATATATGATGCTTGTGTGAATTATGTATTCATGAAAAATTCAGTGGCAGAGTATATCTGGTCTGTATCCCAAAGAGATAATAAAAAAGAGAAAATAATTCATATGTGCAAAAAGGTTTGTAGCAGTTTTGTGGTGGCAAGGATCTGGAAGTTGAGTGGATGCCCATCTATCAGGGAATAGCTGAATAAGTTGTGGTACATGAAGATAATGGAATATTATTGTTCTATAAGAAATGATGAGCAGACAGATTTCAAAAGATCCTGGAAAGACATACATGAATTTATGCCAAGTGAAACAAGCAGAACTAGGAGAACATTGTACTCAGTAACAGCAAAACTAGATGATGATCAACTATGATAGATTTGGCTCTTTTCAACAATGAGGTGATTCAAGGCAATTCCAATAGACTTGGCTTGGAATATGCCATTCACATCCAATGAGAGAACTATGGATACTTAATGTGGATTGAATGTGGATTTCACCTTTTTGTTTATTTGTTTTTGATTTTTTTCTTTCTCATGGCCTTTTTTCTCTATTTTGGTCTGATTTTTCTTGCACAACATGACAAATATGGAAATATGTTAGAAATGACTTGTATGTATATAACCGCTATCAGATTGCTTGCTGTCTTGGAAGGGGGAGATAAGGGAAAGGAAGGAGAAATTTTTAGAACACAAAATTTTGCAAAAATGAATGTTGAAAACTATCTTTACATGTATTTGGAAAAATAAAATATTATTGAAAAAAGAGAACCCAGTGTCAATCACCAGATTTCAAGAATCCTCTCTCAATTTCCTTCCATCTCTAGTTGGTGTTAATATTAGATTCATCACAGAGAAGAGTCATTCCAAGGATATGTGCCTGCTGTGTGAATTGGTACAACTATTCCATCTTAGCTTCTTTAGGCTTGTATTTCCTTATCTGAAAGGATATATAATAATTATGTAGTATCTACTTCTCAAAAAACATTAATAGTATAGATTTAGACCTGATAGTCATAGAAATCAACCCCCATATTCTTAAGGAGATGGAATCTCAAGCTCAGAGAGGTTAAATGACATTGTTGCATGGGTAGAGAATGTCAGAACTGGTATTTGAACCAAGGACTCTAACTTGACTCTAAATGAAATAGCCTTTCCATTATATAAATAACTTAATGTACTTACAATTTTTATTTTTTTAATTTTTAGCTTTATAAGGCCCAGGAACTCAGCTGGGCTGACTAGAAGCAGGTTACCTTGATTTGTGAAAGACCAATGTCTGGCCCATGTAGAGAGCCTGAATCCAGAGGGAATGGTCTCTGGGAGCCACAGCACCACAATCCTCAATCCAAGAGTCAGTGACATTCAAGGATATAACTGTGGACATCACCCAGGAAAAGTGGGGCCTATTGGACTGACCTTAGAAATTGTTGTTCTAGGTTGTCATCCTGGAGAATGCTCACAATTTTCTCATTAGGATGAGCTTGGAAAGGAGAAAGATCCCAGAGGGAGATATCTTTCTCTCCTCTACCTAGACAGCTTGGGATCTGCATCATAGGGATCAGATACAAAAGTTTTATGAAATGAATGAGCCAAACAGGTTTGGGACCCAAGAAAGTATTGGAGGCTATGGAACAAAGGAGGTAATCCTTTGATTTTTTGGAAGAAAAAAATGCGAAGAAATTTAGAATAATCACTAAGATTTGGGGCTATTCTCCATCCAATGAAAAAGGGAATGGAAGGAGTTCAAAGCAGGATCTTTATGAATTATAAATTCGAAGTTATGGACTGGGAAGCAGTGTTTCTTGAATGTCATAATCCAACGGACATGATGGAAGCAGGAAACCAAGTTTAGCAGTGGAGATTGAAGCCAGAGTTGTTAGTTTTGAGTCAGGAGGCAAGATTGTTTCCCAGTATAAGTGATTCAATTCACCCTCTTGAAGATTTGTTTGCCTTTTATCATAGCACTAGACTGGTATATAGTCTAGAGAAAATTCTTGCTTCACTGCTTCAAAAGAACTAAGGGTTCTGTTTCTATCTCTGATAATTGCCTCTGGACCTTGAGGTCATAATTGAATGGTATGGTATTGATGGCAGTCCTCTACCATGTCTGCAGACTATATATTGGGAACTTGCCACCTTATTGTCTGCTCATGTCTGCCAGTCTACTAAGTATTAGAGATATGATACCATTGATTCATGGCACAGTGGAAAAAGGCTCGGGAGTCAGAAAATCTGAGTTTAAATCTTACTTCTTATTACCTCCTTCTTGCATGACCTTGAGCAAAATCACCCAAACTCCTTGGTCCTTAGTTTTTTTCTTCATAGGGTTAAACCAAATGACCACTGAAATCACCTCAACTCCTGGACAATGAGTTTTTCACACACATTCAAAATAATCTCTCAAAATAAATATATAAGCAATAGTAGGCCAATGATTCTCTCTAGACCTAGACTAGACACTCTATCCAGTGATATATCCAGTGGTTCCACAAAGTGAATAGACTCTTTCCTGCAAAATTATAGAAACTAACTTGGAAATTGTCTGCCTGGGCACTCTAAATCAAACACATTGGTCTATTCTACATTCTCTGCTTGACTCTTCCAATCAGGAAATCCCAGATTCTATGGTAGTCTTAGGGGTGTTCTTCCTATATTCCTTCCTAATGTATCTAATTTCTTCCTACCTCCATCACCAAAGGAAAATCAAAACAATATGATCAATATGAACATTACCTCAAAAACGAAAAGTCAAGGTGACACACAATTTATTAACCAAGTTAACAGAAAATAATCTTCTTGTTATTGTTATAGTACCTAGTACTGGCACCAAGGCTTTTTCTTAATAGTTGAAAACTGTGATTTTTCATAGAGAACTCTTCAACAGAGGCATTTTCTCTACCTATATGGATAAACAACTCTTAGAGAGTTTCCTGAAGCACTGAAAGATTAAATAATTTGTCCAAGATGAAAGGCACTTATAAGGCATTTAATAAATGTATCATGATTGATCCTAAAAGTATTTCTTTCCAGCTAATTTTTTCAAGACATTAGGTTTGGCAAATGAGTTCACCTCTCTATCCACTTAAGAATTTATAGACTTTGATCATATTAATCCCATCTTTTTTTTTAATCATACCCATGTGTAGAGTCTGAAAGATAGGAATTTGGATTTTGCCTATATGTCACCAGCATCTGGCATAGTGCCTTATATGTATTAAGCACCTAATAAGTGCTTTCTGAATTAGTTTGATTTGAACTGGATTGAATTGAATTACACTGAATTATCAAATTCTAATCTGAGGAAGTTATCACCTCATTTTAGTTTTACATGTTTCTTTCACTCTGCCTTCTGAAAGTTTCTTTCTCCATCATAACTTTTGATCAGAGATTTGAATAGCATCTTAGTCCAGGGCTCCCCTGCATTTGATCAAAGTCTCTATAGAAGGGAATAGAGCATCTCCATTCACTTTATCAATTCCAGATTCCCACATCAAAGAAGCATATCCATAGAAACTGATGACTCTAGAGTAAGGGCTGATGGGAAATCTTTAGCATCTGTGTAAGCTGTATCTGAACAATTTCACATTTCACTAAAATGATTTTATGAAATTTCTGAACCATGGGCGTCATGACTACATGTCATTATTTCAGTTTCAGATTCAATCACAATAAATCCATATTAACTTGGCATAGATGTATTGTTCTTCCCCAAAAGTTCATAATCATCCAAGGTCAGCAACAAGTAATTATAAAACAGAATGGCTGGAAGAAACCATAAGAAATTTTGTCCTCTATCTCTTTACTTAACCCGTATCAGGAAGTTGGTATAATGAACTAGATAGAATTCTAGCCTCAGAGTCAGGAAGACGACAGTTCAATTCCTTTCTCTTTCCCAGATTATGTGTCTAGAGCCGGAAGGGATTTAAAACAACATCTATTCTGCATCTCCCTGGTTACAAACATACCTTCAATCCCTTACTCATTCACACAGAAGAAAATATGGAATCAGGGCAGAAAGCAAACAGCCTCAATATTATTCACCTATAGCCTTGTTAATTAAACTATTCATGCCTCCATACCTTTCTCCACTTCCCTGGACTTGAGGCTCTTCTGGATTCTTAGAGCTCTAAACTCTAAACTCTGGAGGCCCCTTCCTACCTGCTTCCTCTACTAACCAATTCCTGGTTTCAGCTATTACTTTCCTAGAAAAGGGACTACATTTGTGTGATGTAAGGAATTTCCAAGTAGGAAATGTTCTATACAAATGGAGTTTGACACCTTCTCTGTGACATATAGTCTTAGTTGCCCATAGCACTAGAATTTGCGTGACTTACCTAGGGTCACATAATGTATGTTTCAGTTCTTTTCCTAGTTCTTCCTTGGTCTATTTGTTACGATATGCTGGCTTTCCTTGTTGATAATCAGGATCCCTACCATTATTTTCTCTATTATGTTTCAATTTATATCACAACATAATCTTGGTCATTTGCCACATTCTTAAAAGAAGATGAATAGATGGTTTTCTCTGGTCAATAATGAATGTCTATTGCTAGCAGAAAGAATTTCCTCATATCTATTTGCCACATCAAACCAAAATTATTTTTGCAATTTAGTAACTATGGAAAATGAAATACTTATAACTATTTTCCATGAAAGCCACCTATATGTAACTGCCTATTCTTTTTTCTTTCTTTCTTCTGGCAATTGGGGTTAAGTGACTTGCCCAGAGTCACACAGCTAGGATGTGTTAAGTGTCTGAGGCCAGATTTGAATTCAGGTCCTCCTAACTTCAGGGCTGGTGCTCCAAGCTGCCCCAGAAAATCATCCTTGAAGACAAAGGACAATTTAATAACAATGTATATGTTCTAGCACACATTTTTTCTCTTCTTTAAAATGAATTCTATCAGTTCCTTTTTTTGTTGTCTAGCTTGACATTGTTTTTTTTTAATCCCCTTTGCCCATTCTGGAAATATTCCATATTTAACATATAAAAGGGGATAAGCAGAGTGCTCTGAAAGGGCTTATTGTTCACAGTGAATATAATTGAATATTACCCTCAAAATTTCCATATTGTAGTCTTCTTAGACAATACAACATTTCTATAATGCAAGGCCATGTTTTGTTTAATTTTGTATAGATAATTTTGTATGCCAGTTCATATAAAAATCCTTTACATACCTGGAGAATGTAATATATTTATAATGAATATTCCACAACTCTCTAGAGCAGGGGTTCTTAACCTATTTTTGTATGTCATGGAACTCTTTGATAATCTGGCTAAAGCTCGGGATCCCTTCTCAGAATTCTGTTTTTAAATGTATAAAACAAACTACATAGGACTGCAAATGAAACCAATTATATTGAAATATACTTTTTGATTTTTTTTAAAAGAAAGAAGTTCACACAATTCTGAGACACCACTATACACTTTTCAGATTGGCTAAAATGAAAAGAAAAGATAATGATAAATTGTTGGAGGGGATGTGGGAAAACTGGAGCACTAACACATTTCTGGTGAAAGTATTAGACTAATCCAACCAGTCTGGAGAGTAATTTTTATATACAGCCAAAGGGCTATAAAATTATGCATAACCTTTAATCTAGTCCAATCCCAAAGAAATAAAAAAAAAGAATCCACATGTTCAAAAATGTTTGTAGCAGCTCTTTTTGTAGTGGCAAGGAACTGAAAATTGAGTGGATCTCCATCAGTTGAGGAATGGCTGAATAAATTATGGTATTGAAAATAATGGAATATATGAAAAGATCCTCCATATCACTATTGATCAGAGAAATTCAAATTAAGACAACTCTAAGATACCACTACACACTTCTCAGATTGTCTAAGATGGCAGGAAAAGATAATGGCAAATGTTGGAGGGGATGTGGGAAAAATAGGACACTGATACATTGTTGGTGGAACTGTGAACAATTCCAACCATTCTGAACAGTAATTTGGAACTATGCTCAAACTGTGCATACCCTTTGATCCAGCAGTGTTTCTATTGGGCTTATAACCCAAAGAGATCTTAAAGGAGGGAAAGGGACCTGCTATATGCAAAAATGTTTGTGGCAGCCCTCTTTGTAATGGTAAGAAACTGGAAACTGAGTGGATGCCCATCAATTGGAGAATGAGTGAATAAATTGTGATATATGAATATTATGGAATATTATTGTTCTGTAAGAAATGACCAACAGGATGATTTCAGAGAGGCCTGGAGAGACTTACATGAACTAATGCTTAGAGAAGTGAGCAGAACCAAGAGAACACAGCAAGATAATTTGATGATCAACTGTGATGGACTTGACGCTTTTCAACAGTGAGGTGATTCAGGCCAATTCCTATAATGGGCCAGAACTCTGTGCTGGAAACAAGGATTCTTACAAGATGCTAACTCAGTGGAATTGATGAGACAATGTTTATCTAATTTAGCATGGTGATTAATAGTTCTCTAGTTTAGTATGATTGATTTAATCTTACAACAAATTACAACAAATTCCTTAGTGATATAATGATTGGTTTATATTCAGTATACTGCATATAAACTTGGACAAACTCAGTTGTAGGGTACTAGAACAGACTCTGTCAAAGAGATATTCCATCTTTGATCAGGCTCCTGGTGGCTTTCCTTCATTTCTGTACTAAAACCAAGTCCTGTCTGAAAGATCTTTAGAATTCTGGCCCATTACAAATTCCAATAGACTTGTGATGGAGAGAACCATCTTCATCCAGAAAAAGGACCCCGGGGACTGAATGTGGATCACAACAAAGTATTATTACTTTTTTTGTCATTTACTGTCTTTATTTTCTCCTTTTTTCCCTTTTTGATCTGATTTTTCTTTTGCAACATAATAAATGTGGAAATATATTTAGAAGAATTGTACATGTTGTAAATATTAAAATTATCTTTGCATGTATTTTGAAAATAAAAAGCTATTATTAAAACTTTTGGAAAAAAAGAAGTTTACAGACTCAAGTTAAGAACCCCCTGCTGTAAAGATTGCTGGTAATTCTTCCACAATTTGGGATCTTTGAATTTATTGAGAACTTTCTTGAGCCTATTTATGTTTTCAACTAGTATCATCTTTTGAGAGTACTTGCCATAAATTTTCTACTAAGTCCACTAATTAGGGCTTCCCTGGATTTACTTTCAAATAACTTCTTTCAATCCATATCCTTTTAAAATACCAGTACTCCACCAGCTCTCAACTTTTACATTCAATGTTTGGTGCTCAAAACCTGCATTTAGGAATAAAATAGGAACTTTAGGCATAGGGCTTGGGTTACAAGGATATAATGCAGTCTGAGTAGAGGGAAATAATAACCACAATCATGGCATAAACCTGTGGGTTGTGTTATTCTATTGCTATGCACAAAGGTTAGAATGATAAAATCTCAAGTATGGAAATGAGTTTAAAGATTAATGCATGCAACCACTTTCATTATGCAATTAAGGAAATTCATACTCAGAGAGCTGAAGTGACTTGCTCAAAGTAAAATGGCTAGGTGCAGAGCCAGGACTAGAAATGAAGTCTCCAGAATCAGAATCCACAATTCCTATCCCATTCTGCCTCTTCTTCCTAGTTGTGCTCTAAATTTGTAATTAATGCCATCTGGCCACCAATATATCTTCTGCCATACACAGGTATAGTTTTCAACCTATGACAATTTTTAAGATGTATTTTCTAAGCATGGACAATGTATTTCCCTCCAGAATGTGTTCAACACTTTATGTTTTGGGAACTGTATTAAAGTGAAAGTAACCAAATGTATTTACTGTAATTGGAAATTGGAATAGTTCCTTTGTTTCTTTGTTGGTAGTTCATAGTGGGTATTTTCTTTAGTTTGACTCATTAACTGTTCCTCTTGAAATAATGATTATTCAGAAGAAAATGTGTTTTAGTGAAACAAGAAAATCTTGGTTTCCACATTTCATAAAAGAGATATTATTGGATCATTAAAGTGTCATTACATTCTAAGCTCCTAATGAACTGGTTTCTACTTGTTAACACACAGCAATGGAAAAGAGGAATGTTTATTGCCAGATGAACAGATCATGAAGAAAGATATTATGAAATATGCTATTAAGCTGTAGATAAGTAATTAGGTGACAAGCAAAATGCATTATCCAGCATTCTAAAATATTTCTATTTCATTAAAATCGCTCCTTTATCCTAACCCCACCAGGAATCTGTATTGAGGAATAATTACTAAAAAGAAAGAAAGAAACTCTATTAGGATAAGTGATATGTGATTGAGCCAAATGGTTGTTTTATTACTTTGATTTGTGTCTGAACAAATACTACATGCAAGAAATGTATTTCCTAGGGAGGGGGAGGGAGAGGGAGGGGAAGGCATCTCAATCATATCACCATCAGAAAAAGGAAATGAAATTGTCATAACATTTATGTTTTCAAAGAAAAGAAATGCGGGACCTCACAAAATATATAAATAATTCCTATAGGAAATGGAAAAGATTCTAATATAAGAATAATAATATTGTGTATTTTTATAAGTTCTTTATAATGCTAAACACATTCCTTTTATTTTTTTAAATTATATCTGTGATTTTATCAATATCAGGAGCTCCCAGTAAGGAACTTTCTCTAACCATGTAGATCAACATTGTCTCAGGAACTTGTAGCCTTAGAGAGTTGCATGGAGGCACTGAAAGGTGAAAAGATTGTTCAGGATAACAGCCAGTATGGGTCAGAAGCAGGACCTGAAGTCTGTTCTTCCTTACTCTGATGTTATCTTTACAGTCACCATAATGTGCTGCCTCTATTCATTTTGTGGCTTAAAAATGATCTCTAGTTCCTTCCTGTCTAATTAAAGACTTCTGCTTCAAATAGTTTTTGAATGCATAAAAATATTTTTTTCTTGGCCTGGATCCCAGGAGGTGAGTTGTAAGACTGATAGAATCTAAATATACAATACTTAGCATATTATGTTGTAAGTAGTAAGTGCTAAACAAATACTCAGACTCAGGCACTTGGATCATCACAGTGACCAGCCATGATCTAGAAGACTCATTAAAAATTGTTATCCACATCCTGACAGATAGAAGATGGAATCAGAGTATAGACTGAGAACTTGTTTTTTGATGTAGTCAATGTGGCGATTTCTTTTGCTTGACAATATACATTTCTAACAGATGTTTCATTTGTATTGCTTTCTCCATTGGGATGGATATAAGAGAGGAAGAGAAATTAAATCTTCATCTAAATGAAATAAGTGTATAAATAAATAAATGTTGGTTTCTTGACTAATTGATGATCTAAAATCTTCAAGAAGGAAATAACACTTAGCAAATTCATTTGTTTCTGCTTATCTTTTAAGTCTCAATTAATTAAGGCAGTTTACCTTTACTGTACATCATATCCATGGAATTATTCAATAAATACTTATTGACTATCTGTTACATTTAAGATAATGAGGGAGATAAAAGAAACCATTCCTGTCCTTATGAAGTTACTTACTAATATAGACATATTATACAAACATGAAACGTTTCATGTTTGTATAATATCTCTCTTTAGTCAAGTGAGTTGGATCCTTTCAGCCATATTCTGGTCAGATCCTTATATGAATCCCAGAAAATAAACCAGGGTAGAGATTGGCACTTGACAGTAATAATCATTATTATATTTAAGAAAGAATGAGGAACCTAAAATCATAATACATTAATCTTATAATTTCTAATCCTATTGGCAATTGTTCTGAAAGTGTTATGCCCAATAGTCAGGAATATGACTAAATACTTTATTTTTCAATTTGAAATGACTGATCAGCTACTTAGTAATCTTTAGAAATTCTTTAGACATAACTTTTCTATTCATCCAACTGTCATACACTCAGAATTCTTTATGAAGATAGCCAAGACAAGAATTATGAATTTTAAAAGCATTATCTTTCAAAGGAATGCCCTTGTGAGCTCTCTTTTTTATGCTTTTTCTTCATGTAATGGTGTTTCAGTGTTAAAAAGATTTAATACTATGGGAAAATATAGTAACTTTTCCAGAAACTTGGACTTGACAGAAAAAGGAAGTCAAACTCATCTGCCCTCTTGTGTGTTTGAGACACCACAAATGATGTTGTATTGCAATATTCATATAATTGTATGTAAATATTCATCAATTGTATGTAAAATAAAAACTCTGTAAAAGGCCAACATTTAAAGTCAGAAGGAACCAGAATAAGATTAAACCCATAAGGCAGAGAAATTGCCCATGCTTATAAGAATCTTATCAATATCAAGGCATTTTGAAATTCTTGGGATATTTCTATGACAATCGAGTTTTCACATGAAAGTTCATCAAATGAATAGATTTATAAGTACATTACTGTTTCACTACCTCACTGTGTGATCTTGGGGTGGTCACTTCACTTTTTCTAGATCTCAATTTAATCCCCAAAATAAATAGTACAGTTTTATTGCTGAGGTCACTTCCAGCTGTATAATTTAAAGTGAAATGGCATTTTTCTTCCATGGTGTTGCATAACCCTTGTATGGTCCTAACCATTAATCAAATATTTATTAACTTCCACACTCTGTTAGCTACTATGGAAATCAAGGCAAACAAAGAAATAGTCTCTGTTCAATGAACTATCATTCTATTGGAAAATTCAATGTCTTAGCCATGTTGTATGTGACAAGAGGGGTGAGAAAGGAAAGAGGGAGCACATGCCAGATTTGGGCTTCCTGTAATAGTTAACGTTTTATCAGAAGGGAGTTCTTGAAGTACCTTACAATTTCCTCAGAAATACAGTTTGGCTACATTCTCTGGTTGATTCCATCCAGGGGCTGTAGCCAAGAGCCCTTCTTGGTATGGGATATAAGGCCAAAGGTCTGGCCAAAAACCAGTCTAAAGTGATAACAGTTCACAAGGAATGAGAAATCAGAGGTAAGTGGGAGGTCTTTGTAAACAACATGGTAATTATCAGAGAAGCTGATATGAATTATTAATTAATCCAAGGCCAAAGGTAAAAGGAATATCCAAGTTCTGTACAAATTATCATAGCTGTGATGAAATTCAAAAGCAAGTGGGAAAAAGTAGGTCAAAACCAGTAAAGAGTTCAAGGAACTATGTATCCAAACAAACGTGAACTAATATAAGTTTGTAAATAATTTGGTTGACAAGATGAGATTAATGTGGTATTAAAATATTTTCCATCCTTGGTATACGTCTAGTGAGAACCCATTATTCTGAAAGAGCTTCAGCCATCAACAGCTCCTGACTAGAAAGATAAAACTACTACCAAATTTGTACAAAAATTTTTTTCAGATCAACAGGTTCATGCTAATGACATGCACATTATGTGTTTTCTCTTATAGTGAAATTTCAATTAACAAAAATCACTAGGCTAAGAAATTGAGTTTGTGTGTAATTCTTGGCTCAGATGTCACTCCCAGTGTTCTGTTATTTTTCACTCAAGTTCAATTCTTCATAACCCCATTTTAAATGAGGCAAGTCTAGCCCTTCTCATTTTTAAGGTTATCTCCAAATAGAACTTTCTTATCAAGTAATTTAAACAGAGATTAAAATCTCTTTTATGTTATTCCAACCCATGAAAAGAAAAATAAAAGCAACAGATTCGAAGAAGAAACAATAATCCATTGTTGTTTTTCTTGTTAGTAATTTTGATCACATAGATTTTTAATAATACTTGTAGAAATGGAATGTTTTTGGCAGAATTATTCATAGGATCATAGGTTTACAACCAGAGGGTACCTTAAAAGTCTGTCTAATATAATCCCCTCATTTTACTTGTACTTGTTTCCATGTCTTAGAATTTCCAGTTTCTTTCTAAGATCAATCAAGCATCACCTCTTATGTGAAACCTTTCCTCATTCCTTGCAGCTGCTGGAGCCTTCCAAAAATAGAAAAAAATTCTGCCTTGTGTTTTTAATTCATTCATTTATTTGTTCAGGTACATGTTGTTTTCCACTATGAGATGGAAGTTCCTTTATTTTTACTGGCCCCCAACACAGTCTAAGGGATTTTTTTATTTTTATCTTTCTATTATCAGAGCTTACCTTAGTCTCTGGCATATAAATGTTTAATAAATTTCTGTTAATTGATCAAATTACTTAGAATCATACATCTAAAAAGTAATGAAGTCAGAATACATAAGACCATAGAATTTTAGAGTGGGAAGAAAGTACAAGGATAATTTAGCTAAGATAACAGTGAAAGGAAAAATATTTTCCCAAGTTTCTACAATTAGTATGTATCAAAACTTTTTTAATCACCTCTTGAGAAAGATCCATGAAACATGAAATATGATCAAAGACAAGATCATGAGGGAAGAGGTAGTCTTTGAAGATATTTGATGCTGTCTTGTCTCTGAGGGATCAAAACCACAATTTCACAGAAACAACTCCTACTAGAATTTAATTTCTACTGCATCTTTTTTTTGTCTTGTAGTAGTATCATCTACCATCTCAATGAGAATTTAACAGAGGATCTCATCAATGACTGTTTTTTCACATTACTTCTTTTCAAAAAGAAAGCAATCTTGCTAGTGATAACGTTATATTTATCCCAGACTTGCTCATTAAAGCAAGGAGAACCCTGATTTGGTGTATCATACCATATAGACAGTGACTGGAGCTGGAGTATGCAATTAATGCCCAACAAGAAAGTTAGAAACCACTAAACAGTTGTTAACCAGGGACCCCCCCATCACATCTCCAGACTCTGATTGGCCGGATATATTTTGCCTGGGTTCTTAAAATGATCAACTGCATCTTCTGGGCAGGACCTTCACAGTTTCCTATTCTGGATTAGAAAAGCTTCCCACTGTTTTATAAAGATCTGTTGACATGATTTATTGGAAACCCTGTCCATTAACATTTTTAAGTACTCAATAAATCCTCTAACAGACCCAGTAAATTAATCTTAATAAATCTGCAGTAGGAAGCAATTTGCCACAGAAATTGTTACGTGACAGAATGTTCACATTGCTCTCCATTTCTGCAAATGTCACATGCTGGAATTACTAATCTATATAAAGGAGCAGGACCCTCACTGCAGTGCCAACCAATCAGTCAGACAAGTTACACAGGCAGCCCACTTCTGCCTAATCCTTCCGACTCTGATACTCATAGCTAGAATCTCTGGGGAAATGTTTTGTATTGGGTCAGGGTGATAATTGATAGTAATATACAGTATACATACTGAGTCAGGGTGATAATTGATATGAAGGGGGGTGGAGGGAGTAGGTGTATATGTGTGGATGAGTGTGAGTAAAGCAGGGATGACCAATGATTAGAAACAATGCAAACAGATGATTCCAGTTTTGCCAGTCACAAACAGCTAACAATAGCTGGCATTTATAGAGAGGTTTTATGTCTTAAAGTTATATGTGTATGTGTATGTATATATGTTTATATATGTGTATACATCTATACATATATATGTACACATAGGTGTGTATAGGTGTTGTGCATGTAAAATTTCAATTGATTTTCAAAGCAACCCAGTGTAATTGATGCTATTATTATCCTCATTTTCTATATGATGAAACTATGGCTTAAAGGTTAAGTGACTTGTCCAGAGATATATACAGTAAGCTTTTTGAGGTAGAAGTTTAACTCAGGTCTTCCTGACCTCAAAGCCAGTACTCTATCTACTATATCTCTTAGTGGCCTAAAGCCAAGGTCATTATATTAATAGCCAGCAAGTACCTACCCCTTTTATTATGTGCCAGGCACTGTGCATAGCACTTTTCTTGCAATCCTTCTATGTAAAAATTAATTCTAAGATTATTGTCTCTATTTTTTAAATAAAAAGTGAGACTCAGGCTTAAATGATGTTAGTCAATTGGTATTTATTAAGTACCAAATTATGCCTGGTACTAAGTTCTGAGGGTACAAAGAAAGGCAAAAAACAATCATTGTTCTGGAGAAGTTTCCATTCTTATAAGGAGGCAACGTGCAAACATGTATAAACAAGATGCATATAGGACAAATTGGGGGCAATCTCAGAAGGAAGGCACTAAAATTAGAATAATTTCAAAAGGCTTCTTGGAGAAGGTAGAACTTAAGATTTGAGGCAGGAAAGTCAGAAAATGAATATGAGGAGGGAGAACATCCCAGATATAGGAAACAGCCAGTGAAAACACCCAGAGTCTGGTGATGGTGTGGGATTGTATGGGAGAACATCAAGGAAGCTATGTCATTGGATCGTGGATTATATGGAGAGGACTAAGGTTTAAGAAGACTAGAATGGCAAGTTTAGGTTATGAAGAACATTAAAAGCCAGAGGTAGGTACCCTCAACCTGGTTTAGCCTGTTTGCCAGGGAAGCTTATTAGAGCACGCCCATTACACATACTATAGCTTCTTGGCACCGTAGGTGAGAGTTGGTAAAGATTACCAATGGTAGATAAATTGCCCTAAAAAAACTTAGCAAATCTTCACATTGGAAGGGCTGGTCCTCGATGAATACTCCCCATACATCCCTAGCTCAAAAATATTTTTAGTTTCAGTTTCTAGGTCTATAAAATGGACATAACAACACATATCTCCCAGGGCTATGGTGAGGATCAAATGAGATAATAACTATAAAGCACTTTGCAGATCTCCAAAGCGTCAAAGGATTATTTGATATTATTACATATAAATTTTGTTCTAAATATTACAATGAAAAGAAACTCCATGGCGGGAAGGAGAAGAAGAGTGTATATACAAGCAATTATGAAAGAAGAATGATTGTGATAATCAGTTAGCACTGATTGAATGTCTACATCTATCTGGCACTGTGATGTGTCTGCCTTCCAGGAGATGTGGCACTGTTCTAGATTTGGGGATTATGGAACCAGAAATAAGACAAAAGTTTCAAGTACTCTATTTGGGATGGGAACACATGAAGAAGTAAATACAAGTTACATACAAAATCAATTTCAAGGAAATTTCAGTAGTGGGAGAGAATTTCACCAAAACCTGAGGAAATGGAAGATCAGGAAAAGCCTCCAACAGGAGATGGGAACTGAAAGCTGAAATTGGAAGAAAATTGTGTGCAGAGTCTTTCTTCCTTCTGTGCAAAGATGGAAGTCTATGGATCCACTGTGAGGTCACTGTTCTAGAGATTGCCTCTACCCATCCAGATCAGGACTTGCTTTCTAACTTTACAGAGGTTGCATAGAATACTGAGAGGGTGAGCAACTTACACAGATTTACGAGTCAATATGTGTCAGAAATAGTACTGGAACCCAGGCCTTCTTTATTCCATGGCCAGGTATACCATTGAGGGTATGGAACATTAGCTATTACACTCCATGCTTGGTAAATTTGCCAAAATGATTTTTGTTCCTATTTATTTTTCATTGCTTATAAAAATGGCTCAATGAGAAGCGAAAAGGAAAGAAATATATTGGAAAATAAAAAATAATTGGTGTGAACATGAAAGAGAATGTTTAAAGAAAAACTGTTATATACACATATTATAGATAGCACTGCACTTGGAATATATTAGATGTTTAATAAATGCTTGTTGCTTGATTTAAAATGAAAAGCCACAGGATTTTATACTGATCCTGAAGATAGTAAGAAAACCAGCTGAACTTATTGAATAAGAATGTGACAAAGTCAGACTGTATTTTAAAATAATTCACTCTGAAAGTAAGCAGAACTAAGAGAACATTATACACAATAACACTAAGTTATGATGATCAACTATGATAAGCTTAGTTTTTCTTAGCAATGCAGTAATCCAAGACAAAATGCCATTGCCAACCAGAGGGAGAACTATAGAGACAGAATTCTGATGGAAACATATTACTTTCACTTTTTTGTTCTTTGTTTTTTCTTTATCATAGTTTTTTCTTTCACAACATGACAAATATGGAAATATGTTTAAAATGATTGTACAACCTATATCATATTTCTTGCTATCTTGGGGAAGGGGGAGCTAAAGGAGAGAGGGAGAAAAAATTTTGAACCAAAAGTCTTACAAAAATGAATAACAAAAATTATGCTTACATGTAATTGGACAAACAAAATACAACTGAGAAAAAAAAGATCACTGAATGGAGGAGGATGGATGATAGTAGAGAGAGACTTGAGGCAGAGAAACTAAGAATGTTGTTTTAATAATCTAGGTGTGATTGATAAAGATTTGTACTAAGATACTTGAAATGTCAGAGGAGAGGAAGAGAGCATATATAAAACATGTCACAATGGAAAAATACAAAAGTTGACAATTGATGTCCTTAGGGTATGATAGAGAGTCTGAAAAATCAAGAGCCTGAGTGAGTGGGGAAATGATGATCTAGAAAAAAGGAGTTAGAAAGAAGGGAGGATATTAAGATAAAGATGAGTTTGGTTTTGGACAGATTAAGCTTAGAATGTCTTTAGGACATTCAGTTTAATGTTTAAAAGACATTTGGGAGAGGTTGGGAAAGAGGTTGGACAAATATAGAGATGATCAATCTGTGGGAGCTGATGAGATCATCAAGTGAAATGCTATAAGAAAAGAGAAGCAGATCCAAGATAAAGGTTTGGGTGAGCCAGAAAGTTAGTGGGCATACTGTGAATGAAGACTCAAAATTCACAAAACTTCTAAGTTTTAGACCCAAGATTTGAAACAAGAACTTTCATAACTTCAAGTTCTAAATTATTCTATGCTGTTTCAGATTTCAGAGTCTAAGTGATTCATGTTGGTCATACCAATAATAGGAATCAGAAGCAGTATTTGAAGCAATATTCTTGTGAGTGAATTTGAATCAATTAGAAATGTATGTGCTTTTGACTTTGCTGTACGTAAGAATTTCTAGATTTTTCCAGGGAAGGGACATAACTGAGTTCCAGATGAGAATAGAATTATTTTTATCATCTTCTAACAGGACTTCTTCTAAAAAGAAAACACGAATCTGTTCCAAATGAGCTGGGGAGCAGGGATGAGACTATGCACCGTACCATTTCTATCCCTCTTCTCTTATTATCTCCACATTACTGGTCATCCAGCCCTGTCAATTGTCACATTACCAATTCTATTTAAAATAAAAATAGAAACAAATGTGGAAAGATCTTATGGGATTCCTCCTCAGCACCCAACTAACTCCACACAAAACATTTTCCCTTGCTGCAAATAGAATAGGGTAAGGCAAAGAGGGTTCTTTTACATCATTATTTCATACCCTTCTTTTCCTGTAATTGCAAGATACCTTCATGAGCCTCAGATATTTTCCCTGACAACATGAAAGTCACTTATTCCTCCTGGATAGGTGAGCTTCTTCTTCTTCCAGAGCCACATAGCACATGGAAGTCATCCGGGGTAAGGTTTTCAAAGGCCACTCTCCAAAGAATCTTCTGATTTGTTAGCATCTGATTAGAATTCCTGGGCAGAAACCTCACATGCTGTTTTGAAGCTCTATTTTCCCCGCCTGCCATTCTTTATAAAGTTAATGCCTAGATTTTCAAATTAACTGCATTGTAGCCCAATTCAACTCTGAACGGAAAACACACTGAAAAGAATGTGGATGGAACTCATTTAGGAGGGGGTCTGAAATTTAACAACATTGTACAGTATCCCTAGTCTGGTCCCAAAGTAATAAGAGTGGGGGACGGGAAGAACTAGTAAATCAAGATCCCATGGAGAAGAGACCTGAATTCAAATTCAGTCTCAGACATTTCCTAGCTGGAGGATCCTGGGAAAATCCCTAAATTTCATTTTCTTCAACTGTAATAATAGCAATTTCCTCATAAGGTTGTTAGGATAAAATGAAATAATATTTGTAAAACACTTAGCACAGTGCCTGGAATATAATAAGCACTAATAATATAAGTAATGTTAGTTATTTTAGTTATTAAGATAAGGAGATATCATGTAAACTGCCTAGGTGATTTGAATCAAGTCCAAGTAATGTATCCAACTTCATCATCTCACTATGAAAATATATTATGTGTACATACATATATGTATTCACTTGTACGTATGTGTGCATAAATGTATTCTTGTGTGTACATCTATGTGTATGAGGGGTGAATCTAGTAAGCAGGTTCAGCGTACAAGGATGTGGTCCCTATATGGAAGAGATCCTGCTTCAGGAAAGGCACAGTATTGCACAATGGAGAGGTTGTATGTACTCCATAATTTAGAGTATACACAGTCAGTCAGTCAATCCAATTCATTCCCATATTGCTAGCAGAATACAACTAGTTACCAAATATGGAAGCATACCCCAAATCACTTCTAGCTACTCCTATCACTTCCACATAGGGATTGTAATCTGAGCTGTTCTTCTGTTTCTTTTTCTTCTATATCCTCTTCCTACTTGAATGCTGCTATAACTTTTTTAGATGTGTTATACCTACCAAAATATATCCATCTTTCTCCATCACTCTCCCTCATTATTCTCACATCATATTAATCTTAACTCCATGTATTTCTCAAATTCCAATCATTCCCTCTCTTATACTAAGCCATCCACTAAAGCACTTAAGTGACAGTTTTTGAAGTCATAAATATATCAAAAACAATGACTTATTGAACTTATATAGAAAGACCACCGGTACCTGATGACCTTTGGTTTCTCCTTCCTCATGTTCAGACATAATATGGAATTATCCAATGGCCTTTCTTGAATTACAGCTATGTGAAATAACAGACCAGAATAATGCATCTAATTTTTTTTAAATTCTTCTCAAGATCTTCCCTATGCAGATCAATACATTGCAACCTCAGGTGATATCTCTATCTCTCAGATCACCTAGATAGCAATGGAGTCAATGCCTCAGTGTCTCAGGAAGTGCCTAACATCACATGCCCCCTTTACAAGGTTGCAGAAGAAACAGTGGTAGCCTAAACCACTTCATACTCTGGTATCAGTTAATCAACATTATGTAATGAGTCTTCAACATATGAAAAGCACTCATGTTCTCATTTACCAGAAATAAGTCAAATCCTTCATCATTGTGCTGAGGTGAGATGACTCAGAACATGGCAAATAGGTGTAAGTCAGCAACATCCATCTTTACTGAGGCTTGACTTTTGTTCAGCTGAGGTAATATGGAGGTTTGAGCAAATAATAGTGATAATACTTTTTATGGTCCAAAGAAAATGGCCAAAACTTTGTACTTTAAAGTATTTGCTGCCACAACTGCTGAGGAGGTAAGTTGGAACTAGAAAAGACATCTGATCATTGGTTTCATTTGTGGACATGTAAGAAAAATCTGATTTGTGGTGAGGAAAGTGAAAATTGTAGCAAGCAATTGAATTTTTAGCAGCAGCAGTGTGGTAGTAGTAATAGTAGTAGTAGTAGTAGTAGTAGTAGTAGTAGTAGTAGTAGTAGTAGTAGTAGTAGTAGCAGCAGTAGTAGTAGTAGTCATAGTAGTAGTTGTAGTAGTAGTAGTAGTAATAGTAGTAGTAGTAGTAGTAGTAGTAGCAGCAGTAGTAGTAGTAGTAGTAGTAGTAAAACTAGTAAAAACAGTAGTGAAAGAAGGAGGAGGAAGAAGAGGAAGAATAATCATAGAAATAATAGTAATGATTTATTTTGAACCAGGTCTGAGATTTAATTGGTGCAGGGAATGCTCCTAGAGAAAATTCTCTTCAGCAGTTCTTTCTAAACAACTTAGAGCCTAGAAAATTGTCCTGGGGCACTGAAAGGGATCATACTACATATGTGATTGATGAGGGACTTTAACTCAGGTATCCCTGACTTCCTAAATTAATCCCCTTATCCACCAATGCAAACTACTCAGTAGTAGGTGCAAGCCACATTTGTGGTGTTAAATATGTTAAGGTTTGCAGAGTATTTTATATGCATTACATCATTTGATCAGAATAAAAATCAAACTGGGAATAGAACAAGGTAGAGACTGTTCCTTGTCCTGGGAGAATTTATAATGCTTCTGGACACTTAAACACTTGAAGCAACTTAAGGATGCTTGGAAAGCAATTTATCACTAAGTACAAAATAGAATAGCAATAACTAAATGGGTAAGTGCTAAGACAAAAGTGGAAAAAATGAGAAATTGGTGTCAGTTTGGAGATGAATTTAGGAAACTTACAGAGTCTTAGAATAGAAAATAGGTATGAAGGCAACATTCCTAATGTGAAACTGCAGATAAAAAACAATATCTAGCAACATGATTATTTAGGATCATTGAGATTTGACCAGACAGCTTCATAAACCCTAAAAATGATTAAACAAAACCAAGGGAGTTGGCACTGTCCCAGAACACATAAACCCTATTGGAGGCAGGTCATCTTCAACTTGTTAAGAAATCCATTTGCCTTTTTCATATCTTAGAAGCTATGGAAAGGAAGAATGGGTCAATAGAAAGTATTAAATTTGGGGACAGAGAACCTGCATTCAAATTCCATCTCTATGTGACATTAAGCTGCTAACTTAGTCTCCCTGGACTTCATTTTTCTCATTTTTTTTAAATTAGAGAACTGGAGTAGATGATCTGTAAGCTTCTTTCCAATTTTAAAGCTCTGCTCCTATGATTTTTCTAAAACAACTCAACTTGCTTGTCCCTCCTTATTTTTATGAGGTAGAAAATGTCTTTCTTTTATGTCAGGGAGATCCTCAGAATGTTAAGTGGCCTATTTGTACTTGGTTCCGTTTTTCTACTCCATCTTCAATCCCAAAGAAGAAAAAACACTTCCATAATCCACTGTAGACTGTGTGGGATTAGTATCTATTAGTAACTGGAAACCATTGGGATCATCATTATTTTGGGAATGTCTGAACAAATTATATTATATAAACATAATATATATTATTATAACTTAAGAAATAAAAATAGAGGTGATTTCAAGTGAAACCTAAAAAAGATTTGAATGAGCTGAGGCAGAGTGAAGAGAGTAGAACAAAGAGAAAAACTCATACCATTACACCATAGGAAAAAAAAAATAACTTTGAAGACTTAAGAATTTTAATTAATGCAATGACCAATCATGACTCCAGAGGGTCTATGTGGATACAATGCTACTCAATTCCTGACAAAATCATGATGGACTCAGGGTGCAGAATGGGAAATAAGTTTTTTTGGTACTTGGCCAATTCAGGAATTAATTTCGCTTGACTATGAAAATTTGTTGCAAATTTGTTGTTTTCTTCCAATAGTTAGGGGGAAAATTTTAATTTTTATTCATGAAAAAGTTAACAGGAATCTACTGTTCACCTAGCTATCCTAAGTTTTAGGCAATCAAAGGTACTGAGTAGTCAACCCTATGCTGTTCTTGACTGGGAAGTATATTAGGAAGACAGCAGGTAAGAGGAAAGATGACTCCTGTAATTTACTTGAGGCTCATTCTCAAAGGGTCAGTCCCTGTGGTATTTTTTGTGTTTGTTTTCTCAGTCCGTACTATAATACCTGTCACATGGTAAATACTGAATAAATTCTTGTTTGATTGATTATAAACACACAAGCAGAACATTATACACCCTCAATTTTAGTCATCAAAACAAAATGTGGTCCTCTAACTCTGTATTTCTACATTGTCCTCCAGCTGATTTTAATTTTATTCGATATTAATTTTAATCTCTATAAATGGAATAGAGAGACAGAGACAGAGACAGAGAGAAATGTGTACAAAATTCAATTTTTGCTAGTCCATGCACTCCCAAGGGATGACTCTAATCGACCATTACTATAATCACTCTCCCTTACTACATCCCCAGAATAAAAACCTTAGGGAGGATCAGCTCTGCACAGTTATAAACCACTTTTCCAGCTCCTGGAAAAGAATAACTATACATGGTGTTTATTTCTTGGAACCTCCAACTCTAGAAGATGCCTTGAGTCTCCTTTCTCAGCCCACCAGTAAGTTTAACCCTCCTCTTACAAAGATAGATTTGTCTCAAGAATATCTTTATAGTTCCTGGCTAATAAATTAGTTACATGATCCTAGATAAAGAGTGAGAAGAAACTTCAGAGATCATTAAGTCCAATATCCTTGTTGTACAGATCAGGAAATTGAGTCTTGGATACATTAAATAGCTCATCCAAAGTCATATAAATGTCAGAGGCAGGATTTAAGTCCAGTGTTCTAATTAGTAACCCATGCTACCTCTATCTCTCCAGGATTCTGCTGTTTCTAATTGTCCCCTCATAGTCTCTACTGCCCTTCTAGTGGTGACTAGGAAGTCTCTCAAAAAGTCTTTTTTAGGAAATGTGGAGTCATGTCTTTTGCAAGCAATCTTTCTGAACAGAGAAGGGAACCGTTCTACCATGTTCAATCATACTGATTATTAGAATGGTTTCATGCCAAGCATACGCTACCTGGTAACTTGCCTCCCCTTCTTTCTTCAGGAACCAGTCATTTATTCCATGTATTCCATATATTTGTTCTATAAACAATAAGTCATTTCACTTATTCCTCAAGTGATTACTTACTTAATGAGAGGTTTTTGTGTATAATGCCAAACATGGGTAAAGCCCATTGGATGCAAAGGGAAGAAGAGAAAGATTGTGACACATATCTTAAAGGAAAGGAACATATCTTAAAGGAACATAACTTAAAGGAATGAACTGAGAATTCTGGTGTGCATTATCAGGAAGTAAAGTAAAATAGGTACGAGTTACAGATGCGGATCTTAGACTACTATTAGCTTTCCTGATCCAGCATGAGCTAGCTCCAGAACATCCCATCCTGGGACAGGCAGGTTAGCTCCTAAATTTTGGAGGTTAAGGACAATGGCCTACCTATAGAAAGAGCCCACCTCTTGTCCTAATAGTTCAAGAGTATTATGTTTTCCTTTGCCGACCTATGAAATGTTCCAGTGCCATGAACATCTTCCTGCTTATTGTGTGCTTTAGAATTTCACACTGAACAGTTGATTTATCTCTTTACCCCATGAATTCTTCTTTAGATGCAGCCTGGAAAGTGAAGGGGCGGGAGAGAAGTTGCTGAGGGACAGAGGAGACAGGGAACAGAGAATTTCTACAGCTTCTTTGAAAAGCAAAAGCCTCTGGCTCCGAATATGGTTTGGCTTCTCTAACAAATTATTTATTAAGCTTCAGCACAAATGCCAAGCTTTTTACTCCTCTTGCCACGGGGAGGTGGGGGTGGAGGAATAGTGCAATGGAGAAAATTGTGGTCATTTCAACAGTAATGACTCCCCAGGGGCTGGGAATCCACAGATATTGCTTTGGAGCTGTGCAGCCTTAAATGGGACTGGCTAATTTCTCTCTTACCCTGGGCCAAGTTGGGAACAGAATTAGGAAGCTGCAGGGGAAAATCTCAATATAGCTGCTATTAGTTTTATACACATTGATAGGTTTCTGGCATGTGTTTGTATATATGTATGTGTGGTCAATATCAATTCACAAGCATTTATTGAGGACATAGTAATTATAATAATAATAATGCTCAGCATTAATATAGTATATACTATGCATCAGACACTGTGCTGTTATCTTATTTGATCCTCACAATTCTGCAAGATAGGTGCTATTATTATCCCTATTTTGCCATTGAGAAAACTGAGGCAAATAGAGGTTGAGTACCTACCAAATGCAAGGAACTGAATACAGAGCACTAAGAAATATAAGGCAAATCATCTATCCTCCTTTGTAAAGGCACTAAAATCTAATTGGAGAAACAGGGTATATACACACGTGCATGCATATGTGTGGATGTATTTATACCTGTATAAGTACATATAGATATGGGTATATGTATTCAAATATATGTATAAATATATTATTACATATACTTTATATGTATATAAGCAGTTCTTCATAATTTGGCCCCAACCTACTTTTCCAAGTTTATTATATATTATTCCCTTTCTTATCATGCAGTCAAACTAGATTTTGTGGTTGTTATTACTCCTACACCACATCACATCTCCAACTCCTTTGCATTTAGACATATTGTCCTCCCGCCTTGGAATGCACTCACTCCCCATCTTCATTTTTTAAGATCTCTTCTCCAATTCTTTATGAAGTTTATGTCAAATGTGTACATGAGACTTTTTTCTGATCTACACATACATATACACCAAGGAATATGATGTGCTTCCCCAACAAAACTCCCTTGCATTTATTTTGTTTGTGTATTTATACACATACACACACACACACACACACACACACACACACACACACACACACACACACACATATATATATATATAATATATAAAAATATATATATATATAAACATAGGTGTATGTGTATATATATATGAACATATACTGGCGAACTTTATATTTCCCATATGTATACAGTGCATTTGTGCATGTGTGTGTGTAGAAGCATGTATCCACACTTTGATGTCATTGATAGAGAGTTGGTTCTAGATGCAGGAAGATCAATGATCAAGTCTTGCCTCCAACACATCATGGCTATATTATATCTCTGAATATGTCATTTAACATCTCAAAGTAGTAGGAAACTCTAAGAGTATAAGTTGCAGAGAAGGTACTAATTTGAATTGATAGAGTAATATGTACATATTACATATATACATATATTTACTGTATGTATATGTGTGTGTGCACATGCTAATGGAGAGAGTAAGGACTCCTTCACTTTTTGTTTTGTACCCCAAAAATCTAGCACAGTGCCTGACACATAACAGGCATTTAATGAATGCTTAATGAATGATTGATTGATTGATTTTGGTTGAAGGCATTTATCACAAGTGACAAAAAGGGCTATAGTATGAATTCATTCATTCAGTATTTATTTCCTTTGATCTAACATCCCTGGCACCAAATACAAGCCTCCACTCAGGGTGGGTGCTTAATTAATGCTTAAGGTTGAATGAACTTCACATCTTAATACCTTCCCTTCATTACTGCTTAATTCACTGTCTTAAATCTGACTCTTTCTCAGGCAGGGTGACTCATGTCTCAAGCATGGGGTCCTTCCCACTTCCCTAGAAATAGTCACAGAATCTCAGAGTTGGAAGGAACTTTCAAGGCCAGATATAGTCCTAGATATCCCCATTTAGGAATTCCCTCTACAACACTATTAAAAACTTCCACTTGGAGAGAACCCACTACCTTCCAAAGGAGCTTTGTGGATATCTTTACCAATTAAAAATTTGCTCTTGTATCAGTATAAATTTTCCACTTCAATACATTTTCCAAAAGACATCAATAGACCTCATTGCTCCCAATTCAGCCCTCTGCAACCAAGAAGTACAGTCTAATCCATCATCTCCAAAGCTCTCCAAACACTGGAGGACATATCTCCACTTCTACTCCTCTATATCTTCTTCAGGTTAAGCAGTCCCAGGTCTTTCCATTGATTCTTGCTTGGTATGTGTGGTGTCCTTCACCATTTTGGTGAATTCCTCTGGATTATTTCCAAATTATATTCCTAGAACATGGCATCAGGACCTAAAAATCATCCTCCAGAACTGTTCTGACCTAGCTACACTGCAGCAGGATTATCATATTTCTGATTCTGGACACAAAACTTCTTTTAATTTAGTTCTTGATCGAGCTAGCTTTTTGAACCTAGATTTGCAATCCACTAAAAGTTCTACATCTTTTTTTCAGATGAATTGTTATATAATCAGCTTTCAGCTTCTCACATTCTGTACTTGTAAAGTTTACTTTCTGGACACCAATATATCAGTTTGAATTTATTCCTATTAAATTTAATTTTGTCATGTTCCATCTCTACAAAGGAAAGAAGAATATCTTCTTATATCTTTGGGAATATGCTTGATTATTAGAATAAAGCATTAATTTATGGCTGGTATTGTTCTTTCTATTTCATTGAACTATTTGTGATTTTTTGAAAATCTGTTTTGCTTCATGTGTCTCTTCATGATTTTCTAAATGCTTCGTATTTATTCTTTCTTACAAGACGTAACATCCATATATCACAATTTGCTTAGACATTTCCCCATGGCATCTAGTTTTTCACTATTATAAAAAGTGCTACTCTGAATATTTGAGTGTATATAGCACTTTTCTATCTTTAGCCTCTTGGATCTCTAAATAAAAATGTATGGACATTATAGTCACTATTTTAAAGGATAATTCCAAATTACTTTCTAGAATGGTTGGACCAGTTTTCAGCTCTGCCAACAGTTTATTAGGATTCCTGTCTTTCCACATGGCCTTCAATATTCACTATTTCTATTTCTTAACATTTCTGCCAATTTACTGAGTTTGAAAAAGAATCTCAGAGCTGGCTTGATTAGCATTTCTCTCATTATTATTAATGATTTGAAGCAATCTTTCATATGATTTAGTTTGAAATTCTTATTTTGAGAATTGTTTGTTCATATCCTTTGATACCTCATCTGTTGTGGAATGGCTTTTGGTTTCATATATGAGTGTTAATTCCTTATATATCATGGACATCAGACCTCTATTTGAGATATCTGGTGCAAAGATTTTTCTCAATTGATAGTTGCTTTTCTTATCCTAGTGGCCTTAATTTTATTTATGCAAGAGCTTTTTAATATTATTAAATTTAAATTATCTATTTTATCCGTCGTGATCTGCTCTGCTCTTTGAGTAGAAATGTCTCCACAATTCTACTAAGATTCCCGCAAACTATAGCTAAGAAAGGGTAACTGATCTGTTTCTCTAATGGTTTGTTTGTTTAATAATAAATTAATAATTTAATACTAATATGTTGAAGCCTTAGGTATTCAGGTTGCATACCTATTTTTAGAGAGGAAAGGGACACCCAAAGTACTAGGACACCCAAAGCTTTAGCTATATATTAGCTCTATAACTATTATTAATTTCCTTAACCTCTTAATGTTTTAAGTAATTCACAAAGATCATAAACTGAAGAGAAGATGCTAACCTACTTTATTTAAAGGAGTTTCAACATTTGGGAGTTCTCTATATCAATAAACTACAATTACAGACTCTATCTCTAGTCTAACCATTTTGAGCTTATTGTGACATATAAGATAAAATGGTAATCAAAATTTAATTTTTGACAAACTACTTTGAAGCCTTTCCATCAGTTCTTTTCAAAAAAGTTCTTTCCCAAGCAATTAGTGTTATTATGTTTATCAAATAAATATTAGCTAACTGAATTAAATAATTTCTGATTCTTTCTAATCTGGTATGCTCTACTGTTCTTTTTTTTCTCTAGTTTTTAGCCAGTATCAAATGGCTTTGATGATTACAGCTTTTTAACAATATTTGAGATCTGAAAGTGTTATTTTCCCCTTCATTCCTAAATTTTTTCATTATTTCCCTTAAGATGCTGCACTTTTTCCCTCTGAATGAATTTTAATATTTTTTTTTACTTACCTCTATAAAGTATTCCCTTGATAATTTGATAGAATACAGTTTGGAAATCAAGTTCAATAGGATCAGGCATGGGTTCTGATTTTTATGAAGTCAATTGGTCCTTTGTGAATAGTGCTTCCTTTTGTAATGTTCACTAACTAATAATAAAAATGTCTAGAGGAGGTGAAGTCAAGCTTACTGATCTGTAGGCTGTAGAATACTGTATTGTCTTTTCATTTTTAAGCTTAAGAATGAGCCCATCTCTAGTCCTATAGTAATACTCTTATACTCCATGGTCTTTTAAAGATCACTACCAGAAATTTAGAAATACTACTTACCAGCTTTTTCAGTACTCTGCAACGTAATCTATCCAGGACTGGATAATTATGAAAGTTTACTAATGCTCTTTTACTAGTAAAATAATATTAGACATTTATATAACACTTTAAATTTAATAAATCATTTTATGATTATTATTGTGTCATAATTATTAGTTTATCTTAAGCTTAGAGAACACATAATGGCCCCTAAGGTCCACATAATATTCTCCTCTGTGACTAAGGGATTTTATTTTCAAAAAAGTGTTATGAGGTCAATAAAAATTACTCTGAGTTCTCAGGGAAATTCTGAATATTTAGGTAGAAGCTAGATTCTCCATCTTTATTGCATTTATAGCAATCCCTAGTTTATCCCTGACTTCTTTGTGGTTGAGGTAGAATTTAAATTCCTGAAAATAAGAAAAAAAAAAAAAAGATTGTATTATAGTGTAGGTGGGGAATCCAAGTCATTTGCCAGTCATGCACCTAACTGATGTCATGCTCTTCTTATAGGATGAAGGACAAACAACAACAGAAAAACACCAAAAGGGTACAGTGTGAGAAATCATAAAATTGTTCTCAGGACCTCTCTCCAGCTTTCAGGAGGTAGGCTTAATGGTGGTATTTAGCCCATTGTTATCAGATGCCTCAGAACTGATGGTCCTTCTTGATCTTACTTTTTTTGTCACAATTCAGTTTTGCTTTCTCTTTTTCTTAGGAGACTGAATTTTTTTTTATTAAATTCTATGTAATTCTGCTTTGGAATCTATTCTAGGTTCTGAGACAGGCAGCCCTTTTTTTATTCAGGTTCCTGAATGTGTAACCAAATCTCTGGAGGAAAGCTTTTGATCAAATCCTAGAGTTACAGAGGCTCTGTTCATCTTCAGTTATGATTAACTCAATCAGGAAAGGGTCTCCCCTAACAAGGCCAATTCTTTTTAAGTGACATCTTCACACATACATTATTCCATTTAGTTCTGACAATAACCCAAGGAGTTAAAAAACAAAATATTTTCTTCATTTTACATATGAGAAAACTGAAAGTGATTTATTTAAGGTCATGGACAATATCCTAGGGCAGAGTCTAAGCACAGATCTTTCTGACACCAAGTGCAGCATTCAAACTGTACCATTTTATTATCTTGGTATTTATTTGAAGCCTCAATTCCCTCTTATTTAGAATTTGGAATTAGAAGAGATCTCATTGGCCACATTATTCAATACCTGAAAAGAATGCCCATTATAAAAATGTCACAAGTGGTCATCTAGCTTCTGCCTGAAGAACTACAACCCCCCCTCTTGAGGCAATTTATTCTAAAGCTCTAATTGCTAGGGGAAAATTTTTTTCCTCTTTTGGCTAACCTAAATTTTCTTCTTTGTAATGTCTGTCCATTGATTCAAATCCCCTACTTCCATCCAATCTCCAGGAACTGAGTGGGAATGGGAAAGGTAAAGAGAACAAGCTTGTAAGTGCCAGGCATTGCACTAAGCACTTTACCAATATTACCAATCTGATCCTCAGTACAATCATTTTTTAAAAAATATTTTTTTATTATTTTATAGCTTCTTATTTACAAAACATATATATGGGTAATTTTTTAACATTGGCCCTTGCAAAATCTTCTGTTCCAACTTTGCCCCTCCTTCCCCCAACCCCCTACCCTAGATGGCAGGTAGTCCTATACATGTTAAATATATTAAAGTATATGTTAAATACAATATATGTATACATATTTGTACAGTTATAGAAGATAATATTTATATAACCAAATTAGTTTCCTTCAAATAAGGTTTTGGCTATCTCTCTCCCAAGTACTCTCCTAAAATCTTCTTTGGCTGCTCATTACTTTCAGAACAAAGTTCAACTTTCCTAGTCTGGAACTGAAGGCACTTCATAATTTACCTCCTCTTCAGCTTTATCTGTAGAAAAATCTTCCATTTCAACCAGACTCCTAGAGTCATTGAACCCTGAACATGCTATTTCAAGTCTCAATGTCTTTGCTCATACTGTTCTCTCTGTCTGGAATAGGAAAGCTTCATTTTAAGATGTTGAGAGCTGGGTTTGGGTTTGTTTTTTTTTTTTTTTTCCAAGTTTTTCAACCACAAACTCCCCATCAATACAGTCTCTTCCTACCTTCAATCAAATGAAACTTGATGGGCAGAATGGGGTCTACATTATTTAATCTAAGTGTTCAGTATGAGCACAGTGTTCAGTACAATCTTGAGAAGTAAGTACTATTATGATATTGAGGCAGACAGAGATTTAAGTGACTTGCCCAGGGTAAGTACCTGAAGTTAGATTTGAACATGGTATATACTCTTCTTGATTCCATGCTCAGGGTTCTGTTCACAAAACATCTAGCCAACTCTAAAAGCAGCATGATTCAGTAGAGACAGCATTAGACTTAAGGGTCAGACTAGGACTTAATTATTGGCTCTGCTACTTACTGCTTATGGTATGTACCAATGTCAGGGGAGAGTTTCACATGTAAAATGAGAGGATTTTATATGAGATGACCTCTAACTACAGTTTCCACCTTAAATTTATGGTCCTATAACCTTCAGAGGTGATCTGCAATAAACTTTTGGGGCAAGTCTCTCTCTAAGATCCAATCATTTTTACTTACCAAAATTTGTTTATTCTTTCCAAGAAAAGTAGAAGTGGCCAAAATTCCTTCAAGGAACAATTCATGTTGGCTAGGAATTTTTGTTTCTTACTTTCTTGGCCCTACTGGATAGTTATGTAATATTTTTATTTAGTTTTTGGTTTCTTGACAATACCTATAACTTTATTGTTATAAAAAACACTCTCAACCAATGAAAATTAGTTCCTGGCCTTATTCTTTAAAAAAAAAAAAAAGTTTTTTATTATTTTTTTTAATTGTCCTTCCATTTTGTCTTTAAAATTTCATTGGACAGATTTATGATGGAAAGTGCCAAACACACCTGAGAAAGAAGTATGGAGACTGAATATGTTTCAAAACATACTATTTTTACTTTGTTTTTGCTGTAGATGTTGGTTTGTTTGCTTGATTGTTTATTTTTCTTTTCTTGTGTTTTTTTCTCTCCTTTTGGCCTGATTTTTCTTGTGCAGCATGCTGAATATGGAAATATGTTCAGAAGAACTGCACGAGTTTAACCTATATCACATTGCTTGTTGTCTGGGAAAGGAGAGAGATGAGGGAGGAAGAAAAATTTGTAACACAAGGTTTTGCAAAGGTGAATATTGAAAACTATCTTTGCATGTGTTTGAAAAATAAAATACTATTTTTAAAAATGGAAAAAATTCATTGGACACAGAGAAATTAAATAATTTGTTTAGAGTTGGAAAACTAGTATGTGTCAGAGATGGCATATGAACTCGTTAGCTTGACTCAATACTCTCTAATGTGCTATGCATAATACATCTTATGAATCAGAGTTATTGGTTGTAATTCCCAAAGCATATAGGCTAATGGAAGAAGAGGGAAATATGGGTTTGATATCATTAAATATTATTTTACAGGTACTTGTTTTATGTTATGGGCATGGCATCTGTACTATTCATTTGATTGATATATCCACTGTTTTCTTGTATTCTTATAGATCAGGAATGTCAGGTTAAGATAGATAAACAAAAAAAGGTGGTATGAATAATAACTAACATTTATACAGTAACTACTACATGCCACCATTCTTTACTTTACAATTTTTATTTTGATAATTTTTGTAAGGACTTTACAATTATTATCTCATTTGATCTTCAGAATAACCCTGGGAAGAAGGTATTTTTATTATTCTCATTTTAGAGATGAGGAAACTGAGGTTAGCAGAGATAAGTGACTTATCCAGGGTCACACAGCTAGTATTTAAGATCCTATTTTAACTCAAGTCTTCCTAATTCCAGGCCCCAAACTCTATCTATATTGCTACCTATATGATCTTAATTGCTACTTGATGTGGGAGATACAGTGGTTTCTCCAGAAAGAGGGTCATATAGTGAAATCTATGTTTTTAAAAGATTAACTCAGTGGTGCTGTATAACATGCACTGGAGAGAGCAGAGAGTAGAGAAGCTTTCCTGGAGCCCCCTTGTTGGCAATGACCTTCTCCATTGGTCATTATAGGCCACTTTGTTAGCTATAATATTGCAATTATCAAATATTGTGATATAACGAATTTAACTGCACTTACATTTTAGCCATTTAATTACCAGGGCAGGGACTACATTTATCTAAATATGTCATTTTCTATCAGAGCCTAAATAAAAGAACAGCAGGTCTTGGGGACAAGGAAAGTTTCTCCTTAGGTTTATTCTTAACTACAGGAAATAGAGATGAAAAACTGTTGTTCCTAAAAGGAGAGACTTTGAGATATTTTAATAGAGGATTGATTTTTTAAAAAAAGAGAAATCTTGCAAACTATCTTCTTATGTACTTCTGACCCAACTCATCTCACCTTTTGTAAACCTTCAACAAGCTAACAGTGCCCTTGTTGATAAATTGCTTTTATAGTTACATTTCTTGAAACTCTTCTATTTATGGGATGGTTGGGGCTTGTAGAGAACAGAAGGCAAAAGAAGTGAAAGCTTCAAGGGTGTTATGTCTCTTTAGGCCCTGACCTTGGGAACCAGCAGTATCCTTCATTCACAGATTAATGTGTACAATTATGAATTTACACAAAATTGGCTCTGTGTAATAAAATTGCTTATGCTTCACTGCTTTGGCCCTAAGTTGTATCATTTGGGGAATTTCTCCCAGGGTTGGGCAACAAGGGCTACCTTAAAAACCAAGTCCAGGGATATAGTTGATTGACAGGGGGAGAAACATAGATCACTCCAGTATCTGTCCTCTCTATCTGAAAGACGCCCTGATAGCGTCTAAAGGAAAGCAGTAAGATTTTAATAACATTGCACTAATACCTTCAAATGTGGCTTTCAGGAATTAAGTGAGTTTGTCAGGATTCTCTGAGTTTGATACTTTTCTTAACACTGGGTATGCCGAACATTATGCTAAGCACTGGGATACAAATACAAGGAAAAAGAAACACAGACCCTGGTTTCCAGGAGATATTCGAGTTGGGGGAAGACAACACATAAATGGTGTTGAAAAAAGTGGGAGAAAGGGAGGAAGAGAGAAGGTGCATAAGCAGGACAGGGTATCAAATTCCAAAAAGTCCAGAAAGTCCAGAAATTGAAAAAGAAGAGACCAGAGAGGAAAGATGGTACATAATGGAATTTTTGAGAGGAACTCATCTATAGGCAAATAAAATCATAATCCTATATCTGTCTAGCATTTTATTCTTTTTAATGTCCTTAAATACCCATTATAGTTTGCCTTTGGAAGAGAGATAAGGAAATGTATTCCCTCCCTTATTTTCAGTGTTGGGTGATAATGAGTATGGAAATAATGGTGATGAAAGCATTTAAGGTTAATAATTAATATGTTATTTTATATTCACACTATTTATTTGAGGTAGACACTATTATCATCCCTATTTTCATTCCCATTTTACAGATGAAGAAACTGATGCTGACAGAAGTTAAGTGACTCCCCCATTGTCATATAGTTAGTAAGAATCTGAGGACTGAGGTCTTCTGGAAGGTCAACACTATTCACTCAGCTGCCTAACTGCCTCTATATTGTCAGACTCATTGATAAATTAGTTATGCTAAACTGCTTTTTTTTCTTTTTATTCTTTAACAAGGGATGACTTTAAATTCTGAAAATAAAGATAATATAAAACCAAACTAAAACCAAATTATTTTAAATATCCATTAGAACATTTGATCTTCACTACTGGTATGTGATATGGGCAAACCAATTAAAATATCTCTCCATTTGATAAATCAGGCAATCCAAAGTAAAATAGCTCCCTGACAATGGAAGCAGGGGTAGAAGCCACATCTGCTGGATCCTAACTCAGTGCTCTTTCCATCACATCATCCAAGCACCCAGTATGTGCAACTGGCAGGCAGCCCTGCTGAGAAAATGAACTATGAGGGAGACAACTACAGAGTGAATGTGACAACTAAAGATTCTTCCCCTCCCTTGCTCCCCTCCTACTTCCTGCTACCCACTGTTTGTAAAACAGAAACAGAAAGAGTTTCCTGGGTCCCTTGTAGAGGAAGTATTATCTCTGCTGCTGAAGAAATAGAAGTGTCAAGAAAAACTATTATATACAGAAAATACCAAAATATGTAGAATGAAAGAATCTTGAAAACAGGGATTATCTCCCTTTTGTTGTCTTTTTGTGTCTTCAGTACAAAACACAGTGCCTGGCACATTCTAGGTGCTTAATAAAGAATTATTAATTGATCAAACAAGAAGCCCCTAGAAATGAAGGGACAAAAGTCTGACCCAGAGAAGATCCTGGTGACTTCTCTCCTGAAATTTTGTACTTATGCAAACCCCCAAAATAATAGTGAAACTGTCCAATGTCACTGACTTCCTGTAATATCAGGCCAGCTAGAGATGGGTTTTAATAGACTAACATATTATACACTTATTGCATTTGATAATCCAACTGGTCAGGTGCAGGAATTGGGGAGGATGATAAAAGGATCTACCTCCTCTTTCCCAAGCCTTCTATAGACCTACCACAGGAAGCAAATTCTAGATAGCTGTGTAAATGTTGCTAAGTATATCTTCTTACTAATTCATAAATGATATGACTATAGGTGAGATAAATACTAATTAGGGAATCAATCTTCCCAAGGAGGGAGAGATCACTTTTAGCTGGAAGGATTTAGTCAAAATTTTTTAGAGGAAGTAGTAGCTGAGTTGGAAGTCAAAGGATATGAAGGAGCCACAGTGAATTTAATTGCAGGGAGGTGGGAAAGGCCAGAGCAATATTGAAACAGTTGTTAAACAGTCCAACTGACTTGATTCTTTTGTCCTCTCCTCCAGAGAAGTTGCAAGTATCAGTGTTCATCACTTAATATGGGTTTTCTTTGGCAATATACTAAAGCCAGCTCATACTCGAACTAATTATACAAATCAGGAATTACTTTATTATATTGCTGATTGTCTAGATTTAGGAAAGTAATGAAGAAAATAATAATGAAGATTAAACTTAAAAGAACGTCATTTCTACAGTTTTTTTTTTTGTTTGTTTGTTTTTAAAGATGCTTGTTAAATATTTACCAACACACTTCTGGTGTCCCTGTTCTTCAATCCATGCTTTATAATACTGAGATGTGGTGGGCTCTTCCTCCCTGGAAGTCCTTAAGTGGAGGGTGAGAAATTGTCTGTGCAACTGCTCGTAAGGTTCCAATTAAGGCTTATTTTGAATTTAATGCTCACCCAGATCATAGGATTGAGTATACTGAGAGTCCTGATAGGGAGAGGATAAAAAGAAGTCCTAGATTTAGGTCTAGAAGTATATTTGGTATGGGCAGCGGGGTTCAAATTGTTAGGGCAATAGAGAGGGCTAAATTAGGGGCGAGACCATTTCCTGGTATGAGATAGGGAGATTTCTTTTTTGTGGGTTAAAATAGATGTACTCTGAGGTCCCTTCTAAATCTCTGTAAAGATTAAAACGAAAACTCAAACATGATGGTTAAGACCCTTTAAAATCTGGCCCCAGCTTAATTTTATTTCACAGCATTCATCTTTGTATCCTTTGCATTCAAGTAGAACTGCATTACTCTATCCCAGAAATTCCTCCAGGCTTAAATATTCCATACATTTGCACGCAATATCCTAGGACTTCCAACTCAGATGATACGTTTTCGATGACTCTTGAACCAATCCTTTCAGACAAAAGTGAAATGTCCTTCCCTTAGGTGTTAGGACCATGGTCTTTGATCTGTCTTAGACCTAAAATCATTTTCTAGCCTGTTTTATATTTGTATGTGTGTGGATATCCCACCTTCACCCTACTGAGCTCAAATGGCATTATTAGCTACCATTTTATCCTCAATACCTAGCATAAGTAAGAAGTGGATGTTTACTGAATTAAATTTGAGTAGGCAGTCGGTACTTAAATGAATTGCCTAAATCTTCAAACTAGCCAGATTCTCTTACTGGCCATCAAGACACAACTGAGAGAGAAAAGGAAACTGAAATTGATTCAATTTGTCATTGCTTCATTAACAGAATTGTTCATTCACATTTTAATGTATATAGAGCTGCATCTGTACAATTTTTTCTGTGTGCAATAATGATAGTTTATATCTGAGTTTATATCTTATTTAATTTTTACTTTAACTCTATGAAGAAAGTAGCCCAATTATTATTTATTCCATTTTACAAAGCAGAAAATTTATAAATGCTGTCACCAATCCAAGATAATGCAATTACTTAGGTGCTAGAGCTAGATTTCAAAACCAATGCTTCTTACACTATAAGAATTCTTCTTCTGTTTTTTTAACAGTTCCATTTGTCACTGTTTCCTGATCTGTGAACCATGAAAAATACTACCGGTTCATTTGCCTGGACAGAAAACATCAACAAGTAATTAAAAGAGAGAGTATAAAGTACTTTGGAAATATAAAATTTACATGTCCAACCCCTCCCCCCACTGTTAGACATTTCATTCCATTTTGGGGTCATGGGAAATGGTGGTTATTATTGTTGCTGCTGTTTTTTTTTTTTCTGGTTTCTTTTTAAAAACAAGATTGCTTCCTTCCTGTGTTGCTATTTCCAAGTAAATCCCCTCTGCCAGGGAAAAGAAAACAACAGAGGAAAGGAACAGTACAAGGTTAGAGCAGAAAGAGGGAGGAAATACTGTCTGTGAGAGATGAGAGAAGGAAAGAGAAAAAGAATCTGTTAGCAATAGAGGAGTTAATTGCACAATTAGAATATTCATCCCCAAAATGAAATTAGCTAAATCCACCTTAATACTATAATTAATAATCCAAAACTGGCCAAGTCTGATTTCCCCACTGACTCTGAACTCAAAGCTGTATAATGTGAACCCCCAATTACTCACAGGTTTCCAGTTATCATGTAAATGGCCTGAGACTAAGCCTAGTCTGAATCCTAGCTGGTCACCTGGTGCTAATGGCAGAAATTACCTTCTATTGGTGGAGGATTCTTTGCTAGTATTCACCTGAAATCAGTAGCATGAATGGTTCTCTACATTTAGCTGCCTAATTACAGGTGTAAAGAGAAGGTTGAAACGGAAGGAGCTTAAAGCAGAGAGGAGAGAGGGGGCCATGCTTCAAGTTCATTCCATTCAATTCAGGAAGTATTTAATGATCACTTTCTAAGGGCCCAACCTTATGGGAGGCACAGTGGGGGTGTCTTATATTCCTTAAACAGCTCCTGTTCTTGAGAGTCTTGACAATTGTATTGAGGAGACAGGACTTATACATATGAAACAATTTAGAGCACAGTGGTGGGCAGGATATAATCAAGTGCTAAACTGGGTAAAGAGCCTGCTACTGATATGGGAGGATGATTAAAGACAAGTGATTCCCTTGAACTTGAGTTTGCATACTTTGTCAAGGAGAGAATCTCTCTTCTTACACAAGGAGGATAATAATAGCACAGGAAACAAGGTAAAGGCAGAAGATTTGGGGGGGGGGGAAATTGCTCATTCCCAAACTAGACTCACTTTGTGTGTTGTTTTTGAGTCATTTCAATCATTTCTGACTCTTTGTGACCCCATTTGGAGTTTTCTTGGAAGAGATATGGTAGTGGTTTACCATTTTCTTTTCCAGTTCATTTTATAAATAAGAAAACTGAGGCAAATAGAGTTCCAAGTATCTGGGACAGAATTTGAACTTAGGTATTCCTGACTCTAGGTCCAGCACTCTATCCATTTTGAAAGATTCAAATTAGAGGTCTCAAAGCTGGAAGGGATTTAAAGAGTCATCAGGTCCAACCCCTGTTGAAAAAATAAATTATTTCTACAACAATATTAATAAATGGTTGTCCAACTTCTGCTTGAAGCCCTCCAGTGACAGAGAACTCATTACTTTCCAAGGCATTCACACTATTTTTGGACCTCAGTGATATAATGATGCTGCTTGTCATCTCATTGTCAAAATAATCCTCATAAGACACAGGTATGATGATGTTGCCCTAACAGAAAGGCAGGTATAAAATCAATCATAAATAAACTAACTCACTGGACTTGTTCAGCAAATCAAGGAAAATGAGTGAAGATGTAACCAGTACCAAAGAAGGGTGCTAGGAAGACTGTATTATCAGAAGGGAAAGAGGTTTCAGTAACTGTGGTAAATGGAATGACTGAGCAAAGAAAACATTAAAGATAAAGAGAACATTATTACCTATAAAAAGGCATTCTAAAATGCCCAGTGGAAGGTCTGAGTGAAGTTACCTTTAAATTTCAGAGGGGGAGAGTTGAGGAGGGTGGTGGTAAGGAATCAAATAGTGAGGGACATGAAATGGGTTTGGGAGATGATGATTTGCAAGTATTCAAAGTCACTGGTATATGAAGGGTATGACCAAATGTGATAAAGTTCATTGTTGAATGGAGGACACATTTCTCTCTATCTTCAAAAAACAGGTGTGACAAGAAATGGGAGGTCTGAACTCAAAGGGAGGTTATTGTTCTTTGCACTATGGAGGTTCTTCATATTCCATTTGGGAGATTGTGCTGGCAACAGGAGGTAGAAATTTCCTTGTACTAGCAGAGATAGAAATGGTTGAGTTGTGCAGATGGAAGATGCTCAGTCCTGCTCTTAGCAGTCTTTCCTCCTGAACTCAGCAAGAGATGGAAGATTCAAGGCTTAACAAAAATATGCCATCTTCTCATCTGAGGAAAGGCCAGAAAAGACCTCAAGGGCTATCTAGTCCACTCCATTCCCCAAAGAAATCTACAACTTAGCTAACAAGTGACCATCTAGATTCTGTTTGAAAAACTTAAGAAAGAATCCACTACTTCCTGAGGCAGCCATTCCATTAGGCTCTAAGTTTGCCTAACCCCCTTATTAGTTCTGTTATCCTAGTTATGTCATTTATTTTTTCTATGTCTCAGTGTCTTTATCTATAAATTGGAGGTAATGATGAAAGAAATATGTTCCAGGGGCAGAGCCAAGATGGCAAAGTAAAGCCAGGAAGTTGTTCAAGCTTTCCCAATTTCCTTTGAAAACCATATAAAAACCAACCTCTGAACAAAGCCTAAGAAAATGAAACCATTCTCTAGCTCAAGAAAGATTGGAAGGACTTCAAAAAAGGTCAGTCTCACTGGGATGAAAGGGGCACTCAGACTAGCTTAGACAGTGTCCAGAAAAGCCAGTGAAAGGGTCTCAATCACATCATATCAGCAACTGAGACTCTCAGCCCTAGCTGGCTCAGTAGTAGAGCAGACCAGTGGGGCAGTCTTCAGTCCCAGTGCAAAAGGCAAATTATTGTTCTGGGATGAAGCCAAGATGGTGGAGATGACACACGTTTCTCTCTGACCTTTTCCTATAACCCTTATACTAATTAAGCAAATACAGCCTCTGAATTAGCTTTGGACCAGCAGAACCTACAGATATTGGGAGTGCAACAAATTACCAGCAGAAGATAATTTCGAAGATCACCATAAAAGGTGGTGGAGAATCTATGGGGAGGAAACAGACCAGAAAAGGTCCATTTCAATTAGAAATAGAAGTGAGGCAGTCAAGCACAAACTGCTAAGCACAAACTCCAGCACAGACAGCACAGAGTCCCGGGGTGGTGCAGACTCTGTGGGGTGGAAAATCTACAGGGAGGAATCTACAGCAGCAGGGTTAGCTACTCTTGCCTGATTGCTAGGCAGTAGATCAGCAGAGAAGTTAGAAAATATCCAACTCAAACACAAAGGTTAATAGTGAACCCCAAAATGCCAGAATCTCACAGGACTTAGCCATACCTCCCCAGCACCAGGAAAGAGTCAATACTGACCCAGCACAACCACAGCTGATAAAGGAAGCCATTGCTTTTAGAGGAAGCTTGAAAAACCTCCCCTGCCCTAAAAGCAGACCTTAACTTAAAAAAAAAAAAAATGAGTAAAAAAGTAAAGAGAACTCTGAGATTAGACAGTTTCTATGGTGAAAGAGAAGAACAGAAGAGACTAATGGCAGATTGTCTCTAGAAGAAGCCCCAAAAGGCATATAATCTGATCCCCATCACAAAAGGCTCTCCTAGAAAAAAAGGATCTTAAAAGAGAGCTAGAAGAAAAATAGGAAAAGGAAATGAAAAGTTTGCAAGAGGTTTGGAAAAAAGTTTTGGAAAATCATTAAGAGATAGATTTCATAAAGTGGAAAAAGAAAGCAACTCCCAGAAAAATAGAAGTTGTGAAACAGAAAAAGAAAATAATTCCTTTAAAAAAAAAAAAAAAAGAATTTGTGAAATGGAAAAAGAAAATAACTCCTTAAGAAAAAGAATTTGTACAATGGAAAAAAATTCCAAAAAACAAAGAAACTCATTTAAAAAATTAAAAATACAAAAAGAAGTAAAAAAAGTAAATGAAGAAAATAATTCACTAAAAATCAGAATGGAACAAATGGAAATTAATGACTCCATGACACAACAAGAATCAGCCAAGCAAAACCAAAAAAAAAAGAAAAAAAATAGGAAAAAAAAAAAAAGTAAAATACATATTTGGAAAAACAACTAACCTGGAAAATAAATCTAGGAGAGACAATATAAGAATTATTGGACCCCCTGAAATCTATGATAAAAAAAAGAGCCTAAACACTATCCTTCAGGAAATCATCAAAGAGAACTGCCTGGATATCATAGAAACAGAAAGCAAAATGACCATTGAAAGAATTCACCAAATGCTTCCTGAGACCTCAAAATTAAAACCCCAAAGAATATTGTGGCTAAGTTTGAGAATTATCAGACCAAAGAAAAAATATTACAAGCATCCAGAAAGAAAATATTCAAATACTGAGGAGCCACAATAAGGATTACTCAGGACCTAGCAGCTTCCACTTTAAAGGATAGAAGGGCCTGGAATTTGATTTTCTGAAAGGTGAAGGAACTTGGAATGCAGCCAAGAATAAATTACCCTGCTAAACTGAGCATTTTCTTTCAGGGTAGAAAATAGACATTCATTGAAACTGGTGAATTCCATTTATTTTTTTATGAAAAGACCAGAGCTAAACAAAAAAAATTTGACCTCTAAATATAATACTCAAGAGAAGCATAAAAAGGTAAAAAGACAAAAAAAAAAAAAAAAAAAACCTCTTGCAAAACCTTTGCTGATACCAGTGTTGCAGACTGGGAATGAGATAAATTGGAGGCAGAGGGAAGAGGAGAGAAGTCAGACAATGCAATGGCCTCTCAGTCAGAGAGGTCAGAGAACAGCAACCACCTCTCCTTGTATTATCCTCTCACAAGAGAAGATCCATTCTGGATTGGATCTCCAAGCAGCTATTGTCAGGAGGCTCCCGTGTATTTCATCATCTTTCCTGTGTATTCCAACAATATGTGATAGGGATAAACTAGAACCATTCCCAATAAGATCAGGGGTGAAACAAAGTTGCCCCCATCACTACTGCTATTCAACATTGTATTAGAAATGCTAGCCTTGGCAAGAAGAAAAGAAAAAGAGATTAAAGGAATTAGAGTAGGTAATGAGGAAACCAAATTACTAGATGATATGATGGTATACTTAGAGAAACCCCAGAGAATCAACTAAACAGCTAATCAGAAATAATCCACAATTTTAGCAAAGTTGCAGGATACAAAATAAGTTCGCATAAATCTTCAGCATTTTTATACATCACTAATAAAATCCAATAGCAAGAGATACAAAGAGAAATTCCACTTAAAATAACTATTGATAATATAAAATATTTGAGAATTTATCTGCCAAGGGAAAGTCGGGAACTATATAAGCAAAACTAAAAAACACTTTCCATACAAATAAAATCAGATCTAAGCACTTGGAAAAATATCAAATGCTTATGAATGGGTTGAGAAAATATAATGAAGATGACAGTAATCCTTAAATTAATCTATTAATTTAGTACTATACCAATCAAACTCTCAAGAAACTGTCATACTGAACTAGAAAAAAAGAATAACAAAATTCATCTGGAAGAACAAAAGGTCAAGAATTTAAAAGGAATTAATGAAGAGAAAAGCAAATGAAGGTGACATAGCTGTACCAGATCTAAAATTATATTATGAAACAGCAATCATCAAAAACATTTGGTACTGGCTAAGAAATAGAGAAGTTAATGAGTGGAATAGGTTAGGTTCACAGAACAAAATAGCCAATGATTATAACAATCTAGCACTTGACAAATCCAAAGGCTCCACCGTTTGGGATAAGGATTCACTATTTGACAAAAATAGCTGGGAAAATTAGAAACTAATATGACAGAAAGTAGGCTTAGACCCACACATAACAGCATATACCAAGATAAGGATGAAATGGGTTCATGATCTAGACATAAAGAATGATATTCAAAGAAGAAATCCTGCAAGCTGCCAGGAAAAAAAAAAAAAAAAAAGCAATTCAAGTATCGAAGAATTATAATAAGAATTACCCAGAATTATCTGGAAGCTTCTATAATAAAGAATAAGAGGGACTGGAATACCATATTCCAGAAAGCATAGGACCTGCTATTATAACCAAGAATCAACTATCCAGTGAGACTGAGCATCATTTTTCAGGGATCTTCAAAGAAGTAAGCGACTTTCAGTCATTTCTATTAAAAAGACTAGGACTAAACAAGTTTTGGTCTTCAAACACAAGTCTGAAGCAAAGCATAGAAAGATAAACAGGAAAGGAAAAAAAAAAACATTATTTAAAGGTTAAACTATTTACATTCCTAGATGGGAAAATGATATTTGTAACTTTTGAAAACTGTATGGCTTATGGTGGTAGTTGGAGGGGCATAGAGCATCTGGATATAAAGAGACTCTAATGTGATGAAATCAAAGAAAAAGATATTAAAGTGTGGGAAAGGGATTATACTGGGAGAAGAAGAAAAGGAAGGTAAAATGGGATAAATTACATCACATGAAGAGGCAAAAAGTCTTATTACAATAGAGGGAAAGAAGGTAGGGTACTGAACATTATCTGAAACTTAATCTCATCAGTTTTGATTCAAAGAGGGAATAACATTCACTCTGGTATAGAAATTTATCTTATATGGAAGGAGGAGGAGAAAGAGGAAAGAAAAGGAAAGGGCTACATAGAAGGGAGGGCAGAAACACTAGGAGAAAGGGGTAAGAGAAGAGAGGAGGGATGATAGAAAGGAGAACAGGCTGTAAGAGGGGTGGGTCAGAAACAACTCTACTAAGAAGAGACAGGGTGGAAAGAGAGAGCAAAAGTATATACAGGGAAGAAAATAAATTGGAGAGAAATACACAGCTGTTAATCTTAACTCTGAAAGTAAATGTAATGAACTCTCTGATAAAATGGAAGCAGATAGCTGAGTGTATTAAAAGGCCAAGGTCTCCTACTGCATCCAGGGCCATTTCCAGTTTTCCTGGTTTATAACTTGCCACTGGACCCAGATGATTCTGGAGGGAACAGTGGGGTTTATGACTTTGCACAGCCCACTCTCATGTAAATCCAACTCATTAGTATATCATGGTATCTCCTCCCTGATATCTTAGTCCTCTTTCAGAATGAAGGACAAGCCAGAAGGCATGGGACAAAGACTATTATTAGGTAATCATTCAGAAATGTTAACCCAAAGTTGTTTTTAACAAGGAAGTTTTCTTTATTAAGATGATTATATCTGCTATCTTGAATTTGGGGAATCAGGCATGAAGGGGACCTATCCTAGGGCATTGGAGACCATGCAAACCTGAATATTTCTCTTCCTAGTCTAAAATACTTGGATGTAAAATATTGTTAAATCGAATGAAATTGTTTCTGGCAAAAATAAAATAAAATGAAATGATAGCCTTATTTGCCTTGCAAGATGTTGTAAAGATCAAATGTGACAAAGTTATCTTGAAAACCTTAAAATAGTATATAAAGACCGACTATTATTTGATAACTTTAATGATTATGAAGGTTTTCTCCAATTTTATTTGAAACATACCTTGCCTGGACATTCCTCAGGATTGTTTTCATAAAAATTACTAAGGAATTTTATCAGCATGACAATTCCAGGCTACCAGAGGTAGGGACCTTTAATAATCATTTCTCTCCAGGATGTCCCAATTGATGATTGTCACATATCTCCCAGCCAAGTTACACATTCTACTCCCTCTATTTTCATACTATCTGCCCTACCTGTACCTATTATCAACCCCTGACAGCTCTACTAAAAAAGAGTGAGGCATTATGGGTCCATTCACCATTTCTGTGACTTCCAAAACAAAACATTCTTTCCTAGCTACATTTATTATTGTCTCTTCTAATGACAGAATAAAAGCTTTCACTTCTTGTCTTACTTCTTCAACATAAAGTATGGTGCAATGGAAGGGCTTAAAAATGTTTTTATATTCAATTATTGATTCTTTTATCCATTCAAATCCATTTCCCTCACATTGGAGAAATAATTTCACATCCACCCACGGGAAGTTATCACACACTTTATCTTCATATTGGAAAACTGCAGAGCAAAGAATTAGGAAAGCTGGAATGTAAATCTGAGCCACAATGTCAACCTGGGAAATGAGGGTGAGACCTAACCACTTTTCCTAAAAAGAACAAAATCAGAAAAAGATATGCCCTAATGCACTGGCTAGAAAACCATTCTCCATTTGAAAGAATTTTTCTGTAAGGCCTAATCATCCTTTCCAGCAACAGAGAAACATGTTTCATGATCTGACCCCTGCTTTTTAAGCCTTCCTGCTCTCCTCTGAAGACTCAAATTACTCAAAAAAAAAAAAATCAGTGACAGAGGAGACCAAGCAATCTTCCAAATCCACTCACCTAAATAAGGAAACCCGTGATAAATTTGATCTCAACAGGTAATCTCCCTTCTGATCTCACTAAACTATTTCAGTGTTCCTAACAAGAACAGCATTCCTCATAATTGTACTAAATTATTTCAGGGTATAATATAAGCTCTAGGTGTCTCTATGCCTCAGAGACAAAGAATGTTTTTCAACAACCTTCCCCCCAAAAAATCCAAAACCCAGATCTGTTACAGCTACTATTCTGGAAGAGCCGTGGGCTCAGAAACAATCCATCTGCTTTACAAATGTGATTATATCACAACATTGATTTCTAATGTGTATAGATTGATATCCAGAGATTTATCACCCCCAAACATTGCAAAGAGTATCATAAACCATGGTAGCAGAAGTGTAATCAAAATGAAAGATCACCAAGTACAATATTTTCTCATATTCCAAAAGAGATTGGCAAGTATCCTAGAACAAGCCTTGATACCCTCTGGGGGGGAACATTTCCTTACTGGAACACAACCGATTCAAACCAGAATCTGTCAGGGAAAATAAAAAAAGCTTGGATAAGGAGGCAATAGAGGCTTTAGTGGGCTAGAGTATTCATTTAAAGTGGAGAAGTAAAAAACAAGGGCATTCATCCCACTGCCTCAGTTGGAACAGCTAGCTTTGATCATCAATTTCTAGGACTATCCAGCCAATAACACCTGGTCCAGGGAGTGGAATGCAGTAGGCTGCAGTTTACTGATAGCAAAAAAGAACAATTTAACTCACCTGGATTCAAATCATAGCTTAAATCATTTTTTTCCCATCTAGCCACTTTTTTCACCCATCTAAAAACTGGAATAATCACACTGACACTTCCTACCTCCCAGGGTTGTTATAAGAAAAATACTTTGTAAAAAAAATTACAAAAAGGTAACTTACTCAAATGTTCTAGGTAATAGTATGGATAAAATATACAATAGAAATGCATGAGAAAGGGGAGAGAGACACAGGCAGACATAATGTGAGAATCAATTGAGTTAACATATAGGTAAAAACATTTTACAAAACTTTAAAATATTACAAAAAGGGTTAGTTATTGTTGATAATATTTCCAAATTTATTATGAATGGCTGAAGAGAGTAGTCATGAAAACTTAGTAGGAAGAGACTTTTTTAAAGTAAATCTGTGATTTCTTTGGTACAGTGAACTCCCAATGAGAAAAACTACTTGGCACTTGGCACCTGGTACCCTGCTCTGCATTTTTGTAGTCTTGAAAGAATTGCCCTCAGGGGAAGTAAGTTGTAAAATAAACTGGCTGAGATTGGTGGCAGTTTGTGCCAGAGGCAGGGCTTGAAACCTGTTTTCTCCACAATAGTCCCCTAAACCATGCTTCAGAAATAGCCATTTCTAAGGTAAATAGTTTATTTGATAAGTTTCCTTTTCAAAAACAGTGCAACACTGCCTTTGTTATATACCTCTCTGGGCATGTTTTCGAACCTGATTGTTGGAACAAACCTTTTTTATTTATTTACTCTGACTGAGAGTTGTTTTGATCTTATCAAGAGTAAGGCAGCTAATGTATATGAAGTGCTATTTCTATTTTTTTTTCCTTCTGAGATTTTATTTTTTATACTTATAATTTTAGAAAGAACTTCTGTTCAGGGCTGAGAAAGACTAAAGGATCAGTGGCTAGCTAGACTATCTCGGAAAAATAGAAATAAAACCACAGAAACCATAATAATGAAAACTGACATTGCTACATCACTTTAGGGTTTGCAAAGCACTTTCCATACATTATTTCATTTGATCCTTGTAAACTGCTGTGCAAAGTAAGTACTATGAAAAACTCTAATAGCATTCTTTATTTGAGGAAACTGAGGTTTAGAGAAGATAAATGCCCATGGTCAAACAGCAAGTAAATGTCAGAAGTAGCATTTGAAACCCAGGGACTCTCCTAATTCCAGATCCAGCACTCTTTCTGCTATAGGATGCAATCTAGAAAGTAAGACTATTATACCAATGTCTGATCTTGATTTCCCACTTTTGCCCTCCTAGAACTGCTTCAGGGGAGAATCAAATCAACAAGCATTTCCTGACTGCTTATCCATCCCTAGCACTATGTTAGATACTGAGTCATATTTATATAATAAAGTTTGCAAAGTACTCTTTTTACAACTGCTACACTATGAGGAAGATAGTGCTCATTTTACAGATGAAAAGTTTTGCTCTGACTGGCTTGAGATAAAACTGATAATAATTGTCAAAGTAAGCATTTGAACCTGGGTCTCTAGGCTTCAACTCCTTTGCTATTATGCTATGCTCTTTGCATTATGCTATACCACCACTGAATGTCTGCAAAATAAATTTAAATCTCAGGAGACTAGCAAATTTTCAGAAATTGGGTGCCAAGTTGCTGACTTATTCTTCCAGTAAGTGTGATTGAGAAGAGCAAATTTGAGGAGCCTGGATTAGGTACAATAAATCCAGAAAGACTTCTTGATCAAAAAGTATAACAACAACCCTTCCATTGCTTACATTTTACAAGTTATAGATTAATTTATGTTCATATACTATTCTTTTAAATAACAAATATCCCTTGGGAAAGTTAAACCCTTATGAGTCATTCAAATAATCATAGGTTTTTTTTTAGGTGGATGGAATCTTAAAGGTCTCCTTATCTATGCCTAAAATGAAGCATAAATCCCCTCCCCATGACATTCCATTAATAATCACTTACTCTCTGCTTAAATATCCCCAATGACAGAGAGTTTACCTTATGTACCTCCTGCATTCTCCCAATTAATATACATTTTATGAAGGCAAGAAGTGTTGTTTTTTTTTTTTTCTCTGCATTCCTACCACCTAGAGGGTAATTCTTATAAATCATAGGATTAAACTCCTCAGGAATGTAAAACCCTAACCCTGCAATACCACTACGAGGTCTGTATCCCAAAAGATATAAAAAAAAAAAAAAAAAAAAAAAAAAAAAAAAAAAAAAACTATATGTACAAAAATATTCATAGCAGTTCTTTTCTCTTTTATAATGGCTTTTTATTTTTCAAAATACATGCAAAAATAGTTTTCAACCTTATGTTCCAAATTTTTCTCCCTCCCTCCTCCCCTAGACAGCAAGTAATTCAATATAGGTTAAACATGGATAGCAACTTTTTCTAGTGGCAAAGAACCGGAAATGCAGGAAAATGGCTGAAAAAATTGTAGTATGTGATTATGATGAAATATTTTGTGTTATAAGAAATGATAAGCAGGATGCTCTCAGAAAGAACTGGAAAGACTTCCATAGCCTGATGCAAATTGGAATGTACTGTGTACAAAGTAACAACAATATTGTAAAATAATCAGCTGTGAATGACTTAGCTATTCTCATCAATTCAATGATCCAAGACAGCTCTGAAGGACTTATAATAAAAAATGTTATCCATCCCTAGAGAAAGAACTGATGGTGTCTGAATAGTGATTAAAACAACTTTTTTTTTAACTTTTTAATTTTTCTTGAGATCATTTTTTGGAGTTTCTTTCACAACATAATTATTATGGAAATACTCTGCATCACTATATATATATATATATATAGCCTATATTGAATTGCTTGCCTCTTCAAGGAGAAGGTGGGGTGGGAAGGGAGGAAGGGAAGTCAAAGTTTTAAAAATGAATGTTATAAATCATTTTACATGTAACTGAGGGAAAATAAAATACTAAATAAAAAATTAAAATAAAAACAAAATGAATAAGCCTATTTCTCATAACATTAATTTTATCTTTAATTATTAACCAATCAGAACTAATTTTCACATATTCGGACCTCCTTCCCTAGGATACATAAACATTGAGAGGCATCTATGATTAGTCTTTGTTTTATGAGAAAAAAACAAATGAACATCATTTAATTGATTATCTGCTAGACATAATTATTATTAACTATACCTCCCCCCTCCCCAGAAAAAAAAAAAGGATTCAAAACTCTTCACAATTTGGTGCAACCTCTCTTTCCAACATTTCCTTTTGGTCTCTTTATAATCCAGTTAAACTGGACTTCATACAGAATGTTCTCTCACCCATCTTTATGCCTTTGAACAGATTGAAACATGTCTAGCATGTACTAGGTCTTCCCTTCCACCTTTAAGAATTTCTACTGTCACCTTCCTACATAAGGCCTTTGCTGATATCCCTCAGCTACAAGGTCTCCTCTTTCCAATTACCTTTTCACATGTATCTACTAGAGAATGTAAGCTCTCTGAAGCAGGAGATATTTACTCTTTTTATCTGTGAATCCAGGGCTGGCAAATAGGGTATATTTGACAAATATTGTTTAATTAATTAATTGAAATGAGCTAAATAAATTGAATTGTTCTCAAGGTAAGCAGGGGCAGCTAGGTGGTATCAACCCTAAAATTAGGAAGACCCAAATTTGACCTCAGACAATGTATGACCTTGGCAAGTCGTTTAACCCTCTTTGCTTCCGTTTCCTTATCTGTAAAATGTGTGGAAAAGGAAATGGCAAACCATTTCAATGACTTTGCCAAGAAAAACCCATACAAGGTCATGAAGAGACATAAATTACCTGAATAGCAACAAAAATTCTTCTTTTAATGAAGCCCAAGGTCACATTTTTTTTTTTTTGGCTGTCACATAAGAATATTGAATCACATTGAGTTTTCAGTCTAATAAGATGTCCAGATCTTTTCCAGATAAATTACTGTCTAGTCTTTTGCTTGTTATTTGTTAATACCTTATTTGTTAAGGTGCTTTTTTAAACTCAATTGTAAGATGATCCTCATCCTTAAGATAGCCCTTTAAGAGGACAATGATAACTAGAGGCAGGGATGAAGGACTAACAAGAAGGTAGGCACAAAAGTTTTGGGAAGACACCAATCTGCAATTTTGTCTTATGTTCTGATGCTAAAACAGTTTTTCAATCCTATCACATCAGACTGTTCCTGCTGCAGACTGCTAGTCCCTCAGAAATAAGGGAATGTTGAAATATAGGGTATTATGGTATTATTCGTTTCATTATTCTATTCTCCCTTAAAGTCAGCCTTTATCTTTGTGAGACAGCCTTATGTTTGCTTAATTGCTCCTGTCACAAAGGTCCATATCACCACTCTTCCCAACCCCTGACTTTATCTCTATCATCTTACACAACAAATTACAGAAACATTGGTACCATTTTGGGTATAGCTCCAGATGAATGGCACAAGGTCAAAGCTAAGAGCAGAGAGCCTTGATAAAACAACCTGGTCTCCCGAGGAGTCCAATAGGACTGAAAGCTCTCTGGGCATTTAATAAATGTTCCATTTCCAAGAGAGGAGAAGAATATGCGGCCATTACCATCTCTTTTGAAACAATTTTTTTTTCCCTGAGGACATAGCTTAATTATAAACTTATAGATGAAGAAGATTAAAACTTAATGGAAGAAAAGAGAGCTGGAGAAAAATAGATTGCTGTTGAGACAGAATGCCTTGGTTGTGGCCAGTGGACCTTCCTAAAAGTAAAAGTCAATTAAAGTCAAATATTATTATATCAATCCAATAATCCAATTAACATTTATTAAGTGCCAACTATATGCTAGATATTGTGTTAAGCCCAGAGAATAAGAATTAATATTTTTTTTAAAAAAAGACAGTCTCGGCTTCACCATAATGGGAGAGGGAAAGGAATAATATGCAAAAGGAGGCAGAAAAGTGGAATAGGGGGAGATACCAGGAAGTATTCCATGTTGCTGAAGAAGATCTTGTTGCATGGGAGTTAAAATCAGACAGAATAGCAGATACCAAATGGAATATCAAACCAGAGAATAGGCTCCTAAATGTTCACTTTTCTAACTTCACTTGAGGGTTGTAGAATGTAAATGCAGTGAAATGAATGCAGAACATGAAGTCACAGAACCTGAGTTTGAATCCTGGGTCTGCCATTTATTTTTTATATTTTTTATATTGCCCTGAATGAGTCCTTTAATCTCTTAAGGATTTTTTCCTCTGCTATTAAAAAAGATGGAATTAGATCATGTCCAAGTTCCCTTCCATTTTTGATTTATGATCCTATAATACTTGTTTGTCCCTAAGCAAATCACTTAAATGAGTTTGCCTCAGTTTCTTCATCAGTAAAGTGAGCTGGAGAAGAAAATGGTAAACTACCCTAGTATCTTTGCCAAGAAATGGCCTAATGGGTCATAGAAAGTTGAACATAATTGAAAGGACTTAACAGCTACAACAATCCTATGACTACTGGAATCTCACTTACAAAGATATGGATTGTAGAAAGGATAATGTTTGGTGGCAGTTAAATTTTATTCCACTAAAATTAGAATTTTCCCTGAATAAGAAAGGGAAAGAGAGAAACGGGGAGACAAAGATGTGAAAAGAAAAACAGAGAGAGAGAGAAGAAGAAGAAGAAGAAGAAGAAGAAGAAGGAGGAGGAGGAGGAGGAGGAGGAGGAGGAGGAGGAGGAGGAGGAGGAGGAGGAGGAGGAGGAGGAGGAGGAGGAGGAGGAGGGAGGGAGAGAAAAAATAAATGATTTTCAACAGTTAGCCTTGAAGAACAAAGTTCCACTAAATAAAGGGAAATAGTCATTTAAATGTGACCTTTGGTGAATCTAGGAGGATTTTTTTTCCCTGAAGAAAATTCCAACATGTGGTCAAATTAGGAAGAGATCATACCTTCAGTGAGCACCTGCTGTTCTTGTTGATATAGATGAATGTTGTATTCATCATTAAGGGTAGAATTGGGCCTTACATTGTGAGTTAAATGTGTTTGGGGTTATATAACCACAGAAAAGGTTGCTTTAAAATGGAATAAGGCCATATTTAAACTTGGGATAGCTAAAAATAACTAACTGGATTTATTTCCCCACTAACTTTTAAAGCTTTAAATATATGTATTTTTAAGTGAGTCTGCGCTCTGGGACTAGGTTTTGCCAGGCTTTAGCCCCAGGCAATCTTCTCACAGCTGAATTATTATCCCTAGGAAACACACGTGTAACAGAAATGGTGACACTGAGCTAGATGGCAGAGCCATGCTCTACAATGCTCAAGAATCCTATGGCTTTTTCCTCCATCTGTAAAAAAATACGATGATTTGGATGTTTCCCCTTAGAATCATCTCCTCCTTCATTGGGAATGTACCAAATGCAGTGAGAAAGCCTACAGGGCCACTTCATCATCTCCCACACCTTTTAGGTGAATACTCTGAATACTGCCATGTAGCCATCTTCTACTCCTCCCTCTTGCTCTGTAAGTGCCTTCCTTGCCAAAACCATTGGCATTTATGACTTTTTTTTTTTTCTCTCTAATAGCTAACAGAGCTTCTGCAGGCTCTAATCCTTCGCTGGGATAATCTCCCACCCTGGATGAGACATCCCTATGCCTGCTTCTGGGCACTCCCTTTCTAGAAATTCTAGGGAATGAAATTCAGTCACTTTGGATCAGATATATAACTCTAGGCTAAATCTGTGACAGGTCATTATTTCTCAGATACTCATTTTGATGTATTCTGCTATTCCATCCTGTGCTTTGGATATAACATAGGACCTAAATGTGGATCCAAACCCAGGCTCCCAGGAGCACACACACACACACATCCCAAGATCTTATTATTCCCTTTCCCAATGGATCAGAATGGACCACACAAAACAAATACCTCGGGGGAAATGAAAGAATGCCAACTCCCTTGGCTCATTATCTGGCTATCTGCTCCCACATTCTGTCACATAGTGTAGGGCACAGCACATAGTTACTGTCGCCCAAGATCAGCCATTTTTATATATTTGTACATCAGTGCTGTTTGTGGTGTTGGTATTGCCTAGAAACTTTCTACTCTAACCCAAATTCAGGTGGAGTTGCTGGAGTTCATTTCCAATGCCAGGATCTCAGGGGTGTTCCTCTGTTCCCTAAACCCACTGTTGACAATGGGATAGAAATTCACTCTAACAAAATAATTCACACTCAAAACAGGACTTTTCCCTGTGCACTGTCTGTGAACCAGACAGATTTTCAGTAAACCAGGCTTGTCTTTGAGGGCCTCTCCTTTCTCACACCATGCTTCACCTATGCTTGTAGATGTAGCATCCATCTCTACACTGGTGCCATTGTGTCCAAAATTAGACAGTTAGTGAGTACCTGTGGTAAGATTTGAACTCAGATTTTCTTTAAACCAATTCCAGTATCCTATCCACTATGCCAGTTAAGTTTCAAAGGAAAAACTTGAGATGGTCCCTTAACCCAAAAGTATGAATCTCTAATGGTAGGAATTTAAGACACATAACTGTCTTTCCTAGAAACAAGGGGAAACCTTTCTCCAGAGTCTCTCAAATCACAACTCATAGATGATCACCAATAACAATCATGCTAGAAGACTAGCCTATCATAGGGTCTCAGATTAAGTCAGAAGCCTTATTCCAAAAATCAAACTTTATATCTTAAGCTCATCAATTTGAATTTCTTCTAGAATTGGAAAATATTGCTCAGTTTGTAAAATTCACAGAATATTAGTCTTAATAAATGATTCTTTAAAATAATCTAATCCAACACTGATTTTATAAATTTAAAAAAATGAGTTTCCCAAAAGGGAAGTGGTCTACCCAAGATTATACACATTAAAGGAATAGCAGGGCTGATTTCAGCACCCAAATACTCCGATTTACTGTCCAATTCTTTTTCCTCATCTTTGAACTTGTATTTTATCAAGAAGTTATAATTAAAATGATCACACCCTTCTGGGATTCTCTTTATTCCCTCTCAATAATAAATAATGATAGCAGTCAACCCACAAAATGAGGACAAAGATAGGTCAAATAATGATTCAGTCATGAAGATTTGTTACAGAAATGATAAGAATAGCTAGCATTTAGCTGTTTTATAAAGTGATTTATATTACTTCATACCCACTAAAATAGGTGATTTTATTGTCTCCATTTTATAGATGAGTATATTGAGATTGTGACTTTGCAAGAGTTGTATAGTAAATGTCTAAGACAGGATTTAAATTCATGCGTTCCTTGTTTGAAGTATTGTGTTCTAACCACCATAATACTCAGCTGCTCTGAAGCTGAGGTTAGTGATGCTGATCTAGCAACTTATCTTTGCCACTAGAAATTATAGAAAGACTACCCTTAAGGAGCCAAGACTTAATGATGGATACAAATTATATAAAGAAATGATAGCCATTATGAAATACATCACTGCACATTGCAAAAATGTAGGACCTGATGAAATATATGATCAGATTGTTAGAATAATATACTGGAAGTTCACTCTCTAATTTAATAAACTAACAAATGACAAATCACCATAATATAAACACAAACTGTCTTTGATAATTCACCAAATAAACTATAGTGGAATTGGAGTATTTTTACAGATAAAATGGTTGCCCACAATTGCCCAGAGATAACACTAAACCATTAAAAAATTAAGAACAACATTTTCAATAGATGGCATCATACTGTTAGCTGGCCTAATAAATAGAGCACAATACATGGAGTCATGGGGACCTGAGTTCAAATTCTTCCTCAGACATACCACTGGGAGATCCTGAGTAAGTCATTTAATCTTTCTTACCTCATTTTTCTCATATATAAAAGGGAGATAGTAAGACTCTACCTCACAAAGTAAATTAAATTAATGGAGATACATAGTATTCCACAAACCTTTAAGCATTATATAAACATTAATTATCATTACCATTGTTATTACTCATAATCTCTAAATTATGATATATAGAATGAAGTTTTTCAGCATATGCTAACAAATGAAATCATAACCAGGACAGCAAGAGGCACATAACATTCTTAATCATATTTATTTGCTTCTGAAGTCATCCTGAAGATGCTTTTTTGTAAGCATAGAAGAGTTAAGCAAACAAATTGTTTTATTCAGTTAGAAAAAGCACTAATTTTAATCCACTGTCATAATGGTCCATAGAACATTGAATATAAAAAAATAATAGAAGGATACAGATGCATCTGAGGACCATTTTTATCCAAACTCCAGTTGTATAAGAGAAGAGTAACAAGGAAAGAATTTTTGGGACCATGTCAAGTACCACAAACTCTCTCAAGGGAAAGAAATACAAAACAGGTCCTGGGTTAGAGTAGCACTAACTATGACTCCAGGAGAGGGAGATTTGTAAAGAGATATGGAGACCCTGAGACAATAGCAGAAGGCTTTTGTTTGAATACCACTGTACTGAGGGAATGAGGAAATATAAGGTAGAATGGAATAGTTCTTATCAGCCTTCTACATGGCAGTTTCAAATTTTATCTCATAATTTTTGCCCACTAGATAGGAAACTCTATTGTTTCTGTGTTGTTCAAAGGCAGCAATGCTCTCAGTACCCTCTAAATTTAGCACCCTAGGGCAAAGCCCTTTTTTTCCACCCCAGTTATAGCTGTGAATACCTATAATTGCTTCTCTGGTTCTAATACAAAATGCCCAACTCTGCCTACTATGGACATTGCAGTAATTTACTACTCCAGTTCTCCATGGCCAACAAACAGAAATCAATCCATCCTATTAGGCAAGCAAATGAGGAAACTGTCAGACTACAAGGGTTGGATATTTCTATTTTCCTCCTTCCTCTGTAATTGAGCTTCTTTGTAGAAAGTTAAACAGTGCACAAAGGGAGAGCAGCATTAGAATAACATCGAAACTAGGGAAACTGACTTGTCAATAAGAGCTGGGGAATCATGACACTAATTAAGAATAGAAAAATGCTCCCTGCTCAGCCAAAATCTCTATCTTTTGACTTAAATCAATAAATCAAAAATAATTGTTTACTTTGCCTTGGCCGAGCCTTTTATATTCTAGCCTGGTTTTGTTTTCCTTTATTTGTGGGTTGTTTTTCATGTGTTTTTTCCTATCTATTCAAAACATGAAAATTGATGAAGGATCCTCATTTTCACTAATGAAAGAAACTTCATTTTTTCCCTAGCACCATCTTATTCATTAAAAAGAAAGAAAATCTAGTTAGTGATGATTTCCACTATATTTTCTTTCAACCAAGGTCATAAGTGTATATAAAAAGGTCAGTTTTAGCACCAAAACCTCAACAGTAATTAAATGATTTTTTAAAATATTTTTTAGGGAAAATAGTTTAATATATGTAAAAAAGCCTTCAATAATTACCATAGTGTGCTGTTCTCTATTATACACATTTTGAGATCTGCCAGTCTTAACAACTCTATTTCCAGCTCAAATCCACCATCAAAATCAATTAAATCTAGCTTCTATCTCAGAGCAGAGCTCCCTCATTTGATTTACATTGCTCTCCCTCTCTCGCTTCATGTTCCAGCCAAATTGGACCAGTTAATGTTCCTCACACATGATGTTTCATCTCCTACCACTACCTTGCACAGATTATCCTTCAGATGCACTACTTCCACACTTCTCTTTGAAATCCCTATCTGCCTTCAAAACTCTTTTCAAATTTCTTTTCTTACAGTTAACATTTCTTCTTTCCCCCAATTACTAGTGTTTCCCTACACCCCCACCAAAGTTATAATCCATTCATTTTTATTTTGAGGCAGCTAGGTGGAACACTGGATAGAGCAGCAGACCTGGAAAAAGGAAGAACTGAGTTCAAATATTATCTGACACTTCCTAGCTATGTGGGAAGTCACTTCATTCTGTTTGCCTCAGTTTTCTCATTGGTAAAATGAGCTGGAGAAGGAAATGATAAATTGCTTTAGGGTCTTTTCCTAGAAAACTCCAAAAGAAATCATAAGGAATTACACAGGATTATAAAGTGATTAAACAACAACAAGGCAGTGTAGTATGTACCAGAGTACTGGGTCAATAAAATCTGATTTCAAATCTGACATTAGATACTTAATTGCTAAGTAACCCTAAGCTAATCACTGTATATCTCCGATGTCCTGATTATGAAATTGAGTATAATAATAGCCCCTATCTCACAGGGTTGTTGTAATGATCAAATGTAATACTATTTGTAAAGTGCCTAGCACAATACCTGCCTGCATATAAAAGATGCTATATAAATATTTATTCTCTTCCCTCATCACTCCATGTATATTTGGTATAACCCAAGTCCCAAACCCCATTGATATAAAACTCTCTGCTCATTGATGGATATTGATTTCCTGTATCTGTGTGAAAGCAGAGTTAATGGGAGTTGGAGAGAGAAGAATTCTAGTTTCTCTGAGAACAAAAGTTTAGCTTAAATTTGAAAACCATATCCCTTAGACTAATGATATTTAACAAAGAGGATAGAAATAATTCTAGTCCAGTATGTGCTAAGCTTCTGGCATCAATCTCCTTTTCTCCCTCCTAAAAGGAATCAAAATCTCACTCAGAAGATGGCTAAAAGAAGAAAGGCTTTGAAAAAAAAAAGAGCAGAGGCTAGAGATGTCTATTCTGCTTTCTTTCATGTCACATAACAAGATCTCCATGCTTTATATGGGCAATAGCTATTGATACATTTATATTTACTTATCATATTATCCTTACCAACCCCCACTGATAAAATGTAAGCTGCTTGAAAGCAGGTAATATCTTATTTATGGCTTTGTATCTGCAGTGCCTGGCATATAATAAGTTCTTAATAAATGCTTTTGAATTTAATTGGTATTCTGCCAGATTTATGAACAATCTATTTCAAATGTCATTTGTTGATGGGCAGAATAGGTTCTGAGTCATTGAATCTGAGGCTAATTAAGAGTTAAACAGAAATCCTCTTTTTTTTTTTTTTCAAATTCCAATCCTCATGGCTAACAGTGTCCCTAAAATCCAGGAGTCTAATTTTCCTTATTTATAGAACAGGCTAGAGACAGAAAGTCAAATCTTTCTTCCAATGTCCACTACCAGCCGCTCATTCTCTAGGGACAGGAAACTGAGAAAAAGCTCAGTTTGTGTAATTCAGATAGGCAGCTCCAGGGTATATATGACCATAGCTTTTATTTCTTCTTATTCCTCCACTTCTGACAAAGCTGTGTATGGGCTCCATGACAACATAAGTCAAGAATCTAGATCAACAGAAACACATGAACTCCATATCCACAATCACAACACAGAGGAAAAAGATCTAAGACTTGACACTTTATATAATCCCAATACACCAGACTTCTAAACCCCAGCTAGGATTTACACTATACTCATTCTTTTTCACACCATTTAATCATATCTATTTGAGCCAAGATCCTCAAGCTTCCTCCCATTATCTAAATTCCCCAAGAGAAGTGCCAGTGCAATCGGCTGCCCCTCTATTTAACTGTTTCCATAGCCAATATTACAAAACTGGGTATTCTCGCTTATAGAGTAAATTAAGTTGTAAATTGTGTATGTTGAGGTAGAAGGCTATGGGGGGAAGTAAGATGACAATTCCCAAGTCAATCTGAAATAATTGTGAGGGCAACAGAAACTCTGGTTTCTGTTTCTTAATTCTTCAAGAAGTTGAAAGTCAAGAGAATGGGAAAGGAGATAGTAACAAGAGAGGAAAGAAGTACCTCCAGGAAAGAAGTAGACCCTTCCAGATGCCAGAACCTGACTTTTCCAAATTAGTTACTGTTCTAACTATTTTCTCAACCAGTGATAGTACATTTCCTATCACAATATTTTTGCATTGACTCTACCCTACTACCTAAAAATACTAGAACCTTACTTCCTCTTTAAGGAATATCTTGTTTCCTAAGATTATGTGATGATCAACTGTGATGGATTTGGCTCTTTTCAACAATACTGTGATTCAAGATAACTCCAATAGACTTAGGATGGAAAATGTCATCTGCATCCAGAGAGAGAATTATAGAGACTGAATGTGGTTTGAAAAAAGTATTTTCACCTTTTTTGTTGTTGTTATTTGTTTGCTTTTTTTTCCCTTTTGATCTGATTTTTCTTGCACAACATGACAAATATCAAAATATGTTTAAAAGAATTGCACATATTTAACCTATATCCAATTGCTTGTTGTCTTGGGGAAGGGGGAGACAAGGGAGGAAGAGAAAAAAAAATCTGGAACACAAAGTTTTACAAAAATGAGTGTTGAGATCTATCTTTACATGTTCTTGGAAAAATAAAAATTATTGAAAGAAAAGAATTTTTAAAAAGGAGTATCTTGTTTGCTTCAAAATTTCCCCAATATTTTGAAGCCCTTCTTGATTCCCCACAATTGTTAGTGCCCCCTCCAATTTACATTGCATATATTTGTTTAAATTCATGATGTTTCCCTACCCATAAACTAAATCCCCTGAGGTCAAAAGCTTTCATTTTTATTTTTATGTTGGATGCTTGGCCTCTACTCCCTATAACGCTCCCTATTTTCTTTCTGATACTGATACTCAGGTTCTAGTATGTAACCTCAAGTAAATTGCCTCAGGTTCTAGTATGTAACCTTAAGTAAATTGTCTTCCCTTTCTGGGACCTTTATCTTCTTCTTCAAGATGAAAAGATTGGAAGAGGCAGCTATATGGAGCATCTGCCCTGGAGTCAGGAAGATCTGAGTTCAAATCCCTCCTCAGACACTTTATACTTACTAGCTGTATGACCCTGGGCAAGTCATTTAACCCCAATTGCCTGCAAAAACAAATAGTAAATAAACAAAACAAACAAACAAAAAAGAAAAAAAAAAGATGAAAAGGTCCTAGACCAAGTGTTCTTAATCTGGAGTTTCTGGATTCCTAAAAACATCTATGGATAGATTTCAGGGTGAGGAGTGTCTTGTAAGGGGGAAAGAGTTTGGAGAGGAAAGAGTCAGGATCATAAAGGAAATCAATTATATTTAGATAGTGATGATTTAAATATAATTGATTTCCTTTGTAATCCTATGCATTTTTTTAATGCAGAAAAAAGATCACTGGGCTTGATCAGACTTCCCAATGAAAAAAAACCGGTTAACAATCTCAATTTAGATGACCTTCAAAATCCTTTCCAATCCAAATATGCTATATCTTGAGGAGAATAGTATTCTGTTCTGTAAATGGAAACTTTATAGAGCTTCAGGATCATGACTGGGAAACTCATTTCTTAAACCAGGATACAGATGTATAATAATGTATAAGCTTGAATCTATAGTAGCACAAGATGTTCCTTTGAGGCTATCTTCAAAAAATAATAAATTAATTTAATAGCATGACATTGGTTAGGTTTTTTTAAGCCATAAAAAGTATGTTAATTAAAAGATAATGGCTGATATATCTATGTCCAGGTAATTAGTTTTTCTCCCAGATCTGTTTTCCCATGTACTTTGCTATCACTTTTAGAGAAAGCCAGCTCCTTAGGCTGTTATATGGAGTTATACTATTTTTCTTAATGGACCTGGAGTACTCTATTGTATTGAAAATAGTGCCACTTACATACCCTGGAAAGAGGAGTTAGTCAGTAGAGATAATACCTCAAATTACTTAGGATCAAGCTCAGCACAATGCCCAAGCTTCTAAGTTCTTGAAAATTCTTATGCAAGGAAAGAGCCAAGATGGTGGGAAAATGTCAGCAAATTGCCTCAGCTATCCCTAATTTCCCTTGGAAACAATGTAAACTCAAGCTTCTAAATGGATTCTGGAGTACAGACCTACAAAAATATGGAGTGAAATAGTTTTGCAGCTTAGATAACTTAAAAGGACTTCAGAAAAAGTCTGTCTCACTTGGGTAAAAGGGTTAACCACAATACAAATCAGCAACCAAGACCCCTTGGTTCTGACTCAGCAGTCTAGTCACACAACGATCCAGTTATGAGACCTCCAAGTCCTAGTGCAGAAGGCAAATTGCTACCCAGGAATACCCAGCACAATAAGCATTTCTAGACTGGGCCACCCCAGCACAGTGTGTAAGGTGGCAGCACTTGAGGCCCCAGAACAAAAAGCCAGTGACGCAGATATCTGGCTCTCAAAACAAGAAACTTGGAACAATGACATCCTGTGCCCAAAGATCAGAGCTCTACTTTGAAAGTCAGAAAATAAGTCAAAAATTGATTAAAATGCACAAAAGAACCCTGATTATAGAAAGTTACTGTAGTAATAGGAAAGATAAAAATAAAACAAAATGAGAGGCCTGAAAATGAAAGATGAATTGGTCTCAGTACCAAAAAGACTTCTTAGCAGAACTCAAAAAGGATTTTTGAAATCAAATAAAAGAGCTAGAAAAAAAAAACTGAGAAAAGAAATGAGAAATATTCAGGAGAATCAAAAGCTTGGAAAAGAAAGGATAAAAAGTGATTGAAGAAAATAATTCCTTAAGGGGATCCATTGGAGAAAACAACTCCTTAAGAAGCAGAATTGGTCAAACAGAAAAGGAAGTATAAAAAGAAAATAATTCCTTAAAAATTAAAATTGAGCAAATAGAGCTAATGACTATGTGAAACACCAAGAACCAGTCAAACAAAATCAAAAGAATGAAAAAAATAAAAGAAAATATAAATTAGTTCATTAAAAAAAAAAAAAAAAACACTGATCTGGAAAATAGCAGAAAACATAAATTATCTCATTGAAAAATCAACTGACCTGGAAAATAGATCCATGAAAGATAATTTAAAAATTATTGGATTACATGAAAACCATGATCAAAAAAAGAGAAAGATTGGACATCATCTTTCAAGACATTATCAAGGAAATGGCCCTAGTATTCTCAATCAGAGAGAAAAAGAACTCACCTCCTGAAAGAGAGGAAAACTCTCTTGGAAAACTCCAAGGAATATTGTAGCCAAATTTCAGAATTTGCAAGCAGCCAGAAAGAAACAATTCAAATATCAAGGAGCTTCAGTCAGGATTACATAGCAGCTTCAACATTAAAGGATTTAAGGGTTTGGAATATGATATTCCTGAAGGCAATCATCTCTGATGAAAAAGACCAGTACTGAACAGAAATTTCAATTTTTAAATACAAGACTCAAGAGAAGCATAAAAAGGTAAAACAGGAAAAATAATATGTTATTCAATAATGTTAAATTGTTTAACCACATTTAACTACATTAAAATTACATTAAAAGATGATATCTATAACTCTCTTGAGAACTGTATCTCTATTAGGGCATCTAGAATGAGTATACATAGACAAAAGATGAGGGCGTAAATTGATGTGATGATATTAAGAGGTTAAAAAAGAAATTGTACTGAGAGAAGAAAAAAAAGGAGCAGAATATAGTAAATTACATCACATGAAGAGATGCAAAAGCCCTATTATATTAGAGGAGGCAAAGGAAGGTGATGAGTATTATTTGAAACTTTCTCCCATTGGATTTTGCCAAAAGATGAATTAATATACACACTCACTTAGGTAGAAATGTATATTACCCTATAGGAAAGTAGGAGGGGAAAGAGAAAAGAAAAAGGTGAGGGCTGATATAAGGGAAGACAAATTGAGGAAGTCAGTGGTCAGAAGCAAAACGCTAGGTGAGGAGAGACAGAGTAAAATGAAAGAGAAAAATATAAAAGGAGAAGATAGGATGAAAGTAAATACACAGTAAACACACTTGTAAAATTGAAGGGGATGAATTGTTCCATAAAATGGAAACAGATAACAGTATATTAAAAACCAGAATCCAGCAATATGATGTTTACAAGAAACATGCTTGAAGCAGAGATAACACACAGAATAAAGGTAAATGTTTGAAGCAAGAATATTATGATTTAGCTGACATTAAAAAAAAAAAAAAAGAAGCAGAGGTAGCAATCCTAATTTCAGGTAAAGCAAAAGCAAAAATAGATCTAATTAAAAGAGATAAGAAAAGAAACTACATCTAAAATGTACCATAGAAACAAAATAATATCAATACTGATCATATATTTGCCTAGTGGTATAACATCCAAATTCTTATGGGAGAAGTTAAATGAATTATAGGAACTAATAGAGAGCAAATCTATAGTAAATGGGGACTGTGACCATTCTCTGAATGAGATAAATCTAAACGCAAAATAAACAAGAAAGAAGCTAAGGAAGTGAATAGAATTGTAGAAAAGTTTGATAATGCTATGTCTCTGGAGAAAACGGAATGGGAATAGAAAGAAATGTACATTATTCTCAGTGGTATATAGCACGTACACAAGAACTGGCTATATATTGGGGCATAAAAATCTCACAAACACAGAAAGGAAAAATATTAAATGTATCTTTTTCAGATCATGATATAATAAAAATTTCATCTAATAAAGGGCCTTGGAAAGATAAAGAATTAATTGGAAACTAAATCATCTCACCCAAAAAATGAATGGGTCAAACAAGAAGTCATAGGAACAATAATTTAATAAAAGAGAATGACAATAATGAAACCATATAGCAAAATTTATGAGACACAGCCAAAGTAGTTAAAGAAAATCTTAATGCTTAATAAATAAATAAATAAAGAGCAAATCAATGAATTGGGCATGGAACTAAAACAGCTAGAAAAAGAAGAAAATTTTAAATCCCAATTAAATACCAAATTAGACAATTTGAAAATCAAAGGAAAGAGTAGTTGAATTATAAGTAAGAAAACTATTGAATTAATAAATAAAATTAAGCTGGTGTGATGAAAAAATGAATAAAATAGATTAATTTTGTTTAATTTGATTTTTAAAAAAGAAAGAAGAAAACCAAATTTTACCAGTATCAAAAATGAAAATGGTGAATTCACCACCATTGAAGAGGGAGTTAAAGTAATAATTGGAAGCCATTTTGTCTAGCTGTTTGCCAATAAATCTGACTATTTTATTAGTTAGTTTGTTTGTTTAATATATTTTAATAAAACAAAAGAACATTTACCAAAAAATATAAACTGCTCAGATTAGCAGAAGAGGAATAAATACTTAACTCTATTTTAGAAAAAGAAATTGAACAAACCATCAATGAACTCAAGAAGAAAAAAAATCTCCGGAGCTAGATGGATTTATTTGCAAGTGGATTCTACCAAAGAACAATTACTTCTAAAACGATATAAATTATTTTGAAAAATATGTGAAATAGGGGTCCTACCAAATTCATTTTATGATACAAATGGTGCTGATACCTAAGCCAAGAAAGTATTCTATAGGATTAGAAAAAATAATAACAAAATTCATATGGAAGAACAAAATGTCAATTTTGTCTTTTTGTTTTTCCCTTCATTTTTTTAATTTTTTATCTTTTTTAAAATTTTTTATTAATTTTATAATTATAACATTTTTTGACAGTACATATGCATAGGTAATTTTTTACCACATTATCCCTTGTATTCCCTTCTGTTCCGAATTTTCCCCTCCTTCCCTCCACCCTCTCCCCTAGATGGCAGGAATTCCCATATATATTAAATATGTTATAGTATATCCTAAGTACAATATATATGTGCAGAACCGAATTTTGTTGTTGTTGTTGTTGCAAAGGAAGAATTGGATTCGGAAGGTAAAAATAACCTGGGGAGAAAAACAAAAAAATGCTAAGTTTACACTCATTTCCCAGTGTTCCTTCTCTGGGTGTAGCTGGTTCTGTCCATCATTGATTGATTGGAATTGGATTAGCTCTTCTCTATGTTGAAGATATCCACTTCCATCAGAATACATCCTCATATAGTATTGTTATTGAAGTATATAATGATCTCCTGATTCTGCTCATTTCACTCAGCATCAGTTGATGTAAGTCTCCCCAAGCCTCTCTGTATTCATCCTGCTGGTCATTTCTTAGAGAACAATAATATTCCATAACATTCATATACCATAATTTACCCAACCATTCTCCAATTGATGGACATCCATTCATCTTCCAGTTTCTAGCCGCTACGAAAAGAGCTGCCACAAACATTTTGGCACATACAGGTCCCTTTCCCTTCTTTAGTATTTCCTTGGGATATAAGCCCAGTAGTAGCACTGCTGGATCAAAGGGTATGCACAGTTTGATAACTTTTTGGGCATAATTCCAGATTGCTCTCCAGAATGGTTGGATTCTTTCACAACTCCATCAACAATGCATCAGTGTCCCAGTTTTCCCACAGCCCCTCCAACATTCATCATTATTTGTTCCTGTCATCTTAGCCAATCTGACAGGTGTGTAGTGGTATCTCAGAGTTGTCTTAATTTGCATTTCTCTGATCAATAGTGATTTGGAACACTCTTTCATATAAGTGGAAATAGTTTCAATTTCATCATCTGAAAATTGTTCATATCCTTTGACCATTTATCAATTGGAGAATGGCTTGATTTCTTATAAATTAGAGTCAATTCTCTTTTTATTTTGGAGATGAGGCCTTTATCAGAACCTTTAACTGTAAAAATGTTTTCCCAATTTGTTACTTCCCTTCTAATCTTGTTTGCATTAGTTTTGTTTGTTCAAAAGCTTTTTAATTTGATGTAATCAAAATTTTCTATTTTGTGATGAATAATGATCTCTAGTTCTCTTTTGGTCACAAATTCCTTTCTCCTCCACAAGTCTGAGAGGTAAACTATCCTATGTTCCTCTAATTTATTTATGATCTCATTCTTTATGCCTAAATCATGGACCCATTTTGATCTTTATCTTAGTATGTGGTGTTAAGTGTGGGTCCATGCCTAGTTTCTGCCATACTAATTTCCAGTTTTCCCAGCAGTTTTTGTCAAATAATGAATACTTATCCCAAAAGTTGGGATCTTTGGGTTTGTCAAACACTAGATTGCTATTTTTATTCACTATCTTGCCCTGTGAACCTAACCTATTCCACTGATCAACTAGTCTATTTCTTAGCCAATAGTTTTGGTGACTGCTGCTTTATAATATAGTTTTAGATCAGGTACAGCTAGTCCACCTTCATTTGATTTTTTTTTTCATTAATTCCCTTGAAATTTTCGACCTTTTGTTCTTCCATATGAATTTTGTTGTTATTTTTTCTAGGTTATTAAAATAGTTTCTTGGGAGTCTGATTGGTATAGAATTTTGTTTTATTTCAAAGGAAATAAAGTGAGGAGAATGCAAAGGAAGATGGCCTAGCCATACCAGAATCTAAACTATATTATAAACTGTTATCAAAACTATTTGGTACTGGCTAACAAATTAGAGCAGTAGATCAGTGTAATACATTAGGTATATAAAGCACAGTAGTAAATGAGTAAAGTTATTTACTGTTTGATAAATCCAAAGACTCCAGTTTTTAAGGATAAGATCTCAATATTTGACAAAAACTTCTGGAAAAATTGGAAAATTTTATGGCAGAAACAAAGTATAGACTAGTATCTCACACTCTATATATAGATAAGGTCAAAATGATAAAGGGATATAGAGGGCCCGAACTATGGAGAAGGATACTTGAAACAGAGATACTTACAACTGGGTGTTAACTCAATGTAATTGATGAGATAATGGTTCTCTAGTTTACATATACTTAGTACTTTGTATGGTGATGTAATGGTTATTTAGTTCACACATACTCAATATGTTGTAAGGATTTAATTGTAATAGGGTATTTAAGGACTGAGAGAACTGGGGACACAGTCAGTCAGACTGGGACGGATTGTAAAGGAGACAGACTGTGAAGGAGACTATAAAGACTTTAGATTCTATTCCTGACCATCTTTGTGGTGACTATCCTGCTGAGACCAAGACCCATCCGGAGGAAATCCAGAAAGCTAGCCCAGACATTACAAAAAGAGATAGCATAAATAATTTAGAAGAATAAGGAATAGTTTACCTTTCAGATATGTGGAGAAGAGAAGGATTTATGAACAAACAAGAGATGGAGAAAATTACAAAATGGATAAATTTGGTTACATTAAATTAAAAAGGATATGCACAAACAAAACCAATGCAACCAATATTAGAAGGAAAGCAAAAAACTGGAGGAAAATTATGGCCAGTGTTTCTGATAGAGATTTCATTTCTCAAATGTATAAAGAATTGAGTCAAATTTATAATACAGGTTATCCCGAATTGAAAAATGATTAAAGGATATGAACAGGCAGTTTTCAGATGAAAAAAAATTAAAGTTATTTACAATCATATAAAAATTCTCTAGATCACTATTGATTAGAGAAATGCAAATCTAAATAACTATGAGGTATCATCTTAAACCTATCAAATTGACTAATATGACCAAGAATGAAAATGATAAATAATGGAGATGTGGCAAAATTGGAACACCTATGCATTGTTGGTAGAGATGTGAACTGATCCAACCATTGTGGAGAGCAATTTAGTACTATGCCCAAAAAGCTATAAAACTTTAGCTACATAAAATAGTTTGATCTGGCAATGACAGTATATGGTCATTAAGATCATAAAATAAATAAAAGGACCCACATATGCAAAAAATATTTATAGCAGCTCTTTTTGTGGTAGCAAAGAATTATAAATTGAGGGATGCCCATAAATTGAAGAATGGATGAACAAGTTGTGGTATATGAATGTCATAGAATACTTTTGTGCTATAAGAAATGATGAGTAGGCAGATTTCAGAAAAACTTGGAAACAATTACATGAACTGAATCTGAATGAACAGAACCAGAAAAACATGCGATATTATGCAATGATCAACAGTAATAGACTTAGCTCTTTTCAGTGATACAATAAGCAAAGACAATTCCAAACGACTCATGATAAAAATTGCTATCCACATCCAGAGAAAGAACTATGGATTCTGAATATAGAGTTTTCATTTTGTTGTTGTTGGTTTTTCCTTTCTCATGTTTTTTTTTTTTTTTTTCCTGTTTGGTTCTGATTCTTCTTTCACAACATGACAAATGTGGAAATATGTTCAACAAGATTGTATGTGTATAACTTATATCAGAATGCTTACTCTCTCAGGAAGGGGAGAAAAATTTGAACTCAAAATCTTATAGAATAAATGCAGAAAACCATTTCTACATATAATTAGAAAAAAATAAAGTACTATTAGGTGAAAAAATAAAACAAACCTATGCTCTGTGGGGGAACAGAAAGTCCCTTTAAGGCATGAATATGTTGGCCTGCTTTGCCAAAGTGAATGGGATTTGCTGTCCAGCTACTATCAAGTCATGGCATTGTCTTCCACAGAAATTGTGGAGGCAGTGCCTAAACCATTGCCACCAGAAAGAGTGTTGATAAACTCTCAAACTCTCTAACACATTTTGCAGTTTTAACTATGTGTTGGGACATCAGTATCAATTCATTAATATTTCTTGATTTTCCCATAAAGTTTCATTCAGATAAACTGGGGGAAGGGAACGCAGTAGCTAACCTCTAACCTAAACTTACAGTGTTCCTAATCCCTATCACTTCTGCAAGGGTAATTTTTCTTACCACACTCAAGTTCAGATCCCTTTCTCTGAGAAAATATGGTACAAGGGAGAGAACTAGATATTTAGGGAAAATGATTTACTTTCTTTAAATCTTAGTTCCTAATCCTTAAAATGAAGGGATTGAACTATATAAAAGAGAAAGGAATAAGAGAAGAGGAAATAGTGGGAGAGACAGAACAGTGACAGAGACAGAGACAGAGTCAGAGACAGAGACAGAAAAACAGAAGTAAGATGAGTGTCCTTGTCTGTCCAGGTGAGTTAGTTGATCAGCTCAAGGTATTTTTATGGCTTATTATTCTAAGGTTTCTTCCAGCTCTAAATCTATATGCCTATGATCATTCCTTATTCATCTACCTGGGAATGGCTGTCACAAAAATGATAAATAGATTTGGAAATAAGCCACTTCTTTCTGAACATGATGTGTTTATTCCATCTTTACACCTTTTCTTGTTCCAGGTCTTTTACCTAGAATACTCTTCTTTTTCCTCTAAATTATTCAAATGTTGTCCATCCCAAGAAAAGTCACAATTCCATATAACCTTTACTCCCATTTCCAATCTATAGTAAATACTTTCTCTCATATTGTCATAGCCCATATTGTCTGTATTGTACATTTGATAACTGAGCATAAAATACCTCATGATCTCAATTACTTCCCAGCTGTATAAACATGGGTAAGTCAATTAGCCTCAGCCTCAGTTTCTTCATTTATCAAATGAAAAGAATAATATCCCAAACTGGTGGCCAGTGCATAAAGTGCCAAGCCTGGAGTCAGGAAGACATGAATTCAAGAATCTGACCTCAGACACGTACAAGCTGTATGACCCTGGAGACGTTATTCAACCTTGTTTACCTCAGTTTCCTCATCTGTAAAATGAGCTGGAGAAGGAATTGCAAACCACTCCAGTTTATTTGCCCAAAAAAATTTTAAATGGAATCATGAATATTAAGACATAACTGATAAATCACCAAACCACAACAACAATAGATCAAGAGTCAACCTGTAAGTCAAAATTCAAGATTTACCTCTGACACATACTACCTGGGTGATCTCTGGGCAAGTCACCTAAATCCTCAGTACCCTAGGAAATTCTCTAAGACTATAAATTGCAAAGCAGTTGCAGGCCTGCATTGGTAGAGGGAGTTCCATATACCTATAAAATTATAGGTCTGGTACAACAATATTAATAATAACTTGGCCAAGAAAATATAATCAAAAAAGAATTTCTTTTGAAACTGCTTTAATGAAGACTTTTAAAAAATTATTCCTAATTAGCCCATCAGTTATTGGGATATAAATAAGTTTTTTTAATGTGCTTGAAAATCATTTGTTCCCTTAAATAGGTCAAACATTCCCCCCTGTAATCTTGTTTATACTTGTAATTTGCTTAGCAAACCCTTTCTTCTTAATAGTGAAAAGGTGAACTTCCTGAGTCTGAGTCAGAACATCACACATTTCCAATAAGTAGGCTCTAAATCCCAGATCTTCAACTATAGTTTTTAACTCTTTCAAGAAACTAGTAGGCCCTTCTACTCCAGGGCCTTGTAAAGTTCCTTCCTTTTAGGCCCTACAGTTCAATTGTATACCAATCAAGTTCTACTTAGGTTGAGCGGTACATCATGGCTGCTCTCATCCCAACACCAGACTCATCAACTTTTGCAATGGTTCTGAAGATCTATTTGTTTCATATCTTGGGGCTCAAGTCATATATTTCCTGTACCATTACTTCTATGATACTGACCAAATTCACAGGCCAAGATTTTACGCTCTACTGACCTATGATTTCCATTCCAAAAAACTGATTTCTTACAACCCACTCAGCAATTTACAGAACCCCACAGAGGAGTTACAAGGAAACTGGGACTGAACTGGTACAGCATAGTGGTTTCCCTTCCCCTTTGATATACTTGCAAGTCCAGGAAAGCAAATTTTAGATTTGTCCTGCTGAAATTCATCAGAAGGTTGAAGTGTGCTTCAGCCAAGTTTTCCAGACATGAGAATGAAAGAATAGTGGTCTTGGCCAACCAGCGAAAAGTTGTCTTACTTCCTAATGTAAAGGGCTGAACCCTCCTCCTTCTCTAGTAAAAATATCAAAGATTTAAGTATTTCACTGAGTATCCCCTACTGTGCTGAGTCAAAAATGTGTTCTTATCCTCTTTGCCTATGTAGAAGCTTCATAGAAGCTTCATTAATTTCTGGTTTGTGCCTACTTTCTCCTTGAATCTTTCTCTAACTACTGCAGCTCACATGCAGTTTTTCTTTTGCTCTCAAATCACATAATATTTATAGTCCATACTCAAAACTACCAGCCACCATTTGTGTCACCGTTATAAAAATGCATTCATTAAATGATCCTAGAATAGCTAATATAAGGATATTCCCAAGCCAGACCTGACATAAGTAGAGTGTAGAGTTCCTGTAATCTGATTCTTGAACCCTCCAATAAGTTAATTGGTTTGTGTCCTCTTCCTAATTAGATGACATTAGCCTTAGTGTAGTAAATAGTGAGTTGACCTTGAAGTTATTAAGACCTGAGTTCAAGTATTGCTTTTGACATATGAAATATACTGGCTCTGTGATTCTGGGGAAGTCACTTAATCACACTCAGTGCACCAAATCACTTTCTAAGAATGTTAAATTTCACAGCTAGTGCTGAATGGCAGAGGGAAATTCCTCACAAGAAGTCCCTAAAACTAATATAATCACCAATCTGGCCCCTGCCCCCTACACACAATGAGAAAAGAAACAGGGTAATGATACTAACACTACTCATCTAATTTATTGTTTTTTAGTCATTTAATATATAAATGGGAATCATTATCATTGATATAATAATCTCATTTCCCAGATATAATCAAGTTGAAAGTTATCACAGGTTCATTGATGAAGAGCTGGAAGGGACCATATTGGCCATTTCCACACAGGTGACAAATTTCAGAAGAAGTTCAGAGGAACTTGACTCCAAGTTACATGATTCATTCATTGAGCAACATGGAAGGTTCTGATGATACAAATTTACAAGCTAGTTGAGGGAGATAGGATATACACATAAAGTAACAAATAACAATGTTCCTAGTTCCTGACTTATTGAGGTGAAGATCTAGGTAACCTGGACTTGGACTTCTATCCTGAAACATCAGGATACTGTTACAGGATAGAGGATACTGGCCATCATCAGTATGACAGACAACATGGAATGATGGGAAGTACACTGAATGGTCAACCAGAAGAGCTTTCTTCTAATCTTGGCTCTGCAGTTAATTTGTTTTGTGATGATGAGGAAATCAACTCACGTATCTGGGCCCTATTCCTTCATCTGTAAAAAATAGTTTTAGATTAAGTAATTTCTAAAAATCTTCTGTTTTGGCTCAGACATGTGGAATCTTCTAAAGAAGCTTGTATGTGACTGAGTTGTCACAGGTCACCAAAAAAAGAAAGAAAAGAAAAGAAAAAGAAAAAAATGACTGACTCACCAGGAATAAGAATAGAGGGTTTTGTCATTGGTGACTTAAAATCATTATTTAATAATATCTAATGTGCAGTATGACAATTTGCCCCTCCCCACTTCTTTTGAGGAAGCTGGATAACTCAATAGATAAAGTTCAGGTCCAGGAAGATTTGAGACCAAATATATCTTCAAACATGATTTGTGTGTCTCTAAAAAAAAGTCATTTAACCTCTCTCAACCTCAGTTTCTTCATCTGAAAATAGCATCTATCTTCTGGGTTTTCAAGAAGAGTTGCTTCAGGGAACAGAAAGGCTGAATCTTGCCCAAGGTATGTGTAAATGAGAGAACTTGAACCTGGGTTTGTCTTTCTATGAGGTTAGCTTTCTAGACACTATCTTTTCTAGTTTAATTTTCTTATTCTAACATTATCCCTTTACTATAACATTTATTTAGAAAATTTGCATAGAAGTGCATACAGGTCAGCTAAGTAGATCAGTAGATAAAGCATTGGTCTTGAAATCAGAAAGACTCATCTTCCCTCTAGCCTCAGACACTTACTAGATGCGAGACCTTAGGGAAGTCATTTACCCCTTTTTGCCTCAGTTTCCTCATCTGTTAAGTGGACTGGAGAAGAAAATGGGAAACCACTCTGGTATCTTTGCCAAGAAAACCCAAAAAATGGGGACACAGAGTAGCAACTGAAATAAATAAACAACAATAATAGAAGAGCAAACATTTGTTTATTATGAAAAATAATAACTTGAACTACAAGGGCATAGCTTTGTTGACAAATCCAATCTTCATTTCCCAAAGCACTACCCACCCATCTCCATTTCCTACCATCATTGCTACTTCAGCACCAACATCAGATGTTTGGCATAAAGCAGCAAGAATCCCAATGAGGTTTTTTTTGCCAATTCATTTTTCTTTCTTGCCTCTACCTATGGCCTTCACCTCCATCCTCAAGACAAGGCACTGATTTATTTCAGACTCTAACAAAGTAGAGGTAGAAAGACTGAAACAAAGTTTTAAAACTCATCCTAAGCATCTTGTAAGTGCCAAATAAAATGTCACACCATGATTACTGACCACCTTAGCGAAGCAATCTTTCCACTAACACATGCTGTTATCAATCTATTATTTCCAGGAAGGAGTGTATGTCCTATCTTTCCCTATCTCCTAATCTCTCATCTCCCTATCACAAGTGCATTGAGGGGGGGGAAAGAGGAATATAGGCTCTGGTCACCAAAGCATTATTTTGCTTAAAAATAAAGAGCAAGAGGATATGAATGTGGCCAATCCCTCCCTATCTTGCCTTTAGGTAAGTGTCCTTATTCCCCACTGAGAAATTCTGGCTTCCTTAATGAAGGGCCTCTCCTACCCTAAGGAATTGGTGATACCTCAAAGACAAGGAACAATGAAGATAGACAGTCTAAGGAAAGAACTTTGGAGGAGGAAGGGTAAAAAAATCTGGAGGAAGGGGGTACTCCAAACATGAGTTCCCTAATTCTTGCTTTTAGGCCCCTTTAAAATTTTAGCTTCTACATTGGAGTAGAAGAGAGGAAGTCTAGAAATATTATTTTAACAACTGCTTATTCCAATGTTGAAAGACCAATTGTTTTCATGAACTGACATCATTAAAAATTCAGGTAATAAAAAAGAAATTCAGGTAATATCTGTCTCTCTCTTACAGAGGGGAAGGGAGGGAAGGAGGGAAGCAAACAGAGATAGCTAGAAAGAGGTGGGGGGAGGGGAGAGAGAGAGAGAGAGACAAAACGAGATAGGACAGAGAGACAAAGAAAGAGACACATACACATACAGATAGGGAAGGATGGAGGCAGGAAGAGAGGAAGAGACAGACAGAAAGAAACAGAGAGGAAAAGAGAGAACAAAAAGAGAGAGAGATTCTCTTTCTCAAATCCCCTTTTTTCCTTTTCTTGAGATTTTTTTTTTTTGCTTTATTTTAGACCATATCCATACTTTTCTTGCCAGGAAAAAAAAAAAAAAAACTCTTACTGAAGAAATTCCTGCCAATGCAGAAATGTACCTGGCCTATATCTTATAGTTTTAGAAAATTACCTGGGACACTGAGGGATGGAAATCAGGTCTTCCTGACTGATGCTATCTTTCTTTCCATGATGCCAAGTTGTTTATCCTCTTAAGGAATCACTCTCTTAGACATCATTTCCTTTTTTCCTCATCAACAAATAAGTCATTTTCCAAAGACACTAAAAACAATAAGATCATTGTATTGTGTAAGTTTATAGTTTGAGTAGAGGTTAAATGGAAAATTAAGGTGTCAGAGACATGGAATGGATTGAAAATCAGAATTAATAGATGAAATTGCCATAATTACTGTTTATATTTAGATAGCATTTTAGGATTGCAAAATATTTAAAACATAAGCTATTTCTCCAAAGTCTTAACCCTACTTTAAAATATTTTTTAAAAAACATATTTAAGCTGACTTAAACTAATAAAGATTTTAGGGAACCCTGTACATTATTCCACTATCACACTGATTCCCATAATAACCCTAGAAATGTGTAATGTTTTGTCCACAATCACACAATTTATAAGAGATGGAAACATGGCTTAAATCCAGGCCCTCTGACTCTTTGCCCAGAGTCACAAGGCATTACAAAATAAAACAATTATAATTTATTATTTTTATTGAGAGCAGCATGGGGGGAGGGAAGATGAGGAAGGAAAAGCCCAATTCTTTAATTTAGTATCTTGTTTCCTTGGAGAGAAGCAGTGGGAAAGTTGAAGAGAGGCAGAAAGATCTTGGTCCAAGTTCTTCACATACAATTATCCTCTGACCTTGGGCAAATAAATCAACTTTTCAATGGCCAAGGCAACTCTCTAAGACTATATATATATATGTATATGTATATATATGTATATGTATATATATATATATATATATTTAAGATTGCAGATTCAGGTCTTTAATGTATAGAACTGCTGTCAATAGAACTAAGATAAGTAATTTTAGCTTGTCCCTATTTTGTCATGTTGGTCCCTAAGGAAAAAAATATTGAAGTTCTCTCCTTTTGTAGCATGGTAGAGAAGAAAGGACTATAGAACTGGAGTCAAACGTTTAAATACAAACTCTGTTACTAATTGTATGGTCTTAGGCAAGTTACTTAACTTCTTGAGTCTCAGTTTCCCTTTCCATAAAAAACAGTTGAATGCCCCTATAAGTAGATGATTAAAATTGATGATATGACCTTATAGTAGACCTATGTCCCTCTTTACACAAGCCAGTATTCTGACCAATTATGTGCTAAAAATCTAGGCTCTATGTCAAAGGAAAGAAAGACAAATTCTTAGGTCTTATCAAAAGGCAATAAGCAATTTCTGAGACCTCAAAAAACTAGCTTAGATCTGGCTTAAAGAACTCCACAAAATTAAAAATAAAAAACACTTCTTTAGATCACATATAGCTAATCTTGTGAGCCATTCATTCATGGTTGTTCATACAACCTTAATTTCAAATCATCTTCCTTGATGACTCCTCAAGGAATAGAGAGAGGAGGGATTTTTCTCCTGGGGAGAATGTTAACTACTTAAAGACCTAGAGATTTACCCCTATTAGTCAATTAAATTCATTAAACATTTATTAATTCAATGACAAAAAGAGATTAATAAGACTTGCCCTCAAGGAGTTTAGATTGCACTCAGAAGATACAATAAGCAAGTGAATACAAGGCATATATATATAAAATAATATCAAGGAGAGATTGCAATTAACTGAGAGAATCAGAAAAGATCTTATGTTAATCCTCATGGATAGGAGAACAATGATCGACCTGGTTGATAGAAAAGCATAGTTGAGTCATAGGATCCAAATGGAAGAAAAGAAATTTGAAATATTTTTACACAAAGATTGAGGATCAAGAGGGAAAAGGGAGATTTAAAGAAATGACTGTAGAGTGACCATTGCCAGGTCTTCAAAGAAAAGACAAAGAGAAGAGGTTTGATATTCAAGGTAGCATAATATGCTAGAAAGAATGCTTGACTTGAATGTCTTATTCTTCTGACTCTACAGATCTATACCACAGGAAATTAAAGGCTTATGCCTAGGGAACTGAGATAACACCAGTCTCAGGATCATATATTTAGACATGAAAGGAACTTACAATGCCATCTAGGCCAAACTTTTTTTTTTTTTTTTTTTTTTTTTTGTTAACAGAGAGGAAGCTGAAGCTCCGAGATATCCCTAAGGTCACAGAGGTGGTACCAGCTGGAATTTGAATCCTTAATTTATATATCAATGATCTTTCCCCAATATTATGTCTCTTTATTTATTCATTTATTTATTCATTATAGCTTTTTATTTTTCAAAATACATCCAAAAATAGTTCTAAACATTTACCCTTGCAAAATCTTGTGTTCCATATTTTTCTCCCTCTCTCCCCACTTCCCTCCTCCTCTAGACAAGTAATCCAATATATGTTAAACATGTGCAATTCTTCTAAACTTATTTCTACATTTGTCATGCTGTCCCACAAAAATCAAATCAAAAAGGAGAAAAAATGAGAAAGAAAAAAAGCAAACAATAACAACAAAAATGGTGAAATACTATGTTGTAATCCACACTCAGTGTCCACAGTTCTCTCTCTGGGTGCAGAAGGTTCTCTCTATTACCACTGGAATTAGCCTGAATCACTTCATTGTTGAAAAGAGCCATGTCCATCACAATTGATTATCACATAATCTTGTTGTTGCTGTGCACAATGTCCTCTTGGGTCTGCTCACTTATATGCTGTCTCTTTTCAAGAGATAAAAAATAAGGGATTATGCCAGTGCATTTATTGAATAAAAGCTGGAGATAACTATAATCTTTCCCTGGAAAAAACATGCATAGAAAAATGAAATATTTTCATGACTCAGAAAAGATATACCAGAGCATTATAGTGGAACTTCTCAAATACTAGCTCTCTTATCCCAGAAAAACTACTTAACCTCTGCTACCTTGGTTTCCACATTGTAATATTGGCAAAATAGTACCACCTCTCTTTCATGAGATTAAAATGAGATAATAATTGTAAAGCACTTTGCAAATATTAAAGCACTATATATTAAAGGAAATGTGTGGACCCCACATGTTTGAGAGGCTCAAGTAAGGAAAGGATGCTGTCCTTGTCATTGTGTGTACCTCAAGAAAGACAGAATAAACATCATTAGCCTATTCTTCTTCCCACTCTTTTCTGAAGGAGACTTTCATTCCTGCCAGGACACAAAGCAAGAGGTGGAGGCTGGAGGCTACTCTCTGCTTTCCTTAGAAAGTAGATTAGAAGTATATCTACCTGCTCCCTTAAGTAGTTTGCCTAGAAAATATGATCAGGTATGAGCTAATTTTGATTGCTTTGTCATTTTGGGGGAAAGGCAGGCCACAAGCTCTAAATTCAACGCTCAACTTGTTTTGTCTGCTTTCTAGAGCTTCCACACTGGGATGTTGTGTGCTTTCTAGAGCCCCCAAGTTGGGGTGACAAAATGTACCATGCTTTCTAGCACCCCCATGCTAGGGTGGTTAAAATATTCGTCTTAGTGAAGTAGTGATGAATAGAGACTACCGAGGATGGTTAAAATATGGAGTCCATTTATTCCGAGGTCTTTCCCCTTTATATACCCTCATACCCTTATATAACCAAAGCAACACTGCACATGCATTAAGTATATACTACTCATGTGGGACCACATAAGCAACTTGCCTATTGTATTGTACCATTTGGTATCACTTCCACCTGGTATCACTCTGTTTCAATCACAACACAGGTTGTCACTGCTCCCTGACTTCTCAGGAAAGTGGAGAGCCCTTAGGGGAAATGGGGAGCAGAACCAGACATTGTTAGCAGGTTCCCTCTGGGCTGAAGGGTCTTATACTTTACCCAGAGTTTCCCACTATCTGTGACCCTCTACATCAACCTCCCCCTTCCTCATTAGGTATTAGTTATATGATGAACATACACAGAAAATATAAAAGAAATCATAAGAAAACAAAAATCAGAGAATATGTACAATACAATAAAAAATGAAGGAATTATATTTAGGAGTGAGATAACCAAGCTCTACTAAGAAAGAGGGTACCAGATCTCACCTAAAAGGAAACTCCACAAAGTTTCTAGAGTGGCAAAGTAAGAACAGGGACATGATGTAAACATTTAATAGACTTCTCATGTCTTTCCAGAGTTTTTTTTTTTTCATTCAACAACATGAAGTGGATCAGTCTTTTCCTCTTCTCTCTTGAAGTTATAAGTCATTTGATGCGCAATGAAAACTCTAGCTTGGAGAGTTCTCCCAAAAAAACTTCAAAGGGGACACTTGTTTATAGTCTCAAAGAGGAACTCCCTAAGAACTGAAGCTCTTGCCTCTTGCCAACTCTACCTAATATTTCAAGCAGAGCAGGACTTTTATCTGCATCAAAAAAAGATAGAATGCCATACCAATAGGCTTTGAGATATAAATGCTAGTTAATATTATTATCAACATCATCTTCACTCACTAAAACTAATTTTTTTCATTAACCATTATGAGATAGCTAATTGAAGAATAGAGCACTGAGCTTGGAATCAGGAGTATCTCGGTTCAAATTCAGCCTCAGACTTGTTTAGCTATGTGACACTAGGCAAGTTATTTTATACTTTTCTAACTTTGTTTCCTCAACTTTAAAATGGCGATATTCCTAAGTGGATGCCCATCAATTGGAGAATGGCTGAATAAATTGTGGTACATGAATATTATGGAATATTATTGTAAGAAATGACCAACAGGATGATTTCAGAAAGGCCTGGAAAGACTTACATGAACTGATGATGAGTGAAAACAGCAGGACCAGGAGATCATTATATACTTCAACAATGATACTATGTGAAGATCAATTCTGATGGATGTGGCCGTCTTCAACAATGAGATGACCCAAATCAGTTCCAATAGAGCAGTAATGAATTGAACCAGGTACACCCAGAGAAAGAACTCTGGGAGATGACTATGAACCACTACATAGAATTCCCAATCCCTCTAATTTTGTCTGCCTGCATTTTGGATTTCTTTCATAGGCTAATTGTACACTATTTCAAAAGTCCGATTCTTTTTGTACAGCAAAACAACTGTTTGGACATGTATACATATATTGTATTTAATTTATGCTTTAACATATTTAACATGTATTGGTCAACTTGCCATCTGGGGGGAGGGGAAGGAGGGGAAAAATTTGAACAAAAGGTTTGGCAATTGTCAATGCTATAAAATTACCCATATATATATATATATATATATATATATATATATATATATATATACACTATAATTAATAATAAAAATAAAAATAAAATGGCAATATTCATAACAACCTTCCAGGGTTTTTATCAGGATAAAATAAGACCATATTTGTAAAGCATTTAGCAAAATGTCTGGAACAGAGTGGGTGCCTAATAAATATTTGTTTCCTTTCCTATCAGCTACTTTGCATTTCCTTTCTTCTCCAGATTCTTTAGGCCCTGAGAGCTAATTTATTTTCCCTCCCATGAAAATTCTCTGCCCCTGCCTTCTGGAGAAGTGTTCTTTACCTACAAAGAGTCTTTGATTTTCCAACCAGGACCTTGCTGAGAACTGGGAATATGTAAATATGTCATGTTTGCCCTAGTGCAGATGCTTCTTCACATCTACAAAATAATCCCCAATATAGACTCTGTCCCTTGTATGTGCTCTATAATTCTGGACCTGTTTTCCTCTGAGCTCCACAGAAGTTTATATCTTCCCCTCATTCTGCTCCCTGCTCATGATTCTAGCTTGTATCTTGCCAGCAATGAACCATCAGCAATCTGCCATCTTGCCTTTCTCACTGCAGGTGACAAAAGTCTCAATCTGGTTCTGTGCTCAAATCCCTTTCTCTTGCAGCTGGCTCTGCTTGACTTCAATTTAACCCTTCTGGAGTTCTGACATATTGTAGACACATTAAGGTGACAACTCTTCCCCTGGTCTCAAGCCATTTGCACAGACCCTTCATAGACCCTAACTAGATTCTTGGAGGCATTCAGATAAACTTTCCAAAGAAATTGACCCAGTGGCTATTTCATCAAATTAGAATTCTAGATATCTTGCCAACCATTGACTTTCTGTGTGACCTTGGACAACATACCAAATTAAAGTGGGAAATCACCTGTCAGAACTGGAATTAGAGGCCCAGGGTCCAAATTAATAAATTAATTGTTTACTCCTTCTATGACTTTGAGCAAACCATTTAAACCCTTTAACGATCAATTTCCTCATCTGAAAAATGATGAGAATTGTACAAAATGGCCTTTGTGGCTCCTTTCAGCTTTAAATCTATGATTCTGAAATCTTGCTATATCCCTGGGCCTCAGTTTTTCCATCTGTGACAGAAAGGAATCACATGTACTCACTCCAACTGCTTCTGGGGCTTGAAGGAAGCATAAATGGCATGATCTCTACACCAGGCAATGAACACCTCAGACACAGTGCGTTAAATGAAGTGATAGGATGGTTTCTCTGATTAACAAGCTTCCAATTAAACTTCTGGCAGTGGTGCATTGAGGCTAGAAGCCTGAATATGCAGCATGAAGTTGAATTAAATATTTTGATTGCATCTGGTTTCCAGAGACAGAAAAAGGACACTTTTCCCTCGTTAACAACAACCTTGGTCATGATCCCTAAGCTGAAGTTTCCCAAAGTGATGATACCATTATAATCTTATGTTGCTATCAGTCACTCAACAGTGCCTCTCTTCTTCCCATGACATCTGCATTCATTCATCTTGCTGAAATATACTGAGCAAGCTTTCTGAAGTTTTCTGAAAGTTGACAGGAAATAAGGAATCCCCAGTGAGTGAGTGGTCTGGTCGAAAGAGCACGGAAGAGATGATCAGGAGCTCTTAACTATCCTACAGGCTCAGCTGCAAATGAGCTATGTAACAAGTCATGGTAGTATAGGGGAAAGAGACTTGGTTCTTGGAGTCAGAGGGTCTGGAGTCAGATACTATCTCTGACATTTAAAAACATTTTAGCAAAGCATTTTAATACTACACCTCTCAATCTCAGTTTCTTCATCCTTAAAATGGAGAACAAAGTTTAAAGTAGATACCTCTGAGTTGATGACCCAGAGAATTTGTGTTTCCTTTTCCTCATCTGACAAATGAAGATAATAGTAACAGGACTACCTAGTTTACAGGGTTATTATGGAGATCAAATGAGATTTATAGGTATGAAAATAGTTTGAAATGTGACATACACAAATAGAAAATGGTATTGTGGTTTTTATTAATTCCAACTTGAAGCTCATCATCTTTCAGATCCTCTTTTGATCCTCAAGAAACTTCCCTGACATAAAGATTCCCTTCAAATCTTGGGAATCAGGCAAATCTTTTATCAAAGGCTGCAAAGTGCTGAGTTCTATAGCTATCTTCTAAACAGTTCAATCTTTTCAGTGTTAAATGTTTGGAAGGGCTCTCTTCCTTTTTCCCCCCGAATTTCACTCCTTCCAAATTCGACTCATCTTCATGTTGACAGGCAGAGTTTCGACTACATGTATCTTGCTAAATGTTGACTTGGCTCCAGTTGGGGCTGCTTCTATCAGAGAGCCAAAAATGTGATATTTTTTTCTTTCCCCCATCAAGTCCTCTATCCCCCAGCTACCATAGAACCAGAGAATCGGAATTTTAGGACTGAAAAGGAGTCAGACATTATCTAATCCAACTTCCTTAGTTTACAGATGAGGTAACTGAGGCTCAGACACTCACCCAGTGAAACAGCTGCTTCTGTCCATAAAGATGTCAGACATAGAAATCATGGCCAGACCCTAGCCCAAATGGCATACTTAACAATTGGGTTCAGAGGCTGAGTTTCATAGAGGGCAGATAACAACATCACCCCTGGTTTGTATTCCAAAGAAATGACCAGTCAGTCTTGGCTCAGTTTCAGGTCTAAAGAAAAAAAATAGAATTAGTATCAGCAACTCTCTATTAGACTTTGGCACAGATAATGAACTCTGTGGACTAACCACGTCAAATTTTAAAGCCCAAGCAGATTTTCCTCTCCTGCCCTGCTTACTTTTGGCCAAACTCCCTCTGTTGCCAATTGGTCCGTGTTCAAGCGGCAAAACTAATTTTAATATTTACTTAGTACTTTGAAAGAGCTGTGATTATGTCGATGTGGGCACCCACTTCACAAATCAATCAAGAAGCTTTTATTAAGTGCCTGATATGGAGCTAATACTGTGCTGAGCATTGAGAATTTAAATACAAAAGTAAGATAGACCCTGCCCTTAAAGAGGTAACCTTGTGGAGAGACAGAAGATGTTCACAGGGAAATAAATATAAGATCCATACAAAAACATAATACACAAAGATGGAAGAGTCACTATCACTGTAGGAAAAATCAAAACAGGTTTCTTGAAGGATATGGATCTTGAGCTGAGTCTTGAAAAGAGAGAGGTTCCAAGAGGTAGAAGTGAAGAATTAAAATATTACAGAAATGACAAGAAAGTATGGGCAGATGGGGAGAGACACAATCTGAACAAAGTCACCGAGGTGGGAGATGGAACATGGTGTAGTAAGAATTCACAAGATTATTGCGAATCATAAATCCTCCACATTTTTATGTGTTGCTGTGACCAAAAAAAAAAAAAAATCATCACCTAACAGCCAGACTTTAGAAAATGAACTTCTCTGAACTCAGCTCAGCTAGTCCATCAATGGATCCTTTCCAATTTGGTAAGACCTTCCTGAACTCAATGGCATAGCCCTCATGAACTCAAAGTTGCCTCCAAACTATGATAAGAATCAAAAGAGTACTTTTGAAAAAGATCTTAATATTAACCAGAACAAAATGTAATTCAAATGATAAACCTAGCATGCACACACAACAATAATGATAAATATGTTTTATACTATAAATTATACTAAAATATTTTTTCCTTATTTTGTCATATATTGTATAGAGGATGTCATTAGAAACATATAGGACCAGAAAAAAAAAGATGGTGAGTCAGTCACATGACCAGAGGAAGCGATAACTATTGGTAGTCTCATTGGCATTCTCCCAATACCAAAAAAACTAGAAGACTTCCATGATATTGAGCAAGTCCCCCAGAAGGAATGTTCATAGAAATTAAGAAACAAGAATCACTTCAAGATGATTAGTGACAGAAAAGTTGTAACCTGCAAAATTCATGATTCAACTATTCTGTAGAACAATTTGGAACTATGCCCAAAGGGCTATAAAATTATGCTGATCCTTTGATCTAACAATACCACTACAAGGCATGTATCCCAAAAGAGATTTTTTAAAAAGGAAAAGGATTATATGTACAAAAATATTTATAGCAGCTCTTTTCTCAGGACAAAAAATTGGTAATTAAGGGAATACCCATCAATTAGGGAATAACTGAATAAATGGTATTATGTGATTGTGATGGAATATGATCGCTTTATAAGAAATGAAGAGCAAGATGCTCTCAAAAAAAAAAAACCTGAAAAGTTCTCCATGAGCTCATGCAAAATGAAATGTACTTTCTATAAAGAAATAGCAATATTATGGGATGATTAGTGTGAATGACTTTGCTTTTCTCAGCAACATAATAATTTAAATCTTTCTGAAGGACATATGATGAAAAATGCTATCCATATCCAAAGAAATAACCAATTTTGTCTGAATATAGATTGAAGCATATTTTTTTACTTTATTTTTCTTGAGGGTTTTATTGGGGGTCACGAAATCTATGTTTTCTTTTATATCATAACTTTTATAGAAATGTTTTGCAAAATTCACATGTGCCTTCTTCTCAGAGTGGTTGGGATAGGGAGGGAGGGAGGGAGGGAAAAAAATCCAAAACTCAAAATTTTAAAAACAAATGAAAAAAATTGTTTTACATGTAACTGGGGGAAATATTAAATATTAAGCTAAAAATGTCTCCAGAGTTCAAAAAGTATTCACATCACTGGAATCACAATACAATCAAAGGAAAGAGAACCATCAGCTTGGAATTACCTATAATTACAAGTTGACATGATTATAATTTACATTTGATTATATTTTATAATTAAAAAAAAACTACCTATCCTATAAAGGCCTCAACACATCTTCATGTTCCCTATCTTAATTATTCCATACAGAAATCCCAGAGGTAGGTAGAAAGATGTGATAATCATGGGTTAGAGTAAGTTTCAAGATTACGTAATCCAAGTATTGCTTTTAATTGAAAATGAGCCTCAGAACTAAGGTGTCTAAATTTCCATAGGAAGTTGGAGACTGAACTCAAAAAAGAGAATGGCCCAACAGATAGAATCTAGATTTGGAAGTTTTTAATTCCCTCATGGAATCCAAAGCTGATTGAAACCCTGCTTTTCCTTAATTCAACTCAACAAGCATTTATCAAATAGTAAATTTATCAAATATTGAATACTATATGCCAAGTACTATGCTTGGGTATTGAGGATATCAGACAAAAACCAAAAATTTGTGTTCTACTTGAGGGAAGAAGAAGATTCACATTGAAGCAAATGAGCAATATGTGATTTGCTTCTGCAACTACAAAACTCAAAAGTAATTTTGTGGAGAAACACAAATAACTGAGAATAGGGAAAGATCTTATATAGGAGAAGGCAGTTGAGCTGAGTCTTGAAGGGAAATAGGGATTCCAAGAGGCAGACCTGAAATAGGGGAGCATTGTAGACATGGAGAAAACAATATGTACAAGGTCATGAAATCATGAAGCATTTGATTTTCTCTTTCTGACTCCTTAGAAGGAAAATTGCTGCAGAAAACATCAGTCCCTTTGAAAACTACTTCTCCAACAAACTCTACATGAGCTCCCTGTTACATAATAGCACTCTCAATCCAGCAATTTGGGGTGACTTTTAAGCTCTATCCCTCTGGAAAAATCTGATAATAGTTTATGTCATCTTCCACAAGCGCCACATGAAGAATTTCCATCTTTCAAACATCTTTCCTTCACAGATTGATAAAATATCAAATGAGCCTCAAAGCCCAGATCTAGTCCAATCTGTACCTGCACTCAATCTCCCTGACTGAACAAACAATTTGAAATAAACAAGTCTTTCCTTGAAATTCCTATTGAGGAAAAACCCACTCCTCCTCTAGAAAGACTAACTATTAGGAAGTTTTCCCATGCATTGATTTTATATTTCCTTTCCACATAACAGCCTTCAAATACTAGAAGAAATCAGGTTAAGTGATACCCAGGGAAATCACTGTTTCCCTAGCATGATACTCTACAATTCATAGTTTCTCAATAAATTTCTGTTACTGTTGTTGATGTGGATGAAGACGAAAATGGTAAAAACCAGTTCTAGGAACAACCACCCTTTGAGTTCTACTTTTCATATCTTTCTCTTGAAGCAAAATCTACAATTGAATGAGTTCAGGAAGTAAAGCTAAAGAAATGGGGATTTTAGCCAATGTTCATGACATTGCTGACCAGGCTTATTGGAAAGACAATTGTGATGTCTCTCTAGATGAGAATTTCTTAAACTTTTTCCACTTGTGACCCCATTTTACAAGAGAAATTTTTACATGACCCATGGTATATAGGTATATAAAATATGTATAAAATCAAACATTTACTGATAATAAATCATAATTTCATGATCCTCACATTCATTTATAAGATAGGAATCACAACCCACAGTTTAAGAAATTAGGGTCTAGATGATGAAGTTAAAGGCATGGATGTGTGACCTTCACTCTGAACCTCTGTTCCTCCTTTGGAAAAGAAAGGTTAGATTAGGTTCCATCTAAGGTCCCATCCTGCCCTAAATGTATGATGATCTATGTTCTATGATCTAATATGATTTGCTCTTCTCTCACTCAAATAATTCGAGTCACTTTTCATATAGGTTTAGCACCTGACACTCTTTACAAATATTACAAATATTTGACAAACCTCATAGGGAATAAAACTCTCTTAGGTGCAGAATTTCTACAGAACCCAAGAAAGAGTCACTCATAAGAGAAACTACTGACTGGGCTTTTTCTTAGTAGGAAGATATATTTATTAAGCATGAACAGTCAAGTAGAGTCTCCATTCATGTACTTGAGGTTAGGTTCTGTTGGAATACAGATTTAGGCCTATATAGGAACTCTGTTGATAAACATATCTTTCCTCAATTATTTTAAAGCAATTAAGTAATTAATCCTCAGCTATTTTTTAAAATAACTAAATCATTTCAAACAGCATAATTAATTGAAAGCAATTTACAGACTTCAAGTTCAACATATCCTACCCATTAAAAACACAACTGTTTTCTTTAAAGCTACAGTTATTCATGTAAATACTAAAAAGCACAGAGAATAAATCTGCTGTGCCCTCCATCCATTTAATTCTTTCATTTCAGTAGCCCTCAGCTGCTCTGGATCAAACCCACAGTGTCCTTTCTTAGCCAGGAAAAGGGAGAAGAGAGAGACGACCCAGCTCTGTCTGTAAGTAAAGCCAATGATTCCAGGATGCTCTTGGATACCACCTGAGCTCAGTACCATAGGGAATTGAGGGAAGCAGAGCAGGAGTAAAGCATTAATGTTAATTGAATGAACAAGTGGTACATCTACCCATGAATGGTTAATAAGCTCCCTGAGGGTAGGTATAGTGCCTCATACTCTAGACTACTTAGCATAGGGTTACCATCTACACAGTAAGTGCTCAATACAGCTTTGTTAAATGAAGGAATAAGTATTCTCTATTCCTCCCAGTAAGACAGAAAGCTTGTTTATGTACCTGCTTTATGCAAAAACCTGTACTGAAAAAAGACCAGATGAGCAGGACAACTTTAAAAGTTTTAAGTTAATCTTATTAAATACTTGAAGAGTAAAGCAAGCAATACTTAATAGAGACTTGAAATTTCATATACAATTCTTTTTTGCTGTTCTAGTATGTATATGCAAATGCCAATTCTATTTGATGTTTATTATATTCAGAACAAAAATAAAATTAAAAACAGAAAGAAAAATCCCTGTATTGACTAGGTAGTCAGAGTAATGTGGTGACCAACTCATCTTTTATACTATGAGGTCTTAATCAGTTTTTGTACCAAGAAAATTTTGTCAGTCTAGTAAAGTCTGTGGATTCCTCAAGATAATGTTTAGTACTAACAGTCATAATTGAAGAAAATGATGAATTCCAATTAGAGGTTAGTGAAAATAGAGATTTTTTTTCCCCATGTACCACCTCCCTAATCTGAAATCTGTGTTCAGAATCTCAGTACTATATCTTAAATCTGAGATAAGATTTTAATAAAAACAATTGATCAACTTAAAATATTAGGGTAGTGGAAAATTATAAAGATAGGAGTTGAAGGGCAGTTTCTGGTACTTAGTGGTGATGTAACCTCAGCAAGTCCTTTAATCAGTCTGGGACTCAATATTCTTACATATCAAAGGCAGATCATAATATCGGCACTATCCAATTCATGCAGCATTTTAAAAGGAAGTTTTAAAAGTGCTAAAGGAAACATTTTAATAAAATAAATGTAAATGATGATGATGGCGATGGTAGTGATAATGGTGATGATGAAGATGACAATTAGAAAATGAAGGATTGTACACTGATACAGAGCTGAATACACAATGGAGCTTTATTAGAATGCTGGTCTTGAATAGGCTTTCCATGTCACAGAATGAAATATGCTATACATCATCTTGTTTATAGAAAAGATTTGACCTATAGTATATCTCAATCTATGATATAATGAGGTGTCTTCTTTTATAACATTTATTGATATATAAGCACTCGCTAGATTTCAATGCAAAAGCAAAAGCCTTCAGTGTCATCTTCTTGATTTATTTGTACATTGGGTGTAAGTTGGGAAGAAAATACATGGCTGGTAAGGGTCCATACAAATGTGCTCTCTCTTGTTCTCTCTATCTCTCTGTCTCTGTCTGTCTTTTTTTTTTCTCTCTCTCTCTCACATATACACACTTTGTGTGTATATACACATATATACATATAATACACACACACATATATATATATATATATATATATATATATAATTGTGTTATAAATAGACAGGTCTAGCTCTGCCTCTTTTATATGTCTGCCTCTCTGTCTGCCATACACACACACACACACACACACACACACACACACACACACACACAGAGGCACATGCAATATCTTAGATACATTCACGTACAAAAGCGTACATAGACACGCACAAATGCAAACCCATGAACTCACGTACATGAAGCACAAATATATCAGACCTCACATTCCTTAGGTACACATATACCCATGGAATTGTGTTTCAGGCAAGAATGGTTATTGTAGCTCCATGGGAACCAGAGTCAGCTAACTGCATTGCACAGTTGGACACGACTCTATCCTTCTACCCATCCTCCTTCCTAAAATGAAAAACAATTTTAAAAAGCAGGCTCCTCTGGAATTCAGGGAATTCAGGGAATTGCCTTGGTAAGGGGACCAAACTAAAATTCAGAGACTGGTAAACTGAGGGAGACCATAGTATACTATAGGATCCAATGAATTCCGCTACCAGAATTAAATTCCACTTGGACATTGAATTGCCTTATTAGTGAAAGGTTCAGAATAGTCCAGTCTGTGAGAAGCATGAACGTTCCTACTCAAGGAATCACGAGCCATTAAACCAGAGAAAATCACTGAATTTAACATCATAATAACTGCAATTCTTAAAGCAATAAAGGTCAGTGGGTTGTCATTATATGGTGCCTTTTCTTCCCAATTTCCCCTTTCTTCTCCCTATCTCAGGGCCGTGTTCTCTAGGCAATCTCTACAAAGGGCAACCTTTTCCAGAGACCTATAAGAATGGTAGCCCCTCCTTTTTCCCTCTGTAAAGTCACCCAAGTTACTCAGAAATCTTCTCCTTTGGCTCTCTCACATATTTAATATCCTCTTGCACATAGCACAGTAAATTTAAAGTTAATGCCTAATCAATGTTTGTTGAATGAAAGCATGGATGAATGAATGGCAAGTGATTCCTCATTTCTTCCTGGAGAAGCTCATGACTTCTCCTTCCTTTGAATCCCCACTCTTTCTACTGCTCAGCCTTGGAGTTCGGGTCCTTGGATCTGACTACAATGATTAAAAAGATTTCTCTCCCACTTACAAATCAGAAAACTAGACATTGTTACCTGGTAAGATCCAGAAGATCATAAGTCATAGATTTAGAGCTAGAAGTGACTATAGAAGCCAGATAGTTGAAACCCCCTCATTTTACATACAAAAAAACTAAGGTTGAATTAGAAGTTAAATGACTTGTTCAAGGTCACGTGAATATTTATTATCAGAGGCAGAATTTGAACTCAGGTCTTCTGCCCCAAGAACCCAATACTCTTTCTAATTATTTAAAAGCTCATCTTCTTCTCCTTTTTATCTTGGAGAAACTTACAATGAAGACACTATGATTTAATAGCATAAATCTATACTATGTTCAGGCCATTATCTTAAATGCTAGGAACACTGTATCAAAAATAATTTTTAAAAGCTGTCCTTGACCTCAAGGACTTTACAATTTAATTGTATACTCACTATGTATTTTCCCTTAACTGTTTTTTTTTTTAATTATAGCTTTTTATTGACAAAATATACGCATGGGTACTTCTCCCCTCCACCCCTTCCCTAGATGGCAGGTCATCCCATACATGTTAAATATGTTAAAGTATATTTAACTTTTTTATTATTTCTTTTTAACACACATTGCTTTATTAATCATGTTGGGAGAGAAAAATCAGAGCAAAAGGGAAAAACTATGGAAGAGTTAAACAGAAAAAAAGAAGTAAACATAGCATGTATTGATTTACATTCAATCACCATAGTTCTTTTTCTGGATGCAGATGGCATTTTCTGTCCAAAGTCTATTGGGATTGCTTTAGATCATTGAACCACTGAAAAGAACCAAGTCTTTCATAGTTGATCGTTGCAAATTCCTGCTGTTATTGTATACAATGTATTCCTGGTTCTGCTTGTATTGTTCAGCATCAGTTCATGTAAATATTTCCAGCCCTTTCTAAAATCAGCTTGTTCAAAATCAATTGTATAGAACAATAATACTCCATTACCTTCATATACCACAGCTTGTTCAGCCATTTCCCACTTAACGGACATCTACTAGTTTTCCAATTCTTCGCTACCATAAAAAGAGCTGTTACAAACATTTTTGCACATGTGGGTCCTTTTCCCTCCTTTATGATTTCCTTAGGATACAGACCCTGTAATGTCATTGCTGGGTCAAAGGATACACAGTTTTATAGCCCTTTAGGTACAGTTTCCAGATAGGACCCTTAACCATTTAATCCTTTGTCATAGTCAGTCCACCATCTTGATGTTGACTGTTTAAGAGAAGCCATCTGAAACAGGGGATAGAGTGCCAAGCCTGGTATCAGGAAAACTTAATCTTTCTGAGTTCATGTCTAGCTTCAGTTATTTATTAGCTGTGTGACCCAGGGCAAGTCACTTAATCTGGTTTGCCTCAGTTACCTCATCTGTAAAACAGTTAGATAAAGAGAAGGCAAGACACTTCACTTTCTTTGCTAAGAAAACCCCAAATGTGGTCATGAAGAGTTGGCACAGTTCCAACAGCAACAACATTTTTTTGTCTTTTTTGCTAAGGCAACTGGGGTTAGGTGACTTGCCCAGGGTCACACAGCCAGGCAGTATAAGGGTCTGAGATCAAATTTGAACTCAGGTCCTCCTGATTTCAGGGATAGTGAAACTATCCCTGAAATCCACTGAACCACCTAGCTGCCCTCAGCAACAACATTTTAAAGTAGATGGTTTTTTGTTTGATCAAAACATGTGATTTATTAGGTTTATGCATTGTTTATATATTAAGTGAAAATCCACAGTTACTCTACAATTTATGTTTTGAGTCATTTAGAGACACTAAGCTTTTAATTAAATAGACCACATAGCCAATGTCAGAATCCAGACTTGAACCCAGTTCTTCCTGATTCCAACACTGATTTTATATCAACTGTCTCTCCTTAATAGATTAACCTTCTATACTAGTCATGACCAAGATGGACAGCTAAGTCAATAGGTAACTTGAGAGGGATCAAAGGTTAGAGTGATACAAGTCATTCTACTCACCACAATTCCTCCCTGATAGATCTTGGAAAATTCACAACTAAAATAAGTTGGGAGAGACTGCTCTGAATAAATCATGAGCTTCCAGAAACCTAAAATCTGGCTTTGGATCCCCAGCTTTCATACTCTTTACTCTGCTCTGCAAACTCAGTCATCATTGTAGTAACCCCTCTCTAAAGTCCTTTTTTCTCTCAGCTTGAAAAAACTCCAATTTGGTTATTGTTCATTATCCCCCCATTTAGACAATTTTCAACACACAGTGGAACCTTTAAACAGTGTGAACAATGTTGTCAATCTTTCTGCACGCTGGCTCCGCAAGACATTAAGAGGTAAATTTACTGCTCAGCGGGAGGGGAATTAGGAACACAGTTTCCATTAATAGTAACCGGAGAAGCAAACTTGTCCCCTGGGTCTGGCCCTGGGAGCATGTGCAATATAGCCCAGCACAGCTGCACCCAAATGTGATGCTGAGGCTGAGTAAGGCACATGAGGTCACCAAATCTGTCATCTCTCCATTGGGGACTAACAATTGTAAAGTTTTTGTCTTCCCTCAAACCACAGGGATGGAGGAGAATGGTTCACTTCCACACTTCTTGCTGATTTTCTATTTCCTCCCCCAATCAAGAATGGTTTCATTACAGTAAGACAAAGAGTCCCAGCCTCAGAATATTCCATCAGCCAACTGGAAATCGTTATCTTTCCAATGCAAATCTTGCACTAGAGCAAGGCTAGTCTCAGAATACCTATCAAGCATGGAATAATAAGAAGTAATGATAGTTCATTTATGTAACACTTGAGTTTGCAGAGTAAATTGCTCAAAACAACCCTGTGAGGTAAACTTTATTAACTTTATTAATCCATTTTAGAATTGGAGAAACTGAGACTCAGATTAAGTTGCTTGCTTCTGATTATGAAGTAAATGACAAGTAGGATCAAGGGCTAGGACTTACTTAAAGCCAGGTCTTCCCACTCTGAATGATCTATGTATTCACATGCTAAGTCCCCACATCAAACCTTTACTTATACAAGATACTCTCTTTATCACCTATTGCCTGCTCTTCTTATCAAATACTTATCATTCTACTTGCATTATTATTTAATTATTTCATATCTTACATTCTTCCCTTCCCATCTAGAATGTAAGTCTCAGAAGGGCAGGATGCATGTCTGTCACTTCTATATCTATATATCCTTTAGAGGCAGCAGGGCAGAGAAAATAGAGAGCTGATCTTGGAATCAGAAAGACTTGAGAATTGATTCTTTTATTTGACACGTACCGATTCTGTGACCATGGCCAAGCTACATACCCTCTTAGGCTCCAGGCAACTGCTGTTGCCATTCTGTACCCATGAAAGGACTTTCCACACTGAGTCTTCCCTAAACCAAGACTCTCACACAGACAACATCATAGATCTGGGCACTATCGTTCCTTTCAACCTCTCCTCTCCTCCCTCCCTGACTTTTCTCTGTAGTATAGCATTCCATTACAGACTTTCCATCAATACTTGGTGAATGAACAAATGAGTGAATGGATGAATGAATACATCAATCGTTTTGGATTATCATTTATGACTCACTTTTTTTTTAATCTTTGCATTGTTTTGTCATTTTACAATTGTGTCTGACTCTTTGTGACATCGTGTAGAGTTTTCTTAGCAAACTAGAGTGCTTTGCCATTTCCTTGTCCAGCTCATTTTACAGAAGAAGAAACTGAGGCAAACAAGGTCACCCAGTCAGTAAGTGTGTGTGGCCAGATTTGAACTCAGGAAGCAGAGTTTTCTTGATTCTACATCTGGCACTCTATCCGCTGTGTCACTAGCTGCCCCTTTTTTTTCTTTACAGAGGAGATCATTGAGTCAATTGTATTCTGATTTACACATGGGCTACCATGCCTGGTTGTTGTTGTTGATTTTTTTTTCTTTTCACTTAGCAGAATTGATTTCTTCATCCTTAATATATCACTAAGTGAGCCAGCATGGTTAAGTGGAAAGAGAGCTAAAGTGGGACCTGTGTTCAAGGTCTGACCCTCTCTAGCCACTGAACTTTTGACAAGTCTTATAATTTCTTTGAGGTTCAGATTCCTCAAGACTGATTATTCATCTGCCATCTTTCCCATCACTTAGCAAGGGAGCCAGCAAGAAGTAATAAAAACCACAATACAGTCAGAGAACATGATCAAAAGTCATAGTTCTAGCACTTTTTACCTGTGTGACATCATGTGATGGCAGAGAAAGCATAACAATTCTGGATCCAAGGAACTGGGTTCAAATCTCACTCCTGACATATACTATCCAAATGACCTTGGGCATGTCACTTCTTAAATCTTCTTGTATCAACTAGGTAGTTCAATAGATAGAGCAGTGAACCTAAAATCAGGAAGATTTAAGTTCAAATCCAGCATTAGACACTTGCTGTGTAACCCTGGACAACTCAACCTCTGATTTCATTTCCTGAGCTTTTAAATTAGAATAACATCCAGAATTGTTGTAATAATATAATATTTATATTATAATGTATATATACATATATATACATTATAATATAATAAGATAATATTTGCAAAACACTTAACATCATCCCTAATACTTAATAGTCATAATACACCATACTTAATGGTGACTTTCTTTCTTAGGCCTTAATGTCCTCATTTGTAAAATAACAAGGTTGGTTTTCTTAATATTGAGGGTTCATACATTTGGGAGTTTTTTAAACATTAAATATTTTAAAATTTTAAAATATGTTATTAATTATATTTCAATATTATTGGTTTCTTTTGTAATTCCATAAATTTCCTTTTATGCATTTAAAAAAACAATATTCTGAAAAAAAGGTCTATAGAATCTATCAAATTGCAAAAAAAAAAAAAAAAAAAAAAAAAAAAAAAAGTCCCAGGAACATAAAAAGGTTAAGAACCCCTGGGCTGAATGATTGCTCTAGCTGCTTCCAGCTCTGAGATTTTATGATTCTATATATTTTCCAATTTCTTACTTAGAAATTATTGCCTTCTCCCCTTCTCTGTCCTACTCATAGCCCAAGGATTTGCACAGCTCTCTTGTGCTAAAAAAGATTTCTCTACCTCCCAGAATTCTGGGAAGGACATTGTTGGCATGTAATATATCGCTAAAAACAATACTTCATCTGAGACCAAGGACAATTTATGGGTGACTTGACCAGAAAAAATGTTGACCACAAATTTTTTTTCCTAATTTATAACACACACACATCCCTGAAAAGAAACAAAAAAGGTTGGAAAACACTTGAGAGCATTAACAATTAGCTAGGTACATTCCCAAAATAATTTATCACTCTTTTATCACTGGACTGATCATTACATGGTTTAAATTCCCTTCTAACAAGCCCCATGTCAACAATGGGGCAATGAAAAGACAAGAGAATACAAGACAAAAAGTCAGGACCCAATACTGAATGAAGGGAAATGTCACCCAAATTCAGGCCCTTATCATCTGTCACTTAAACTATGAAAACAGTCCCCTAATTTGCTTTCCTTTATCCTTCACACAACTACCAAAATAAATGTTTTGAGTCACAAACCTAAATATATTATCTCACTTCAAAAACAATCTTCAATGGTTTCCATTGTCTATAGGATAAAGTACAAACTCCTTAGCCAGGATATCTTCACTTACCTCTCCAGCCTTATTTTATATTATCCTCCTTTTAATTCTCTTATTTCCAGTTATAATCAATTGTTGTGGTAGATGAAAGATGAAATGACTGAGGAAGCAAAGGTTGGATCTTCTGAGCAAATCAATTTATTAAACAATTGCCTAACAAATTGGAACCAGACACCTTCCTCAGCTTAGGGCTGGACCTCAAATACAGAGGGAGACTGACTTTTATACACTAAAAACAAATAAACAAATAAGGCCAATTAAATTAAAGGAAACAATAAAACATTAGGGAATCAGATTCCCAGTTGAATGAAAGATTAGGAACTTACCAAGTTGGGGGGGGAAGGGAGCAAACAGGCTTATCTATTGCCCAAACTTGGATATCCATATTCTTTTTCAATACCTTTGCCCATCCTGAGCAAATAAGAGACAGCATGCTGTATGCAAGTAACAGTATATAGATGTGTTCGGCCAAACCATAGCATACATGAAAAAGAATGATATAGAATAAGCATGGAAAGATAGACTGCAGCCAGATTGTCAAAGAACATGAAAAGGACCATAAGGAGAACACAAAGCCATGCAAAAATATGTTAGGGAGAAAAGAGGTACCATCAACAAGGAAATCTTGAACCTGATCACTTTAACTCTGGGGGAAAAACTTCTCTAGGGCAATAAATAACTCAGAAATTTAAAAATTCATAGTAACTGACAAATGCAGAATGGGACCTTCTCGACAACTGACAGTCTTAGAGTCAAGTCATGTTGAAGTCAAAGAGGTTAAAGTGATCTGTCTGGAGTCACACAGCTAGTGTTTGTTCCCATATTTGTCAAAACTGAGAATCATACCTAAAACTTCCTGAATCTGAGTCCACCTCTTCATCACTGTATAACTTGCTGCCTTTCTGGAATAAGAGGTGGGTCTAAAATGCTGCAAATTCTCAAACTTGATAGATGCTGAAATAGGACTAATGATGATGGCTCATCTTGCACACTTAGTAACTACTTAGGAAAAGAAAGACATCTGAATAATTCTAAAAACTGAATTTGATCAAAATTCTAAGATTCCTAAATTGGTTGTACATCCCCTGGGTGGCAAAAACAGTTTAAAACAGGATTGAGTCCAGCCTCTCCAAAGTGAATTAACAAGTGCAAAGAGGTCCTCAAGAGAAAAAGGTGTCATGTTCCCATTATCCTTTAGGTGATTTTCTTTCTTCTAGTTCTGGCTTCTTTTTGTAGGTTGTTTTGTCTTAGTGGGTCATTTGGGAGTTCAAGGCAATTTCACTTAGTTGGTTTGAAGTAGCACAATGGAATAGAAACTGAGGGATAATTTCCAATTGATGGCAAGCTAAAAGTACTATACATAGTTCATGGACACTCCCCCCTCAGGTGAAGCTGCCTTCTCCTGGCCTACATTGCCACAAAATACACAAGGATAACTTCCCTGTGGAATAAATATCATTATTATTTCAAATGAGATAACACATAGCATGTTGCCAAGAGCTATGCAAATGCTATCTATCATCATCATGATCACTATTGTTGTTATTGTTCCCATTTTATAGATAAGCAAACCAAAGTCCAAAAAGATAGATTTACCTTCAATCACTCAGCTAATTCAGGGCAGAATTCAATCTTCAACTGAACACTCCTAATACCAGAGTTAATTCATTTTTCACTGCACTGCTTCTGATAAGTATAGTCTTTCTCCAAAGAGAGTAAGTGTTACAAGAATAAAGACAAGAGAAAACACTTCTGGGAGATTCTTCCTCATACAAAATTAATTGTAACTAGACAAGAAAGAAGAACTTTTGTGGCATATGATAGATAGAATACTGAGCCTCAAATTAGAAAGAGCTGAGTTTAAAGTCTGATCTCAGTTGAAATTGTGTCCTTAGACACCTATTAGCTGTGTCCTACAGAAATTATCCAATTCACACCCTTTATTTGACAGGAAAGAAAGTTGAAAGAACCCCAGAGAGTTAAATGATTTGATCAAACTTAAACATGTATTAAGTGCCAGAGAGAGGATTTGAACTCAGGCCATATTCAGTGCCATGTGACCTTCTCTATTTTCTCTTAGTAAAATGGGGACTAACACCTCAAAAGATTATATGCAATCATGCATGCAAAAGAACTTCTAAATCTAAACATTATATAATGTTAGCTATAACTGATTGTTATTTTTCTGTGGGTCACCTGCTAGACTACAGGAATTGATGATCTCTGTAGAAGTCTTCTTGACAATGGGATACATTAGGATGGAATTTTACTGGCATTCATTCATTTGGCATTTCTAAGCTGTCATTCTCTAAGATGGCAATAGTCAGACCCTACAGAGATCTTCATTCTTTTTTCCTTTTCTCCTCCATCATCAGGCCTCCATGGTTCACTCCAGTCCTTCCTTTTAGCATTTTTCTCTCTCATAAATATTTGCAAAAAGTCAGGCTGCTCTGTTTCATTTTATTTTCACGCCTTGTTTTGCCACCTTCTTAGTTGAGCTGATTTGACATAAATATTTATGTGTAGAAATATGTTCTTGCAATCCCCGGTGTTCTCTTATCCTCAAAATCCCGCAGGGAAGTCTTTGGAAACTCCTACTAACATGGCACCAGATCACCTGCCTTCAGGCCTCAATGAAAACTGGGCCACACATTCAGTTTTAACAAATGCCTGATGGGGTTGTGCTTATTGAGTACTGAGAAGGGGGCCAAAATTATGGAAACTTTCATGGCGAAACATAAGTAGAGGGTGGCAGTGGAGGAAATGGCTATGAGTGCAATATCAGCCTTCATGTTTCTTAATTATTTTTCATATATATTTAATAATGATATTTTTCTACAAGCATATGTCTTAAATATAAACAATGGGCATGGATGCTATCATTTCCTGATTAACATTAATGTTTTTCTAATTACTCTCATTGTTGGTATGTATTTGCATAACACTTCCAATTTTTTCAAAGAGATTTCACATATTTCACCTCATTTGATCTTTCCATGAATCCCATGGCAACTACAGTCAGTTTGATGATACAGTGGATGGAGCACTGAGCCTGGAGTCAGGAAGATCTGAATTCAAAAATGGCTTTAGATATTTACGAACTCTATGACTCTGGAAAAGTCACTTAAGAAGAGCAAAATTTAACTTCAGTCTGTCCCTGTTTCCTAAATTCTAAAATTGGCTTAATAGCACCAATGACAAAGAGTAATGATGAGGATAAAATGAGACAACATTATAAAGGACTTAGCATAACATCTGACACATAGAAGATGTTTAATAAATGCTCATCTCCTTCCTTCCATAAGTATTTATTAAACATCTACTAGGTGTCGGGCATTGTTCTAAGTACCATATGCTAAACCTATTAAAATAGCTGTCTTATTCCATGTAGCTAGAGACAGCAGAAATAAAGCCATAGAGTAGAAGGAAATATGGTGAGATGGTAAGAAAAATAAGTTTAGAGTTAGAAGAACCTGGTTCTTCAATTACTAGCTGTATGACCTTAAGCAATCATTTTGGTTTTTTTTAATTCTATTTTCCCCAATATGGAAAGGGGTCAGGCTAGATGATCTCTAAGGTCTCTTCCAATTTTAAATCTAAAAAGTAACAAGGAGATAAGACTTTGATTCATAAAAGACGGGGCTTTCTAACAACAAGAACTGAGCAGCAACAGAATGGGTTGCTTCATGAGGTAATAATAATATCAAGCATTTGCATATTATTTGAAAATATGCAAAATGTTTTACTTGGTCTTCTAATAATCTAACAATAACCTTGGGATGTAGGTGTTATTATTGTACCAATTTTACAGATGAAGAAACTGAGGCTGACAATAGTTGAATGGCCTGCCTAAGTTGAGTAGCTAAGGAGTATCTGAGGCTGAATTTGAATTCAGCTCTTATTGACTTTTAACTAAATTCTACAGAATTTAGAGGAAGGAGAAAATGAAAAATTAGATATGGATTACTTTACAAATAGTTAAAAATTTCAAAGGTACTATTATTTTCATTATTAATTACTAGTAACAATACATAGTAACATAGTAACAATCATATTATCAGTACCACTTAGAAAACATGTGTAGATAAATGAGCAAATAAAAGTGACAGGGAAGGTTCCTTACCAAGATGGATATAGTGCTGTGCTTGGATTTAGGAAGACCAGAGTTTAAATCTTTGCTTCAATTATAGTGGACAAATTACTAAAACTCTGCCTCAGTTTCCTCAACTGTAAAATGAGGATAATAATAACACCTACCTTAAATAGTTGTTGCAAGGATCAAATGAAACATTTGTAAAGCACTTAGAACAGTACCTGAAATATTGAGAGCACTTAAAACATGCTTTTTCTCTTCCCTTTCCTTCAGATCCCTTCCCTTCCCTTTCCTTCTCTTCCCTTTCCTTTCACTTCATTTCCCTTCCCTTTTTCCAGTTCCCTTCCCTTCCCTCAGAGTCATAAAGTCAGTATATAGCAAAAACAAAACCATTACTCCTCCCTTACTCCAAGATCAGAACTCTACCACTCACCCTGAAATAGCATATCTATAATTATCTATATCTATATCATCGATATCTATATCTATGTCTAAATCTCTCTGTCTTTGTCTATATATATGTATGTGTATATGTATGCATTTTTATGTACACAAATACATATATTTATGTACTCTTAAGGAATAAAAGGATTGTAACTTCTACTTCTTTTATATAAATCCTCTCTCTAGCCCCAACATACTCAAACTAGGAAGTACTCAGTACAGTGCATGTATTAAAAAATCTCAAAGAATATCCACTAAAGGAAGCACTCATTAAAAGGACCAATACCCATACAGTCCCCACTCCCACAAAATTCTATTCTCTATCTGGACTGCATCCCGCCCCATGTGGAGTTTTGTTTAAGGAAATGAAATCTGGCAAGAGCCACTGTACCAAACTGCAGTATAAGCCAGAGAGAAAACCCCATCAGCTCACACAGACAGTGAATTCTATTAGCTATTCCCAGCCATAGGACTTTATCCATGCTGTTGGGGATTCCCTGAGAGGACTGCAAAGATGCAGGCGCTCAACTCAACCAATTACTCACCAGCCCCAGCCCTTCCATGCTGACAAGCATCTCTGGCTCACAGAGAGGTCTGAGGCTGCTGTGTCTTTGTTGGGGAAATCAGAGCCAGTGATTAAAAATACTTTGGGTACTGATAGCAACAATCATACTAGTAATTAATAATGAACAGTAACAGTAGTAGTACCTTTGAATTTGATTTTTTTTAAATTTGTAAAGTACTCCCATATCTAATTTTTCATTTTATCCTTTCTCTAAATTCTGTAAGCTATATTGTGTAAACATGATTAGTCTCATTGTACAGGAGAGGAAACTTGAAGCAGAAAGCAGAAAATAACTTGGCCAACATCAAACATGCAGTAAACAGTCAAGCTGAAATGTTAATATGGGTCTCCACATATCTAATCAAGTGTCCTAATCTAAAAATCACAAAATAAATGTGCTGTTCCCTTAAAATTTCCAACATTTTCCCCAAACTTCAGGCATCTTAGAATTTTCACATAATGTCATCTTGGCAATACTGTAAATCCTAAATGTCTAAATGATAGGTATCCCTAAATTTAATAAATTCTTAAACTGTGTAAGCTTAGCAATATCCTTATTTTATATTTGTTTTTCTACATAGTGGGTGTTCAGAATTTTTTTCTTCCAGATTTGTGATTTCAATACTATACTGGACAGACATTCTCTCTAGGAAGTCAGATCAGCACTTATTCTTTAATTCATCATCTTAGAGAGTTTCCTGGGGGCCCTGGGAAAGTTTCCTGGTTTGCCCAGCAAAACTAAACTATCATATGTCTAAGTTAATATTTGAAATCAGGGATTTTAAAGTAAAAACACTATCTACTACTAATTAATTGATTCCTGGACAAAGCTATCATAGGTTTCTGTTCAGAGAATGCCTATGTTCTTAGCTCAACCCTCCCCATATTTTTCAGATGTGGAATCTAAGGAAGAATGTGTTAAATAGCTACCCAGATGACTGTCTGGCCTTGGGAGTGACCTAGATGCTCACTACCATCTCTGTCAATAAAAGGATACACATTTTTTGTTTTGGTGTTAATTTTTTTAAAGAAAAAATTTTTAAGTAGCACTAATTTCTCCTAACATTTTTCTTCAAAAATTGATTTTTAAGATTCTTTTTTTTTTAATATTTTGAGTCCAGATGCCCTCCCTCCTTTCTATTCTTCTCCCACCCATTGGAAAGGCAAGCAAAATGATATTAATTAATTAAATATGTAAAATCATGTAAAACATATTTCAATATTAGCCATATCATACACAAAAAATGAAGCAAGAATATTATACTTAAATTTTCACTCAGTATTCATCAGTTCTTCCTCTGTAGGTAAATAACAATTTTTCATCATGAGCCCTTTAGAATGATTTTGAATCATTTTATTGATCAGAGTAGCCTAGTCTTTCACAGATGATTACTATTACAACATTGCCGTTAATTTACACGATAATTTCCTGTTTCTTCTCTCTTCATTTTACATTAATTTATATAAGTATTGTTATGTGTTATCTGAAATCACCCTCCTTATTATTTCTTAGAGCACAATATAATAATATGCTATGACTTGTTCAATCATTCCCTAATTGATAGATATCTTTTCAATCTCCAATTCTCTGCCACTAAAAAAAAAAAAGCTACTATAAGGATCTTTTTCATTGATTTCTTTGGGATACAAAACTGTTCATAGCTTTTGACCATTTATTAATTGGGGAATGGTTCTTACTTTTAAAAAATGACTCAGTTCCTTGTATATTTGATTCATGAGGCCTTTATTATAGAAACCTCTGTAAAAATGTTTGATATCACTTCATTGTTGATGGTAGTTTTTAGCAAAATGTAATTAATCTGATTATCTGTCTATTTGGGGCTTTGCTTTGTCTGAGATCATGATTGTCACCCCTGCCTTTTTTTAATTTCAACTAAAGCATAATAGATCCCACACCAGCCCTTTATTTTAACTGTCTTTCTGTTTCAAATGTGTTTCTTATAAACAACATATTGCTAAATTCTGATTTTTAATCCATTCTGCTGCCTACTTTCATTTTATTAAGTAAGCTGATCCCATTTAAATTCATGGTTATAATTACTAACCTTGTATTTCCTCCAACCTATTTTCTTCTGTTTACCCTTCTCTCTTTTTATCCTGTCCCTCTTCAAAAGTCTGTTTTGTATCCAAACAATGTTTCCCTTAATGTTCCTTCCCTTTTATCACCGTCATCATTTATCTTTTCCCTTTCCTCTCTTATTTTCCTATTCCTATAGTCAGCTAAATGTGTATATATACATTCTTTCCTCTTTGAACCAATTCCATTGAAAATAAGGTTCAAGTATTGACTATCTGTATCTATTTTACATTCATTATAAAAGGTCTTCCTTGCAAACCTCTTATGTGAAAAAAATTTCCCCATTCTACCTCTCTCTTTTTCCATCTCCCAATGCATTCCATCCCTTTTTATTTTGGAGGGGAGAGAGCATCTGAACATAATTAATTCACACTCATGCCCTCTATCTACATAGACTTGTTCTAAATGCCCTAAATAATTGTTGTTAGGAATTATATGTATCATCTTCCCACAAAGAAAAATAATGTTAACTTTATTGACTCTCTTATGATTACTTTTTCATGTTGACCTTTTTATCCTTTTCTTGAATCTTGTGTTTGAATGTCAAATTTTCTATTCAGCTCTTTTCATCTTTTCAGCTTTCTTTTCATCAGGAATGCTTGAAAGTCCTCTATTTCATTAAATATCAATTTCTCCCTGAAGTATTATACTCACTTTTTCTGGGTAGGTTATTCTAGCTTATAATCCCAACTTATCTAACTTCTGGAATATCATATGCCTAGTCCTTCACTTTTTTAACATAAAGGGTGTGTTATTTTTTTCTGGTTGCTTATAAGATTTTTCTTCTTGATGTGGAAGCTCTAGAATTAGGATATAATATTCCTAGAAGTTTTCATTTTGGGCTCTCAGAAAGTAATGATGGAGCCTTTCAATTCTATTTTACTTTCTGGATCTAAGATATCATGGCAGTTTTCTTTGTCAATTTTCAGTTCTTCTGAATTACAAATTACTCCAGAAGAACTCTATCATTCTTATCTAGTTCTTTAACTCTTCCAGGAATTCTTGTTGGGCTTGGTTTCAATTAGCATTTTTTGAGGTTTTGTTAGCTCTTTTCACAATGTTTTTTTCTTAAATCTTGGTCTTCCCTGCCACCATAGTAACTTTTTATAACCAAGTTCTTTTTATTTTGCTATTCTTGGCTCACTTTTCAAGAATATTTCTTTACTTTGAACTTTATGTTAAAGTTTGTCTCTGCTAACCTGGGGATGGGGAAGTACTGTGCCAAGTATCAAATTTTTCTATGCTGCTATTTTTCAGATCTAGTTCAAGAAGTCTGCAAGTTTTTGGTGCTTTCAAGATGATTGATCCTGGGAAAGGTGTGGTCACTACTATCCTCATCTGTGCTCAGATCTACATCAAAGAAGCAGGGGTCTGCTCTTCTGCAATCACAACTACTAGTGCTCTTCTTAACCCTGGAATTGTGCCCAGGGCTCCTTCTCTCTTGTGACCAATTATAAACACTTCTGTCTCCAATAATTGCAACCCAGAGCTTAATGGGCAATAGAGTTGCCAATCACTGTCAGCTGCAAATCAATGCCACCAAAGGATCCCCTGTAATGCCTTTCTCATTTGTTGTTTCATTCTTTTACCATCACTGGACTAAGGGACATGAAGCTGCTTCCCCCATTGCTGTGCTCCTGCCATGCTCAAGGTCAAGACCCACCCTATAATCACAGACCTCTCCTGGAAACCTTCTAAATTGAAATTGCCTTGAAAATTGCCTGACTGACATTTTGTTGGTTCTGCCACTCAAACATATGATTTGAAGAGGCTTTTGTTCGAGTTGTTTGGAGGAGAATGTTGGAAGAATTTAGCAGAGTGCTTCTTGCAATTTGTTATCTTGATTCCTCTCTTCTTAGAATCAAATTGAGGGTTTAAAGTATTCTTGTCTCTATAAATTAGAATCAATCTGTGACACAATTTGTTATAGAACTTAGACCCACCCAAGCAAAGCAGGCAATTCAAGAAATGTAAAAGATGTAGTTTCTGCCTTCAAGGGGCATATAATCTATTCATGTAAGTAAGACTGACATACTTTTTATTATGTGATGGAAAATACTAGTTTTCATTTCTTTCTTTATATTTCAAAACCAGTACATTGCCTACCATACAATAAGTTTAATAAATGTTTATTTAAATGATAGGCAGAATATTTGTAAAAGGCTTCACAGAAGAAAAAGTAGAGATAGAACTGGACTGAAAGTATGGATAATATATAAATAAAAGGGGAAAGTATCCTAGGTCAAAGAAACACAAGAATTAATAGAGTAGACAGAAAGGGAGAGACTTAGAGTGAGCAAAACACCTAGAAGGAATGTGGTAATTATTTAACACACCTACTTTGGATTATTTCCAAAAGAAATGAAGTACAGACCAAGGAGATTCTTACAGATGTTTGGTTCTTTGCCCCATGATGCAGTTTTATTTTAATCCAATACGACAAGTTGCACCTCAACCAATAGTGCTGATTAGGGATCAAATAATTTCAAGGTCACTTGGGATGGCAAGCATAGCAGGAGTTAGTACTTGTAAAGTCATTTAGTCATCAAAATCTCTCTCTCTCTCTCTCTCTCTCTCTCTCTCTCTCTCTCTCTCTCTCTGTATATATATTATATATTTATACACACACATATACATATATATGTATATATATATATATCTGTATATTTAGATACATAGACATATAGATAGTTCTCAAGATATGAGATATAAGGTAGAGAGGAATAATCCAGAATTGTCCAAGGTTCTAGTCAAAGATTCTAAAGGACATTCAGGCAGAACTTAAATAGAAGCATTAAGGCAGTAGGACTTTTAGAATGCCATGGATCATAGCAACCAGAAGTGGTCCTTGACATTAGTTTCTCTAACAATTTCTTAAATAACTTCTTTTGCCTTCTCTATTCAGGTATCTTGGACCTATGCATTCAGTTCCATAATAATTTTCCTATTGTCTGCACTTAAAGGGCTCTCATTTATGTCTTTATGACAGAGTAATAGGATCTTAGGTCTGGAATTTAAAGATCATTGAATCAAAGTATCATAGATTTAGACCTCAAAGAAATTTTAGAGGTTATCTAGTTTAATACTCTCATTTTACAGATGAAGAAACTGAGTCTCAGAAAGGCTAAAAAACTTTCCCAACATGAAAACAGGTAGTAAGTTAAAGAAGAGAGATTTGAACCTGGGACATTTATCTTCAAATCTAGTAGTGTTCATTCCAGTGCACACTCCCTCAAAGTATTATCTCAAACTAGTAATCTATCTATGTCATTTGGCAAGGCTATGTATTGGGACAGCTAGGCAGTGCAATGGAGAGAGTGCTAGGATTGAAATCAGGAAGACAAATCTTCCTAAGTGATCCTAGGCAAGTCATTTAACCCATTTGTCTCACTTTCTCACCTATAAAATGAGCTGCAGAAGGAAATGGCAAACCACTCCAGTATCTCTGCCAAGAAAACTCCAAATTGGGTTATGAAAAGTTGGACATAACTGTAATGACTGAAAAACCATTAAAAAATAGTCTATATCCTTGAGGAAGACCAAGAAACTCAGTGAGGAGTCCAAGCCACCTGTGGCTCCAGGCCTCCTCTTAAAACTGGGCAGAGATTCTAATTTCAGGAACTCATAGATTTTAATCTAAAAGACATCTCAGAGGTTAGGGAGTCCAACTCCTGAAGAAACTGAAGTACAGAATAGTCCGTGATTCAATCAGGGTCATAGACTTAGTAAATTTCCAAACTCTTGATTCCAGTGTACCACACTGCCCCTTATAGCTATATCATCATTAAAGAAAGAAGGAGGCCTGATTCAGTTGCTCCATGACACAAAAAAAAAAGGGAAGAAAAAACTGGACTTGGGAGCTTTGGTTACCTCATCTTCAAAATGAAAAAAATGCATGAGAACAGGAGTTTTTAATCTTTTAACTCATAAATCCCTTCCAAAAAATTTTAAATGCATAAGATAAAATACATGAGCCAAAGAAATGAACTATATTGAAATAACTATTTAAAAAACTCTCAAAACCAATTCACAGATTTAAGCATATGAACCACAGAACTAGGAAAACTCTGACAACCCTGACAGTCTATGGTGTGCCAGCCTATAAGACCCCTCTGAGTTTTTTTGTTTTTATTTTTTTGGGGGGAGCGTTTCTTTCTGAAACTAATATATCTAGCTCATAATATAGCTCACTTTTTTCAAGTTGCTTTTTGTGGAGCTAGAAGAACCCCTGTTTTCCCACACATCAACTAATAGTTCTGATGAAAACTTGGCAAAACTGAGTCTTCCAAATCTAAGGAAGTATTTCATAAGAACTTAACAAAGGCTTTTTCATTTATTTATTTATTCATGCTGTCATCACTGATCACTCCGCCTCATTCTTCACCCAAGATTCTTGGTTTTATCACTGCTGCCCATGCTCACTCACCCATCCCCCAATAAATTTCATTTCAGGGCTTGAATCTTCCCCTGTGAGAGTTTAAACACTCCAAACTTAATATCTATTGCTTTATACATCACTAGCCTGTGTCCTTTGTGAGAATATTCTTTAAGTCCACATACCAGTGGGACAGACAAGTATACATGTTCTAAAACCTGAAGACCTCATTGGGATCTAATCAGATCACAGGACAATCTAAAACAACAGTCTGCACCACCACAAACTACATGTTCTTGAGCCTTGAATTTAAAATGTCAATTTGCATTTTACTTCCAAAACAATTGAGATGCAGAACTTGCCCTTGAGAGCAGCTCTGGAAGAGAATGCTTGTTTCTGAGCTAGACAAAGCATTTGTGCAGAACAAAAATTTCTCCTTCTCTTCCAAGGAGAGTCAGATGATATGCTTGCAACCTCACAACAGTTTGTATTTTCAAAGAAGCAGACATGGCTCCAACAGTCAGTTGAACTACTGGATCACAGTGTAAAAGAAGACCAGGAGGAGTGGAGAAAGGGGCAAGCATGGGAAACCATTGATCTGCAAGAGCAAGCTCTCTAATTCAGACAGGAAAGTACCCAATAAACTCAATGACCATGCAAACAACGGCTGGCCAAGGAAATTGCTTCCCTTAAAAAAGCAATGCAACAAAACAAAACAAAAAGTCAAGTTGTTCCATTTTGAAACTGAATTTAGAAGGCAGAATAGTCCATGATAGAGCTTTACCTGAATATGCTTTAAAAAAAGGACAAGGTCCTCAACTTTTGCAATAGTTCCCTTTGTTTCCTTTTAAAAAAATAGTCAGAAGGAACATGGTCATTATATGTGCATATATGTTACATATGTATATGTGTGTATGTGAGAGGAAACAGAGAGACAGAGACAGAAACTAAGAGAAACAGAGACACAGAAAGACAGAGACAGAGAACACTTTAAGATTTGCAAAACCTTTTACAAATATTATCTCATTTGATCCTCATAACAACACTGGAAAATAGATGATATTATTATCTCTATTTTATAATTGAGGGAATTGAGGAAGATAAAAGTTAAGTAATATGTTACTTAATAGAAGTAATAAATGTTTGAGGCTGGATTTGAACACAAGCCTTCCTAATTCCAGGTCTAACACTTAAGGTCTAAGGGCCTCAGGTCATCATAACTTCTGAAACCATTCTCACAACATGGTTTCAATAGTATGTTGTGTGCAAGACACTGGGTAAAGATGAAATCTCATGTTTTCTACTATCTCTTTTTTAAATACTCCTCTGTGAATATTTTCTTTGGAACCTAGGTATCAACTCAAAGGTCATTTTGCAATTCATTTATTCACTTACCCATACTCTGAGAAAGTTGCTACACATTTTACATTTAAAAAATTTGTGGCCATTTTTCATGAGCTTCTTCTCTCCTTCTCCTTCTCTTCCTTTTCCTCCTATCAGATGCCTTCTGCTATTTTTCTTTACCCTTGTCTCACACAAAGAGATGGCCCCATTCCTTACCAACACCAATCCCTCTACCTGCACAAATGAATGCTTCCCTTCTTCCTTCTCAGTCATTTCTCCTTGTCTACTGGTTTCTTCCCCACCCACAGACACGTTGGATGTCTCCCTCATCTTGGAAAAATCCTTGCTTCATCTTTCTGTTCCTGCTAACTCTCTTCCTCCATCTCTTTAGCACCTTGAAGCTAAACTCCTTGAGAAGGTCATCTACCAAAGATGTCTTCACTTTTTCTTGCCTTACAATCTAGCTCCTAATTTTGCTGTTTCACTTAAACTGCTATCACCAGAATTATCAGTGATCTCTTAATTATCAAATTAATGACTGTTACGGGCTAGAACTCTGAAACAAAGTTTAGAAAGGAGCCTACTTTTCCACCTCAAGGAAAATGTGTTGAAAGCTTTGTTAAATTGATAAAAAATCAAGGTTTGATTGTAACTTGGATGCAGATCATTGAATTCTTTGAAATATTAAAATACACATCTCCTTGGTTCTCTAAGAGAAAAGAATTAGATCCAGACAAATGGAAATTAGAAGGAGAGCAACTATGTGAATATTACAATGATAATGGTCCTGATTCAATTCCTAAAGAAACTATTTATACATATAACTTAATACAATTGGCTTTAAAGAATTACATAAATATTAGAATAAGAAAAAATAAGAAAGCACAGGAGGGGGAGGAAACTGACAAACTTGGTGAAAAGGATGAAGAATTAGACAAGAAAGGAATTAAGTACAATTCTGATGAAATTAAGGAGTGTAGTGCTTTACAGGAGGAGCCATTAGGGCATTCCCCAACATCTGACCTACCCACCTCAATTAATCCTTCATGGGTAGAGAGAGAAGAGAAGGAGGAGGGGGAGGGGCAGTGACACAATCAGCACCACCTATGAAGCAGCCTATGACAAGATTACAAAATGCACTAGTTAAAGCTAAAAAAGGATGGGATATATCTGATTTGATAAATGCATACCTTGTGATTGAAGAATTTGATTATTCAGGTCAAGTCAGGAGAAGATATATTCCTTTTGATCTGGAAAAAATCAAGGATTTGAAAAAGGTTTCTACTCTTTATGGGGTTACATCATCTTATGTTAAGATGATATTAGAGAATTTGGCGTATGAAATTTTAACCCCTAGTGATTGGAAATCTATAGCAAGGACATGTTTAGAACATGGACAAAACTTGTTGTGGTTTTCTGAATATAGTGAACTCTGCAGAATACAAGCCCAATGAAATAGGCAAACTGAAGTTAATATACAAGTCACCTTTGACTTGTAAAAGTCAGTATGCAGACACTTCAGCACAGATTAATTACCCTTTGATAGCATATGAGCAAATTGCTTCTACTGCTGCTATAAAAACATGGGGCACCTTCCCAGGAAAGCAAGATACAGGGGAAGCTGTAACATACACTCCTGGCAGTTACAATTACTAGTCTGTCCTAGGCCCAACAGAGTACCTTTGATCACTGACCTTTGCAGTGTCAACTCTACCCGGCTCGCCTCCTCTGAGGCCTTCAAAGGTCTCTGGCCACGATCTCTTGAATCTATAGCTTAATAACCGGTAGCGTGCTCAAGAACAGCCAAGTGTAAACTTAAAAGCCTTTATTATACTTACTCACATAATGCCCTGACTTGATGCCCTGACTTGTTGGTTCCCTAGTGAACACCTGGTCTGAAGACCCACGTGTTCACTACCAAACTTCTTACCTCTCTCGGCTATCCATCAGCTTGGCTCAGGTACCCCAGGTTAGGGAGCCAGGTTAAAGAGAGTAACTGCTGTCTGCAGTGGGCTTATAAAGGGCCTATGAGGTCACACACACAATGAGAGAACCGTCACCCATTACAAAGCTATCTCAATATGGCCAAGTTCCCACCCACAAGGCAGTCCTAATATCTACAGAGATTACTTCCGGGCCACTAAATCTCCTGTTGCGCCGTGGCACCCATTTAAAGGGCCCTTACAGGAAGCCTTCATGAAAATAGAGCAAGGTCCAAATAAACCCTTTGCTGATTTTGTGGGACTTTGCTGACAGCTGTCATATGAATGATTGGAGAACATTCAGCTACAGGAATTATAATAAACAACTTGTTAAAGAAAATGCTATTAAGGTATGTAGAAGAATTAAGGAGATCATAAGTTGCTGTGCCACAGTGGGCACAAATGACTTTTATACCCAAGCTGTGATGCAGAACATGGGAAGACAGGTTCCCTCTTGGCAAGTGACTTCCAGATAGACTTATCAATGCTTTCAGTGCAGTAAAGTTGAACATCTGAAAGTTCAATGTAGTCAAAGAGATAGAGTGAGAAGACAGAGTGAGTACAAGACAGGGCTTCCATTGTGTCCAAAATGCAATGGAGGCTTCCACTTAGCCTCAGCATGTAGATTGACTCAGGGAAATGAGAAGCAGGACCCAGCTCCAAGACCTCAAACAAAAAACAGGTGGGGCATGATGACAGCTGAAGTTACATCCAGAGAGCCTTTGGAAGTTAAATACTCTTATATGATCTATCAGCAGAGAAGCAATCAGAGGGGAGAAAGGGATTTCAATTGGGAAGAATACAGGCTTTTTAACCCAATAGAAGAACAGTGTTCAGTGCAAGCAGCTCCAATGTAATTGCCAGGTTATGTGGAGAGATTCAGAAAGTGGAGAATGGAAGGGACTAGATAGATTAACTGCTTGGGGGAGAGGGTTTGCTTGTATCTCTACAGATGGAGAAGGAATCAGATGGGTGCCAATGAACCATATTCACCTTGTCCATTGAAGAAAGATAGAAAAAGAGAAAATTCTCAAAACAAAGGAGAAAATATAAGAAACATCTAACACTGAAAGTGCAGGGCTGATAATGAGACTGTTACAAAACTTCAAAACCCGCAGGAATCATTAGATTCCCTGAGACATTATAAGACTGATACAGGACTTCAAACTTTGCAGGAATCATTGAATTCCTTAGCACATAATAAGACTGATGCAGGACTTCAAAACTTGCAGGAATTATTGGATTCCTGACACATGAAGTAATGGACAATAGATTGGCTTTGAACTATTTCTAAGACTTATGGGCATCTATAATTCCTCATGTTGATTCATATTTGCTACATCACTATTAGCCTGTGTATGTGCTTGTGTAAAGACTCCCATGTTGATGGATTTATGTATACCTATTTCAAGTGAGACCCTTCACAAACCCACTAACCTGTTTTGATTCCCCATTTTCCTTTGGTTTTCATTTCTCTTCCTCAGACATCAGGGAGGGTGTGATCACCTCCTTTTTTGGTGTTTTCATCCCTTTTTGAGGAGTCAGGGAAGGTGTGATCACCTCCTTTTTAGAGATTCTCACCTTCCTGAGAAGTCAGTGACTTCTCCTTAAGTGTGACCACCTTATGTTCTAAAACAAAAGAAAGTGGGAGATGTAAAGGGCCAGAACTCTGAAACAAGAATTGATGAGACAATGGTTATCTAGTTTAGCATGGTGATTAATAGTTCTCTAGTTCAGTATGATTGATTTAATCTTACAACAAATAATGATTTCCTAATGATATAATGATTGGTTTATACTCGGTGTAGGGCATATAAACTGCCAAGGCATATAAATTTGCCAAGGAAGGCAAATACAGATTCATTCCATCGTCCACCTTTGTGGTGGCTGCAAGCTGAAGCACAAAGCCTTGGACTCAGACTCACTTCATCTCACACCACTGTGGAGGCCTATCCTCATTCATTTTTCTCCACTGAAACCAAGTCCCCTCTGGAGGCCTCTAAAAAAGCTAACTGAAGCCCTAAGCAAAGAGACAAGGCTTTGAAGGAGACAATAAAAGATTTGGACTCTAACACCTGGCTATTCTTGTGGTGATTACTGAACTGAAAGGAAGGCTGCTCCAGAGATCCCCAGAAAACCAAACAAAGAACATTACAAATGACCTTTTCTCAATCCTCATTTTCCTGGTTGTCCTACCTAATCAGACCAAACCTTCTGTCTTCTTTATTGAATCCTCATTTAGGTTATATTCACTAACCATAGATGTCCAAAGGGCTCTGTTCTAGGCTCTCTTCTCAGTTCCTCTATATTAGTTCATTTAATGATCTCATTAGCTTCCATAGGTTTAATTATCATCTCTAGGATGATGATAAATCAATCTGTCTTGCCCTAATCTCTGTGCTTTCCTCCAGGCTCATATTTCCAATTCTTTGACATATTGAATTGGATGTCCATTAGACAATAAACTCAACATTTACAAAACTGAATTCAGAAGCTTTCCTCTTTCCAAATTTGCCCTACTGTTGAGAACACCACTATTTCCCCCCCCCCCAGTCTCTCAGGCTTACAATCTCAGTGAAATCCTCAACATCTCACTATCTCTCACCCCCATATCCAATCCAATGCCAAGATCTATTAATTTCACCTTTGAAGCATCCCTCAGATCCCTTCTCTCCTCTGATGATTCTACTAATCTAGAATAGACTCTGAATTACATCATGTTTAGACTATTGTTATAACCTATTGGTGGGTCATCCTGTTTAAAAACTCTTCCCACTCTAATTCATCTTCCATTCAACTATCAAAGTGATATTCCTAAAGCATTATGGTACCACCCCCATTCAATCAATTCCAGTGCTCCATATCATCTGTAGAAGCAAATACAAAATATTCTATTTTGACATTCAAAGTCCTTCATTACCTAGTTCCCTCACCCTTCCACCCCGACACTTTTCCAGTCTTCATAAACTTTATTCTTTAACATGTACTTTAATCCAAGCACACTGATCTCCTTTCACAAAGAAGACATTCCAGCTCTCAGCTCTAGATATTTTCTCTGGCCGTCCCCAGTGACTAGAATGCTCTTCCTTCTTATCTGCACCTCCTGATTTTCCTGGCTTCCTTCACATTTGTACAAAATGCTTGTTAGTAAATATTCATTTGCTTGTTGTCACCTTCATTGGATTTAGACTGTGAACTCCTTGAGTGCAGAGATTTTTGTCTCTTTCTGTAGTCTCAGTATTTAATATAGTGCCTGGCATATAGAAAATGCCCAATAAATGCTTGTTGACCAGCTAGCTCATTCATTCCATAAAGATTTGCATACTTCAGTTACATGGCTGTCCTTGTGGTAGGCACTGTGTAGGACACAGAGAAATAAGAAGAAGCATTCTGAGGTAGAAAAAGCTAGGCTGAGGTCGGAAAACACAGGGATAAGTTCCACCTCTGCCATTTACTCCCTAGTTGATCCTTGATGAATTATTTAACAACTCAAAAATTCACATTGGCAAAATGAAGGAATTGAACAGAAGACCTCTAATATCCCCTCCAATTCTAAATATATGATTTTATGTTCTTGAATATGATTCTTGAGTAAATAAGACATGAGAGCATGAAATGCTTTGAGAACAGCACAAAATAGAAAATACAAGAACTGTTACAAGTCAGTACAAACCATATTATTTTACTGTCAATCAGGACAATGAGTTCCAAGGATAGGAAAAGAGCATTTTTATGTGCTAGAAAAGTCATCAAAGATTTCAGGAGGAAGTAGGATTTAAGCTGGACCATTTAAATGCTAGAAAGCAGAAAGGTACAGTGAAATGAAAGCTGGAATTAGAGACCTGGGTTTAAATCCAAGCTCTGACACTTGCCAGCTATTTTACCAAAGGCAAATCTTTTGACTTTTCTAAGCGTCAATTTCCCCATCTACAAATATGTATAATATCTGGACCTTGAGGAAAGAAATTTGTAAACCTTAAAGAGCTATATGAACGCAAATTTTTATTTTAATTGTATCATATCTTAGGATTTATGGGTAGGAAAGAAAGGACTAGAAACAATGAGTTGATTCAAAATACTAACTTTCTTCAGTAGAACCAATTTTAAATATATGGCTCACTCTCTGAGCAATAAATCTACCCTATTGGTCTTTGTAGTTTGTAGAACAGTGGTGTGCTAGAATGAAAGAGGGTGTTAAGTTTCTCTAAAATATCTATCATAAAATTAAAGATCTAGAGTCAGAGGGAAAAATCAGAGGTTATCTAGTCCAACACTCTCATTTTAAAAATGAGGAAACTGAGGCTAGACAAGATGAAGTAACTTACCCATAGTCACACAAGTAGTAAATATCAGGGGACTGAAGTTTTGAACCCAGATACCTTGACCCAGAAATCAGTGCTCTTCTTCAAGTACTGTGACATTGAGTGTGTTATTGCTATCCAAATGAAAATACACAGATATCTGAGAGGGGAAATAAAGAAAAATGCCTCTTCAAGAAAACCTTACCTGAGGAATAACTTGATAATGCCCTGAACATTTCCTTTCTCTGAGTTTCTTTAGGTATTTGTATATTCAATTATTTATTTGGAATTTCATTAAACTTTAATTGTGACTCTTGGTGACCTCTTTGGAGGTTTTCTTGACAAAGACTTTAGAATGGTTTACCATTTCTTTCTCCAGCTCCTTTTACAGATGAGGAAAGTGAGGCAAAAAAGGCTAGGTGGACAAGATCACATAGCTAGTAAATATCTGAGGCTAGATTTGAGATGATTCTTCCTGGCTTCAATACTTGAAAAGGATTCAGACCTATGATTTTAGTGGTCTAGTAATCTTAAGGAAATCTCCTCTATCAATGCAGATTGGAAGTGTTCTTCAATTTATGGTTTAGGGAAAAGTTAAGTGACTAGCCTAGGACAATATAGCCAGAACATGTCAGAAGCATAATTTGAACCTGGACCTTCCTGACTCAAGGCCTATTCTATCCATCCCAGTCCCTATTTATACAATCCTGTTCTTGGAATGGACTTCTGTTTGATGTATCCAAAGGCAGCAGATGACCAGTCCATGGCTCATAAATAACCTAAAATTCTTTTGAGTTTTATGCTTTACCCTTAAAAAAAGGTATGAAGTGACAAATATGGAAATATACTTAGAAAAATTGCATATGTTTAAACTGTATCATCGAATTTCTTGCTGTCTTGAGGAGGAAGGGAGGGAGGGAGAAAAATTTAGAGCACAAAGTTTTGTAAAGGTAAATATTGAAAACTATGTTTGCATAAATTTGGGGAAAAAAAGAAAAAAGATATGAAGAAAAAATAATTGTCTTAACAATTTGTGTTGATGCTATGATTAGATATAGTACCAAATCTTTGAGAAAACTAAACATTCTAATGTAAAGACATGTAGAAATGTGCATCACCATGATATTCTGTATTATCAGTGGTTTAAGTTTTCAAATGCTAGAGTAAGAGGAGAAGAATTACAAGTTATTTTTCAGTAACACTGGTGAATTCCAACTCCTGACATTTGTCAGACTTGTTGTACTTGATATGTACAGTGAAGGAAACAGAGATGATCTCTAAGGGTGAGCTGACCCAGGCCCCTCCCCAAAATCAGGGCTCTATACCTCATTGATCTTTCACCAGATGCTCTTCTATAGTTGGGGCCCATTTTGATGCCATTCTCTTCTATCTCTGTAAGCCACCTTTGGTCTTTTACATCACTAACCTCTGCTCCCAGTATATGCTGTGGCTGCTGCCTTCACCATTTCCTGCTGTTTAGTTCTCTTAGAGCAGATGGACCATGGAACAATTATGCTAGAGTTTCATTTGAAAGTATTATTGCTTTTTCCTTCTTCAGGGTCATCAAATGCCTCTTATTTAAATCTTCTATTGTTTTCAGTGTTCAATATGAGTCCTACAACCCTAGCTTCTGAATAAAAGTTTTCTTTGGATAGCTCTGGTCACGTCTTTTTCACCCACTATTCAAATAGGACTATTTTCTAGATAACCTAATGGTGATTTTTTCCCTCATATTAGCCCCTGGTCTGAAGTTTTTTGTTTTGTTTTGTTTTTTGTTTTTTTTTTAAGGGGCTTTTTTTAGAGGGGGGTGCTAAGAAAGATTCTTTGGCTCAGTTTCTATTTTCCTTTCCTCCATGTCTTTTGAGCCAGTTTAATATGATACCCAAAGACTACTTCTCAGAAAAGATGGTGGAAACAGGATATAGGGATAGTTTTCTGGGAGAGGGATGAACTCTTCCCCCATGATAATACACACACACACACACACACACACACACACACACAATGCACATACATATCTGTACATGTGTGTATGTACTCATACACAACCATACTAGAGACTTTCCAAGTATAGTTAAACTGGTCGTTATGTAGTAGGTTATACTGTACAGTACTAGACCTGTACTCAAAACCTTTCCAGCTTGATGCTCTGTGAGAGGTTGTATTCCACTGACATAGTCTTTAAGGAACCAACCACTTTCATTCCATGATTAAATTTCAGAATGGAAATACAGTGGAAGAAGAACTCTATAATTAGCTGCAAATCACATAGAACAAGAAAGGAAAAGAGGCTGAACTTAGGATCATCTCAGTTTACACTTATGCATTCATGTGGATTCACCATTCAGACAAAGGAAGAATGCCCTCTTTCCTCTATCCACAGTACTTTTTCAAGTTGGTCCCTTGCTATGGAAGTTAAAAGACCTCTAGTGCCTACTGGATCAAACCTAAACCCAAACCTTGACTTTAAAATTCTACCTTATTAGCCCAAACTTATTTCCAACAATTCTTGAGAATGGAATCTACTCCAAAAAGACTTATCAAACAATTGTCATTCCTATCTCCATACCCTTGCTTATATTATTCTGCCCCCTTAGAATGCTCCTCCCATTCCTCTCTGTTAGTTCAAATCTAACACTATCATTTATTCAATTATATGCTGCCTTCTGGCAACATTCTTCAGTGCTTTCATTTACATATAAATATCTTGAATCTCCAGTAAGCTCCACTGGGACCAAGTGTTATAGATATACAGTCCCTTGTCTCCCTCACACTACTGCCAAAATGCCAAGGATGTGATTATTTTATAGATGCAGCAAGCATTCAGTGAATGTCTGTGGAATGAAGGGATTATTCCCTGGTGCCACCTTAGATCATAGGTCTTTTGAATACCAATCATCTAAGAAGGAGATTATCCTCTCACCAAAGATGATTAAAGTGTAAGTGGACCACAATAAGATGGTCTCAACTACTTTGGAAATCAAGATCCTTTTTAATAGGAACTGTCCCAATGAAAGTACCTCCTTACAATCTAAAAATAACTTAATTATTCTCCCTTCTCCTTGCCAAATCCTCTAACCTAACTTCCTTCTCTTCTGCCTCAAATTCATGGCCCTGTTAATTTTCAAGGACACTGGACTCCATTTTGAGGGAAAGTAGTTACTTCAAGGAAATTCTTAAAAAACAGGCAATCTACTCCCTCTGCATTTGATTTGTCTGATGTTTTTGGTGTGCCTTTTTATGATTTGTTTTGGTATTAGAAGTGGGAAGAGGAATCTCACTCAACTCATTCAATAGAAGGCAGGATGGGTGAAAATGATGATTCTGATGATGATACTGATGATAAATATTTACATAGGGCCATAAGGTATGCAAAGAAGTTGCTAATATATTATCTGATTTGATTCCTGTTAGGTTCTTACTAAGTGCTAATGAGATAATGAGATGATAGGTTCTTACTAAGTGCTAAGTCGGTACTTTAAAATTCTCTAGTTCCGGCCTTTAGGGGAGTTTTACCCCTGTGAACTCCTGGGGAGGAGCTTACATGTTTAGGAGGAGCAAGTTCATTGGTTGAAGTATTTCTTCCCAGAAGCCCCTGAGTTATTCCACGCCCATTCTCTGGGAGAATAAAAGAAGACACTATTGAGCAAGGGGAGAGTCTTGTCTGGGCCAGACCTGGGACAGCTCTCTGGAGGAAAAAAAGTCTCTACTCTAGGTCAGACTTGGCGGCCAAGAGACTGAGTTGAGACAGCAGATCTCCTCCCAGAGAGAGATTGGCAGTTTCTGGAGACAACAGGACTTTACATATTGGCGCCCAACGTGGGGCAAGGACTTTTGCTCCTGACAAGAACTTATTCTGAGCCCTTCAGAGGAGCTAACCCAGACCTTGACATTTTGGAGCCCAAACAGGGACATGAACCCTGGGCCCTCAGTTTCTGGAGACAACAGGACTTTACAGATTCCCATCCTATAAAAAGTAATATTATTATCCCAGTTTTACAACTAAAGAAACTGAAATCCAGTGATATAAAGTATCCTGCTCAGGATCATGGAATTATTAGGTATCTAAGACAGGATTGGAATTTGTCTTCCCAGACTCCCAAGCACCCTATCTACTCTATCACTTAGTTGCCTCTTCTGCCACATAAAATAATAATTCTCATTTAATAGTATTAATAGACCTTGTTAATATTGTTATTCACTTGTGTCCAACTGTTTGTGACTCCTATTTGGGGTTTTCTTTGAAAAGATATTGGAATGGTTTGACATTTTCCTCTCAATCTTTTTGTATAGATGAGAAAAGTAAGGCAAACAGAGTTAAGTGAGTGGCCCATGGTCAAGTAGCAAGTGTCTGAGGCTAGATTTGAATTCAGGAAGACTCATCTTCCTGATTCCAGAACTGGTACTCTATCCATTGCACCATTTAGCTATCCAAAACGGACCTTAGATGGTATCTAGTGTAAGGCTCTCATTTTATAGATGAAGGACTAAGAACTAGAGAAATTAAGAGATTTTCTTAGAGCCAAGTAACTAATAAGCAGCTAAGTTAACATATAAACCCATATCTTCTTGATTCCAAGTCCAACATTCTAACCACTCAATCATGTTGTCTCTTAATTAGAGAGCATATTTTAATGCACAATGTGTGGAGACAATATTACTGACCAAGTGACCATTGTAGGGGGGACAATATAACTGACCTGATTTACAAAAATAATTTTCTCCCATTGTGACCTAGATCCTGTTCTCTCTCTCATGGCGTTTACACTTCTATGCCCTTAAAAATATATGGATCTTTGGAATAAAATGATAACGTTAATAGCAAAAGACAGAATTTTAGAATGTTCCAAATTCCTAGAAGTAACTACATATAATTCTGACCTTCTTGGAGCAGCAATTAAAGAGTTTCTGTAGATCTTCTCTAAGACACACTTTCATGTAGTTCTAATTTCCTATCCTTGCCTAATTAGTAAATGCCTTCAGGTCATCTGAAAAGTTGGTTGGCTGCTATTCAACCACTACATCAAGCAGAGCCTGGACGTTCTCCCTCTTGGCAGTGAAAAGGGCAAATCAAGCATCCACATTCATGCTTCCTCATGGATGGGTGATCCCTAAAAGAAAACTCAGCCTTAGTCAAGAAGGCCCACAGACTTCCTTTCTTAAAAGACACCAATCATTCTTATTTCTCCAGGGTTCTGTCCATACTTGGACAGCACCTGAATGAAGGAGATCACAAAATAGTGTGATCTAGAGTTCAGTTTAAATTAGATAAAAGAGTTGAAAAGTCATGTTTCTTTTGTTTGCAGGTGATGTCCAGTGGGGCAAATAGTAATTGCTGGGGAAGGGGAGTTTCTATACTTCTGGGTTGAGGACACAAATCCTCAAAGGCTATAGTTATGGGAAAAGGAGAAATCTTAACAATCATTTTGGCCTTCATACAAAGGAAAGGGAGGGAGGAATCTTGGAGACCAGAAATATAGGGATCCAGAGAGAGTGAGAAGGAGGTTTGATTTTTCTCTAGATGGTATTACACAGTCCTAACAGATTGTAAATCACTGGGTAGTATTCGAATCAAGGATCCGAAGCAACCATATTATGAATCAAAAACTGGAACAAAGCCACAGTGATTTATTGAATTCTGAATATGCTGTTCTGTTTTGCTTTAAACTGAACTATATACTGAAACAAAAAGATTTTAAAATCAAGAGCAAAAGAATGTGGCAGCTTTTTTTGTGGTGGCAAGGAACCAAGCAGATGCCTATCAGTTGGGGAATAGCTTTATTCAGCTATGGTATGTGATTTTTTTTTCCACTAAAATTCTCCAGCAATTTTATTTAAAAAATCTGCCATCAAACCACATTCAACCCATTTTATATTTTGTGAAGGACATTTTTATACCCAATTGCAAAATTTTATATTTATTCCTATTGAATTTAAAAAAATTTTTATTGTAATTTTTTATTTACAAAACATATGCATGGGTAATTTTTTAACACTGACCCTTGCAAAACCTTCTGTTCCAACTTTTCCCCTTCTTCCCCTCAACCCCTTCCCTAAATGGCAGGTAGTCCAATACATGTTAAATATGTTAACAAATATGTTAAATCCAATATATTATGCATATTTATACCGTTATCTTGCTGCACAAGAAAAATCAGGTCTAGAAAGAAAGAAAAAACCCAAGGAAGGAAAACAAAAATTCACGCAAACAATAAAAAAAGAGTGGAAATGCTGTGTTGTAGCCCACTCATTTCCCATAGTTCTCTCTCTGGATGTAGCTCATTCTCTTCATTACTAAACAATTGGAACTAATTTGAATCATCTCATTGCTGAAGAGAGCCACATTATGGTATATGAATGTTATGGAATATTATTGTTCTATAAGAAATGATGAGTGGATGGATTTCGGAAAAGCCTGAAAAGACTTATATAAACTGATGTTGAGTGAAATGAGCAGAGTTAGGAAAATATTGTACATAGTAACAACAAAATTATGTGATGATCATCTGTGATGAACTTGGCTCTTCTCAACAATGTGGTGATTCAAGGCAATTCCAATAGATTTGGGATGGAAAATGCCATCTGCCTCCAGAGAAAGAATTAAGGAGATTAAAGGAAGTTTGAAGCATAGTATTTACACCTTATTTGGCTGGGTTTTTTCTTGTGTGTGTGTGTGTTTTTTTTTTTTTTTACCCTTTTGGTCTGATTTTTCTTACACAATATGACAAATATAAAAATATGTGTATAAACATTAGACATGTATAACCCATATCAGATTGCTTGCTATCTTGGGGAGAAGGAAGGGAGAGAGAAAAATTTGGGACACAAAGTTCACAAAAATGAATATTGAAAACTATCTTTGCATATTTTTGGAACAATAAAATACTAATGAGAAAAAAATCAAGAGCACAATGGATTTGCTGTAAGTTTGTCATTAGATTCCAACTCTGCTATATATCACTGTGTGGTCATGAGCAAGACCCTTAATCCCTCTAGACTTCAGGATATAAAAGGAAAAGGTGGAATAATATAAGATATACGGTATCTTTTTGTTCTAAATCCTATGACCCAAGGCAGAACCTTTCTTTTTCCTAAAATGAAGCTAGCTCATAAATGTATTCTTTGACCTGAACCAAAATTTCATTTGATTTTGATTCTCTAGCTTTTCTATACCAAAACACACAGATTATATGTATATATTATGTTAATGGAAAAATATCTCTTCCTCTCTCTTGACTTCAGTTTCTTCATTTATAAAACAAGAGGGTTAAACTAAGTATTTTGAGCTTTAATAAATTACTTAGGTCACCTTGGGTAAGTAACATAATCTTCCTAGATTTGAATTTACTCACCTATAATATAAAGGGGCTGGATAAAAAGACTTCTAAGGTTGCTCTGAATTCTTTATCTACAATCCTGTGATTTCTTCATCCCATCCTTTTCTTAATATTTATGTGTGTATATAGGTAGATATAATGCACATATTCATATACATACATATGTATATACCTTTTTATTAACATATACAAAAAATGTTTTGCTTTGCAAAAATTAAAACAATAGATAAATATTAGCTATCATAACATTACTTGAGCCATATGCTAATGTTAAAGACCTAATTAATGAAGTAGGAAATAGGACAGTATTCCAAGTCTTGTTTTAGATCAGGGGCTCTTAACAATGTGTCCATTGATAGATTTCACTAAACTCATGAACTTGGATGAGGGAAGATAAAGCATCATTATATCCATTGATTTCTAACTGAAACCTAGTATTTCCTTAATTATTTAAAAACATTATTCTGAAAAAGAGTCTATAGGTTTTCCCATACTGCCAAAAGGAACCATATTACCAAAAGGATAAAAATGCTTATCTTAGAGGCTCCTAATATAATTCTAATTTCCTGCCTAAGTGAAAATTGCTTAACTATTGCTTTCTATAGATTCCCTATTCTCTTTCACCTTCACATCTTGATCTCTTCTTTTTTTCCCTCTCTTACTTTCCTTCACCAATTTAGCTCCCATTACCAACACTGTATCTGGAAATAGAGAGAACACAAATCAGAGTTGACATTGGATCAAGAGGAAGAAAAGAAATCTTGCCAGAGACTTTTTTACCTTCATGTTTCAGGTCACGATTAATATGTCATTCATTTAGTTTGGGGAATTGTGACAATATTTGTCTCATCACCTATAATATGACAAGAAGGTCCTCCAGGATGGGATGGGGTCTGTGTACCTGCTATGCCAGATCCAGCACAAGATCAAGAAAAAAATTTAATCAGGATTCTTTGATTGATTGACAGATTGATAGGACTCACTTCCAAGTTAGAATGTCAGGAAATCATTTCCATTTCTCCTTCATATTTCTCATTGGGAGGTTCAGGCCTTTGCTATTTGAGTTTTAAGGATTAGAATGAATCCCAGGAAAAGGTTGGTGTTTAGAAAGATTGTTTCTTCAAGTTGTCCAGAAAAAAAAGAAGTAAACATCACATGCTTTTCATAAGGAAATTCACCTTTTTAGCATGACTTTTTTTTTTTTTTTTTTTTTTTGTCTCTGAGATGAAAAGCCCTTTTCACTGGAAAAACATCATCAGTGTTTTCATTGCCCCTGTACAGTGCCCATGTGGTAGAACAGATGAACTCAGACAGTTGAAATGTTCTAAAACCTCCCCTTTCTCTTGCAATTTGCTGATGAGAGCGGGTGTTCCTTCCAGAGAGAACCATGGTGGCTCTCAAAGATGCTACTCTCAAATGATGGTTCATATTCCAAGCAGTGGAAAACTGCAAAAACCTAAACAAAATTATGTGATTTTAGACTACATTAAATATAGAATTCAGGATGAGGAGAATGATAGTGATAGGAACTGTACCTTTCATTTTTACCAGTGAGGATACTCCCTCCACCAGTGCAGGTTGGCAACTTCTCTGTAATGTATAGTCTAAGCTGAACTGAAATAAAATAAGGTAATATTTGTATGTGAACAACTGCGAGCACAGTACCTAATACATGGTAAGAGCTATGTAAATGTGAATTCCCTTCCCTTTCCTTGCCCCCTTAACTGCCTAGAAAGTTGAGAGGCTAAGTGATTTGTCCAAGGTCACATGGCTAACATATGACAAAAGTGGAATCAAACCCAAGGGAGCTGATAGTGCTAAAATACTTTGACCTTACTAGACCACACCGGAAGCATAACATCCAATCCTGAAAGTTATATTTTGCCAGAGGAAACAAACAAAGGAGTATTCAAAAAGGGGAATTAGATCATTGGGAAGTTTGAGCATAATGACATATGTGAGAAACATCATGGTAAAATAGAAAAAGAATAGGCTTAGAATCAGAACTCCTGGGTTCAAATTCTGTCTCTATACTGTTCTACCTTTGTGATCTGAGGCAATAGCTTTCTCTGGGCCCCATTTTTCTCTTCTGTAAAATGAGGGTTGAAATAGAAAACCTCTAAGGTCTCTTCCAAGCAGGATTCCATGATTGACTGTGTCCGCAGTATGTTTGCTCTGGTAAAGCATTGAGAGGTTAAGATTGTTGTCCACTCTCTCTTCAACAATGAGAGGATCCAAATCAGTTCCAATTGATCTATAATGAACAGAACCAACTATACCCAGAGAAAGAACACTGGGAAATGAGTGTGGACCACAACATAACATTTCCACTCTTTCTGTTGTTGGCTTGCATTTTTGTTTTTTCTTCTCAGGTTATTTTTACCTTCTTTCTAAAGCCTATCTTTCTTGTGTAACAAGATAACTGTATAATGATTATACATATATTGTATTTAACATATACTTTAACATATTTAACAGGTATGGGATTACCTGCCATCTAGGAGAAGGAGTGAAGGGAAAAAGTTGAAACAGAAGTTTTTGCAAGGGTCAGTGGTGAAAAATCACCCATGCATATGCTTTGTATATAAAAAGCTATTAAAAAAAAGGTTGTTGTCCATAAGTAGTGAAAGGGATGTGCTAGAAAGTCAATTAGTTCTTGATGCCAGAGAACAGAATTAGGAGTGAGGAATGGGGAGTATAGACTTAGGTTTAGGATCCGTGTCAGAAAAAAAAAAAAAATTGAAGAAAGTTTTCTGCAAACATTGGGTTACAAAAAAAAAAAAAAAAAAAAAGCAATATAAATGTGAAGAGCTTTTTTTGTCTGTTTTAGTCCAAATCTATAACTTGCTGGAGGTTGGGAATTCCTAATGAGGAAAATCCTTCTACCAACTCAGATGCAATTTAAAATCTTAGTCTCCTCAGATCATGAGAGCTTAAGTGACATCAACATAGCCAGAATATGTCAGAGGGCCACTAGGTGGCCCCATAGTGCACAGGATGTAGGACCCAGAGTTAGGAAGACTCATCTTCCTGAGTTCAAATCCAAACTCAATCACTTACTAGCTGTGCGACTGTAAACAAATCATTTAACCTATTTACCCCAGTTTATTCTATAAAATGAGCTGGAGAAGGAAATAACAAACCACTCCAGGATTTTTCCCAAGAAAACCCCAAATGAGGTCATAAAGTATCAACTATGACTAAAAAACAATTGAAAATATGTCAGAGGTCAAATATAATTCTGGAAGCTACTGTGCTATCTTGCATTGCATATGCACATTATATGATTATAATACTCAGTTCTGTCCAAAAGTAGATTGGGCTCCTTCACTGAAGGTATTCAAATAAAAGCTGCAGGTCACTTATTTACAATATTGTAGAGGGTTTATTAATTTTGTGTAAATTGAACTAGATGGTTTTGAGGTATGTCTATTATAGCTCTAAAATTTTGTGATTCTATAAACTATTTGAGAAGTTGTAATAAAGAACAGTAGTGGTCTTTTGCTGTGTTATTCCAGAAGTCAGAATTAGTAGCAATAGATTAAGTTATTAGGGGATTTTTTGTTTGTTTGTTTTTAAAGGTTTGAGGATTTTTTTGAGTGTATCACAATTTTAAAAGGTCTTTCTAACAAAACAACCTGTTTAAAAACTGAATAACTTTAATCCATCATTGGAGGTACTAACAGGCTACCTGTATCCATAAAGAGGATTTCTACCCTATATGGTGCATTGGATTTAGTGACCTCAAATTTTCATCCAGATTCTTTCATTCAATGGTTTCTAAGTTCTTGAGAAAATCTTAGATCTGGTCAATATGTGACAAAACCCTAAGAAGATGCAATCCTGGGATCTTCCTCAGCAGATTAAGGTCACATCACAGATATAGAGATAGAAGGAAACTTAAACATCAAGTGAAGTCAGGAAAGGTTAAGTATCTTGCCCAGTGTCACCTTAGTAATAGTTGACCAAGTCGGCATTTGAACCCACATTCTTTGACTATAAGCCTCTTTACTGCACAACAATTCAAGGTTGAGACAAGGCACCTATTTTCAATACTCTGAACAGCTTTAAAGTTGTCTCATCCTAAGTTTGTTTAATTTAAGCAACATACCCCAAAGTGCTATAGGACAGATATCTATTTTTAAAGCTCAGAAGGAAATAAAATTAATGCTTGCTTTGAGAATGCTCTTATAATAACAAGAGATACCCTGGGATGATAAAAGACCATTGTGAAAAGTCATATTACATTTATAGATGGAAAGGACTTCAAAAACCATCTCTTTTTTATATGAGCAAACTGAGACATAGAGAGAAACTACTTTCCTGAGGCCACATAGTTACTTAGATGGAGCCTTGGATTTAAATAAAATTCTCTGAGTCAGTATCTGGCACTATACTACTGTTAAGTCTTGGTGAGTTTCTTCTGGGTAAAGTACAGTGATGAGCACTATGCCAGGTCCTACCTGGTCCCTATTTTGATAGGGTTAATATGTGTCCAAAAGTACTTATTATATAAAAAATATATAATTACCCTGGGAGGATTAAAGAGTAAAAAATATATTAAATACCTATTTGTGCCAGGAATCAAGGATGCAAAGAAAAAAATAAAAATAGCTCTGCCCTCAAAGAACTTGCATTCAAGTAGGAGAGAGAACCTCTACATAAATAGCTACATAAAGATACATAGAGAGAACTGATGATGAGTGAAGTGAGAAGGACCAGTAGAATATGTACACAGTAATAGCAAAATTATGTAATGATCAGCTATGATAGACTTAGCTCTTATCAGCAATGCAATGATGCAAGACAATTCCAATAGACTTAAGATGGAAAATATCACAGAGAGAAGCATGGAGACTGAATGTAGATAAAAGCTTGCTATTTTCACCTCTTTCTTTTTGCTTTTTTTCCCTTATGGTTTTTCCCTTTTAATGGTTCTCTTTTGTTCCCTTCTTGTTGATTTTTCTTTTACAAATGACTGATAAGGAAATATGTTTGAAATGATTATACATATATAACCTATATCAGATTGCTTACTGTCTTAGAAAATGAAAAAGAAAAAAATTGGAACTCAAAATCTTACAAAAATAATTGTTGCAAACTATCTTTACATGTAATTGGGAAAATAAAATACTATTAAAAATTTAAATGAAAATAAAAAAAATATGGAATAGAAAGAAGAAGAAGAAACTAGGAGCTAGGGATATGGGAAGAGTGCTAAGAAAGGTCTCTTATAGATGGTGTTGTTTGAACTGAATTTTGAAGGAAACCAAAATTGTTGAAGCAGTTGTGGGAATGGAGAGATTGAGACACATTAAAAAGCTATGGAAATGCACTATGGGGTATCATGATTGAGGAGCAGGCTAATATTACTAGACAGTAGAGGAATGAAGAAGAGGACTGATATTATAGACCAACTGGGTGATTCAAGTTTGAGGACTAAAATTCAATGAAACACTGGAAAACCACTCCAACTATTCCTAAATGAAAAATCACTTTCCTAGTTAAGAGATTAAACTTTGAAATTAAAAAATACAAAATGCAAAAATTATTCAATATACCAACTTAGGAACTCAGGAAAACTGTATTAGAAGGATATAGGAACTCAAGATGTATCATTGGATCCAGATAGATAATTCAGAGGATAAGGTTCCTGTTGTCAAGGAAAACTGAAGTTCAAATTTGGCTTCATGGGACCCTAATCTAGTCCTTTAACTACTCAGTCTGCCTGTTTTCTTAATGTAAAACAGGAATAATAATAACACCTGCCTCCCAGGGTTTTTGTAAGGATTAAATGGCAAAATATTTGTAAAGCACTTAGCATAGTGCCTGTCAAATAGTAAGTTCTTAATAATTACTTGTTGATCTTTTAATCCCTACTACTCCCCAGATTGTATCTCTCATCAAACTTCTGCCTCCATTAAAAAAATCAAACTAGTTGACCTGCAAAATTCACAACTACTCAGCATTTAGCATGCTTATCAAAGTTATTTACAGAAAAAGAGAGAAGTAAAGGGAGGTCAGAAGCAAAAGGAAAAGGAAGGAGAAAAGAAAAATAGCATAAACCGTGGAATATGCAAACACAACCCTGCTCTTGTCAACAAGTAAATCTGGAAGTCTGGTTACTTCTCTTCAGTAACAGCCAACAATGCCCCATTCATCAACCACATAAAACCAGCACAGCTCCCACCATACTGGGAAAACTATGAAATCACCAGATTATAAAACGTTTTCAATACCAAATAAGGGAGTTTATATTTAATCTTAAAAAGAATAGGAAGCTTCCAGGAGTGGAGCCAAAATGGTGGAGTAAAGTCAGGAAGTTGCTCAAGCTCTTCCAGTTTCCCTGGAAAACCACCCAAAACCCCTGAACAGAATCTGATGTTAAGAAGCCACTTTCTAGCTCAAGATAGATTGAAAAAAATTTCAAGAAAAGTCAGTCTCACTGGAGGGCATAGTTCAGTCCAGCTCAGATAGATTTTGGGAAAGATGGCGAGAAGGTTTCAATCAAACAAATCAACGACTAAGACACACAGCCTTGGCATAGTAGAGGAGCAAATCAGTGGGGCAGCTTCCAATTCCAGCTCAGAAGGCAAACTCTGGGAAAGCAGAATATTTCCTACAAAGAGTAGGCAAAACTATCCCTGAAAATACAAGGGACTCTTGTGCTCAAAGCCAAGACTCAGAGCTGCAGAGGAAACCTGGGATAATACCTGCCTCACCCCAGGAGAACTCAACCATAAAAGCAAATAAACAAACAAACAAACAAACAAATAAATGAATGAATGAATAAACAAATAAATGGATGGATGAATGAATGAATGAATGAATAAATACATACATACATACATAAATGAATGAATGAATGAATGAATAAAGAGGAAATACCAAAAGAAAAGGAAAGAAAATGAGCAAGAAACAGAAAAGAACCTTGACCATAGAAAGCTACTATGGTGAGAGGGCAGATCAAAACACAAACTCAGATGAGGACAATGTTCACACAAGAAATCTCAGAGTGATATTTTAATCTCAAGCTCAAAAAGGCTTCTTGGAAGTGCTCATAAAAGATGCTTGGAAAAGGAAGGGGAAAAAAAACTCCTTAAAAAGTAGAATTAACCAAATGGAAAAAGAGATACAAAAGCTAACTGACGAAAATCATACATTAAAAACTAGAATGGGGCAAGTGCAAGCTCTGTGAGACATCAAGAATCAGTCAAAGATTCTTGACTAAAAAGAATGAAAAAAAATGGAAGAAAATGTGAAATACCTCATTGAAAAAAATAGCCAATCTGGAAAATAGATCCAGAAGAAATAATTTAAAACTTATTGTCCTACCTGAAGGTCATGACCAAAAAAAAGGGCCTGGATAGCATTCAATAAGAGAACATTAAAAAAATGGATCCAATATTCTAGAAACAGAGGGGGGATATTTATAGAAAGAATCCATTGATCACCTTCAGAAAGAGATTGCACAAAAAACAGCATCATTACTGCGTCTGTATCCCAAGGAATTCATAAAGGAAAGAAAAGGACCCACACATGCAAAAATGATTGTAGCAGCTCTTTTTGTGGTAGCAAAGAATTGGACAATGAGTAGATAGCTGAACAAGTTGTGGTATATGAAGGTAATAAAATGTTGTTTTATAAAAAATGATGAACAAGATGATATTAGAAAGGCTTGGAGAGATTTATGTAAACTGATGCTGAGTGAAACAAGCTGAACCAGGTATACTTTGTACACATTTATAACAAGAATGTGAGATAACCAACTATGAAAGTCTTCTTTATTCTCAGTGGTTCAGTGATCCAAAGCAATCCCAACAGATTTGGGACAGAAAATGTCATCTGCATGGAGAAAAAGAACTAAGGAAACTGAATGTAAATGAGCATAACATATGTTAATAGATATATATGTGTGTGTATATACATACACATGTGTCTATGTCTATATAGTATATATACTTTATAAAATGCTTTCAAATCTTAAAGTACTATACAAATGTTAGTTATTATTCCTCCACTCCCTAAACTGGATGACCCTAGAAGTGGACACTTTCTATATAATCTCCTATAGCAAGAAAAGCAAGGACACTACATATATTCCTCAGTCTGGCAAGGACTTACTCATGAGAATTAGATGTATTTGGGGATTTCAATCCTCAGATATCAGACCAAGTACTGCTTTTGTCTGTGGCTGTGATCCACAAAAAGACCAACTGTACCTATCCCCTTCTCATCAGAAATAGTGGTAAGAATGATTTTTTCCTATCTGGGAATGTATCCATCATTGGAATAATCCATATCATCAGAAAATTTCTGCAGCCAAAGAAACTTCATTTAGCTTTCATATAGGACCATGACACAGGATCTCAAATGAATGTGCGTAAGAGAGTCTGCCTGTCAGGAGCTGCTGCTTTCTGCCATCTCTCTATCTATCTCGTCAGTCAGATACTATGCCTATTCAGAATCTAGAGATAAAATCAGACAGGTTAGGGTTAATTCTGGCTTCAACAGCAACTGTATATTGGTAACTACTTCAAACAGCAGGTTTCCGCTTACTGCTGGTGGCCAATGTCTTCTGTACAATAACTTGTGATAAGTGTCTTAATCTTTCTGAACTTCAGTTTCTTAATCTAAAAAATGATGAGTTTGGAATAGATGGTTTTCTTACAACTATCAGTCTATGATTCTATGAACCTGAGATTCTATGGTCTTATGATATTGTGTATTCCTAAAAATTGCTTGCTCTGATTTCCAGTAGCATCCAGATGTTTTAAGTCTTGTCTAGGGGCACTGCCTACTTGGATTTGCTCTCTTAATTCTGAATCCATGTCTCCCATTTAAGCAGCAGCCTCTGTGCCTGTCCCTAGGACTGAGCCCTTCCTATGCCTGACCAATATCCTTTTCTTCCAGCACCAAAGATACTAGAAAACTGCTTCTTTGGCTAAATGTGGCCATATCCTAAGTTATCAACTGATATTGATACTGAGTAACTGATAAATGAGCTCCCTAAGAAAAAATCCTCAGGATCAGATGGATTCACTAGTGAATTCTACCAAATCTTTTAAATATTAAGTGTACTGCTATATAAATTATTTGGAAAGACAGGCCAAAAAAGGAGTCCTAACTTCTTTTATGACACAAATATGATCCTAATACCTAAATCAGGAAGAGCAAAAACAGAAAAAGAAAACTATAGACCAATTTTCTCCACTCCCCCCAAAAAACTTTAAATAAAATATTAGCAAAGAGATTAAAGCAATATATCACAAAGATAATAACCATGAGCAGGTATAAGTTATATCAGGAATACAGTGCTGGTTCAATATGAGGAAAACTAGCAGCATAAATGAGCATATCCATAATAAAAATCATGTAATCATATCAATAGATTCAAAAAAAGGTTTCGAAAACTCATTTTTATTTTTGAAAAAAAAAAACAGTAGAAAGCATAAGAATAAATGGAACATTCCTTAAAATGATGAGTACTATCTACCTAAAACCATCAGCAAGTATTATCTATAATGAGGATAAGCTAGCTACTTTACCAATAGATTAAGAGTGAAGCAGGGATAGCTATTATAAAAACTCTTCTTTATTCATTATTGTATTCAAAATACTAGCTTTAGCAATAAGAGAAGAAAAATAAATTGAAGGAATTAGAGTAGGCAATGAAAAATCAAAACAATAGCACTTCCCAGATGACATGATGGTATATTTAGTAAATGCTAAAGAATCAACTAAAAAACTAGCTTAAGTGATTAACAAATTCAGTAAATTTGCAAGTTATAAAATAATTCATAAAAACATTTGCATTTCTATATATTACTAACAAAGAGAGATAGAAAGTGAAATCCCATTTAAAATAACTATAGACAAAATGAAATATTTGTGAGTTTACTTGGCAAGACAAACCCAGGAACTATAGAAAGACAATAGCAAAACACTATTCATACAAATGATGTTATATCTAAACAATTAAAGAAATATTAATTGTTCATGGGTAGGCCAAGTTAACATAATAAAAATAACAATTCTAACTAAATTAATTCAGTCAGTGCCATACCAAACTACCAAAAAGTTATTTTAAAGAGTTAGAAAAATAACAACAAAATATTAAAGGAATTGATGAAAAAATTGAAGGAAGGTGGCTTAATATTACCACATCTCAAACTGTATTATAAGACAGTAATCATCAAAACAATTTCTTATTGGCTAATAAATAGAGTGAATAAGTTGTGGTGTATGATTATGATATAATGCTATAAGAAATAATGAGCAGAATGGTTTCAGAAAAACCAGGAAAATCTTAAAGGAACTGATGCAAAGTGAAGTAAACAAAACCAGAAGATCATTGTACACATAATATCAATATTGTTCAATGATCAACTGTGAATGACTTAGCTATTTTCAGGAATCCAAGGATCCAAGATAACTTCAAAGGTCTCATGGTAGAATATGCTATACATCTCTAAAGAAAGATTGATAGCATCTACATGCAGATTGAAGTATACTTTTTTTTTATTTTTTTTTGGGGGGGGAGTCTACTATTTTCTTTTGCAACATGTATAATGTGAAAATTTGTTTTGCATGACTTTACATGTGTTTTCCTTCTCAAGGGATAGGGAAAAGTAGAGAATTTGCAAATCAAAATTTAAAAATAATATTTATATGGACATGGAAAGATTTACATGAACTGATGCTGAAAAGCAAACAGAACCATGAAAACATTGTACCACAAGATTGTGTGATAATCAACTATAATAAACTTAGCTCTTCTCAGCAATTCAGTGATCCAAGGCCATTCCAATAAACTTTGGATGGAAAATGCCATTTGTATCCAGAAAGAGACCTATGGAGACTGAAGAAGAAACAACATACGCTATTTTCACCTTTTTCTTCTTGTTTTTCATGATTTTTCTCTTTTGTTCTGATTTTTCTCTCCCAACATGATTCATATGAAAACATGTAAAAAAATGAATATACATATATAGCCTTTAAAAAGTTTATACTGAATTGAGAAAAATAAAATAAAAAAAGAAATATCTGTGTACCTTATATTTTTAGAATTATTGTTAAGAATGGGAGTCTCATTAAATAAGAGATATTTTTTAAAAATAGATTTGTATTTTGTAGTGAGATATAAATTGGCCCTGTCGTGAATGTTCTTGGTGGTACTCATCAATTACCTTTCTCTATCTCCTGAGCAAAATTGTGTAGATTTATTCAGTGCAATTCAGCTCACCAGGTGCTCTTCTGGCCACTGCTGGCAATTCCTAGGGGAAAAGAGTACTGGCTCTTAATAGATTTAGAATGCTGGGGTATCATTAATAGATAATTGGTGAAAGGATGAAGATGTTCAGATAATTGGTGGAGAAAATCAGCCAGCCTCATTAACATTTAGGTCTTCTGGTCCCAGATCCTTTCCTTGAATATATAACCTACTGTTGCCATGCTAACATATCTATTCAATTAAATTAGAAAATGAAAAAACCAGAGCACATGAATGGAGGTATGGTTTATCTGAGGTAACATAAGCAAGAGCTAACAGATATGAAACTAGGATTTAGTGCTCTTTCCCCAGGGCTAACTTGTATTGTATCATCCAAAATTGATGTGTTTTAACAGTCTTATTGCATTATCTAGCCTTACATTAAGAACTCCAGAAGAATGCCAAAGAAACAAAAGATAATTTCTTTCTGTTCAGTTGTTTCCAGTCACATCTGACTCTCTGTGACCCCATATGAGATTTCCTTGGAAAAGATACTAAAGTTGTTTTGCCATTTCCTTCTCTGATACATTTACAAATGAGGGAAACCAAGGTAAATAGGGTTTTAAGAAACTTACGTAGGGTCTTCCCATAAGTTCATCATAGAAGATCCTTCAATGTGCCAAGGGCTTTGTCATTTTTTGAAAATATAAGAATATCAATGTTGCAGAGCTCCAATATTTTTGCTTCTCACTCTTACTGCTTGATTAGCCCACCTTCTTTTTGTTCACAGTGTCTTTGTTAGCATTCTTTCCTTCACTCTTTCTTGTCTTGTGGGAATTGTGGCCTATTTGTACTCATCATATACCCTTCATTGAGTTTTGGGTGAGTGTAAATTTCAGTTTTATGGAGGCTGTCACTTTCTATGACTTTCAGCCATACAACAACAATGGAAAAATAGTGATCTTAAAAAAATAAACCTTTGTTTCAGGAAGAAAATTTGGTTTACTTTTTTAAATAGCTTATTTGTGTCTCAAAGAAAATCTTGCATTCTCCTCTTATTCAAGGCTGTATCAACCCAAACAATTGTGAGAATTATAAAGAGACAGCATATAATTCAGTATTAAGTTCATGTTATAGATTATAAATACCATTGGAATTCAGAAAAAGGAAGTAGTATGAATTAGAATAGTTATGGAAGACATTAAGAAAGTGTAAGCCAGGATCAAGCAAACCCATTTGTATCTTCTTAGAATGAGAGAAAGTCTCTCCTTCAAGAAAGCCTTAAGTATCTTCCCTCAATGCACTTAACCAGAAAATCATGATCTCTTTTCAACCAAGTTCCTAACAACTCTACTTCTCACATAGGTGAGAAATCATCCTCTACCAATGTAGAGAGTGTCATGTAAATAAGCTTGAACCCTAGAATACAGAAGAGCAAAATCTTGAAAAATAAAGTTCAGAGCAAAAACAAGATTTCATATGTGTGGTTTGGAAAATATGATATCATGAACCATAATTTACTAAACTGAAAAGTTTGTGAAAGGGAGTCCATAAGTATCAAATATCAATTAATCACAAGGAGAGGTTGGGGTGTTGCTCTCCAAATGAACTGGTATTTCTCATTCAGGAAACTGAGTTCCAATGTTCTTTATGTCCTACCTCTTCGATATATCCAACATTTCTCAAAATTTAGCCCTTCTCTTTGCCATAAAGCCCTAAAAAGCCATGTCTGCAGAAAATATTTTGTTGCCTGATTTTGCAAGAAGCAGTTTGGTTGTTGTGAGCTCCCCATAGAAGGGTGAGTATTATTTTTCCTGACAGCAAATTCAACTGCTATGCACAACAGAAAACTAGCTGCTTAAATAAGTTTTGCTCCATTTTCTTGCTCTATTTTTTCTTTTCCAAATCAAAATAGCCATTCCCTCTGGCATTCACCCAGACCTCCAGAGTTTCCATGATCAGTCTAATTGGGAGCCATTAGGACTTCCCCTGGTAACTTCTCTTTATTTCTTCTTCCAAGCCCTCCCAATATGACAAACTTTAATAAAAAAAAAAAACTAAGGAAGGGAGAGAGACCTAATGCTGTGTGGGGGGGAAGCTGAGAAAGTCTCTCTGAAACATGTATCTTTTTTAAATGCTTCTTACTCTCTTGGAAATGAATATTAGCTCAGAATAGATTCTTTCCTCCTGTCTTTTTGTCAGCTATGCAGAATTCTCATTCCCTGATTTGCTTCCCATAATTCTTTGCACTTGCCATTCACACTCTCACAGACATCTAAGAAATTATATGGGAAAGGGCACACTATATAATTCAGTCCAACTTACAATCATTTCCCTTTCCTGTAACCAAAGCTCCATAAATTAATCAAGCTATGGGGTGATAAATCATTAGTCTCCTACCCAAAGCCAAGACTTATTGTAAAAGAGAACTTTGTCCCAATTCTCATGCTAAACAATATTTGATCTTAGGTGGCCACCATCCCTAGCTGCACTAAACCTGCAAGAGTAGAATAAGCCATAGCAAACAGGCTATGATCCAGAAATTCTGCTCTGAAAAGCAACAAGAAGTGGCTGTCCAAGGTGCTGAATGATCAGGACCCTCTTCGATTAGCAGACAATTGAAGACATTATTCTTTTGCTTTAAATGAAAGTTTCATATTGTCTTAAGGGAATGGAGATTTGTGTGGGAGACACTGAGAAGGTTAACCTAATAGGATGAAGGGAGTAGTGGAAGAGGTGAATAGGAAGATTAGGGGTGAAGTATGACGGGAAATATGAAATTTAGTATTCTTTCCACTACTTGAAAACAATTATAATTTCTCCCAAAGTTAAACATCCTATTTCTTTCATTCAATTCCAGCATTGTCTTAAGTCTCTTTATAATTCTAGTTGCTATCTTCTACCTTTGCTCTAATTTGTCAGCATGCTTCCTGAAATGTGAGTCCTCAAACTGACCAAGACGTTTCAGATCTGGCCTTCACTATCACTTTCTTTATGCATGCCATGTGTCTGTTAATGCAATTTAAGATAGATCCTCCAGTTTTAATGTCACACAGGACACTCATTTTGAGAATGCCATCCACTAAGACCTAAAGTTCAATAACCCAGAGGGAAACCAAATGAAAAGAAGGGCTTAGGGAGAAATCAAGCAACTTAATTGGTTCATTTACAAACTTGGGAGGTTCATCAAGCCACTCAATTACCCAGCCCTGTAAATATTATAAGTTTACCTGGGCACAATTGAAAATTGAAATGGCTTCTTTGTTATACCCTAATTGGCCAAGGGGGAAGAAAGAGCTTTCAGATGAAAAATCCCCAGCTAACAACTGCCTCTTCAGGGTATTTTTATTTTTATGATGTACATGGTACACATTGTTATGCAGGACCTGATGAGGCATTGTAGAGAGAGCTGGAAGCATGACAGAGAGCTTGCCTCAGCCTTTACAGAGAGAGCCAGGAAATTCAGGAGTCTGAATTCTTCATTCTGTTGTTCACCAAAAACAAAACTAGAAGGGCTACCATACTTGTCCTGAAGGAATGGATGAGATTAAAGGCCAGTGTCCTCTGTCTGGCAAAGCCAAGCTCCAGAATTAAGCCCCAAAATACTGCTTCAAAAACCTTCAATAACTGAAAAATCTCCAGAACCATTTCATGTATAGGATGCCCTTTTAATGCCCAGGTTGTTTTAGATTTAATCCTTCCTGTTGAATAATTAAAAGTCCTGGATATAAATAATATCTGACACTATATAGAGATATTTAGGGAGTAAATTTGTATCTGTTTATTACTATAAATTCTCCTGAAGGGTAAGCAGTGACCTTCCTCTCTGCTGCTTGGGACTGATGAGACGATATCTGTAATGTATACCAAGAAATCCAGCCCAAAAAACAGCCATGGATGAAGTAAGAAAACTGCCATTCCTGAAGATTGAACTTATAGGCATATCCCATATGGGATCATAGAGTCCAACCAGAACCTAAACAAAGATCTCCTGAATGAAATATTTAGCAAGAAATCAACAAACTGCTTCAAATCCCTAAGAGAGGAGTAATCTCTATTAAATCCAAAGGCAATCCATTCTACTTAAGAAATTAATCTAATTTTTAGGAAGTTTTTCCTTACATTTGAGTGAAAACTCTGCTTTCCTACAATTTCCACCCATTATTCAATATTCTATCTAAGAATAAGAATAAGACTAAGCAGAAAAAATGTGTGTGTGTGTGTGTGTGTGTGTGTGTGTGTGTGTGTGTGTGAATTTACTGTCTGTATAATCCAGGACAAGTCATTTAACCCCTATCTGCATCAGCTCCTTATCTGTAAAATGGGGACACAACTAGAGAAGGAAATGGCAAACCACTGCTATCTTTGCCAAGAAAATCCCAGAGACAAATTGTCCATGGAGTTTATGTAGAGTTGAACAGGACTAAACAATTAGAAAACAAGTTATCCCTTTGAATATGAGTCTCTGGTAGTTAGGGAGCATTGATGCCTTTCCTTATATTCTCAGTGAATAATACAGTGCCTGGCACATAGGAAGCACTTAATGAATCCTTGTTGATTGAGCTTTTCATTCCTAAAAATGCTCTTCTCCAGAAAAAGGAAAATGATGAGTTAAAATTCAACATTTTATATTTATACACATATACACATGCATGCAGGTATGCATTTCTTGAAAAGTATTAAGCACTAATTTACTTATAAGTGTAGGGAATCATTAAATACATTCTCTCTCTTATCAGACAAGCCCTTCTTCCTGGCTTCTCCCCCCAAAATGGCTAGGACATCATACTACACTAATTTTATGGTTTGTAAAACTCAAGAGCTTTCTGTTGTTCTATGGAGAAAATCTTCAAATACAAGGAGATATCTATAGGCAGGTTCAGAGGTCACTGCTTCCCCTAGATATTTTGTTCTCATTTCTCTCTTCAGCCATTATTTATTTTTGTCAATTAATCCTATCCACCTTGATAGCTACTCTGGAGAGGTTTTAGGGATTAATAAAGCTAGATGGGAACTTTTAAATGATGTCCCAGTAGTCATCCAGGAGATTAAAAATGATATTGACTTCAATAGCCTATTTTAGAGACTAAATAGCTCTAACTTGGCTCATCATACTGTAAGTCACTTTAAAAAGTCACTTTAAAAAGGACTTAAAAGTCGGGAGTTTGTTTGCCTACATCTCCCATTACCACAATGATCAAAAGCCAGAACAGTTAGTAGTTGATGTCCTCTTCTCTTCTACATGCATGATATTATATTTATAGGGAGGTGGTTCCAACCTTTCTGGCCTTTGGGAGAGCCAAAAACCTATCTGGGCCAGAACCTAATTAACAGAGTTTCTTTGCTTTGTTGCCTGATATTTCAGGGAACACAATGAAACAAGAAGCTGAACTGGGATAAATAGGTACACAGTCTAGGGGTAGATAGACTGCCAGGGCCTATTTTCATACTGTTTCATGTGTTTTGACAATGAGCCAGGACCTGTCAAGTTTATTTTTCCTTTGCAATAAGCCCACAGGGTCATTATTAAGATGTACTTTTAACAACGACATTGCCTTTAAATAACAAGAGCATTTGTCATCCTTTGGTCCCTCCTTCAACTTCTTTTTTAGAATTCAGTCCTTGTGTCTTTCAGGCTCAAATACTTATCAGATTTTCTCCAGGAAAATGTTGAAATATGTATTGACTTAAATCCTGTTGAAAACACCCCTCTCAGCACCCCATTGAGAATCTAAAACTATTTGGGGGTATTACAAATTGGAATGATCACCCTGTACCCTGAGTTTTGTTGTAGGCTCCTTTGACAGCTATATAGTTTCATTTGCAGTTAATTTACTCTCATCCTCAATTCAGGGAAGAAGGAAGGAAGGAAGGAAGGAAGGAAGGAAGGAAGGAAGGAAGGAAGGAAGGAAGGAAGGAAGGAAGGAAGGAAGGAAGGAAGGAAGGAAGGAAGGAAGGAAGGAAGGAAGGAAGGAAGGAAGGAAGGAAGGAAGGAAGGAAGCAAGGAAGGAAGCAAGGAAGCAAGGAAGGAAGAAGAGTGAGAGAGAGAGAGAGGGAGGAAGGAAGGAGTTTCTAATAAAATTGCTGTTGGTTTTTTTTTTTAATTCAGTAAAAACAACCTCTGTTTTCAGTATATCAAACTGTAGCATTCCACAATCACAATTCCCCTCTCTCTAATAGTGGAAGGCTCATTTTATTTTCTCTTCTCAGGAGGGAAGTAAGGTTATTCAATATCATGATTACCTAATATTTACATTTATTTTATTGTTCTTTTCATTTACATTGGTATAGTCTCTGGATATATTCTCTTCCCCCTCCACCCCATTCTATTTTATCCATTTACATAAATTTCCAAATCACTCTAAATTCCATGCATTAATCATTTTATGACATAATATTATGACATTACATTTATGGACACAACTTATTTAGTCATTCTTCAATAAATAAGTAAGCTTTTTAAAAATAAATAAATAATAATAATAATAATAATAATAGCAAATATGTTACTTTAAGATTGGCAAAGTGCTTTATATATGTTGTGTCATTGATTTTCATAACAAACTTTTTGGGTAAATGTTATTATTTCTCCCTTTTTACAGATGAGGAGACAGGGGTTCAGAGAAGGTAAATGATTTGCTTCTAGTAAATGTTTGAAGCAAGATTTGAACTCAGGTCTTCTGGGCTCCAACACCCTATCAACTACAAAACCCAGCTTCCTCTTTTTAATTTGCTATATAAAAAATATCACAGTGAACATATTGTTGCTAGTAACACATATGTAATACATATTGTGTATATATATTTATATGTCACTATATATGTATACATACATACCTACATACACACATACCCTGAATTTGGATCTCTGGGTCAATGGACATGAACATTTGAGTCAATTTTTTTCACATAATTCCAATATGCTTCAATCAAGATTACCTTGGTTTCTTTTATTGACCAGAATTGTCAAATGATTCACAGTTCCACCCAAGTTCATTGGTTGCCAAACTGACATGACTATATTGAAGTCAAAGAATAGTGTCCAAATGTGGCCAGTCAAATCATTCTAAGCTCAGAAGGCTTGACCAAAGGTAAGGCACAAATAGTCTGCACAAACATTTAGAGTGGAGATATCTCTGATATTATATACACCTTTCCTTTTGAGCTGCGGCAATTCTGCTTCACTCATAGAGTTCAGTATATTATTAGCTGATTGTATATCCACACATACCCCCATTACTGTGGTAAAGCATTGGGATAGTCCCTCTCTCATCTAGACCATCCTTTACTCTAGAATGAATGTTGATCTTATGCAACATTTATTTTCCCTTCAATGCTACCTCTGACATTCATTTTAATCTGATTTCACCTGAATAAAAATAAAAAAGGTGGGAGGAGGGACAAAAGGTAGTGAGCACACAATGACTGGGTCAGTCCTGTTCAGTTGAGTTACAGTGTGACTAATTGTGGCTTATAAGACCAATATGAGCTTGGAATGCTCTGCCATATGAATACTTGGGGTAGCTTCCCTAATTTGTGCATTTCATGTTTCTTTGGGGCTAATTTAATTCTACTTTGCTCACAGAGCACAACACCATCTCTGATGAGGGCACGTCTTGTGCAGTGTCTCCCATGTCATACAATTGATTCAAAAGTTCTTGTGAAATATATTAAGAGTGTTTTTATCACTTTTTCTCACCATCTTGTGAGCACTTGCCCTTTGTGAGTTTTCCATAATTTTTTTTTTTTTGGCAAGTGTACATTTGGCATTAGAATAATGTATCCAGCCCAATGGAGTTGTGCTCTCTGTAGTAGAGTTAGAATGTTTGGTCATTTAGTTTGAGAAAAACCTCAGTATCTGGTATCTTATCCGGTTGGGTGATCTTCACAGTCTTCCTAAGACAATTCAAATGGAAGTGATTCAGTTTCTTGGCATGGTACTGGTATACTGTCCAGGTTTCACAAGCATACAACAAAGAGGTCAGCACAACGGCTTTGTAAATCTTCAGTTTGGTATTGTCTAATACCTCTCCTCTCCCATACTTTCCTTTAGAGGAAAGAGGCTAGATGGGGATAGTTAGATGGTACAGTAGATAGAGCACTGGTCCTGAAATCAGGAGGAACCAAGTTCAAATCAAGTCTGTGGATCAAATCTAGCCTTACTAGCTGTGGGTCCCTGGGCAAATCATTTAACCCCAACTGCATCAAAGAACAAAAAGGACATTATACAAATGCTAGCTATTATTTTACTAATTTCAGCACTTTAGAGGCTCCTCTGAAAAACAAAAAGAACCAACTGCCCATTTGCTGATTCTGAAAATCTAAGACTTCTAAGTCTTCAGAGAAATGACTCCCCAAGCTCAATAGTGTTTCCAGTGGCAAAGGCCCTACCTACTATATCCTTCTGTTTCTTCTCCAAATTACCATCACCAATAGACCCACTATCTGCTTTAGGCCTAAGCAAACTTTGCTCTCCCTTTCTAAAGTCTTCAAGATCTCTATTCAGTTCCTAAAATGCTAATTGTGTCATGACAATGTCATCTGAACTAGAGGAAAAGCTACCGCCTCAATTTTCAAATGGCCATTCTTACCCCACACTGAGCATTAGGCCCTGTGATCCCCATAACTTCAGTTCTCAATTAGAAATAATGAGGTTTTCCTCTGACTGAATAAAGGAAATTTCCATTTAAATGTGTAATTAGGGATTTTAGCCACCTTACCTACCCCCAACTCTTCTTTCTTAAGAATGGTAAGTCTAAAGGTTGAATTAGCAATTCATCTTTTAAATTAAGATTACTTTATGCACACTAAATTCAGACAGAATAATAATTATTTTGTGCTAAACACCAATTATACTGGATGCAACACATTGATGGAGGATTAACAGCACTAGAACAAGTCATGAGGGTAACAGTTAATTCTGCCCAAACATGAAGGAGAATCAATGAAGCATCATACTATCAGGGGAAAGAAAAAGGGTGGGGAGAAGAGAGAACAGAAGGGAGAACAACAGGAGAAAAAAATCAATTACTATGTCATGGATGAAATGTTTTCTAAAGCCCCAGCCCCCAATGCTGAATTTCCTTTGTGAGCATATTGCCTAAGAAGTCTGCATTAAGTCATCAGCTAGAAATAAACAAAAAAATTATCCTTCTGCCCTCCCCACCTACCTTCCCCACAAGTATATCTCAGAAATGTAAATTCAAAAGATGTCAGGCTGGCTACAGCAAAATGAATACAAAGGTGAAATATGCTGAGCTCCTGATTCTAGACAAAGATCCTAATTACCCAAGAGGTCAAATGTGGTATCTTCTTCCTCTCTCAGTTCTGAGGACTGGGACTGAGGACTCCAGATCCTCCCAAAGGGATCTGGTGGTAATGAAACCAAATCTTCCTTCCCCAGACCCACAATGCAGTTCAGACATCCCCAAAATAGCAACTTCATGGAATTCCATCTAATTGCTTCTCTTGGCCATTCTAAATAGAATACTGTAATGAGACAGACATCATTACTTAGTGTGTGGTAGGCCGGATGAAAGGGATTTTGAGATAACTGGTCAGATATGGAATAAACAGACAAGGAACCCTAATACAACACATCAAAGACAAGCTTGAGAAGTCACCGCTATAGAGATAGACTTGGGCAAGGAGAACACAAGACCTTGCTTAAGAAGCTCATCACCTGGTAAATTTCTAGTTTAATTGTTCCTGCTAAGTAATTATTAGACTAAAAGTGGCCAAGAAATTGTCAATCTTCTTTATTTTTATTTTTGGGATTTTTTAAAGTTTAATATTTTATTTTTCCCCAATTATAAATAAAAACAATTTTCCATCTACTTTGTTAAGAAGAAATATGGTACCAAGGAAGAAACATTGGCTTTGAAGGCAGAAGAAATGGGTTCAAATTCCAGCTCTGTCATTTACAACCCACCATCTGTGTGATCTTGGATAAGTCATTTCACTGTTCTCACTCTCTGTTTCCTTACCTGTAAAAGAAAAGTTAGGGCTAAACACCTTTAAGGTTTCTTATAGTTTCAAAGAAATTCCTCACTATACTGATGAAATTACATCTGGTCAAAACAAAGTAAAACTTATGTATTATATACTGTTCTTGTTTCAGTACAATTAAAGGACTATTTGTAATACTGGTGACTTTTTCTTTTGCTACCCTGAGGCAAAGTTCTAATGATATATTTCTAAATTTGATACAAGAAGCATGGAGATTATCCATTAATTTCTGATCATAGCCCTTAACTCTGCATTTGGTTTTAACTTAATGTTCTTGTGAAACCAAAGTATATATTGCTGCAAGCATCACTGTGTCAGGAATATCCAGAATCTGGAGTGCATCCTTTTCTTCTCTTTCTCTGTCTGCTGAAATCTTAATCAGCTTTTAAGGTCCAATTTAGGTCTACTTCCTCAATGCAACTTTTCAAGCCCAGTCTAGCCCAGAGTGACCTCTGTCTCCCTTGGATCATGGTACTGAAACATTCCAGTCCTTCATGTCTTGACCTTATATGTAAATGTGAACTAATAATGGCATATTAGCTTTGTCACCCCAAGCAGAGTGAGCTCCTATAGGCCAAAAAATTTAAAAATTATGTTTCTTCTATATCCTTCACAGAGCCTGGAACAGAATTAAACACATACTCTTGGTACCAAGACTCAAACAAATCATTTAATTACTCTTGGCCTTAGTTTTCTCATCTATAAAACTGGGATGATAATAGCACTTAACTCACAGGATTGTTGTGAGGATCAAATGAAATGATTTATGTAAAGCACTTTGCAAATCTTACAGTGATGAGGTAATAGGAAACCTCAAAATGATGGGGTAAATGGGACCCCAATTAATTAAGGTCTAGTGGCAGGATTCAGGGTACAGGGAGTCACATAGAGCTCCCCTGCAATCCCCTTAGCATTCAGCACAAGGATACAAAGTCAAATCAGGTCTAGTGGCGGCGAGAGTCTCCGGTAAATGAATTTACAGGCCGAAAACCTAGATGGGTAAAAAGATGTTTATTGCCAAGTTTGGAAGCAAGGTTAAGGTCTGGTTAGTAAAAGGCATTAGATAGAGGAAGAAATACACCAAAAGCAGTGGGGACAGAGAATCTCTGGCTGGCATCTTTCAAATTTCTGATCAAAGATGGTTCTAGCTTTGCTGTTTTTATCTGCTTGAAGAAGCAATGAGCGGAGCTCAGGTTAATTCCTTGAAGGCCAGATTTTTGGCAGGCTTTATCCAAGCCAGCTCAGATCCAGTGGGGGGCTGGGTACAAGCCCAGACTAGTTTGACCAGACCTTGTATCAAAGGGGGCTGAAAACCCAAACCAGCTGGGGGCTGGGTACAGCCCAAACTGGCTCAGATACGGATCTTTTCCCCTAGGAATATCTTGTCCTAAAGGTAGATCAGACAAGGAATCTTTAAGGGGCTACGCCCGCTACAACAGCACTATATAAATGTCAGCTATTATTATTGTATGACTATTATTTCAAATATTGATTTCAATACACAGGTGAGTCCAAGCTTCTATCAAAAGTCAAAGGGCCACCTTTTTAATACAAATGCATAATGATTCTGAATAACAATCTCTCCCCAAGCTGCAATTACAATTTTCCTAAAGGGACATTATTTTATGCCACAGTTCTTCATGGCATATTAAAATGATATTATCATATATAAGTGGCTTTCAAATTTTTCATAACATCTCCCCACAAAAAGACTTTACTGAATCCTTCTTTTCATATGCCTCTTCTTCCCCCAATACTCTTAAGTCATCTTTTTTGATGACTCAGAAAATCTTAAAGAGTAAGATATCAAAAGAGAGGAAAGGGAAGAAATACAGAAAAAGGCCCAGGATGTGGGAGAAAACTGGCCTGCTCCATTCACAAAATCTGTCCATCGCTATATTTACTATCAAATAGCTGTTCCGAGCCATATTCTTGGCTCAGTAGTTCCTTAAAAATACCCCTTGGAAATTCTACCCTTCCATTTCTCCAGGAGTTTTCAAGGCCTTTTTGGTTAATTTGCAGGCTCTGTTTGCAATGATTTCACTACCTCTGGGCTAGTACTCTTTTCTCTTTTCAACTTGAAGACAGATTAAGTTTGTCACTAGTGAACAATGGAAAAGGTCCCACCCCTTACTTTCAGAGAACAAGGTTCAGACATTTAGAAGCCAGATGAAAAGAACCATGATGCTAGGAATTCAAAAGAAAAGTACAATGCTTTGGATGTACTGAGATTTTAATTAATATGTATATAACACAGCACTGCTAATATTGTGTAATAATTAAGAAAGAGAAGTATTTCATTCTATACTAGGAAGTACACAACTACACAGAGTTAACTATTAACAAGTGGTTCTTTTATCATGTCATAACGAGATATTTATTCTCAGGAATCATTTTTCATGCTCCTTTCTTCTCCTTTCTGACCTTTCTCCTCCTTTAGGCATTCTCCCATAGCACTAAACTTCACTGTTCTTTCAACCTGGAACCCAAAGCTATTCAAAATGGCAGTCCAGCTGGGTTCATCTTCTCTAAACAGTTCTCCCTGCGTTATAATGTCCTCCCTCTACAACCTGAATCCAAAAGCTTACTGGCATGGAACTCTCTCCTCATTGATGGAAATCAAGTCCCTGTGCTTGTGTGAAGAGTGAGGCAGAATTGGTGAGAATTAGAGAGAGAAGAAGTTCATTCTCTTCACACTGGAGAAGCTCTTCAGTCTCTTCAGGTGTTCCAAATTCAAGAGAGATGGAAGATGACAACTTACAACTTCAGATTACTAAAAGAAAAAAACCCTTGCAAAGTTGACATGAGAGGAGCTGGCCTTGATAAAGATCACCATGTCCCTATCCCCTTTTTAGTATCCTAGAGACTTTGGGAAACTTCTCCTTAGGTAAATCAAAGATTTAGGTAAATATGATATTCTGTATTGTCTGGTACATATTCTCCTATGTATATTTCCTCAGATTTCTGTTTTTTGCTGAAGCACTTGGATAAATGAGTTTCTCTGCTATCCATGTGTATATTCATTATGGAACTGGTGTTTGGTAGGAAAAAATCCCGCCTTGGATATAAAGCATGGAATCCTTCTGTTTCCCCCTCAATGAAAGAGTCATCAGAAGTTAGTTTAAATCTGAAAATCATATCCCATAGAATAATAATATTTAAGGGAGAAGATAAAATTCTAGCTGAGCACTTCTCCCTCTGAGAAGAGGAAAGTGGCAGACTCTGGTCCTAACTTTCTGTTTCTTTCCTGAAAGGCATTAGTCTTTTCTAAAGAAAGCTTAGAGGGAGAAGAAACTAATCTCATGTCTAATCTCCTTTCCTTTAAGCTACAAAATGATGCCCTCTTGCTACATATGGGTAACAGTCCTTGCTACTCCTCCATCATATTTTTTCCTATCTTGTGTCTTTTTTTCTCATGGCAGCAATCACTGGGGAACAAGGAGAGACAATTCCAAGTTGACAATTGTTAATAATGGCTTATGTGATGTCCATAGTTCATCGCTAGATATCAACCATTCCAGCCCTCTCATTTTATGGATGAAAAAATTCCAAAGAGAGAGGAATCAACTTGCCTGAGGTCATACAATCCTTTCCATTCATCTTTCTATTCATCAATGCATTATTATATAGAAAACAATAGGTGCTAGATGCTGGGAGAAATACAAAAATAATTAAGACATAGCTTCTTCTCTCATGGAGCTTCTAATATAGAAGAGAGAAATACCACAAATATAAATGAAATATTTGATAAATATAATGATAATACAAAATAAAAAAGGAAAAGTATTATATTTTCCTAAGAAGAAAATGTAAATTTTCAACTGAGGAAACAAAAAGAGCTTCTTGGCAGAATTGGAATTTAAGCTAAATTTTAAAGAATAAATATTGTTTCAAAAGACAAAGGAGAATGCTGGGTATTTTGATTATGGAAAATGATGAGTGCAATAGAATGTAGATCAGAAAGCACCAGCCATATCATAGTGATAGTGAATAGTCCAGTTTGGGTGGAAAAAAGTGTTTGTGGAAGGGGTTAATATGAGCTAAGGCTGGTCAGGTAGGAAAGTGCCCAGTTATAGAAAGTCCTAAAGATCATGATGAGTAACTTAACATTTATGTGCTGGGCAAGTAGTCATGAAGAGGTTAGCAGCAGAGAGTTATATGATCAGCTCTGTGTAGAGGTAAGATTCATCAAACTGAAGGAGGAAATCAGGTAGGACAGTGAGAAACTGGAATGGATAGAGCCCTCGATTTAGAGACAAAAAGGCCTAACATTTAAAGCTGGGTTGCTTTAAGGAAATTACTTAATCTCTCTAACTTTCCTCATCTGAAAAATAGAAATACTAGGAGCCTATTTCACAAGGCATTGTGAGAGTCAAATTGTAATATACATTAAAAATATTCTTATTACTGATGATATTTTAATTTCTATAAGGACCTTTAATATTTTCTAAAGGGTCAAATAATTTAGGAAATTAGGGTATCATGCTGATGAAGATAACTGGAAGCAGGGGATACTTGGATATCCTTCCTACACACCCACACAGATAAAACTGCCTGTTTTTGTTTTTTGTTTGTTTATTTGTTTGTTTTACCAAACTATATATGGCTACCTTTGCTTATGAACATTTATGCAGTTGGCATAGTTGGGTAAACCATCAAAGAAATTGAGGTTATAGCCACTCCTACTTTCTAGGCCATAGCATGGGACATTTAGGTCTTAGTCAGAATTTCTTATATTATCAAACAAGCACCATGCTATTAAGAGAAGATCAGGTGAAATAATAAGATGATAAATGAGATATTTGTTTCCCATAAATTAGTTTGGTCGATCAAGGATACAGAATTGTTTCCCATTCTGGGAGCTGCCTAGACTAGAAAAGGAGACAAAAAATGAGGTAGGTCAGATGAAAGGCTAGGTGGTGCAGTGGATAGAGACCCAGCTAGCCTCAAACTACTACTACACTACCACAACATACTAGTTGTATGACCTTGGGCAAGTCACTTAATCCCAATTGCCTCAGGAAAGAAGGAAGGAAGGAAAGAAAGAAAGAAAGAAAGAAAATAAAAAGTCATGATCCCTGGAGCAAATAAATATTCCTTTATTTATTTCAATGGCCTTCAAACTTTTTGATTAGGTATCCCTAACAGTAAAAAAGAAATTTAGAACATGTACACCCAATGTGTGCATATTTCATTATAAATTACATACATGAACCACTGGACTAATGTAACTATAAAACATAAAGATAGGAATAAAAAAGATGAAATAATATTTGACTCTAAAATCAATAGGTAGCTTCTCAGACTCATTGAGTAGGAAAGTGATATGGTAAGACCTTCACTTTTTTTTAATTAAAGCTTTTATTTACAAAGCATATACAGGGGTAATTTTTCAACAGTGACCCTTGCAAAACCTTTTGTTCCAAATTTTTCCCTCCTTTCCCCCATCCCTTCCCCTAGCTGGCAGGTAGTCTAATACATGTTAAATATGTTGAAATACATGTAAGATCCAATATATGTGTATATATATATATATATATATATATATATATATATATATATATATATATATATATATATATATATATATATATATATTTATACAGTTATCTTGTTGCACAAGAAAAATCAGATCAAGAAGGAAGAAAAAGAAAAACTGAGGAAGAAAACAAAATGCAAGCAAATAAAAAAAAAAAAACTGAGAATGCTATGTTGTATTGCACCCTCTGTTCCCATGGTTCTCTCTCTGGGTATAGATGGCTCTCTTTGTCACTGAACAAGTGGAACTGGTTTGAATCATCTCATTGTTGAAGAGAACCACGTCCACCAGAATTGATCATCCTATAGTCTTGTTGATGCCATGTATAATGATCTCCTTGTTCTGCTTATTTCACTTAGCATCAGTTCATGTAAGTCTCTCTAAACCTCTTTGAAATTATCCTGTTGGTCATTTCTTACAGAACAATAATATTCCATAACATTCATATAACATAATTTATTCAGCCAGTTTCCAACTTATAGGCATCCACTCAATTTCTAGTTTCTTGCCTCTACAAAAAGAACTGCCACAAACATTTTTGTACATGTGGGAATATAATCCCAATAGAAACACTGCTGGATCAAAGGGTATGCACAGTTTGATAGCTTTTTGAGCATAGTTCCAAACTGCTGTCCAGAATGATTAGATCTGTTCACAGTTCCACCAACAATATATCAGTGTCCCAGTTTTCCCACATCCCCTCCATCTGTCATCATTATCTTTTCCTGTCAGTTAAGCCAATCAAACAGGTGTGTAGTGATATCTCAGAGCTGTCTTAATCTGCATTTCTCTGATCAATAATGATTTGGAGCACCTTTTCATTTGATTACAAATAGTTTAAATTTCTTCATCTGAAAATTGTCTGTTCATATCCTTTGATTTTTATTTATCAATAATTGGAAAATGGCTTGAACTATTATAAATTTGAGTCAATTCTCTGTATATTTTAAAAATGAGGCCTTTATCAGATTCTTTGGATGTTAAAATGTTTTCCCAGTTTATTGCTTCCCTTCTAATCTTGTCTGCATTAGTTTTGTTTGTACAAAGTTTTTCAATTTGATATAATCAAGATTTTCTATTTTGTGATCAATAATTAGATCTCTAGTTCTTCTTTGGTCACAAATTCCTTCCCATAAATCTGAAAGGTAAATTATCCTATGTTCTTTTAATTTGTTTACAATAGCATTCTTTATGTCTAGATCATGAACCTATTTCAACTTTATCTTAATATATTGGGTTAGGTGTGGGTCTATACCTACTTTCTGCCATACTAGTTTCCAATTTTCCCAACAGTTTTTGTCAAATAGTGAATTCTTATCCCAAAAAGTGGTACCTTTGGGTTTGTCAAATACTGGGTTGTTATATTCATTGGCTAATTTGTTCTGTGAACCCAACCTACTCCACTGATTAACTTCTCTATTTCTTAGCCAGTACCAAATGATTTTGATGACTTCTGCTTTATAATACAATTTTAGAGCTGGTACAGCTAGGCCACCTTCATTTGCTTTTAACTCTTCATTAATTGCTTTGAAATTCTTGTCCTTTTGTTCTTCCAGATAAATTTTATTTTTATTTTTTCTAGTTCAGCAAAATAGTTTCTTGGAAGTTTGATTAGTATAGCACTAAATAAATAGATTAGTTTAGGGAGTATTGTCATCTTTATTATATTTGCTCTACCTATCCATGAACACTTGATATTTTTCCAATTGCTTAGATCTGACTTTGTGTGGAAAGGTTCTTGTAGTTTTGTTTATATAATTCCTGACTTTCCCTTGGCAGATAAATTCCCAAATATTTTATTTTATTGACAGTTATTTTAAATTAAATTTCTCTTTGTATCTCTTGCTGTTGGATTTTGTTAGTGATATATAAGAATGCTGATGATTTTTGTGGATTTATTTTGTATCCCCCAACTTTGCTAAAGTTGTAGATTGTTTCTAATAGCTTTTTAGTTGATTCTCTGAGGTTCTCTAAGTATACCATCATATCATATACAAAGAGTGATAATTTGGTTTCCTCATTACCTACTCTAATGTACTAAGTGTACTCCTTTCTGTCTCAATTCAATTTTCTCCAAAGGTCTATCATATCTAGTTTTTCTAGTATTTTATTTACCTCTTTAACTTCTTTCTTATTTATTTTGTAGTTTTATTTATCTAGTTCTGAGAGAGCAAGGTTGAGATCTCCCACTATTATAGTTTTGCTATTTATTTCTTCTTGCAACTCTTATAACTTTTCCTTTAGGAATTTAGATGCTACACTATTTGCTGCATATATGTTTAATATTGATATTGCTTCATTATCTATGGAACCCTTTAGCAAGATATTAGTTTCTTCCTTTTTTCTTTTAATTATATCAATTTTTGCTTTTGCTTGATTTGAGATCAGGATGGCTACCCCTGTTTTTTTTGTTTTGTTTTGTTTTGTTTTGTTTTTACTTCACCTGAAGCATAATAGATTCTGCTCCAGCCTTTTATCTTTACTCTATGTTATTGCTCTGCTTTAAATGTCTTTGTTGTAAACAGCATATCATAGGATTCTGACTTTTAATCCAGTCTGCTATCCACTTACATTTTAGGGGAGAGTTCACCCCATTCACATTTACAGTGAAAACTACTAATTTTGTATTTCCTGCCATTTTATTAATTCTAAATTATATTTTTCTCTTTCCTTTTTTCCTTTCCCTCCTTCCCAGTATTTTACTTTTGAGCACTACTTGCCTCAAGCAGTCCTCCCCCTTTAGAGACCCTCCCCCTTTCTTATACCTTTCCCCTACTACTTCTCTTTTCCCTTCTATTTAGCCTATCCGTTCCCTTTTCCTTTTTCCCCTTCTACTTTTCTATAAGATGAGAGATGTTTCTCAGTGAAACCAAATATATCCAATCTCCTTTCTTTGGGTCAAATCTAATGAGAGTAAGATTCACCCAATATTCGTCACCCTCCCTTCTTTCCCTCATATAACATGTTTTCTTTGCCTCTTCCTGAGATATAATTCTCCTCATTTTACCTCCACTTTCTCCCTTTTTTTTTTCTGTTACAATCCCCTTTCCACTTCTAGTTTCTTTTTTATAATAGTAAAATCAGATTATACATGTACTCTCCATATATACCCATAACAGAAATACAGTTCTCAAGAGGTTTTTTTTTTTCTTTTTACCTTTTTATGCTTCCCTTGAATTCTATATTTGGAGGTAAAATTTTTTGTTCAGCTATGGCCTTTTTATAAAAAATAAATGGAATTCATTAGTTTCATTGAATATCTTCTTCCCTTAATAAAAATGCTCATTTTAGCAGGGTAATTTATTCTTGGCTGCATTCCAAGTTCCTTCACCTTTTGGAATATTATATTCCAGGCCCTTCAATGTGGAAGCTTCTAGGTCCTGAATAATCCTTATTGTGGCTCCTCGGTATTTGAATTGTTTCTTTCTGGCTGCTTGTAATATTTTTTCCATGGTCCAATAGTTCTGAAATTTAGCCACGATATTCATTGAGATCTTAATTTGGGGGTCTCTTTCAGGAGGTATTTGGTGAATTCTTTCAATGGTCATTTAACTTTCCAATTCTATAATATCCAGGCAGTTCTCTTTGATGATTTCCTGAAAGATAGTGTCTAGGCTTTTTTTTTTTTTTCATCATGGATTTCAGGGAGTCCAATAACCCTTAGATTGTCTCTCCTAAATCTATTGTTTTCACAATTAGGGACTTAACATTTTTTTGTTGTTGTTTTGCTTGACTGATTTTTGTTGTCTCATTGAGTCATTCATTTTCATTTGTTCAGTTCTGAATTTTAGTGAATTATTTTCTTTATTTATTTGTATTTGTCCAATTGAATTTTAAATGAGTTCTTTTTTTTTCTATAGAATTTTTTTTCCATTTTACAAATTCTGTTTTTTCAGGAGTTATTTTTTTTCTGTTTCACAAATTCTGTTTTTCTGGGAGTTGTTTTCTTTTTCCACTTTATCAACCCTATCTTTTAATAAGTTTTTAATGAGTTTTAGTGAGTTTAATGCCTTTTCCAAACTCTCTTGCAAAGTTTTCATTTCCTTTCCTCTTTTTTTTTTCCTAGCTCTCTTTTAAGATTCTTTTTAATTTCTTCTAGGAAAGCTTTGTGTGATAGAGACCTTTGGGATTATATCACCTTTTAGGGCTTCATCTGGAGACAAGCTATTTTTAGTCTCTTCAGAGTTTAAAATCTCTTCTTTTTCACCATAGAAGCTGTCTATCATCAGAGTCCTCTTTACTTTTTTACTCTTTTTTTTTTTCAAGTTAAGGTCTGCTTTTAGGGTGAAGGAGGCTGTTCTGGGTCAGTGCTGATTCACTCTCTGTGCTAGGTGGGTATGGCCAGGTCCCATGAGATTCTGGTGTTTCAGGGTTTACTACTGATCTTTTGTATTTGTGTTGGATGTTTTGTAACGTCTCTGCTGATCTCCTGGCTTGCAACCAGGGTAGAATGGCCAACAGGGCTGTAGAGTCCTGTATATTCCTCCCATAGATTCTCTGCCATATGGAGTTCACACTGTCCTGCAGAGCAGAGTCCACAACACCTAGGGAGTCTACACTACCCTGCGACTCTGCTCTGTCTATACTGGCATTTGTGCTCAGCTGTTTGTATTAGGCTGCTTCCCTCCCGTTTCCCATTGAAACAGACCTTTTCTGGTCTATTTCCTCCCTGTAGATTCTCTGCCACTAGGAGACTTCACTACCCCAGGATTCTGTGCTGTCGGTACTGGCATTTGTGCTCAGCATTGTGCATGGCTGCCCTCCTCCATTTCCAATTGAAACAGACTTTTTTCTAGCAATCCTCAAAATTATCTTCTTTTGATAATTTGTTGCACTCCCAATATTTGTGGGTTCTGCCAGTCCAGATCTAATTCAGAGGCTGAATTTTATAATTAGTGTGTGGGTTGTAGAGTAGGTCAGAAAGAAACATGTGTCATCTCTGCCATCTTGGTTCTGACCCCAGAAGTCCAAGACCTTTACTTTAAGACAATTACCTTGACAGTTGTGTGGAAATGGAATGGAGGTGACTTGAGACAGAGACCAATTAAAAAACTATTTCAATAAACCAAATGAGAAGTGAGGAAGGCTTAACCAGAATGGTGACTGTATTAGTGAAAAGAAATCAGAAAATATGAGAGAGAAATAGAAGTGAAAATGAAAAGGTTTGGAATATTAATTGGATATTATACATTGAGGTAAAGTGAAGAATCAGAGATATCACTGAGCTTCTGCACTTTGGTGACTTCCTAGAATGATGACAGTGGGTAATGTAGAAGATGGGTTGGCACAAGGTCCACCTTGATTATGGGGAAAGATAATGTAATAAGATATCCAGTATTGATCACAACCCATCAACGTGTATGCCTCCTAACTGACTTCATTCTAACCTAACCAAAAGGAAAAGGAGTGATTCTTATTCACTGGTCACTGCTCCAAAGGGATGATAGAAGTGGGGAGAATAGCCCAGAAAGGAGAAGATAGGAACTATCACAAAAATAATGGCATTGCACTCCTGTAAAATTGGGTAAACTGAAGGTCTGCTGAGGGAGCAGTTTCTGGTTCATAAAGGGGGATAGTAGAGAGTGTGTAGTAGGAGAGTTTGTGGAGAGAAGAGTAAAATTTGTTATATCAGGTAAAAACTTCATCCAGATGAGAACCATCTTCCTTACTGAATCAAATAATGTTACTCTTGAAGTAGAACCCTGTCCCTTACTTTAGCTATCACTACATTATTTGATTCAGTAGACATTAGCATAAAAGAAAATTTGGTGCTCTCTAAAGAAACTCTAGTTCTTTCATTTACTTTAGGTCCTCTATTTCCACTAAGTCTTAATGGACAAGTCTATCTTGCTTATTTATTCAGGACAAGTCTATTTTATACCTGAGTGCTCCTAAGTTTTATGATTTGGTGTTGCTTAGATGAGGACAGGGCTCAGTGATAAATTGTTGATTCCTAGAGTGTGGGGCAGACTTGAAGAAAGAATATTCTATTGACGCTATACTTTTCTATAGGAACACTTTCTAGAAGAGATTCAACATGGATGGGGGGAGGGGGGGAGACAGACCCAAGATGGTGAAGTAAAAGCAGAAACTTGCCTAACTCTCCCCCAAATCTCTCCAAATTCCTTTAAATAATGACTCTAAACAAATTTTAGAGCATCAGAACACCCCAAAAGATGAAGTAGAATCTTTTCCAGTTGAAGGCAACTTATAAGAGCAGCAAAGTCTGTGACACCAGGGTGGGAGTCCAGCATGCAGACTCAGGGCAGGCAGCCCTAGCCCTGTCTCTAGTGTCAGCAAAGCAGGAACTCTGAATCAGTGCCAGTGTTGGTGGCTTCCAGATCTCTCAGCCCAGATATACCAAAGAGGATTTGGAAGGCCAGCAGAAAAGGTCTTTGGAATCAGGATGGGAGCTCAGCACATAATCCCAGCTCAAGCAGCACCAAAGCAGCCCTGGCCCTAGAAACCTGTTCCCTGGCTCCAACCCCATTCTAGACCTCAGCATCAGCAAGGTGGGACCTCTGAGTCAGCAGTAGTTTCTGGACTTATCAGTCCAGGCTCACCAGGGTTAGCAGAGAGGGTCTATGGTACCAGGGTGGGAGCCCAGATATGCAGTTCCAGTGCAGGCCATCAGCCCTGCCCAACCAGCATCAACAAAGCAGGACTTTGCTCTTTTAGCACACTAGATCTTACATCTACAGTGGGGTGGGGTACTTCCAACAGTTCCAGGGTAGAAAAGAGTATTTATGGTCAGGTGCCTAGAAAGATCTCTGAAAACAGTTGCATAAAACTCCTGAAGCTTGGAAGAGTTCACCCTCACCCTAGAAACAGAGCCCTGCTTGAACAAAGAGTTCAAAGCCAAGTAATAGTTTAGGGAAATGAGCAGACAACAGAAAAATTTCTGATTATTTTAAGTCACTATGGTGACAAGAAAGATCAAAATACATGCTCAGAAGATAACAAAGTCAAAGCTCCTACATTCCAAAGTCTCCAAGAAAAATAAGAATTGAGATTCAACATAAATCCCAACAGAAAAGTAAATTGATTCAAATCAGATTGATCAAAGAATCACAGATTTTGAGCTACAGTCTTAAAGAGGTCATCTTTGTTGCTGCTGTTATTGTTCAGTCTTTTCAACCATGTCCAACATTTTGCAACCCCATGTAGGGTTATTTTGGCAAAGATTCTGGAATACTTTGCCATTTCATTTTTTTAGCTCATTTTACAGGTGAGAAAACTGAGGCAAACAGGGTACTTTCCCAAGGTCATACAACTAGTAAGTGTTTAAGGCCAGATTTGAACTCAGGAAGAAAAGTCTTCTTGACTCCAGATCTAGCACTCTATCCATTGTGACTCCTGGTTGCCTCAGAGAGGTTATCTAACCCAATCTAAAACTGAAACTTAGAAAGTTTAAGTAGCTAACTCATCTTCACTTTGTAGCTTCCATAGCTTTCTTTAAATTTCAGCCAAAGTTACACCTTCTGCAAGAAGATTTTCCTGCTTCTCTTTAATTCTGCTGCCTTCCCTCTGAAACAAACCCCAATTTTTCCTATGTCTTGTTTATACGTAGTTATTTGCATGTTATCTCCTCCATTAGCCTATGAGCTTCTTGAGAGAAGGGACTATATTTTTTTCTTTCTTTATATCTTTTTCCTAAGGTTGTAGCACTGTCTGGGACATATTAGGCATTTAATAAATGCTGCTTGAGAAACCAACTAACTTACCCAAAGTCACACAGGTAGCAAAATGATGAACAATAAAATGATAAATTTGAATTCAGATATTTCATCCCAAATTCAAATCACCTCTCCACAGTACTAGAATACATAAAAACAAAAATGCTCCCAAATTAATACTCAAGTGGATAGTCTAGTATGTGGATATTCAACAGATGAGAGAACATTAAAGCTAAAAAGATCCTTTGAAATCATTTGGTATAACTCCCTCATTTTACAGATGAGTAAACTGAGGCCTAAAGAAGTGACAGAATTTGTCCAAGATCACCCAGCTAAGTGTTGGCATATATGAGGGCTTTAACTTGGGTCTTTTGGCTCCTGTACCAGCTTTTCCTCCTTCACAATTCTGGTTTAGGCTCTGTATTTAAGATTTCTGTTTTCTTTGGGTACTGTAGAAATGGGACCAGAGTAAAAATCAGAAATATAGGTGCCTCAAGAGATAAAAATGTTTGTGGATTCTTAGATTTCTTTCTTCAAGTTATATCTGCAACTTTTGAAATATTTGCGAAAACATTACATTTAAATATAAAAGTAAATAAACAACAACATGTAAACATTTTTTTAAAAAAATCAGAACGAATTTACATACCTCAAAAAATAAACTCTGGCCAACTGGATATAAACTTGGTTCCCCTGCACATACAGTTAAATAAAAAAATAAATAAAACTCAATCCCCAAATCACAAAAATGTTCACTTGTAATACTATGCAAGTGCTTAGGAATCTTGAGGTTAAGTTCAATTAATTTCCTCTCTATATTGTTAGACTCCATTGAAAAGATATTTGTCTATTTTAGTTGTAGTTACAGCCAGAATAGTCAAAGTAGATTCATTTGTTTTTTTTTTTATTTTTACTTTTATTTTTTGCCTAGTCATCTGTAAACAAGATCTATTAAAATAATTAAATGCAAATTCTGTAATTTCCGCAACATTTAACTCAAAAATAGCAGATTTTGTAAGAATGAGTATATTTAGCACTAATTTGGCTCTTAGCTTACTTTTGTCTAATGGCAAATTTTAGAGTCATCTTCTGAGCATTGGGAGTTGTGGTACATATTTTGTAAACTACTTCCTGGAGCTTTTTTTAAATGGTCCCTTTTTTTTTTTTTCTTTTTTTAGCAAAACCTGTAAAGCATGTAAAACCTCTTTCCCCCCTCCCTCAAAAAAGCAATATTTCATTTTTAAACATCCCATTTGTTTCCAAGTAGAAAGAAGACAGTGAAGAGAGAGCTCATGATCTGAGAAAAAGGACCAGATTTGTGTTCTTAATGATCAGAACACAGCAATGCTTCAACACCAGAATTCTATGTATTTCTTCTTCTGGACCCCACCAGGAAGGAGTCAGAAGAACAGAAAGAACTGATGAGACATAGGAGTGCTAGAGACAAGAGGAAAGAAGTAGAGAGACAAAGAGAGAGTGAAAATCAATCATATTTAAATGTCAGAAAATTAGCACTATAAGAGAGGTAGACATCTGACTTAGAACTCTGATTTGAACTCTGTCTCTGCCTCTCTCTCTCTCTCTCTCTCTCTCTCTCTCTCTCTCTCTCTCTCTCTCTCTCTCTCTCTCCCTCCCTCCCTCCCTCCCTCCCTCCCTCCCTCCCTCCCTCTCTCCCTCCCTCCGTCTCTCTCTCTGTCTCTCTCTTTCTGTCTCTCTGTGTCTCTATCTCTGACTCTCTCTGTGTCTCTGTCTGTGTCTCTCATTCTCTCTCTCTCTCTCTCTCTCTCTCTCTCTCTCTCTCTCTCTCTCTCTCTCTCTCTCTCTCTCTCTCTCTCTCTCTCTCTCTCTCTCTCTCTCCCCTACTTGATATAAATAAAGACAAACAGATAGATAACATAGATAGGTAGATATATACATATATACACATATACCTTTGCTGTTACTATAATGTCCACACAAAGGCACTTTGTGAAAGATATTTAGAGATATAAAAATAGAAGGGGAAGGAGAATAGGGGGAAAAAATGCCAAACTCAATTAGACTTCCCTCAGAAGTGTGCCTATGACCTCTGGAGTCACGCATACAGAAAAATTTAGTGTTAAATTTAATTAAGATTTGGACCAAGGAAACAAAAGCTCTATTGCAGTTCCCAAGGGGCGTCTAACTTCCTAGAATTTTCTCATCCCCTCAAGAGTACTCTAAAAGGGCCCATTCTTCCCTGTAAATGTATATGAGTATAATGACCTAACTTTATCAACTAGTTCCATAAAAATACAATCTTAGATACATTGTAAGGAATTATTTACTCCACAGTAACAAGATTAAAAGAAATGGAAAGTATGAATCTACACTTGGGTGTCAGATGCCATGTTATGACACACACACATTAAAAGGAAAAAAAAATACAAAAAAACTACAACTACTACCCAGATTTGGAATCAGAGGAGGCAAATTCAAATTCCACTTTTGTCACTTATCTATGTAACCTTGGGTAAGTAATCATTTAACCCTTCCAGGACTCAGATGTTACACATGTAGATGAAAGGATTAGACTGCATGGCTTACAAGGTCTTTTCTAGTTCTAAATCTATTGTAAATAATCTAAACTATAAATAACCAAAAAAGCTTAAAATATGTTGAAGGAAAAAATCTATGTACATACATACTCATATTTATTTATATATATATATATATGCATGTATATATTTATGCATATATATGTATATAATATATATATATGCATGAATCTATAGAATACACAAATAGGATAGTTTAGAGAGAGAAGGTAAATCTCATCTTTTCAAAGATCTAATTAGAGAATTGTAAGGTGTTTCTGCCCTTGGTTAGGCTAAATTGAATGGAAATATATGGATGAACTAATATCCCCAAAGATCCTGACATCTACAGATTATCAGAAGGATGCCTAAGGTTTGTAATTGATAGGCAACCAACCTAATGGAGAAGAAATTGGGTCTTCAAGAATATAATGATATCCTATAAAATATAATGATGTCCTATAAGTAGCAGGACTTTTCATAAATTGCCAAACCTAAAATTTAACTAAGAAAGACTCTTGAATGAGTTCAGATAGTTTCTCAAAACGATGCAAAACTAGGGAATGGAGCAAAAGAAATGCTGAGCATTGATGTAGCACATGGAAGAAGAAAAGATAAATTAGTAGAGTTTGATCCTGATTGGGAAATTTAGCAGCCAAAGCTTTCTTATTCCATATATCCATATATCTGGCCCTAAATCTTCATGTGACCTTGATATCATTTTCCTCAGTTGTAAAATTAGTTCCTTTCAACACTTAACACAACTGTGAAAACTGCTTATACCTCCTAGGCCATTGGTTTTCCCATAATACCAGACTGACTTTCTTATGCTATATACTCTCAGAGTTCTTTAATTGTCATCTATTTACACAAATGGTGCAAATTAAAGTTCTAATATGTTCTGATCCTGTTCTCTTGTCAGGTTGGTAGGTTCCTGATGACTCTGTAAAGCCTCAATTCTAAAAAGACAATAAAGTGATATTGAAAGAGAAATACTGTTTCTTCTCTGTTTGCTGCTTTGACAGCCATTTAAGAAGCCCAATTATTGATTGCCAGCCTCTGAATCCTCTTGGGATTGTAAAGTGCTGGGTCACCTCATACATCTGCTCTCTTTTTGGGGGTCTCTGTAAGGTAAAAGAAACTGCCAGAAGATTGGCTCTGGAGAAATAAAATGCCCAGGAGAGAAAATACCTGATTAAGAGATAAGCTAGTACCTACATAAGGAGAACCTCTTCCCCAAGATAAAAATCTTCCTCATCTCCAAGAGTCAGTCAGTCAGTCAGTCAGTCTCTCTCTCTCTCTCTCTCTCTCTCTCTCTCTCTCTCTCTCTCTCTCTCTCTCTCTCTCTCTCACATACACATACACATACAAACACACAAACACACACACACACACACACAATACATGCATGGAGTTCTTGAGTTCTTCCCATCCAAAAAACTTAATGCATTAATGAACTAATTAATAGCACTATAAATGAATTACAAATAATCACAATTGATTAATAAATATAAGTCCCTTGTCTTCTTCTTCTCTAGAGATTACTGTATTGAGTGAAGGAGGGGAAATTTTATTTTTATTTTGTAAATGATAGACTATGATAATATATATATATATATATATATATATTTTTATCTTTCGGATTATGTTTCTGTGTTTAGTAAACTTAAAAACAAAGCAAAACCACCAACCAATATATTACAGTTTCCTCTGGGAATGCACTGCTTTGCCTCTCCAAGTCTGTCTCCCATTATCATGGTCCTAAGAGCTGCCTGCTGATCTTCAGCTTGGAGTTTTAAGAGCCTATTCATCTTAGCCTATTCATTCAATAAGTTTTTATTAAGCAAGGGAAGGTGCTGAACTAAAGGGACCCAAAAATAGATATGTCATAGGCCTTGTTTTCCAGAATTTACAATCTAATAGGCAGGATAAGAGTCCAATAATAAAAGGAAAGTGAGATAAATGGGAAAGAAACGTCTAGGCAAAGGAAGAAGAGATAGCTGGAAAAAAAGACTTCTAGAAGATGATGATACCTGAGTTGGGCCCTGAAGGCAAGGAGAGAATTCAACAAGTTTCAAGTGATGTTTAATAACAATAATCAGGAAATCAAGTTGCATTCACACCTCACTTGAATGTTTGAATAGACACAGTACATTAAACAGCAGCCAGTCTGGCTCTTGCATATTATTTAGGAAATTTACCAAGAATTGCCTTCAGAGAGATTGCTAAATTGGCGCAGTTTGTCTTCAGCATCCCTAGTTTCTCTTTTCTGTACTTTTCTCTCAGAGGTACCTCTTCTATGTTGGGTGTCAAATCCTTTCTCAATTGTCTCTCTGACCAAAACAAAACAAAACAGTTTTAGGAAAGGATCTAATAACTTATTTATGCTATGAGAAATCTCCCCTGAGGTGGGGGGGAAGAGAAGCAACCTGTGACTTAGCACATAAATCCTTAAGCAAGAGTTCTTACACTTACATTCTAGTAGGGAGAGATAACATAAAAGGGAGGTAAAAGTGAGCATGTGGGAGTAGAAATAAAAGTACCAGTATGAAGGCATGATAGAAAAAATCTTGTGGAGATGAATCAGGAGTGCAGCCTAGAAAGGAATGAAGACATGGTTGGTCTCCTTCTTAAAAAGAAAGTTCTGATTTCCTGACCCCCTCCAAAAAAAGCTTATATACCTCTGTCCTTGAAACTTGCTCTTTGCCTCAATCAAACAAAGATCTGGGATAGATTTTAAATGTAAAAAGGCCAGGATCTCCCACAGCATCCAGGGCCATCTCCAGCCATTCTGATCTGTGTCTGGTCACTGGACCCAGATGGCTTCAGAGGAGAGATTGAGCCTGGTAACTTTTCATAGGACTCTCTCATTTAAATCCAATTCACTTGTAAGTCTTGGTATCTCCTTCCTGGTATCATGATACTCTTTTAGGTAAGTTGAGGCAGCAGGAGGATTTCTTATGGACAAATGACAGAAAGTTGCTTCAGAAGCATAAAGGTTATACAAAAGCCTACGGTCATACAAAAGGAAGAATGTTAAGCAAGATTTAACTCCAGCTCCTCCAGACTCAAAGCCCAGGTCTCTTTCCAAAACACTTAAATGCTTCTTACTTCTTCATTTTATTTAAGTGACAAATGAATCTAGAAATACATCTATCTTTTTCACACTGTGACTTTTTCCACCATGATTTTACTGTATTAAGGATTGTCATAAGATATTCCTCGGAATTTGAGGAAATTTTGTAAAAGCTGCAGATGACACACACAAAAGCCAGCAGATGACAGAAAAAGTTTAGAAACTTAGAAATGCATAATATATATGCATATATATACATATTGTTTCAGATCAACATTTTATCTTTTAATATCACAATAATTAAGACTTCTTATCTGGTACAAAGAGAGGACCAAAATATTATAAGCAGCTTTTCTAGATCACAGGGGCCCTATACCCCTAACCCTGTGATAGGAAGGCATAGCTGTACTACTCTTACCCAAATCATATGTCTCTTAACCAAAAACACAATGTCATTGTTTAACTGAGGTAGCAACTTGCTTTTTGATTGGGGATGAATCCAAATGTCCATGAAATATCTATATATTGGCTGTCCCATCATAGTAAATACATTACTGCCTGTGTAAGTTGAGGCAGCAGGGGGACTTCTTCAGGCATTCTCTTATGAATTCCTAATATAATCTAGGTAAATCTTGGGGAGAGAAGATCAAGAGTTATTGACGTCCAGGCCCACACAATAAAATACATGAAAACATATGAATAAAAGAGAGCAAAGTAAAACATGATCCCTGTGCTTAAGGAATTTACAACCAATTTTAGAATCATAAACTCTAGGGTATAAAAGGAAATTAGTGGCAATTTCATTTCCAACCTTTCACTTTATAGGAATTCTGTCTACCATGTATCTGACCAGTGGTAACCCACATTTTTAAACTTCTCCAGTGTTGGGGATCTTATAATGTCACAAGATAGTTGATACGTAGGCAGTTTTAATTATTAGGAATTTCTTACAGTGAGCTAAAATGGGCTCCTCTGTAACTGCCCACAATTGATGCTAATTTTGTTCCATTCTCAAAGAGTCGAGCCTATTCTTTCCATATGACAGTCCTTCACATAAACAGCAATTATTTCACCTGCCTCTGACCCCTGGACTAAATATTTTCTTCTCTAAACTAAACATCACCAATTTCCTTCAAAGAATCTCACATCACCTGATTTCCACACTCTTCACCATATAGTTAAAGAATGTTAAAAATAAGAGCTGATATGTACATACTTTATAGCTCCTAAAGCACTGGGCATAATCAGCCAATTATTAAAATGCAAGCACTGTATTAGCCACCAGAGTTACAAAGGCAAAAATGATACTGTCTTACCCCCAGAGTGATTACAATCTATAGAAGATCTATATAGGTCTGCTCTAACAGTATTGTGAAAGATTAGGAAGCAAAACAAGAAAACTCAGAAAATAAACTTAAATCACATGATTCAACTTAGAGACATAATGAAGCTTTTAGAAACTGATCTCAAAGTTTATCAGCAGAACTGGAAAGACATTGATTCCTATGATTTTGTCTTCCAGACTAATATTTCTCTTCATATATGAGATTTATTATTTAAAAGGACATATACACACATGCATGCACAGTGGTCATGCATAAAAACATCTACATATGGTTTTAAATAAGAAGATTAATTAGAGACAAATAAACCAACAATAGCATTCTTCTTGAGAAATTCTACTCTTAGCATCTCATCACTTCCTATCATGAATTGTTACCATGATAGTTTCGGTGTCAATAAAAAAACTTCCCATCATCATTAATTGTAAAGGGCTGAAACTCTTGAGTCAATGCACTGGGATCAGATAATGGAGCACTTGAGGCTTATTACTGATTGGATAATACTCTATAGGAATATGCTTGGGAAATGACCTTTCCCACTATCCTGTGCTGGCCCAATCATTTGGTGTATACAGAGAATTGTGGGAGGGACTAGGAGATGGAGGGAGACTAGCAGGTGGAGAGAGAGGAGGAGGCTCACCTCCTCAGAGATCCTACATGTCTATTCTCTTCACTTCTACTAAAGACTAAGAATAAAGACTTTTGCTTATCCTGACTCTGCCTGATTCTAAGGTATCCATGGTACTAAAGTGGTCGCCACAATTAATATCTACAATACTTTAAGATATTTCTGTATTAGAGCATTTTTCTTTGTCAAAGATGAAAATTCTGTAAAAAGGTTTTCTTCTTGTCTTCTAGCCCCATGCTGGCAGTTTGATCTGTAGATTTTGTCTGAAAATAAAGCTCATTTCTGTGTTCATCTAGAATTTGAGCCACAACTCAAACTATCAACTACTTTGGAAAAAAAGACCTCATGTTCACCACCAGAAAAATGTTCTCCCTTCTGTTTTCAATCTAATTCATTATCTCATTTATTGCTCACAACAATCCTGTGATAGAAGTATTATAGATATTATTATCCCCATTTTAGAGAAGTGAGAATCAAGTCCCAAAGATGGTCATATAGTCACACAATTAGGACATGTCAAAAGGGAAAAGAAATATCTCCTGGATTTCAAGCCAGCTCTCTCCTCACTCTACTGTGCCTCTTCTATCTATTTAAAAAAAAGCCACAAACATGCGACAATTCAAATAATACCAGAACTAAAAAACAGTTCAGGACAATAATAGAAGATTTGTGACAAGGCAGTATGTGATTAATTGCCAAATGAATAATGCAAACAATAAGTGCTGTGGGGGTTCAGAAAGAAAAGAAAAAGAGCTCTGTGGGCTGCAATAGTTATTGAAGACTTTCTGGAGGAACCAAGATCTAAGGTTGATCTTGGAAGACAGGTGGGAATTGAACAGGCAGATTGCAAAGAAGATAATTTTCTAGTTTGGGAAAACTTTGCATGCAAAAGTCTGGAAGGTGTACTCAAGGGATATTTAATTGATAAATCTAGCTAGAGGAGTATGTTCATTTAGAGAAGTTGTGGCACCTAAGAAAGAGAATCAAGGTGAATGAGGATGCCCTATAGATACAGATGGGAAGATGCAGGAAGAGATAGAATCCCAGCTGGCCCAATTATTACCAAATGAACCTTTGAACATCCTTTAAACCTGCCTCTCCACTATTCTCAAATCAGTTTGTATTCTACTTTTACACATTTGCTAATACAAAGAAAATGCTTAACTATTTCTAGTGTAACCAGAATTTCCTGTTAACTTGTCCTTCCCCCGAAAAATAACCAATGTTCTTTTGTTTAGTAGAATATAAAAGGGTTTAAATTTTACATTTGTATTATATTTTTCACTTTTCAATGTGTTCTCATCTGGTGTCTTATTTAACTTTCACAGCCTTGGAGATAGGTATGATGGGATACTAGTTCCATTTTATAGATAAGGAATTTTATATTGTGATGTGTGAAACCCCAAAACACTGCAGGAACTCTTCAGTAAAATCTATGATTACTCAGAAGTGATCAGCCTAGCCAACCACATAGAGAAATCTCAATGGATGAAAAAAAAATTCTTTTATTCTGACAATGATATGCAGTTTAAAATTCAATCCATTTAATTAACCTATCCATTCACATGTGTAGGACAAATACTACAAATGGGAGATGGGTTGGGCCCAAAAATTAATAGGAAGAAAGAATGATAAGTTTCATTTGGAAAACTTTCCCATGTATTGTATCATTTGATTCTCATAATTCTTTATTTGGGTTTAAAAAGAAAAAGGAGTATGTGAGGAGATTATATAGGTTGAGAGGTGGACTTCAGAAGACATATATAATCTAACCCTCTTCATGTTACAAATGAAGAAATGGCCATTACTGAATGTTAAGTGAGTCTAAGTGAATTGCTACGAATTTAGCAGAAGTCATAGCAGGGGCAGAACTGGGATTGAAGGCCATAGCCTGTAATTCCAAGTCAGTGTTCTTTCCAATTTAAATCTCTTTTCTAAATGTATATTATGGGGCAACTAGATAGCATAGTAGATAGAATACTGGCCCTAGAATCAGAAGGACCTGAGTTTAAATCCAGTCTGACACACTTAACATTTACTAGCTATGTAATATAGGCAATTCATTTAAACTTAGTCAAAAAAAATCTTAAATGTATGTTAACATCATTAAGTAGGGCAGCTAGGTATCACAGTGAATAGAACACTGGGAATGGATTCAGGAAGAGCAGAGTTCAAATATACTTTCAGACCATTCCTAAGTGTTTGACCTTAGGCAAGTCACTTAAAACTTCTGTTTGCCTCAGTTTTCTTATCTATAAAATGAAGATACACACTTGCCTCACACAGAGTTTTTGTGAAGATCCAATAAGATGATTATAAAATACTTTGAATAGTACCTGGCACATAATAAGAACTATATCAATATTGGCTATTATTAAATCATCACAATTTTAAAAAATTGTGACAAGGAAACTGGAATTCAAAAAGAAAGAGGAAATATACATGTTAATGAGCCAGCATGAATTAGAAAGCTCAGGTAATCTTGAATCCCAGCCCTTATAGAGATAAGGTCCGCTAGACAACACATCATATATTCCCTTCAGCCATTTTTATGCCTACATATGTAAGTTCTGCCTAAGTTTAAAATGGTCCAAAAACAAAAGTCATATTTCCAAATCTTTCAACATTCCTCTTTAGTTCTAGGTAGAAGGCTCTGCATGTGGTTAGTACTTACATGATCAATGTTATTGATTGGGAGACAAAGAAAGTGAAAAGCCAGTTTTAAAAGCAAAGTCAAGCTTCCTTTCCAAATTCAGAGAGGAATAAAGGATTCAGTTTCAAATTTGGACCAACATATGGATGATAGCTTTGAACCTAACCTTACCAACTTCCTAACTCCACGTACAAATCAAATAAATCCATTGAAATACTAACTTCTACCAAGGAACCAGGAAGAAGTTTGAAATAGCTTTTGCAATGCTGATCTCATGTCTCATTAAGCTCACACAAATCAACTTAAGAATACAAATAACATCAAAATGAACCAGCATTGACAAGGGAAAATGGATCTTTCAGAAGAAATTCAGTGTTTACAAGGAGGTTTGATTGGCATAAAACTTCTATTCTTCTTAAGGTACTTTTGCAATAAATTGAGTGTAATTTGTTAATTGCACAGTAAATCACTTAACTGTGGAACACTTTTGTGTTTGATTTTTTTGGGGAGGGGGTATTTTTAACAGCCTAAATTTTCCTCTTAAATCATCATTTTGTTTCACAAAATGATTAAAGAGGTATTTGTTAATTCTAAGTGATTAAAATAGCTAACATTTATACAGTGCTTGCTATGTGCCAGGCACAGTGCTAAGCACTTTACAATTATTATCTCATTTGATTGTTGCAACAACCCTGCAAGGCAGGTGTCATTATTATCCCCATTTTACAGATGAGAACATTAATCAAACAGCAATTAAGTAACTTCTCCTCATGATCTGAGATGTCTCCTGCTTCAAGGGCCCTGTTTTCATAACGTTAAATATCCACAATTCAAGAACAGCTATACCAAATATCGAATAATTCTATCAATTGACATATGATAAACGTAAGCTAAAATAAGCAAAATAATATGTCAGCATCATAATAATAATGTGTCAGATCACAAGTTTGGTGAAGCAAGGAATATCTTTGCATGTATTTTTGAAAAATAAAATGCTAATATTATTTTTAAAAAATAAAATTCTCCTAGGGAAATCAGGACAACAGGGGTGAGAAGCACTAAAGAAAAATCCTGAGGACACAAAGGAAAATAGCTCCAATAAGGAAAAAAAGAAGAAGCATATAAAAATGCTGATATCAATGCAGAGGAAACTCACCTCCCCCAAAAATGTATTTTTTAAGACATCTGCAGAAGAGAGAAATAAGGCCCAATAACATAGATTGAATAGGAGTAACACAGTCCTCTAAGAAGACTGAAATAGAATGAGCTGAAATGGGTGAGGAAAGCTAAGACAATGACAAGGGAAAAAAAAGTCATTTTTCGCTATACTGGTGAAAATAAAAAAGATATTAACAATAAATAGCTAGCATTTATATAGTGCTCTAAGGCTTTAATTCTTCCAATAACCCTGTGAAATAATTGCTATTGTTATCCCATTTAACAGATAAGAATACTGAGACTGAAAATGAATTGCTCAGAAACAAGGTACGTAAATCTGAAGCTAGATTCAAATTCAAGTTTTCCCAACTCCATGACAACACTCTCTGCACTGCACCGGCTAGCTGCTTTACTGTCAAAGTATTGAATAATTGTTTTGAGAGGATGGGATGATAACATACAGAAAGAAGAAAGAATTACTTAATTCTTATACAGTTGATGTTTTTTCAGTCAAAAGGAACAATTATGGATAGGTGACATCCAAAATAAGAAAACTGACAATTCTTAGATGTACATGATGAGTTCAAATCAGCTGGCCCAAATGAATAACATTCTTAGATAACAAAAGAATAATTACTATGCAATTATCTGTGATCTTAAAGGTCACAGAGAATAGAAAAGCTGTTATAGGGACTAGAGAAAGGCAAGTTCCCACAAAAGGAAAAAGAATGGAATATACAAACTAGAGGCCAGTAAATTTGACTTCAATTTTTAGTAGAATTCTAGAATATACTTTGAAAGAGATGGTTAGTGAACACCTAGAAAAAGAGTCAATGAGCCTTCAACACAATCCAGTCATGCCAGATGAATTAATTTCATTTTTATTTGTCAAGCTACTAAACTGGAAAATTAAGGGAGACCTTCTGGATAAAGATTACACAGTTTTTGCCTGATTATTTTGGTCAGGCAGTTGCGGTTAAGTGACTTGTCCAGGGTTACAAAACTAGGAAATGTTAAATGTCTGAATTTAGGATTTAAACTCAGGACCTCCTGATTTCAGGATTTGCTGCACTATTTAGCTGTCCCTAAAGTACTAATTCTTGTTGGAAGTGGTGAAATAGAAGCCTGGAGAAGAGAAGACATGGAAGGACAAGAAAGTGGTCTTCAAGTATTTGAAAAGCTGTTAAGTAAAAGAGGGATTGAATTTGTTCTTTTTAGCCCCAGAGACCAAAAAAAAAAAAAAAAAAAAGGAAGTATGAATGAAGTTGCATGGAGAAAAATGTTGGCTTGATGAAATAAGGAATGCTTGGATTCATTTAACCTCTACTTGCCTCAGTTTCCTCAAATGTAAAATAGGACTAAGAACAACACTACTTCCCAGAATTGCTGTGAAAATCAAAGGAGATATTTGTAAATTACTTAGCACAATGCCTGGCACATAGGGAGTGTAATTTAAATGCTTGGGTTTTGTTTGTTTGTTTGTTGTTTTTTAATCAGTGACCTAAAAGTATGAGTTACCTTGGAGGATAGTGTATTTTCCTTTATTAGAGGTTTCTAAAAAGAGGCTTTTAAGGTATATTAGAGAGAGTACTTTTTATCAAGTGGGAGTTGGATAGGTACTGAAGTTCATTGCTGCTCTAAAATGTTCTGATTCTGCTGTGCACACCTATTTGTTCCAAAACCCTGTACTTGATTGCTATATACCACAAAAAGTAGAAGCCAGTCTCTGCCCTCAAGGAGCTATTATCAAGGTCCCTGGACTAAGCCATTACCTCAATCTGCATTAAGCCTCATTAATTTAGACTTATCATCAACTGTGAATTCGTGATAAGTCAGACAAGGGTCAGTATGCCTGTGAAACCTGAACAATATCCCAGTGCCACACCAGAAACTAAATGGCTTCCATTTGAACTGTCTCAGGAAGATTCTGAAGATCACCTGGCAAGATAAGATGCCAGACACTGAGGTCCTTTCTTAAACTAAATTGCCATGCATCCCAACTCAACTGCAGAGAACACAACTCCTTTGGGCTGGACACATTGTTCGAATGTCGATTGTACACTTGCCAAAAAAGACTATTTTATGAAGAACTCACCAGTTGGTCAGAAAAAAGTGATACAAACATACCCTCAAGGTCCTTCCTGATGATTTTTGAATCTATTGAATGACAAGATAGAGTTGGCACAGGACCACCCAGTATGGCATGCCCTCATCAGAAAAGATGATGTGCTCTATGAGCAAAGCAGAATTGAATTATCTCAGAAGAAACATGAGAAAGATATGCACCCTAAATGTTCACATGGACTACTTGTGTCCGATCTGTGGCAGAACATTCTGAGCTCATATTGGTCTGATCAACCACAGATGAACACACTGTAACTTGAATCTAACATAGTGCTGTCATTTTGGTCCTCTGAGAGCAAAGGACAACAAGCACCTAATTTTTGAAAACTGTAATATACCAGTACTATATCTGTGGGAAAAACTGAACAAATTATAGTGTAAACAGAATTTCAAAGGGCATATTTAATCTTCTCAAAAAAGAAAAAAGTTTCAAGCACATTAGAATCATTCATATATATTCAAAGAAGTGATATTCTGATTAATATGATTTGTATCCATTGATTAAAATAAGTCTTCCAAAAGTTTTTTTTTCCATATGGCATGAGCACAATTCCAGGTATGGTCTGTCCTTAAAAGTAACAGAAGTGTGTGTGTGTGTGTGTGTGTGTCTATGTGTGTGTGTGTGTGTGTATGAAGACCTGAGTTTATTTTTTCTTTTCCTAATATTCTTTTTTATTAAAGCTTTTTTTCAAATATATGCATAGATAATTTTCAACATTTACCCTTGCAAAACCGTATGTTCCAAATTTTTCCCTCCCTTCTCCCACCCCTCCCCTACACATCAAGTAAATCAATATATGTTAAACATGTGCAATTCTTTTATACATATCTCCATAATTATCATGCTGCACAAGAAAAATCACATCAAAAAGAAAAAATAAGGAAAAAATAAAATGCAAGAAAACAACAACAACAATAAAAGTAAAAATATTATGTTGTGATACACCCTCAGTTTCCACAGTTTTCTCTCTGGTTGCAGATGACTGTCTTCATCACAAGACCATTGGAACTGGCCTGAATCATCTTACTATTGAAAAAAGCCTAGTACATCAGAAATTATCAATATATAAACTTGCTGTTGCTATATACAATGTTCTCCTGGTTCTACTCACTTCACTGAGTATCATTTCATGTGAGTCTCTCCAGGCATCTCTGAAATCATCCTGCTGATCATTTCTTATAGAACAATAATATTCCATAACATTTATATATTATAACTTATTATTATTCCAATTGATGGGCATCCACTCAATTTCCAGTTTCTTGCCACTACCAAAAGGGCTGCTACAAACATTTTTGCACGCAGAGATCCTTTCCCCTTTTTTATGATCTTTTTGGAATATAGGCCCAGTAGAGACACTGATGGATCAAAGGGTATGCACAGTTTCTAGCCCTTTGGGCACAGTTCAAAACTGCTCTCCAGAATGGTTGGATAAGTTCAAACTACCAACAATGTATTAATGTCCCAGTTTTCCCACATTCCCTCCAATATTCATCATTATATTTTTCCTGTCATCTTAGCCAGTCTGAGAGGTGCATAATGGTACCTCAGAGTTTTGTTAATTTGAGTTTCTCTGATCAATAGTGATTTTAGAGCACCCTTTCATATGACTATAAATGATTTTAATTTCTTCATCTGAAAATTGTCTGTTCATATCCTTTGACCATTTATCATTTGGAGGATGACTTGAATTCTTATCCATAACAAAAGTGTATTTTGGAAAAATAAGTAATTCTGACTTTCAAATTATTCATACTAGTCTTTTTCCAAAATTAAGGAAAATCATTGCTATTTGACTAGCATTCAAATTAGCAGCAGTGGTCATAGGAGGGGTGATATGTCCCTTTGATCAGAGAAAGTGAACACTACCCTACCCGCCAGACACAGCACTAATATTCATAAACCATAATAAAGTCAGTGAATTCTTTGTCTCAGAAGGTACTAAAAGTAACTGTAGTATGAAGTAAAAAATATTCAAAACCATGAAGAACAGGGAACTTGTATATAATACCCAACAAAGACAATAAAAGTGGGTCATTTATTGGAAAGGAGGCTATCAGCATGGTTTACATGTGGTCAAGCCTTCCTGTTTCTCAGATTTGACCTAAGTAGAAGCAGAGATTTAAGATTGAGAGGAGATGATCCCTAGAATCATTCAAAATGCCCATCTTTAACAAAATGTCTCTATCCATCAAATCTTCCATATTGACCTGGGAAGCCTTCATACATTAGGCTAGGGCTCATTAATAAACAGCCTCAAGTTTCTAAAAATCAGAGAATTTAGTTAGGAGGTGCTTATAAAACAATATCCTGGGGGGAGGGGGGCAAACAAGCTGATGATTGTTCCCAGCTGGGATGGGAAGAATTATTCATCTTTTCTGGCCTTCTGCTTAAGGAACGACACCCTACTATACATCGAAAGAGCAGAACATGACAAATAATGGAAACTTCTCAAGTATGTAATTATGTTGCATGTTGACTTCATTATACCATCTAAGCAGCTTATTAGGAAATTTTCATGCACCACTCTCCCTAATCAGTGGTTCTGCCTTGCAGATGTGGGTCAGGGAGTCTAGCCTAATGTGTCTCAGCTGTTCTCATTCTAGTGCAGAGTTTTCTGATTGGGGCCTGCATACAGGTGCACCTGTTGGGTCTTTGAACATATGTATGTGTCTAGGTGTCTATATATAGATGTGTACAGATAGATCAAATCTGTATTTTATTACTCTGCCAACTGTGGTAAAGGAAAAATGCTAATAGACAAAAAGCAATAGAAACTATTCCTTTTTAAGTACAGGAGCCAAAACTAATCCCAAATTCTGGCTTCCTCTCAGGAGTATGGACTTGGTCGGATGTTTTCTGTCTCTCTTGGCATGATAAATATGTGAGAGCTTTGCCTACAATGAACTGCTGCCCCTTTTGGCAAGATTTGTGTAGCAAGGTGATGTTTTTTAAAGCCCAGGGGACTGGAAGAACAGGGAATATTGAAATGCAATGAAGGAACGTGGTTTCTTTTACCTTGGGACTTCCTCCCCAAATCCATCAAAGCCCTGCCTTCTGCCGCACCTGCCAACCTGCCGCAATCGCTCCAGAACTGATGATGACAGGTAATCACACCAGACATTTCCTGACTTCCTTGTATTTCCTGAGGATGTGCCTCATTAGCTTTGATCTGGCAAGCTTTTCAGCACTAGATCATGGGTTTATTTCCAGTCTATCCTTCTCAGCATTGCTGGAACAGACTTTGACACTTTGAGGACACTGGAAGCTGTCTTGGGAGGGCAAACTGCCCCCAAAGTGGGAAATAGTTGGGACTCAAGCTTCAGTGAGCAGGTGAATCAGCTGTGAGATGGGAGGATTTGTCTCTCAACTCTGGGGAAAAGCAGGATCCTCTCTTCATTAGCTTATCCACTTCTCTTGAACTGTAGACATTCTAATGAAATGAAATTAGCTGTTCTAGGGGGAAGTGCCTTTAAATTATTTTGTATTCCCCTTCCAAAAATAGCCCAAGAGGTCAACTGAAAGGTTTAGAGGCAGTATACCCTCTGCAGGGCACTCAATTTCTTCCAGAAGCTAAAACTATAGTTTTTAAGATGCCAAAGGATGGAGGTACAAATGAAACATTTATTCTTCCCTTAGTAAATACTGTGTAAAATTTGATCTGTTAAATTGTGTATTCCTGCCTCTAGTCTATTTCCCCTGCCCCCACTCCTACTTTGAAGATCCCTGACAGGGATATTTGCTTCAGTCAATGTTGTCCCCACCACCACTTCTGTCCTGACTGCAGATAGAAGTGATAAATGATGCCAGCACTAAATTGGAGTACTGAACAGGGCAGGGAAAATGTTGAGAGGTCATTTTCTCTATCCCCAAGTAACACTGCAGTCACATCTATTAACTCTTTCCTTGGGAAAAAAAAAAAAAAGTCCTAGAAAAGGCAACTCCACAAACTTCTTGCTAGAAACACAGACTTCAGAATATAAGCCCTTTTTTTTGCTAATTTATTGGTTCAGACTCACACATTCCTTTCTCTCATCATCAGATGAACTCCTTCCTCTCTTGAGAAGTTCTACACCTCCCCCAAAGCCTGAATCCTGGCCAGGAAAGAGCAACCTGCCAGACTGGGAAGAGTTCTTTTCAAGTTCTGAACAAAGGCCCCTCTGCAAGGGAACCAAAGATCTTTTTGAATCTCCTGCAGGCCCATCAATCACCCAAAAACTCTGCTCTCCACCTGACAGTCAGGCCCCCAGCCTGGCCAATCATAATCCACTACCCAGCAGTGGTTTCCTAGGTAACTAGCACACTGCTTCTAGCACACAGAGAGTGAGGGAAGCCAACAGGAAGACAAAGGGAAGGAAAGGAGGGAGGAAATAAAGGAAGGAAGGGAGGGAGGGAGGGAGGGAGAAAAGAAAGGAAGGAAGGAAGAGAGGGGGAGGGAGGGGGGAAGAAAGGAAGGGAGGGAGGGAGGGGGGAAGAAAGGACGGGAGGGAGGGAGGGGGGAAGGAAGGGAGGGAGGGAGGGGGGAAGGAAGGGAGGGAGGGAGGGGGGAAGGAAGGGAGGGAGGGAGGGGGGAAGGAAGGGAGGGAGGGAGGGGGGAAGGAAGGGAGGGAGGGAGGGGGGAAGGAAGGGAGGGAGGGAGGGGGGGAAGGAAGGGAGGGAGGGGGGAAGGAAGGGAGGGAGGGAGGGGGGAAGAAAGGGAGGGAGAGAGGGGGAAAGAAAGGAAAGGAAGGAGGGAGGAAGGAAGGAAGGAAGGAAAGGAGGGGGGAAGGAAGAAGGGAGGGAGGAGGGAAGGAAGGAAGGGAGGGAGGAGGGAAGGAAGGAAGGGAGGGAGGGGGGAAGGAAGGAAGGGAGGGAGGGGGGAAGGAAGGAAGGGAGGGAGGGGGGGAGGAAGGAAGGGAGGGGAGGGGGGAAGGAAGGAAGGGAGGGAGGAAGGAAGAGGGAAAGGGACGGATGAAGAGGGAGAAAGGAAAAGAGGGAGGGAGGAAGGAAGTTAGGGAGGAAAGGAAAGGAAAGGAAAGGAAAGGAGAAAGGAGAGAGGAGAGAGGGGAGAGGGGAGAGGGGAAAGGAGAAAGAAAGGAGAAAGGGGAAAGGGGAGAAAGGGGAAAGGGGAAAAGAGAAAGGGGAAAAGGGAACGGGGAAAGGAGAAAGGGAAAGAGGAAAGGGGAGAAAGAGAGGGAAGGCAGAGAGGGAGGAAGGGAGGGAGGGAGGAAGGGAGGAAGGAAGGAAGGGAGGGAGGGACATTGTAGACTTAGGGCCAAAGGGAATCTTTGTGCCACATTAGTCTATCCCTTTGTTTTAGAGAAGAGGAACTTGAGATCCAGAAAACTTAAATCCCTTTGTCCAAGGTCATACACTTAGTGCCCAAGGCAGTATATAGGATAAAGTCTTCCTGACTCTATATCCTCACTTTCATATATTAGGAAACAGAGACCCAGAGAAATTGTTACAAGCCAAAGGCTTACAAGTGAATGCCAGGGCTAAGAATCAAGTTCAGGTACTCTGGAAGTGCAACATAGTCAAAAGCATACTATCTGTGGAGTCAGAGCCTCTGGGTTCAAATCCTACTTCTGATATTTACTAGGTAAAGTCACTTTATCCTCAGAGGCTCCAGTTTGCTTATCCATAAAATAAGGCTTTTGGATTAAATGATCTTTTGAGGTTTTTTCCAACTTCAATCTTTTATTTCTTTTCTACTCTGACATGCTGCCTCATACTGATGACAATAAAACTTTGTTTTAGAGTTGAACACCTCTTCCTTTTTAAATAAATGAAACTCCTATTCTGCAGAGTCTATTTCCTAATTACTAAACACACTGAGGCTTTTTAAGAAGTACAGTGAAAATAGCTGGTTGTCAGTCATCTTTGGGATAGGTATAAAATGGGCTAACATAATTATTCCTCAAAGAGAAAAATCACAGTAGGGTTTCAAAGGGGATGTGCCAGTCCACTGCTCGACTTCTAAAAAATACCAAATCATAAACAATCCAGATCCTATGGACATCTTGAAAATCTTTCAGGGAAACATTCCACAGACTCCCATAAGAAAGTGAAAAAACAGAAACAGAAAGAATTTTTGTGTGCTCCCACACAAAACAGTCTGGTCACCTGGCAGCTTTTGAAGTTGAGAGAAAACAGAAATGTATCCGTATTTTATCCTACTCACCTACAAGTCTTTTCTCTACTCCTAAATTGATATTTTTTCTGCTACAGGGCTTCCTCTCAATGATGATAGCTCTCAGAACAGTACCCTGGCTAGAGGTAAGCCACGGGTGTGTTTGCACACGTGTGCCTATGTGTCTGGATTCAGGTTTGATGTGCAGTAAAAGTGTGGTAAGGCAATTATAGCTAGTCACTCAATAGTCTTGCCTCTTTTGTATGCTAGCTATTTACATTTCAATGCCTTGTATTTGGGGCACCTGTCATTTCTAACAGGGAATTGTTAGTGGAAGGGAAAAGGGGGCTTTTCTTTCATAGGAATGGGCTAGTCTGTACAATTATTGGCTCCACACTGACCCCACTGGCAATGAGGACAGTTCTCAATTGTTGTGATTAGTTCTACAGAACTTGTTGTTACAAACACAGTGTTTGCTGAAGAGCCATCAGGTTCTGGAACAGGTAATGATGAGGGAGACAGCAGACTCTAGGAGAGTCAGCCCTATAGTGGAAATCAGAAGTTCCTGCCAGCTCTGCTTATTGGGAAACCTGCATGAGGAAAAAAAAAAAAAAAAAAAAAAAAAAAGACTCTACATCTCTGCATTTCCATTTCAGCCATAGGTAAAACAGGGGTGATAATAATAGCATCCCTGGTTTCAAAGCACATAGTTAAAGAGACTCATAATGGATTCTGAGCTGTTGAGCCTAATGTGACCCCTTATTTCCAGAAGGCCCAAAACAAAGTGAGAAATAGCCTAGCTCATTCATTCCATGGTGAAACTCAAAATAATTGATGGTTTGCTTGGACAATTCTCTTTAAAATGTCAGTGTTCTTTCCAAGGCTTGACTGAGTATTTTTCTAATACATTCTAATGCAAGTATTTGTGGAATTTCTACTGCATACAAGTCAAGGTGCTAAATGCTCAAGATACAAAGACTTTGCCCTAAAGTGTTTTACATTCTACAGGGATTGGTCAACAAGCACTGATTGCACACTATTATGTGTCAGGCATTGTGCTAAATGTTGAGGATACAAAAGAAGTCAAAAATACAGATCTTTGTCCTCTAGGGGTTTACATTCTAATGGAGGAATCAGACATACAAAAATTATATATTCAAAGAATATGGAATACAGTCTCAGAGGAGAAGCATAAGGAAACCTTCCTGTATAAAGTAGGATTTGAGGTGTATTTACAGAAGCCAGAAAAGCCATGAGGTAGAAATGAGAGGGAGAACATTCTATGCATGAAGATAACAGGTACAAAAACTTTAGGAGGTGGAGTGTCAAATGTGAGACAACATGAAGGTTAGTGCAAATGAACTGAAGAGTATATTGTGTGAGTAAAGTGTGAGAAGATTTGAAAAGTAGAAACAGATCTAGTTGTGAAATTCTTTAAAAGCCATAGTGAGAATTTTATATTTGATCCTGGAGGTAACAACAAGTCACTAGAGTTTCCTGAGTAGAAGAATGGGGAGTGATAAGTCAGATCTGTGATTTAAGAAAAGTACTTTGTGTGGATTAGAGTAAGAGAAATGAGACAGGAAGATCACTTAGAAGACTATCGCAATAGTCCAGGGAACAAAATAATGAGTGTCTACACCAGGGCAACTGTTACCTGAGTGAAAAGCAGAAGAATGGATACATCAAATACTGCGAAGGTTGAAATGACAAAATCTGTTAATATATTGGATATGTGAGTTGAGTGTGTACGAGGAGTCAAATATTAAAGTTACAAGGCTGGATGATAGCATTCTAGACAATAATGAAAAAATTGGGAATTTTGGGGAAAAGATAATCAGGGAAATTGGGGGTTTTGGGGAAAAGATAATCAGGAATGAGATCCATTGTTTAAAATGTATGAAGAATCGGATTCAACATTTAAACAGATAATTATATACATAATTTTTGAAGGCAGAAAAAGTACTAAAAACCAAAATGATAAAGATTTCTGATAGATGGGTCATAGCACCTTTGGGGAATATTGAAGGAATAACATTAAGAGGTAAGAGTTAAAAGGGAGTACATTCCAAACATGGACAGATAGCCTGTAGGAAGATATGGAAAAAAGAAATGAAGTTTAGAAAACAGCAGATAATCATACTGAGTATGACTGAAAAGTAGAATACATTAAGCATGGAAAGGTAAACTAAAGCCAGATTGTGGAATACTTTAAATGTCCAGCTGAGAAGTTTGCTATTTATCATAGAAGAGAGAGGGACTTTAGGATTTTTGAAAATTAAATAAGCTATGCTTGAAACAGGGATGGGAAAATTGAGGTATGGTGTTTTTTCCCACATCTTTGGAGGACAACTTAAAATCATACCATTCTTTTTCTGCAGACTTCAAAAAGGATCAAAACTGTGAGTAAAGTATTACTCTTCCTTACTTCTCCAACTTTCACATACACACACACACACACACACACACACACACACACTTCGAGCCTTTGTTATTTCATTTTCTATAGTATGCTTTCAATATTTTACAGTTTCAAGAGAAATGCACATTTTAAAAACTGTGAGATTTCACCTAACAAAATGGCAAAGAAGACAAAAGATAGGAACAGCCACTGCTGGAGTTGAAGTAGAAAGGTAGTGTTGATGGAACTGTGAAGTAGTCCAATAATTCTCATCTCAATATCAACAGAAAGAGAGAGAGAGAGAGAGAGAGAGAGAGAGAGAGAGAGAGAGAGAGAGAGAGAGAGAGAGAGAGAGAGAGAGACAATGCTATTCATATCTTTTAACTCACTTTTTGACATATGTCCCCATAAAGTTTAAAAAAAACAAAAGTCCAAAATATCCTGAACAGCACTCTTTCTAGTAGAACTAGAAACAAAATGGATACTCCATTAATAGCTGGACATAACTGAAAAAAAATTATGATATAGGAATGTAATGCTATTGGGTAGCAATAAATGAGGAATGTGAGGATTTCCCCCCAAAATGTAAAGATTTATATAAAATGATTCAACATAAAATAAGCAAAAGCAAGAGAACAATATACATAAAACCACAATGTGTAAATGAAAGATAACAAGGAAATTGCATACTGCATAATTAGAAACCAATGAGCAACCTAGAAAAAAGGAATATGAAACCCTTCCTTCTACCTCTTACAGAAAGGCAGAAGACTATTAGGAGAGAATATTATATATATATATATATATATATATATATATATATATATATATATATATATATATATATATATATCAATAGATGTAGTCACTGAATTGAAGGCTGTTCCCTAACTTTTTCTTTGTCACAAAGGAGGATTCAAGCTGAGAAGGGTAGAGATCAAAGTACTGTGATAAAAAGTCCTCAACTTTAAAAGTTACAGATTAGATTGCAAATTAGAGAGCAGACTGTGTATTTTATTTGAGATCCAGAGCCATTCCATATAGACATTAAGTATATGAGTTGATTGTGCCCATCATCTTCCTGGGTATCACAAAAAACATCCCTAAGTACATAGTTCAACTGTACTATAAGCCTTGAGACTAGGACCATGGCTTCTATTTATACAACTTTCCATCCCTCTCCCGAAAAAAAAGCCTAGCATAGTCTCTTCATATAGTAAGCTGTCAATCAATTGGTTTCAATTGATTATTTGCTCGGACAGAAGAAGCACCTGAGTGAGGAAATAGCACATGTCTCCTTGAGTTTTGTCCTTTCTGTTCTACAACAAAGATCTTTTATTGGTAAATGAATTACTCTGAAATTTCATGTGAAGAATATAAATGCCAATTTCCTTCTTAAAATATGTGTGTATACTTTAAAAACCTGTGAGAGATAAATAATAGTAATGTAAGAAGAAAGCAAATCAAGACCACTGGAAATTTTCCAAAAAAAAAAAAGCTGCAAATATATAACTTCATTATGAATTTAAATGGGATTTTCACACATTACTTTCTCTGTGTTAATATAATTAATACTGGCTTTGCTAACATAGTCTTTGTCATTTCCAGAAAAGTAGGGGCATGAAACCAAAATGAATAATAAAGCAAATAGAAAAAGCAGCTCTAAGGGAACAAGACAAAAAGTCTGGTTTAAAAAATGCCAAGGATTCTTTTAAGTCTCCTTACTACATAGGCTATTCACAGGACAAATCTGGGCTCTCTGTTAAGTTGCCATTGTATTAAAAGGCAAGTAGTTCAATTATAGTGCCTTGACAGTCCAACCACTGCTGCTTGGAGCCAAACTTATTTAGAGTAAGCATCTTGTGCTGATTTGATAAATGCTGAGAAGAAAAAAACAAAAAAACTTTAGTCATAGTGCCTGAAATTCTACCATTAGAATGCTACTACTTTGCATTAGAGAGTCAGAATATTTAATTTCCAGAGGCCATTGTTAAAATGTTTTGGGGTAAATAAAAAGAAAAAAAAATCTTATGTGGGGATGACAAATTTATTCAACATAAATTGAGTTTAGTGTTTTTTTAACAAGACTGATTGATATACATGCACAGGGAAATCACTGGTCAATGTGGAATCTATAAAAGGTACAGATGATGGAATCAAAGACAAGTTCATGGTTGAAGATTATAAAAAGTAAGTCCTATGCAAAAAGTATCAGGACTCATTATTTGGAAAGAGTTTCAGAGGAGGGGGAGAAGTGAATGGAAAGAAAATTCAAGATACTATTCTCCCATAGCAATCTCATCACATCTCATTCAATAATCATCTCTATGTATGTTATTTTAGACCAATTTATCCAGTCCTAAACTCTATGCTGATCTTCAGTTTTACATCTCCCCAGCTATCCTCATAGACATCCTAAACTCAAAATGCACAAAACTGAACCTATTATTTATTCCTCAAAACTTTCCCCACTTCCTAACTTCTTTCTATTATTAAGGACAACACTATTTTCCCAATCACCCAGGCTCACAGTCTGTCATTTTCAATTCCTCACTTTCACTTCTCATGTCCAGTCTATTACCAAGTTCTATTGATTACCTTTGTAACATTTCTAATATATGTTCCTTACTTTCTTCTGACTCTACTATCAACCTGGTACTTTTCAGTCATACTCAGTATGACTATCTGCTGTTTTCTAAACTTCATTTCTTTTTTCCATATCTTCCTACAGGCTATCTGTCCATGTTTGGAATGTACTCCCTTTTAACTCTTACCTCTTAATGTTATTCCTTCAATATTCCCCAAAGGTGCTATGACCCATCTATCAGTTCACATTTGAACTACTACAACATTCTTTTGGATTGGTTTCCCTCAAATCGCTCTCCATTCCAATACATCCTCCAGTTGTCAAACTGATTTACTGAAAGTGCAGGATCTGACCATGTAACTCACCACATTTAATAAAAAAATCAATGATTTTAAAATGTTTGTAGCAGCCCTTTTTGTAGTGGCTTGAAACTGGAAAATGATTGGATGTCCATCAATTGGAGATTGGCTGAATAAATTGTGGTATATGAATATTATGGAATATTATTGTTCTGTAAGAAATGACCAGCAGGATGATTTCAGAAAGGCCTGGAGAGACTTACATGAACTGATGCTGAGTGAGATGAGCAGAACCAGGAGATCATTTTACACTTCAACAACAATACTGTATGAGGATGTAGTCTGATGGAAATGGATATGTTCGACAAAGAGAAGATCTAATTCAGTTCCAATTGATCAATGATGGACAGAATCAGCAACACCCACAGAAGGAACACTGGGAAATGAATGTAAACTATTTGAATTTTTCTTTTTCTTCCGAGGTTATTTTTACTTTCTTGAATCCAATTCTTCCTGTTCAACAAGATAATTGTTCGGTACTGCACACATATATTGTATCTAGGATATTCTATAACATATTTAACATGTATAAGACTGCTTGCCATCTACGGAAGGAGGTGGAGGGAGGGTGCTGGAACTCTGTCTTCCCAGAAATCAGCTGGAGTCAGTCAGGATCACTAAACATCTTTATTCTTGACCTTTTACGATCAAGGTCAGGGGGTTTGGTCTAACAATCTCACACACACCTTCCTCCCTCAAACCCCAGGAGAGACTGACTCAGCGTCAGCATCTCAATTTCCTCTTCCTCCCTCTACTCCTCCCACACGTCACTTCCCCTTTTTTGTTCCACCCACCAATCAAGTCAGCACAGAATAGCTGGGGAGGGTCAACCTTCAAACAAGTTAATAGGGAACCTTCCAATTGGCAATTAGTCTCACGTGCTCCATTATCCAAATGCATTTGCTCAGTTCTAATCCTTTACAGGAGGGAAGGGAAAAGTTGGAACAGAAGTAAGTGCAAGGGATAATGTTGTAATAAAAAAAAAAAAAAAAAAAAAAAAAAAAAAATACCCATGCATATGTGCTGTCAATAAAAAGTTAAAATTTAAAAAAATGAAAAGGAAAAAAAAAATCAGTTTTTTTGTTTTTGTTTTTGTTTTTTTATTACCTTCAGGATCAAACATAAAAACCTGTTTGGCTTTTGCCCTTCATAATCTAGCCATCTCCTTACTTTTCCATTATTCTTACACCATACTCCCTTCTATAGTGATTTGGACCTCAATACTTTTCTTTGAATATGGCATTCTTACTGCCTGCTTCCCAAGTCTCATGTTCTTTCCCAGTTTTTTATCTTCTTCAGGTCCCAGCTGAAAAATATTACTTTCTGCTAATAAGCTTGTTCCAATCTCCTTTCCTCTAAGTGCCTTTCCTCTAAGAGTGTCTCCAATTTACAATATATAATATATAAATAATTATTTACATATGCTTTTTTCCTTAGATTGTAAACACCCTGAGAGTAGAGGATTTTTTTCACCTTTGTAACTTCAGCACATAATGCAATGTTCTGATACATAGTGAGTCTTTAACACATGCTTACTAACTTGTTCACTTTAAGATGAGAGTGCCACAGTGTGGCAGAGTAAACAAAAAACTATTAGGATCTTGTTTGCATTAAAAGTCATAATTTGTAGCAATAATGAACTTCTAATCTGGATATACTCTACCCTGGTTAACCGTACCTGCAATATTGTATTTTGTTCTGAGTACATTTTTAAAAGAATGTTGATGGTCTGGAGAGCATCCAGTGGAAGGTGACCAGGATGGTGAAGGGACAGAGAGTCAGTTGAAAGAAGTGAAGATGTTTATAATGGAAAAGACTTAGGGGAAATATGTTTGCTATCTTCAAATGCTATAAGAGCTATTATATGGATAAGAGATAAGATTTGTTCTGATTAGCTAAGAGGAAAGGGGGAACTAGGAACAATGAGTAAAAGATACAGAGAAGAAGATTTAGGTTTCATGGAATGAAAACCTCCCTAATAATTAGAGCCACCCCAAACTGTAGTAGGCTGCCACAGAAAGTCATCTTTTTTTCCTTACTTAATGTCTGAAAAGGTAAGATAACTTGTTTGGTATGTTGTGACAGAGCTCCATATTCAGCTCTTCATCTCTAAAAAGATGGGCCCTGAGCTTTGCTCCACCTCTGGCATTCTGTGATTCTCTAATTGATTCAGTGGTTTCATTTTTTTTTCATTTATTCATCTTTGTTGAACACATTAATTATAAAGCATTGTGCCAGCCCAGGGGCTTGCAAAGAAGAGTAAAGAAGTCTCTGCTTTTAAGAGGCCAGTACTGGCTGAAATATTTTATCAGAAATTAATTTATCTCAAAAGAACCCTTTAAAAAAGAAAACAGCACATAATTTTAATACAAATGAGGATAGGAATCGGTAAAGAAAAGGAAGATCATTTTGTAAGGAGAGAAATCCTAGATGTAGTATTGAGTGCCTATTATGTACCAGGCACTGTGCTAAGTGCTGAGGATTCAAAAAGAAGAAAAAGACAATCTCAGACCTTAAGGAGCCCACAGTCAAATGGGAAGACCTTATGAGTGCCAATATAGGGGAGAAATTGAGAAGAAAAAGAGAAAAGACATCTAAAATAGGGAGTGGTAGATAGCTGAAGACATATTTCACCAACTTCACAATTTTGTCAAGGATTGGTCCTAATTCCATTGCAACTTCTACAAACCATGCAATTGCTTTACAATTAGAAAGACGTGTGATCCATCTTAGACTTTCTCTATGGGATTTCAATTACTGCTTCTTCCTAAATGATTTCATCATAAGATAGTTTTGACCCAAATTTTCATATTATGGCCTTTGTGTACATAGTGTTAGAATAACTTTCTTGTATAACATCTTAGCTTATGAGTCTAGATTCCCCCCAGACATGAACAACTACCTTTGTGTAAGTTAGATCTCTCTAAGGGCTATAGATGCTTTTTCAGTTTATTATAAGACTGTTTAGGGAACAGAAACATTGTTTCATAAATAAGCACATACCTCCAGGGAATAATTTTCACATGGGGAAAATATAGCTCCAAAATTCTGAAAATTCAAAACTTGCTACAAAGTATTTTAGTACATATTTTGCACTGAATATATTGTTATCTGTGGATTTCTTTTAAACTGAAAAGAGGACTGCAGTTTCCCAAAGGTTCAGAATCCCAGGCAGTAGCTTTTACACCATGAGAATCTGACACAACAAAAAGTACTTTTTCTTAAAAATAAATCTTTTGCTTCTTAAAAAGTAAATTATAACATTTATAAAATATGGCTGTGTGTAATTGGGTCTTTTGGAAAGAGAAGTAGTGAAGCAACAAAAAAATGTTAAAACTATGCAGTTAAGAATTTAATTATAAGACACTGAAACTTGGCTTCATAATATTTTTTTTTATTTGCCCCTTCCTTTCTACTCTTAATAACATCAACTTAATTCAGTCTTACATTAACTATATCCAAGAGGATTTTAACAGATTCTTAACAAACTTCTAAACCAATCCAATAATAATTGAGTGCCTAATATAAACAAAAAAATTTATTTTAGGCATTAATATATATATATATATATATATTAGGCATTAAATATATATATATATATATATATGTATATATATATATATATATATTAATGCCCTTAAGAAGTTTACAATTTATAAATTCCAGGACAGCTCTGTACTTGGAACTAAAAACAAAAAAGAAATATGAGGTTCTTATAGAAGAGGAAGAATATACTCCAAGGAAAAAGTAAATTTTTGTCCTCCAAGGAATCATAAGGAGACCCTCAAAAGATATCAGATGAAATATCATCCAGTACCAGTTAGAGGAAGAAGGGAAGAGTAGGAGTGACTGATATCTCCTGCTCAGAGGTACTAAGGCAGCTAATTATTTGTTGACTTAAACGTTCTATAAAATTATTTATTATCAACATGATTATCATCAAGAGCAGTAATGGTATTAGTAGTTAGCTGCAATCATAGTATTTCTAAGGCACATATCTAAAGTGTATCCAAAAATTCACAAGACTTATTAAAGTGGATGACTATTACTCCTTTTTGATGATTTATAAATGACACAAAAATGCAATCCCAAGAACAAAAAGATTATTACTAAGAATTACAAAGTTTCTTGAGCATGAAACTATAAAAGTGACATCAAATGGAGCCACTAAACTGTACATTAAGATTCCTAGAGGTCATATATTGACTTAGAAAATCACACACATTTATAATTGAGAATCTATATACAAATGATCAAAAGCTAAACAAAATGAAAGGAAACAAATTTGACCTTGCAGATGTAACAAAGACTTGAAAGAATGAATCCATCACTGAAATATGGCTCTGGATCAATATGTCTTATTTATAAGAAAAAGAATGGATTAAAAGTAGCACTTTATGTTAAAAATATATCTTTAAGTTGAGAGATCTGGTAACCAAATAAAGGAAATGGAGAGAATTTGGGTGAAGAACAATGTAGGTGGGGAAACAAAGCAATTTTGTTCTAAGAGAATATTACAAATAAACTTGTAATGGGGGACATCAATTATCCATACATTTGAAGGAGTATTTATTCTGCTCAAAGCAAAGCTGCTAATGAATTTTTGACTTATCCTGATGATACCATGTGTCAAAAAGTGAAGGAACAAACAAAGAGAAATTCCATTCTAGATCTAAGTTTTACCAACAGGGGAAATGGTTGCTGGATTAGAAATGATGGAAACTCACCAATCAAATTGAGAGTTTTAAGAGAAATGTCTAAAAGAGGAAAACGAGGATAACAAAGAATGAATATAAGAAAGTGACAAAGTTTTGTAAAGATTATGTCAGAGATGCTACTTTGAGCTGAAACCCATAAGTAAAAATAACAACAAAAGGATAGTTTTGAACAATGTTGGATGAAAGAAGAGTATCAAAGATAGGAGACACTTGTATATGGGATCATGATCAATTGAAAAGATCATTTTTTTAAAAAGGCAGAGATTCTGTTTTCTCTGACAATACTGATTGACAGGGCATTGATATAGTAAGTAAGTAAGAAAATACTTTGAAAGTATCTACTTGCATTTGATAAATTAACAAGAGACCTTAGAGACTATCACATCAAAAATCTTAATTTTACAGAAGAAAAAAAAAATAAAAGAAGAGAGAGAGGAAGTGAGAATAGTGATATGAAGTGACACAACTACTAAAGGTCAGAAATTTCAATGGCAAGTCCATTATATCATGCTGTCTCTCTTAAATTATCTGGCCTAGATAAACTACAGCTTGAAGTAATGAAAAAACTGGATGATGAGATTGCTGAGTTGTTGGTAATATCTGAAAGCTCATGGAGAATGATAGAAGTGCCACAGGAGCAAAGAAAAGAAAAAGTTCAGTTTTTCTAATGTGAAAACAGAATAGCAACTGCTAAGTATGGCTAGTGACTACTTTAATTTCAATTCTTCAGAAATTTTTAGAATGGATCATTAAAGAGATAATGAACATTTAGAACAGAGTTGGTTTTAAAGAGCCAGCATGGGCTTCATCAAGAATAGTTCATGCCAGACAAATCTTATTTCCTTTTTTAATAGGGTTCTTAAACTGCTGGATGAAGGGAATTCTGTATAGTTTACCTAGATTTTTAGCCAAGCATTTGTTAAAGCATTTCACAATATTCTTGTGGAAAAAATGGAGAGATGAGGACTGTAGAATAATATAATTAGATGGGAAGTCTGAAAATTAATGGGTTAGTAAACTTGGCAAGAAATCTCCAAGACATTCCTCTCATATTTCTATAGTGTGTGTGTATATGTGTATATATATATATATATATATATATATATATATATATATATATATATATATATATATATATATATATAATAGGAATTTATGCATATATATGTATATGTATATACATGTATATATCTAATATATTTTACATACAGTATATTATATACATACATATACATGTGTATATGTATATGTCTGTATGTGTAGATGTGTGTGTGTGTATTTTTTATGGTTGTTCTTCCTACCTCATGTCTCTTCCCCACTCCAGTCCATTCTGTACTCAATTATCAAAATGATCTTCCTGACCCAGAGATCTGATCATGTCATTCTCTTATTCAATAAACTCCAATGCTTTCCTATCACCTACAGGATCATATATAAAATTCTCTATTTAGCTTTTAAAGCCCTCTATAATCTAACCCCTTACTATTTTTGGCCACTCTTCTTACATCTTACACCCCATGATGTACTATATAATCTAGTGACTTTAGCCTCCTTGCTGTTTCTTGCACTTTATACTCCATATCCCCCACTACATGCAATTTCACTGGCTGTTCCCCACTTCTGGAATTCTCTCCCTCTTCTTTTCAAAAATCCTTCCAAAAATATAACCCTTACTCATTCTGAACATTAAGCTCCCATTACTACAGCCTAAGATCTCATTAGCTTTCCAGGTGCCTACTCTTCTCTTGACACATGCTTAAAATCCCAAGCTCTCTTTCATATTAATTGTTCTCTAGTTATACATTCCTTGAATATCTCTACACAACTGATATTTTAATTAAAATAACATATTTTCACTTTGTTACATTGGTCCGATGTTTTTGTCTTTGTGAATTCCTGTTCATTTAGCCAAGATTAAGCTATTCCTTTGTTTTTGTGCTATACATAAATTTCACAATGTTATCTACTGCCTTCATCCAAATCCATCAATAAAAATGTTGACTGGAACATAGTTAATGACAGACAGTCCTTATTTTACTTTAGAGATCTTCCTTGTGGTCTGTAGAGATCACTATTCACTGGATTGGACCTCTGAGAATGGATCTGATTTACAATTGTTCCTTATCATTTCTATCTAATAACTATGGAATCTTTAAGTGATGAGAGAAAGATCTGTATAGTTGGTTAAACATCATTGAATAAAGAGACTAATTTATTTGAGAGATTTGGAGAAAGAGAGAAATGTTTAATAATTAGACAGCCCAAGAATCTGGGATAAAATTTGTAATTCAGTACAACCATGAAAAATCCATTAAAATAACCTACAAACTGAGAATATAATTCTTAAACTAACTCCAATTGATGCAAGGATTCCATTAAATTACTTTTTTCCTGCATTCAACAATAAAACCAGAAACATATATTAGGCAGCTACAAAATATAAAGCACAGTGTTATGCACAAGGGATAGATACTAAGACAAAAAGGAAATTGAATCTCTGCCACAAGGGCATTACCTTCTATTGAGAGATCTAACAAGAGTGTTAAGTAAATACAAGACAATGAATGAGCTCTAACAACTAAAAGGGTCTAGAGAGGGTTTTCAGGGGAAGGTAATGGCTGAACTGATTTCTAAAGAATCTAATGATTCTCAATTGGGCTTACTGTGACATGAAATGCTTTAGGCCTATTGGTAAAACCAAAGAGGGAGAAATGGAGAAAAGAATAGAGGAAAGGAAAAAAATTGGAGAGACATAGTGGGAGAAAAGAATAAAAGGAGAAGATGAGAACAAATTGGACAGCTTTTTAAAAATTGGTGGTCTTGCTATCCCATTCAAGACTTCTAGGATAGTCAAATTACATTAAAAAAAAAAAAAAAATTTCTTGCTACAGTCCTTTGCACCTGGGAGGATTTAAGGCATTCTTTCTACATTCAAAACTATGTACCTGATCTAAAGGCTAATGAAGAGACCATCTTCAATTAACACTTTGCAGTCAAGGAGGTCTGACCATGTTAACAAAGGAAAGCCACCCCCTTGGCCTAGTCACATGATTCATTGCTACCCACTTTTTCCTATTGTTCTAGAAGGTGATGACTAGGGTAGGAGCAAATTATTAAATTCTCTCTTTTAAATACCTGAAAGATAATGAGGTATCAACTTATAATTATGCTTTTTACCAAAGATGATTACTAACAAATCATTCAGCTAGTTCTGAATTAACCTAAATATACTATCATCCAACTCACACCTATTATGTTGTCCACAAGGATATTACAAGAAATTGTGAAATTCCTTGATGAAAATGAGTTTCTATTGTTTGACAGTCTTTTTTATCTACCAATCTAGTAATTGTCAAAAAAAAAAAAAGAAAGAAAGAAAGAAAGAAAGAAAGAAAGAAAGAAAGAAAGAAAGAAAGAAAGAAAGAAAGAAAGAAAGAAAGAAAGAAAGAAAGAAAGAAAGAAAGAAAGAAAGAAAGAAAGAAAGAAAGAAAGAAGAAGGAAGGAAGGAAGGAAGGAAGGAAGGAAGGAAGGAAGGAAGGAAGGAAGGAAGGAAGGAAGGAAGGAAGGAAAGAAAGAAAGAAAGAAAGAAAGAAAGAAAGAAAGAAAGAAAGAAAGAAAGAAAGAAAGAAAGAAAGAAAGAAAGAAAGAAAGAAAGAAAGAAAGAAAGAAAGAAAGAAGGAAAGAAAGAAAAAGAAAGAAAGAAAGAAAGAAAGAAAGAAAGAAAGAAAGAAAGAAAGAAGGAAAGAAAGAAAGAAAGAAAGAAAGAAAGAAAGAAAGAAAGAAAGAAAGAAAGAAAGAAAGAAAGAAAATTAGATTAGTCTGGTTTTATAAAATATGTTAATGAACCTACCCCCTTTCTCTAGATAAAATCAATACAAACTATCCCACATAAATGAAATATATGAAAAGTAAACTTGATACATTATATTTTATGTGATCTGTCTTCCCTGCTTTTTGCATTAAAAATACATTCCTCTTATATTGTCACTCTCCCAAAAATAACATCCTTATGGCACTCACATGTCAGCAGAAGCTTCAAAGGGATGAATTGTGTTTTTTTTAATTCAAAAATTCTTTATTAAAAACTTAAACCAGTATTTTCCAACAAAGTCCAAACCCAGTAAGTTCTTCATGTGAAAGTATTTCACAATCTCTGTATAAAATGGATAATAAGAGAAACTCTAGTCCTAGCTTTAACACTCCTAAGTAGTTATGATGACTTTCTTTGATAAGGCATTTGACCACTCTGACCTTCACCTTTCCCATCTATAATAACTTTTTCCTAACTTCAGTTTTTCTACCTATAAAAGGGACTTGACAATACTTGCATTAAGTTTCAGAGAGAGAATGTATATGAGGTACTATATTACTTGTGTATATATAGCATTTCCTGTTTACCACTGATAATATTAAGATGCACAGAATAAGTATGTTTAACCATAGTCATAAAGATATATCCATTTAAAAGCCTTAACCAGGGGGATAGATAGAAGGAATGTCCACACTATCAGACAAGCTGAAGGTAACAACACAATGAGCAATGTTCACTGAGAAATCTTTAGGGAATAAGACTATTGTTGTACATAGACATTTTTACACACACACACACACACACACACACACACACACACACACACACACACACTCCACTATCTTTATGCTTGTAGATGTACATCAACATAGTAACTCTACCATAGCAACAACAAGTTTGAACTAAAGAAGAAAAATTAAAGAGGAAAAAAAAATTAGCCAAGGACTATTAAGTAAGAAGATAATATAGACTATTCTTCATGTTAACAAGCTTAGATTAAGTTGGTAAATAAATTGAAACTGACCTTCTAGGACAGGGACGGGGCTTCAGGAGTTTCAGTAAAGTATTTACTAGGCAAGCATCTGGCAATTAAATCCTTATTTGTCTTTTTTAAAATATATCTCCTTCACAACTATCCTCACACAATCTGGCCTGGACTAATATGGGGACAGAAGTGGTAGGCAGAGTAGCAGGAGATGGACAATATAGCACAGTGGTTCTTGATTCCAATGTCAGATCTGCTAGTTATTCTTTGCGCAAAACATTTAACATTTGGGGGTCCCAGTTCTTCATTTACAAAATGAAAAGTTTGTAGTTTATGATATTTATAGTTCCTTCTAGGTCTTCATCTTTGATCCTAAGTGGGTAAAAGAACTATGGAGCGCTACAGAAAGCAGTGGATTTAAAATGAAGATCTGAGTTTAAATTCTAGCTATTTATGTCAGTGTGGTCAAGTCAATTAATTAATCTGAGTCCCATTTCCTCATCTACAAAATAGGAATAACAACACTTAAATTTAACAGAGAAATTCTTATAGAGAAAGGACTTTGTACAATTAAAGGAGACAATGTGTATTTCTACTACAAATAAATGTTTGTAGCAGAATCAAAAACTCTTTTTAAGGGCAGAAAATAAAAGATATTAATAAGTAGGAAGGTAGGAAGATGGGAGAGAAAGGAATTACATCAATAACCTCATTGTTATACTGTAGTCAGCCAAAGATCTTCCAAAAGGAAAAAAAGGCCAAGGCTGAAACAAAAGTGTAGAAAAAAGTCAATGGAGGGAATGGACTGGACCTATGAAGTCCATGAAGGTCAAAAATCAAAGCAGCAGTGAAGATGTCAGGTCAGAGGATTTACAGAATCAGTAGGGCAAAAAGAAAAAATACTATCCAAGTCAGAAATCAGGAAGAAATCAAGTAATGTAGAAGATGGGGGTGTCAAGTTAAAAGTCAGATAATGAGTCAAAATAGTCTGAAGAAGCTAGGAGCTAATGATTGTAAATGGATAGAATAAAGTAGATAGGACAACAAGATTCAGAAATAAGGTGTCTTAAAAATGAAGCAATTCCTGTCTCAGAGAGAAAATTTCTTATATGACTCTTAGTATAATTTTATTCTGAGTTGACCCAAAACCTTGTTATAAGAGCAATTATTTCCTGTTGATAGGCATTATGGTGCAGCAGATAGAGAACAAACTTCAATGTCATAATAATCTGGATTCAAGTCTTATTCTAATATTTATTAATGTTAATATAGATATTTAATATATCTAATATTAATTTTAATTCTAATTATTCAGGCAGAAGAGGCTGAGGTGAACACGAAGGCTCCACTGAGATTAGATAACATAAATTTTTGTTGGTCTTAGGCAGTATTGTTCCATATTTTCCTGTAATTGGTAGGATCAAGGGAAGCACAAGGTAGGAATAACCTAATAATCAGGGTTTGTCAAGGAGTTATTAGCAACAAAGCAAATAATTTAAGAATAGAAAGTAGTGTAGAGTTGAATTGGCTCACCACAGAGTCAAAATTGAAAAAGTTGGATTATATAAAGAGAGCAAAGGTATGGACTGAGAAATTATTAAGTGATAGATAGTAGCAAGGATGAAGAATAGAACAAGGAGAAATAAGGCAGATAGAGAGATATAATGATAAAATATTATAATAAGATAATGGATATATTTTATTAAGTAATCATAGTATAAATATAAAAAAATTGGACCTTAACCTTGGGTCCATGAACTGATGTTGTTAATATTTTGATAAACATATTTTACTATAACTAGTTTTCTTTGGGAAGCACATAAGCACATCATTTTATACACCTAAAAACATTTTTCTGAAAAGGGATTCTTGGACTTCACCAAACTGTCTAACGGATCCATAAGACAAAAAAAAAAAGCTTAAGACCCTATGCTATGAAGCAATTAGGGCAGCTATCCTTATTTGTCTTTTACAGATAAAAAAAGTGAGACACAGATATATTGGGTTTTGCAGAAGATCACATAAGCAAATCAGTGGAAGAGTTTGTTCTATGCTCTTTTCCATTGCCCAATCCTGATTAAGAAAGCAAACGAAAGACAAGGGAATTTAAACTTATAAAGACCTTAGAAAGGCAAAAAAAAAAAAAAAAAGTCATAATCTTTGTCCACAGTATTTAGCTGTGTTTCCTAATTATTCTAGGTCTGGATACAGATTAATTCCTACACTTTGTGAGTTACCTTACTGCCACAAGTAATGACTACAAATGAGTGGCCTCCACCCCAGTCTGGTATCCCAAACATTTCCTCCAAAAAGATCACCATGAATTCCACCTACATCCACCTTCCATTTAACCCCAAAGGGTTAGTTAGCCTGAATAGGGAAAAGCCCTTTAACAGCCTTTCTATCTGCTTAGCCTTTCCATCTCACCATCAACCTTCAGCTTCTTCATTTTGCAAAGATATATTATATAACTCTGGATGGTAGAATAGTCATAAAAAATATTTCCTTGCCTAACATCATCCTGTTATTATTTTGACATCTGTGTAGGCTGTGGAATGATTCTTTTAATGCTGTGTGTGAGGCATATTTATATCTCCTCCTGTAGCATACAGCATATGCAAATCCTTCTGAAACCTGCCCTAGTAGGTTATACTTATACCCTTATCTAGCATGATATGAAGTCAGCAACGTGCAGCCCCGGTGTTTACTATGTTTACTGCAGGTTAACTCTGTAAATACCAGGTTAAAATGGAGCCAGAAATTGCTGCATAGCAACTAATTTTCTTTTCCAGAGAGGTAAATGTTGAGGCTTAGTTGCTCTCTCTTTTGTTTGCATTATATATACCCAGCCACTTTCTGAAAATGGCATTTGAAAAGAATAAGACTTTTTCCCTCTTGCATATGGGAAATAAATCAGCATAATAGTCATTTAGTTCAATTCTTGCCCATTCACCAATCATTTATTGTGAGTCTACTATGGGGGATACTAATATGAGTAAGAAATGATAAGCTTCCTGTCCTCAGGGAAATTATCATCCAGCAATGAAAGTATGAAAAGTGTTGGTAACAACTAAAGTACGCAAGAGAATGAAATAAGTATCACCTGAGGGGTTAAGGATGTGGGAATTCAGAAGAGGGAAAGACCATATCATATTGTGAAAGCAGTAAGGAATTTTTAAAGGCTATTTAGAAAAGGTGGCACTGGGTCTAGACCTTGAAGGACAGATAGAATTTCAAAAAATAAGGATAGGTGGTGGCAGGTAAAAAAAAAAAAAAAAAATGAACATTTTCAGAATGGCATATTCTCAAGGGATATTCTAGAAAGAAAGAACAATCTAGCTGGACTAGAACAGAGACTCTAGGGAATTTGTAAAAGACGAGAATAAAAAAAGAGAAACGATCATAGCTTGAAGAGAATTGGATTGCAGGGGATGATAGGGAGTTATAGATAGTTTTTGAACAGGAAGATAAAATAACAATATTGCTTTTGAAAGCTTAATCTGGCAATTGGCTATAGGTTTTGGGAGGATGGGGAAGTGGGATAAAATTAAAGCAGATTATAGGGTCATAGGAAAGGAAGAGAAAGATGACAAATAGGGAGTTGCAACATACAGTTTTTTGTTTTTTGTTTTGTTTTGTTTTGTTTTGTTTTGTTTTGTTTTGTTTTGTTTTGTTTTGACAACTGAAAGACTATAAGGTCCAGGAGAGGGAGAATGGAATAAGCATTTATATCATGCTTATTATGTGACAAGTACTATGCTAAGCATAGTACTTTTTTAAAGTACTATGTAAAGTAAATAAAGTAAAACTTTATTTTAAAAAATAAATATTAATCTCATTTGATCTTTACAACAATCCTGTGAATTAGGTGCCATTATAATCCCCATTTTAAATTGAAGAAATGAAGGTAAACAGAGGTTAAGTGACTTGCCCAGAATCACAAAGCTAGGAAGTATCTGAGGCTAGATTTAAGTTCAAGATTTCCTAACTCTAAGCCTAATCTACTGCACCACCAGCTTCTTCCAGGAGAAGGAAGAAGAAAGGAATAAAAATTGATCCTGAAACTCAGACTTGAATGACAGGGAGAATGATAGGGGAAGAGCAGAGAGATCAGAAGTCAGGAGAAAGAACTTGTTGAGAGAAAAATGAGAGAAAATCCAGAAGAGAAGAGAAGTAGCCAGAGACAGTATGAAAAGAATAAGAGTATAGTTTCACAGAAGTTAAGAGTAAAACATTTCAAAAAGGAGATAATCAACAGTTTCAAACGCTAAAGAGTTCAAGGAGAATACAGGTTAAAATAAGGTGAGTAGGATCATAGATCAAGAATTAGGAGGAACATCAGAGGACATGTAGCCCAACCCCTCATTTTATGGAAGAGGATGCTGAAGTACACTTGTCTATGGTCGTGAAGATAGAAGGTCATTCATAAATAAATAGTTTTAGTGACAAGCTGAAAACAAAAATGAGATTTAAAGCAATTAAAAATTAGTGGGGAGGAAGTGATAGACAATCATTATTCTCTGAAAAACTTTGCTGATGATGGGAATGAGGTAGAGAAAATAAACAATAAGATTTAAAGGAAAGATTGGGAGGGGTGTGTGTGTGTGTGTGTGTGTGTGTGTGTGTGTGTGTGTGTGTGTGTGTGTGTGTTTAAGGATGAAATGTAAGCAAAAGGTAAAAGCCAGTAGAAAGAAAAAAATTCACAACAAATCAAATAATAAATGGAGCAAGAGTCTGGAAGAAACAGAACATAATGATATCAAGAGTAAAGAAGAGACAGCTTTGGCAAGAAACAAATACTTTTCTTCCTTAATGACCAGAGCAAGGGACAAAAGAAAACATAAATTTCAAGATAGAAAGGAAGAAAGTTAAAGGAACTCGTTTTAGATGAGTAGCAGTAGGTAGCTGAAGTAGAGTAGAAATAAATATCATTGTAGTTGAAAAGGAAACATAAAGAATCACCAATATGATATCCTAGAGGTCAACAGGCAAACAAGAAAGAGAAAGAAGACTATAAACAAATGGTATGAATTTTTTTAAAATGAAAAATTGTTGAGAGAGATAGAATAATAATCTGGGAGCAGTAATATGAAACAAGAAATTCTATAACCTCTCTTATCAAGGTTCTAAAAAACTATAAGAATGGAAGACTGTAAACCATCACTCAACCCAAGAACATGGTGTCATCAGGTGAAAACCAGGTGTCAATTAATTTAAGGAAGTGAAAGTTAATCTAGAATAAAATAAAATAAAAATAATGCTATATAGTTTCAAAATGTTTTATAGTTGAAAAAGCACTTTGACAGATTTGTTATTTGATCTTCACAACAACATCCTATGTTAGCAGAATTAGAATTAAAATCCTCCCAAGGTCATATGGTGAGTAAGCAGTGAATTTGGGACTCCAGCCCAGGTCTTTTGACTCCTAATCCTTCCATTATAACATACTACCTTCTAACTAATCTACAACACAATCAAGTACCAAATGTTTTTTGGCTCCTTAGCTCAGCTTATTAGTATATAACATTATTAAATGAGGACCAGGTTTCAGATTTTATTTTAAGAAGTGGGGTGGGAGTGGCATTGGTTAATTTGATTCTAACTAGAGACTAGACCTCAAACACTTAAGAGCTTTACAAATATATGTGGTTTGTGTCTCTGTGGATAATTAAACTACTAAGAGAACCAACCCCTAAGATTAACTCACTGATGGACAAGAATTGTCTTTGTCTATAAAGGACAAAATATCACTAAATCCAAGCATATTCTCATATTATATAAAAAAGCAAATATTAATTACTTACTATGTGCCAGGCAATTTAGAAATTTTCAGAGCAACATTGGGAAGTGGGTGCTATTATTAACCCAATTTTACAGATATTAAGTGACTTGTCCAGGGTTGTATAGTTACAAAGTATCTGAACCAGGATTTAGAACTTGGGTCTTCCTGATTCCAGACATTTATACACTGATCTGCCTAGGTGCCAACAATTTTTTTTAAGTCTACAGTTGAAAAAAAATTTAAAAATTAAATTTTTAAAAAAGAAAAAACAAGTCTACAGTTAGAACTTTACACTTAGAAAAACATCATAGTCCTTGTTTATTGGTGATAAAGATATGAGTTAAAGGTGAAGAAATTTAAGCTTACACTCAAAGTGTTGCCACTTACACAGAAAATTTCTTGGAGGGAGAAAGGTTCACAACCATATGCTTATGCCACAATAAGCATGTTCCAACACTATTTTGAATGCAGTTTTGTCAGACATGGGTCTTAATTTAGTATAAGCAAAATTGAGCATGCAAAGCTTTATGCACTGAAAGCATCTGAAAATGCCAATGGTTGATGCCATCATGCTGTTTCCTATCTAAACAGTAAAAGTCCATTTGAGTTGCTAGCTCCATCATACCCACAATCTCTACCCCTTGCTTAAGAGTGGGAGACTTCTAGGACATATCTCTTATGTCAGCAAGAATACAAGGGAAAACTGTAGACTGAGCAATAAAATTGATTAGTAGAATTTAAACTGATTTACATCTATATGTGTGACATTACAAACTTAATCCACTTAATCCACTCTGCTGTTTTAACCAACCAGATTCTTGGGTCATTCATTATGGGTATCATTCATTATGTTCTTGGGTTTTGTTTTCATGTAGCATTTTCCCACTGTTGAAAAAAACTCCTTGTCATCAGGGTATGATTTTGAGCAATTAAATAATAATTGTTCAGACAATACCCACATGGCCTGAAAGACTTAATACTTCTCTACAACAACCCAACGTTACAGAATTTTAAGTCATTTAAGATGACCCTTTCATTTTTCAGAGCAAGTAAAGTGAATTTCCTCAGGATACATAACAATGGCAGTCAAACCTAAGAACCAGATCTTTGGCCATCTATCCAGGTACTTTTTTATCTATGCTAATAGACTCAGAATGAAAAAATAACCACAAAAAGTCATGCCCAGTTCAATCTTGCTCAAAAAACAATAATTAACTAATATCAGAGTTGGAGTTAGAACTCAACTCTCCTGACTCTTTCCCAGTTGTTTTCGTAATGTGGCATTTGCTCTTTTCCCAATGATTGGATCAAATCCATTCTTTCATTTTGTTGCTTCTATTTCCCAAATAAAGCACTTTCTCACTGTTTTCTTTTATCAAAATTATTAGATGCTATTTGATTATAAATTCTTTGAAGGCAAGGACAAGAAATGTCCTATTCATTCTCTTATTTCAGGGGCCTTAGGATAAAAATACTATGTCTTGAATGTAATTGGTGCTTAAGCAATATTTGTTAAGTTGAGCTGAAAAGATTAATGTTGAGAAATGCTTCCCCTTCAGATCAGTTTCTTTGATCAATGCCTGCTTCGCTAAATATGCTTCCTTTTTGTATGCAAAGTTATTCATGTAAGTGCTAGACTTCCGTTATTAATTATAAACACCTGTACACAAATATTAAGATATATGAATTTAATGTAAGATGTGAAAAGCAAAGATTAATCAAAATATGATTTTTTCCTCCCAAAAGCCAGTGCTGCCATTAAAATAAGCAAGACATAGGATACCATCATTGTGTTACCGTTTTGAGTTTTTCAAAAGATATGAAACTTATATAATGACACATCTAGCATGCTGTTCTCCAGCTTACCCTCCTTGCCTAAAGCATCCTATTTGTACTTCCCAGGAACAAGCCCCAACAACCAAATATTTTGAACCTTAAATCAAAAAGCAAAATAGAGCTCTTTACTCAGCATGGATGAGGAGAGTAAGCCAAATGCAACATGGTATCCTTTGGTATTTTATTTGCATTTGACTTGTCCGATTGGTTTATCAGCTCCTTGCCAAGTATAGATTATGATTTCAAAGCAATATTTGATTGAAAGAAAAAATTTAAACTTCAAAGGACTTTCCAATAACAGGAACTCAAGTTACCTTCTCTATCACCTAATAATGTGACCCCTCAGCCAAGATCCATTTAATACTGACATTGAAATATCTTAGACTATTATTGGATTTTGTAGCTGTGTTTTTAGTTTTTAGTTTGTGCATTATTAGGGGAAAATTATTAGTCCTAGACCAGGTTTTCTGCTACAGAAATAAAAAATATCAATTTAAATGCTAACTACTTGCCAATTATTTAACCAATTAACCAGTCTGTTGTCATATCTAAAGAGTAAGAAGTTCCGATTAGACTCTAAAGTCCCTTCCAATTCTAAATTCTATGAGATTCAATTTAAAGTCCATCTCATAAGGGCTTCAGTAGATCCAAAGAAGGATGAAGAGTCAGTCAGACATAGAGATGGCCCTATCAAGGCAGAAAGATGTGCCTCTCCCTTCTCACTAGATGACCACCCCGGAAGTCAACTAATATGTAATAGACTATTAGATTTGAGGAGAATAGTTCCTTAACTGAAAACTCGGACAGCCCCCTCTCCCTAAAAATAGGGAATATGTTTTGGAAATCTATGTCACAACATGATGAGCAAATTGGAGCAAAGGAGCCTAGTCCGAGGGAAGATGGAATAATTTACAATTGCCAGGTTGTAGTCCCAGCCTCAAGGGCCTACAAGGCCATTCCTATGAGGGTTAGCTCCCCCAACACAATGGCAAATCATGTAATATGTTCATTACCCAGACCATTCCCTAATACATAAATGTTGAGCTTTTTGCTTTTTTGTTTTTAAAGACAGTCATGAAGAGTGAAAGAGGTAACAAAAAAGTATCTATTCCCTAAAAGGGCTATATAAAAAGATATAAGTACAATCTCCACAAGTTCTGCCTCAGAACTTTGGGGATTTTGTGTTCTGATTGTGCTTCTTAGCATCAGCCTGCCACTTCTTTCTCCTCTTTCAGATGCTCTCAGAAAAATAATAGCTCACATTTATGTACCTCTTTAAGGTTTATCAGTTTTTTTCCCCTCATGATCCCCCTGTAAGATAAGTAGGAAAGTGTCATGTCCTCATTTTATATGAAATCAAGATTGAGAGAGATTAAGTGATTTGACTGTGATCTCACAGCTAATAGATATCAGAGCCCAGAATTAAATATAGATATCCTGTGTCCAGCATTCTTTGTAATACACACACCATACTCTCACTGACTGTACAGGACCAACAACAACCATTCTAATTCACATTACTCTAAGAACAGCTCAGTTTGCAGGGACTTGGACTTGGAGTACAAATCCTTAATTCTGCAAACTTCACATGCCAACATGGACCTATTGACTGGCTCAAATATATAAAGGCCATATCTTTTCCTCTTGTTTAGAGACAATTGGTACAAAAGTGGATAGAGCACAGGACCTGGAACCTAGAAAACCTACATTCAAATTCAGTTTCCAACACTTCCTAGCTGTGTGATTCTGGGCAAGTCATTTAACTTCTGTCAGCCTCAATTTTCCTCAAATATAAAATGGGAATAGCACCTATTTTCCTGGGTTCTTATGAGGATAAAACAATATCTGTAAAGTGCTTAGCATAGTGTAGGCAGACACTAGGTGCTTTAAAAATGCTTCCTTCTTTACTCCCTCACTCTCTCTCTTTTTCTTCTTTCCTTCTTTCCTTCCTTCCTTCCTTCCTTTTTTCCTTCTTTCCTTTCTTCCTTCCTTTCTTTCTTCCCTCAATTTCTTCCTTCCGTTTTGATCATTTCTTTTGGAATCCTGGCTTCTACTGGGGATTATACAGGAGGACAAAAAAGAGACAGAATGGTAAAACAAGTAGAATACTAAATTGGATTGACAAAAACCTATGCTTAAATCTCACTTAAAATATTTACTACGGGCAGTTAAATGGCATAGTGAATACAATACTGGCCCTGAAGTCAAGAAGACTCATCTTCCTCATTACAAATCTGGTTTCAGACACTTACTAGCTGTGTGACCCTGAGCAAGTTACTTAACCCTGTTTGCCTCACTTTCTTCATCTATAAAATGAACTAGAGAATGAAATGGCAAACCACAATAGTATCTTTGCCAAGAAAACCCCAAATGGGTTCGTGAAGAGTCATACACAACTGAAGCAAGGGAACAACAACAAAGGCATTTACTATCAGTATGACCCTGAGGAAATAATTTAATCTTTTGATCCTCAATTACCACATTTGTACAATGAGGGAAGTTGTCTAGATGATTTCTAAGATATTTTTTAGCTATATACATACACACATACATGTATATACAGGTACACATATATACATATATAATACTATGGTCCTATGAAAATATTTAAGATTGATCATGTATTCTCCTTTTCATAATCGGATTTTCAATCATAGTACTAATGATTGACCAAATTGAAGTTGGGAACAGGAGATAAAATATTGGGGCAATATGTCCAAGATATGAGCCTAATATTCTAATGTTGTTGAAGGACAGAAATCATTTTCCTTCAGAATGAGGACAAGGAATATCCGATATGGTAGAAAGAAGGTATTATCAGAGGGAGGTGAAAAGCTCAAAAGGGGGGAAAAGGGGAGAACACTAAAGACAACTTTATTTCACAAGTTCACTGAGCAAATGTTTTATGTAGAGTAAGAAGGGTAGTTATTGAAAGACTTCCTAATAATATTTTAATTCATGATTTATTATACAGTGCAGGATTCCTGAAAGATCTCAGGAAAGGAGCATGATTTAAAATGCAATAAATGAATCAATCAAGGAAAAGAATATGGAAAAATATTTATTAAGTTCTTACTATGTGCAAAGCACTGGCAATACAGCACAAGATGAAAAAGCTCTCAAAGATCTCACATAATAATAAAGGGAGATGACATATAAATAGAAAAATAAATCAATGTGTAATAACAGGAGAGTTTCAACAAAATGTCTCAATCAGCTATAAATCCCAAGGTTTACTAATACCCCATCTGTTGCTTCAACCCCCACAGAAGAAGCAAATACCAAAAATCTATCTTGCATTATTTCACCTGTCTCCTAGCAAAGAAAGAGTGGACATCCCACACACTTCATAAAGGATGAAAGTCCCTATAAATTTATGGGGACTCAAAACTTTGGGGAATGAGCTCCAGACCATGGATCAAAAGGCAGGAGTGATAAAAATACTATCCAGTCGTACAAGTATGGGAAAAGAACAAGACACACTTCAATAAGCTTTTTTTTGTTTATGAACAAGAAGAAAACATCCTAGAACATCAAAAATATACCTAGAACTAAGGATTGATTGGGAATACAAGAAACTAAGACTTTCCTGACATCTCCAAATCTCTTTGTCTTACCCAGAAAGATTCCTCATTTCAATTTTTCAGTTTCTTTCTGTCTCTCTGTCTCTGTCTGTCTGTCTCTCTTCTCTATCACTTTGTCTCTCTCTCTAGCTCTCTCTGTCTCTGTCTTTCTGTGTGTGTGTGTGTGTGTGTGTGTGTGTGTGTGTGTGAGAGAGAGAGAGAGAGAGAGAGAGAGAGAGAGAGAGAGAGAGAGAGAGAGAGAGAGAGAGAGAGAGAGAAACTGTTTCTGTCTGTGCATATCTCTATCTTTACCTCTGTCTCTGTTTCTATGTATCTGTCTCTCTTTTTTTCTCTGCATATGTCCTGCCCTAATTCAAGATGCTGCCTGTTCCACAATTCCCCATTCAGAAGAGGGAAATAGAAAAGAATAGTCTAAAGAATTAACTCCTTCATGGTTCTCTTCAAAAATGAGATGATTCAGGCTAGTTCCAAAGGACTTGTGATGAAGAGAGCCATTTGCACCCAGAGAGAGGACATCAAGTGTGAATCACAACATAGTATTTTCATTCTTTTGTTGTTGTTTGCTTGCATTTTGTTTTCTGTATCTTTTTTTTTTTCCTTTTGGGTCTGATTTTTCTTGTGAGCATGATATTTGTAGAAATATGTATAGAACAATAGCACATGTTTAACACATATTAGATTACTAGAGAGGGGATGGGGGAGTAAGGGAGAGAAAAATTTTGAATCACAAGGTTTTGCAAGGGTAAATGTTGAAAATTATCCATCCATATATTTTGAAAATAAAAAGCTTTAATTTAAAAAAAAAGAATTCACTCCTTAAATCTGTAATTATTAGATGGGATTAGAGGCCAAGGTTCTGAGAAAACAAGACAACTTAGTTCTCCAAGCTAAAAAAAATATTCTCTGTAACAGTGAAGAAAACACCCCACAGAACCAGGCTACCAAGTAGCTAATCTGACTTCTAGACATGAAAATTCCTGGGTTTCATGAAAAATCACATGATGTCATTTGAGCATAGGATGGAGTCACAAATGGAATTGCCCATCGCAAAATAATTTGTCACTTTCATGTCTCAACAAATGTTCAGAGTCCTTCTATAGTATCCTAATTCTTCTAGATCTTAATGAATGGGCTTTTATAAAAGGAAAGGGTTCTCCTACACACGAAATCAAAAAGGGACAGACTGTTAGATAGATATAACTTTTTATGTTATGAAACGTTGTCTTTTTTTGGTATGAAACATTTTATCACCATTCAAATGTATCAGAACATTGATTCTTTTAAACTAAATAATATCTCCATATATTTTTCCTTTGTGATCAATGAAATCAATCAAGTATTTATTTCACTATACATCAGTCACTAAGCTATGAACTGGAGATGAAGACAAAATCAAACTTGCTCTTGCCATTAGGGAGTTTACAATCTATCAAATTATCTTAGGCAATTTGAACTGAGAGGCCAAAGAGGCAAAATTATTTCCCGAAGGTCACACAACTAAAAAGTAGCAGAAATCTCTTTTTATATATTTTGACAGCTATTTTTACACTAAGATGGATGGTTTTGTTTGATACTTTTTTTTTTTCAATACTTCCACTCATGTTACCAGTCCCTATTGTGAACACAAACATTATTCAAAGCCAACAAAGTCAGCTACACTGTATTGGATCTATGACCTTATGTTCTTACCCACTGAGCTAACAATCCATAAACAATTAGGACAGAAAACATTAAGATAAATGATTCCATAAGTAACTGGTGTCTTAGACACACACACACACACACACACACACACACACACACACACACACGCTCACTCGAACACACACACCCTTGGTTTCAATTAACATGCTTAGTCTTTTCTGTCACTTGAAAAGAGCAGCATATGGTTAAAGAAATTTAACTTAATGCAGGAAAACAAAGAAAGCTCCCCAGCATCTTGGGAACATATGGATTTCTTGGTTCAGTGAACTTATTTGACTGCAATTCCTACACAGCATAACACTAGTTAGTCAATGATATTTTTTTTTAATTGATCTACCTGGGACTTTGTTTCATTTCAGTGTCATTGACAGTCTTCACATATTTAAGATATTCATTTGAGTGATTACTTAGTTTGGGAGGGGAGCACTCTATTATTAATTAATGTTTGTAAAGCACTTTTCAGACATGAAGCACTACAAAAGAGCTAAGCAGTATTATTACTCTTCCCTCTCACACACCATCATGAATCATTTCTATGGCCAAGCAGCACTGATGACATATTCAAAAAACTTATTACCAAAAAACTATTTCATTTCTATAGCCAAAGAGTATATTAAGGGTGGGTGGGAATGACTAAATTACTAATGGAACCATAATTTTTTTTTCATAGATTGGGCTCTAACTTAGGCTTTATATTGTATTACATTTCTGAAATGAATGTAATTTCTTGCTCTCTGTGATTGGATTCGATTTATTCTGCCCTTGATATTATACCTCTAACCCAAGTATGTTCAGCTTGGGGTGAGAAGCAATTAAAAAAGAAAACATATAAAAAAGTGGGGGAGTGAAACAAGACAAAATAGCCTCTCATTAGAATCTGTTATTTTTCTGGGAAAATAATAGCTGTCATCCAGTATTCCTTCCCCACACCTCCAAATCAGTTCTCCATATTGCTTGAATTCCAGCCAGTCCATCTAAGAGTAAGATGATATGGTATATAAGCAACGTACTGCAAGTAGTCAAATGGGACTAACAGCAATAACAATAATAATGAAAATACCTTTGAGGATCTAAGTAATACACTATACTGGAAATGAAACATCACAGAAAATAACTTCTTCCCTGATCAGAAATTTGAGAACAAGATTACAAATAAATGTCACCATGCCTCTCCAAATAATCTCCAAATTAAGGGGAATCAAAAGTTTTTGAAATATAAAGACCTAGCAAAAAAAAAAAAAATGAAAACTGTGGGAATAGCATGAAAAGCATATCATTCTCATTGCCTTATTACAAGTGTTATTATTACAATTTATTTAATTTTTTACAATTATTACAATTACCCAGAAAATGCCTACAAAAGATTAGATTACCATTGTTATCATTGTTGTAATTTTAGAAGCCATTAAGTCCAACACCTATCTCCAATAAACAAATAAGGTAACTGAGGCCTAGAAAGATTGAATGATTTGTCCTTGGGCAAGATCTATCTGGGTCTTGGTTTCTGCAACTACAAAATGAGCATTGCTATGTTTTATAACTAAAGTTCTTAAAATATATATGTATAAGGTAAACTATGATTTATGATGTCTAGATTATTTAAAGGAAGGTTTCTATACAAGGCTAATGAGTTTGGGATAGAGAGTTATTAATTAGAATTTGAACCTGAGTCTTCTGAGACAGCGTAATCAAAAGACCTATATATACTTATCAATCATCTCCTGTGCACTAGGCACTGTGCTAAGAGCTGAGAACATAAAAGGCAAAAGACAGACTTAGCTGTCAAGTAGCTCATAATTTAATGGTGAGGGAAATACATAAGATGTAAACAAATATATATAAAACAAGTATTCAGGGTAAATATGAAATAATTAACAGAGGGAAGGCACTAGAATTAAGAGGAATTAGGAAAGATTTCCTGTAAAATAAGGGATTTGGGTTGGGGATTGAGGAAATCAGGGAAGTCAATAGGTAAAGATGAGAAAGGACAGTGTTCCAGGCATGGAGGACAGCCAGAGAAAATGTCCAGTACTAAAAGATGGAGTATTTTATTTCTGGAACAGTCAGGAGACAAATGACAATAATCTTTATACCCCTATCTTGTGAGACTGTTATGAAGCTCAAATAAGACAATATAAGTGCTTTGTAAATTATATAAATATCAAACTCTATAACTATGATTAAAGATCATAGCTAGTATTTCACTGCATAGTCCTGAATTTACTGTGCCAGACAGGAACTCAATAAATATCCAGTTTTCAGTCAGAATTTTACTGACCAAAGGATTATAGTAAGACATAACAGAGGTGGGAGTAGATAGAAAATAGGGCAAAACTTTGAAAGAAAATGTTAATAAAGAGCTGTATGTAGGAAATACTTTGCAAACCTTAAAGTACTATGGAAACACTAGCTTGTATTATTAAAGCCCCAATCAAAGCAAAGTTGGCACAAGTTTGAGAGTAAAATTAAGCTAAAATCCTTACATTATTATCAAACTAATATGTCATTATGTCATCTGAACTCATATCTAAAGTTGCTTAAGGACTCATTTTTGAAAGAACAAATAAAATAGAAATTCTAGTAGTTAAATAAATGTCTATTCAACAATAAGCAATTTATCTTTTATGGCATTTGAATGACTTTCCGTTAAAATTAGCTCCCCCAAAAAACTTGTAGGAGTAGTCCCAAACATAGTAGATTATGATGAAACTATAATTGTTCCTATATACATCCCTTAAAGTAGAAAGGAATAGCATTTCTTGGAGATACAGCTTTTCACTGATGTAGTAAATCAGTAATGTAGTAGTAAATCCACATACAGATGATATATTGGAAGCAGTACTAGACTGGGAATCAATGGAGAATTCAATTTAACATTCCTAATATTTATTAGGACATTTTGTCATTGTTGTCCAGTCATTTTCAATTATATCTCATTTTTTCATAACCCCATTTAGGATGCTCGTGGCAAAGACACTGGAGGGATTTGCCATTCCATCTATAGTTCATTTTACAGATGTGGAAACTGAGGCAAATAGAGTTAAATGACTTGTCTAGCACCACACAGGCCAGATTTGATAAAAGAAACATGAGTCTTCCTCACTTAAGGCTCATCATGCTATCCACTGCACCACCTGGCTGCCCAGTTAGAGGCTAAAGAACTCCCAAAATTGGGATTCTTAATTTTTTTTTTTTAATATAATGAATTTCTTTGGCAGTCAGGTAAAGTCTATGGATTCCTTCTGAGTAAAAAAAAGTTTTAAAGTACTACAATAATGTACATATGATTAAAAAGGAAACAAATTATATTGAAATAGTGTGATCAGTTTTTTTTCCTAAAGTTCATGGACTCCAGGTTAAGAAATTCTGCTCTAGACATTTATGTGTTATGTGATTATGGTTAAGTCACCGAAGCTCAGTTTCCTCATCTATAAAATGAAAATAAGCATATCTGTAGCATTTATTTCTTAAGAGTAAGATATAAAGAGTTCTATAAATCATAAAATATCAGGATTTGAGTTCCATAGAAGCAGAGGTTGCCTCACTTTACTATTGGTTTTCCTAGCTTTGGACATGGAAATGCATTCATATTCCATTCCATTATTATTGTTACATCTTCAATATATAAATTTAGAATTGTGCTACCAGATAGCACTGAAACAAGCCCATAAGGCCCAGTTTCTTAAGGGACAATCAGGAGAGAATATAAAGACTAGTCAAGTCAGGTAGGTGACATCACAGTGCATTCCTAGGGCTCTTCGTGAATTGATATCTCATCTCAGACATTTACTAGTTATGTGACCCTGGGCAATTCATTTAATCCTATTTGCCTTAGTTTCCTCATCTGTAAAATAAGCTGGAAAAGGAAATGGGAAATCACTCGTGTCTCTGCCAAGAAAACGCTAAATGGAGTCATTTCTTAAGCACTTGCTATATGCCAGGAATGATGCTAAACCTTGAATATAAAATACTTATAAGGTATATATCCAGGAGCATTGCTTGGTAAATACACACTGCCCAGTCACTCCATCTAGTTCCTTCCTCATTATAGTTTCACACAAGTCTGTGGAAACGGCTATCACAGCCAGTTCCAGAGAATACATAGACTTCATTCTCAGTACCCACTTCCCTTAAAAAGTCTTGGCTGTATTAGTGAAGAATTCAGGCCATCTCTAAGCTAACCTTTCATCACCTACATTCAATATCCAAATCAAAGCTTCTAGAAGCAATCTCCCTTTCCCTATACTTACCCCACTTATGCTTTTCCTAGTCTCTTTTTTCCTCTTCTCTCTTTTGAAAGAATATGGACTGTCATCTATCTCAGGAACTATACAAACACTAGCTTCAGAAAAGTTATTCTATAGGAAACTGTTGGGTAAGATTTTTGGACTCAGATATGCACCATGACCTAGTCTTATACCTTTCCATCCTACATATTAACTATGCTTCAGTGCAAAAATACAAAATGATGAAACATTCAAACAGAACTTCAGAATTGCTTCTAAGGTTTTTGTAACCATGGCTTTGGGGAATTATTTTTTTAAAAAACATCAATACATTGATGCTTAAATCAGAGCTTCTTAGCTTATTATAAATTGTTGAATATTTCCTCGAAAAAAGTCATTACTTTGGGCTTTTGGATAATGAGAATATTTAGTTAAGGTAGATTGGAATAGAGGCTGCTAGATGGCATAGTAGATAAGAGTGTTGATCTTGGAGTTAGGAAGACTTATCTTCCTGAGTTCAAATCTGGCCTCAAACATTTACTAGCTATATGACCTTGAGTGAGTCACTTAACCCTGTTTATTTCAGTTTTCTCATCCATTTAAAAAAAAATGAACTGGAAAAAGGAATTGCAAACCATTCCAGTAGTTTTGCCAAGAAAATGGGTCATGGGGGGCAGCTAGGTGGCGCAGTGGATAGAGCACCAGCCTTGAATTCAGGAGGACCCGAGTTCAAATCTGACCTCAGACACTTAACAAGTCCTTGCTATGTGACCCTGGGCAAGTCACTTAACCTCAGCCTCAAAAAATAAAAAAAATTAAAAAAAAAAGAAAATGGGTCATGAAAAGTCAGAAATGATTAAAATATCTGAACAAAGTCCTGGAATAGAGAATAAGATTATAGCTAAAAGCAGTCAGGAAGATCTGGATCCAAGTGTAATAATTATGTGATCAATTGCAAGCAACTTAATCTTTCTATTCCCCCAGCAGCTCTTTAAGACTATGAATTACAGACTAGTTATAGATTTGGACTGATAAAGGGAATATTATCATTGGTAGCTCTCTATAACAACGAAAATCACAGATCCTAACCAAACAATATTAATAATAATGAAATATTAGAAAAATCAAATAATAAGCATTGAAAGATTCCTCTGTAGAATATTCACAGAATTTTCACAGTTGCATGGCAGGAGTGTCAAATTTGAATGTCAGGAGTAGAGAAAGTCTCCTCATCTAGAGCTCCCTAAATCAATGAGATCACAAAGTCTAATCCAAAATCCAAACTTTTAGGTAAAGAGGGAAGAGAAAAAGAATATTAAAAGAAATTCCTTATTTTGAGAGTTGTTTTGAAGCTAGAAAACCTGTATTTGAATTCCAACTCTGTCATTTACAATCTGTGTGAACTTGAGCAAACAAAAGTACATGACTTTGAAGTCCAAGGATCGGAGTTCAAATCCTGCTTCTCCTGGGAAAATTCATATAACTTTTTTTGGGTCTTGGTTTCCTCATCTATAAACTGAGAGTGTTGAACTAAATAGGGCCTGGTGTCTTTCCTATTTCTAGATCTGTGAATCTGTCACAGAGAGAATAGGAAATCCCTACTTTTATCCTCAAATCAGTGTCACTGGGACATTGCCAAAGCAAAAATAAGAGATGCTGATCAACATTAAGGCTCCTCATTTGTCCCTCAGCTGGTTTCTGTTGACAAGAGTCAGAGGTGGTTGCTGCTGAGTCTACAATTGTCCATAAAGTAGGACATAGAAACAATAAGGCCTTTGATTTTTCCTATAGCAATTGGATATCATTTTAGGTAAATAGATTTTATCTTTGTTTAACCCTTTTGGTTTCACAATCAAGAGGAAATTTTATTAACAATTTGCTTATCAAATGTTTTAATAATTTCCTTTTAATTATCATTTTATCTATTTATTATCATTTAAGCTTGATCAGCCATTTGGGGTCTCTTTCATTGAAATTAAACAATAGTATATCCCTGACCCAGGACTTCTAACTCTTTCTTTGGCTAGAGGGCAAACCTCACTTTTTCTGCTCCACAAATTCCTAAAAAGACTCATACAGTAGAAATTCCTGGTTTTGGAATCTGAAAATTGAGTTTGCATCCCAACTTTGGTTATTATTATTTTATAACCATGGTCAAAACATGTAACTTCTCTAGATACCAGCTTCCTTATCTTTAAAATGATGGGTTGGTACAGAGGACTTCTAAGGACCCCTATGGTTCTAAATCTAGGATCCTAGAATATACTAATAGAGTCTTTTTTTGTTATTCAGTCATTTTTCCATCATGTCTGACTCTTCATGAGCCTCTCTGGCGTTTTCTTGACAAAGATATTGAGGTGTTTTGCCATTTCCTTTTCCAGTTTATTTTACAAATGAGGAAACTGAGGCAAACAGAGTGAAGTGACTTATAGTTAGTAAGTGTCAGGCTGGATTTGAAGTCAGGAAGATGAGACTTTCTAGTTTGGTAGCTTCCCATCCCACCCTTCACTCCTAATTCTCATTTTTCTTCAGGTCATTACTCAGTTCCTGATCCATAATGCTCATCAAATAGCCTTTTAGAGGTACTTTAGCTAGAATTATATGTATATTATGGACTCACACTCATGAAACATGAGGAGCTAGGTGATGGTTTGATTAGTTCAATCACAGAAAAAGATAGGTCAAAAACCAGACGCACATGTCAGATATTTACAGGAGGCCTGAGACTAGATAGGTTGCCACCAACTGATTAGAGTCTATCAGGGCAATATCAGGAGAAACAAAAATGTTCCAAAATTGAGATGTGTAGGAATAAAGAGATAGAAATAGACCAAAGCCAAATCCTACAATGGACCACCAAGAGAGGAAAATAAAAACCAGAGATTACAGTAGAGGGTGTGAGTCAGTACCAAAGAAATACAGCAGTTATGATGGCATCCAAATTATAGGGAGGAGTTGAATAGACAAGACCAAACTGGGGTTATCTACCCTCTCCAAGAGTATTTATCTTTTGTCATCTTTTGATTTTTTGTAAAGAATAAGGTGGAAAAAAATGAAGGAAAAAAGTATAAGAAGATGTGATGGTGAGAAAAAACATAATCATAGAATTTGATTTACTAACAAAATGGAGAGGGGTCAGGATGAAAATGAAACTGAATCTAAAAATAAGTTTCTAAAAGGAATATAATTGAAATATAAAGATTTTCAAATATTAAAATGAGGTGTTGGATCAGAATTCATTCTGCCTGAGGTGAATTTGAAAAGAATAGGTATGGCAATTTACAATCTCAGAGGAAGCATCAGAAAAAAAATAAAATTAATCATGTTTATCATTGCTAATGAAATAATATCAACATCTAATATGTGTGTACCAGATTGCATAACATTAAAATGAGTAATTTAAAACAAACTAAAAATAGGGAAAACTTGAGAGTAATATTAAAATAATTGGGAACCTCAATATGACCACTTCAGATTTACACAAATCTAACAATAAGATAAGCAGGAAAAAGGTAGGAAACGCAATAAAATTTTAGAAAAGTTAGATGTCTTTGGGAATTTCTAAACAGGAGTTGAAATAAGAATATTAATTTCCCTCTTATGTATGGTAACTTTAAAAAAATTAACTATGTGTTAAGGCTTACAAACCTTATGAATAAATGAAGAACAATTTTTTTTTTTTTACATTCTTGCTGTACATGATCCAATAAAAATTAAAAGCAGAATAGATTTTTTTGGAGGGAGGATTTATATTTAAATGATGACTAAATAATGTAATTCTAAAGAATTGGTGAGTCAAAGATCAAGTCATAGAAAAAATGGATAATTCCATTTAAAAAGACAATAATGAGGCAACATTCAAAAGTTTTGGGAATATAGCCAAAGTATTACTTAGGGATAAATATGCATGTCTAATTCATTTCATCAGCATAAGCTAAAAGTAGTTGATTAATGAACTGGGGGTTCAACCATAAATATCTCTTAAAAATGCAAATGAAAATTACAAATTTAAAAAATATAAAATCTCAAAACTCAAAGAAGAGATTTTTTAAAGTTTTTAATTACATTGATCCAATGGGTTGTTTTTATTTCAAAAGCCAATAAAAAGGTAAATTATTTATTAGCTTAACTAATTTGATTTTAAGAGATAAAGGGAGGAAATGCAAAATTTTAAAGGAAATAAAAAATCATTAAAAAATATTTTGTCCCATTACATGGACAAGAAGACTGAAAAACAAATGGATTGTTTCCAAAAATATGGGGGAGGGGATTGACATCCTATTAAATTCCTTCTATGATATAAATATGATCCTAATACATGACTAGACAGAAAGAGAAAAAAACATAGAAAAAACTATATACCAAATCTATAATGATTATTGACATAAATATTTTGAATAAATATTTAAAAAGTAGTTACAGCAAGATATTTTAAAAGATTATGCAATATGACTAGTTTGGATTTATACTAGAAATACAAGGTTGGTTCAACATTAGGAAAATTATAAACATAATAGAAAAGAAAAAGAAAAAACAAAAATAGTATTATTACTGAGAGCAAAATAGATTTTTAAAGATTCATAGCATTATTTACATGTTTAAGACAATCACAGGAATTAATAGATTTTTTTCTTAATATGGTAATATTTCACCAATTTCATATTATTTTTAATGTTAGAGACCTTTCCAAAAAGAAAGCAAAGATGCCATAATCAATACTATTATTTAATACAATTCTAGAAATAGTGAAAACAAATAGGAAGAAATAAGGCATATCTGTAACAGGTTTCTAACTATACTACCAAGCAGTACTCATTAAAACAATTTGTTGCTGATTTTTAAAATAATTGATCAATAAAATAGATTAGGTATATGGGATCCAAAATTCTAAAAATAGAACAAGAAAACTCAATTGAGGAAATAAATATAGGCACAAAAGAAACCAATTTTTTACTTTTTACAGGTTATATGATGGGTTTTTGTTAGAGAGCCCTAAAAATTAATAACTTTATTATTAATAAGAAATAATGAATAATCTTTTCTGTTCTCATCCACTAATTCTCAAAGATATCTAACTTTTCTAAAAATGTATTCAGGTTCTTTATTTCTTTCTTATTTAACTTTTTTTTATTATATTGGTTTATGGCTTAAAAGGGGCACACTGAAGTCACCAATTATTTTAGTCTTATATATTTCCCCCTATTTCCAAGTAGTTCAAAAAATTCACAAAAATCAGCAACTTTTATATCATCACCAAAACTAAGAAGAAATAGAAAAGGAAAATATACTTAGAATAACTACAGAATTCATAAAATAGCTAAAATCCATTTTCAAAGAGAATGGAATTATATGAATAAAGTTATGAAATATTTTTACAGAAATACAGATAGCCAAATAATTGGAGATATATTAGTTGCTCATAATTGGGTCATGATAATATAATAAAAATGACAACACTAGCTAAATTAATATTGATTTAATACCGTACTATTCAAACTAGCAAAAAAGTATTTCTAACAAACTAGACAAAATAACAAAAATCATATGGAAGAATCTGTCAAAAATCTCAAAGGAAATTGTGAAAACAAATAAGAAAGAAGGCATAGTTGCACTAGATTTCTACTAGCAAACAGTACTCATCAAAACAATGTGTTGCTGATTTTTTTTTTAAACTAATCATTAAAATAGATTAGGACCCAGAATTAATTAAATTTAAAAGCATAGTTTTCCGTAAACCCAAGGATAATGACTTCTGGTTTAAGGACTAGTACTATTTGAAAAACAAACAAACATAAACTTGGGGGAAATGGGAGAGACTGGGTTTAGACCAGGTTTCTAGTCTTCTGAAAGCAGTTCCACATGGTTGATACCATATGGGAATATGCCAAACCCCCATTTTGTAAACCATATGAAATTTTAATTATTTTTGAAGGCTACATTAACTTCCTCAAACTTACCCAATTCTCCCCCCAAAATAATGATTATAAATTTCCAAAAGCTAATTATTTATCAGTTATTTAAAAAATCAATTAGAAATGGTCACTCTAATACAGGGATCACAAAATAATTTCTTTTTTTTAATTAATTTTATAATTATAATTTTTTGACAGTACATATGCATAAGTAATTTTTTTTTACATTATCTCTTGTATTCATTTTTTCCAAATTTTCCCCTCCCCCCCTCTATTCCCTCCCCTAAATGACAGGCAATCCCATACATGTTAAATGTGTTACAGTATAACCTAGATACAATATATGTGTGCAAATCCAATTTTCTTGTTGCACAGTAAGAATTGGATTCTGAAGGTATAAGTAACCTGGGTAGAAAGACAGTAGTGTAAACAGTTTACATTCAATTCCCAGTGTTTCTTCTCTGGGTGTAGTTGTTTCAGTCCATCATTGATCAACTGGAAGTGAATTGGATCTTCTTTATGTTGAAGATATCCACTTCAATCAGAATATGTCTTCATACAGTATTGTTGTTGAAGTGTATAATGATCTCCTGGTTCTGCTCATTTCACTCATCATCAGTTCATGCAAGTCTCTCCAAACCTCTCTGTATTCATCCTGCTGGTCATTTCTTACAGAGCAATAATATTCCATAACATTCATATACCATAATTTACCCAACAATTCTCCAATTGATGGACATCCATTCATTTTCCAGTTTCTAGCCACTACAAAAAGAGCTGCCACAAACATTTTGGCACATACAAGTCCCTTTCCCTTCTTTAGTATTTCTTTGGGATATAAGCCCAGTAGTAGCACTGCTGGATCAAAGGGTATGCACAGTTTGATAACTTTTTGGGCATGGTTCCAAATTGCTTTCCAGAATGGCTTGATTTTTTTTTGCAACTCCACCAACAATGCATCAGTGTCCCAGTTTTCCCACATCCCCTCCAACATTCATCATTATCTTTTCCTGTCATCTTAGCCAATCTGACAGGTATGTAGTGGTATCTCAGAGTTGTCTTAATTTGCATTTCTCTGATCAGTAGTGATTTGGAACACTCTTTCATATGAGTAGATATAATTTCAATTTCATCATCTGAAAAATGTCTGTTCATAGCCTTTGACCATTTATCAGTTGGAGAATGGTTTGATTTCTTATAAATTAGAGTCAGTTCTCCATATATTTTGGAAATGAGATCTTTATCAGAACCTTTAACTGTAAAAATATTTTCCCAATTTACTTCCCTTCTAATCTTGTTTGCATTAGTTTTGTTTGTACAAAAGCTTTTTAATTTGATGTAATCAAAATCTTCCATTTTGTGATCAATAATGATCTCTAGTTCTCCTTTGGTCACAAATTCCTTCCTCCTCCACAGGTCTGAGAGGTAGGCCAACCTCTGTTCCTCTAGTCTATTTATTATCTCATTCTTTATGCCTAAATCATGGACCCATTTTGATCTTATCTTGGTATATGGTGTTAAATGTGGGTCCATATCTAATTTCTGCCATACTAATTTCCAGTTTTCCCAACAGTTTTTTTCAAATAATGAATTCTTATACCAAATGTTGTATCTTTGGGTTTGTCAAATACTAGATTGCTATAGTTGTACCCTATTTTGTCCTGTGTACCTAATCTGTTCCACTGATCGACTAGTCTATTTCTTAACCAATACCAAATGGTTTTGGTAACTGCTGCTTTATAATATAGCTTTAGATCAGGTACAACTAGAACACCTTCATCTGACTTTTTTTTCATTAATTCCCTTGAAATTCTCGACCTCTTATTCTTCCATATGAATTTTCTTGTTATTTTTTCTAGGTCATTAAAATGTTTCTTGGGAGTCTGATTGGTATAGCACTAAATAAATAGATTAGTTTGGGGAGTATTGTCATCTTTAAACAAAATAATTTCTTGATATTAACCACTAAGGGGTAAGATTCCCATTCTATTGCCCATGACTGAAATGGCAATTTTCTTGAAGACACCCTCCATGTTTTCAAAATCTCCCTCTCACCTGAAAGCTTCACACACACACACACACACACACACACACACACACACACACACACACACACCAAATAAATTTCCTGATTTCTAATGCATGGCCTAAAGTCATTCCTTATTAGCTATAATAATAATAACATTAATGCTTTAAGGTTTGCAAAGATGTACATTATCTTTTTCAATTTTTTTCCCCCTGAGGTTGGGGTTAAGTGACTTGCCTAGGGTCACACAGCTGGGAATTGTTAAATATCTGAGACCAGATTTGAACTCTGGTCCTCCTGAATTCAAGGTTGGTGCTCTATCCACTGTGCCACCTAGCAGCCCCTTCTTTTTCAATTCTTACAACCATTGTTTGCATCCCCATTTTACATATGAAGAAAATGAGATTCAAAGATTTTAAGGGACACAGTCAATACCTGAGGAAGAAAGAATTTAAACCCAGGTAGTCTTTATTCTAAGTTCAGGGTTCTATACCTATATTTATACACCAACATCCCTCAATCTTTGTAGTTTCTGAGTTATTCAAAGAAAAGAGTATTCCTGAGATAATTTTGCTACCATGATGTACAGCAGGAACAGAGAATCTTAGCCTACTAGCTGATCTTAAATGTGTCTCCTGGCTTTCTTCAAGACATAGCTCAAGTTCCCTTTACCACAAATGTCTTCTCTCCGAGATTACATTCATCCATTTATATCACCTATTTCTTATATATGTATGTGTATTTCATTTCATTTATATCACCTATTTCTTATATATGTATATGTATTTCATATATATGTGTGTGTGTGTGTGTGTGTGTATGTATATATACACACACATATATATTATAGTTCTTTGTATTTTCAGTTGCTCCTTGAGGGCAAGCAAGGACCTTGTTTTTGCTTTTTTTTTTTTTTTTTTTTTTTGTATGACAGCATATAGTATTTATCCTATTTGTTTACTAAATTATGAAGAGAATTTCCCCACCAAGACTTAGAAGATCAATTCTGCCAAGTGTCTCAGCTTCTTTTTATGGCTAATACCTGAGGGACCTTCAAAAGTAAGGCAGGGCTTGCACATTTTTTTTTTCGTCTTAATTAACTTTTAGAGAGTACAAAATGTAAAATTAGCCTGGGAGAACACTACATTCTACCAGAAAATAAGCCAAAGAAGGTTAATTTGTAGACTTCTCTTAAAGTTCTTATCCAGAAAAGTTGTCTCCCAGGAAAGATATATCACTATCTTCACATCAAATATAAAAATTGTTATTAACTTATTTTCCTCTTCCAAAAAAAAAATATTCATATTCTCCCACCACAAATGTTTCAAGGTTCAGAAGTAATGCTACAATTGCTAAACAACACTGACCCATCTAGCTTGAGCATTTACCAATCCTAAAATTATCATCATTGCTAGGAATATTCACATTAAGCAAAACTCCACTGAATTTCAGCTTCTCAATTTCAACTCTACTGAAAGAGCACTTCCTCTACAGCTGAAGAATCTGGGCTCATATCCCAACTCTAACTCATGCTAAACCTTCATGACTTTGAGCAATTAACCTCTCAGCTTTCTCCTCAGTAAAATGAGGCAACTGAAGTAGATGATCCAAAATTCTTTCCAGAACTAGATCTATGACTCTATGAACTGGGGCTGAATTGTAGATTGTCCAAGAAGGCAGTCACACTTGGAAAGACTCCTTTCCTCCTAAGAATGTGAGTATACACATTCTCAACAGGGGTTCAGCAGGACATATGGGCTTTAGAAGCTCAAGTAAATTTCCTTTGGTTTGTCAGGGAAAGGAGCAAAATTATTTCTAAGTTCTGGATATAGAGTTTCAAAAGTTCACCTGCTGCCAGTCAAAGAAAGCAATCATTATGTGCTCTAACCTACTATTGGTTTATTTCTATTCTTCAGACCTTTAGGAGCTCTGGTAGAAGCAACTCTAGCATTTCATCTTCCCAGAATGCATCAGGTAGGTACCACCAGAGATTTCTATTTTCTCAGTTGACTCCAAGAGTTGTATCTTAGGATACACAGTTGAGATAATGTTACTAAAAACAGTTTACAAAGTACCTAAGTCTAAGTCTGAGCAAATAGATCCTACTTCCCAGTAGACATACATCCCTCTCCTTAGTGTCTATATCCTTTTTCCCAATTGTTCTACCAACAACCTTAAAGCAAGATGACAGAACATACTTTGAACTCCCTGTTTTGCTTAAATAGACCCATTCTTTTAAAAAGTATGGCTCCTGCCAAGAGTTAAACCATGTAGTACATAGATTTGACTTTAGTTATATTTCACATATGCAGCATTTTACCTGTTATTATTATTGTTATTTTACTCCTCTTTCCTATCACTATTAACATCATAGTATAATAATAAGCACCTAGATTGACCAGCATCAAAAATATATATGCACACACATATATACATGTACACATACATACATGCTCAAGAACAGATCAATTCCAATCATACATTGTCAATTGTTTGAATAATAGCTCTTCTCTGCTTGAAAACACTTCAAATTCAACGTGTCCAAAAAGAAAGTTGTCATCTTCCTTCAACCTATTCTTCCCCAAATTTCCCTAATTATTGTCTCACTGTTCTTCACCTAGATTATTACAATGGTTTCCTAATTGTTCCCCTTGCCTCTAGTCTCTCTCCTCTTTCTAATCCATCCTACCACCAGTTGCCAAAATAATCTTTCTAATGAATAATCTATGTTATGCTCACCTGCTAAAACCTTCAATGGCTCCCCATTCACAAAGAATAAAATATAAATGCCTTAGGTTCAATTTAAGGCTCTGCACAATTAATCTCATACTTTCCTTCTCATATTTATTTCATACTATATTCCCTTTCACAAACTCCACATTTCAGACATGTTGAACCCTTTTTCATGAGCTCTTCTTCAAATTGGATTCTTCATGTTCCCTTCCTATATGTTCTATCATGTATTTCTCAATCTATGGAATTTACTCCTTCCTCATCTTTACTTCTTAGGTACAAGGTTCAATTCAGGTGTCATTTCCTGTGAGAAAAGTCCCATGATTCCCTGTGTGTTAGTACTCTCTCTCATGGGTGTTAGCAATCTATACCACCTCAATTTTTTCCTATATTTCACTTATTTATGTACATGATAAGTCTTGCCCCAGCAATAAAAAATGTATAATCCTTAAAGACAGCAACTGTTTCTTTTTTATATTTTTATTTCCAGAATATGGCATAGTATATTGCACACAGTAAAACCTTTAACAACATTTGTGGGATTGGACTGGATTGGACTGGATATTAAGACTGAAGTTTCAGGCCTACAATAACAATTGTTCACATTTACATAATGCTTTAAGATTTGCAAAGTGCTTTATATATTTTATTTTGTCACATCAATCCTTTGACGTAGCTGCTATCATAATTATTATCATTTTATAAATGATGAAACTGAGTCTCAGAGAGGGTGACTTTTTCAAAAACACACAGCTATTAAGTATCTAAGTTAGAATTTTAATTTAGATCCAAGTTCAATAGTCTATCCATTATATCACACTGCTTCTCAGAATTTTATATGGAATGATTAATAACTAAATAAACAATTGCTCCAGAAATATAGGAGAAATATAACAAAATAGCTCTGATTTAAGTCAGGAAATTGACAAATATGGCAAAATACTGGAGTGCTGTAAGAAGACAGTTATACTCATACAACCATACATACAATTTAACCAACCCTTGTGTAAAGCTATTAAAAAGTATACTTTTTTTAAGTGACTAAAATGCCCTATCCTTTGATGAAAAAAAAAGATCCCAGTGCCAGGAATATAATATAATATAATATAAGAAGAAGATCAGACAGAAAAAAAAAAATTCCAAATACAACAAAATATCCATAACTAATTTTTTTCTTGTGGAGGCAAAGAATTAAAATCAAAATAGGCAAGTGCACTGAAATATAGCTAAAGCATAAAAAATAGTGAATACTTAAAAAAAGCATAGAAAGACAAATTGATGCATAGTGACAAGAACAAGGAAAACAATGTGCATAATGACTGCAAATGTAAACAAAAATATCCAAAAAGAAAGAAATTAACTTGATGTAACTCTAACGACTAAGCTTAGACCTAGGGAAGAGTTAAGAAAATGCATTATCCTACCCCTTTTTACAAAGCTGAAGGAGACTAAGGGTATGCAAAAGCCAGATCAAATTAGCTAAATTTTGGATATGAGCATTTACACCTAGGAAATCAGCAGATGCTATAAACTAGAGTTTGATGGATTATTTTGTTGATTGTCTAGATTTAAGAAAGTAATGGATAAAATGTTAATAATACAGATTAAACTTAAAAGTATGTTGTGTTACATTTTTGTTTTTCTGGGAAACTGGTTGTTAATCATTTACCAGCATACCACTGATATGCATGCTATTTTATATTGTCAAATATGAAGGATGTGTTGGTTGATCTTTTTTGCTAAAACTTTTTTTTCCTTTCTTTAAAAAAAAAAAAATCTTTGTTATAAATAGGGTAGAATGAGGAAGTATAGACTAAAAACAGAATGTGATATAAAAACAAAAGGTATTAATGAAAATGAGATTTACAAATGTCCTGGATAGACATTATATCATGAGACTAACCATAATTTCTTATTCCAGCCTCCCTTACTGCATCCTATTATGGCATTCTACCACTCTCTACTAAAATCTACCTCCACGCTAAAAGTAGATAGCAATAAGATATATTCAACAATGAAAAAAGAAATGTTTAGTTTATATTCCTATTCATTCAGCTGTATCACAACTGATTTTCTCTTGGAAACAACTAACCTCCAATAAACATACAATCATAAGAGAAAAAAACATGATTCTCTTCACAAAACAAATAAGACATATCTTCAGCATCATAGCAGTCTCTGGCCAAAGTTCCCTTAATTATGTTTGACTAATATGACATTCTGTTCAAGGAAAATTAATGAACTCTGATGGATATTTAAATCCTGCCTCCTCAATTCCACAAAGAGGTAAGAATTTAAATAAACATTGACATATAATATATTCATGTTCTTTCACCCTTTAGAAGATATGATTTACTAGGTGGGACTGAACATCCTGATATCTGAATTGAATTTATGAAGGTGACATGTGCTCTCTTATAGGGGAAACACAAGCTGGCAGCTAGTTAACAGACATAACACCTTTGCCCCATGTATAATTTCTTTGCCTCCATGACCAGCAAAAATCTAATTCAGCTCACATACCCACAAAAATCCAAAGATTAAGATGACAAGAGTGTGCCACATGTAAGTGCCACACAAGGAACTTTGTGTCTCATTTTTTAAAAGCATCTCCTTTTTAAAAGAAGTTGTATCAATAATTCCAATGAATAAAAGGATTATACTCCATTATATATTCACATAAAGAATAAATGTCTGAGGCTAAATTGGAATTCAAGTCTTCCTGACAGACCTAGTGCTCTTGTGTGGCTTATTTATCTCTTATCAATGTTATGTTTAAGAAATCAGTAATCCATCAACTTAGCATAGTGTCTGGTACATTGTAAGCTCTATATACATGTTAGGCAATCTACTAAGAGCTAGAAACACAAAGATAGATAGATAGATAGATAGATAGATAGATAGATAGATAGATAGATAGAAAAAAAGGAAGAACAAGGAAAGGAAGGAGTAAAGAAGGGAGAGAGGAAGAAAGGAGAGAAAGAAATGATGGAGAAAAGGGAAGAAAGAGAGAAGGAAGGAAGAAAGGAAGGGAAAATGAGAGAGAGAAAGAGGAAGAAAAAGAGGGAAAGAGGAAATTTTGTGCCACAGTTCCCATTTATTGTCCTGACTCATTTTCCCTAAATTGTCCTGCTCAGTTTCCCTGAATTTTTCTGCCTCAGTTCCTAATTATTCTGCTCAATCCTGCAACACCACCCTTCCCTCCTAATCATCATGATCCAGATAAGGAGAAAGACCTTCTATCTTAGACATCATGACCCCAGACCTTCCCTATTTATCAGAATGTCAGGTGCCTCCCCCCATTCTGTTATTGTTCTTCTTGATCCCAACTTATCAGAATGTCTGGTGGCTCCCCCCTCCCCCACCCTATCAGAACCGGATTGATAGTCAATTCCCACTCACAGTGCTTGACTCTGCCCTTGCCTCAGTCTACCCCCTGGTAGCTTGGAACCACCAGTGTGTGTGTGTGTGTGTGTGTGTGTGTGTGTGTGTGTGTGTGTGTGTATATATATGTATATATATATATATATATATATATGTCATTGAGATCTCACATTGGCTACTCAATGCTGGATTCTTGGAGACAATAGTCTCATTTAGCCCTGGGACCAAACCATGAATCCATTTGGTCCCAGTAAATCTCTCCCTTTCAAATAAAATATTAAAAACTCTCTAATCTCTATCTTGCCTCAGTTTCTCCAGAATTACAGGAGGAAGGGAGAGAAGAAGAAAGAGGAAGAGAAGAAAGAGAGGGAGATACAGAGATATCAACAAAATATATCTAAAGTGAATGGAGAGAGTGCTAACAAATGAGGAAATTAGGAAAGACTTCACACAGCTAACCATTGAACTGAACTTTGGGGGAACCCAGGGATTCTTAAGAGGCTAAAGTAAAAAAATACAAGCTTTAATACATAGAGAAGAGTTACTTTCCTCAAACATGAAGGAATGGACTTAAATTAAGACAGGAGAGAAGACTATAACAGATTTCTAATAGAAAGTACTTGACCATCAGATGATTAAATGTGAAACTTCTCAAATTAGAAAAAACTTCCAAGGGAGGCTCTGGGGTATATTTAGAAATCCTGAGAATCCGGAAGATAAGTATCTTTCTTAAATGATTTAAATTTGGGGCATTCAGTTGCTTAGAAACAGGAAGGGTAATGACCTCTCATGGTAATCTCCAACTCTTTGACATCAGAAACACTCAAAGAGTTTTCCTACATGTGGGGTATAAAAAGATTGATTTGGTAAATGGAAAGCAACTTCTATCTCTAGACTATCTCAAAAATCCAAGTCTTGTTTTCTAGTCTCCTTATTGAAAGAAATCCCAGCCTTTATCCCCTTTCTCTTGATTTTAGCATCCAGAGAGAAAGTGTCCATATTTAATATACTTAGGAAAGGCAAGAAATTTGGTGAAATAGTAACACAAACAATGTTGCAGGAAGAAACTTTCCACAAAATGGCACAAATCACCAAATTTTCCATCAAGATACTTTCTCAAAAAACTCCTCTATTCCTTTTTAGCCTTCTCTAAAGTCTTCCTTCTTCACCTAATATTTTTACTAGCTCTATTCTCCTTCCTCTAAGATACTTGTGAATCCCACACCAGGAGGAGAGGGTCTTCATTAGATCACTGTCTACCTTAGCATACACAGAAGGGAGAAGTGTCTCAGCTTCTGTTTTAAAGTGAATATCCACAAGCCACCTGAAGAGGCAAGTTATGTGGCTTCAGAATTGGTCTTAGAAGTCCAAGTAGGAATCACTCATTCCAGTTAAAATGCATTTTGCGATTAGGTTTTGTTACTGAAAGCCTTTAATAACAGAAAAAAAAGAAAAAAAAAAAGTTTATTCTGAGTCTATTACAAGGCTAATTTTGTGTTTATGTGTTGTGTTGATGGGTTCAGCTATCTTTTTTGTCCTTGAAACCCATTCTAGTAATTCCCATTAATTACAGTCAACATTACACTGTAACTTAATTAATCCTAACAGCCCCAAAACAAGTAAATCCAGTCAATGAGTAAGAAGCATTCTTAACTATTGTTACTAAGTATGCTGAGCTATCTACAAATGTTAAGCCTCTTCTAACATCAACAACACATGAGGGGGAGAAATAGACCTTTAATTTTTAAGAGAGCCCTGGAATTCCTAGTTCTCCTTAATAAAAATTTGAAGTAAAAGAAATAAAGGGAAAATATATAATGTTCTCTATATCATTTAAATTAGAGAAATAAGGAAATGGGAGGAAGGAAAAAGTGTAAGGGAATTTGAAATCAAACAACCAGGGTTCAGATAATAATTCCACAACTTAATACCTATGTCAACTTTAGCAAGTCATTTAATCTCTGGTTCTCAATTTCCCCAGTTGTAAAATGTCAAAGCTGCAAAATGATTTTATACCTCTAAAACTATGAATTCTAATTGCCTAAGTGGAGGTTTGCCCACAAATGGTTGGTTGGCTAATTGTTCAAAGGCAGTAGGCTGATTTCATCATTTCTCTTTTGGCCAAAAACCTGAGGGTCTTCTCCTCCCAGCTTTATTTATTTATTTATTTGGGGTTTGGGTTTTTTGTTGTTGTTGTTGTTGTTGTTGTTTGTTTGTTTGTTTTGTTTTGTTTGTTTGTTTTGGAATTAGGTGAAAGGTCATTCTTTGCCTGGATTGCTATCCAGCTTTAACCACAGAATGGGTGTTGCCTCAGTCACACTGAGACCTGTTGAAGACCTTAGCTTAAGAAAACCTTGGTCTCCCATTGCATCTAAGACCATTTCCAGTCATCTTGATTTTTTCTGGCCACTGGACCCAAATGGCTCTGGAGGAGAAAGTGAGGCAGGTGACCTTGCACAGCTCTCCCTCACTTAAATCCAATTCATTTGCATGTCACAGCATCACCTCCCTGGTGTCATGGTCCTCCTTGGCCTTCTAAGGCTTACTAAGGTCCTCCAAACAACAGCAACAACAACCACCTCCTGTAAATATAGTACACCATAGCAATCATTATTGTATCCTTCCTTCAAGCCAATGTTTGCCTTACTACCTTACCCCACAGTGGCTTGGAAGCATCAAGCTGGGTTCTTTAGTCATCCCATGTAATTATTCTAAAACCATAGTTGCCCGAACTCTCTCTGAAATCTTCCTTTTCCTCATCTACTATATTCCCTACTCTGGCTCTTTTTCTCCTTAATGGTACTTTCTTCCCTTTCAATTTAGAAAGGACTGCAGATTTTCACATCACTCATATCTGAACTATTTCAGAAATCTTCATCCTTCCCTGCCACATTGCCCCTCAAAAGTACCTTTCCTTCTCTTCCCTTTCCAATCATCTTCTCCTATTAGAATATAAATTCCTTAAGTTGACTGTCTTGGCTTTATTGTATCTTTGTCCTTAGCACTTAGGACAATTCCTGTCACATTCTAAGTGTTTAAAACATGCTCTTTCTTTCCTTCTTTCTATCCATCTATCTACCTATTTATTGCACAAGAATCCATGAGTCACTTCCACGGTCAATGAGCCTAGGGACACCTATGCTACCCACCATTCCAGTTTGTTTACACAATAGACTGACTGACTGGAAAGATGGTACTGCTAATGATGAAACACCAGTGAGGTTATGTCTGGCTTTTCCAAGAATCATAGCTGTATGATTCACTCCTGCCAGAAACAAATGCCTAGAAGTTGTGAATTTTAGATCAACACTAATGCTGTCAAAGGCCAGTCCATATCCCATCAATGATTGCCATACTTTTACACTTTGGTCATTGTTTTCAATATCTATAGCTCAAAAGGTAGTCCTTCTGATTTTTCCTCCTCATGCCAACCTCTTCCTTCTCCAGTGAGGAAAAAAAGAACCTTTACACTATTTAATTATATCCCATTTATTGATTTAGCCAAATCCTTGACAAAGGCTATTCATCTTCAGAAGGGTAATATAATAACTGATGGCATTATAATGCATTCCCTGAGCTCCCCATGTGTCATTTTCTTTATTCTCACAATCTCTTTTAGGCTCTGTAAATAAATAGAAGAGGGGTGGTGATGGATCAGGCACATATCATTTTCCCCAATTAACCAGTAAAAAAAGAAGGAGCAGAGAGGAGAGGATTCCAGAAAGCACAGAAAGTGGAAAGTTCTTTCCATTTGGATATTCTGCCTTCATTGAAATAATCCCTTCTCTAGCCTCCCACTCAGCGTATCGCAAAAAGCCCATGGTACTAATTGCTATTCTGCCAGTAACCTGCACACTTGCTAACCTTTCCTTGGTCGTAAGCCTTAGAAAATGCTTCGTGTATTATGTAACACTCTTGTTTCTGTCCTGTGAGAACTGAGAAAAAATCTTTCTGACAAGTAATCTCATATGTAAAAAGCAATCTGCCAGAAACCTTGGTAAATGTACCTGTAGTTCTTTCACACATCCCCACTTACATTAGCTAGCTTGAGTGTCATGAATCATATCTATCTTATGCCCTGGGAGCAGAATATGATTACTCAATAAAATCAGCAATGCCCTCTCCCCCTGAGATCCTGATGCTCTAAATTTTATATATAGCATTCCAAATCCTAAGTTTTAAAATTTATTTTTTCTAAGGTTTCAAAAAATCTCTGCTTATCTTTTCCCTGAAGCTACGGTTTCCCTAAATCTAAGGAATCTAATTTTTTTTTTTTTTTCCAGAATGGACCTGTATTTTTCTCGTTATAAAGAACCCTGCCAATAAGAAAATTCCCTCTACTGAGCATATCCACTACTGTTCTACAACTTAGAGTCATGGAAAGATCCCTGGGTCATTGAAACCCAAGGTCTTCTTTGGAGCCATGATTAACACAGAGACAGAACAATCCCAAATAAATTAACAATAACACAGAAACTCACCAGAAATAATCTCTTAGGTTTGAAAAGTTCATTCTTGACCTTATCCTCAAACTTGAAAAACCACCCTATGAAAAAGCTTTTCCTTTCCTTTTTCCTTTCCCCCTAGACTTTGTCTACAAGTGATAGCCTTTAGAATAAAAGTCTGTCATAACCAGGTTTTACCCCAGTGGAGCCTCTTGATTTATCTGAGGGCTGGTGTAACAAAGTCATAGCTCTTAAAGCCATAATAACACAGAACAAAAGGAGCTTGTACCCAAGGTGCCGGAATCTTAAAGAAATGTGATTTTTTTTCTCACAACTGTTCCTTTCCATGTTGTTCTCTACAACCTTTAATACCTGGCACAACTACCTCTGAGCCACAAGGACCCAACCAGTCCTGTGTATCACTATGCCCATCCTTCCACCTCTTCCTATTCAATTGAATTTGTCCTAAGCACAATTTCTAGTTACAAGTCTGGATTTCTGTTCCTAACTACTGTAGCTGGGGTGTCATTCTTCCTTAACCAGAGTGCCAAACGATATTTTCAAATCTAAACTTAGGACCAGAAAATTTCCTTTTGCAATATCAGATTGCAAAGTACCCTTTTTAGTTATACCTTTCCCAGAGATTTGAGTGATAATCAAAACATCAATATAGTTGCTTTTAATGTGACTCCTACCCAAATAATCCAAAAACACACAAAAATACACTAAGTCTATAGTAATTGGGACTGCAGCCAATAAATAGTAAACCCTCCTAAAATAGACATGGATGGTTAAATTATCTACAGCTTCCACTAACCCTAGTCTGCAGTGTAAATAACCTACTGTGTTTCAAGCTTTGGCATTGGAAGCCCTTATCCTGTCCTCTCACAGTAGTGAGTGAGTTTAAACCCAAACCATAAATGGATAGAAAAAAGCAAGGCAACTCAACAGAAAGAAAGTTCAACTGTAATGATAATAATGACCTGATGATGAAAAGCCAGCTATAGGGGGAGGATGTTCTATGATAAAGTAAAGGGAATTATAAACCTATCCAAAGTTTGTCCTCATCTTGTAAAGAGCATAGAGCCAGAGCTTCACTACTCTAAAATGGTGTTGACTGAGACTACCCCAGATTTGGGGGTCTGCAAAGGTGAAAAAAAAAGACCATGGTATTTGAAGGGGGAGGGCAACAATAAGAGGATGATATTATATTTGATCCTGGAATCTGTAGATAGATAGTGGATGAATGTGTGGAGTAGGAAGGGCAGGGTGGAGGGGAGAAGAATAGACATGGTCAGATCAGTATTTTAGAAAAATATAAGAAGAACTAGACTGGGGAAAGAGTTGAGTCAGAGATATCAGTTAAAAAACTATGAAATTATCCAGAGAAGTGATGAGGATTCTGAACAATAGGGGTAGCTTTCTATTAAGAGAAGAGAATGTATATGACAGATATTGTTGAGATGGAATTAACCAAATTTGGCAGTATTTATAAAGAATGATAAGCTAAAAATGACCCTGACGCTGAAAGCCAGGGAGACTAGGAGAAGGCTGGTACACTTGACAGTAATAGGAATGTTCAGAAGAGGGGATAAACGGAGAAAAAAACTTTACTAATATAAAGTGATCCAACTATTCTGGAGAGCAATTTGGAAATATGCCAAAAAGCTAATCAAACTATATATACCCTTTCAATTGAACAATACCATTACCGGGTCTGCATTCCAAAGAAATCATTGAAAAATAAAAGTATCCACACATACAAAAATATTTATAGCAGATCTTTTTGTGGTGGCAAAAAACTGGAAATTGAGGAAATGCCCTTCAGTTGGAGAATGGCTGAACAAATTGTGGCATATTGATATAATGGAATACGACTGTGCTATAAGCAATGACAAGCAGGCTTATTAAAAAAAAAAAAAAAAAAAAAAAACCTGGAAAGAAAATATGAACAGTGTAAAATGATGTGAGTAGAACCAGAATGACATTGTATACAGTAACAACAATGATCAATTGTAAATGATTTAACTCCCAGCAATACAATGATCCAAGACAATTTGAAAGTATTCTTGATGAAAAATGCCATCCACATCCAGTGAAAAAACTGAGGGAAAAGTCTGAATGCATACTATTTTCACTTTTTTATTTTCTATGGTTTTTTTTTCTTTTTTTCAGTTTCTTCCTTCACAACATGACTAATATGGAAATATATTGACATGATATGTACATATATGTATACATATTTATAGAAGCTATATTAAATTGATTATCTTCATGAGAGAAGGGAAAAAAGGAAAATGGAAAGAATGTGGAACTCAAAAAAAATTTTTAAATGAATGTTGAAAATTATCTTTATGTAATTGAAGAAAATAAAATACTATTAATAAAAGGGGGAAGTGCTAGCTATATCAAAAGTAAGTTAAAAGAAGGAAATCTGAGGTATAGATTAGGATAGACAAAATTATTTTTATTTGAAAACATTCTGATTTGCTAAAATTACCCAAAGAAATCAGTAGAGAACCAAATTGATAAAAGTGGACACAAATATTATTGATTTAAATGATTAGTAATTTCAGTAAAGATAAAGAGATAAAAACAAATCTAAAGTGTTGTGAATAAACTTAAAAAATATTATAGAAAAGGCTCATTTAAGACAGTTATATGTTGATTAAAATATCTGTAAGTCAATTTGCCAAAATTTACATTAAGGGTAAAATGAAAAAAAAATTTTTTTTAAGTACTCATCCCTGAAATAAAAAAAGACAAATAATTGAAGGCATATTCATTGCTCAAGTTTTGAGCCATGCCTTTATAATCAAAATTATAATACTTATCTATATTGATTTGTATATTTAGTGCTATGCCATTCAAACTAACCAAGAGTTAACTTGACTAGAAAAATAACAACAAAAATGCATTTGGAAGAATAGTCTTGAATTCATTGGAAATTACAGGAAAAAAATAAAGGATAAGCATTGCCACATTTCAAAATATATTATGAAGCAATAAATATCAAAGCTATTTGATATTAGTTAACAAATAGCAAAGAAAATCAGTTAAAAGGTTAGATGAGCAAGAATCAGACATAATCAAACTCAACAGAATAACATTTGATAAGCATAGAAACAAACTACTGGGAGAAGAATTCACTATTTGATAAGAACTATATATAAAAGGTCACATAAGGAGATATCTTTCATAACAGTACACTGTTTAGTTAAAGAACAGAAATGACAGAAATAATAACAAAAGTGAAAATAAGCAAGTTCAACTATACAAAATATAAATACCACAAGACCAATGCAGCTATTTAAAAAATAATTTGCCAAATTTAAGAATCTTTGTAACAAATTCCTTTGATAAAATTCTTATATTCAAGATATATAGGTATCACACAAATACATAAGATCAAAAGCTATTCCCCAATAAATACTTAAAGGATATGAATTTTTTTCCAAAAAAAAAAAAATTGCAACCTGTCAACAACTATAAAATTCATCATTAATAATAAGAGGATTGTACATTAAAATATTCTTAAATTTTGCCTTATCACCAGCAAAATTATAAAAAACAAAATTCATCAATATTCAAGGGATTACAATTCTTAGCGTGCAACAAGAAATTTGGTTTTACACACACATATATTGTATCTAGGATATACAGTAACACATTTAACATGTATGGAATTACCTGTCATCTAGGGGAGGGAGAAGAGAGAGGGAAGGAAAAATTTGGAAAAGAAGTGAATACAAGGGATAATGTTGTAAAAAAAAAAATTACCCATGCATATATACTGTCAAAAAAATTATAATTATAAAATTAATTTAAAATTTTTTTTTAATATTCAAGGGATTACTTGAAGATAGTGACACAAAAGCATTGTTGGTATAATTGTGACTTGGTCTAACTAGTCTGGAAAACAATTCATGGTTGGACTATGCAGATCAGTAACAGAGAGAGCCTGGGTATATCAAAATATTCTTTAGTTACCAAAAAAAAAAGAAAAAAGAAAAAAGAAAGAAACAAAGTAGTTGCTTAATGAGTTAGGAATAGAAGAAAAAAATGTGTTATAGGAATGTAAAAGGATGTTCTCATGCCACTAGAAATTATAAATTTGGAGAAATTTTTAAAAAGGAACAGATATGATGAATTGATACAGAATGAAGTAAGCCAAACATAGAACACAATAAAACTAAATGGAACTATAATAAGATAGATACATGAAAGCAATACTCAGTGAACCCAAATACTGATGTATTTGTAATGATCAACCATGGCCTCCAAAAAAGAATTGAAGTAATTCATTCATTTTAAAAAAGAAGTAGGAGAGAACAGATATAGAATCTTGCATACATTATTAAAGAGGTCACAATGTTAGTTTTGCTTAACTATGTTTATTTCTTACAGTAGAATAATACCCAGAAATGGCTACAACCTAAAAAACAAAAAGAAACAAGCTTTCTTAAAAATACACACAAACATACACTTCTTTAAAATGAGTTTTGTCATCTTAACTGTAGAATAAAAAATTTGGGATTAAAAAGAAGTCCTGAAGCATGTCAACTAAGAACATGCTTTGGTGGAAGAAGCGGCCACAATGAAAAAATTGCAAATTACCAAAGTACTGACTATTTCTAAAAATGGATAAATGAAAATACATTAATTAGCTTTATCATTATGCTAAGTGCTGGATCTAAAAATATAAGCAACTGAGACAGTCCCTTCCCTTAAGGAGTTTACATGTAATAGCATACAACAAATATAAAAGAAATGTAGTTGAAGGGAGAATGGCCAAGGACATGCAACATGACTTGGAGTTGGCCATGAAATGGAACTTCTCAGAGCTCTGTAAAGGGCTGAAACTCTTGAGTTAATGCACTGAGGTGGGACAATCGAGCACTTAAGGCTAATTACCGATTGGACAATACTCTATTAGCATATGCTTGGAAAATGGCCCTTCCCACTATCCTGTGCTGGCCCAATCATTTGGTGTATACAGAGAATTGTAGGAGGGACTGGAGGAATTGTAGGAGCAAGAATAGTCAGAGACACTTTTGGGAGGGAAACAAGAGATGAGGTCGGGGAGATCCTATTCATACATTCCCTTCACTTCTACCTCTAAAAACCACAAATAAAGACCAAGGACTTTTGCTTATCCTGACTCCAGCTGATTCCAAGGTATCCAGGGTGCTAATGCAGTCATCACAGAGCTCAAGGTCCCAGAAGTAAGTGTCTGACTAGAAGGAGGAGGGCCAGAATACAGGATTACTCCTAATCCAGGAATTCCAAAATTCAACTGATCTGTGTATTATGCCATAGATTTAGATGTGTCACAGCTATATTTGGAGAGGTCATGGACAGAAGTAATTGATAAGTGTTCAGTGGAACTCCAAAGAACATACTATTTATATGCACAATTTTTGTAAGAGTTTTGTATTTTTCAAAGGGCAAGGAACAAGAATCGAGGATATGATATTCAAGGAAGGTTTACATTAGTAATAATGATCAAGACTTTACTGATGTGCTAATATTAAAAAATTAGAAGGTTTTACAAAATGATAGGCACAAAGGAGAACTGGAGAATATAATGAAATGCAAAATAAATAATTTTGATTAAATTAAATAAAAAAGCTTTTGCACAAACAAAATCAATGCAGCCACAATTTGAAGGGAAGTAGAAAGCTGAGAAAAAAATTTTACAGCTAATATTTTTGATAAAGGCTTCATTTCTAAAATATAAACTGATTCAAATTTATAAGAATATAGGCCATTCCCCAATTGATAATTGGTCAAAGGATATGAACAATTTTCAGATGAAGAAATTAAATCCCATTTATATTTATGTGAAAAAATATTCTAAATTAATATTGATTAGAGAAATGCAATTTAAAACAACTCAGATACTATCTCATACCTCTCAAATTGACTAAGATAGCAGAAAAATATAAGTGATGGAGAATATGTGGAAAAAATTGAGACACTAATGCGTTTTGGTGGAGTTGTGAAATGATCCAACAATTCTGGAGAGCAATTTGGAATTATGCCCAAATGGCTATAAAACCATGCATAACCTTTCATCCTCTACCAAATCTGTTATCTCAAAGAGATCATAAAAGAGGGGAAAGGACCCACTCTTTTTGTAGTGGCAAGAAACTGGAAATTGAGTAGATGCCCATCAATTGGGGAATGGCTGAAAAAGTTAAGGTATATATGAATATAATGAAATAGCACTGTTTTATAAGAAATGATGCACAGGTTGATTTTGGAAAAGCTCAGAAGGACTTGCATGAACTGATGCTGAGTGAAGTGAGCAGAACCAAGAGAATATTGTACATAACAACAAGATTATGTGATGATCAGCTGTGATAGACTTGACTCTTTTCAACAATGAGATGATTCAAGGCAATTCCAACAGACTTGTGATAGAAAGTGCCATTCACATGCCAAGAAAAAATTATGAGACTGAAGGTGAATCAAAACATAGTATTTCCACCACATTGTTGTTGTTGGTTACTTGCTTTTTTTCTTTCTCATGTTTTTTATCCTTTTGATCTGATTTTTCTTGTGCAGCATGAATATTATGAAAATATGTTTAGAAGAATTACACATGTTTAACCTTGTAATGCTGGAGAAACTGAGGCAAGATAGAGATTAAATAGTTTTTATATTTTATTTGGAGAGAGAGATTATTGGAGAGAGAGGCCAAAACAGGATCCATGTTGGCTCCAGGGCTGAATTGGACTCTCATTTCAAAGAACCCAGCTGCGAATGTGAGGTTCCAATGAAATATATATGACTCTGAATGATCAGGATAGACATAGGCAAGGGGGAGGAGTCCAAGCTTTGGTATGTAGCGGGAATTTCCAGGGACAATTCAAGAAACTGAGCCAGAACAATTTAGGGAAACTGAGGCAGAACAATTTAGAAAAACTGACACAGGACAATAAAAGGGAACTGTGGCACAACAGTCTTGGGAAGGGAATTAGAGGTAAAGAAGGAGAAAAATTTGCAACACAAAGTTTTGTAAAGGTGAATGTTGAAAACTATCTTTGCAAGTATTTCAATATAAATGACACTGTGTGGCTTAGCCTAAAAGGTTCCCCAGGAGGATTTGGCATTCATTCTGAATTACCTGCAACAATCATTAGTTTCAAATCTCAACCTAAACTTCTTTGTAAGAATATAAAACATATTTATACATTGGTTAAGGACTTACAATATACTTTTTTCTCTAGATCTGTCAATTCAAAATATGAGGCTGCCTTTCTGTATTTGCATTACAAGTGAACATTATGTATGAATAATAACAACAATAAATGAGCCCCAAACTACTTTAAATTCTTGTTTCTCATTTATTCTGGAATAAACCTGGGATTTATCCCCATATTCTTCCTCTTCCCTTCTTCTTCCTCAAAAACCTTCTCAAAGTAAAAAAAAAAGCATAACATCCAATTACCTGCCTTCTGCAAGACATGAGTCAGCCTCACTGCTCATTAGCAAGTCTGGCAAGGGACAGGAGGTGAAGCCAGAAACTGAGATGTTGGGTCATCTGGGCTGATGTGTTAACTGTGTTCAACCTCCCTTTCTCCTTCACTCCTATAAGAGGGAATTGGCTATATGAGAAGTAACAGGTAAGCAACAAGCTGTTCAATTTACTAAGATGGGAATGAAACTTTTGATATCCAGGGGTTGCTATTCAGAAAGAGTCTACTGGGCATTTTTTTAATATCAAGATGAAATCTCTGTCACTTCTATTTGTTGGTACGAGATCTACTGCTTAAGACCAAATAGAACAAATCTAATAATTCATCAAATAACTGAAAGTGGCTATTATGTGTCCCCTACATTTTTTCTTTTTCTAATTAAATAATCAGTATTTTTTTGCAAAAAAAAAAAAGTTATACAGTAAATCCCTACTATAAAATAGGTCACCTCTGTTAAACAGATTCAATTATAATCTAGGTTAAGTCATCTATGCAACTCCCACCCTCCCATTGCCCACCCCTCCCACAATACAAATTTCAGATAAATCTGACATGATTAGCCTATAAAGAACTAGTCTAGTTCATTAACACTAACATTGTAAAGGCATTCTGTACATATATATGCTAAATCTCATCATTACAAAATAAGGAAAGAGAATCATGAGAAGAGTGTCCTCCTTGAAGAGATACATTAGTCATTTAATCAATCAATAAATATTTACTGAGCAGGTACTATATTAATGTATGTAAGAAATTCTTCTAGGCACCTAAAGAAATAAAAGATAAACAAGATAAAATTAAGATAATCTAAGAGGTCATAGTGCTGTGGAAAACATAAAACATTCAAAAGATTGTACGCTTTTTTATTGCTTTTCCTAAAATGCACATTCTATTTAATGAACTCCAGTGGTATCCTTTTATCTCTAGGACCAAATATGAACTTCTCTTTTTGGTAAAGCTCTTCATGACCCTTTTTATCCTCCTACTTTCCTTGCACATTTCCCTCCTCCACAAACTCTAAAATCCGCCATGCTAAACTACTTACTGTTCTCACACAATATTCTATCTATTATCCCCCTGACTTATTATACTAGGCTAGTTCCACTCCTAAAATGCTCTCTTTTCACCTCTAGGACACCTCTTAGAATTTCTTGCCTCCTATTATACTCAGTTTAAAACTTTCTCATTCCTAATGTCTGTTCTTATGGGATTACCCTACTTTCCCCTAGTTTCAACTATTCCAAATGTATCCTAAAAGTTATAGTTATATATGTTCCTTGAGGACAAACTGCTTTTTGCATGATCCTATATTTTTTTCTTTGTAATCCCAGTGCTTTAAAATAGTATCTAGCATATGGTTAATATTTGAAAACAAATAGGTGGTTGCAATGGATACAGCATGTTGCCTGGAGTCAGGAAGACCTGAGTTCAAAACTAGCCTCAGATACTTATTGGCTTGTGACCCTTGGCAAGTCACTTCTGTATTCACACTTTCCTCAATTGTAAAGTGGGGATGATTGTAGCTAGCATCTACTTCGCAGTATTGTCTTGAAAATCAAATGAGATATTTTTAAAGCATTTAGCTCAATGTCTGGCATATAATGCTCCCTCCTCTTCTTAAGAAGTATTCATTCATCAGTTGGTTAATTAGTTGTTAGGTTTTTTCATTACACCAAACCAAATTCTCAGTCTTTGCAACTTCTATCCATTGCTACTTATTCTGGTTATTGGGGTCAAATAAAATAAAAATAGTTCCTCTTCCCCAGATTAGACCTTCAAAAATGTATCAACACCAATCATGACCCACTAAATGTTTCTCCAAGCTAAAATTACCTGACTCCATCCAATTTTCATGACATAGGTTAGTCACATTGAGACATAACTCAATAGGTTAGTCACAGACCAGGGTGTTCATATTTTAACTCTCACCACCATCCATAACTGGTACTTTCATGATCCTGAATGCCGACATTCCTCTCTCTGATCATAACTTTCTATTCTTATATTTCTCCCTTTGATCCATTCCTGCTAATCCTATTATTTGTCCTATGATTTCCATTCCCTTCATCAACCTCTGTTCTTCCAGGCTGTTACTTCTGTTCTGAATTCACTTTCCTCTTTTGGTTAATCCAACTAAATATTGTCTTTCCTTCTTGAATTCCTGGCCCCATGTCCTGTCACTAACACCCTATAAACAAAGCCTGTAGATTCCCATTCTAATTACTGAAGAATATGATTCTATATGTAGCAGGAGAAAATATTTTCCCTCCCTAGATCTATGGAAAGATAATTCCTTCTTGGATTCAACACTACTTTGCCCAGACATCTTAGCCCTGAAAGTTATTCCCTCTCAGGAGTGATGCTGCTCACCATATTCTCATTAAGCAGAAGGTAACTTAGATTCTAGTGAGTAGTTCCACAGATGCTACTTTCAGGCAGCCAAAAGATGAGCCCCTATAAAGAGGTTCCTACTCAGGCTGGGTCAGCTCCTGAGTGTCCCAGAGATTTTGCCAAAAGTCACAGGAGGTAAGAGAAAACTAATATTCAGCCTTTCTTCCTATATAAATAAGCACTCTTTTACTCATGTGGGTGAAGAATTTCCATTAGAATTGAGAAATACAAATCATATAAGCGAACAAGTCATTTATTGAGGAGGCTTGTCCTTTTGCATCACAAATGCCATGGGAATGCCAGGAAATACTGTCTCAGTTAAGGCAATTCTGCTGCCAGGACTATATATACTTGCTGCCAAAGGAGAGGACACCCCCCTGAGTTAGAGAAGGCCAACACAGAATGCATCAGGAAAGACTGCAAGCATACTGACCCAGCTTCTCCTCAGGCAACTGGTGAATAAATATTCTGGGCATTCTCCTCTCTAGCAGCTATTGGCAAGGGAGCATTAATTAACTTCTTCATTCTTAGAAAATACACTGGGAAACACTTCCAGTGGGTCAGCCTTTCTTTTGGAATCTGTGAATGGTAATTTCAAGGGATATAAGTGGGCATCAATAGGCAGAACTTCCCAGAGGCAAAGGGGAAATTTTGTATACCTAGCACATATTGGAAGGTTCAAAAACATGAGGAAAAGTCACTTGTACACTCCTTAGCCAAAAATGTTCCATTTTTAGGTGTGGCGAACTTAGAAATAATTATACTTTGCATGTGCCCTTTTCATGATTTCAGAGCTCTGTAAGGCAAATCACTTAATCATATCATATAATAACAGATTTAAAATTAAGATAGACTTTAAAGATCAAGTCCACACTCCTTCCTATTTTACAAATGTAGAAACTGAGGTCCACAGAGGTTCACCCAGTCTCACACAACAAGTATCTGTGCTAAAATTTAATCTGGCATAGTGTCAGAGCACTGGCCTTGGAGTCAGGAGAACCAGGAGAATGCATATCCCGCATTAGAAACTTACTAGCTGCAATTTAACCTTTTTCTGCCTAGGTTTCTTCATCTTCAAAATGATTGCATTGGACTTGACAGTCTCAAATCCCTGATAGCTCCAAATGTATTATCTGATGACTTCAAATCCAGCATCCCATCCACATGGCCTCTCTTAACTTCTGTGGACCTTTATAAAATGAAGGTACTAGAATGGACAACCTTTAATGATTTTTTCCATTTAAGCTGATTGTAATTTTGCATTTCCTTTCATTTGTTCTTCATATCAACCCTGTGTAAATGATAAAGCCCATATTAACTCCCCTCCCTCTTTATCTTTCTTTATCTCCCTATGTCTCTCTGTTTCTATCTCTGTGACTGTGTGTCTCTGTCTGTCTGTCTGTCTGTCTCTCTCTCTCTCTCTCTCTCTCATACACACACACACACACACACACACACTCACACTCACATTTTCTCTTGTCTAGATGAGAAACTGAAATTCAACCATATAAAGAACTTGAGCAAAGCTAAGAGTAGAATTTGGAATTTTCATAGCTTTCATACTCACTGTCCTTTCTCTCTTTAATTCTAAAATCAAAGAATCATAAATATCTTCAACTGCAAAGGATATTAGCAGACATTTTTCACTTTATAGACAATGGACACTAAAATCCAGAGAAATAAAATTATTTTGTTCCTTAAGTGATGGAACCAGGATTTCACTTGAAGTTTTTTCTGTCTATTGATTCTTCTATTGTATCTCCTTGCTTCTCTTATTCTTCTTCAAGGAAGCTGGTTGTTGTCCTTTGTTCTTGAAGAAGACCAAAATAACATCACTATGTTAGAGTCAAGTTATAGTGTGTCTGACAGTAGCTGATCAGACAAAATGAGCTCAGACTATTCTGCCGTAGGTCGGACACAATAGTCCCCATGAACATTTGAAGTTGTTTCTCTAACTATGTGCATCTTATATTTCTTCTGAGTTAATTCACTTCGGCTTTGCTCTTCTTCCAGGGAATAGAACAGATAGAATCCTGCTCCTCCTCCATACTCAATGATACATGTTTTCACTCCATGAACCCTGATGTGGGGGAAAAAACATGGTAACAGTTTGTCTAGTGCAAAGATGTCTATGGATCCCTTCTCAAAATAATGTTGTGTTGCCTGTGTTCACAGCTGAAGGAAATGCTAAATTTCAGTTAGAAGTTAGAAGAAATTAAGGGATTATTTTTCCATTCAAATGTATAGAACACTCCCCCCAAAAAAATCATGACCATAGAGCCCAGGGTGGAAATGAGTTTGTGGGCCCCACCTTTAAAACCCCTGATCTAGCAGAAAGGAAATGATAGCTCCCTGATAAACACAACCTAGGCATTTACTTGGATTTCTCCAGGGAGTTATAAAGCAATCAGAAAGAGGGTAGAGAAAGAGGCCTATTCTTAGAATGGATTCAGTAGTCTTAGGAAGGAGGATGTGAAGGACAGGTGATATGTTAGGGAGTGGAAAGTTTCAGCCACTAGTCAGGAAACTAGGTGCTCAATAAAAACAAGATAAAAGGAAATAATCCAACAGACTGGAGAACAGCTAGCAACAAACAAGTTCTGTTAAAAAAAAAAAAAAAAAAAGCTGAACTAAATATTGAGCTCAGCTTAGTAAACTTCTTTCTAGGTCTGAAAACCACTTCAGAAGGGCAAGAAGTCCAATGAACCAAGTTCTGGTACCTGTTCATCATAACCAAATAAAACACAAATTGATCTGGTGATGATTGTCTGAATGAATGCTGCGGTAGTAAGGAGACAGGTACATGATAAATAGATTAGATAGACAGATATATATATATGTGTGTGTGTGTGTGTGTATTTATATGTATGCATATATGTATACAAATATCATGTTTATTATGAAGAATATTCTAGCATAAATTCAAATAGAAATTAAATAAGAATTGGTTAAATTTAATTGAATATTTGAATGGCAGTTACATTCTTGCTTTCACCAGCAGAAGTGTTCTTTCTTTCACATGTCAGTTTATATCATGGACTAATCCAGATGTAATCCAGAAATTTCACTCTAAATATATATTTCTTTTACTCAACTACATACCTTAGGTTAAATTATATCCCTTTTGCTTGAAGTGATCTGTAGATCATCACTCAAACCCCATCTAGCACTACCTGAGTTTTCATTCTCAATCCCTCAAATCTTTCACCCCAAAGTTTCAACCAAAACCAAAACTTCAACTGTACTTAATGGAATGCCTCTTCCATAGGAAACAAACTTCCCTTCATCTTAAATTTTTTTTTTCTACCACTCCTTCCATTTATTAACTCTTACTGAAATCACAGCCTCTCTGGTTTCCCTTTCCAGTACTGAATGCCCCTTCACTCTTTCTCATCAGCTCACTTGTGGAGATAGAAAATTGAAATACTCCTTGTTCTCCATTGCCATTTCCAGGTTCTCCTCCTACTTCCATCACTCAGTAACCTCTCTTCCTTTGAGGTTCGTGCTGTTCACATCTACCACTAAATTAAAATCCTGGTGGCTGTTGTCTACAGATACCCAGATTATTCCTCTTCCTTTTTCAATGAGTTCTGAACCAAGTTTACAATCCTGCACTCTTACCAGAGGATTTCATTATACATATTGAATAATCCTCAAACACCCTATCTACTCAGTTCTTTAACTTATTTACTTCCCATGAACTACTTATGCATCCCACCTCAACGCCACAAAAAGATGTTCCCTTGTTCTTGCCACTATCCATAAATGTATGCCTTCTATGTTCAAGAATTTTGAAATTCCCTTATCTGGCCACAGCCTATAAGATCTTTTATCTTTTTCTCTTGCCTTCTATTACAAAACCTTCTTCTCTTCATCTACACTATTGCTTCCAATCCCTTGACTTTTCAATTCTTTCCCAGACCATATTGCCTGCACTACTTATTCTCTTCATCCTTTGATGAACCAATTTGTCAACTCTATATTGTTTCTCCTTTCTTCAATTCTTAACCTCTTTATCATATTGCATATTACTCTCACCATTTACCACCTTCATTCCTGCACACATGCAGCTGGATGTGTCATCACACAACTATTCTGACTGGGTAAACTATAAATTTATTACACAATCTTAACTGAGACCTTGCTTATACTTGTCAATCATACTATACCTCCCTAATCAACTTACTATTTTCCTCTCCACAGTAACTTTTCCAAAACTTTTCATTCTTCCCCAAACCCATGACTCCCCTTCTCCCTAGTCTACCAGATAAGAACCTTGCCTCAAATTTTACAGAAAAAAATGAGGTCACTTTCAAGAATTCGTCTGTTCCTTACTGCCTATCATTCATGTCTTCTGCCATTCTCACCTCCTTCACCTTGTTTCACTTGATAAAGTGACCTTACCCTTTACCAAGTTTAACTCCTCTACTGGAATCAAGTGATTCCATTCCATTCTCTCTTCTCCAACAAATTGTCTCTTCTGTTACCCCAACTCTTTCATTTATCTTCAATTTTTTACTGTCTACTGACTCCTTTCCTACTACCTACAAATGTGCCCATGTCTTTCTCATCATAGAATAATTCTTGAGTCTTCCTTCCTTCCTTCCTATCATCCTATATCTCTAATTCCATTTATACTCACACTATCTAATAGGTGACTCCACTTTCTCTCTTCACTCTTTTTCTAACCTCTTACAATCTGGCTTCTGACCTCATACCTATGAAACTACTACATACAAAGTAACTAATGTTCTTTTCATTGGGAAATCCACTGGCCTTTTCTCAACATTCGTTCTCGATTTCTCTGTAGCCTACCTTTCATTTTATTGTAAAAGGCAATACTATCCTCTCAGTACCTCAGGCTCACAACCTAGTAATAACATATACATACACATACACATACACCGCACACATCCTATATCCAAATTTTTGCCAAGACCTGTCAATTTCACCTTTGCAACATGTCTTGAATCCCCTTCTTTTCTCTCATATTGCCACCATCCTAGTGCAGGTCCTCATCACTCAGTGTCTTTTCTATTCTGACAGCCTGTTAGTGGATCTGCCTGTTTGAAGTCTTTGTACTCTAATCCATTCTCCATTCAGTTACTGAAGTGATTTTCTTAAACTGCAGACTTAATCACATCTCTCTGTCTCTCTGTATTCTCTCTCTCTCTCTCTCTCTCTCTCTCTCTCTCTCTCTCTCTCTCTCTCTCTCTCTCACACACACACACACACACACACACACACACACACACACACAAACATACACACCATCCAGTCCTCCTGGATATGCAAACAGAAGCAATAGTCCTGGGCCCTCCACCATCCAGAGCTTTGGTTCTGGGACCCAGAAGTCTTGGGTTCTCTAACCACAACGTTGCGTTCACCTAGGCTCCTACTGCTACTCTTGCTTCTGCTGTTTCTCCTCCTGTTGAGAACATAGCTTTTCCATGTCCCTTCTGGTACTACCATTTTGGAAGCGGGAGTCTATATATATATACTGCAGCCACATCATCCTGTAGGAACTTCACCATGATCTGCTTCCCCATATAACCTCAGCATCATGAACTCCAACTGGGCAGTCCTGTTCACTGCCTTCACTGGGAAGGAGCTGCCTACAACTGAGGGCAATAGCAGGGGTGGTGGTTGTCAGGCAGTACTGGCCAACCTTAAATCTAATGAGTATCAAGCAAGCATCAAATACTAATTTTTTTCTTGTTGAAAGATGTGGGATATTAAATTCAATTAGTTCCAAAGCAGACCAGTACCAAGGTACCACTGTAATTCCTTAAAAATTCGAGTTGGGCAAGGGGAAGCTAATAACTTCATAAGACATCAAGAAATATTTTTTCAAAAATCAAAAGAATAAAAAAATAATAAAAGGGAACATGAAATAACTCATTAGAAAAATAACTGACCGGGAAAAGAGATCAAAGAAAGATAATATAAAAATTGTTAGACTAACTTGAAGTTATAAACAAAATGAGTGTAGGCACTATAGTTAAGAAATTATTAAGAAAAATTGTCCTGAAGTTTTAGAACAAGAGAGTAAAATAGATATTGAAAAAAAATTCATCCATCATCTCTTTCTGGAGATCCCAAAATTAAATCTCACAGGAACATTATAGCTAAATTTCAAAATTTCCAAATGAAGAAAATATTACAAGCAACTAGAAAGTAACAGTTTAAATATTATTAAGCTGAAAACAAGATAACACACTAGTTTCTACACTAAAAGGGCATGAAATATGATATTCTGAAAAGAAAAAGATCTGGCTTTACTACCAAAAATAGCTTACCCAAAAAAACTGGGTGTAATTCTTCAAAGGAAAAAAAATTGGATATCTAATTAATTAAATGACTTTCAGGTTTTTCTCAAGGAAAAAATCAGAACTAAACAGAAAATTTGATGTACAAGGATCAGAAGAAACACAAAAAGATATATATATATATATATATATATATATATATATATATATATATATATATATAAAATAAAGTTAAACTGTATACTTCTTACGTGGAAAAATATTTTTAACTCTTGTTGTTATTACTAGAGTAGTTCAAATATCCTATACAATAGATTGAAGGCCTGGAGTTAAGTTGATTATGATGGAATGGTCCTAAAGAATAAATTTGGTAGGAAAGTTAAATTGGAACAATTTATTTCAAACAGAAAAAAGCATGAGTGGAAAAACTGCTACAGTAGAGGGAATGGAAAGGTAGAGGGTGACTAGTGCAGGAGCCTTATTCTTAACAGAACTGGATCAAAGAGAGAATATTATATACATATAGAATATAACAATTTCTTATTTTGCAAAGAAATGAGGGTAAAATTATTCTTAAAAGGATACTTGGATTTGGGAGATAGGTCAGAAGTAAACTAGACTTCTGAGCAAGGCTAGGGGAAAGAGAAGAAGAGGAGGGAGGGAAAGTAGAATGGAGGGAAATAAATAACGAGTATTTATAACTTTGAATAGGAATTGGATAAACTCACCCACAAAATAGAATTGGGCCACAGAATGGATCAAAAACCAATACCCAATAATATGTTGTTTACACAAAACACATTTTAAAATGGGAAATACACATAGAGTACAAAGGACTGCAGTAGAATTTATTGTGCTTCAGCTGATATTTGAAAAAAAAGGAGATGAGGATCTCAGCAAAGTTAAAGCTAAAATAAATTTAATTAAAAGAGGTAAACAAAAAAGCTACATTATGTGAAAAAGTACCACAAATAATCAGGATATAAAAAAGTAAATGAATTATAGATGAAAATAGATAGCAAAACTATAATAGTGGTGAACATTGACCTTTTCTTCTCAGAATCAGATCAATCTTACCAAGAAGTAAATAAGAAGGAAGACAATGAAATGAATAGAACCTTAAATAAACCAAATATGATAGATATCTGGAAAGAACTAAATGGGAATAGAAAGAAACATATGTTTTTCTTGGCAGTATATGGGGCACCTTTACAGAAAGTAACCACATAATAGAGTATAAGTCCTGTATAGTTACAAGAAAAGCAGAAATATTAAATGAATCCTTTCTAAATTACAATACAATAAAAATTTTATTTAATAAAACACTATGAAAACATAGATTAAAAAATAATTGGAAGTTAAATAATCTAATCCTAAGAACATGTGGGTCAAAAAAATCATCAAAACAATAAATACTTTTATTAAAAATAATGACAATGAGATAATGCATAAAAACTTATGAAATGGAACAAAAGCAGTAATCAGAGTAAATTTTATATCTCTAAATACATCAATAAAACAGAGAAAGAATAAATCACTGAATTCAATATGCAATGCAATGCAAAAACAAAAACAAAAACAGAAAAAAAAAAAAAAACCTGAAACAGAAAAAAATTTTAAATACCAAATTTGGAATCCTGAAAATTAAAGATGAGATGAACAAAACTGAATGTTAAGAAAACCATTGAATTAATAAATGAAACTAAAAGTTGGTTTTATGAGGGGAAACAATATAATAAATAAACATTTGATTAATGTGATTTTTTAAAAAGGAAAGCAAATCATTAGTATCAAAAATGAAAAGGTGAATATACTATATTCACTTAAAGTATAAACTTCAAGCAATTATTAGGAGATGTTTTGCTCAATTATATGCCAATAAATTTAACAACTTAACTGAAATGGAAGAATATTTTTTTAAAAAACATAAACTGCCTAGATTAACAGAAAAGAAAACAGAATGTCTAAATAAACCTGTTCTAGAAAAAGAAATAGAACAAAATCATCAATGAATTCCCTAAGAAAAATCTCGGGATCAAATGCATTCACAAGTTAATTCTACCAAACATTTAAAGAACAATTACTTCCAATACTATGTAAACTATTTAGGAAAATGGGTAAAGGAGTCCTAACAAATTCCTTTTATTACACAGATATGGTGCTGTTACCTAAATCAGGAAGAGCCAAAACAAAGGAAATTGTAACCAATTTCATTAATAAATATTGTTGCAAAAATCTTAAATAAAATATTAACAAAGAGATTACAGCAATTTATACACTAAGATGGAATGCAGGGCTGGATCAATATTAGGAAAACTATCAGCATAAGTAACCATATAAATATAACATTAACTAACAAATCATATGATTATCTCAGAAGATGTAGAAAAAGCATTTGACAAAATACAGCACCCAATTCCTAATAAAAACACTAGTGAACATAGGAATAAAATTTTCCTTAAAATGATAAATAGCATCTATCTAAAACCATCAGCAACCATTCTCATTATGTAATGAGAAGTTAAAATTGTTCCCAATAAGATCAGGGGTGAAACAAGGATGTTTAAGCACTATTATTAAATATTGTACTAGAAAGCTTTACCAATAAGAGAAGAAAAAGAAATTAAGGAAATTAGAATAGGCAATGAGGACATAAAATTATCACTCTTTGCAGATGACATAGTATACTTAGAGAATTCTAGAGAATCAACCAAAAAATTATTTGAAACAATTAACAACTTTAGCAAAGTTGCAAGATATAAAATAAACCCAAAGAAATTATCAGAATTTCTACATCTTATCAACAAAGTCCAACAACAAGAAATAGAAAGAAAAATTTCATTTAAAACAACTAAAGACAACATAAAATATTTGAGAGACAAATCCAGGAACTACAAAAACACAGTTACAAAATACTTTTCATACAAATGAAGCAATATCTAAACAAGTAGAAAAAGATCAATTGCTCATTGGTAGATCAAGCTAATATAATAAAAATGACAATTTCATCTAAATTAATACATTTACTCAGTGCCATATCAATTAAACTGCCAAACTTTATTTATAGAGCTAGAAATAATATTAACAAAATTCATCTGAAAGAACAAAAGTTCAAGAATATCAAGGGAATTAATGGGGGAGGGTGTTGCAAAAGAAGGTGGCCCAGCCCTATCAGACCAAAAACTATATTCTAAAATGGCAGTCATCAAAACCATTTGGTTCTGGCTAAGAAAGAGTAGTGGATTAATGAAATAGATGAGGTAACAAGACACAATAGTCAATGACTATGGTAATCTATTGTTTAGTAAATCCAAAGATTACAACTTCTGTGCTAAAAAACCACTATCTGACAAAAATTGCTGGGAAAACTAGAAAGTAGTATGGCAAAAAACCAATAGAAAGACCAAGATCTTACCCCCTATACTAAGATAAGATTGAAATTAATTCATGAATTAGATATAAAAGGTAATACTATACCCAAATTAAGAGAGCCTGTCAGATATTTGTAAAAGTGAGAAATTTATGACCAAAGAAGAAGCAGAAAACATTATGAAATGCAAAATGGATCATTTTGATAACAATAAATTAAAAAGGGTATTCATAAACAAAACCAATGCAGCCAATATTAGAAGGGAAGCAGAAAGCTGGGAGGCCATTTTTATCGCCAGTATTTCTTTTTTATTTTTAATTAAAGCTTTTTTTTATTTTCAAAATATATATGCATAGATAATTTTCAACATTATCCCTTAAAAAACCACCTGTTCCAAATTTTTTCTCCCTCCCTTAGATGATAATTAATCCAAAATATGTTAAATGTGTAATTCTTCTATACATAGTTCTACAATTATCATGCTGCACAAGAAAAATCAGATCAAAAAGAAAAAAAAGAGAGAGAAAGAAAACAAAATGCAAGCAAACAGCAACAACAAAAACATGAAAATATTATATTGTGATACACATTTAGTTCCCATTGTCCGCTCTCTAAGACCACTGGATCAATGGATGTGGCCATCGTCAACAATGAGATGAACCAAATCAGTTCCAATAGAGCAGTAATGAATTGAACTAGCTACACCCAGTGAAAGAATCTGTGAGATGACTATGAACCACTACATAGAATTCCCAATCCTTCTATTTTTGTCCACCTGCATTTTTGAAATTGTACACTATTTCCAAGTCCGATTCTTCTTGTATAGCAAAATAACTGTTTGGACATGTATACATATATTGTATTTAACTTATACTTTAACATATTTAACATGTATTGGACAACCTGCCATCTGAGGGAAGAGGGGGAAAAGTTGGAACAATAAGTTTTGCAATTGTCAATGCTGAAAAATTACCCATATATATATCTTATAAATAAAAAGCTATAATTAAAAAAAAAAAGCCAAGACCATTGGATCTGGCCTAAATCACCTTGATGTTGAAAAGAGCCATGTCCATCAGAACTGATCATCTTATAATCTTGTTGTTGCTGCGTATAACATTCTCTTGATTCTACTCACTTCACTTAGCATCAGTTCATATAAGTCACTCCAGGCCTTTCTGAAATCATCCTGCTGAACATTTCTTATAGAACAATAATATTCCATAATATCCATATACCATAATTTATTCAGTCATTCTCCAACTAATGGGCACTCACTAAGTTTCCAGTTCTTTGCCACTACAAAAAGGGCTGCCACAAGCATTATTGACCATGTGGGTCCTTTTCCCTTTTTTATGATCTTTTTAGGATACATAGGCCCAGTAGAGACACTGCTGGATCAAAGGGTGAGTATAATTTGATAGTGCTTTGAACATAGTTCCAAATTGCTCTCCAGAATGGTTGGATCAATTTACAACTCCACCAATAGTGCATTAGTAACCCAATTTTCCCACATCCCCTCCAGCATTCATCACTATCTTTTCCTGTTATCTTAATCAATCTGAGAGATGTGTAGATGACCTTAGAGTCATCTTAATTTGCATTTCTCTGACCAATAGTATTACCAAAAAAATTTGTTTTATTGAACTAGGAAATATAATAACAAATTCATCTGGAAGAATGAAAGGTCAAGAATATCAAAGGAATTAATGAAAAAAATGTGAAAGAAGGATGTTTAGTAACTGTAGTATAAGGCAGTGATTATCAAAACTATCTAATACTAACTAAGAAGTAGAATGATGGATCAGTGGAATAGAGTAGTAAATGATGATAGTAACTTTGTATTTAATAAATGTAAAGATTTAAACTTTCTAGGATAAGAATTCATTATTTGGTAAAAAAAAATTGTTGGGGAAACTGAAAAGCAGTCTCAAAAATTAGCTATAGAACAATATCTCACATCACTGATGAAGATAAGGTCAAAGTGGATATTTGATTTAGACATAAAAGGAGATAGTATAAGTAAATTAGAAGAACATGAGACATACTATCAGAATTATGGATAGGAATAAAATTTATTAATAAATAAATGATAGCATTATGAAATATAAAATGAATAATTTTGACTAAGTTTAAAAGGTATAAATAAAACCAATGTAGCCAAGATTAGAAGGAAAGCAGAAAATTAAGGGGGATGTTTTACAGTTTAAATACAATCTGCTATTTCAAATATATAGAAAACTTTATCAAATTTATAAAAATGAATCATTCCTCATTTGATAAATGTTCAAAGGATATGAGCATGCAGTTTTTGGAAGAAGAAATCAAAGTTATGTAGAGTCATATAAAAATGCTCTAAAGTTATTATTGATTAGAGAAATGTGAATTAAAACAACTTTGAAATATCATCTTACACCTAACAGACAGACTAAAATGCTAGAAGGGGAAAATAATAAATGTTGAGGGGAAGTGAAAAAATTCAAGACACTTATGGAACTTGTAGCTCATCCAGTCATTTTGGAGAGCAATTTGGAATTATCCTTTGACCCAGCAATATCAGTATTAAGTCTTTTTCCCAAGGTGATCAGGAAAAAAAAGAAAAGAACCTCTATATTCTAAAATATTTAGAGCATCTCCTTTTGTAATGGCAAAGAACTGGAAACTGAGAGAATGCCTATCAATTGGGGAATAGCTGAAGAAGTTGTGATATATGATTGCTATGAAATATTACTGTGCTATAAGAAATTGTGAGCAAGATGATTTTAGAAAATCATGGAAAGACATCCATGAAATAATGAAGAGTGAAACGAATAGAACCAAAAGAATGTCATATACAGTAACAGGAATATTGTTCCAAGAGAAACTGTGAATGAGTAGACTATTCTGAATAAGATGAATATTCAAATCAAATACAAAAGACCTACTAGGGAAGACTCTATCCACCTCCAGAAAAAGGACTTATATATGAAAGTAAGTATTACATGGTTTTACATATACATCTCTGTCAAATTTTGGACTTCTCTAGTGTGCATTTGAGAGGGAGTGAAGGGAACAGCTTGAAACTTAAAATGTAACAAAAATAAATAAATGAAAAATATTGAACCAAAAAGGAAATAGAAAGAAAAGATACCAGACTTCAAAGGTGAATCAGCCACTCAAGAAACCTTTGATCTCCAGGAGGCAATTTGTATATACATGGACAGAAACATAATAGCCCACCAAAGCTCCTAGAAACCACTTCTATGACAATCTAATGCTTGTAATAACTTTTGTGGTCTGCAGCTCCCAACCTGGAAAAATGAACATATCTAGACTGAAATACTATCAATTCTTGATAATATTCCCTATGAAAAATGCATTGAGCCAATAAAGTCATCCTTAACTCTCATCAGAAAAATAATGCAATTAGACTCTATGGCCTCTAAGGTCTCTCCCACTTTTAAATCTAGTGGTCTGAAATATTTATTGAAGGAATAGATATATAGATATATCTATATGTATATATCTATATCTATATATATATACATACAAATACATACATATGTGTGTGTATACAGCTATATGAATGTATGTACGTATATCCCTTTTATGTGAGAGACACAGGAAACATAAGACACAACCCTTGTCTTCTTACACTTATTGAGGAAACAAGGCCAACTCACGGGAAACAATTAGAAAATAGTTTGGTTCTGACGAATAATTGCTCAGTGTTGTACATTTAATGTCCTCAAATTTTTCTCTTCAAACTGAAGAATAGATTTACTATACTGGATAAAGGGGAGAGAATGACCTAACTTAGATGGAGCCGAGCCAGAGGAATCTAGTTGTCCTGTCTTGTCCTCAGGTTGAGAACTGTTTCCCAACTGCATTCTGATGGTAAAGTCTTTTCTAGTTCTGCAAAGCATTAGCCTAATTTGACCCCCTTCTTATCTTATCTCTGAGAGGAAAACAAAGGAATAGAACATTGACCTTGAAGAAAGTAGGACCTGAGGTCATAGATTTAGGGAGGGAACAGACCTTAATTCTAATTTAATCATTTTATGAAAGAAAACCTGAGGTCCAGAAGAGTTAAGTGATTTGCCAAAGGTAAGAGGTTGTAAGCCACAGAATCAGATTCAAACTCCTCTCCAAATCCCCTCTAGATGTATACACAACAAGCAACAAGGATGAACGGCACTGTCCCATGGCTTTCTCTTCAGGTTTATTTCAATTCTATGCCCTGTCACATCAAATAATTTATCAGTAACTTTACAGAAAACAACTAAGATACCCTCTCTTCAACATGAACCTTCTTCCAAAGATATTCTGTAGTGGACAGCCCCCTGGTAGAAGGCAAATGGTACCTGAAGTTCAAACATGTTGGGTCAAATCTCTTGACTTGGGTACACAATACTACTGGAACTTTGGAGGTTTGCCAAGGATGGCATCTTTGACATAATACACAAGACTCATTATTTTGCCAAAAAGCCTTCCTTTGATCTTCAATGGGAAAGTTCAAGGAGTTCTTACTTACCCATTGCTTAATCAATACTGGCTTCAAGGAGAAAAAAAGGAAAAAAGTAGATCCCTTATCTTTTCCTCCCTGGCCCTTCCCCCCTCTCTCCAGCACCCCAAAGATGCTGAAAATAGCCTAATTAGATTGTCCTGATGCCTGGGTGCCATGGAGATAGTGAAGCACAGATGCTGTCACAGCAGCCGTTCTCTCTCTCTCTCTCTCTCTCTCTCTCTCTCTCTCTCTCTCTCTCTCTCTCCTATTATGTGTCTGTCTCTTTATCTCTCCTCTCTCTCTCTCTCTCTCTTTCTCTCTCTCTGTATTTATCTCTGTCTCTCTCAGTTTTTGTCTCTGTCTCTGTTTCTGTGTGACTGTCTTTCTGTCTCTTGTCTCTTTGTCTCTCACACACATACACACACACACACACACACACACACACACACACACACACACACACATATAATACTTGAAGTTTTCATGCTATCTAAGTCCTCCAATGACATAGGTACCAGCCCACTGCTATGTGCTGACAAATTACTTAGCAGAAGCTACCAGGGCAGAAGGAAGTAAGCAATAGAGATGACCCAATTGCTTGCCTGTAACTCAAGATGTGAAGGGAAATATTTGTAAAAAACCAAATGAGGTAGTATGGGGTGGCTAAGTAAAAAGGGTGGTGATTCTAGAATTAAAGGATCCAGGTTCAAATTGTAACTGTGCTATTTATTATGTGTTTGACCTTGAACAAGTTTTACTTCTTTTGGCCTCTGTTTATTCACCTATAAAATGAAGCAGGGAAACCAGATCATAAATTTTAGAATTGGAAGGGACATTAGAGGTAATTTAGTTCAACGTCTTTATTTTAAATATGAGGACATGAGGCCCCAGGGATGTTAAATGATTTGCCTGTGGTCACACAGCTGCTGTCTCAGGCAGGATGTGAATCTAAGACTTCCTGACCCCAAGTCCAGTGTTCCATACACTATACCATGCTCTAAATTTAAATTAAATTTGCAACCTAGGAATTTCTTCAATAGAAACCCCTTTGTAAGAAGTGAGGATAAGGAAAGGGAGAAACAACCACCAATCAATTGGATAATATTAGGCTAATTCTGTATTTTTAAAAATTTTACTGGGACATATTTACTGGGATATGGGATTGTTTCTCATCACTATTATTAAGCACTAAGTATGCTTACTTTAGGGGTTCTTAATCTATATTCATGCACTGCCAGAGGGTGCTCTGTGGAGAGGTCAAAGGATACATGAAAGTGGATAGGGAAGAACAATTTCATTTTTATTTTCACTAACCTCTAACTAAAATTTAGTAGGACCTTTTTATTTAAACTATTTAAAAACACAATTCTGAAATGTCCAGTCTTTATCAGACTGCCAAAGATATTCAATGACAGAAAAGAGGGGTTAAGAACTCCTGGATTATTTATTTCATAAGAAAAGTAGAAATATTCTAAGACCATAAATAAATTATGTTCTATCATAAAACCTAGCTTTATCTCTATATAGGATAATTTTTAAAGGCCCTGACTAAAATAGTTTAATTACTATTGTTGTGCTGGGACCTACCTTCTGTCTTAGAACACATTTGCCTTCAGTACAGCTCCTGATTCTTAAAATGGGGAAAAGAATTTCAGCTCCTTTTTGATTCAAGGAACTGAAATGGTTAGTCTCAAAAGGAGGCATGGGTTGAAGTGAGGATTGGAAGAGACATTAAAGTCTTCAGGTAATTCAAGAGTTATCATTTGGAAAAGGGATTAGATCTGTTCTTCTTGACTCCAGGGAGCAAAACCAGAAACTGTAAGAAGTCACAGAAAAACAAAAATAAGTTTAGTAAAAGGAAAAGTATAATCCGGATAGATTCCCTGTTTCAAACTTATAGGAGGGCATGGACAAAAGTTATACAGGATGGATAGATATGGATGGGTTGGAACCTCCAAATCCATAGGAATAACAGAGTATTAGGGAAAACTTCCCAATAAGCTATCTCTAAGTGGAATGGCAAGAGAGGAGAAAAGAGGAAAAAAGAAGAGAAAGGGGAGGAGAGAGGACAGGAGAAAAGGGAAGGGGAGGGGAAAGGAAAAAGTACAGGAAGGAGAGGGATGAGTTCTTCATTACATTAAACTTTATTTAGCTTTTAGGGTTCTATACAACTTACTATCAATCTATTTTCCAATTGTGTTGAGTCCTGCACTTTGGAATCCAAACTGGTCTCTCTCTTAATCATGACACTTTTTGTATCATCTCTGTGACAGGCCCTAACCATAACCAGTGCCCAGAATGTACTCTTTCCATACTTTTACCACACAGAGTTCTTCTCTTCTTATAAAATGCAGCTTTAACATACCATCTTCTACATGAATCCCTCCATTTGCTAATGATCTTCTCCCAATCTTAGTTTTAACTAGTCCATATGTATTTAACAATGTTATATTTTTGTTATATATACTTTAATATATTTCTTTCAATGGACAAAAATGAAGTGCATGGGACATACTAGATACTTGATAAATACTTGTTGATTGATTGATTGATTTCCTCAAACAAAAGCTAGCTGCCCACATGGTATTTTAAAGGCAGTTGGAATAGGTTGGACTAGTTAGCCCCTGAGATCTTTTCCAGTTTTCTCTGTGGAGATATCCTCATTGTCCATGAATATATAATTTGCTCATTATCTCCTCCATCTTTCCATATGTTGTATCCCTCACCTAAAATAGTTTTTCCCATTCCCTCTACCCATGCAAATCTTCTCTATGCTATAAGTACTTATCCAGACATATACTGTGAAGTTTTCTCTCACTGCTTCAGTTTCTTCTCTGCCCCAAATTACTACAGTGCTTAAAGCCAATACCATACAATTTAGTAGTTAATTATAAGCTATTTTATGTTATCCAGCCATTGTTTTATGTGTATGAATCTTGACTCCCCCAAGTGGATTGTAAGTTGCATGGAGGCAAAAATTATGCATTACATCTCCTAACTTTCCTTTCTATGTAACTTTACTTCCTCTAACCTCCTTCACACTAATGAACACCAAATCGAGTCTCAATAAATATTTGTCAACCAGTGGACTGTTTGAGGGTACGCCTCCTCCTTCCAGCTCTTTCCCTCACCTGTTGCTTTCTCTTGGCTTCAACATGCCCCATCCTCTCCAAATACTATTTTTCAGATTCAGAAAACCAAGCTAGGGGCCAGGTGGCTGAAGTAAGTGCATCCACCTAGATTTCCAGGGGTCTTACCTGGCATTACTATAGCCTGACTTTCATGAGAAAATGATGAGTTTGGTAGGCAGCTTTCTCCCAAGTCATGCAAATGCTCAGATGTGAGTCAGTTCCTTTTGCAGATGATATGTTAGCTAATAAAAGCTCATCTGAAATCAGTCTGAGAGTATTTTTTTCACTGCCCATCTGTAGCTTATGCTGCAGTGAAACATGTGCCTTTGTTAGTGACTTTGCAAAGCAAAATTACTCTAGGATTCTGCGCTCTCCTCTCTGAGAATGAAAGCCTTATATGGCCTCATGCCTTTTCCTGTTCACAAGGAAAGGACACATGAGACTACAACATGGATACAACCACTATTCCAAGCAAGCAACAACTGAAATTTGGTGGACATTATGACAAAATGATATATTTACCCACATAAGATGGATGGTGTTGGGAGCCATCCTGCCAGCAAGTAAAATAACTTTGATAACCTCCAGAGGTCAATTTTGGCTCTATAAATTTCTACTTTTCTGCAGAGATAGTCACATTCAAGTCATCAGGCAGACCTAATCCAAGCAGGGACTTGACATGTGGGATAATGGGCCAAATGTTTCCACAAAGATAGAAACTGGAACTAGAAGCATGCTGAAAATAGGTCAGTGTGGACAGCCATGGACATATCCATCCTAGAGGTGGGGAGGATGCCGAATTCTTATTAATGACCTGACACCAGCATCACCAGGGAGAGGGCAAATGCCATCCCCAGTATGATAATAACTGACTTTCCTGTCAGTAGCAAGGACAAAGCTATTGTTGTGCATTCTCAACCCCTGACTCCTAGCATCCTTTTAACTTTTTCCTCCTCCTCTTCTTCCCAGGACAGGATCATACTGCTTAGATCATTATTGGCATAGACATGGGATAAGGTTTTAACCTCAAGAAAAAAATCTGTAAATGTGTTGATTTGGGTCTGTCTTTCAAGTACTAATTAGCTTGGTGTCGGGTCCTTTTTTCATCATTTGGAAGGACAGATGTTTACCATGCAAAAGACATGCCTTATCTTGTTATAAAAGAGAAACAGAAAAACAGCATATATGTGTATATATTTAAGTATGTATATGTGTGTGTGTGTGTGTGTGTGTGTGTGTGTGTGTGTGTGTGTGTGTGTGTGTGTGAAATAAAGTTTATAATGAGGCAGGGAAAAGAAAGCAGTTCCCAAAATAAGAGAATTTTTCTTTTGAGCTAAAATTTCCCCCAAATCAGCTCGCAGCCAGGCCCAGATCTAAAGCTGACTCCCTTATAATCAGTCTTAGATCTCCCCCTTTAAACAACAAATTCGACATCTTTAAAGGAAAAAAAAAAAAAGAACCACCACTTGGGAAAAAAAAACGCCTATGGATGCTCAAGCTCAAAGTCTGGGCATTTACCATTTATTTAAACATATACACTGCTGAACCAAAAAGGACCCTGTAAGTTTCTCATGAGAACCTGAACTTAGCCTCACACATTAGATCAAAGTGACAAATATGAACCTAGAGTGACCTTGCCTATTTCTGTTCTTCTGCTTCCTTGGACATCACACCTTTGAGGTGCTTCTGCAGATAAGATCAGTTATTGTTAATCTAAAATACTGACCCTGGAAGGTCCCCCTAAGCCCATTCCCATCACTGTATACATTCCAAGCCCATTCCTATAATTGAATGCATCCGATTATTGTTTTAGGCTGAGAAATATAATTTTTTGTATAACAGCTGCCTGATGACCTGACTGCATTCTTTTTGCTTCTGTATCACCTGCTTGCTTTGTGATTCAGTCAGCTAGCCTAAACTGTCTTGCCTCAGTTTCTCTGGCATCACAACACATACATACATACATACATAAATGCATGTCTGTGATAAGGTATGAGGTATATAAGGGCCTCATTCTCAAGGAATTTACACTTTAATAGGGAAACTAAGCTTTGGACCAAGTTGGATCTATAATTTGACTGATTGAAGTTGGGAAAAAGGACCCCAAAAGTTTGGGGTCATATACTGGTATCCCAAGGTATCTCAAAAGAATTTGCAGGCTTGAACCCATATCCTGGTCAAGGGGCAAAGTTTATTGGAATTTTAATGCTAATTGGAGGGACTAAATTCCAAAAGAAATTAGCAAAGTGCTAAGAGAGAGGAGACACTTTATCCAACCTTTTATCACTGACATGCTAATTCTGTGGCCCAGAGGTACAGCCAGGGTCAGAAAGTGGTCTCCTGAATTTGGTTCTTACTGATCAACAGATTATCACTACTGTCTCAGGAATTTGGTTCCTGGGACTATCTTGAGGACAGAAGCCATCTCACAGTCAGCTGTGAATTGAGGACTGGTCTATTCAGAATCAGACAGATTGTTGTTCTTAGATTGGGACTGTGAGAAGTCCCTGAAGACTCCAAAGCCAGAAGATTTAGGATTACCAACTTATTGTTAGAACAGAAGCCCCCCCCCCCCCAAATCAGGGGACCTCAAAATCATTGCTGTCTCCTTTAGAAGCTATCAGAGTGTGTGAGGAAAAGGTGAAGAACTTACAGATTAAGCACATATTGATCAGAGACTGTTAGCAAAAGCCTTAAAGGCCTCAGTTTAGGAAGCATGTAATTTTAGATAAGGCCTGGACTATATTTTATTGTTCAAAGAAGAACACTGGTGAGAAAGCTATTCCACTGACCAAATAGGGGAATAGACTTATGTGACCAATCACACTATGTAGAGGGTGGGATTTGGGGGGTTCTTTGTCTGAAATATATAAATATTGTGAACATTTTCAAGGGAGTGACCCTGTCCTGCTGTGAAGTTGGCTCACAGACCAGGATGGGGTCCCCTTCTCAAGATTCTAATAAATAATTCAGCTTTCTATGAGTGATCTCTGTAGTAGTCAATTTGGGTAGGTCTTTTTGTCCCAAACAAGAGGGACTCCACTTTCTCTGAAGTTTATACTTTTAGCACAGGGATCCATAATCTTGTTTGTTTTACAGACCCCATTGGTCTCACCCAATCTGGTGAAGCATATGAGTCCCTTCTCAGAGTATTATTTTAAAATGAATAAAATGTGTAGAATTGCAAAGTTATCAAATAACATTTTTAATTCAAGATCATGAACCCTAGTTTAAGAACTCATGTCTCAGAGAGGTTTCACGAGCACTGAAATAACTTGCCTTGGAATTTTGTTCAAAGAAAAGCTTCTCTTATCTTGGAAACTGCTTTTTTTTCCCCTGTCTCATTATAAGTTTTATTTCACACACATACTACAGTATACATACGTAGATATACACACATATATGTTGCTTTTTTGTCTCTTTTTTATGGCAAGATAAGTTGCCCAGTTAAGTAACAACCACTATGGGTCATTGGTAAATCTGAACCTATGTCTTTATGGTTTTGGGTCAACTACCACACCTCTCTGCAAATAAAACATAAGAGGTATGAACAAAGAGACAGACAGATTTGAAAAGGATCAATTTACCTCCCTCCTCTTGTCTTCCCTCCTCCTCCCTAGCACCACCAAATAAATGTTTTTCTTCAAGGCAGCTGGAGGTATGAAAACAGCTAGGGAGCAGTCAGATGAGCAAGGTCCACTTTTTTTTAAAAATCTCTTCACAAGACATTGGCCTTTTCTCCATGGGGTAGCTAAGAATCCAGCCACACTCATAAACAAACAAATGCTGCAAAAATGGGAGCATATCAGACTCCTGGGAATTTCCCTCCTTTTCTTCCAGGCAACCCAAAACTGTTCTGTGGCCTGGTTCATCTACAGGCTAGAATGTCTCTTTATGTCAAGATAAAAGAGATAAATAGAGTCTGCCCAGGGTCCCAGGTGATACAATAAATAGTTCTCTCCTAGGACAAAGCACCTGCTACCTATCCAACCTGTAGACTTTCAAAATCCTCCAAATAATGAATTACCAAGGTGGTTATTCAAATGGAATTGGAGTGAGGAGAGAAAAATAAAAGGGGAGAAAGAGAGGAGGAGGAGAATGACAGTTACCTCAGCACAGAATAATTCTCTTCCTTATAGACCAGAGGAGAGAAAAGCAAGCTGAAAAAAAACAAAAAAACAAAAAAAAAAAAACCTGGAAACCCTAAGAAATTGCAATATCCATAATATTCTTTGTGGCTGTACTAATTAATGGGCTTAAAAAAAAACCTTCATACAGATCATGAATTTTTTATGAAATCTATTATATAGTTGCATTGGGGAAACAATGTGTTTGCTCCTGGTAGGAAAAGAGGCAGAGTTGAGAGGAGAAAGGTTGAGAATTTTTCCCATATCTGAGACACATAAGGCTATTATTGTAACATTTAACATTCATATAGCAGTTTTCATATGCATAGTTCATTGTTTATACATAGAAAAGCTCCCAGAGCTAAGCTCCTACAGTTTAGTCCATTGTATTTAAGAGAACAATAAGGAGAGGTGTCAAAACTAATGGAATAGTTTAAAATGTGAAACTCTTTGGATCTTTAGGAGAAGAGCTAAATTTTCACCAAGTTATTATCCAGGAGATGTCATTCATTCTATCCAAAGGTGAAGGGAAGTCTTTAGTGTTTAATTCAATATCCTCCCCTTTGTTGTTGTAATTTTTCCATCATGCCAGACCTTCTGTGATGCCATTTTTGTTTTTCTCCAAGATACTAGAGTAATTTGTCATTATCCCTCTTCCACTCATTTTACAGATGAAGAAACTGAAACAAAGTTAAGTGATTTGCCCAGGGTTACACAGCTAGTTAACCAAATTAGAATACACAAAGATGAGACTTCCTGACCTCAGCCCTCTATCTACTATACCACCTGGCTACCCAATAATGCCTCTATTGTCTTTTAAAAAGTAAATTTGCTTTTTTAAGTGCCTTTCTGTCTATCCAAACCTATGTCTACTTGCCTAGAACTGGTATAGGATGAAGGAATGCTCAATTCAGAGTCATGATAGTGAGTTCAAATCCATACCTTGCCATTTACTTACTACCTTTATGACTTTGAAAGAGTCATTTACTCTCTTGTTGGTCATCATTTCCTCATCTGTAAAATAAAAAACTTGAAGGAACAGAAGATCTCTGATCCTATGACTGGCTCCTCTAGGAATGGGAAATTGAATTATTGGTGGATCAGATATGCAGCTTTAAGCTGAATATATGATATTCATATGGTGATATGATAAAGTTGATGAAGATGTTAATGATGATTGATGATGATGATGATGATGATGATGACTGGAAGAAACAAAATATCTTGCCAAGAATTCCACTGACTCACTAATGAATGCAAGAAAGATTTATTTTACATTCTTGCAAGAATAGGTACCTAGGTGGAGGGGGGACCAATGACGAGGGGGAACACTGAAACTCTAAAACTCCTTGAAGGACAGATTCTTCTTGAATCCTGGCATCTGTAAAATACCCTGCCCAAGGGAAATAGGATAAACAGCTTCATTTTGTTATCCTGAGAGATGAGCACTGATAATACTATTGATTAAGCTTCCCATTGAATTAAAGATCAAGCCCAGAGACTCATTCAATTCCAACATTTTCCCGATGGGAAGGTACCCAGCCCCCATCAAGAGCAACCCCGAGCTTGTAGCCAAAGCTTGTATTATAAAATGAGCCAACTTGGGGCTCAGTCCTTGCGGAGAACCTAACATGCCATGCCATGCATAGGAGCAACCCTCTGCCTGCTGAAATGATTTTCTCTTTCAGTGTTACCCTCTCTTTATCTTCCTCACCTATTTCCCTAACAAGACTTTATACTTCTCTTTCAGGACTCCTCCACTAGAAACTTTACTTCTTTAACAACCTTGCCACCAAAGAATTCAGCCTTTCTATTCACGTATAGCAAAGGCTGACTTCCCAATGCCAATAATAAACTTTTTTTTTTTTTAACCAGTCCAGCTTTTCAGTTTCCTAAATTCCTTTACAAAGGACCTCCAAAAAGGGGTTCTCACAATTCCCTACCTTGTGCCGAATCCTAGGGGGATATAGGAGAGCCAAATCTCTTCATTTGGTTTCCTGAACCACAAACCTGCCACTAACCTCATCATTTAATTCCCTGACCACCAGGAACCCTAATCTCATCAAGTAGGTGAAACTCCAAAGGCAGCACTGTATTTCCTGCCCTGAAGGAAAAGTCCCTCCCCTGATCACCATTAATTGATACAGAAATTGCAGGTATCAAATCTCTACCCCTCATTATATAACCAGTGCATTCTAATAGAGTGAAAATTAACTGTGGATAGCTAGGGACAAAGAACAAAAGATTCTTTTCAAATCTTAAACCATCACTCCTGATTATAAAAGTCAGTCCCTGCCCCCAAAAAGCTTACATTCTTATATTCTTTGGGGGGAAGACAACCTTCAATCTTGATTATTCTTTGATGTTCTTGTTGGGTTTCAATTTTCTGATTTAAATTTCATTTCTCCAATTTAATTTTCATAACTGCAGAAACCAAATAAATGCCCATCTATTTTTCACAATAATGATGATGATGATGATGATACTATGTAATTGGTGACTGGTCTCTGGGGTAATATAATACCTGTACTCAGTCCCACGCAATAACATTTCAGCTCTTAACTTACTGGAAATAATATCCATGGCCAAAAAATACAAATTACAGAGGAGAATGAGGAGCATTAGGCCCTCCCAATAACCCTGCTACCTTCCATCTCCCACCCCCTCTCAATGGAAATCATGGAAGCCCCAGAATGTAACCTGACTGCTCCCACACAATTCAATAAATGTCTTTTAATAAATGTCTACAAAGCTTTGTATCTATACTATAATCATTTGTGACTCTACTTAATCTTTCCTCAATAATAGAGAGGAAGGCAGAACTTCCAAAGTACAGAAGTGCTGAAAACTACCTTTGATTTTTTTTTTTTCCCTTTAATTACTCAAGAAATATAGTACCTACTAGATGCTTTGGTACATTGTACCAAAAACTAAACATACAAACTTACACATTAGGATCTAAGGTATTGAGTAAAACTGACCCTCATGAAGAAATTATTTTCCTCCCATTTAAAAAAAAAAGAAGTTGGGAAATCAGGAAATGTAAGTTCCTTGGAGCCAGACTCTATTTAATCTTGCTATACACATAGTGAGTCTAGACTAACTACTTTATTTTTTAAATTTTTTTCACATTTGTTTTATTTTAAAAACAAATATGGAATAAAGCAAGCATTTCCATAGCATAGTTTAATAGAAAATATGATTGCAAATGAAACTGCAAATCTATTGTGTACTACTTGCTATTAAACTAGGTACTTTTAAAACATTAGTGAAATTGAACTGAAATGAGGAAACAAATTTCCCAAACAGATAAATTCCAGTGTGATTGTTTTCATTAGGAAAGAATTCTCCATGATCTTAATCTAAAATTCTTCACCTGGAAAAAAAAAAAGATTCTTCATTGTACAAAAAGCATTCACAGAAGGGTATCTTTAAATAGACACCTCCCCCAGTACATCGAAAACATGATTTAATTCCCACACAACTTTTCAGGAACAAAGTGAGATAAACTATACTGTACTTGTGTCTACACTTGTGTCTACTGAACAACCTTTGATATCACTTTTCTATACCCTTCAAGTCTTTTATGATACCCCTCTATCTTTCCCATAATTCCCCAGGATTAATATATTCAACAATACTAGACTCAGCCCCATTAGGCCAGAAAATCAAGCTGCATAGTAATGGCAAGTAGTTAACACATACTGCATAGCCTATCAATACCACCCACAGAAATCATGCTGAAAATAGGCCTCTTGTCCCACAACAGCCTCTCAAAAAGAGAAATCCTGTATTCAAAGACTGTGTGTGTCTACTGTCCAGGAGTGAAACCAGCATAAGGAGGTAAGAGCTCAAAAATCTCCCTCTGCTTCTAAACTTACTTAACTGAAATTAATAAACAAGATAGAATTACTTAATTGAAATCTTATTGAATGAACTGAAAGACTTTTCCTAAAAAAAAATAAAAATTAACATAAATGTGTTTTGATCTTATTTTGTTTTCTAAATCTTTCTTTTACATAATTGCTATGATAACTCATTTACTGAGCTTTGGACTTCAGACATAGATCTCTCCTCTAATGGTAGAGGGGAAAAGGGAAGAGGAGAAATATTGCAAAAGTCAGAGATGTAAGCTACATTAATCACAGGTCTGGGTACTGGAAGAAAGAAATTCCTGAGAAGTTAAGGTGACAAACCACTAAGGCAAGTAGATCTGGTTATTTAATAGATGTCGATATGGGAGCAACTAATTATGATTTACTTGCTCATTAAAAAAAGCAAAAAAAAAAAAAAAAAAAAAAAAGATTAATAATATATATGATGGGAGATGGGCTCCACCAAGGAGGAAGGATGGAAAAACAACAGCAGAACAGCTTGGGTGGCTCTAGAACCACTGTAACAGGAGAAAAGTAAAGTGTTCAGCATTTTGGGTGGATCCTCTAAGGAAGATTATCTTTTTGAAAACTCCAGAATCTTAGTATTCAAATGAATATCTTATCTCACAGATATAGGTATTTTCTTTAAGGAGACCTATCATAGCTTCACCATTGCTGTCCATTTTGAATAACTCTTATTGCCATTGGAAGTTTACCACACTTCCTGGGAACCTTCCTTGGCTTCTCTTGACATTGAAAGAACACTAGTTGAACACACAGGCTATCCGCCACTCAGCTCTCAATTTCAGCCTAGATCTATGGGAAAACATGGATAGGAATTGTACAAAATGAGAAGTCAGTGATCTGCAAATATAAATTCCTCTGTTTGGCATTTAAAGCCCTTCACAATCTGGCTCCAGACTATCTTCTTTCCAGGCTGACTACACATTACTCCCCCTCACACTCTTCATGGTCCAACCATACTGGTCTGCTTGCTATTCCCCAAACACATTCCATCTCTTGCCTTAGGCCACCACGCCTATAATGAAACTGAGAACTATAATGTATATCCTCCCACTTGCTTCTTGGAATTTCTAGCTCCACTCAAAGCTCAGCTCAAGTGCTACCTCCTTCAAGAAGTCTTTCCTGATTCACTGGTATATTAGTATTCTCCCCCCCCCCCAATAAAAAAACTTGCTATGTATATTATATACATATATACACATACATATGTGTGTATATGTATGTATATATGTGTGTGTGTATATATATATATATATACTTTATTTTCATTTTTTAATTAAAATGAGGCAAACCCACAACCCAAGAAGGAAAACTTTTATATACATTTCCCCAATGCTTGGAACACAGCAAGAAATTAATAAATGTTTATTGATTAACTTAAAGCAGCATGATACAGAAGAAAGAGAACTGATTTTGGAATCAAAGATCTGTGTTCAAAAATCAACTCTGCCATTCCTACCTATCTAACTTATGGCAAGCACTTTAAACTCTCTGCCTCATATATCTCTTCTGTCAAATCAGGATATTAGACTTGATGATCTCACAGTTCCTTTAAGTCATAAAACTATGAACCCATGGTCTATTTGGGGTAAGAAGATACATGTGAGAATTAAAAACAAAAACAAACAAACAAACAAACAAAAAACAAAACAAACAAAAAAAAAAAACAGTATAAAGAGAGGCTTACCCAACAACAGAAAATATGTCATAGTACTAATACCAATGAACAGTACAAACCCCACTATAGAAGTTTGGTTATAGAAGTTTTAGTTCCCAAGCTATAAAACGAAAATGAGGTGCTATTAAGGAATAAAGAAAATAGCTTTGAGTTGTCTATAGTCATATGAAAAAATGCTCTGATTCATTATTGATTAGCGAATTGCAAATTAAAATAATTCTAAGGTAATTTAACTAATAAGACAGAAAATGACAAATGTTGGAGGGAATGTGGGGACAATGAGACATTTAATACACTATTGGTGGAGTTGAGCTGATTCAATCATTTGAAAAGCAATTTAGAACTATACCCAAAAGATATACAACAGTGTATACCTTTTGTTCTGGCAATATCACTACTAGGTCTATTTCACAAAAGAGATTTTTAAGAAAGGAAAAGGACCTCTATGCACAAAAATATCTTTAGGAGGTCTTTTCTGGGGGCAAGGAATTGGAAATTGAGGGATTGTTCAGGAATTGGAGAATGGCTGAACAAATTGCAGTATGTAATTATGATGGGATAATATTAGGCTATAAGAAATGATGAGCAAAAAAAACCTGGAAATACTCACATGAGCTGATACAAAGTGACATATACTATGTACAAAGTAACAGCAGTATTACAAGATGATCAGCTGTGAATAATAGCTATTTTCAGCAATAAAATGATTTAAGACAACTCTGAACGGCTTATGATGAAAAATACTATCCATCCCCAGAGAAAGAATTAATGATGTCTGAATACAGATTGAAGCATACATTTTTATTTTATTTTTGTTTTCTTTTATAACATGACTAATATGGAAATATTTTGCATGACTACACACATATAACCTATATCAAATTTCTTGCCTTCTCAATAAGGGTAGGTGGGGAAGGAAGAAGCTAGAGAATTTGGAATTCAAAGTTTTAAAAAACAGAAATTGTTCTTACATGTAAACTAGGAGAAAATAAAATACTAAATAATTTTTTAAAAAGAGTTAAAGAAAAAAGAGAATTTTAAAAATTTTTTTAAATAAATAAATAATAGCTTTGAGCTTTGGGAAAATGGGGCCATTGTAATTTAAGAATGATATTCACTATAAGAATGATATTCACAATAAGAGATACAGAGAAAGAAAATTGTAGTTATAATGGCTAAAAATGGAATGATATTAATAATATCATTAAAACATAAACTAGTGGTAAAACATATTAAAAGAAGATTAGGCTAGAAGTCAAAAGATCCAAGTTCTAGTACAGGCTTCCTCTGCTTGGGTATCATGGACAATATCCTTAGTTTTATTTAAGAGCAAAGAATCATATATTTAAGGCTGGAAAAGAGTTTAGAGATCATTTAGTAGAACCATCATTTTACAAATTATGAAACTGAGAACTAAAAAAGTTAAATGCTTTGCCTAAGGTCACAAAAGTAGCAAGTAAAAGAATTGAAATTTGATTCTAGGTCCTATTACAATAATATAGTACTCTTTCTACTAAAACCAAACTGAACCTCAGAGGTCATCTAGTCTGATTCCTTTTTACAGTTTAAACCAAGGCCTCTAGATATGAAATGATTTGTCCAAGATCTTTTACATATTATAACAATTGTTTATATCAAGGTTTGGAAAGCACATTACATGTGCTATCTTTGATATATGTTGATTTTGAAAATTTCTTAAATATTTAAGATCCTTAGTTTTCAATCCACAATCCAAAATTTGAGTATTAACCTCATTTATTTTAGTGAAAATGTGTCTTTTGTTGATATCAGTGCTGAGTATTTTCCAAAGAACTTCATAAACTTTTAATGATCTTACTCTTCCTGACAGGGGAAAAACTTTAAAAAATATATAATGATCCTAAGTTATCAGGCATCTCTTACTAAACAATTTTTAATGACTCATGCATAAATGAGTTAGAAATATATGTGCTAGATTTTCTTTGAAATACAGAGCTTTAAGAAATTAAAAGGAAAAATGTCATATAAAGTATGTTATCTAACCTTTGAGAAGAAGTAAAATTATCTGAAGCCAAGTTAAAGTTGGCTATTGGATGTGTTGGCATTAGGCATAGGTAGATTCTAGTTCTGAAGGAAAACAAGACTGAAAAATCTTCTGGACAGATTACAACCTTTGAGTAAATGTTGTTTAAAGCTGACTTGGTAACAGTCACTATTTTAAAAGTGTGCTGAATTACCAGCTGCAATAAAGACAGCGGAAGTAGATTCTGTTTTTCTAATCATTCCAATAAACTTCTTTCAAGTAAAGGGGGATATGGAATAGTAGATGGAACTCTGGGCCTGGAGTCAGAAAGAGCTGCATTTGACTCAGGTACTTACTAAATATATTTTCTGTTCCAAGTCACTTAGCTTTAATCTGTAATATGGGGGTGATATTTGTACTTGTCTAGAAGGGTCATTGTGAGGACCAGGTAAGTTGTATTTAAAGTTTATTTGCAAACCTTAAAATGCTACAGAAATGTGGGCTATTATTAAGTCAAACAATCAACAAGCCTTTATTAGAAGCCCACTGTAGGCCTGGCACCATTAGATACTGAGAAATGAATTGTAGAAAAACTCAAAATGTCATTTTATGTTTCCTAGGAACCTAATTTGAAACAAGCAAATGTAATAGTCGAGATTAATTGGGGGGAAATTTAAAGGAAGACTGGAAAGAAGAGTGAGTGAAAGTGACAGGTATAGTGACCAAGCACATGGGTTTTTTCCCTGACTTCCAGAAGCTAATCATGTGACCTTGAACCACTTTCCCACTCTCATTTTCTACATCTATAAAATAGTTACCAAAGAACTCAAAGTAAAGGAAAAGCATTAATGTATAATAATAAGCATTAATAAATAGTAATATATATACACACAATTTTTAAAATGTAGTAAAAAACTAGAAAAAAACTAGAAAAGGAATTCTGTTTAATCAGGGAAGAGCTAAAAAAACTTACGGTTCATGAATGAAACAGAATATTATTGAAGTGTGAGAAATGACATGCATAGGTTCTAGGGAATTTGGGAAGTTTGTATGAACTGATACAAAACTGATGAAATAAAAAGAATTAAGAAAATATGTACCCAGGGGATCTTTTTGCTATATTTCAAATCTTCTAGTTTTCTTATATACAGAGTAACCTTAGAAGAAAAGGCACTATCTAAATACTTGGGAATTTGAGAACCAGCATTCCACTGATACTTTCAGTGGGAGAAAGCAAGGAAGGTCTGTAGCAAATTGGGTGAGCTTTGGGGAGAACATGGATAAGAATTATATTGGATGGACAGGCATAATGGGTTCAGATCTGTACCATTGAAGGTAAATCCCAAATCAATGAGATCACAGATAATTTGGAGCATTTGAAACTAAGGGAATAGCCTAGAAGATTTCTTTAGTCCAAAACTCCTTGATCCCATCATAAGGGTATAAAAGAAGAATTAAGACTTTAGTTAGATACAGAAAATATAGCTAAGAATAATTGTGGGAAGGTATACAGATTTTGAATGGATTAAAAAAAAAAAAAAAACCACTCACATTTAGAAGCATCCAAAAGTTAGATAAGCTATAATGGAAGGCAATGGATTCCCCATCACTGGAGATCTCAGGGAGAGGAAGAATGGTCATTTCTCATTGATGTAGTAAAAGGAATTTTTGCTTAGTTATGTGTTGTACTATATAACCTCTGAAATCCATTTCAGATTTAAAGTATGAAAGTAATAGATACTAAAAGGGGATGCCTATGAAACCAAATCAGACAAAGAAAAAATAAAAAGGATGCTAAGGAGGTAACAAATTAGGAACCCATCTTTACATTTTTACTGAATGTAACAATTATTCATAATTGTAGGTCCATATTCCAAAGGTTATCTCTTGGGCTATCTCTTACTATATGTACTCTCTCTCAATGACTCAATAGTTCTCAAGTATGTAATTATCATCTCTATGCAGATGACTCTCTGATCTATAAATCCCTGATCTAGTTTCACTCCTAAACTCATCTGTCTTCATGTGGACATTTTGAATTAAATGTTCTGTAGCTATTGCGAACTCAACATATCCAAAAGAAGACTCATTATTTTCATCTAAAAACCTTTCCTTCTTCCAAATTTAATCCATTTCTGGATTTTTTCACCAATAAATCAGGCTCACAACTTAGGAATCTCCTCAACTCTATACCCCATATATTCAAATACTTGACAATTTTGTAATTTCTATCACTATAATACTTCTCATATGCGTCCCTTCATTTCTATTCACAAAGCTACCTTCAAATATTAGATCCTCTTGATAGAAAATGCCATCTGCAAAGAGAGAACTATGAAGACTGAATACAGATCAAAGCAAAATACTTTCATCTTCTTTTATTTACTTTTTCTTTCTTTGGTTTTCCCCTTTTGTTCTGATTTTTCTTTCACAACATAACTAATATGGAAATATGCTTTGAAAGATTGTACATACACTTCAACAACAATACTGTATGAGGATGTATTCTGATGGAAGTGGAAATCTTCAACATAAAGAAGATCCAACTCACTTCCAGTTGATCAATGATGGACAGAGGAAGCTACACCCAGAGAAGAAACACTGGGAAGTGAATGTAAATTGTTAGCACTAATATCTGTCTGCCCAGGTTGCATGTACCTTCGGATTCTAATGTTTATTGTGCAACAAGAAAATGATATTCACACACATGTATTGTACCTAGACTATATTGTAACATATGTAAAATGTATGGGATTGCCTGTCATCGGAGGGAGGGAATGGGGGGGGGTAATTTGGAAAAATGAATACAAGGGATAATATTATAAAAAATATATATATAATAAAAATTTTAAAAAAAGTTACGATTATATTATATGCAATATTATATTCCAATAGTATTTATAATAATTATAATAAAATATGTTGTTCAGAGTAAAAAAAAAAAAAAAAGATTGTACATATATATGATTGTTTTTTGTCTTGGAGAGGGAGAAGGAAAGAAAGGAAGAGAGGAAAACATTGGAACTCAAAATCTTACAAAGATAAATGTTGAAAGGTATCTTTATATGTAATTAGAAAAATAAGATATGCTGAAATTAAAAAAAAAAAAATTAGACCCTCTTAACTCACTTCTGTCCAGAATTTATCTTACTACCTTTTAAGTTTTTGCCTTCTCTAACCCAACCTCATATCATAGTTACCAAAGCAATTTTCTTACAGCACAGATCTGACCATGTCACTCTCCTGCCCAATATATTCCAGACTTCTTATTACTGCTTTGATCAAATACAAACTCCTCTATTTGTTTTGTCTCTTTGAGGAAAGGAATGATGTCATTCCTGTCTTTGTCTCCCTCACACAGATACTGGCACATAGCAAATACTCAATAAGTGCTTTGTATGTCAATTACCTCACCTCCCCAGTGATATCTAACCAACTTTGGTTTTGTTTGACTACATTATTGATATTCGATATTCAATTTATTAATCTAGAAATAAATAGTTATAAATTGTTCTTTCCAATCTTGGGATGGGGAAAATTTGCATAATCTTTATTTGTTGTGGGCTTTGAAAAGAAACCCATAGTCATAATATTTGACTTGATCTTGAGTCTGTGGAGTATAATTAAACTCAGAATGTTTCAAATAATGTTGGCTACAATTTTTTTTCATTCATTTAAAATCAGCAAAGATAATGTTATGAAATATTTCAACATTGATTAAAATTCTTCTCCAAGAGAAAACTATGGTATTCACAATCTTTCCAGAGTAAAAGGGGATCTACCATTAAAAATAAGAAAAGTTCCTAGGCAGTATAGGACAGTGGATGGGAGACAATTGAGAACTCAGAAAGATCTATCTAGGTTCAAGTGCTGCCTCTAACACATACTAATTATGTGACTCTGAGAGAAGTCACAACTTTTTAGTGTTCTGAGCAAAAAAATTTTTAATGCTATTTTATTTTTCCCCAGTTATATGAAAAGATAATTTTAAATATTCATTTAAAATGCTTTTGAGTTCCAAATTTTCTCTTTTCCTCTCTCATCTTCTTCCTCCCAGAGACAGTAAGCAATTTGATATAGGTTATACATATTCAATCATGCAAAACAATTTACCATATTAATCATGCTGTGAAAAAAGACGCAGACCCAAAGGAAAAACAACCACCAAAATATACAGAAAGTAAAAAATATTATATTTCAATCTGCATTCAGACTCCATCTGCATATGGTTCTTTTTGTAGAGGTAGATGGATAGCAATTTCTATCATGGGTCTTATCAGTAGTCTTGGATCTTTGTATTGCTTAAAATAGCTGTCATTTACAGTTTATCAATATACAATATTGTTGTTATTTGTACAATGTTCTCCAATTCTGCTCACTTCACTTTGCATCAATTCATACATGTCTTTCCAGGTTTTTTTTAAAATCATATTGCTTATCATTTCTTACAGCATGTAACATCCCATCATAATTATGTATCGTAACTTTTTCAGCCATTCTATTGGGCAACGTTTTTAAGACATTGCAGAGAACACATCAACCTGCATTAGTTCTTCACCAGGATTTCCTTACAACATGTAGACAATAAAAGAGTAAGGGAACATATCCCACACCAATTCCACTTTAAAATACAGTATGTGTGGTAAAGATGCAAATCAACACTACTCATCCTTTTTTGTTGTTGTTATTTAATTGTTTGTTTATTTTGCAAGGTGGGAGGGTTAGCCGTCTGTCATTTGAAGTATAATTGTCCTGATTATTATAACACTTTTTCATTCAGAATCAATACTTACCCACACTTATATCTTACAGTGGACAAATAAAAACAAATTAGAAAATGGCCAAATGCTTTCTTTTTTTCCTCCTGAGGCTAACTGGGATTAAATGACTTGTCCAGGGTTACACAGCTAAGTGTTAAGTGTCTGAGACCAGATTTTAACTCATGTCCTCCTGACTTCAGAGCTGTTGCTCTATCCACTGTTCCACCTAGATGCCCCTGCCAAATGCATTCTTCTGGGGGATCAATACTAGCAGCAAAGAGTTTGTTATTAAATTCTGCACCTCAACTTCCTTCTCTGTAAAATGGTTATAAAATGTGTTTTGAAAGCCACAAAGTAAGCATTAATACTATTATAACTAGTTGCAACTATTTTGCATAAATTCTCTTGATATATACTCTATTATGGAAACATACCTTTTGCCTTGTCTTATACAGGTATAGGTTGGGGTAGATGATCTTTTCAATTCTGTGATCTTGCATCAAGATCACAGGGTCAAGATTTCAAGCTTAAAGAAACTTCAGGAGTGATTTCCTCCAATCCCCTCATTTTATGTATAAAAGAAAAAATGGGGTATATAAAGACTAAGTATCTGACCCAAAATCACAACGAGAGTAAATATCAGAGCCAGGATTTGAATCTCCAAATTCTTAAAAATCCGTTTTCTATCACTTGTTCAGACTGTCATTTTCTAATTCCCAAACCTACAAAGTCCTCATTTTGGGGGAGGGGGCTTCCTTTTTTCCCTTATACAAGAATCCTCTGGAAGCTCTCTGATATGAAATTAATGAAGAACTCATTTGACATTAGTCTGTAACTGCCCAAACTGTAATTGATTGGTTTGGGCTGGATACTGTTTCTTTAAGAGAATCAAGGAATGACATCTGAGTATCACTAAAATTGAGCATGCAAAACCCTATTTTTTATTTTGAGAAGAATAAGGGCAGTGAAGTCTGCCACCTAATCCCATAACATTCAGGAGAAACCGATGGATTTTGAATGGGAAAAGGGAAAGAAAAGAAAAACTTATCTCAGTTATCAGATTTAGCTACAAGTCAGTCCAATAGAAGGAATTGACAGGATATCATTATGCTGAGAATCAAATTAATAGGATCATTTTATAATTGTTATTATTCATTTTAACATTATTATTAATAAAGTGGTATTTACATAGTACTTTATTGCTCACAATTGCTTTATATACATTATGTTAGTAAACCTAATCATTAACACCCCACCCCACCCCCAGAAAGGAATATAATGTGAAAAGGATATAGGAAATTCAGCTGAATATTGTTACTTTCAAAATTATTTGGATCTTTTTTTAAAATTAATGCTGCAGTTGCCTGCTGTAATTCATTCATTCAATAAATATTAAATATTTACTATGTTCTAGTCATTATGTTAAGCGCAAAAAAGAGGCAAGGTAATCAAATCTTATATCCACCTACCTATACCTATAACAATGCATGATTTGATGCTAATATTGCGATAATAACATAAAATGTTTATCTTGAAATCTAAGTATATATTCAAAGAATCCGCACATGATCTTAAAGCAACTAGGAAAAATGCATTAATTTTTAAAATGACAGCCTTTCCTACATCAACAAAAGAGTGGTTTCTTCCCCAATTATGCATCAAATCAGACCAGGTTCCCCCTGGTTGAGAGATTGACTTAGTCTTCAGGATAAAGCCTTTTCCCTTCTAGGGCAGGCAGTCAGCCAAGAGTTTCTGTTTCTTGGGCCCAGCCAAGCAGTGACTTTGCCACACAGCAATTCATCACTTCCCACCCACCCCCACTTCAGCTATCCATTAGCGTTTAGAGGTAGTGCTAGCAACCTGTCTTTTATGAATATTGACAGAAGGCATCAGAATTTGTTAGCAAAACCTGTGGAACAGGCAAGGCAGGAGGCACTAATTGCCTTTTCTATACAATATAAGTTTGAAATTTAAGGAAGTAATGAGCCAGACTTCTCCCTTCTAATGCTTGCCTGGGGTTTTTATTGCTGGTGAGAGTGCAATACTACTGTTGGACCCGCTGTAAGGCTGAAAATTAGTAGCTGTAAACTGTATTAAAGGAGAACCCTCTAAAGCTACCCACACCTCATTCCCAAGGTAGTAGATTGGATTCTTAGAAGGACATAAGAGTTCTGACTTTCCTTCTACAGTGAAGAAAAACAACCTTCAGAAATCTATACCCTAAGCATCTTATATGAATATTCAAAGAATCCATGATTTGGTCAGCTTGTGGGACTCCTGGTGTGGGAACTCTCCTCACTGAGACAGATTTCTACCTATCTGTAGATAGTCATAATAGCTAACTTTTATATCATCTAAGGTTTACTGAGAGCTTTACACATTATCTCATCTGATTTCCTCAAACATCTCCATTTTACAGGAGAGGAAAATTAATACTGAGTAAACTTAAGTAACTTGAGCCAAAGTCACTCAGCTACTAAATAGCTAAAAAGAGGGATTTCATCCTAGTTCTTTCCTAACTTCCTACTAGCATGCTATCCTCTATAAACTTTATCCTAGGGAGCTGCCTGAGCCACTTAGAGATGCCACTTAGAGATTGTCACTTGCCTAAGATCATATAACTTATGATTATGAAATTTCACAAGCAGGAATTAAACTAGATTCACTGGCTCTGAGTCCAGCACTCCATTCACAACACCCAACTGCCCCTAGTTGTTAATCATATTCCAACTTGTCCTGTTTCGTAATTGTTTTTCAGGTTTCCTTTTGAATTTCCCAACAAGGTAACAAACTCTTTGAGGACAGGATATACTTTAATATTCTTTGTTGACATTTCCCGAGGCCTACTAATCATCTAAGCTCAATTTATTAAAAGAAAAAAAAAAAAGTTAGCCCTCAGGTGAATTATTTCCCCACCTCAAACCGATTGTGTTTATAAAATCATTATCTCCCCCAGAACAACCCATGACATTTGACTTCAAATAGGCCTGCAGCATACACACAGACTCTTTTAAACACATTTAGTAATGTGTTTGAGAGACAAATAAAATTAGTACTACAATCCATTTATGTATAATGACATAATTATCAAAGCTAAATTACACCAATTATAACAACTATGTTCAATAAAACAATGAATTACCAAACACACATTTAAGCACTGAATTCTCTAAATCCTTTTACTCAGTTCCTTGTTTATCCAACAGGTGAGGCAGAGAAAGGAGACAAAATAAAAGGAGGAAAGTGATGGGGAGGAAGTACTAACAAGATTATATAATTCAAATGCTTCCCTAAACAGATGAGGAAACTGAGGCACAAAGAGATTAAGTGATTTGTGCAAGATCATATAGCAAATGTATGACAGTACCAGAACCCACATTCTCTTTGAATACAGAGTCAGGCTACTTGCTCCAGCCTACAGTGAAAAAGCATGAGTGAGACCCAACCTATTCCTAGTGATCCCCCATCCAAGTGCAAACGAATTCTGCTTTGCTTTAAAGATCAAGCAGATGGTGGGCCTGCTTTTGGTTCCAAATTCCTAAAGGAAGTAAGCTTTAAATTCACTATCCAAATTCAGTCTGACTTTTTTCAATGTATTGATTGGTTTTGTTGATTTTTTTTTTTCTCTTCTTTTTTTTTTTTCTTAAAAAATATTCTTTGCTATAAGGGTATGGCTTTCTGAGAAGGGACAGATAATGAGAGAAATGTAGGTGATTTAAAAATATATTTTTAAAAACAAATTCAGCCTGGGACCTAAAACAGTGGGTGTGCATTCTCTGGGCCACTCAGTACATCTTTTACAAGTGTAGCTGTTCTTTAGGCCTTTTCTTTAAATAAAAGCTTCAGCTCTAGAAACCTTAAAGAACCAAGTGAGAAAGTTCAGGATTACTGCTTACAATCAAGTTTATCTTTTCAATCAAAAACAGATCCAACATTGGCTGCTATTTATTCCAATGAAAACATACAAGGAAATTTTTATATTACACCAAAGTCTTTTAAAGAGCCCCTGATTTCCAGATTAGTTTTAATTTAGTTAATTATGAGGCTATGGACTCTGTGCTCACAGAGCAGGTAAGTGTAAGATTTGGGATTTGAACTGTCAGTTCCTGACTCCGGAGCTAAATCTCTTTAAACATAAGTCATATAAAAAAACTGTCTCCATACCCCCCAAAAAGGAGAAAAAAGCTCAGCCATTCAAAATAACTGGTGAACTTATAAATGGCCCACTTTATGTACCATTGTTCAAAGCTAGAAGGCAAACATTTATGATTGCCCATTTTTAAGTTCTTCTAATTCAGTTACATTGAGTCCCACAAATATGTATGTGGCATAATTTACTATACTTGACATAGGGGATCAAAAGATACAAAGTGACACAACCACCATTGACACACTCTCTTTAAGGCTAGCGGAAACAAAATTGTAAAGCTGACAAACTTCTGGAGCTTTGAAAAATAAACTTTATTAAAACAAAACAAAACAAAAAACTATTGCTATGAACAGAACATATTTAAATTACATTTCATGGCCACAAAAAGATGGAAACTAAGGGAATATACATAAACTGAAAATAGCTAGACAAATAACAGTTTATAAATTATTATTGTGCTGTTAGAAACACACATACACACACATACACAAAAATTTTGAAGAAACCTGAAAAGACCTATATAAAATGGAGCAGAATGAAATGAATAGAACCAGGAGTATAATACTAAAATATCAACTTCATAAAAGTGAACAACACAATAATCCTCAAATGAATCTGGAGGATTAAAGAAGAATGATGTGTACCCCATAATAGAGGTGCTACATAACAGAAAAAGAAAGACAGGTTGGACTTGGCCAACATAGCAATTTGTTTTTGCTTGACTCTGCTTATATGATACAAAAGTTATCTTTATTTCTTTCTCTTTTTTTTTTTTTTTTCAGAGGCTAGGCAAAGGTAAGAGGAATAAAGAGAAATCTTTGATATTCAGAAAAAAATTAAAAATTATTTTTAAAGAAGAAAGTGTTTCTTTTAGTAGTAAATCTTTGTTTTATTTTGGTTTTTGAGGCAATTTGGGCTTAAATGAATTGCCTAAGGTCACACAGCTAGTAAGTGTCTGAGGCTGGATTTGAACTCAAAACTTCCTATCTCTAGGGCTGCTGCAGTATGCACTGGGCCACCTAGTTACCCCAATTCTTTGTTTTAATTTTTTTTTACATTGAAAAATATGAAACATGAAAAAACAATTTTTAACATTTATTTTCTTTAAATTTTGAGATCCAAATTTTTTCCCTCCATCCCTTTTCTAATTCTTCATTGAGAAGGCAAGCAATTTGATATAATTTGTACATGTGCAGTCATGAAAAACATATTTCCATATTAGTCATTTTGTGAAAGAAAAGACAGGCCAAAAAAAAAAAAAAATACAATGTTCTCCTAGATCACTTCACACTGTATAGCTTCTTGTAAGTCATTCCAAGTTTTTCTGAAAAGATTCTGCTATTCATTTCTTTTTCTGCTAGTCATTTCTTATAACACAATAGTGCTTCATCATAATAATATACCACAACTTGTTTCACCTATTTCCCAATGGATGGGCATTCCCTCAGCTTCCAACTCTTTGCTACCACAAAAAGTTGTTATAAACATTTTTGCACATAAAGATACTTTTCCTTTTCTGTTGCTTTTAATTTCTTTGGGATACAAAACAGGTAGTGGTATTTCTAGGTGAAAGAGTATGCAGGGTTTTAAAACCCTTTAGGGAAAATGCCTTTGACCATTTGTCAACTGGAGAATGACTTATATTCTCATAAATTTGACTCCTCTGTAATTTTGAGAAATTCGACCTTTATTAAAAAAAATTGCTATAATTTTTCACAATTATGATTACTATGTATTTCCCTTCACCCTATTTATCCCCCAGCTCCATCTGTCTTTCTTTGTCTTTCTCACTTTCTCTGTCTCTATCTGTCTGTCTGTCTGTCTCTCTCCATTCTCATTTTAACTTTCTCTCTCTGTGTGTCTCTTCGTCCCTTCCTCCTATTACCTTTTCCTTCCCAAAAACATTTTGCTTCCCATCACCATCTCCTCAATCTACCTTTCTTATTATCAACTCTGCCCCTTCTCTTATCTCATTTCCATTATTTGTAGGGTAAGATGGTATACTTAATTGAATATTTATGGATATGAAAATGAATATTCTCTCTTTGAATCAATTCCAAAGAGGTAAAGTTTAAGTATTTCCCACCATCCTCATTTTCTCTTCCACTGTATTATTATTATTATTTTTTTTTTTTGGCTCTTTTATGTGAGGATAATTTACCCCATTCTATCCCTCCCTTCATTCTTCTTCCAGTACATCTTTCTCACCTCTCATTTTAATTATTTTAGAAATCATCCCATCATAATCAGTTCCTACCCATGCCCTCTCTTTATGTATACTCCTAGTAACTGCCCTAATAATGATAACATTCTTAGGAGTTACAAGTATCACCTTCTCATGAAAGATTATAAACAGTTTAACCTTACTAAATCCCTTATGATTTTTCTTTTAAATGCCTGTGATTCTCCATAAATTCCTTATGATTTTATCATTTTATGGTTCTTTTGAATTAAAGTGAAATTTTCTATTCAGCTCTGGCCTTTTCATCAGGAACACTTGTAAGTCCTCTTTTCATTAAATATCTGTGCTGCCCTTTAATAATTATATTCAGTTTTGCTAGGTGGGCAATTCTTTTTTTCCCCTGAGGCAATTGGGGTTAAGTGACTTGCTCAGGGTCACACAGACAGGATATATATCCTTCTAGATTATCACATTCCAAATCCTCTGGTATTTTCATGTAAAAGATGCTAAATCTTGTGTGATCTTGTGGCTTGACAATATTTCAATTGTTTCTTTCTGGCTGCTTGCAATATTTTCCCTTTGTCCTGGGAGCTCTGGAATTCTACAGTATTTCTGGGAGTTTTCATTTGGGGATCTATTTCAGGAAGTGATCGGTGGATTCTTTCAATTTCTAATTCTAGGATATCAGGACAGTTTTCCAAGATGACATCTTTCTTTGATCATGGCTTTTAGATAGTTCAACAACTATTGAATTATCTCTCAAGTCTATTTTCCAGATTCAGTTATTTCAGTTATTACTCAGTTATTTTTCTAGTGAATTCTTTTATATTTTCATTTTTTTCATTCTTTTAAATTATATATATCATGTCTTAATGTCTCATGGAGTCATTAGCTTTCACTTGGCCAATTCTATATATTTAAGGGATTGTTTTCTTCCATGAGCTTTTGTGTCTCCTTTTCCATTTGGTCAATTCTACTTTTAAAGAAATTTTTCCCTTCACTGGATTTTTTGTGACTCTCTTACCTTTTGGTCTATAATGTTTTATTTCACATTTTTTGTGTCTCCTTACCAAGCTAATGATTCTTTTTAACATGATTTTATTGCATCACTCTGATTTCTTTTCCAACCTCTTTTAAAATTCTTTTTTAACTTCTACAGGAATTCTTTTTGGGCCCAGGACTAGCTCATTTTTCTTTGAGGCTGTGAATGCAAGTGTTTTGGTTTTGTTGTCTTCTTCTGAGTTTATGTTTTGATCTTCCCTGTCACCACAATAACTTTCTTTCCATTGTCAGATTCTTTTTGTTGTTGTTTGTATTTTCAGCCTATTTCTTGACTTTTAACTTTACATTTAAATTAGGCTTTGCTCTTAGGGTGAAGAAACTCTGTCCTAAGCTTCAGGTTTTTTGTGCTATTGTTTTCAGAACTAGTTCTGGGGATCTAAATTTTCAGTTTTTTCAAAATGGCATACTCTATAGACAAGTGTGGTCACTGCTCTCCTAATCTATTCCCTGGTCTTTGAGTTATCACAAGCCCTCTTTTTCCCCTTAGAGTGAGACTGAAATCCCACTCCTTTGCAGCAACAACTCTGATGTTTTAGCATTCCTTCTCACTCTATATAGTAACACAGAATGGCATATGGGCAATGAAACAATATCCTACACCCAGGGTCAAAAAAGGATCTCCTGTAATCTCTTTCTGACCAATTGTCTGAGTCACTTATTATCTATAGACTGAGTTCTGGAAGCTACTGATCCTGATTCAGGTACCTCCAAGGCTGATTTGCTGAGGGTGATCAATCCACTGTGCTCTGCTCTCATCTCACTGAAACAGCCTTTTCTGTTGACCTAAGTTGTCTTGGACTAGAAAATTGTTTCACTCCATCTTTTTATTGGTTCTGCTGCTTCAAAATTCATTTTGAGGTATTATTTTCAAATTGTTTAGAATAGAATTTGAGAGCTCAGGCAAATCTCTGCCTTTACCCTGTCATCTTGACTCTGTCAGCTGTTTTTAAATTTTAATCTAGCCACAATTTAATATTACCACAATTACTTAAATGTTCTTTTGAAATCTTGTAGCTAGGGCAGCTTGTTTGAAGGAAGTTTAATTGCCAAGTACCATTATGATTCCTAAAAGAAAATCTATATCTCTATGGTAAGACTCAAGCTATTCCATTATTTTTTGATTTTCATGTATTCATGACTTTCAAATATCCCAGAGTTCTACTTAGCAATGCCAGGAAATTAAGCCCTTTTCCCTTTCTGTTAATCCTCTAGTTTTCAATGCCTAAATTTCAATTCTTAAGAGTAAAATTTACTAACAAACTAATTTATATTAAACTGTAAAGAACGAATAAGATCCTTAATATGCTAACCTTCTTAGGGCCATTTGCATCTTTAAAGTAACAACAGCTTTTAGGTAAATAGTTATTTATCCAAAGAAATGAATTCCTAAAGGAAGAATTTGAAGAAGTGTAAAAGATCAGTGTAGAACACATTTTTTGAGTGTTCCACATTTATACTTCTTCGAATTCTGCCTTCAAACACATTTTTGAGTGGCGTCCACAACCCATCAAGTCACATTGTCTTCTCCACCTATATTTAAGACTAATTTTGTGTTCAGTAGATTCTAGCTCTATTTCCTCACAGCACTAGAAAATGATATTCTATTTTCTAATAACCAGCAAAAGTATTAAATGGTAGATAAGCAGTACACCTAGGTAGCTCACTCAGCAACAAAACCAGGTAACTTTTTGCCAAAAGATGCCCACTTAGATGCATTTGATCTCTCATGGGGCCATTCAAAGCCCAGGAGGAACTCCTAGAGGTGCTTGGTTTGCAGATCTTATAATTGGACTAAATTTCCTTCTCCCATTTGCTGGAAAGGGTCAGCTTCCTCAAGGCTTATGTGGAATTTGACTTTTGGAACTTAAATCCCAAGGGCAATTTCTGCTCCTTATCAGAGTTCTGGAGAAATCTCTTGCCTTAACTTTTTGAAAACAAGCACATGATTAAGAACAATGGAAACCTTGGGATAACCATACTTTCCATCTAGCCCTCACTCTCCATCTTTTATGTTCTTTACATTTCCTCAGTAGACATAGATTATCAAATTGATATATAATTATCCTGTTCTCCTTTATAGGTAGTTTGCAATCATTTTATTTTTTTCATATATGTATATTTTATCCCATAGTCTTTCAGTTTCTTTATCTGTAAAATGAGATAATAATAGTACCTACTTCCCAGGGTTACTGTGAGAATAAAATGAGATATCTGTCAAGTGTCTGCAAACCTTAAAATATTAGCAATGATGATGTTTAGCTCAAAAGCAGAAATACTTTAATCAATTGATCAAACAAGTATTTGTTATATTCCAGGCACTATACTACCCACTGAAAATACAGAGAAAAAAAAAAAAAAAAAAAACAATCTTTGCCTTAAAGGATCTTATGTTCTAATGGAAGGGATAATATGTACCTGAGTTAGCATACATAAGATAACAAAAGAGTAGATTGAAGCTAACCTTAGAGGTTGAAAGCCACTAGATCTGGAGAGGGCAATAAAAGAAAAGGAATGGTGTCAAATCCAAGCATACTAGCCCATAGGTATACCCAATCTATGGACGAAAGAATGGAAATGAAGTATAGTATCAGTAAGATGTACATGATCACCTCACAACTTACAACTCTGAAATTGCAGGATCCCAGCATCTTTTCTTCCACTAGAAAGTCTTCTCAATTTTCCAGGGAGCATGACTGATTGATTGGCTGATGGCATCTTCTCAGGGAATGGTTTCTCTGTTGGATACACTGATTGGATCAGCTTCTTGGATTGGCTTTTTTTTTTTTTTTTTTAAGCAGTTGAAGTCTTCTTTTCATCTTTATCCACTGGCTTAGCTGTGTGGTACTTAAGTGTGATCTCTTCAACTAAAGCTTTATGGTAATATTTTTTTTTTTTTCAGCAGGAGCACAATAGTGCTCTATCAGTTAGAGGTAACCACCCTTACCTTATGATTGACTGTAACCTCTCCAGGAGGCAGAAATATTTAGCCTCCTCAGTTTTGGAAATCCTTCCTGACTCAAAAATCTTTCCCTAATAAAGCACTTCCCTTTACCTTAGAGTGACCACTCCCAATGTGGTCACTTCTATTTCTCATACTCCTTTGGAGATCTTATGCAGATAATCAGAGCAAAGAAAGTATGAATCCAATATATGAACCAAAGTCAACTTCATTGATTAACTCTTCATATGCAGTTGAATTATTCAAGCCTCAGTCTCTTTAAAGGCTTGGTCCCCTTCACATTTCAATGTCTCTGTTTTTTAGCCTCACTTAGACCTTCTGCTCAAAGACTCTATGCTGGCAACAGAAGAACCAATTCTTAGCAAAGCAATTGCTAACATTAGATAAGACTTCTTGTTTACCAAATGTTTCCTCTAAAACGACCACTGAACTGTGCAGAGTACTAATGTCTTAATTTTATACCTGAGCATACTGAGAAAAGTGACAATCCAAATTCATACAACTAGGAAGTGTCAGAGAGGGATTTCAAATGAGGTCTCCAAGTCTTTCCTCTCTGCTAAATACACTGCTAATATGAATGCTGTCTATTATAGAAACTACATGTTGTAAACAGTAAAAGTTTAAAAAAAGTAAAACAGTAAAAAAGTAAAATGAGACTATACAATCTATTCTGATATCCAGTGTCATCATGGTTTGATAAATTTAGAGATAAAATATTTTATGGGTATTTTAGAGACAAAGAAATTGGGGCTTAAGGTTATAGGGCAGGCAGCTGTGGATAGAGTGTCAGCCTTTGAGTTAGAAGGACCTGAGTTCAAGTCTGGCCTCAAACAATTACTACCTGAGAGACCCTGGGAAAGTTACTTTACCCTATTTACCTCAGTTTCCTCATCTGTAAAATAAGCTAGAGAAGAAAATGGCAAACCATTTCATTTCAGTTATCTTTGCCAACAAAACCTCAAATTAGGTCATGAGGAGTCAGACATGACTGAAATGACTAAATGATAACAAAGGGCAACAGGCATAATTAGTTGCTGAATCCTGGTCCTCTGACTATAGCCCAACACTTTCTTTCAGATATGCCATACTGCCTCCCTTTCCCAGGGATAAGTTAAAAGACTACTTTATTTTTGACTTTGTTATTCAAGCATCATTCTATGTTGGAATCTAATTTTCTGTGGCCACTTTTGTGTTCTGAAAATTGTGATTTATCAATGACATTATTGAAAATGTCATGCTACACTGAAGTTTGCATGATACCGTTTCATTAAATTAACATTGGAAAACCAAATATTCCAAGAATCAATCAAACAACATGCACTTATGTTTTTACTATGCTTTAGACATCTAAGTACTGGGGACACAAAGAATAAGCCAAAACTGTCCTTGCTCCCAAGGATCTTTAATTCAAATGCAGGAGACAGTATGTATCAATCAGTACATAAAAGATAAATGAGGAATAGATGGAAGGAAGATCTAACTGAATTTTAGCATCAGAAGAGAGTTTAGAAATCATCTAATAATCAGATATAAGCAAACTGTTTCCCACTGCCCTCTATATCTCCTTTATATACAGCCTGGGAACTAAAGATTGTTTTTCCATTTTTAAGTGCAATAAAACTTTATTTTAAAAGGTAAAAATAATTCTTAGTTTACCAGTCAAACTGACACAGAGAAAGGGGAAATGACTTCCTAAAAGTTATAAAGCTAGCTGGGAGGAGAGCCATAACAAGAACTCAGAACTTTTGTCAGCCTGATGGTCTTTAAAATATAATAGATGGATAGTTAATTCATCAGTCCTTAAGAGAAAGTTTTGGTGCTTAGCATTGCATCTCCAACTTTAAAAAAGCAATATCTTAGAAGACAACCATAAAACACCTCTTATTGTCACCATAAGAGATAGTTCTAATGAAAAAGCCCTTTTATCTAGAATCTAAGTCTAGGAAAATGTTACAAAATACATTCCTGTGACCACATGAAATCTTGTCAGCCAAACCCTTTCATGGCATCCCTTTACAATACCCACAATCTGCACTATCTATAAATGATCAGCATTCAGAATTCAGTCATGATCTTTCCCCTCTTCCTAACTAGAACCAGGAACTCCTCCATCCAACCCAAAAGGTCTTCAACTTTTGCCTCAAGGCTCTTTTACCAGCACTCTGAACTGTAATAAAAAGTCTTCTAAGCTTTCCTGGCTCTGAGCCTGCTTGGTTCCTGAGTTCAGAGATGTAGTATATATGAACTTTAATTGTATTCATTCTACCCTCTCTACTGCTACCACCTCTGGGGTAACTTTTCCTATCACTTGTCTCTATGCATTAGAAACCATATGGTTGCTTTTCCACTCTAAGATTTATAAATAAAAAAACAGAACCTAGAAATTCAGAAATAACCAACAGGGTAAGATAAGTAGAAATGCATACACAAGAAACTGGTTGTCTTTCTAAAATTCCTCAACAATTCTGTTCTAAAGTTTTTCTGGGACCAGGGCCAGAGAGAGTGAGGGGGAAATTGGCCTGGGACCTACTATGTTGCATATGTTTTTGATCCTTTCTCAATATATCATTATTTGTTATAATGATTAAGGATTCCAAATCATTGATCCTCTGAAGTTCAAGAATTCTTCCATGTGCCATCATTACAGTCGGGGTGGATGAGGAAGAAAACTAAGATCAAAGTTGAAGTTGAGATTAGGGCCAACCCATCTCCTCTCTTACAAACAATTCCTCCTAGGGAACTTGGATGAAATGCTTCTACCCTAAATTAGCAGACATTTGATTTCAATAGGATTTTGAACTGGTCTACTGTCTTATCAAAAACCAATAATTATGACCAAGACACAGTAAAAAAGAAGAGAATGTTTACTTTACCTAATTGAAATGCTTTTGGTTGATTGATTGACATCTATGAATTTTTCACACCTAGTTCAACCTTCTGAATGGCTGGAGATATGTTCTCATCTGATAAAGGTATCAATATGAAGTGGGAACAGAGTATTTATAATCCTGCCCTTACATAAAGTTTACATGTTATTTATAGAGATTTAAGGCTTTTGGGGGGACAGCTAGATGGAGTAGGAGATAAAACACTGGAACTAGAAGGATAGTCCTTGCTATGTCCTTGGCAAGTCACTTAATCATGGTGAGAGAGAGAGACAGAGACAGAGAGACAGAGACAGAGGGACAGAGAGACAGAGGGAGAGAATGAGAGAGAGAAAGAGAGGAAGGTCTATTTTAACCTTGTTTAAAAACTCAAATACCTATCTGAGTAAATAACACTTTAAGATACTGTCAGTTGTTTATATTTTAGTATAAAAAAACAAGTTTTCATTGAGAATTGGGAAGTTACTTATCAGTGCAACTATAACCACATCAGGATATTTAATTACTCTATTTGGTGACCATTAGACCATAGATAGAATCTTCTCCCTATCTTGTAACCCATAAATTGATGGAGATATTAATAATTAGAAATCATAGGATTCAGTAGTATCTGTTACTGCTCTGATACTTCTAAAAGAGAGAGGTACACTTTATGCCCAGATTTGTTTATAATGTGGCATAAAGGAAGGAGAAAAGGAGAACAGATATAACATCCATTATCATTTCTTCATCCCTCTTCACTTGTGAATGATCTTTTAATCAGCATCAAGTCAGTCTAGAAGTCAGAGAAAGAGTGGAGAAAGTAATGGGGAAGTAAAAAAGGAGAAGTAAAGGAAGAAGAAAAGAAATATAGCAAAGAAGAAGTAAAGGTTATGAGTCTGTAAAAACATTACTGCTTTCTCCTTTTTATCCATTCCTTATCCAGGTAAACAAATGTAATTAAATTTCCTCTCAGAGTTAGCATTTTTTATACTGTCTGCTTTCTGCCATGGGCCTTGATTGCACTCGGGAAAAAATGTACCACTATTCCATGAGGATGAAAGTATAATTTGAAAATGTTAAAAGAGAATTGCATGCAGAAATAAGATCCTCACATGAACTTAAAATATGAAAAAGCCATTTTCCCAAAGCACATCAAAACTAACCTAATTTCACTTGTGAAACACCCCCACAGAACCCTACCAAATTTCTGTAGAACCTATAAGGCCTATCATAAGTTTTTTAAAACCTTAATAAATTATATGTAAAAGTTCCTTCCTCTTTAAAATTCCATGAACCCTCTATGATCTGTTTACCATTTCCCAAAAAGGGAGGAAGAAAGAGGAATAGAAAACCATTTGAGTTAATCAAATATTATATATCTTTGAATTCCTGCAGTTGGAAGTAGTAATAATATTAGCAACTGACAGTTATACAATGCTTTGCCATTTCTACATGTTTTTACATATATTATCTTATTTGAGTCTCACAACAATCTTGTATAAGAGAGATGGCTTCAGTATGGGGGAGGGAAGGGGAGGAAAGAAAGGCATATAATATTATAGGTATAGGGAACTTCTAAGAATGAAACTTCTTTTATAAATGTAGATAGACAACTGCTTTATATATCATTAGACAATTGCCCAAGTCATAGAAAGGTTAAGTGACTTACCCAGTTTCACACAGCTAGTTTATAAGAAAGGCAAGTTTTTCTGACTCTGAGACCAGTTCTCAGTTCTTTTAATACATATTATCCTTATTTAGAGATGAAGAAATAAGAGAGTATGTGACTTGTCCAACTAGTAAGTGGAAGATACAGGATTCAAACTAAGGTCTTCTGATTCCAAATCCAGAGCTCTTTTTATAAAAGTAATTATCTGGATGAGTAGCAAAAAAAAAAAAAAAAAAAAAAAAAAAAGTATTGACCCAACCACTAAGAAAACAGTATGCTAAGAAGACAGCTTTCTTAGCGGGCAAACTCCTGATAGAAATTAGCAAAGACATGTTGAGAAACCCTTGGTTATATCTGGTTAGTCTTGGCCTGAAGTTAGGGAGCAGTTTGAGCAACTTAATAAAGAAGGTTTGAGAGTCAGGAGCACCCTTCCACCAAAGGTTCCTTTCTGACCCCTCCCCTCAAAAGGTAGCACAATTTCCATCAGGGCCCCCCCAAGATTAAAGGGGACATAATTTATATCATATTCCAGAGAGACTGTACAAAAATACTGAATAAATGGCTGTCCTGGAAGTCAGGGAGATCTGAGTTCACATCTTGTCTTTAATATTTAGTGCTCCCTGGCAACTCTGTAAAAATAAAAGTTGCAGATCTGCTTTGGTAAAAGGAGTCCTCTCACTGGGAATTCCCTATGGAAATTAAATAAGAAGGAGAAACAACAAAATGGTTCACTTCAGCTCAAAATTATGAGGATCAATGTTTGAAATACAGACAGGAGTGAATCTGATATTGAAAACTCTAAATTGTGGTATGTCAGTCATAGTAATATGAATGTGCCTATAAATGAATAGTATAGGGTTACATTGAGGTATGCCCAGTTCTTCAGCATTCTAGGCAGCTCAACCTGCAGCTCCTATAGGTATCTTAAATTTGATATTTCCAAGTCAGAATTCATTATCTTCCCTTCTAAGTCTTCTACTTCTCCAAACATCCCCACTATATCTGAGGGCACTACTATTCTGCAAATTACTCAGATTCAAAACCTCAGAACTACCTCCCATTTCAACTCTTTTTTTTTCATTGTCAGTCGATCCCTCCAGAAAAAAAAATGCTTTATTTTTATTTTGGGTATAGAAACACAAAGTGCACACATTTATATTTATATTTACATGAAATAGTTATTTTATAATTTAAAACATTTTAATATAGAATATATGTATACTTTCCAGCCTCCTTATCTCTGCTTATGCTATCCTCCATTTCCAAAATGCACTCCTCTTCACTCCTGCCTCTAACAATCCTTAACTCTCTTCAAGACTAATTTAATACCACCCTTTCCAAGAAGCCTTCTCTTTCCCTATTGAATTTATTTTGTGTTTATTTTTTTGAATGTTGTAATCCCCCCCCTCCAAAAGAAAATTTCTTGAGGGCAAGGGCCATTTTTTATTTTGCCTTAGTAATCCAGGTCTTAGCAAAGTGCCTTGTACTTCATATGTCAATTGTTGAATTGATTTAGTATGGTCTCTGTGTATATGTATGTGTCATTTATGTCTACATCATATCTGTGATAGTGCACATTTGGTGTGCATGTGTGTATAATGTGTAAGTGGCTAATTGAGCTATGACAGGTGGCCCTGTAAACACAGCTGAGGTTGATTTCAAGCTGACTCTTACTAATGAAGGCAGCTTCCTCTAACCTTTTATTCTGGGAAGAATCTTCACCCTACTATGGAAATAGCTGCAGCAGAAGGGGAATGATTATGTTGTGGCTGTTCCCTCTGAACAAAGGGGCTTTTTCTTGCTCTTTTAATTCAATCATATGTTTCCTCCTTGAAGGAAAAAAAATATTGTTCTGACCTTGTCACCAATCTGCCTAATGAGACACATAAGCTAGACAAGGATCATGTGAATGGAATTGGGAGCAAAAGGAGAAGGATAGATTTTTTTTCCCCTGAAAATCTTATGTGGCATATGAACTAATGAAGAGTGAAGGGAAGAAAATAAGGATAACAGTATTCACAATGACTACAGCAATGTAAATGGAAAGAACAATAACTCCTCTTCCCAAGCCTCCCACAAAAGATCTTGAATGCTATGAATCTTTATCCCTTAGCTTGAACTCAGAGAGGAAATGAGAAAGCATTTCTTCCTTTGTTTGAGAGGTAGAGAATTATGAATGTGAAACATAGACTATATGGTCAGACTCAGTAGATGTGATGGATATTTTTGTGAAATGACTTGTTTCCTTTCTCTTTTTTCATTTTAAAAGGTTCATTTTAATTTCTCTTTGAAAAGGGGGGATGAGTTTAGAAGTGGAGTTCAGAAATGTAAAATGTATCAATAATTAGGAAAAAACCTTACATGGCAACCACTGAGATGATAGCTCCATGACTAGATAGGTGAGCCCCTTTATGCTATGGGACTCTCTACAGGAATACCATTACAGATTTTAATCATTATCATCCCATTAGATATGCTTCCATGATAACTGAGCCATCTTCCCTCCTAATTGACTAAAGGATCTGGCAGTGACTTAGATAGTAGAATGACACTAGAAACAGGGCCAAGTTAAATACCTAAGGAGTTTAGAATATTGCATATACTATGAGAAGGAAAGACAGAGACAGACAGAGAAAGCAGAAACTCATTTCCTTTCCTCAGGTTTATTGTATAACACAGAACGAAGGAGAGGGAAAAGAAGGGAAGATTTCTTAGTATTAATAATGATCCAAGTTCTACAGTCCATAAAGCAGAGACTAGAAACTCATGCAAAGAAACCCTCAATGGATTGATTTATTTCACTCTAAACTTGAATTGAAGTAAACAATGAAGCTGTCTTATAAACAGTTTCATAGAGTGTTCTTTCATGTCTAATAACCGACTGTACATTAGCTAATGCCTCTGTCCCCAAGTGATTATCTATTATCTTATTTACATATCATAAGAACATGATGAAAGAGAGTGATTGCTCTTCCCATTTTACAGATGGAATAATTGGAACCGAAAGTGAACTTAGCTTACATAATGACACAGTGGTTTTAATGTATATACTCAGGATGGGGTGATTGATTTTCTTTCCCTACCACTTTTACTCAGATCTCTTGATTCCTAATTCAATGTTCTTTCCACTTGGCCATGCTGCCTATCAATCCATCAGGAACTCAACTGAGTTGCTGCTTGGATGACATATACTTAGGCAGTACTTCCTCCACTTGCTTCTAATGATAGGAGTAAAAGAAAAACACTACATCTCAGAAAATTGACCTGAGTCAGGATTGCAAGGCCCTGGCCTAGCAAGAAGTATTCTGACATTCTGACAACACAGTATGGTTCAGTTATCAGAACAGCACCAGACTGCCTGGTATGAAGACATATCTGTCTCCAGTACTTAAATACATTGAATAAAAACCCACAGACTATTCAAATTTCCATCCAGCTTGCCAAGCCAGACTTCTGAAGGAAATTTAAGCACTTTGAAAATCTAAAGCAACTCAACTCAACCTAGAAAAGTGAAAACTCAGCAGCTTCAGAGCAGTAGATGAATCAAAGAGCTGCAGACACTTCCCATGTACAAATATGAATAAAGAAGTACATGGCAAAATTATTGTCAATGCCTTTATCAGGCTGAGGATTACAACACAGGGGGTTCCCTCAGCAATATCAAGTACTGATCTAGGAAAAGAATGCCACAGACAAAAAGGTCACCTCTCAAGAGGACTTAGAAGCAAGTAGTTAAATGATCTGAGGAGAAAGAAAATGACTGCACCTCCAAGCTGGTGCCTGCTCTACAGATCTAAACCTCACACTCTCATTGGCTGACATCCATTCCAGGAATACTTGCAGCAACACTGAATGCTTGAAAAGCTAATTGATAAAACTCAAATCCAGAGTAGGAAGCAAATAGAAAGCAAATATAGCAACAGAAAAGAGTGATGGAGATTTTGAGAGTGAAATTAAAAAAAAAAAAAAAAACAGAATACCCAATTCTATACCCATTCTCAAAATTATTTCAAGTTTCTTGATATCAAACAAGGCAATATGATATAAAGGAAAGAGTACACGATTTGAGGCAAAAACCTGGGTTAAAGTCCTTAACTTCACTTCGTTTTATACCCATATAACCAGGAGTACATTATTGAACTTCTTTGGACTCCAATTTCTTTATCTATGGAATGTACACTATGATATTTTCAGAGTAATGGCAAAGGTCAGCAAAATTTAAGCTTTTTTTTAAGTTTTTAAGATTTTTTAAATTTTAATTTAATTTTAAGATTTAAGTTCTATCTCAAGTAACACGCTATTTGACACTGGACAAATCCCTTAATCTATCAATGACCCAACTCTCTTAGATTCTAAATTTTAGAACAATTGCTGATATGTATTGATTAAAGGTGTTTTTTCACTAGGAATTCTCCATATAAATGAAATCACAGATCTAGACATTAATAATTATAGTAATTCACAAAGCCTGTTTCACAAGATATTGCGATATTCAAACTAGATACTGTGTATAAAGGGTTTTTTAAACAAACCACAAAACCATAAATACATATAAATCCATATATATTGGTTTTCCTTATATCGAACTGAGGAAAAACTCAATTGAAGCAAGCTTATGATCAAAAATTACTAGAGAGTAGTCATTTATGAGGAAAATCACAAATACCAATCTATATCCCAATTTACCATTACCTCATATCATGAAATAGAAACAAGAGAAAATCCATGTACCCTCCACCCCAAACAATTAAGGGTATCACAGACCTGTTGTTGCTCAGTCTTGTTCAGTTATATACTACTTACTTCTCTAAGAATTTTGGACAGTGGTCGCTTAGAAATCACAAGGCTAAGTAGCATGAACAAGACTAAATTAATTAGATAAATTGAACTACCAAGAATGCTCATATACTCCAGCCCAATAAAGGGTTAGAATTGAGGGATAAGGCAGTGGTATCAACACAATGTTGAGAGCTCTAGAGCAACACCTCCTTTGAAAACATACATGCAGACATACGTACATGTCCATGTACACATACATATTGGTTGGAGGGCACATCAAAAGACATGGACAAGAGTGGAACATGATAAGTAAATATGGATTATTTGTAATCAAGACTGTTGGATGGAGGAAGGGAACATCCACACTGAATAGATCAGTTTGACTGTGAAATCATAGATCTAGAATTGGAGGGGCCTCAGAAGCTATCTAATTCAAATCTGTCACTTTCTGAAGAAATTGAGGACAGCAAGATAAAATTACTTGACCAAAGACACACAAGTAATTTATATTTATGGTTGGTTTTGAACCTAAGTTCTTTAACTCCTGAGTCAATGTTTCCTAATTCTGGCCAATGGTGTCAAACAAAACAAGTTTAAGGGCTCTTCTGACCACCCTTCAAATACTTAACAGTAACTAACAACTCTCATCTGTTCTTAGTTCTTTTCATTGAATTTCATATGATCATTCTCAAGTTCCTTCACCATGCTCAGCACTCTCTTACCTTCACTCATTGAATGTCCTTACTAAAATTTGGCACTAAAATTTGAACACAATATTCCAGATGAGTTCTCACCAGAGCAGAGCATAGGGATATTATCCTTATAAGTTAATTCAGCCCATATGTCATTATAGGATTATTTTTACTATTATTGCAATCAAAAGCTGATTGTTTCTACAAGGAATATGGCTGCAAGTGGATTCTAGCTCATCTTTTTTTTTTCCTAAACTGGCACACTTATCCACTTATTCTGGTTTCCTATAAATCTCAGCAAAAATCCTACCTAGCTGCTCCCAAGTAAGGGGAGATTAATATGATTCCCTGATTCCAAGAAATGTATAATTTGGGAAGATGAGATATATACAGATATAAAGATATGTGTGTATACACATATAAATGAAGTGATAGGGTTCTAGATTTAAAACTGAAGGTAAAGTCAACAAGCATTAATTTAAAAAAAACTTTTTTATTTTCAACCACATGCATAGTTTTCAACATTCATCCCCACAAAACCCTGTGTTTCAAATCTTCCTCTCTCTCCCTTCCTCCCATTCCCTCCCCTAGATGTCAAGCAATCCAATACATGTCAGACAAGTGCAACTTCTCTATACATACCTCTACAACTATCATGTTGCACAAGAAAAATCAGACCAAAAAAGAAAAAATGAGAAACAAACAAAATGCAAGCAAACAACAACCATAAAAATGAAAACACTATGTTGTGAGCCACACTCAGTCCCCATAGTCCTCTCTCTGGGTGCAGATGACTCTCTCCATCACAAGTCTATTGGAATTGGTCTGAAACACTCCACTGTTGAAAAGAGTCAAGACTATCAGAGGTAATCACATAATCTTATTGTTGCTATGTATAATATTTTCTTGGTTCTACTCACTTCACTTAGCATCAATTCAGGTAAGCCTCTCCAGTCCTCTCTAAAATCATTCTGCTGATCATTTCTTATAAACAATATTATTCCATAACATTCATATACTATAACTTTTTCAGCCATTCCCCCAACTGATGGGCATCCATTCAGTTTCCTATTTCTTGCCACTACAAAAAGAGCTGCCACAAACATTTTTGGCCACATGGGTCCTATTCCCTTTTTCATGATTTCTTTGGGATACAGAGTCAGTAGAGACACTGCTGGATCAAAGGGTGTGCACATCAGCAAGCATTTATTAGGCATTTAGCATGTATGAGACACTGTACACACTTTTAGATTAGTGCCAGCTTACAGGCTGTCGATAGAAAGGCAAAAACTATCTCTGACTTGAAAGAATTCAAATTCTAATAGGAAAGACAACATGTTAACAACTATTTACACGTAAGATATATACAAAATAAATTAGAGGTAACAGAAGGAAGTCATGATTCTAGAACTAAGAAGGCTTCTTACATAAATTGGGATTTCAGATGAGATTTGAAGGAAGTCAAGAGTTGAAGAAAAGGAGGGGAAAATTCTAGGCTTAGATGACAACCAATGAAAATGCAAGAAGTAAAAGAATGTCTTGTATTAGAAATAATGGAAAGATTTAGAATTATTGAATTATAGAGCATGTGGAATAGAGGAAAGTATGAGAAGTATGGAAAGGCTGGTGCAGAGGGTAGGCAATGAAGGACTGTAAAAATTAGAGGATTTAATATTTGATCCTGGAAGTAACAGGAAGCACTAGAGTATAGTGAATGGAATAAGATAGAGAGTTGAGGATGAGAATGACATGGTTAAGATCATCAGTTTAGGAAGGTAGAATTGTCAGAGGAGAAAAACGGGGATAAGGAAGGAACCTTAGAAACCAGCTAGTTCAACTCCTCTTTTTTATAGATGAGGAAACATAGACCCAAAGCATGGGAGGAGAGTAATTAAAGGAAGTATGCATGATACCCCTGAACCCAAAAAGCTTACAACTTGGACAGAAGGTGGAGGTATATATAGATATAGATATAGATATAGATATAGATATAGATATAGATATAGATATAGATATAGATTAGATAGATATAGATATAGATATAGATAAGATCATGGGAGTCACCAGTTTAAAACTAGAAGAAAATTTAGAGGACATAAAGTCCAAATTACTCATTTTACAGAATAGAAATTTCAGACCCAAGGAGTTTAAGTTTCTTGCTCAAGGTAGTTAATAGCCAAAGTAAGATTTAAAATCATTCACATTATTCAAACTTTCCTATTTTTCATCATCCCACATGCTCACTAAGGTTTTCCCAACCCCTCTACCTGATACCATTCAGGCTGATTTTTTTTAAGAATTTAGAATTTCTGATTTCTTCAGTAATTAATTAGTAATATCAGTTCTCTTCTGTTGTCTTATGTTGTAATTTAAATTTCTTATCGTCATTTACTTTGTAAGTATTTTGCTTTTAACCTTCTAAACTAGACTGGAGGATAGAGAGCCATGTCCTACATTTTTTTCTCTCTGTGTCATAATGCAGTGTCACATTCAAATATATTTATTTATTTACTTATTTATCCAATAGATTTTGTTTAAGGCAAAATAATAATTAAGAAGAAGAACTAATATTAATATATTATTTTAAAGTTTCTAAAATATTTCACAAATATCATCCTATTGGATTCTTATAATTATGATTATGTTATGCCCATTTTACAGATGAGGAAACAGATTAAGATTGAGATAAAGTGTACCCAGGATCATATAGTTTGTAAACATCTGAGACTCTATTTGAAATTATATTTTCCTACCTCAGTATCCAATACTCCATGCACTGTTTTACCTAGTTGCCTTTGTGGTTATTTTCCTCTTTTAAAGACTATCTAAGGACCTAATTCCTCCTCCAATAATCTGGAGGTTTTCCTAGCTTCTCACCGGAGTACTGGGGACAAAAGGGAGACAAAAAACACATAGGAACTCTCAGAAGTGCCTCCAAAATACTAGGAGACTTGAGCTTTGTTCCCAAATGCCAAGAAAACCTGATAGCAATTTATGCTTGTGGGCTAGTCCACAAAAACCTAACAATCCATAATTTCCCAGAGGTACAGTATAGTTCTAGAGTAATAGAACCTAAGCATCTGGTATAACATTGTTTCTCTATAAAAATGCATAAAAGTTCCAATTTGAGGTTCAGGAATATATCTTCTTCAATCAACTGTAACAGAATAGGTGGATTTCCTTACCCTTCTCTTCCCTTACATGTTAGGCAATAAAAGTCTATTATAGCTCAAAGTTATTGGTAATGAATATTTCATGAGTTAAGGACAGAAACGCCAGCAAAGCAGAGGGTGGGAAAAGTTGGGAATGATGGCTCAAATGTGATGGGACTGAGGAGGGAATAAAGCTCTATGAGAGGTAAAGACCTCTTTATGAAATAAGAAACCAGAAATAACTTCTCAATTATAACTCTGATATCCCTTTTCTTCTATCCTAGGGGTCAGATAACCCATATCCTTTTGGATTGCCAATGCTTCTTGTTTCCAGTTATTTTTCTCCTCATTTGGCTACATGTAAGCTCACTGCTTGTCATATGCACTCCAGACCTGGAACAAGCACACAGACTTTCTGAATGTTCCTAAGAGTTTGTATTACTAATGAGAAACAAAATATTCAGAGATTTAAAAGTTTCCCTCCCAAGTCCTTTTCTTTCTCTTCCTTCCTTCCTTTTTTACTTCCTTCTTTCCTTCCCTCCCTTCTTTCCTTCCTTGGCCCTATAGGGGAAAAGTCTCAGAAAGGTTCCAGTGATGAATCTTTACAATAATACTAATAATGATGATCAGGAAAACAATACAACAATAATAATAAATATCTCTCATTTGCATAACAATTTGTTGTGGTTTATAAATCAATTTCATAAATATTCATATATATATATGTATATGTATGTGTGTGTATATACATATAAATTTCATTTATTCCTCGCAGAAACCCTAAGAGTAAGGCAAAGTTGGTAATATCCCCACATTTTGCAACTAACAAAACTGGAACTCTGAAAAGTTAAATGGTTTGTCCTTTTGGCCCATGCCTAATAAGTAGCACAAAGAGCGCTGGAATACATGTCTTCAGACTCTTAGACCCATGCATTTTCCCTTAGCAAAGTTGAGAGGAAGGTCACTTATTTACGGGACACCCTGGATTCCAGGCCTAATGATACTGCTAACTTATGGCATGACCTCGGGCAAATCTTTTAACCTCTTGTTCTTCTAATTTGTAAATTTGGTTTAAATCCTTGTATTAACTACTTCATAGAATTGTTATAAAGAAAGCATCTTATAAACTATACACATTATGATTACTATGATATATGATTATTGCCAATGATTTTTTTTAATCCTTAAAACATTTGTTGGTTCTCTAAAAAAGAAAAAAATAATCAGCAGGCCATTTTGAAAGATTTGAGAAAGTTGAGGGAAAAAATGGATTGCTTTATGGTTCATAATGGTTAGCTACACAATACTAGGTAAGACATTAAATCAAATTGAGCTTCGAACATATAACATTATCATCATAATACTGAACTAGAAACTTTTATTGAGATTGTACTTTCTCGATGAAAGAAATTGGAAAGGTTGTAGGTCAACAGGGAGGGTAGTGTTAAAGGAGACAGTCTGTGACATAGAGCAGAAGAAAAGAACACTGTATAACCAAATGTTGTTTCTCCACACTTCCTGCTTGTCTTTAACCTGTTTGAAATATATAATATACTAATAGATAAAAGAAGGAAACACATTGCTGGAATGAGAAACAGCTTGTACATAGGTATAAAAATTGGAAATAGAATTCTATGTGATTGGAACATAGCAAGTCCAAATGATCTATAATAGTCTTTAAAAAGTAGGTTGGAGTCAGATTGTGAAATGCTTTAAGTGAGGATTTGAATTTGATACTAGTTGTAATCGAGAACCACTAGAAGTTTTGGGGTAGTGATCAAACCTGAGCCATGCAGAGTCAGACTTTCACTTAAGTATATACATCATGTTGATATACATATTAAAATGGATTAGAAAAGTGAGGAGACTTGAGGCAGGAAAACTCATAAGAATTCTCTTTGCAACTGATTGGTTATTCAAGGTGAAAGGAGATAAGAAGTCAAGTATGACTTCAAAATTTCAAATTTAGATGATTAGAAGGATGGGGGCTTTCTCAATAAAAATAAGAGAAGTTCAAAAGAAGAATAGGATTGGGAGAGATGACGATGTGTTCCATCTCAAGATGATCAAGTTCAAAAATGTCCACTAGAGAATTGATGATGAACTGGATTTCAGATTAAGAAATCACCTGAAAAATATATTGACATATATCAGCTCTCAAAAGTTACTATCATTATGACTATGATTATTGATGTTATTATCCATGAACTGCAGGCTAAGCTGAAAACTCAAATTTCTTGCCACCAATGATCACTCAGATAATAAACTTCTTTGAAGCCAAAGCAGTAATTTGGATGAATAAAATCCAAATTAGAAAATTAGAGTTAAGGAACAGTGGTCCAAATGAGAGGTAATGAGATATTAAAGTAGAGGTGCCATGAAGAGAAAGAAAAGAATAAATTTTGAAAGATGGTCATGGAATCAATATGTCTTGGCAATGACTGTTTTATGATTTAAAGCATCATTTTCAGTATAAAGATTCTACCTCATCCCCATCTTCTGAATCCATCTCCTTTTCTCTGCTCACATGACACCACTCTACTTCAAAACCCAAGTTATGTTTATCCTGAGCTATTTCAATAGTCTCCTAAATGATTTCCCTCCTAGTCTTTCCCCTCTCCATTCTTCCTTACACACAGATGAAACTTGTTATTCCTAAAGCATCCACCTGGCCTTATAACTTCTCTACTTAAGATGTTTTAGTGGCTATTTGTTGTGTCTGAGTTAAAATAAAGACATTCACAGAATGTGAAGAACTGTATATGGTTCAATGCAAATCTCACTACTAGGCAAAAAGTACCTGCCAGATTTTTTGTGAACGATTACCATTTCATGATTTTGAAGAACAGAACATTATCCCACATATCACTTATATACTTGAAAGTGCTAAAATCATTATATTCATCTCACATTAACTTAAATAGTACTTTAAATTCTTTTCTTTCTGAAACACTGAATGTATTACTGCTCCTAATTTACAGATGGGGAAACTAAGGCTAAAAGGGGTATGCATGATTTGCCTATGGTAACAAAACTAGTCAATGTCAAAGACAGTATTTAATTGTAGTCCTCAATCCAATCCAATAAGCATTCATTAAGAGTCTACTATGGGCAAGGTTCTATGTTAGATGCTAGTAAGATAAAGGAAAAATGAAAAACTATCCTTGCCTTTGGGGTATTTGCAATTTTTTTTTTGGAGGAAGTACAATACATAAACAGTTTCTGACTCCAAGTTCAGTGCTCTTTCAATTATATTACCTCAAAAGGCACAAAAGACTTGAAACTAGGATTAAGATAAAATGCTATAAGGTTTCCAGTACAAAACTGTTTAGTCCATCATTCATTATAAAATGAGTCCCTTCTTTTATTCAAGAATCAAACAAAATGATATATGAAAACCACTTTCAAACCTTAAAGCACTGTTGTTAGCTATAAAGATGATGATGGAGGTTCTTGTTGGTCTAAAATATATGAAGGGATTAGATTGGATGATTTCTAAAGTCCCTTCTAATTCTTAAATATTACAAAGTATAAACCATGTTAGGTCAATCACTTAAAGTTCATATGTCTTCAACAGAAATTGCACTTGCCTTTCCACACTGTCCCATTAAAAAGAAGTCAACATTCAGTCCTCATTATCTCCTAATTTCCCTGATAATTGCCTTTTGTATCAAGTATAAAAGCAAGAGATCCAGTTCATTATTTTGGAATGATAACTTGGAAAGCCATGATATCCTTTGTTTTGAAGAACCACACATGTTTCATTCTTACATGGAAATTAAACCACTTGTGTTCTGTTTCTTAGCAAATCATGTCTCTGTTTCATAGTTGTATACTAATAGCTTAAAGGAAAAGTGAATTATTTTCTCATTTCTTTTTCATGATTAATAAGATTTAAATTGTTCCTGTGATAAATGAGTAACCTAAAGGCACTCAATATTTAAAACTAAATTCTTGTTTGATAAAAATATTTTATGGCTTGCAGGGCATTTTCAAAGACAGTTCCCTGACCCTGTGTCCCAGTCAATTCACGTTTGTCTTAGTGTTGAATGAAGGACTATAAGACTCTGAACTATAAGATGCTTACAAATAGCAAGGAATAGGAAGCATTTTCCTACTTAACTATTACTATAAAGACAAAGTACATGTTTTACATTTTTATCTTAAGTGACCAGACTTGTTTGTTACTACTTCAAATAATTATGCTTTAATGCATTCATTCAGTACACTCTAGCCTATCCACTTCTCTGATTAAGGTTTTCTAAATGAAATGTATTTCTAGAAATGAACATTAAGTGGATTTAAACACTTATATAATATATCAGACTAGATACAAAAGTCTGCCTTGGACACAGCGATTCTGTTCTGGGACTTAGCAAAAAGTCCTATCTTTCTTGAATTCTTTGCCCCTTGAGCATGATCTGTATGTGAGTGTCTATCTGTGTGTGTGTGTGTGTGTGTGTGTGTGTGTGTGTGTGTGTGTGTCCTATCCATTATATCACAATGCCTTAAAGACCCTCCTTTCCTACCTATTCAAATCCAATTCATGCTTTGGTCCAAAAGCATAACACAGTGAACATTGACTTCAAAATCAGTGACCTATGTTCAAATCTTGGCTCTGTCACTTCTCTATATAACCTTGGACAAGTCACTTAGCCTCCCTGGGACTTGGTTTCCTCATCTATAAAAGGAGGGGGTTGAACTAGATGATTTCTAAGGTCCATTCCACTTCCAAGGGATGCTAAGATCCCTTTCTTCTATGAGGTTTAACCAGAGAACTCTAATCTACACTGAAAATTCTCTAATATAACAGTATTTTTTTTTTGGCTGGGGCAATTGGGGTTAAGTGACTTGCCTGGGGTCACACAGCCAGGAAGTGTTAAGTGTCTGAGGTCAAATTTGAACTCCGGGCCTCCTGACTTAAGGGCTGGTGCTCTATTCACTGTGCTACCTAGCTGCCCCCAAAAAACCAGTATTTTAAATATGGTCCAGGGAGTATAAAAGATCAGGTGTTTGGCACTCTTTCAAGGTGTTCTCTAGTTCTTTCAAATGCTGGAATTTTGTTCTACCTATCCATCTCTCCCACATAGAATTGTTTCTTCAGGACAGGGAATTTGTCTTTTTTTATTTATTTATTTATTTATTTATTTATTTATTTATTTATTTATTTATTTATTTATTTATTTATTTATTTATTTATTTATTTATTTATTTATTTATTTGTTTGTTTGTTTGTTTGTTTGTTTGTTTGTTTGTTTGTTTGTTTGTTTGTTTATTTATTTATTTGTTTGTTTATTTATTTATCTATCTGTCTATCTATCTATCTATCTATCTATTTATTTATTTATTTACTTATTTATTTGTTTGTTTGTTTGTTTTGTAGTCCTGTTATGCAGTTGACACTCCATAAATATTTAATCTGTTTTCTGGGACTTCCATTGTTTTGGTTTGGTTTTCCCCATTAGTCAGAGTTCAGCTTCCTTTTAGTGAATTTTTTCATTTTCATTGCTGTCATCATTGTGCACGTTGATTCTGCTCATTTTTACCTCATATCAATTCATACAAATCTTTTATTTTTCTCAAATTCCTCATATTCATAATCTTTACTATCTAATAATATGCTATTACATTTGTATGCCATAGGTTGGCTTTTTCCCCCAATAAGTCTCCAATTAACAAATAACTACTTTGTTTCTAGTTCTTTACTACCACCAAAAAAAAAAAAAAAAAAAAAAAAAAAGGCTGCTGGTGGGGCAACTAGGTGATGAAGTGGATAGAGCATCAGCCCTGAAGTCAGGAGTATCTGAGTTCAAATCTATTCTCAGATAATTAACACTTCTTAGCTCTATGACCCTGGGCAAGTCACTTAACCCCAATTGCCACAAGAACAACAAAAGCTATTAATATTTTTGGTATATTTTGGAATTTTTTGTCTGTCTTGATTTCTTAGGGTATATGCCCAGTAATGGCATCTCTTCATCAAAGGATATGAACTCTTTAGCTATTTTTATTGAAGAATTACAAATTGATATCCAAAGTGATTGAATAAATTTTTATTTCCACCAATACTGCATAAATATTCCTTTTACATAACTTGGTAGATACATTTTCTAATCTCTCCTCTAGAATCATTACAGTTTTGTTTTATTGTTCTATTACTATTAATTATTATTCTATTATTATTTTTTAATTTCTTTCAGTGCAAAATTATTCCATTATATTCATGTTGTTACCCCCCCAAAAAAATGCTGCTATAAAAATTTTTGCTTCATATAAGAAATGAGCTGAAGCTACAAATTCCAAGAATACTTTCTCCCCTACTTTCTAGAAATTAATCTCAGGTTACAGGAACTTTTAAAGTAACAACTAATTACTCTTCTGTGTTCAGACTTAACCAGTGTTTCTGTTTTCATTTTTAAATTAATTTTAAAACACTGGCTAATTGGTGTACTAGCAAAATATTTCAGACAGCAAGCTAGAACCCAGTACTTGAATATCCTGACCATATCCTGACCATCCATAACTTCTGGGATGAGACAGACACAGGGACAAAGATTGGTCCTGACCAAAACAAGAAAAAAGTACGAGGTTTGCAACCACAGGGCATTTCCAAAATGTGCATTGATCCCTCAATATTGGGGAATTTGAATATTTTGATGCTTCTGGTACTTAAAAAATAGGAGATTTTCTGAGAAAGAAAAAACTCAAGAACTATATTTTTAATGCATGAGTAACAGGTAAGACTAGGCTTAGGTAGCAATTCACACCATCCACCTTCTTAATTCCCAATCATTTTGAAAGCAATTCTGGGAAAAAAATGTTTCCTTTGAGATGGAGAGAAAGTTATCATTATGGAATCCACAATTTATATGCCTTACCCATAATATTAAGTCATAAATAGAAAAACCAGAAATATTAGAATCTTTATGGATTATTAAACCTTGATTAAGAAAACTAAGCAGATTTCATCTATCCTGTGGGATTCGGACAATTCTAATGAATGATCAAAAGGATTGAAGGCAGGAAGCTGCCACTTTTCAGTGGTCTCTGAAAAAGTGGTAAATATCATGAAATATTTATAAGTTTGGGGTGCCCTCTGGAAAATCCAAGATAGCACACTAAAGCAAATCTATGCCAGATGGGTGAAAGATTCTCAGCCTACAAAATAACTCAGTATTGACAAAGTCCCAAAAAATATGGACTATTGATATTTTGGGGTGCCAATGAACTATGAAGAAGGTAATAAAGAGATGACTCTGAAAACTGCTGTGGACTTATTGGTGGAAAGAAGATTCAGCTCCTCTTACAGTGTGTGTGTATGCATGCATGTATAGATATATATATATATATACATGCATACATATATGTATATATATGCTGTGGTTTTGATAAATACAATTCAATATAATTTATTTGCTTTGTAGTTTATGAATTTTATTTTATGCATTTAAAAGAATTTTTCTGAAAGGTAATACATAAACTTTACCAGATTGTCAAAGGGATCCAAGTTGCGCCTCTTCATCAAGGATAAGCTAATTATATTTGGAAATATATTATACAACTTTAAAGAAAAGATATTGAAAGATGTAGATCACTTGGAGACTGTTAGCTTAAGCTATCAGTTGACAAATGTCATTTCTGTCCATCCACAGTCAACTATATAGATCATATATAGTGCCTCAGCAGGGAACATTTATTTTAAAATAACTGGAAGCTCTCATCATCTGATCATATATAACTAATTATCATGAAACTGAAGATGTTTCTGGATTTGGTGAAATTTTATTGGAGGGGGTAAAAAGCTACACCTTCACTTTAAAGTCTCTTAGTGGTTTTTAATTTAATCCAACTCAAGTTAATAAACATTTATTAAAGCCCCTAATCACTGATTTTAAGGAATTTACATTTAACTTTATATTTCACTTGGGATGTTACAGAAAAAACTACAATCAATAGAAGGTAGAAAACAAATTTTGATATGTGATACCCAGAAGAAAGGAATAGATTGATCCCTTCTAGAGATTTGTGAGATAAGAAATAAGGCCAAGTTCTTTATTTTAAAGACTTGATAAACTTTTTCTCACACCCTCTTCTTCCCATTCCTGTGCCCCCTACCAGACTAGATGGCATAAGGTAAGTTTATACCAATAGAATAATTTCTCTAACAGTCTGTAATATTTTCTATAGCAAATTCCCTGAATCTCTGCCTTGTCAGGACCTTGAAATTCTGAATCTTGAAAATGTTTATAATTTTATAGTTTTGAGACTATTTATGAAACTCAATTTTAGATATTGATAATGGATGATTGCTAATTTTATGTTTGACATAAACTATCAGGCAGAAATGGATAGGTAATACCATAGATAAATATCAATTCATATACATTTCAAGTTAAAGTGATTCAGAGAATATAAACATATAATCTCACAGATCTTTTTTGTCGAGATGAAACCCACAAAGTCTGTCACTGATGAAAGCTTTGAATAAAGCCTCCATATCTGTGTTGAGCATAAACAACTGTAGCAAAGTCCACTTCCAAGATAAGTGTCTATTAGCCCAAAAGGTGTGTCTTAACTTTTAAGGAATTATTGCTTTCAGAAACTGGAAAGTGAGTGGATGCCCATCAATGGGAGAACGGCTAAATAAATTGTAGTATATGAATGTTATGGAATATTATTGTTTTGTAAGAAATGACCAACAGGATGATTTTAGAAAGGCCTGGAGAGACTTACATGAACTGATGCTGAGTGAAATGAGCAGAATCAGGAGATCATTATATACCTCAACAACAATACTATATGATGATCAATTCTGATAGATGTGGCCCTTCTTCAACAATGAGATGAACCAAATCAGTTCCAATAGAGCAGTAATGAATTCAACCAGCTACACCCAACAAAAGAACTCTGGGAAATGAGTATGAACCACTATATAGAATTCCCAATCCCTCTATTTTTGTCTGCCTGCATTTTTGATTTCCTTCACAGGTTAATTGTACACTGTTTCAAAGTCCGATTCTTTTTGTACAGCAAAAGAGCTGTATGGACATGTATACATATATTGTATTTAACTTACACTTTAACATATTTAAGATATATTGGTCTACCTGCCATCTGGGGGAAGGAGTAGGGAGAAGGAGGGGAAAAATTGGAACAAAAGATTTCGCAGTTGTCCATGCTGAAAAATTACCCATGCGTATATCTTGTAAATAAAAAGGTATAATAAAAAAAGGAATTATTGCTTTTCTGAAAACACACAATTATTGCAGAAGTGAAAAATTTGGTAGGCAGTCATGGAATAGTGTATCAAATGATAAGAGAGTCTAAAACTATATGTGAAGAGGCAATAAATACTTACAAAAGCATACCAATCCAAAACTACAAAAACTTTCCTCAATAATTTTAGGCACATGGTTGAAGAAAAACCTCTGTATTTGGTGAAAAGCAAATTGTACTGGCCAGGAATGGCAGGATATGGATCCAAGAAGTGCCAGGTCCTTGTCTAGTATATTTGGAAGATAGGACAGCAATAGGTTAAGTAGGTGGTGCAATGGATAGAACCTTTGGCCTGGAGTCAAGAAAGTCTGGCCTCCATATATGTGCCAAAATGTTTGTGGCAGCTCTTTTTGTTGTAGCTATAAACTGGAAGATGAATGGATGTCCATCAGTTGGAGAATGGTTGGGTAAATTGTGGTATATGAAAGTTATGGAATATTATTGCTCAGTAAGAAATGACCAGCAGGAGGAATACAGAGAGGGTTGGAGAGACTTAAATCAACTGATGCTGAGTGAAATGAGCAGAACCAGAAGATCACTGTATACTTCAACAACGGTACTGTATGAGGATGTATTCTGATGGAAGTGGAAATCTTCAACATAAAGAAGATCCAACTCACTTCCAGTTGATCAATGATGGACAGAGGTAGATACACCCAGAGAAGAAACACTGGGAGGGGAATGTAAATTGTTAGCACTAATATCTGTCTGCCCAGGTTGCATATACCTTCGGATTCTAATGTTTATTGTGCAACAAGAAAATGATATTCACACACATGTATTGTACTTAGACTATATTGTAACACATGTAAAATGTATGGTATTGCCTGTCGTCGGGGGGAGGGAATAAGGGAGGGGGGGTAATTTGGAAAAATGAATACAAGGGATAATATTATAAAATATATATATATATATAATAAAAAAATTTAAAAAAAAAAAAAAAAAAAGAAAGTCTGGCCTCACTTACTATCTATGTGACTGTGCAAATCACTTAACCCCTATTTGCCTCAGATCCTCATCTGCAAAATAGGTATACAATGGAGAAGGAAATGGCAAACCACTCAAATACTTTGCCAAAAAAATTCGTGCACAAGAGTCTATGAGGTCAGGTAGAGTTGGACACAACTAAACAACTAAATGACACAAGCAGAATATTAGTGCATGACAGATTTCTACCAAATTGAATTAAATTGATCATTCTTAAGGGGCATGAGGCAGTGAAATGTACAGAGCACTGAACTTGGAGTGAGGAAGATCAGAGTTCGAAACTGGATTTAGATTCTTACTAGCTATGTGTTCTTTGGCAAGTCACTTAACCTCTATTTCCCTCAGTTTGTCATCTGTAAAATAGGGATATGGTGGAGAAGGAAATGAAGAAGAAAAATATTTACCAAGAAAATCCCATGGAATACTCCTATGGGATCATAAGGAATCAGACAAGTCTGGATGAATGAACAACAATTGCTATGTTAAGATATTTCCCTAGGAAACCTAAGTGACAGCAAACCTTTGAAGCTGGTATTCATAAACTTCTTGACCCTCTCGATGAACCACTTCAACCATATTGTTCAAGTCCACCTATCCAGCAACTATAGGTCATCAATAGTAAACAGTTATGGACAAAGCATTTCTCACTGTATATATTACCTACCAGGATTCCATCTAATTAATGTTGAGATTTTGACAGCAAGTTACTTAAGTTGCTTTACTTGGTAGGAATTAAGAAGTCTATAACTGTGATACTCAAGGAGACCTGTTAATTGCACCCTGTTGAAAATTTTTGAGATCCTGAGACCTAAGCAAAAGGCATTGTGGACTTGATAAGTGGAGTTTTCAATGCATAATTATAATCCACAAGAGAAATCATAAGCTTCACTCCATACAGATTAATATTTGGGCAAAACACATTGCTATTTGTAATTTGGAATCTCTTAAGTCTCAGGAAGATCTGGATATCCAAAAATCTACATATACAACTGACTCCAACTGAAAGAGGCTTACTATCTCTCTAAAATAAGGGTGGGGAAACTTTTTCTACCAAAAGCTATTTGGACATTTACTACATCATTTGTGGCCTATTCAAAAGTATCAACTTATAGAATTCAAACAGTGGGAGGTTGTTGTACCTAGCTTTTAGCTCATCCTCACCGTGGTTGCTTTAGCAAATGATTTCACAGGTCTACAGGCCTAACATTCCTCGCCACTGCTCCAGAGAGCCTCAGTACAAAGAATCATAGAGAAAAATAAACATCAATATAGCTCTCAAATTCAATTCATTCCAAACAAGGAGTAGAGTTTTTTCTAAATACTGATGTCTCTGGAAAGCCCAAGATAGTGGCAAATCTATGCCAGGTAGGTAAAACACTCTCAGCTTACAAAACAACTCTCACTATTGACTAAGTCCCCAGAAATACGGACTGTTGATTTTGGTGGTGCTGATGAACTGTGAATAGGGTACTAATAATGTGACTCTGAAAACTGCTATGGACTTTTTGGTGGAGAGCAGATCCAGTTTTTCTTGAATTCTACTTGCCACAGATGGTTCTGAAATTGAGGGATTTTTACCACCTTTTTATAACAACTCATATTTATATAGTACTTTTACAATCCAAAAAATGTTTTCAATTATTAAATTTAAGTCCTTTAAGTTAGGAGTGATCATTTCTCATGTAGCTCTTGTATGTCTTGTATACAGTGAATAGTTGCTTATTGATTTAAACAAATTCCTGAGCTAAAGCATGTATTTTTACTTCCATTTTGTGGTTGATGAAATTGATGCTCAGAGCAGTTCTATGATTTGATCACACAAGATTTGTAATAAACAGTCATAATATTTCCTGTCATAATATATGACATATATGTGACATATATGACATAATGACAAATAGTCATAATATTTCCTATCACATAGTCATAATATTTCCTATCAGAAACAAAACTCATGACTCTAAGTCTAAAATATTTTCCAACCAATCACAATGTCTCTGAAAGAGCTCAAAGGCTATCCAATCACACCCAATTGCTCTTGACCACAAGTAGCCTTCTTTACTCTCTGATCTCTAGACGTATGACCAGCTTTCTGACTCAGCAACCTAAAATGTATTTTTTTCTCCAATTATTTCAGCCACATAACCAATGCTTCTCTTTTAAGTTCAAAAGGGCAACAGATAATTTTCAATTCAGCATATGAGGAGTTATGCACTGAGGGGAAAAAAAATCAATGAATCAATCAATAAGAGGTCTTGGGTTTGCCAGTTTTCAACAAAGGAGAGAATTGGGTTACTTAAGAGGCCAGAAGAGCTAAAAGACAGTCTTTCAAAATATGTCATTGACTTGTATATTTAATATACACCTTCCCTTATGCAATCTGCAAAACAAATCTAAGATACAATTCATCTCTTATCAGTTTTCATAGCTTTAAAATCTTTAATAGCTATAGACTCTAGAATTCTGGGATTCACAATATTGCTTCAAAAAATAAAGACTATGACTTCTCAGAGTTAAAAAGTATTTCAGGACCTATATGACAAGAATCCCTCCCTTCAACATGCCAGGGGAGTGGTAACTTCTGTATGAATTTTTGTTTCCTTTCTCATTCACCAAATAGTGAAGAAATTTTTAGTTGGGGTTCTATTTTTTTTTTCAGTTATCTAAGCAAGTTATCAAGTTTACTTAAATACCCACTCTAACATCACTCTAACTTTCTGTAAAAGACATAGCACTGATATTTATCCCAAAGAGTCATTTTGAGTTCTTAAATATTCTATCACATTAGTTCAAAGATATTTTAACCACTGCTAACTTTTGGTTCATTTATATATTCCTCTTTCCTCAGAAATGAGTTTCTAATTAGCATTGACTCCTGAGACTCTTTCTATCTCCAGGGTTTGTCCTAGTAATACTATTACTATGGAACTTCCATGAGATTGAAATCTCTCCTAGGACTGTAAGCTGTCCAGGTTACTGACATATGCTGAGAAGCCATTCTCTGAGAACTTTCTCCATCCCACTGCTTTCATCTCTGTTATTAATTTGGCTGCTAGAATATCAAGCTCACTTTAAGAAGTCACTGCACCTAAGATTTCAAATGGCACTAGTCCAAGTAATAGATTGTGAGAGACATCCTGTCCTTATAAAACAAGAAATGCAATTTGATCGACAAACTTATACTTTTATGACACTACACTGAAGTAATTCATATAATCTCATTCATTATACAATAGACTAATATGATTTTATAGTAATATTTTCTCAGTGGTTTAACTATGAATCCAGACAGGGATATTAATTGTCTTATGTATTGTAAATGCCATTACCATTCCCCTTATGGCTTCCAAGTCAAACCAATAATAAGAATTTTCAATAATTTCAATTCAAAGAATAATTTCAATAATAAGAATTTTCAAAAAAGAATAATCATTGCATATTCAATTTAGGCTTACAGGAATTAGTCTTTCATTTGTTGTTACTATCATTAAGATCCATATCACTCTGAAGTTCTCTAGATCTTCCCACCTTCTCTTGCTACCTAGGTTTGGGAACATATACAAAGCTATTGTGTCACTTTGAGGATGGTGAACTGAGGAAGGACTAACAAGTACACTTTTTAAAATGGATTCTACTGACAAAGAGAAAACATCAAACTTAAGTTTGATTAGTCTTATATAAAAATAGACTACTGATATTCTTGAAGAATATCAGCTTTGTCTTTGTTACATATGTGTGTGTGTGTGTGTGTGTGTGTGTGTGTGTATCCACATGATTCATTCCCTTTTGTCAAGTACCTCAAGAGCCATCATTAAAATGCAGAAAATACCTGGAAGGCAAAGTCACTATGAGCTGTTGCCACTTTAGCAAAAAATAGTTCTTCAAATTAGGGAATTGATTATCTAGCAGAGATGTCAAGAAATGTCACAGGTCAAGCACTTCAGATAAGGAGGAAAACAAAAAGATTTGGAGTTTAGGATTCATTTATTAAGTGGGGGAATCTCAGAAAGATGCCAGGTAACGTGAGAACCCAGTGTTGGAAGGCATTGAGGAATAAAAGAGGGGGAATTCAGAATGACAACTGGAGCAATATCCAAATTTCTTTTTTTTTTCCTTTTTTTTAAATTAATTTTTATAATTATAACATTTTCTTTGACAGTACATATGCATAGGTAAATTTTTTTTTTTTTTTTTACAACATTATCCCTTGTACTCCCTTCTGTTCCGAGTTTTTCCCCTCCTTCCCTCCACCCCCTCCCCTAGATGGCAGGCATTCCCATACATATTAAATATCTTATAGTATATCCTAGGGCAATATCCAAATTTCGCCCATTTTACAGTGAAATTCACCTTCTAGGGTAGTGCCGTAAGTCAAAGTCATGAATTAGATGATCTGGATGCTAGTCCTGAACTCCATCATTTACTAACCATGTGACCTTAGTCAAATAACAACTTCAATGCACCTCAATTTCCCTATCTATCAAATGGAGAAAATATTATCTTCCTAGCATGCCTTGCTGAGATATTATAAAAATCAAATGGCATAATGTAGTTAGCAACATTTTGTAGACTTTAAATCAATATGCAAAGAATAAATAGAGAAGCACAACACAGCATGGTCATTAAAGGGCCATATCCTTGGAGTCAGAGAGGCCTAGGTTTGTTTTCAAGAGAAAAGTCAGTTAACCATTTAGTGCCCAGACTGCTGCATAATACTATACTCCCTAATTCTCTTGGCCTATTTCCTCACCTATAAAGTGACTGGTTAATCTCCAAAATTCCTTCAACTTAAAATCTATGTTCTTATAGATCTGCAGCAGTGATATATTAGGAGTTTTTTCTACTGATAAAAATTCAAAAATTATGCATTAAGAACTTTGTCTAACATTGATCATTATCATCCAAAATTGCAGTAGTATCTTTGTAGAATCCCCAACATTGCATCTGGAGATAAGTGAAATAAAGAGACTCAGTATGGTCAAGGACTAGGAGCTACCCATGCTATTCACTCTTAGATTTCAATATTCAGAACAAAGGAGCCTCCTAGGCAACTGTTCATTATTCTTATGGGGTCTTGTGTGCCTGAGGTTATTTCAGATAAAAATGAAAGAAAATCTTTCTAGAAATGTGTTTTTGACTCAGTATGAAATCCATCTAAAGAGCCAAACAGTATTTCAGGTTCAGTTTCTATTCAGTTTGAATTAAATACTACACTATGAATTAGCTTTGATAATAAAATCAACATACCTTAATATAGGATGTCTTAAGGTTCACAAAGCACCTTTTTTCCACAATAAATCTTAGATATGGGTAGGACAGTTATCATTATACCAGTTTTATAAATGAGAAAATCTAAGCCCAAAATGATTAAATAACTTGCTCAGGGTTACACAACTCAATCAGAATTGAGATATGAAATTATGTTTCTCCTGATTCTAACTTCAATTCTTCAGACTTCACTTAATGAGGCAATTTTTCCAAAAGACTTGATATCCTCCAAATATATCATTAGGTACAATAAGAAATCCATTACTGAAAGAAAGAAGTACACAAGAAAAAGAAGAAATAGGAGAATAGATGTGATAAGTACAAAATCACTGTTGTTAGGCAGCAAACAATTAAATATCTATTATGTCCAGAACACTAGTTAGACATTAAAAGAAATGTAAAAAAAGATATGTGACATTCTTGTCCTCAATGATCTTACAATGAGGTAGTACTTTGAAAGTATAATTCAGTAGGAACAATATGAATTCAAAATAAGTTTTTTAATAACTTATGATAATTTTATCAACGATTAATCAAAGTATATGTATTACAAGTTTTAGACTACTGTTAGGAAGTTTATTGTAATCTTAACAAGGAAAGTATGGTAAAGCAAGAGAAGATTAATTAAAATCTCAAAAGTTGAAAGAGGTCTATGGCAATATTTAGTGGTTCTTCCTTTGAATTTTGAAAGATTTATAATTATAAACAAAGATAAATATAAATGTGTTTCCTCTTCACCTCTGCCTATTGATCTCCCTGGCTTCCTTCAAGACTGAGCTAAAACATTTCAGGTATATGCTCCCAGCTCTCCTCTGACACTACCATCATCCTAATGCAAGCCCCTTCATCATTTCTGCCTGGAATATTACAATAACTTGATGATTGGACTGTTTGCCACACTTCAGTCTACCTCCTCTTCAGCTATCAGAGTGGCCTTCCTAAGGCACAGGTTATCCTGACCCCATTCACTATACTCCAACAGATTCATATCCAATATGAAATATGAAATCCTCTTTTTGACATTCAAAGCTGTTAATAATCTGCCTCCATTTCGCCATCCAATCTTTCTATCCACTACTTCCTTACATATACTTTCAAATCCAGTGACATTGGGCTCTCTATTGTTCTTAACACAAAACAATCCATTCTTCCAGCTCTGGGCATTGTCACTGGTTGTTATACCCCTTTCCTGAAAGGCTCTCCCTCCTCATCTCCAGATCTCCATCTTCCCTTCCTAATTTCCCTAGGATAAATACCAATTGAAATCTCCCCTTCTTTATCTCAATCCCCTTTAATTCAAGTGCCTTCCCTTACTGAGTATTTCCAATTTATCCTGACTGTAGCTTGACTGGATATAGCTATTTGCATGTTGTCTCCTCTATTAGACTTCAGGCTCCTAAAAGCAAGGATTGTCTTTTATCTTAACTTGTATCTCCAGTGTTTGGCAGTGTCTTATACCTACTAAGTATTTAATAAATCTTTATTAATTGCCTAGAGAAGACCTTTCCTGCTTCCCTATCTCCTTATTACTAATGCCTTCCCTTTGATTACTTTCCATCTACTCTGTATATATTTTTATATGTGTAAAGTGGTTTTTAATGCTGTCTCCCCCACTAGAATACATGCTCCTTAAGGTCATGAATATGGTTTGACCCTTCTGTGTATCTCCCATGTTTAGCACATTGCTGGCACATAAGTATTTAGTAAATGCTTGTTGACAAACTAGAAATAACAAAGCACAGGACCCTTGTATGCCACATTTTGAGGGCCATTGTTCTACCTTTATTTTTGCTCTTCCATTCTTATAATCTTCTCAATTGTTACAGCTTCCTTGACTCTTCCCCAAGAGCAGAAACATAGAATTTAATATTTGGAAGGAAACCAGCAGCCATTTAGTACAACATACACACAATGAAAGGAATCCTCACTATAACATATCCAACAAACATTTGTCTGGCCTCTAGTAAAAGATTTCCAAAGAGGATGAATCTTCCACCTCCCTAAGAAACTCATTCTATCTTTGAATGGTTCTAATTGCTAAGTTTTCCTACCATGAATCTAAATTGTCTTCTTTGAATCTTTCAGCCACTGCCCTCAGTTCTATACTTTAAATCCAAATGGAACAGACCTAGTCCTTCCTCAAATGTCAGCTCAAATACTGGTAAGATACAACCCTTTTCAATTTTGTATACAGATCTCTAAGGTCTTCCACCCCAAAATTTAATTTAAGTAAGATCTGATGAAGTAAGAAAGTGTGCGTATTGCTCAAGAAAAAAAGAGCAATCTTCAATCTCTACCTTTTCCCATAATCATGAGTCCAAGGTTGTTTGGGGTTCCATGTGTCTCTCAACTCCCAGTCTTCTCTGGGTTTTTCTGGGTGCCTGCTGCTATGAGCAATTTAATTACTCTAAGACAGACAAGAAAGGGAGTGTATCATAATAGAGACCTGGCTTCAAGTACTGACTATGACACAATTTATGTGACTAGAAGCAACTTAGCCTCTCAGATCCTCCAGACAATTCTTTAAAAATGTAAATTTTCAAGGAGTTAGTGGAGGAAAGCATTCACACTGAAAAGTTGCTGCACAGATGAAATCACAGGAACAAATCAAAACAAACAAAATATACACAAGTACTAAATTTTTCTATATATTAAAAAATAAGATTAAGTGAACAGAGGGGAGAGATTCCATAATTCATTAAAATATCAAGAAAAAAAAAACCCTCTACTTATTTCTTGATGAAATGTCATTGTCCTACATGAGAACTGGTTTTTAAAATACGAATGAAGAAGAACAAAAAAAGCACATCGCTAGGGTTAACAGTTCATTTTGACAATTGCCTCTTAAGAACTAGTCTACATAACATCAGAACATATTCACAAGTAGGAAATTCAATGCCCCTGGTGTGTGAGCTCCATGACAGAATGGCAGCAAAAGGAGACACTGGTGAGTGTGCCTTTTCTCCTCGTGAAAGAAAAATAACTCTTCCCAAGAACTAATTTAAATGAAATAAAGCACTTAGAAGGTAGCTCATTCACTTTAAGGAGTTTGTGCTCAAAGGCTGAAATCACTGAGGAATAAAATGTTGCTGATCAGGTAATTTTTTGAACTGAAGGAATAGCAATTTTCTGCTGTGGTTTCAGCTCAGCTTCTGGAAAGCCCACTTAGCAAAGGAATTCTGAAAAAAATCACCAAAACTTTAGAGTCTTAAAGAACCATTGTCAAAATACAGTGAGGTGCCTCCCTGCAAACGTAGCTACCAAAGGGAAAATGGACTGAAAGACTTGACAGAGTTTGTGGCAGGCAAAATAGTTATTTTGTTAAGCATTTTTTCCAAAATGAGCTTGTAGTCTTCTGAAAATTTCCTCTAAAGAGAAACCTTAAATTAGCATGCTGAAAGGAAAGTAAGGATCATATTCCAGTAGTACATTCTCTACATCTGCTGCCCTACCTGGTTTCAACAGCATGAAATAAGAAGTCTCAAGAAAAAACTCACTACTTTTAAACTCACTACCATACTGCTAACTAAACCTTGATTGAAATTATCCTCTTTAGCCTCCTCTCTCCTCTGAGTAGAATCTGGCTGGAAGGCAGAGCACCAAACATCTCCCAATGCCTTTCTTTATAGAAGACAGAAACTGAACTCAAAGCTCATTTCAGTTTGCATCTGCTGACTGCCTGGTTTCAACTCCATGTAACTAGATGCTCCTTTGCTGAATACTCCCTTAGTGTGCAATCCTCACACACTCTTTTCCTGCCTCCTTTTGTGAGTAATCTCTAGAATAAATTTCATCTTTTGATAGTTCATAAGATCAGAGATTTTGAAAGAGATCTTAGAGAGCATCTAGTCATCATAAGTTGGAAGGAACTTTGGAAGTCATGTAGGAAAACCCTCATTTTATAAAGGGTCAGATTAAGTGAAGTAACTTACTGATGGATACACATATCACAAATGGAAGAGCTGAGATGTGAAATGAAGTCTTAGAACTCTGAATACAGTATCATTTCCCAGTATAACCCATTGCTTTCTATTATCAGATTAACTCAAAGCTACTTAGCTTAATATTTCAGTCCTTATATCAATCTAAGCAATCTTGTTATAACTTATTTTAACTCCTCCAACTCCATCTGGCTTAATTCCTTTTTTCATGTTTGTCCTTTTCTCTGTAACTTTGCTTCTGATGATCTTACACTGGGAATTTCTCTTAATCTTTCTACAAATTCATAATAGTTACTTTCTTCAAGATGCTCATCTCTTACCTAAATTCATCTTATATCTATTACTCTTATGTTTAGCATAGTGCATTATAAGTAGTAGCACCTTTAATTTATTGATAGTCTCAAATTGTGTTTCACTTCCTTATGCTATCTTCTTAACTCGATTATAAGCATATAGGTTGAAAGTACTACCATTTATTTCTTTTATATACCGAGGGTGCCTAAAATACTTTGCTCTATCCATACAGTGAACAAAATACATTAAACAAGAATTGAGCTTAATTGTGTTATTTATGAAAATATTTTTGGTAAATCACTTAAGAATTTGAGAAGATTACTGTCTTCCATTTTATTCTAAATTCTACTGTCTTCCATTTCATTCTAAACTGGGTTTTTAATTTCCTTGATCTCCCTTAATAAATTAAGTCAAAATTATTATTATGAACATTTTAAAATTTTTTGATTATTTTTATGCCGTTACATGAGTTAAAAAAACTGGATCCATTTATGAGACAGAAAAATGACATTAGCAACTGAAGAAATTTGTTCAAAATTCATCTTTCAGTTAGTTGAGATGATAGTTCCAATTTTATTCCAGACTCTTCTATAGAAAAGGAAGACCCTAATAATTTGATGTTGGGGCTGTCATCTGTAAATATTATATGATAAGCAATGAAAACAAAATAATAATTCAGGGCAACAAAATAATAGTTCAGGGCATCCAAGAAGACTAATTTTCCTGAGTTCAAATCTGGCCTCATATACTTACAACTATGTGATCTTTGGGCTAGTAACTAAATCCTGTTTGTTTCAATTTTTCATTTGTAAAATGAGCTAGAGAAGGAAATGATAAATCACTCCAGTGATTGCCAAGAAAATGAGTTCATGAAGAGTCAAACACAACTTAAAACTATGCAACATGAATCACTGAACAGGTGAACATGATTCACCTGTTCAAATGACATTTCAGAACCAAAAGTGTATGTTTTCTTCTACATTTTTGGTGATTCAGAATCAGAATGCTCATTTTCAAAAATGAAATTACTATATCCTTTTATACTACTGAAACATGCTTAAAATTCCTTTTGATTTCATTTAATGAGATAGTCTTTAATCTATATAGGAGATGAAAAAATCTGAGAAATCTAGGTAAAGCACAGGAGCAAAAAAAAAAAAAAAATTCAAGCTAGGCAATTCTGCACAAGGGCTCATTTCTTTCCCACACCCAAATCCAAAGAAGGGCCAGACTAAAAGACAAGGATTGATCAGATTTCTTCTCTTTAACCTACACATAAGTAGCATAATTATTTTCTTTTTCTACTTTATTTAATTAGGCTAGATTTGGTCCCAAGATGAGGATCTCATGACTTTCTGCTACATTTAAGAGTATTTTAGAATTCATAGTTTGGATTTAACCACTAATGCAACTGTTCTTTGAGTGTAGAACTGGAAAATTCCTTGATTGGAAGAATAAAGTTTTGCAGCACCACCACCCCATCCCTAGTCTTTAAGAACTATGGTAAAAACAATAATTAAATGTGACACATAGTTGTCAGTGACTTAACAGTATACTTGGCAATGCATTCAAATAAATAGTGTGATGATAAGTGTATGATTATTTAAATTGTTTTGCATTATTAGAATTACACCACCCTTATACTTTGTATTATTCATATCATCAGCATTGTCAGTTCATAAATATTAATTATATCCAATTCCTTTCTTGGTTTTCTTTTATGTTAATGAAATTGAGAATCAGTATTAATAGTGACATCACAAAAAAATTATAATGCAGAAAAGCCAAAATAAATGGAATAAAGGTATTGAAAAATCATTTGTGAATTAATCTATAGACTGGACTTTGGAAAACATTATTTTTGACTGTGGAATGTTTTATAATTTTCTGATGCTAGAATATGTATTCAAAGGGTTTTTAATATAGGCAACTAAACTGTAAAACTATTGGATATTCACTCAATTCCCATAAACATCTAAATCTACTACATAAGAAATAAAAAACAAATTAGCTTATGAGGCATTGAAAAATGACAGTAAATACTCAAGACATTTTTGTTCATAATTCACCTTTAGTTAAGCTAACTTTTGGTCAGACTCTTCCATACCTACATAGAAAGCTCTTAATAACTTGATATTTTGGACTTTCATCTATGAAGATGACATTATGTAAGTAAAGATATAGAGTAAATAATTCACCCATTTAAATTACTTTCAGAACCAAAATTTCTGAGTTTTATGTTGTTTTCTACCTTTGGGGGGATTTAGAACCAAAATGTTCATAAAAGGACATTGGGATGGATATTCTGTTAAGCTGTTGAAGCAAGTTTAAAATTTTTAAATGATAGTTTTAATAAAAATTATTTATTTTAATTTCCTGATTACTATTATTCAGTGAGTACATCAAACTATCTCTGCAATATTTCCATGAAATGATTTGGTACATTACATATTTTATTTAAAATTTCAAGTACATCAAAACAACTTAGAAGGTTTGGCTGAATATGTGAAGAATGTGTGAGACATCAAATCCAAAACAATAGTGCCATTTTAAACATATCTTACCTCCCTTTTTCTTTGCTTTTGAACCTTTTTGGGAACAACTAGATTCAATTCAACAGTTAATCTCTTTGTGCAAGACATTATGAATCCACTGATTAACAAATAAATACGATGATTTAATATTTACTAATAGTTTAATAATAACTTTCAACAATTTTCATTAACCTCACATGTAAGGAGAAAGCATCTTCTTACTCACTGCCTGATAGGTGAAAATTTCAGAAAGTCTTTCAGTACCAAGGACAGATCCAAGAAAAGCTTGCCATGGTTGCAGGATTGATTAAAATTCCATCATCAAAGGATAAAAGGTAAAACATCTTACCAAATACATGCAACTCAGTCCTAAGGTTTAAGTGGATAAATTTAAGTATGAATTTAATGAAATATCCAGGTAATTATACTTTGTTTCAACATGAGTATGTTCTTAAATTTATGTGATTGAATTTCTTTTTAAATGTGTAATTAACTTCTTGAAAAATGTTTATTGGTTTTTTAAAGGTTTACAAAATCTCATAATAGATAATTATAATGTGAATTATAGTATTAAATTGTCACTTAATTTCATATTAGCTATTAGGAGAAATGGTAAACATAACTTCAAAATGAATTAATTCAAGACAGGAATTAAATAAAAAAGATTAAATTTCAAAGAAGGTCTAAAAATGTCACAGTTATTTCCTGACATTTGATTCTGAAATACTGTTTTTCTTCTTTATTAAATTTTATTTTTTTAATTAACAAACACTTGTTTTCTCTCCCTCTCAAGCATTAAAAAATAAAAATAGAAATAGAAAACCTTCATTACAAATATGTATAATCAAACATTAGTACAGATCAAATCATTGACATATTTACCCTGACATAATATTAAAACATAAAAATTTTAAGAAAAATGCTTTAAATAAATGGCATCATATCAAATGTAGTAATATTTGTAAAGTAGTTAGCTCAGGGTCTAGTATGTAATAGGTAATTAATAAATACTTGTTCCGTCCAGCACCATCCCAAAATAATCATTATCTCTAGGTAATTTGTAACAAGATATTTCAAGATATGGAGACATAGAAGAAGGCATCACATCATATTAGAACAAGAAAAGGTTCATATTAATAATAATAATAATAATAATAATGGTATTTATATAATAGTTACCATGTGTCAGACACCAAGCTAAGTGCTTTACAAATATTACATTATTCAATCTGAATAACAACCTTGTCTTAATAGTGTTATCATTTCCCCCATTTTACAATTGTGAAATTTGAGATGGAGATTAAGTGCCAGTAAGTATCTGAAGACAGATTTGAACTCAGGTCTCCCTAACTCCAGACCCAGCATTCTTTTCAACTATACAATCTGCCTACCATTACTATCATTCTATTTGTTATAGGAGTTGAAACAAACATGCTTTCAGAAAACCTAAAGAAAATTGGCTTAAATCCTAAAACTGTCATTCAACTAAAAAAAATTTACTATAAATATTTATTTAACAGTCTGTAAAACATATAATTTTTTAAAAGGATGGTTACCTGTCCATTGATTTTTTTATCTGCCTTCCATAACAAATAAAATAAGAATTAAAGAAACCAACTAGATACCAATAATAAATCATTTTAATAGAATTTTATATTACAAAGTGTTGTATGTATATAGCACTTTGTAAACTATGTATACAAACATACACACATATATATGGGATATTCCTCAAAAAGATCAGCAGTATAAATTCAGATAATGTATAAGCTTTTTTGTTTGTTTGTTTGTTTGCTTGCTTGCTTGTTTGTTTAACCATACTTTGCCTTAGAAGAGAAAGATCTGTTGAGAACAGGAGAAATATCAGAGAAATGAGTGATGGTTTTAAAAGGAAATGATTCAATCCAGCATAATGGATAAAGTGATGGCTTTGGAATCAGGAACATTTGGGTTCAAGTCCCACTTTTTTTCTTTTACATATTAGCTCTTTGACTATGAACAAGACACTTAACTCTCATCTATAAAATGAAAGAGTTGGATTAACTAGTTTCTAAAGCCATTGAAATCTATATTTAATAATAATAAATATAATAAATAATAAATTTAATAATATAATAATTTGTACTTAAGTCTATACACATTAATAAAACTTTATTTTTTAATGTAGGCTGGGAGAGATGGAGAATAGTTAAGAAATAGTTAAGAAAACTTAGACTGAGAGATCAAATCAGTAACTATGTGTGGGTTACGATTTATCCAAATTCACACAGGTCATCTAAAGTCATGCCAGGATTAAATATTCAAGTTTCTAATTCTCAATCCAGTGCTCTTTCTATGATACCACAAAAATATGGTATTTGAGCCACATAATACACTGTCATTTGCTAGACACCTGGGTAGCTCAGTGAACAGAATACCACAGGTAGAATCAGGAAGACACATCTTCCTGAGTTTAAGTCTGGTCTCCAACATTTACTAGCTGTGTGACCCTGGGCAAGTTATTTAACCCTGTTTGTCTGAATTTTCTCATCTGTAAAATGAATTGGAGAAGAAAATGGTAAACCACTCCAATATCTCTTCCAAGAAAATCCAAAATGAAGTTACAAAGTATCAGAAATGATTGAAAAATGACAACAATCTCCATTTCATGAATGAGAAAATTTAGTCTCAGAAAATCGAAATGTCATGTCCAAATCACACAGCCAGTGCTCAGTAAAAAAACAACTCAACCCTAGATCTTTTTACTCCAAGGACATTTCTTTCTCCATTTTATCATGATGCGTATAATTTGAAAGTTGAATTTTAGGGTATGCACTTTTCTATGAAGCGTGGAAAATAATGCACAAGTTTTACTTTCTTTTCTTTTTTGCTTTTCAAAAAGCAAATTTTACTTTATATCATTTGTACATTTTCATAATACTCAGTTCTGAGTTAGTAATATATTTATAACCATGATTTTCCTTACACAGATCTTGATTACAAATTTATATTCTGTTTCTTATCCTCGGGACACTGAAAAGGAAATAAATCATTTTTAAAAGAATCAACTAAATAAGACAAAGGAAATCTAAGATGCCAAATTTATCCCTAAATCATTTCAACTCTCTGATGTTTCTTATGTTTTCACCCTTCACATACATACTTCAGTTTCAGTTTCCACAGTTTGACAGAAAGTGTGCAAAGGAAAAAATGGAGGCTTCAAGGTAAATGGTTTATACAACTGTTAAAATCAGCTCCAATAGAATAGTAATTAATTGAACCAGCCTCACCCAGCGAAAGAACTCTGAGAGATGACTATGAACCACTACATAGAATTCCCAATCCCTCTATTTTTGTCCACTTGCATTTTTTATTTCCTTTACAGGCTAATTGTACACTATTTCAAAGTCTGATTCTTTTTGTACAGCAAAATAACTGTATGGACATGTATACATATATTGTATTTAACTTATGCTTTAACATATTTAACATGTATTGGTCAACGTGCCATTTGGAGGAAGAGGTGGGGGGAAGGAGGAGAAAAGTTGGAAAAAAGGTTTTGCAATTGTCAATGCTGAAAAATTGCCCATGCACATATCTTGTAAATAATAAGCTATAATTTAAAAAAAGAAAAAGTTTTAATAAAAAAATTCCATCTGGCATTCCATCTTTCTTATATCTTCCTCTCTACCCAAGACTCCAACCACATATCCCATGATCCAGTGACACTGGTTTCCTTACAGTTATTTGCACAAGGTACTCCACTTTTCAACATCAGGTATTTTTACTGATTCTCTCCCATGGCAGAAATTTTCTACCTTTTCTTTCTTCTGCTTCTAGTTTTCCTGGCTTCCTTCAATTCTCAACTAAAAGTTTATCTTCTATGGGAAGTCTTTTGCAATCCCTCTTAATTTTGATGGCTTCCTTCTACTGATTACTTTCAATTTATTTACCTTCCACCTAGCTTTATTGTTCATAGTCATTTTCATGTTGCCTATTACATTAGACTGTGAATTCCTCAAGTGGATGGATTGTCTTTTGTCTTTCTCTTTATCTCCACCACTTAGCCCAATATCTGGAACACATTGATATTTAATGATATCAGAATGCTCCAAGATTGGTGACTGAATAAGGAATTGCATTAGAAGGTATAAACTTTAAAAAGAGAGAGAAGTTTGACAATAAAGAGACACAAGGAAAAAAAAGAAGTCAAGAGATGTTCCTAAATTGTCTTGGAAAGAGAAAAACTGGACCAATGTGATATTCTAGAACAAGTTCTAATGAGTAAAAAAAGAAAAAAAAGGAAAAAAAAAAAAGCTAATGTTGAATTAAGTACACTCAAGTTGTGAAGAATACATAAGAAGGAAATCCAAAAAATTGGCTCCATGTGGAATAAATTGTAAGCCCTGTATGTGTTTGAGCTGAAAATTCAGGGCTTCAGTAGAACTTCATGCCAGCCACCAAAGGAATACTTACTTAAATTTGAGAAAGGGATGAATGACTCTTTATCTCATTCACCCTCACACAGGTAGAATTCTGTTTCCCCTCCCACAGGCAACCATATCTCCTTCAATGAAAGCAATAGAAAATTATATTCATTTGTGCACAAAGGATTCTTAAGGCAGATCCTGTATTACATTTATTTTCCTGTGGGAATTAATATTCTGTCTTAATTAGATACTTGACTACTTGATTTGTGGCTTTTAAATGTAATAGTAGCTCAGACTACAATTGACATAATTAGGAAAAACATCTCATGCCAAATCTTCATAAAAGTAATAGGGAGGACTAAAGTTAGACATCACAGAAGGACATGAGGGACCCAGTGCTAACTAGATTAAATATCCCCATTAAGGACATTTCAAACTGGATATTCTAGAGACATTTTAAGTTGAGCATGTCCAAAACAGAACTATCTTTCCTCTCAAACTCTTATTTTTCCCAAACTTCTTTATTTCCATCAAAAAGATCACCATTCTTCCAATCTCAAAAGTTTATAACTTTAATGTTATTCTCAACTCTTCATTGCCCTCAACCCCCATATCCAATCAGTTAATTAATCTTGCTCTTTCTGAATCCACATATCTCTTCTATCTGATGCCTTGTCACACTGCCACCAGCTAAGACTCTAATAATCTCTTAGTAATATTATTGCAATAGTCTCCTAATTGGTCTCCCTTCTTTAAGTTTTTTCCCTTTCTTGTCCATTCTATAAATTGCTGCCAACATGATTTTCCTCAAGCTAAAAATTTTATTAAGTGACCCCTCAATCAGCTTGAGTGACTTCTGAAGGCTTTTAGTTCAAAATATAAAAGCTTATCATTAGTTTTCAAAGCCCTTTTCAATCTAGCCCCAACATATCTTTCCAGCCTCTTGGCATATAATTCCTCCTTCCACATGCCACAATCCAGGTCAACTATATTTCTATATGTTTCCCACATGTGTGATGTCATGTGGCCTTCCATCTTCCCTCTCCATCCATTTGCTCGGACTATTGCTTACACCTAGAACGTACTCAATCCTAACTCCACTTCATAAAATTTCTCCTTTTCTTCAAGATATGTTTTGATCACCATGTTCTGCATGAAGCTTTTTCTAATCTCTCTTCCCTTCACAATGCTAGAGACTTCACTCCCAAATTTCTTTATTTGGCTACTTCTTATTCCTCCTCTCTTTATATTTACTAGATTTAGTAGGCAAATGATATAATAGAAAGGGCACTGCATTTGGAGTTAGAGAACCTAAATCCAAATCCTTGCCCTTCCATTTAGCCAAGTAATTTAGCCTTTCTGAGCCACAGATTTTATATATGATCTGCATCCCCCGTTAGGATGTTAGCTCCTTGAGAACAGAAATTGTTTTATCCTTTATATTTTAGTCTATGGGGTCTATCACAGTGCCTGACACATAGTAATCACTTAATTAATGTGTTGACTGATAGGCCCTTAGATGCCACAGTAAATGAGGAAGATTTTTTCAATGGATCTCAGCATTCTTCAGTTTACTTACGAACTATTTTGTAATACGAACATAGTACTCTTCCCACTCATATCAAAAGATTTTTTTTTTAAATTTTCTAATTCAGAAAATAAGAGTCAATATACAGAGCTAGCCTTGGAATGCAAAGACCTACCTTTCATATGCTTCTATGGGCAATCATTTAACCTCTCAGTGACTCAAGAAACTCTGAAGTTTCCACACAGAAATTTCCTTACATGGATAAAATGATAGATCCTGATCCTCCTCTGAACAACAGCATAAAAATTAAACCCTCAAAAAAGGCTTAAAAAAACAGGAGGCAAAACATAGAGGGGCTGTATATATGGAGAGAATTTTTTTGTTGTCTCCCTAGACTGAATGAACACACAGAACAGAGTACCTACTTATATAAACAGGATATTGTGTTGCCCACTTGGCCTCTGTTTAGAGAAGAGTAGCCACACATCTGGTTGAGAACACTTTTGAAAGGCCATGCAAATTGAACTAAACAATACCATGTGAACAACATTAATAGAAGTTGGGGGTGGGAGGGGGTGGGATTAAAAAGAGCTCCAGAAATGATTTATAGACAATGTTTATTTTTTACAGGGTTTGTTCAGAGAAAATAAAGCTTTTTTTTTTTTTTTTTTTTTTTTTTTTTTGAAGAACTAATCTGGAGTACAAAACTTATTTTTTAAAAGGGTTGGGGTTTTGTTTGTTTGTTTGTTTGTTTGTTTTGGAAATAGACATATCTTTTCATTTTCACAGAGATAAAAAATAAGCTTGAGAGGTTGATTCTGATTTGTGACAAATTTCTAGAATTTGTTTTTTCTTAATTTCAATAAAACCTTTCTTTCATTTGGACCTATTACATAAAACATTAAATCAATAATTCTAACAGAAAAAAGTTCCTATGATATCAATAAGAAAGTGCAAGGAAAATGAAAAAACAGGAACAAGTTAGTGAGACTAGGGGAAAATGCACCCTGTTAGATTTCCTTCTGGAAAGGTATTGACAATATCTTCATTTCCCTTTGACACTAGAATCATTTGTTAAAAATCAGTATTATTAGCTGACAAACAACATGGGGGTGGGGGGAAGCATTTTGAGTAGGAAGGCAATGGCAGCCTTCCAAATAGAAAAAAGTAAGCAGATGCATGACACTGCCCCCTAGTGAACTGAGAGTCAGCTCCTATATCAGTGATCACCCTCCCAGGTCTCTCTTAGGAAGAAAATATAGCATTGTAGAATCAAAATAACAACAGATGCAATGATTGATATGTATATAACCTTTTACAGTATAAAACATTTAATATACATTATCTTATTTGGGATTCAAAGGTGAGGATAAACTGAAAAACTGGGAGAGAGGAAAGAAGTTTTTATAATTTTCATTTTCACAGATAAAGCAAAGAAAGTTAAGATGACTTGTCCAAGATGAACAACAGTTAGTATGTAGCAGAGCTAGAAGAGAACTTAACATCCCCTATCTTATAAATAAGAAAACAGTCCCACAAATCTTATTGCTGTTGATCATAATTGAGAAGCTCCTTATCTTGGGAAAATAGGGATGTTAAGTTATCTAGAAAGCAAAAAGGAAAACCAATTATTTCTCACATGTTCTTCCTCTTCCTCAAAATATCTTTAGCACTTGCCTATATCACTCATCTAGGACTTATCATTTTGTTAATCGGTTTTTCCTTTATTTATTTCTTCCCCATCCAATTAGATTGGAAGTTCCAGGAAGGCAGAAACCCCAACTTGTCAATATTATGTCATTCAATATGTTGAGCAGTGTTGTATACTTCTTAAGTACTCAATAAGTATCAGAATATTGGACTGGTATAACACACATAAATTACACCTGAGATTATAATTCATAAGAATTTAAGTATAAAATTGATTTTAAACTACCAGAGATTTTAACTGGAATAAAAGTATTTACCAGGTAGAGATATTACTGCTTAGAAAAGAAAAACCTTGCCATGATATCCATGTATTATGTTATCAGAGGCTAGTCACAATCCTAACAACTTGTCTGATCTTTTTGCTGAAAATTTTTGTTTTCATAATATTTAATCTTCACTTATGTCAACATCACAGATGATTGACCAAATCCATCCAGGCCTTCCCCAAAAGAAACACTACAAGGGAAACAACCATTTTGAGTTTTCATGGAGTAACCCATAAAAAATTCCTATTCAATCAAAGGATCCCTTAACACAAATTGTATTCACAATCAGGTGTTTCCATATCTGTATTGAACTGACTGTGCTCAATTGTGGGAACTCAATATGTAGCCAAGGTATAAAATCATTAGAATACTTTCCCTGATTTCCAATAAGCAGGATAAACTCAGAGATAGAGCTAGAAGGAATTTTGAATATGAAATTGTCCAAACTTTTCATTTGACAGGTGAGAAAACTGAGGCCCAAAGAAGGAACTTGCCCATGACACTATAATGCCCTCAAAATCAGTGTAGTAATGGAATAATAGTCTCTTGAATCCAAGAAGTCCATCTCTCTGACTTATCTTTATACTACCCTACAAAATCTATGCCCAAAGGGAGAAATTTACTTTACAAATCTCTTCTATTTTGTTCCTTTACCCTGCAAAAGTAACTTTACTCTTGCACAGAAATGGATCCCTTTTAAAGGTATTTTGACTTTTAATTTCTATTCAATGGGGGTTTGGGGAAAGCTTGGGGGTTTTTGTTTGTTTGGCCATTTGGACTGAGATAATTGGCAGGAGAGCTTTGTTTAGCTTCAAATGGACCCATTTCTCCTCCAGAGAGATTAACATGCAAGGGTTTAAAATCTATTTATAAACCTTCACATAAGGCTGGTACAGCTGACCACAAAGCCAGAAATACCTGAGTTCAAGGCCTACCTCTAATATATACTGACTCCTCAACTGAAACTTCAAGTCTCTGTGTACTAGACAACTCTGTAGCATCTATCTATCTACCTGTGTGTGTGTGTGTGTGTGTGTGTGTGTGTGTGTGTGTGTGTGTTGCAGAGAATGTGTTAAACTCCAATGATAGAGTGAATTTTCTCACAAGGAACTGATGAAATTATAGGTACACTAGTGGCCATAATAATAACTAATAATAACAATAACGATAATGATGATAACAATAGAACTAGCAATTATATATTACTTTAAGATTTGCAAGGTGCTTTATAAATATTATTGCATTTTATGCTCAAAGCAATACTGGGAAGTAGGAGCTATTTTAATTTTATTTTTACATATGAGGACACTTAGACTGAGGGTCATTAAATGACTTACCCAGGATCACATAGTTAGCAAATGTCTGCAACAAGTTTGACTTCCAAGTTCAACATTATCTACTCTGCCTAACACTCTATGCCATTTAATGACTTTATTAACCTTCCTAGATGCTAAATTCTTCATAGGAAGTGTTGAGAAATCCCTTCCTCTAAAGGAATACCAAAGTCCTAGTGCATCATGTGCTCTGTGTTTGTTCAGTAAACATTACTCCAGTTGAATTGAAATCCATCAGATCCTAATTAACATCTCCTTTTGGAAATCAAAAAGGGAGCTAAGCCTCTTTACAAACTTTTCTCTGGCTCTGCAATATGTGACAGCAGTCATAGCACAGAATTAAAAATGGAAAGAACCTAAGAAATTAATATCTCTAAATCTCTCAATTTACAAATGAGGAAAGTGAAATTCAGAGAGGCTTCAATTGACCCAAGACACACATAAAGTAAATGACAGAGCCAGGATTCAAACCCAAGGCCTGAAACTCCATTCATTCATTCCACTACATCATATTGTCTCATTCTAAGGCCAAGAATGTCCCTCAGGGGTATAGTTCTTCATAAATATACCTTGCCCCTTAAACTAATGTGTCCTCCATCATTACCCCTTATTTGAGAGTGTTTGTGACTATGAGGCAACTAGGTAAGACCCTGGATAGTACACACTAGACCTGAAATCAGAAAACCTACATTAGGACCTTGTCTTGGCCATTTACTAATTATATGATTCTTGGAAAGCCTCTGAGCCTGTTTCCTATCTATAAAATGAGAATAATAACAGCACATAGTTGTAAAGACTAAATGGCATAATCTACATTAAGATACTTTAGAAACCTCAAAATGTTATCCCGTTGTTATTGTTCAGTCACACCTGACTTTTCATGATTCCATTTGTGGTTTTCTTGGCAGAAACACTGGAGTATTTTTCCATTTCCTTCTCTATCTCTACTAGCTGTGTAACCCTAGGCAATTCACCTATTCCTGATTACCTCACTTTCCTCATCTATAAAATGAGATAGAGAACAAATGACAAAATGTGGTGAGTGAGGTGGAGGATTGTTACTCTAGAGTCAAGAAGGTGCCCATGGATATCCAGAGAGTGGCCATCCTGTGTCTTTTCTACCTCTCCCTCCCTCCCCTTTCTGATCCCTGGGATAGTAAACAATCACATAGGTCATACATGTGCAATCATGTGAAACATTTCCATATTAGTCATTTAGAAGACTTGAATGAAGGAAAGTGAAAAATAGTATGCTTCAGTCATACAAACAACAAATCAATTCTTTCTCTGGAATGGATAGTATGCTTCATCATTAGTATAATGTTCGGCCTAGCTTTCTGGAGGTCCTTGGGATCAGCCCTGATCTTAATGCAGGAGTGAAGGAGGCAGGACAGACACCACAAGGGTGGTCAAAGATAAAATGTCTTTCTTCCAGTCCTTCTTAGCCTTTATATACCCTATTATCATTACATCATTACAGCATACTATGTATGTGTGAACTAGAGAACCATTACATCATCATACTAAGTACTAAGTATATGTGAGCTAGAGAACCATCATCTCATCAATTCCACTGAGTTAACACCTTATTTCAAGTATACTTCTCCAGAGTTCCTTTCCTCTACAACAAAATACTTCATTATCTCTGCCAAGAGAACCAGAAATGGAGTCACAAAGGGTCAGACATGACTGAAAAACAACTGAACAACAATATCATTATAATTATCACAATACAGATATTCTTAGTTGTTTATTCAGTGTTCTCTTACTCTGGCACAAAGTGTCTATAAGAAGCCTTAGCTGCCCTGATCCCAAAGATTTATTTTCAGGACTAGAACATGCATAAAATACTCAAAGATAAAATATCCCATTAAATACTTGCTATTATTACACACTGCTTTGAAAAGTAGGCAGAAGGGAGAAGGATTTGGCAAGGGGTAAGGAGAAATCACCATGTTATCTATGTCTATATTCTATTAATCAAAGAGGTCAAGGGCTTTTGAATGATCAGATTACATACTTTTAGCCAACATCAATGAATGTCTTACAGGAATACGATTAGTGTAAACTGCAGAGTAATCCTTCTTGAGCTGAAAATTTCAAGTCTCACACATCAAGAACAATAGAGTATAATAAATTCCATTGAAAGGCTTCATAACACCTACGCCCAAAAGACCATATCTCCTCCTTGCTTGTTACTAATAGCTAGGGAATGCAATGGAAAGAGCATTGAACTTTTAGTCAGGAAGACCTGAGTTCAAATCCTAGTGCTTCATACTCTCACTAGCTGCATGACTCTGGGAAAGTGACTATCTTTCTCAGTCTTGGTTTCCTTATCTTTAAAATAGAAATGATACTACCTGCATCACAGGATTGTTGTGAGGATCAAATGAAATAACATATAGAAAGCTCTTTGCAAACCTTAAAGTACTATAGAAACTTTAGCAATTGCTACTGATTATTATTATTATTCCTTTCCTCACCAGGACACCCTCTCCCTGCAGCTCATTCATATACTCAGGACTCTGCATTGACCTACCCTCTCTAACAATTTGCAGAAGCATAAGGAAAAGGCTAGGAAGTGCTCCAATATCAATGACTGAGAGGGAGAAAAGGAAAAATAAATAGTTAGGAAAGTTTTGTTCTCTAAGACTCATCTTTTTGAGCTTAAAAATCTCAGACACTCACTAACTGTGTATCCCTGGGCAAATCAGTCATTTCACCCTGTTTGCCTCAGTTTCCTTGTCAAATGAGCTAAAGAAGGAAATGGCAAACCACTCTAATATTTGCACAAAAGACCCCCAAAAGAGTTCACAAAGAGTGAGACACAACTGAAAACAACCAGACAACCACTACAAATAGAAATACAGAGTAGGCTACTGCTAAATATCAAACATGATATACAAGTGGTAACTATAGAGCCTCTAGCCAAATGCAGGAACATAAAATTTGGAAATAATTTCCTATAAAATTGATCTTGGTTGTTACATGAATGCTTGTTAAAAAGTCTTCTGCTTAACAGGTGGAGAGACCATAGCAAAAATGACGGTTTTTAATACCGTGAGATCAAAGTTTGCCTCCAGGAAATAATTACAAAAATTCTATTTCCATTCCTTCTTTGCAAAAAATGGGAGATTAGGGGTATAAAGTACTGCATATACTGGTCAAACATAGTTGATATCTGAACCATTTTCTCTTCCTTTTTTATTTTTTGTTACAAGAGACAATTTGGTAGGCAAGGAATAAGAAGGAATATATTCAGAAATGAATGTGTTCTAAAAATACATAATAGCAATAAAAATAAGATTTTTAAAAAATTGGATCAGACCTATTGGTTCTTTGAATAAGAATACACATATTATGGGGGCAGAACTGAATTTTTTCAATGTCTTTGTACCAAAGTAGGACAATTTCTCCAAAACAAATAGAGAAAATTCCCTCTACGCCAACCCACTAAGCAGAGCTTCTAGAGGTAGTGAATCACCATTGTTCCTTCAACTACTGTAGACATGGGCAATCTAATCTAAAGACTACCACAAAAATGTCCAATTATTCTCTGGAACAATCAAAGTCTGGGCTAAAATAGAATTCTTGGTCTAAAACACTATGAGGTACCAAAATATAGAAGATACACTCAAAGAAATTGCCATAGCCTCTAGTAGTCTTCTCAAAGAAGCTTTTCCCTCTTCTACAACACCCAATTTGTCTTTAATACAACTTTGAAAGAAAATACCTTATATTTAAACAAGATATATTAATATTCCTATACTTTTGCCCCAAGGAACAATAAAATCTAACTGACTTCAATAGGTTTGTATGTCCATTTAAGCTCCTATTTGAAATAATCCTGAAGATTGTATCTTTAAGTGAGAAACTTAAGTCACTTTTTGTAGCTGTAGACTCAATACAATTTTATCTCTTTTATGCACGTGTTGCAATGAATCACTAATGATATATAACACTCCTATAAATCTCGTTTCAACTTAATATCTTGTGGAAAAAATCTAAAAGAGAATGTTTTTGTTTCTGTTAAAGCCAGCATCCAACACAATTGTGTTGTTAGAGTGGGTCAAATTCACCATGCTGTTCAGGGAGATAAGAATGATCATAAAACTTTCAATCAAGATGCTTTACCCTGTAAAATAATTGCTGCTTACTCATATGCATGTACAATACAGACTCTGAATCAGGTCTACATGATTGATTATAATGAAATCTAAACCATTCCTTCATAATGCTATTTCAGAGAACTACAAAATCTTTATTTCCATAATATTTGGCCAAAGTTAGGACAATCTATGTGGCAATGAAAAATCTTCATGATGTATAATTAATGTTTACCTTATTTATTCACCTGTTCCCATCAACTTTTCCCGTGCCTATTAAATATTATAGCTAAAAGAAACTAAATATCCAGTAGCCCAAATCCAGAAATTCATAAAACTGTGATTCATCTAAAGAAATTCTACATAATTATGAAGCTAAGTTTCAATTAAGGAAACAGATTATGAAATGTGCAAAACTTTTTAGTTTCAGTACTTTTAAACTCAAAGATTAGTTAAATGTATCACTTGAGTGGTTTGGCTTTGAGTATTTTAAACCAACCCTTGAGTATAATGTTGGATTACTTGAAAACAGAATAGCTATGAATAATCACAACAATGCAATATAATCAAAAGCTAGACAAACTTGTTTTTCCTCAGCTCCTATTAGTCAATGTCTCTAAATCAATAATATTTGTTAGATAGAGAATAAAAAGCATCTTTGGAACTTTCCAGATGTACACACGGTAGTGCTCAGTTTAGAACAATAATAGCACAAGCATAACTCCTTTGGCTTGAGAAATCAATTAAACTCATATTTTGCCTGATTCATTACCTGTGACTATCACCACTTAAAAATCATACAATTTAACCTTTTTTAAAAGGAAGTTCAGTGTTCTATAAAGAATCTAAAATTCCTCCTTAATCATGACACTGTTTGTTAATCAACCACTACCATAAAAACTTTAAAGAAGAAATAACTTGATCTACTTAGGGAAATAGGCTCATCAGACAAGGTACCTCTAACCAAACACAATCTCACCAAACCCAACTTTGTTCATTGCCATCTGCTTTAACTATTAGAGGGACTGATTTTCCAATTCAACAAAAGAAAACCTTTTCTGATTCAAATATGTAATTTGTGATCTTTGAATACCACATTACATGACCTAAAGTAGTGTGTACCAGTTGTACTTACGTAAATTATTTACAGGGGCTCTCGTATCTGTGTTTTCATAATGCTGGACATGAACAACGATGTTAAGATCTCTTTCCATATGGTCTGTTGTACAGTGGCCCTGTGGTCTCATAACATCAGCAAGAGCTCTAAGAAAAATGAAGAACACAGATATAATCAATGACACCCTCTTTAAAAAATCACCTTCTACTAGGCATAGTAAATGTTATATATACTTCTCTTCTAAAATATTTTATGTAATATATAATACATATGTGATATATATATATATATATATTTCAAAGGCCTGCCTACAATCTAGTACGTCTGACATTGACCTTCTAAATGTGAGATGGTGTTATCACGATCACTATCATCATCATCATCATCATCATCATCATCATCATCATCATCATCATTATTCAACCCCTTCCCCTATACTTCCATCCAAAAGGATGAACACTGTAATAATCTCAGAATTATATGTAATATACTCTGCTGTTCAGGGTCTCAAACTAATTTTCCTGTCAAATACCCAGCTATACAAAGAGTGATGGAAGAAGAAGGAAGGACAGAGAAAAGCATAGGAAATGGTTTGTTAATTCACAAATGATAATTAAGGGAACACATTTTAGTTCTCCCTCTACTACTAAGGCTGGAATTTCCTGACTAGTTACCTTGTACCATATTGTAAGATATCACAAAGTGACATTGTGTATGTGTGTGTGTGTGTTCACACAAATAACATATACAAGAAGTATATTCTCAAACCTATCTATTCCAGTCTGCCACTATGTAAAGATTCACATTAGAAGTAATATCTTGCCTTGGACAATATAGAGGTACACTACACATTACCATCTTGGGGTTTTTATTGTTATTTAAATAGTTTCCTAAGAATGTTATAGGCAAGTCTTGATACTAGATCATAAAAGACCTTTTTAAAGAGGCTATACATTCTTGAAAAACATATTTGAAAACTAGATTGTTTGAAAGCATAATAATCTTATGTTATAGCTCTAGTATTATATATGTCTGTCATGTCCAGCATAATTATTGGAAGCTGTAAAATGAATGGGTAAAGGTAAGAAGTATGCATTCATAGATGTTTATTAGTCAATATTGAATGAGGAATGGCAAAATTAGATAAAGCATGTAGCATTAAGGAGGGCTTTGACTTATTAAATTCTCTTTCAATATTTTTCCATGGACCCAGTGAATCAACTTGGTCAGTGTGTATCATCCAGAGTCAGAAATAAACAATAGACAAAATTGTTCTGGAAAATTTACCAAGTGGGGAGAGAAGAAAATATGCAGAATTATTCCTAATATATAAAAAAATATGACATGAAACTAATGAAGTATTCCATTAGGTCCTATATATTCATAGAACCTAAGTGTAGAAGTAATTAGCAGGATAGGATTCAAATCAAGCTTATTATTAATATCAAACATCTCCTACTTCATATATTTAAATTTGTCATTTAGGCAATAAACCATCCCACAAGCCTTTCATAGGTACTACAGAAAAAAATATATTTGCAAGTATTCTTTGAAGGATGAATTTTCATTGGTGAAAGCTTTTTTCCCCCAAGATACAATTTGCTTGTACTGCTTAAAACTATTAAGTCACTGAAAATTGGCACATGACAATAATTTACAATCAGTTAAAAAAAAAAACATTATAACATATATGTCTATTAGTAGTGATGAATTTTTTTTTGTTCAACATATGTACTCTTACTGTCCCTCATGTTCCATTGTAACCAAGTGTATATGCTTTCAAGGTCACTGATAAAAGGTAGCAAACTGTGAGTTTGGAAAAATAAACTAATGGTCCAAACAGGGAAGAAATGCATCACTTTGGTCTCCATCTAACCAAGTTATAATCTAGCACCTTTGACAATCTTTTTTTTTTTTTTGATGTACAAATAATTAAAATGAGACAGAGAAAGTAAGCAAGGTATCAAGAGTCTAGAATAGCATTAAGACAAAAAACTACAATCATTCCCCAAAAAAGTGGCTCAAAACATGGAAGAACATCTATACCATTCTGGTTACTCATGTCTGCATAAGTAAGACACTAAGTTCTACCAGCTGAAAGAAAGTATTACCAATTCTAGGGAGTTGTAAAACTTTCAGTTGTATCCATAAGTAATTTTACAGAGTTTGAAAGGTAGAAGCAAGTGAGAAGACAATCTCCAAACCCCATTTCCTTCCTAAATTTTCAGGACTTTGAAGAAGAAAACAAATATTTAATAGAGATTGTAATCAGGCACTTGTAAAAACTGAATTCTGGAAATCAGCTAGCCTCAGCTCTACAAGACCAATAAAAACCAATATAAAAGTCAAAGAAACTTTTCTGAGAAGAACCTGCCTTAATCTGAGTAACATGAAATGCCTTTTATTCTTAGAGACAATGTTCCCATTGAACATAGAAAGAACCCAAATAGTAACAAATGTCATGAACTTTGAGCTCTGTGCTAAATATCTGCTTGTTATGTAGATCCTGTATACATATGTGTAAGCTGTACCCCTTTTTTTCCTTTTTCAAAAATTTATAGAATAAGATTTCCATATTTTATCAGTTGATTAATATGAGTAAAGGACAGACTTCTTAAGACTTTTATCCTTTCTAGAGATTCTATATTTCCAATATTAATTGCTAGGACATGAAGATATATTCTAACTTTTTGACATAGGAAAGATTTTGGGGAATTTTCTTGCTCATAACAAGAACTGGATTTTTTTTCTCAAAATATAAAATATTAATACCCAAACCTGAAGCTAAGAGGTATTCTGCAAGAAAAATAATCTTGACATTCTCCAATGTCCATCATAGCATGAATGGGATTCCTGGACTTGGGAAGAGAGATGAATTCATGGGATTGAATTCTATGTCTTTGTGAAAGAAGTGGAAAAGGGGGAGGGTGGTTGTGAAAAAAAGAAATTAAGAAAGAGAGAAGGTCAAGTCAAAAAAAAAAATCGCATTAATGATTTGTTGTCTTTCTCCATAAGTCCAGGGACTCCAGCTCCTCTGAAGAGTGTTTAAAAAAAAATACCCAGGACACACTGCTATTTAGTTTGCCACTTGGATTTCTGATTCTGTTTGAAGGTTTGCAAAACAATGACACATGCTCCCTACTGGCTACAAGTCTAAAGAGCCTTCAACACATGTTACTCCCCCCAAAGGTCACTTATAATGGATGTTTCTAGAATAAAGTCCAATCCTGCTTGGGGCAAGTACAAAAAACATTAGTGGCTTTGATCTTTCTGTGGATCTTTGAACCCACCTTCATATGCAGAGAATAGTACAGAGCAAAAGAAGCATTTATACAGGGTACCGATGGTCTGGAAATTCTACATTTTCTTTCTCTAAGATTGGAAAGATTTTAGATTGGACAAGAGGATCTGTGGGAATGCTTTTCTACTTTCACTGATAGCTTAATTTACAACTCAAAGTGGGTCAGGCAATCCCCTTCAGCCCAATATTATTGTGAACACCCAAACTAAATGTAAGATTTCAAGTGATAGAACTGAAGGGGGGCCGTAGAGATCATCTAATCTATCCCTCTGATTTTACAGATGAGGAAGCTAAGACCAAGAAAAATAAGACAAAAGTAGATTTAGATTTATATAATGACAAAAAGAGCAGTCATCTCAGAGCTCTCCAGGTTTGTGGCGCCCCATAGTTTCATGTTGCCTTACAAATCACATAGTAAATAATGTCTGTCATTGAAGGGATCTTTGTGGCAGTGCTGACTGAGAGCCCCACCTGCCTTTAATCCATTCGCAAGTAGAGCTGAAGTTTTCAGACTCCTAACTTAGTCTTCTTCCTAATTTCTATTTTCCACCATCTGCTTTCTTTTAAATTAACTGGGTCATAATATTATCAATTCTTGCCCAGACTCTAAGTCACTGTGAGATTCCTTAGAAGGAATCAGTTAACTTCTCTGGGCCTCAGGAAATTAATGTTATTCAACAAATGTTAGGGACCTCATAGCCCTCTGGCTGTTATTCTTCTTTTACTTTTATATTGTAGAGGGAAAAAAATACACTGCATACTACCATAACTTTCAGTGCCCCTGGCTTCGTTATGTGCAAACAGCTTCTACATCATTTTCCCTGGGAAAATGTGGGTGCTCAAGGCCCTTCAGACAAAGATTGAAGTATGTTGTTTACCACAGGCAAAGTTTAAAAACTGAATCAACACTGTTCTCCTTTGTCAGTCAAGTTTTCAACCTCATCCTGAAGAGAAGATGCTTTCAGATAAGATGAGAGCTAATTCAATCTTTGTGTCCCTCTGTCCCAGACAAAACTAATTAACAGGGCTGGGACCATAGAATTTATTTTACATAGAGGCAACCATATATGAGGGTTCCTACAACAAAGCTTGGTGTTTCAGAGCAGGCCCAGCAATTCCCCAAGTATCTTCAGATGAACACTAATTAGTAAATTTCCAGTGTTAGGAAGAGAAATTGTGAGCAACTCAAGAGGTTAATGAACATCACACAGTAAACTTGTTCAGCACTGTTCCAGCATTATGAAAGTAAGCATAAAGGTCAATGTAAAATACTTCAAATGAAAGGAAGAATTACCTTGGCTGCTGCTCACTTTTTCTGATTAAACATTCTATGCCTCATAAAAGTATTCTAAGACATACAATTTTTCTTGAATTACCCCAAGGACTTGAATTTTTCAGCTATAGTCTAATAAGGACTATAAAATATTTTTTTAGGACTTGAAGGACATTTGCTCATTAAAGTCCTCCAAGTGTCCCTTGGAATTGAACTCTTTGGGGAAGGGGAAAAGGTTGGCCAAAGATTTTTTCCCACTAATAGAAGGAGGGAAATATAATCAGAATGAGTTTTCCATCCATGTAACTGATAGTTAGGAGGAATGATGTTAGTATAATTTTTAAAAATGATGTTATATAATTTTTAAAAAATTTCTCTACTTTTAGAACATCCAGGTTAAAAATCTCCCCAAAAATACACCCCCTCCTTAGAGTAAGTATATTATTTTAAGGGATACTTAGAAATATTTGGCCTCCAATATCCACAAATATGGACAAAGCTTAATTCTCATGGAGAATGTATTTCCTCTGAAAATAACTTGAGATTTCAAACAAGTAGCAGAACTCTGTGGTTTATAAGTCCCTTCATAATTGTACTGTTGTTTTGGATTAAGGAGAGCTGGGTCTTAGTCTAGTATTACCATTCACTCATACTGTGACCTTGGGCATGACACTTTATTTCTAGGCCTGTTTTTTTATCTGTAAAATGGGAGGAGGGAGAGAAAGAAAGAGATTGACAAGATTCTCTAAAAGGACCTTTACAGCTATGACATTCTATGATTTCATGAATCATTTAGTTTCAGAGAAACACTCAAAGCTAATCTACATCAGACCTCTCTGTACAACTTGCCTTAAAAAAAAATTAGTGTTTCTAAGCAAGTGCCCTAGAGGAAAGTAATTGATCAAGGTTAAAGAGAAATATGATGATACTCGTTTGACTAGAGGATTGTTTTGTGGTATGTTGGTCTTTTTATTTGTTTAGTAGGTCACAGCTTCTTAAAACCTCTGGAGAATTATTTTTGTATGCTGCTAACCAATCCCTTTCTTTTACTCCCTTCAACTACTCAAGGCAGCTTGCAAACACCAAAAAGAGTTCCCCTACAACATACAAACATACTCACACCAACATTCACACAAGCAATCATGCACACACACACAGACACACACACACACACATACACAAATTTCTTCCCCCAACCCCTCCCTGCCATAAAAAATTAATCTGATCCTCTTGTGTATAAATAGAAAATAATTGCTAGTGAACGGGTGATGCATTCCTTCGCCTATTTTTGGTGGGTCTCTTTGTTCAGTTCAAGAGAGGCAAAATAGAGCACTCACACAGAGACACATAGATACACGACCCCAAAATTGGGAGAGGGAGGGAGGAGTCACGCGAGGATTTCATCTCTAGGTTTTAGTTCCAGGGACAAGGGAAAGCTCTCAGGCTCCAATAGTCCAGCTGTTTCCCAGCCGCAATCCAGTCACTACGGCAGTTGGAATAGAGACCCTCCAGAAGCCCACGCCACCCTTTGCTGAACCCCCAGTAGAAGGCGTCCTTGTGACTGTCAGCTCTCAAAAGTTATCGAGACGTAGTGATCGATTTAAAGTCTCTTGTTTATTATATATAGATAAAGATATAGATGTATACATAAAAGAAAAATAGCTCCATTAATTTTCAAATGTCTTCTTCCATCTGTTCCGACTTCCCCTTGTGTGGGATTTGCAAAATGAACGAGACAACTGAAAACTTGACTACTGTGTTGAAGGAAAGGACTCTATGGGGCTCGAGCTCCAGGGGAGGGGGCTTAGCAGAGGTACTTCTGAATTGCCTTGGTGCAGAGTGCCTAGCTTAGCTTCAGGAGCGCTGAGCACTACTCTCGATGCTCACTCTGGGCTGTGACCAGAGCTTCCTAGCTTCGAAATCGAGAAAGAAGAAAAAGAAAGGGGGTGAGGAGCAGTGAAGGGAGGAGGGGGAACAATAGGTTCTTGTCTCGAGTGAACTGTAGTCCTCTCTGGGGGAATCCGCAGTTGCTTTGGAAAACCGATTGGTTTCCCAAAGGCTTTTGTTCTCCTCCCCACACCCAACGCCTCCTTCGCCTTATTTTCCCAAGTCAGATGAGGTGCAAGCAATACACACGCTCGCACACATGCACACACACGCCCCCTCCCCCTTTCCCTTGCAGCCCTCCTTGCTTTGCGCCTAGCCTAGCGCTGTTTATCTAAGGCTACATAAGAAACCCTGATCAACTAGAGAACGTGGTCCTGAATCCCAGAACTCGAATGGGGACCGGACAGCTCAGTTGTCTCTGCCACATATAAATGCATACCTCCCCTCGATCCCCCCTACACACACACACACACACACACACACACACACACACACACACACACACACCTCTGCGGGGGAAGAGGGAGTGTGGCAAGATGGGGAATAGAACCTCCCCCACCTGCACTGAGAAAAGTGTCAGTTTCCTGCACTCCCCAGACCAAAGTTGGCTTCCCCAGCTCAGCTCCTAGAAGAGAGTGAGCAAGGAAGCTTGAGAGGCGTTGCCAGGGGGAGGGAAAAACGGAGGTGGAAAGGAAAGGAAGGGGGGACCCACCTGGACATGTGCTCCCGCTGGGGCCGATGAGCCTTCTCTAGCCCCAGCTTGGTGAAAATGCCCACCAGCACCATGATAGCCACCACCCCGCAAATGATGTAGACAATAAGGTTAGTCTTGTCCTTGGTTGGGTCATGCATGGGGTCGTCCTTGCGGGCCGGGGGCTTGCCCGTGTTAAGCCACAGTGGCGTGTCGTAGTTGGTGCAGGTGCTCTGGTTCAGGCGCCTCTTCTTGAACGTGCAGCAAAACCGAAAGCCACAAGTGCCGCAGCAGAAGATGAAGTCCCCGGAGCTGCAGTTAAACGGAGGGTCCCACTGTCCCATGACATCGAAGTAGCCTCGGCAGGAGTCTGGCGTAGGGGCTTTGGTTGGGGCCGCCTCTGAAGCGCCGGCGGTTTCCCCAGAATCCCCGGCTCCCGAGCGGTTACCCCCGGTCAGAACAACCACGTTGTCCAGGTGTTGATGCTGCTGCTGTTGCTGCTGCTGCTGGTGGAGCTGCCCCTGCCCTGTTCGCTCCTGCGCCCGGCACACGCGGGCGCACAGCTCGGTCAGGCAACAGCCGAGGAGCAAGCGAAGGACACGGCGCATTGTGTCTCCCAGCCTGGGCTCCGCCGCTCTGCAGCCGCCGGAGCCGCCGCCGCCACCGCCGGAGCCGCCGCCGCCGCCGCCGCTGGAGCTGCTGAAGCTGCCGAGGCTGCCGGGGGCTGCGAGCCGCCAGGAGCCGCACATGCAGGGGGCGGCGCGGGGCGCTCTGTCCGCGGCCACTGCGCTCTCAGCCAGCGGCGCTTGGTTCCAGCGCGCGGCCACAAGGGGCTGGGTGCGGCGTTGCGCGTAGGGTCTGAAGGGGGAGGTGGAGGTGTGGGGAGGGGGAAGGAGGGAGAAGACAAGAGGGTCAATTGAGTAGCAGGTGTTTGGGGGGAAGGAGGATGGTTAAGAATGTCAATCTGTCCTAGGGCCCCTTCTTCCCGATGTCCCTGCAGTCCCCCTCCCTCTGTTCTTTAGTCTCCTTGCACTCGTTCGCCAGGTCCTTCTCACCTCTCCAGCTCCCCAAGTGCGCGAGTGAAAGGGAAGCGACACTTGTGGAATGAAGGGAGGGAGAGAAAAAGGAAGGAGGAGTGTGTGTGAAGAGAGGAGGGGTGACGGGGAGGAAAAGAGGGAGGGAGGAGGGCACGCAGGCTGAGGAGGCGAGAGTGGTAGGAGGGGAAGGATGGAGCTGGAGCAGGGTAGGAGTGGGGAGAATAGGGAAGGGTGGCAAGCGGGGGAGCTAGTCGGGGGCAGTGTAGAACCCCGAGAGAAGAGAGAAAAACTGGAAGGTAAGAACAGAGCGCTTCTTAATCTTCCTGCGCAGAGAGAAACCACTTTATCTTCTAGCATTGGGAAGCCTGGCACATCTCCAGTTCAGGACCTCTAAAGAGAGAGGATTCGCCTTCTCCAAGAGGGATGGATCTTAGGAGAGATCAAAGGAGGCACAGCATAGACCCAAACCTGGAGAACTGACCCAGCCTCTGGGAGTTGCAGAATCCGGAGCGCCAGAAACGTTTTCACCCTCGTGAGGAGCTAAAGAAGATGCTATGGCACAGCAGCGAACTCCAGGAGGCTGTGGCCGAAGCAGGAGGGTTGGCGAGGGTTCGGACTTGGGAAATGAGAAGAGGTCTATCCCAAACCCAGTTCTTGCACATGGAGTTGTCTGCGCTTTCCTAGACTGCACTCTTGTGTCTGCGTCTTACCGTTACCTGCAGAGCTTAGGAAGCTCGGAAGAAAACGAGGGACACCCAGATCTCTTACTACCCTGAGCTCAGCGGCAGCAGAGTGGAGAAGGCGGATGGGGGGGGGGGGGGCGGGCAGGATGGTAGGCACTGCTGTTGGTGAGGGATAGCTAGAGCCTGCTTTGAGGTGAGGGTAAAGTGGTGCTGCTGGAGCCTAGAGCTGTGCGGAGATCCTTAGGAAGGGAATGACAAATAGAGAGGAACGATTTGGGGGAATGTCCAGGGAGGATTAGGAAATGGGAAGCTGAGGATGCCGCTGGAACGGAGCTTTCTTCCTCTAGAATAGCTGTGTTGGCTATCCGAGGTTCCATCCCAGCACAGAACTACAGAAAAAAGAGGGAATGTGAGGACCCGTCGTTCTTTTGCTCTTTTGCTGAGGGTCAGGGGATTTTCACCCTGCAACCAACCTTCTTCCCTTCGGTCTATCGCCGAGTTGAACCCGGCTGGAGAGACCAGAGGAACCATCTCTTTGAGCCATAGATTAATGGAAGAGGGGCTAAGAAAGGCTTAACCTCTCAGTTTTCCTCACTCTGCTCTTTCCAGCAGAAACAGCTAGCTTTATTATCCCCAATTTTAGTCATTCAAAAAGCTACTGTTGCACGTACCCCACTTCTCCCCGTGCCCTGCCTCCTTCCCCAATTAGGCTGATTTTTAGTTGGGTCCCCCCCTCTCCTGCGTGAGCTAATGACCTCGTAGCCGGTTATCAGGCCCTGTTTTAAGCCGAGAACCTTCCTTGTCCCTCAGGACAATGATGGTCTCAAGAAACTTGAGTAGTGAATCCTCACTCAGAGCTAGTAAGGGCACGAAGAGATGCCCTTCAGTCTGGCTTCTATGGCTTACAGCGTCTTCTGTGCTTTCACATCTATTTCCCGGACCCTTTCTATCCAGTCTTCTAACATTTTTCCCTTCCTATTTCTCCCACTTTTTCTTCTCCTTGCTCAAATTTGACTACTTTCAGTCCCTCTGAATATGGCTTGTACTAACTATGCTGTGCCAAATTTAGAGCTCTATCCACCCAGGCATTTTGTTGTTGTTTAGAACTTTATCCACCCAGGCATTTTGTTGTTGTTTTAATTGCATTAACTAAGTATACACTTTGCAGGCAGTCTGCTATTCTAAATGCAATGAAGTAAGATTTTATGTGATTATATGATTCTTTTCTTCATCCAAAACCTGAGTTAGTTATGTTCTGGAGCCTATATATATATAAATACACACATATACACACATATATATATATATTCTGCATCATGAGGGAAGACATACTGGGGCTTCTCAAATGTTCTGAATAGAATTTTAAAATATGGAGATATTTAATGCTAATCTGTTACAATTCTTCCAAAGGAAGAAAGATTGTATAACCCTTCCATTTTTTCCTAGTAATTTGCTTTTTTTTTTTCATGAGATAACTTTCCTTTTCCCCTAAAGAGTGAGGAAAGTTATAAACAACTTGAATACTATTTCAAAGCAACAGTAGCTTCTTTGTAGATCATTACTCAGTGATATGCCCAGTCCTTTTGGAAGACTATATTATTTCATAACTGCAATTACCACATCAAAAAGGTGTGAAAATATCTTCTCTGGGTAGATACTATTAATTAAAATTAAACTTACAGAGTCTGTATGGCTTATCTCTGTATGATTTATGAGTTCTTATATGGCCTTCTAGAATATATCATAGAAAGATACACACACATAAACACACATTTATACATATATGTACCTATATATGTTACACAACAAAGTTAAGCCTTTAATTAATGCCATTTACAATAAGGCTATTTATAGGGCCCTAGGACACAAGGAGCAAAGGTAAAGAAAGAGAGAATATAAGGAAGATATCATTTCAACTCACATTCAAGAAATTTACAATGCACTTTTAGGTACAGCACAAAGACAATAAGTTTTTTGATACTAGAGATTGGCTTTTCTAGAATTCCCAAGCCTAAACTATACTGCAACCTGTTATGATATCTAAATGTTCTTCTTTGGGCTTCCACTTTCTCTTTGCTATTCCTGGGATACTGATCACCAACTTGTTATTGTTTGTCCTTTATTCTTCTGCCTGAATCTGGATCTGGATCTGCCTGGATAACTGGATATGGCCCTGGATGTAGTAAGAGCAGATCACCTACTAAGAAAAACAACAGCAAAAAGGTTTATTAAGTATCTACTATCTAAAGAGTAAAGTTTAGATGAGATTCAGTCCTTGCCCATAAGGCTGGGAAGTCTAGTATGAGTATAGAAATCTAACATAGATACCTATAATGAACAATATTCTTATTAATAATAATGTCTTCAGTATAGTACTTATAAAGTTCTTAACATACGTTATGTCTCATTCAAAGAAAACTGAGTCCTTCCTAAGATTCAAAAGAATATTGATCTTGGGGGAAGGAAAGAGGAGTGGTTATCTACATTTCAAGAAGTCTCTGAACTTCTCCCTGCTTCATTTTCTTATCTATACAGGGAATGGACTGGATGGCCTCTGAGTCCTTCCAGCTCTGAATCCATGATCCTATGGAGAAGCCATAATAAAGCTTAATACTGTAAAGAAAAAAAAAAAAAAAGGAAAGTGGAGTAAAGAAGCCTGATCAAAAAAGCAGAAAACAGCTTTTTTTTTTTTTTTTTTTTTTTTTTTTTAAGTTTTAAGAAGAGCCAACCTTTGGCATTAAAAGTTTCATGAAACAAGCCAAAGATTGTCCCAGATGCCCCTCTATGGACTGGCACTTAATAAAAAGAAAGTCTAGTCTAGTCAAAATTCTCTTCAGTTTTACACACACACACGCACACGCACACACCAATTCTACAGAGAAGAAAGTTGAGTGCCAAAGAGCTTAAAATAGTTCAACAGAGATAGGACTAGAACCCAGGTTTTACTTTCTTAATCCACTGTTATTTTCTAACTATACCATTAAAAGTCATTGAAGGTCACAATTTTGAGAGACATCATCATGTGGACTTAATATACAAGGATGCCTAAGTGCTTAAAAGAAAAAAAGACTGAAGGATGAGCTGGGGGAAGAGGAGGGTTATGTAAGTCAGGTACCAAATCCCTAGAGGAGGTGAGTTTTTGATTCAGTGTTTCAATGTTTATTTAATACTTGTTACTGGATCTTTAAAAACATTAAAGAAAAAAAATGTCTCAAAGAGGCTCATTCATGAACATCTCTAAATCTGTTAAGTATTGTTTATTGCCAATGAATCTATCTGTGGTTCCCAGGAAAGAATTTTTCTTGACTTTATTGATAGTCTTCAATTAACAAAGTGCTTTTTTTTTTTAAGTACTAAGAACCCTGAGGTGAAAATAACAAACAAAACTTTCATTACCTTTATATGGATCATTCAAAATTCTTTTAAACATTTCACCTCTACATGAAGTTTGATGGAAAGATTTGTCTCTTCCCAAATAAAACTCTTTGTATTTTCTTTTCTGCATTATATACTTTAGTTTCTAAGCCTGTCAATCAAGGAATATGTTTCTTCAGAATTGTACTAAACATTTTTAAAGCAGCATTGAGAGTCATGGTTTATTTTGAGTTATAAAAATCAGTGTTTGCAAAGTTGAGGTATGCAATAAATACAATAAATAATAGGATTATGGTTAATGGGAACAGCCATTTCTTACAATGCACCTAGGGGATTTCAAAACCTGCATACTAAAACACCTAGCAAGATTATACAAGATTAGAGATCATTTCCCCCTAAATATAAACGTGTAAATGAGGTTAAATTAGAGAAAAATTCCTAATTAAAGTGTGTTTAAAGAAATTATGACTTTATTATTTACAATGGAGTAACTTTTTTACATCTCCATAGGAATTCCATTAACTCTATCTTTAATTATGTTATTCTGCACTGTACATTGCAACAATAATGCAACATATTGCATATTTGATATAAATGGACTTCAACTGGTAATAGTTGAAGTTATCCAGTGCTTAAAGGTTCGCAAAGAACTTTAGATACATTATCTTATCATAGCTGGAAGACAATTCTTTTGAAAAATTATGTAAGTTTTTTGGGGGATGGAGTAGGGGGATTTCTTGTTGTTTGCTTTTAATGCTCTACAATATGAATACTGTGGAAGATAGAAAAGCTGAAGAAGTCTTAGACTGCATTAAGAAAGGAATAGTAACTGAGAACGAGGAGCTAAGAGTCTACATGCATTCCAGCCTGTCAAATCACATTTGGACATTCATAAATTGCAAAATGTCCAGGAAGCAAATAGAATGGTCAAAATCCCTGAGTTCATTTCACATGAGAATCAACTGGAAAAAAAGGGGGGGGATGTTTAGCCTGGAGAAGAGAGAGAATTTAGAAGAAACATGATTTTTGTCTTCATATTTTGGAAGGTATATCACAAAGAAGAGGGAATAGATTTCTTTTATACTTGATCCCAGAATAAATCAAAATTCAAAATAGCAAATTTAATCTTGATATAAATTGAGCTATACAAAAGTTAAATAAGCTAAATATGGGGAGGTGATGAATTTTTCCTCACTAGAAGCTTTCAAGTAAAGGTTGGATAACTACTTATCAAGTATATTATAAAAGAGATAGATTTCTGTTTCAGGAATGAGTTGTATCACTTGGCCATCAAGATCCCATCCTACTCTGAAATTTTGTGATTTTGTAAACTTCACAATGGCCTTTTAGGCAAGTTCACAGGTGTTAACCACTTTTATAAATAAGGAAACTGATGCTCCTTACAACTAGTCCTTACAACTTGTCCTTACAAAGTTGTCCTTACAACTAGTGTCATACATACATATGGCTTAAATTAGATTTTTCTGACAAGCTTCAGCATTCTATCCATAACACCATGCTGCCTTTGCTGCCTACTTAAACTAATGTTAATGACTCACTTTCATCTGCAACAAGTCAGTTACTAAACTGTTCATTCTTTAATCCCACAACCTAATGATTTTCCCCCATTAACTGTCCTCATTAAGGACTGTTAGTACAAAAGGAAAATTCTAAACATCCTATCAGCCATAGAAATAAGAGTAATCCAGAGAAAGAGAAAGGTCATTATAGTTATGATCTGCTCCTTTTTATATTGTTGTTGATCATTAGGGTTCTCTAATAGATTTAATCATAGGTTAAAGATTTCTGTAAATCATTTAGTCAGGCCCTCCCCTACAGGTAAATAAAGTGTTATTATTCTCATTGTCCAAATTATTTGGTTTTGTATTTGAAACCCTCCAGCACCTGGTCTTAAACTTTCATTTCAATCTTACCTCCAATATATTAACCCAGCCGTTCCATCTAATTTATCTATTCATTTGGAGCTCATAAACTAGTGATATTTCCCCAAATAGGAACACCTTTGTGCTTACTTGCTACGAGTTCTCTATCTGTATGAACTCTGGGTGTATATCTGATCAATTTGTTTGACTTTTTAAAAGACATATTATAGTTATAACTGCCATATCAGGCAGATACTGGAGAATTGAAGATATTAATTAAAATTACAATCAAACTATGTGAAACAAAAGTAAGTTTCGCGACCCAGTTTTATCCAGATTTCTTTATCTATGCCATTAAAATAAGCTTGATTCTTATCTATTCTATCTCAATTTGCCAGTATAGACTCTTGACAAAGGGAAAGCTGTACTAGGTAAAAACTCTACATTTCTTGATGTTCTATATTCTTTTCCTCAATACTGAAATTTAAATGTTTTGCCATCTATAAATTTGTGCAAAATACAATGCAATCATTTACTGACTATTATATACAAAATACTATGCTAGATGTTGTAGGAGATACAAAGTTCAGATATAACACCGTTACTTCCATGAATAGGGAAATGATATCAATAAAAGTAGCTATGATAATAGTAGAACGTTACAAAATAAAATACTATGTGAGAACTGGAGGAAGAAAAATTGGTTGGCCAGAGATTAGGAAACACTTCCTCTTCCTATAGAAGATGGCATTTGAGTTGGATGACAAAGAATAACTTCTTTCACCTAGGAAAAAAAAAAACACAACTAAATAAATCTGGGAGAGGAAGACCCTCAAGATTTCTAGCCAAAACAGGTTATAAAAAGCCTTGAATATCAAGCAAAGTTTTTGCCTGGAAATTTTCAGCTGAGGAGTAATACAATCCAAAGTATGTCACCCTCCCCAAAATTCCTCCTCCAAAGAGATCTATAAAATACAATAGATTGAGTCCTAATGGGAAAATCTAAGAAAAAATCAGAGTCATTTTTGTACCAAGGGAGACAGAAAGGTCTTTGGATTCTAGGAACTAGGTCTTACCAAGAACTCCAATCTCCAACACAAGGAGAGAATACACTCCAGATCAATACAAGGGTACCATGACTTCCTGAGGGATAAAAGATCAGATGCCAACTGGCTCATTGGACTACCTGAAAGTTGTGAACAAGAAAAAGAGCCTAGCATTTGAGAATTCTTAAAAGAAAACTGCCCAGATCTTTTAGAACCAGAGGGCAAATGGAAATAAAATCTACTAATCCCCTTCTAAAAGAAACTAAAATGAAAATTTATAAGAACATCATAGCCAAGAATCCATACCTTTCAAGTCAAAGAAAAAATACTCCAAGCAGCCAGAAAGAAAAAATTCAAGTATCAAGGAGTCACAGTATCACACATGATTTAGCAGTTACCATTATAAAGAAGTGAGAAGCATCTCAGAAGTCAAATCCAGAAGTAAAGAATATAATAGGCTTACAGCCAAGAATAGCTGACCCAGCAAAAAATTATTTTACAGGGAGAAAAATGGAGAGGGTTTATTAGAATTCCTGATTTAAGAGCTCAAAGCTGTATAGAAACTCTGAAGTTCAAACACAGGAGTTAAATGAAACATTAAAAAATAAACAAGAATGAGTAATCATAAAGGATTAAACATGAATCAACTGCTTATAGGAAGGTGATATGTAGCCCCCTTAAACTTTTATCATCATTAAGGATTATAGAAGGAACTTAAGGACTGGGAAGGGTTCTGTTATATCTTGATTATCTAATAAGATGAATGGAAAGAGAAAAGAATGCACTAGGAATACAGGAGAGAAAGGAGGATTAGGGTAAATTATCTCATATAATTGGAGTGCACAAGTAGAATTGTATACAAAAGAGAAAGAAGGGGGAATAGTTGGCTTTTGAACCACACTCTCATCTGAAGGAAGAATACACATAAACACACACACACACATACACACATACATTTCACTCAACAAGGAAATAAGAGAAGGGGGGATTAGAAGTAAGTTGGTAAAAAGATTTGTTCTAAGCAAAATAAATTATTTATAGCTCTTTTTAAGCTGTATTTTGAGGTGGCAAAAAATGGAAATCTGAGGACATGCCTATCAATTGAATAACTGAATAAGTCATGGTATAGAAATGTGATAGAATATTATTGTTCTGATAGAAATTGATGAAGGGGGTGATTTCAGAAAAACCTGAGAAGAATTGTATGAATTAATACAGAGTGAAGTAAGGAAAATAAGGAGAGAAATTTACATGATGATAATATAGTAAAACAACAACTTTAAAAGACTTAGGAATTCTGATAAGTGTGATAACCAATCATAATTCCAGAGGATTAATGCCACCTTATAATAAAAAAGTGAAAGTACAGAATAAGACAATATACATACATATAAGCTTATATATATGTATATTTATAAACATATGTAGACATATGTATATGTTTACATACATACCGTGTTTCCCCGATAATAAGACACTGTCTTATTATTTTTTTGGGACTAAAAAACACCAGAGGGCTTATTTTCAGGGGAGGGCTTATTTTATCCTCCATCATGCCCCTTTTATCCTCCATCATGCCCATTTTAGCCTCCATCATGCCCCTTTTAGCCTCCATCATGCCCCCTGAGTGCTTATTTTATTCTCCATCGCTTACTGAACTTACCGAGTTTTTAGATGGTCCTGTCTCAGCTCTACTCCGCGGCGCTGCTCTCAGTAGCGCCAGCAAGCAAATCACCAGGGAAGAAGAGGATGACGCGCTCACTGCTGCAGCTCTGATTGGATGCAGCTCGGAGCGTGACGTGCGTTTCACCCGGGAGGGGAGGGCGGCGCTGCTTACTGAAGGTACCGCTACGCAGCATATAGCGCAGGGGATCACCATGATGACCGTTTTCATAGTAAGTTCGATAGGGCTTATTTTCGGGGGAGGGCTTATTTTAGCGGAATATTAAAGAGTATGTGGGTGTCTTATTTTCAGGATAGGTCTTATTATCGGGGAAACACGGTATATTTATTTTTGTCATGAATTATACAGAAAATTTAATTTTAATTGTTTGTAATAAAAACTTAGTCTGTTTCGTTTTTAATTTGAGGAAATGGTATGACGAAAATTTAATTAAGAAAAAGACAAGAGTGACATAGCCAACTTTTTGTTTAAGAAATTATATTTTGGCATAAGTATGAAGGGTCCATTGAAGTCAAGAAAGAAAGGAACTTTAAAGACCTGTTAGAAGATTCTTGCACCATTCCAGAGAAATAGGGAAACAGTGTCTGTACAAAGATGATGATAACAAAAATATCAAAAGAGTCAGATATAAAAGATTAACAAAAGTAGAATCAATAGAATTTGGAAGATTGGTTGTGAGAGTTGAAGTAGAGAAAAATCCAAAAGTAAGCTCCCAACTTTACAAATAAGAAAGAATTGGTAAATGGTGGTGTCACAAACAGAAATAGTACAGGGAAAAGAAACAGGTAAAAAATAATATTTTAGGGAAACATCTTTTTTTTTTTAACTTGGAAGGCAACATTTTTATTTTCTTTCTTTTTTTATTGTAGCTTTTTATTTACAAGTATATGCATGGTTAATTTTACAGCATTGACAATTTTTCCCCTCCTTCTCCCACCCTCTCCCCCAGATGGCAGGTTGATCAATACATGCTACATATATTAAAGTATAAATTAAATACAATATTAGTACGCATGTCCAAACAGTTATTTTGCTGTTCAAAAAGAATCAGACTTTGAAATAGTGTGCCATTTGCCTGTGAAGGAAATCAAAAATGTAGGCGGACAAAGGTGTAGTAGTTCATAGTCATCTCCCAGAGTTCTTTCACTGGGTGTAGCTGGCAATAAGAGAACTATTAGATTCTGCACCATATATTGTATCTAGGATATACTATAACATATTTAACATGTATAAGACTGCCTGACTTCTAGGGGAAGGGGGTGGAGGGAGGGAGGGAAGGAAAAGTTGGAACAGAAGTGAGTGCAAGAAATAATGTTGTAAAAAATTACCCATGCATATGTACTGTCGATAAAAAGTTATCTTAAAAGAGATATGTTGCAATGTAGTACATTACATAAAAGAAACATACTAAAGTGATTATTCTCATACAATACCATGGATCCTTCAAAAGTCAAATTCCTCTCTTACAGTCTTAGCTTCTCTAATATCTAATTTAGATAAAGTTTATCTAATCCCCTGCAAAACCTACAGCATCAGATTGAATGCCTTAGAACTGTATTGTAGCCATCTTTAAGAATGCACAGAACACTAATAAAGTGTCCAAAGAAAGCCAATGAAGTGTAATACAACAGAAAGGGAAAGAAAGGAAAGGAAGGAAGAGTTTTATTGAGAACCTATGTTATTGCCACTACAAATACCAACAATAATAACTCTTTTCAAAATTTTTATCTCATTTAAGACTTTTTGTGACTTTGGCAAGTCATTCCATATTGCTGGATTATTTCTTAAAATGAGAAATTCAGACTAAATCATAAAATTTCCTTTTGTTGCTGTGGAATTCTGTGATCTCTCCAAAAATGAAGAGAAAGTGCTCTTTAGATCATGGGAAGGAAAAAGGGAAGAAATACAAAGAAAAGCTACATGTTGTTAGTTTCTATTATCTTTAGAAATCAGCTTGAAATGCTACCTCTGACACTTATAGTGCATTATATGAGCCTGAATAAGTCAGTATCCCTAAGACTCAGTTTCCTCATCTGTCAAATAAGGTGGTTGGACTAAATAGCCTCTGAGGTCCTTTCCAGTTCTAGAATATAGGATCCTACTACTTTATGAAAACCTTCTTTGAATAACAAATATGAAAGGATAATGTGGATAAAGATTAGCTGAATCTATATTGAATTAAGAACTTGACTGTGGAATTTGATGTGATTTTGACCAGCTCTATTCTCTAAGGCTCAGAGATGAAAGTACCTACAAAGGAAAGTTAGATAAAATGGGTTTATGCAAGCCAGAAAAGTATTTTAGGCTAGCCAAAGAGAGACATTTACAATCTCCCAATGAAAGATAAAATGTTTTGTTAGTGTAAAGCTAGCAGCTATTAAATTTCTGCTGACAACAATTCAAGAAAAGAAAGAGCTAAACTATAGTAAAAGGTCTTTAGGTAAGATGTATGCAAAATGTCAGTAGTTAGAAATTGGATATATGACTTGTGAGACATGTTATAATTCTATAATTGCATGATCTTCAAAAGTAGGATAAAATTAAAATTGTAAAACCAAAAGGCAGAGATGAAAAATAAATCTCAAGAAAATCTGTATAGACGTTTTTATAAAAGGGAAAATTTGATGTTCCTTACTTTGCTACAATATTAGTATTTTTCAAGTCATATATTTGTAAACAAATGTTTGGAAACAAAACCCAAAAATATAAAGTTTTAAATTATAATATATTTATATTATATATATATACATATATATAATACAATTAAAAGTATCAAATTATCTCTTCAGCTTGCTAAATGACTCAATTCTTCATTATTACAAGTTTGACTAAACTGCTTTTTGTATTGTCATAATCAAAATACATTTATAGTGCTTGTAAAAACACATGTCATTTGATAAGGGTATAGCACACACACAATACAGGATCTGCAGAATGACATTTTAAAAACAAAAGACTTCAGAAAGAGTGATGTAGTAGCCTTGAAGTCAAGAAGCCTACATTCTAGTTCTGGTTCTGCTACCAAACCGTTCTATGACTTTGGACAAGTCTGCCTCTCTGGTGATAAATCATCTGATTGTCCATATTTCCTCCTCTGAAATAAAAGCATTGAACTACACCTGGCATGTAGGTGCAGATTTAAGATGGAAGAGGGCCCTAGAAATTCAGTCTCTTAGGGAAAGGACCTATATGTATAAAAAAGCTCTTTTCTGGGGACAAAAAATTGGAAATTAAGGGAATGCCCAACAGTTAGGAAATGTCCAAATAAATTGTAGTATGTAATTATGATTTAATACTATATCAGAAATGATGAGCAGCTAAATCATTATTGATTAGAGAATTACAAGTTAAGGCAACTATGTGGTACTATTTTACAACTCTCAGATTGGCTAAAATAACAGAAAAAGATAATGATTAATGTTAGAGGTGATGTAGGAAATCTGGGACACTTGCATTGTTTTTTTTTAATTTTATAATTATAAATTTTTGACAGTATATATTCAAGAATAATTTTTTATAACATTATACCTTGTATTCATTTTTCCAAATTTTCCCCTCCTTCCCTCTATTCCCTCCCCTAGATGACAGGCAATCCCATACATTTACATAAGTTATAGTATAACCTAGATACGATATATTGTGTAAATGCAATTTTCTTGTTGCACGTTAAGTATTAGATTCCAAAGGTATAAGTAACCTGGGTAGATAGACAGTAGTGCTAACAATTTACATTCACTTCCTAGTGTTCCTTCTCTGGGTGTAATTGTTTTTGTCCATCATTGATCAACTGGAAGTGAGTTGGATCTTCTTTATGTTGAAGATATCCACTTCCATCAGAATACATCTTCATACAGCATTGTTGTTGAAGTGTACAGCGATCTTCTGTTCTGTTCATTTCACTCAGCATCAGCTCATGTAAGTCTCTCCAAACCTCTCTGTATTTGTCCTGCTGGTCATTTCTTACAGATCAACAATATTCCATAACCTTCATATACCATAATTTACCCAACCATTCTCCAATTGATGGACATCCATTCATCTTCCAGTTTCTAGCCACTATGAAAAGAGCTGCCACAAATATTTTGGCACATACAGGTCCCTTTCCCCTCTTTAGTATTTCTTTGGGATATAAGCCCAATAGCAGCAATGCTGGATCAAAGGGTATGCACAGTCCGATAACTTCCTGGGCATAGTTCCAAACTGCTCTCCAGAATGACCTGATTCTTTCACAGCTCTACCAACAATGTACCAGTGTCCCAGTTTTCCCACATCCCCTCCAACATTCATCATTATTTGTTCCTGTCATCTTAGCTAATATGACAGGTGACACTTGCATTGTTATTGGACTTGTGAAATAATCCAATATTCTGGAGGGCAATTTGGAACAATGCCCAAAGGGCTATAAAACTGTGAATATCCTTTAATCCAGCAGTGCCATTACTGGATCTGTATCCTAAAAAGATCATAAAAAAGGGAAAAGGAAGAATAGCAGCTCTGTAGTGGCAAGGAACTGGAGTGGATGCCATCAGTTGAGGAATAGCTAAATAAGTTATGATTTATGAATGTAATGGAATATTATTGCTCTTTAAGAAATGATGATCAGGCTGATTTCAGAAAAGCCTGGAAAGACTTGCATGAACTGATGCTAAGTGAAGTGAGAAGAACCAAGAGAACAATGGACACAGTAACAAGAAGATTATGTGATCAACTGTGATGGACTTGGTTCTTCTCAGCAACGCAGTGATTCAAGGCAACTCCAATAAACTTGTGATAGAAAGTGTCATCTGCATTCAGAGAGAGAATTATAGAGACTGGATGTGAATTAAAGCATAGTTACTTCACCTTTTTTTTTGTTTGTTTTTCTTTCTCGTGTTTTTTTCTCCTTTTGTTCTGATTTTTCTTGTACAACATGCTGTATGTTTAAAAGGATTGTACATGTTTAACCTATACCAGATTGCTTGCTGTCTTGGGGAGGGAGGAGGTGAAGGAAGGAGAAAGAAAATTTTGGAACACAAAATCTTACAAAAATGAATGCTGGGAGCTATTTTTATTTGTATTTGAAAAAATTAAATACCCTTGAGGTTCAAAAAAAAAAAGAATTGATAAGCAGGATCTTTTCAGAAAAACTTGGAAAGATTTCCATGAGTTGATGCAAAAGGAAATGTACTATATACAAAATAATAGCAACATTTTAAGGTGAACTATTAATGGCATAACTATTCTCAGCAATACAACTCTGAAGATATTATGATGAAAAATGCTTTCCATACCCAAAGAATGAACTGATAGTGTCTGAATGAATATTGAAGAATACTTTTTAAAATTTTATTTTTCTTGAGGATTTTTTACCTATTTTCTCTCACAACATGACTATTATGAAAATGTTTTGCATTAGTATATGTTATAACACATGTCATGTTACACATGTATAACCTTCATTTAATTACTTGCATTCTTAGTGGGGGGGAGGAAGGATAATTATCTGAAACTCAAAATATTAAAAACAAATGTTAAAAAATTTAATGTTACTGGAGAACAATAAAATACTAAATTCAATAAAAAATTTAAAACACATGTTAGATTTAATTGACAAAAATCTAATCTCTTCATTTTATAAATAAGGAAAGCCAAAGTCCATGTTAGTAAAGTCTTTGAAATGACATTCAGCTCTAACAATCCATATAGTTCTAAGAATCTTTAATAGAAAGAGGTGGTGGAGAGGTTTGGGGAGGGGAAAAATTTATTGCTTAGTATTTTGAAATGAAGGTAAAAATTTCCATGGCCAATTAAAGTGACAAAAGAAGTTGTCGAAATACTATATAAGTAAATTGGAAATTCGTATGGCAGAAACAAGGCATTGACCCACACTTAACACTGTACACCAAGATAAGGTCAAAATGGGTTCATGATCTAGGCATACATAAAGAATGAGATTATAAATAAATTAGAAGAACATAGGATAGTTTACCTCTCAGACCTTAGGAGGAGGAAGGAATTTGTGACCAAAGAAGAACTAGAGATCATTATTGATCACAAAATAGAAAAATTTGATTATATCAAATTGAAAAGCTTTGTACAAACAAAACTAATGCAGACAAGATTAGAAAGGAAACAATAAACTGGGGAAATATTTTTACAGTCAAAGGTTCTGATAAAGGCCTCATTTCCAAAATGTATAGAGAATTGACTCTAATTTATAAGAAATCAAGCCATTCTCCAATTGATAAATGGTCAAAGGATATGAGTAGACAGTTTTCAGATGAAGAAATTGAAACTATTTCTAGCCATATGAAAAGATACTCCAAGTCATTATTAATCAGAGAAATGAAAATTAAGACAACCCTAACATACCACTACACACCTGTCAGATTGGCTAGGATAACAGGAAAAGATAATGCTGAATGTCAGAAGGGATGTGGGAAAACTGGAACACTGATACATTGTTGGTGGAATTGTGAATACATCCAGCCATTGGAGAGCAATTTGGAACTATGCTCAAAAAGTTATTAAACTGTGCATACCCTTTGATCCAACAGTGTTACCCCAAAGAGATCTTAAAGAAGGGAAAGGTACTTGTATGTGCAAGAATGTCTGTGGCAGCCCTCTTTGTAGAGGCCAGAAACTGGAAACTGAATGGATGCCCATCAATTGGAGAATGGCTGAATAAATTGTGGTATATGAATGTTATAGAATATTATTATTCTATAAGAAATGACTAGCAGGATGATTTCAGAAAGGCCTGGAGAGATTTACATGAACTGATGCTGCGTGAAATGAGCAGGACCAAGAGATCATTATATACTTCAACAATAATACTATATGATAATCAATTCTGATAGACGTGGCTCTCTTCGACAATGAGATGAACCAAATCAGTTCCATTTCTTCAATAATGAATAGAACCATCTACATCCAGTGAAAGAACTCTGGGAAATGAGTGTGAACCACTACATAGCATTTCCAATTCCTCTATTTTTGTCCACCTTCATTTTTGATTTCCTTCACAGATTAAGTGTACATTATTTCAAAGTCCGATTCTTCTTGTGCAGCAAAATAAACTGTATAGATATGTATACATATATTGTATTTAACATATACTTTAATATATTTAACATGTATTGGTCTACCTGCCATCTGGGGGAAGGGGTGGGGGGAAGAAGGGGAAAAATTGGAACAAAGGATTTTGCAATTGTCAATGCTGAAAAATTACCCATGCATATATCTTGTAAATAAAAAGCTATAATAATAAAACAAATACTATATAAGTATCTTTTCCCCAGTGTTAATATCAGTGTCTTCTTTAGGATGAGAGAGAGAGAGAGAGAGAGAGAGAGAGAGAGAGAGAGAGAGAGAGAGAGAGAGAGAGAGAGAGAGAGAGAGAGAGAGAGAGAGGAGAGAGAGAGAGAGAGAGAGAACGAGCACTGTGGTCTACCAAATTTGGGGTTAGAGGACCTAGGGTCACATCCCAGAATTGCCACTTGTTTAATTCTGTCACATGGCCTTTCTGGGCTCCACTTTGCTTATCTGTAAAATAAGGGGACCAAATTATCTAACCTGTAAAGCCCCTTTCAATTTTAAATCTATGATCTTATGAAATATATAAATAACAGAAATACAATTTTATTTTCCACTAAAATATATTTTTCCCCTCAGAAGACTATATAATAAGCTAGGTTTTCCTCAATATATCTTGATGGTCTCTAAGATCACAGAATAAACTGTAGGCTCTTTTGTCTAGACTGAATGTGTTTGGAACTGTCCAAGGTATTCTACCTTTGACAAGCTGATCATTACAAGTTATTGTTGAACAACTAGATTTGAAGTGAAAAAACCTGGAATCAAATACCATGTTTGGTACTTACTACATATGTGATCTTGGGCAATTCATGTAGCATCCCTGGGCCTAAATATCCTGATCTATAAAATGAAAAAGCTGAGCTATATTGTTGAAAGAAAGACCTGAAATCAGGAGATTTTATATGGAAAGAAAAAAAAAAATATATATATATATATATATATATATGAGACTCTTGATCTCAGCAATGACTTTCTTCTACAAATATATTTTTTAAAAAGTTTATATCTCCAAAACATAAAATTGCTGCTAGTTAGAACATCATAAAAAGGAAGCAAAGAAAAATCCACACTTGCCTTCTAGAATTCTGTAACACAAGGAAAATGCACCAATATGGATATACAATATAGGATAAAGAAATGACTGAACAACATCAGGATACTGTAGGAATTAATAAAACAAGTAAATACCATCAAAATGTAAGGATGTAGTTGCAAATTCTGTAATCATAACTACACAGTACAATTGTTACTGCTTTGGATTCTATAATATGCTGATATTTATTTGTTAAAAAATGCACATACTGATTTCTATATTAATAAAATATTGGTCCAGTAGGTTGATTTTTAAGAAATTAATTAACTTCTTCTAATTACCCTTATCCATGTAATTATTAAAGTCTTGGAAAGTCGATGAAAACTTGTAGAAATTTCCTTACATTTTCAGTTTTGTTTGGTGAATGACATTGAGGCTATAAAGTATAATCCAAGATCCTTACGTTCAAGGAAAATCTTTTATACTGTCTTTTGATGTAACTAGGTCAGTTGTTTTAGTCTGTTAAAAGGATCTTGCAGCTAGTTTCCTTAAATGAAAGCCACATGAAATTGTAAGGGTTGTGACTGGTAATTTTTGCTGTTGATTGAATTCTGACACTAATACTGTTTCTGATTTAAATCACACATGAAAAGAAAAAAGAAAGATTCCACCGGGTTTGTATTCTTTTTATTATTATTCTTATTTTATTTGAGTTTTGAAATAACAAGCAGGAATGGGTAAAAGAGATTCTGAGGAGATTTTTTTTTCCCCTAAACTAATCCATGAATTGAAAAGTTTAAGGATAACTGATGAAATTGAATTCAAATCCTGCCATTTCTACATTCAAAATTATTTCTACAAAAAGAGAATGGAAAAGAACAAAGAACAGGATTGGTTTAGACTTGTACAGATTAGGCATCACACAAAAATGTTGGTCAGGAAATCCAAATTTTGATTAACTCCATTTGACAGCTAGCCAAAGAACTAGTTTTAGAAATTGATTTTAGAAAAATTTGCTTGTCTATCCTCAAAGGAGATAATAGGTAAGATTATCATCTTTGAAACAAATGTGTTGACAGCAAAAGGAGCCAAATACTAAGCCAGCTGAAAAAAAAATGCCAATAATTTCATATAATTTCTTTATAAGTATGATTAAGCTTATGTTAATATGATTGATCTTTTTTACATTTGCCAATACAGAAGACTGTATTTTGAACTTAAAAAAATCTATTCCATCTCTTTTTATTTTATATCTTGATGATGTTGGGGAGCAAGGGGTACCTTTAAGCAAATCCAACATGTAGAGTTAGCATGTGGTCACTATCATTTTTTCTTACAGTTTAACTTTGAAATTTACCCAGAATCACAGTGGTGCCACAGCTAAAGAGTAATCCAGCATGGGAAAAAGGACTTAACTCTAATTTGAAATGTACATCAAGTCATTGAGAGAAACAGAGGGAGAAGTTGCTGAGTGCAGGTCCTAGAGGTGTCTTTTGTGGTTTGTTTTCTTGCATCAGCATGTTATATGTAAACATCAGAACATCATCTTATTTTAATAACACATTTAACTGCTAACACATACACAGGAGATCATGGTGTTTGCCAATAAAAAAATAAGTTTTAATCCCAGATGCAGGTTTCACAAGCCAGCAAGTTTTGTAGATTATATACAGCTAGCTCTAAACAGTCTATAATTTGCTACATAAGATTGGAGGCATTAAAAATGAAAGCACTGAAACTGGTATCATAATGATTTTTATATCAAAGTCACTTTGGAGGATGGAACAACTTTACATCTTATTGGGAAATGTGGGGAAAGAAAGGGCAGCCATACATCACTTCTATTCATGTACTTCATCCACCTGACAATAAAAACAAACAAACCAAAAACCAAAAACCTGACCTTCTTAGTGACAGCTTTTATGAATTTCATTTTGTACAGTCTTTAAAGTTGAACCAAGTCAAATTATTCAGATTCACTTTCATTTATGGATCCTGGTGTTGTTTTTCTAAATTCCTTGTTCAATATTGTCTTCCTTCTGACTCTTAAACAAAATGCTAGCAAACTTCAGTTACTGGGAATGTTCCATGAATAGTACATTGTGGATAATTGGAATTTCTGAAGATTGACTTTTTTGGGTCAAACTTTTCTATTAAACAACAACAACCTATAGCTTTCCAAACTGTTATCCTCATCTTGATATAGAGATGAGAAGCCTGGAGAGTTGAGTTTAGAGCCAGGAAGATATGAATTCAATTCCTACCTCTGACTATGTGGGTCTGGGTAAATCAATTAATCTCTCTCTCACCTCTCTCTCTCAACTCCGTAATATTATAAGTTGTAGAGAAGTTGCCAATCCACCTTTTTAGGGAGTTTCCCCTTTGGGAGTTCTCTGTATCAGTGAAATCTGGTTTAGTCTCTGATTTTGATTTTTTTAAATCCAATTTGATATTTCTTTAATGTTCACAAGTAATTTATTACTATTACTATTCTTATGTATTAAATTCTGATCTGAGCATTGTCTTGTTATTAACTATGCACAAACATCTGACTCATGAATAATGTTTTTTCCCTCTCTCTGATAAAATATAGTCAATTTCATATTTTTATTTTGTCATATTATTTGACATTGACCATATTATGTATTTAATTAAGAAAATATTCATGAGGATCAGTTAGTTGGCAGAGTGGATAGAGCACCAGCCCTGAAATCATGAGGACCTGAGTTCAAATCTTGTCTCAGACACTTAACACTTCCTAGCTGTGACCCTGAACAAGCCACTTAACTCCAATTGTCTCAGCAAAAAAAAAAAAAATGTTCACGAGATAGATGTATAAGATTTCCTTATTAAATGGTAAGTCACTAGTTTCTCTTTCTTCTTTGTCTTGAATCATACTTTCATATTTCTCCCCATCTTTACTTTTTCCCAATTTTGCAATGAAGACACCAAGTTATCTGAGGATATGTAGATTTGATTTAATGGGTTTTATCAAGTCCTCCATATAATTTCTCTACACTTTATTCTCATTTAGTGATGCTGGGATGCAAATTATAATTATTTTTGTTGCAAATACTTTTCATTACTATATCATGGCACAAGAAATTCTTTTTAAAATAACTTTTGAGTATGTACAATCCACTTTGTAAAACTCTTTTCTTTGCTTCTCATATAATACCTGTGGAATCATCCTTCCATTTAGCTGGAATTTTCATTTTCTACTGGCTTCTTTCAGGTCCACTACTTATTGAACAATGGAAAAGGATGTCATATATGGAGTACCAAGAGTCAAATTAAAGTTTGTTGATGGCTCAAGAACTGTGTGATTCTTCACAGTCTCTGTTGTCTTTTCTTCCCATAGGTCAGTGACATTGATAAAGTAGAAGGATCCTATTGTGATTTTTCTACTGCATATTTTTCCATAACCAAAGAAAATATTTTGTCACCAAGTGGCCAATTTATTAGTGATATACTTCTTGATCAGCTAGATGTAACCTGTTATTAGGACCATTTTAAAAGTCTTTCCAGCATAGTAAAAACTTAGAATAGCCTTCAAAGACCCAGTCTACCTAAATACAAAGTTGAGGCATCTATCACTGATCTATCAGGGCCAAGATCAAAATTTATAATAAACAAGAACAAAAAATAATGATGTGGAATAGATATGGTATACAAATAAAAATGTTTACATCAGAATTACTTAATCTATCAAAATAAAAAAGAAATATGCAGTAAAAATGGAACTTTCCTTGACTATAATAATTTTATACAGAAATTGAATTAAGAGTAAATTAACACCAAAAAGAACCCAGAAAGTACATTAGTCATTAAATATTTTAAAGATTTGCCAAGCAGAGAAAGAGGACTATAAACAGAAGAAAATGAAAAATACTTGTAAAAGTTAGCATGAAAAAACTATTTTTTTTTCTTTCAAGGATAGTTGGAAATATAATCCTAATAGTTTCTGAGGTACTTATGGAGAAAGTAGAAATGGTTTAAAAGACAGAACAGCCAGATCATATCAACTCTTCATAGATAAATTCTTTCTGTAGGCAATATGATTATAAGACTATTGAAATATCTCTCCCTTTAAATAAGGGAAAGATACCAAAGGTGTAGGAGGAAAAGAATCATGGAATTCATTGATTAAAAAAAAAAGATAACCAAGAAAATATTAACAACCACTGATCTATATGTTTCCTTTTAAATCTAGTTTTAAAAAATCTTTATAAAGGTAAATCTTTGAAAATTTTATCTTCTTTAATTTTAAAGATTAAAAGAAAAATGAAATTCATAAAGAATGCCACTATGAGGCAGTTTGTTTATTTTGGTCATGTAAATAAGGTACATGGGTAGAACTGTAACACTGATACTTTATCTTTTTCCATACTTCCCAAAAAGATGATAGCTCTTTAAAACAAATATCCCATACCTTATAGAGCTAGAAAAAATAATATCTAATTTCATAAGGAAGAACAAAAGGTCAAGAATTTCAAGGGAATTAATTAAAAAATGCAAATGATGATGGCCTAACTGTAACAGACCTAAAACTATATTATAAATCAAGAATCATCAAAACCATTGGATATTGGCTAAAAAATAGAGTAGTTGACAAATTTATAAGAAATTGAACCATTCTGCAATTGATAAGTGGTCAAAGGATATGAACAAACAATTTTTAGATAAAGAAATTGAAAACATTTCTAGGCATATGAAAGAAAAGGTGCTCTAAGTCACTATTGATCAGAGAAACTACTCTGAAGTGCTACTACATACCTCTCAGATTGTCTAAGATGACAAGAAAAGATAATGATGAAAGTTGGAGGGGATGTGGAAAACTGGGACACGAATACATTGTTGATGGAATTATGAACTAATTCAACTATTCTAATCCAGCAGTGTTTCCACTGAACTTGTATTTCAAAGAGATCATAAAGGAGGGAAAGAGATCGAAATATGCAAAAATGTTTATGACAACCCTTTTTGTAGTGGCAAGAAAATGGAATCTTAGTGGATACCCATCATCACTTGGAGAATGGCTGGATAAGTTATGATATATGGTTATTATGGAATATGGAATATTATTATTCTATAAGAAATGATCAGCAAGATGATTTCAGAGAGGCTTGGAGAGAGTTATAAGAAATGATGCTAAGTGAAGTAAGTAGAATAAGTAGAACATAGTACATGAACTGATGCTGAGTGAAATGAGCAGGATTATTATATTCTTCAACAACAATACTATATGATTATCAGTTCTGATTGACGTGGCCCTCTTCAACAATGAGATGAACCAAATCAGTTCCCATATAGTAGTAATGAATTGAACCAGCTACACCCAGTAAAAGAGCTCTGACTATAACTATAACTAGAATATGTATTGTTCAACCTGCCATCTGCGGGAGGGGGTGGGAGAAAGGAGGGGAAAAGCTGGAACAAAAGATTTTGCAATTGTCAATGCTGAAAAATTACCCATGCATATATCTTGTAAATAAAAAGCTATCATTTTAAAAAATAAATTAAAACCATTTCTACTTAAATGAAAAATGTTCCAAATCACAGGATGATAGGAAAAGATAATGATAAATGTTAGAGGGGATGTGGGAAAACTGAGACATTAATATATTGTTGGTGGAGTTGTAAACTGATCCAACTATTCTGAAAAGCAATATGGAACTATGCCCTAAAGGTATCAAACTGTGCATGCCCTTTGATCCATCAATATCTCTACTGGGCCTATATCCCAAAGACATCATAAAAAAGGAAAAAGGGCCCACATGTGCAAAAATTTTTGTGGCAGTCCTTTTTGTAGTAGTAAGGAATTACAATTTAGTGGATACCCATTAGCTGGAGAATGGTTGAATAAGTTATGTTATAAGAATGTTTTGGAATGTTATCTCTCTTTAAGAAACAATCAACAAGATGATTTCAGAGAGGTCTGGAGAGACTTGCATGAACTGTTGCTTAATGAAATGAGTAGAACCAAGAGAACTCTGTACATAGCAACAGCAAGATTATACAATGATCAATTCTGATGGACTTAGCTCTTTTCAGCAATGAGGTGATACAGGCCAATTCCAATAGACTTGTGATGAAGAGATCCAACTACATCTAGAAAAAAGGATTGTAGAGACTGAATGTGGATCACAACATGGTAGTTTCACCTTTTTTGTTGTTGTTTGCTTGTTTTTTGGGTTTTTTTTCCGTTTTGATCTGATTTTTCTTGACAATTGTAGAAATTGTAGGATGATAATTGTAGAAATACATATAGAAGAATTGCCTGTGTTTATATGTTGGATCACTGTCTAAGGAAGAAGGAGGGAGAAGAAAAGGAGAAAAAATATGGAAGATGAGGTTTTGCAAGGGTGAATGTTGAAAACTATGAATATATTTTAAAAATAAAAAGCTAGAAAAAATAAATTAAAAATAAAACAACTATCCCGTACCAAAAAATGTCTTGTATAACTTTGTGGATGGTTTGAGAGCATCTTTACTGAAAGTATTTGTAGAGAATAAGTAGAATTTTGCAAATCATATTCAACAATAAGATCACATATTTATCATCTCACAATTGGCTGAAAAATGTTGAGAATTTAAGACATTCTTTGCATATTTTTCTGATTATCACCTCCCCCACAAAAAAAGGATCTTTGACTTAGTAAAAACAAAACAATATCTTAGGTTATTTTACAAGTTGTCTCTTATTCACATATTAAGATCATTTAAGATTCCTTGGAAGACATAACAACATAAGTCCAGTTCAATAATCCTCTGATAATAAACAATAGCAGGACATAAAATAAGGAGATGCATACTTGCCAAAGTATAAAAAAGCTCTATCACAGATCTGTGATTGTGATATGGCTCTAATGCCATCTTTGTTCTGAGATAAAGGAGGTATCTCGAGCTTATTCCCAGATTTTACCATGCTGAGAAGGATTTAAATATAGTCCCAGAGCCACAGATCAAAGAGAGATTCCCTATGGAAAATGGGACTTCAGATGCCCTTAATAGTAGATGACATTGTGTTATTTGTATACATTCCCAATACATTAGAGAGGCTTCTGGATGCTATACAGATATCAAATAAAGTTTGGGCTTTTTATTCTCAAAGAAAATGTAAAATGGATGAAAAATTCCTAATGCCCAGATTTCAACAAGCATCAGAATGGATATCCTATAAAACTCATTGAAGAGTATGTTTCTTTAGGATGAAATACAGGTAGACCAATAAGCTGAGCCCAGATTTGAAAGCAATAAAGACAATGGATTAGGTCACTTCTGGGAAATCACAAAGCATTTTTACTAACCCCTAAGCTCATAAAATCAATGTAAATATTTTGCTGGTATTGCTGTATGGCAGCAAAAATTGGAAGAACTAAAAAGGAGCTAAAAGAAGGAAAAGGAAAAGTACATAATAGATGTGATCAAGCTGCAACATAATCAATTAATGAGAAACTCTGAAGATGAATAAGAGTTTAGAATGTCATCCAAAAATTACAGATAAAAGAGATGGTTCACAACTGGCAAGAGTGAGGGGTTATGACAAGTATATGTCCAGAGTAGTACTCTACTAATTTCTGTTAATATAGAGAGAAAAGGAGAAAGGGCTTCAGCACGTTGAGTATGTCCCCTGTAATGCAACTTTAGGAAGAAATGGATAAGAGTTGAGCAGGTTGAGCATATATGTATGGATTATAATTTATATTATTTGATTCTGACTCTGATGTAATAAGGTGAGGAATAGAAAGTGCCAGGCAGATTTTTTTTTCAAAATCAGATATGAGAATGTTGTGGTCAGTATGCATATATAATCATAAAATAGGTCCTGATTTCAGTATGACCTCTAAAATGCTTTCCCCCTCCCCTATCTCAATCCTATTCCCCCCACATAAATCCTATCTATATATCAATCCTATTTCTTCTTTGAGTTTTTCACTAATTCTTCAGCCTACACTGATATTACCCCTTCTCTGAATCCTTATTGTCAATACAATATAAATAATATTTTATATTATCTCTTCTATCTCTAAGTAGAATGCAAGTTCCTTGCATTCTATCTCCCATAGCATAGAACATAAAAGGTTTGAAACAAATTATAATGATGTGGAAAAATGGCAAAGCAGAAGAGATCATTCTGAAGAATCTATGGTTATCTCCAAACAAAGAGTTAAAGAGTTTAAAATAAAATAATATGAATGTGAGTGAAGATCTCCTTTTTCTAAAAGAGAAAAATCTTACTATTACTCTCTTGTTCTATTTCTTTAAACTTGCTTCTTTATGGACATGAGAAAAATTAAAGAAGTAACCACACCAACCAAAGATCAGTCAGTTAATGCTGGATTGAATAATTTAATATTTCAAATAACCTCTCAATGTCTCATATTCAGCAATAGAATATTAATGCTTGGTTCATGTAATGCTCTGCAGTAGAGAATTAAGTACATATCTCTTAGTACCTCAAATAAGAATTATTTCTTTTTGTTATAAATTCAATTGTCTACTAACCCAACTTATTTATTCTTACTCATGGATATTTTATGTTACCAAGCTTCCATTATTAGAAACCCAGGTTTCCTTTTCAATTCAAAATCAGAAATAGCTATTATAAAATATCATAGAATAAATATTCTGAGTGTTACAACCTCAGTCCAAAATCCCCTTTCTTGTAAAATAATAAACACCGGAACCAAGTAAGCCAGAAATCAGTGGTGTAGCATTGTTCTCAGGCTCAGATGCTGTGCGCAATGTTCTCATCTGATGTCTTTAACAGCCTTACTACTTCTGCCTTTAAAATTAAAATAAGCTGTTTAAATAATTTCATATTCCAAAAAGAGTAAAAAGAAAGAGAAAAACCACAAAGTCCAAGTACAGGTAGTTGGATAAAGGAGAATTCACAAATCCATTACTTTTACTAACTCCAACATTTTGCAAGAAAGTTTGTCTAAAGGTATGAATTAATATTCATTGTTCTTTTCCCCATCTATGTTGGCTTTAAATGGCAAAGCTCAAATTGACCATCAGGGTTCGGTTGCAGTATCTATGTGAATGAGTATCTGTTCTTTTTTTTTTAATCTATAATTCCCAGTGAAAAATAAAGAATGGGAAAGTAACGAATTTGGGTAAAGCTTTTAAAGTGGTCCCCAGGGATTTTCTTCCTCCACCTGAGTCCCATTTAGCACAGGTATTAATAGAGCTCATGCTGTTAAACTCTTCTTTGTGCAGTTTAAACAAGTCCAGGTGAAAACAACCCCAATGAAAAGAGAAGTTAAATCCACAAGACAAGAACTGGTGGGGGCATTTTGGGTAATTGCTTCCCAATCTCTACCTACTTCCTAATCTTTAATAATGTTCTCTTTTTAGGAGGAACAACACAACTTTGCTAAGTCATTCCTAACATGTTATTGTTTAGAGTTTGTCCCTGATTCGGTAACAAAGTAATAAACTCAGTTGCTGATTTAATATCTGCTGGTTGTTTTTGTTTTGTTTTGTTGTTTGGTTGGGGGGTTTTTTGTTTGTTTGTTTTTGAGTAGAAAAGAGAAAGAAAAAAGTTGGGGATTTAAGAATTTCACAGTAAGAGAAACAAGAGTTCCAATTAGTTCCCAACCTCAAATTACAACCTTAAAGGCAAATTGTCATGCAAGTTTAGGAGCTAAAATGGGGATCTTTGAAGGCACTAGGAATCTGTCTTAATTAGATTATAGTAGGTTTTGGTTTAACCTACTTTTATTTCCACATTAAGCCTTCATATTCTATCTCCTATACTCCTTCAGACTGACAATGATCTTCTATGCTTAGCAATCAGTATTAATGAAGTAGGTGGACCTCGTCTAAACAGAACTCACTGCATTTTTATGACAATCTAGTCACATATTTCTATTGAAATCTTTTTTGCAATTTATTTATTAATGAAAGTTTCATTCAAATGAATTATAGCTTATTGAGGTTTTGCTTTCATTGCACTTTACAATCTGCCTTCAATGAGGACCCAAGGGAACAGGTGATGTTTGTAATACTATTCAATGAGTGGGTTGATGACTTAGTTTAAATATGATTCTTGGGATTCTCCTGCTCTTCAGTCCTTTGTTCCAGCCCTGCTATATAAGGGTACAAGCTGCTGCCTTCTTTTCTATTCAGCTGACAATAGGATTTGCTACAGCAGCAACACAACTGGAAAAGAGGCCCTAAACATTTTCTGATGATGTTTATTGAATCAAAAAATGTTAAACCTGTCTTGTCTCCTTTTGACCATACCAAAGAAGGTTTTTAACATACCAGGTTAAAACAGATCTACAACAATAGGGATATGTATAGAGTATATCTAAAAGTAAACTTTGCTTTCCCAAAATGCAGTAGAAGCTGTGGGACCAGTTGGGGTTCAGAAATTTCTAGTTGTGACCTCCAAACCTGAAAAGAAGATGAGATTAGATGAGCTCTGCTTTCTTTATTAAAGCCAGGGGGGAAAGAGATGAAGATTATGGACTTAATTAAGGATTGTATCTTTGACTCATTAAGTCTAAAAATGCCTATAGTCCATACTTAACAAGTTTTAGTAATATTGTGTGATGGATCAAAGTAAAATCATTATTCTTAATTTCAAATACATGGTCTTCCTAGAAACTCAGGAAAAAAATTAGACTTTGCCCTGCTAATTTATATTATTATATTTGGTGAAGTTTTGAGGAGCAAAGTAATTTGGTAAAAATAACACAGAAAAACTTTAAGAAGTTACATTAGGTTTTACCTAAATTTTTTGGTTTTTATTTTGGTCCATAGCTGTGATTTCATCAGTTTGATGAACTCATGATATAGAAACTCCTGTCACTGAGCAAATTATTTATAATTTTTAAATATTTAAAGAGTCACCTGAAGCATTGAAAGGTTAAATAATGTTAAATGATGTTCACATAGCTATAAATCAGCAAGCATTTATTGGCTACTATGTGCCAGGCTCTGTGGTAGACCCTAAGACACAAAACTAAAAATTGACTATTCCTACTTTCTAAGAGGAAACAACATTTTTATGAATTGCAAATAGGATTTAAACCCAGTCTTCCAAACACCTAAGATACCTAACATCCATTATATTATGCTGCTTCCTATAAGTTGTAAATTATTAAAAAAAAAAAAAAACCTGAGACTAGAAATATTGAAGTAAGCAAAGTTAAGATCAGTATGAGAGCTATACTCTTAATTTGAACATATTACCATTTTCTTTGGAAATCTGATCTAGAGATCTTACAGTTATAATTTTGTGATTTCTAATCGCAATAGAACAGAACCACAGAATTTATTAGGAGGAGACTCAGATTATTTAGAACATTTCACATTTGGTTTTCTTGACAGGCTAGAAATATGAGCAAGATCTAATAAGATGATATTTAATAGGAATAAATATAAAGTCTTATAGTTAGGCTCAAAAAATTAAGCTATGCTACAAAATGATAGCAATTCATCTGAAAAAGATCTTAGCATTTTTAATAAACAGCAACTTTAATGTGCCAACAATGTGAAAAAAAGAATGTGTTTTTAGGTTTTGTTGAGAGATATGTCAATTATTTGACAGTTGACAATCTGTCCAAATCAAACCTCATTTTGAGTTTTGTGGTCTGTTCTGGGTGATTTTAGAACAATGATATGCTAGAGAGCATCATGAAATAATTAACCAGGATGTGTAGGGCCTTAAGATCATTATCCAATGAGTTTTAATTGAAGTTTCTGGATGCCATTTAGCCTGGAAATATGTATCAATAAATATTTTATCCAGAAAAGGAAAGGGAAAGGGATAACAGGGGAAAGGAAAGGAGAGGAAAAGAGAGGAGAAGACAAGAGAGGAGAGGAGAGGAGAGGAGAGGAGAGGAGAGGAGAGGAGAGGAGAGGAGGGGGAAGGGAAAGGAGGGGGAAGGGGAGGGAAGGAAAAGAAAGGGAAAGGAAAAGGGAAGGGAAGGGAAGGAGGAAGAAAGAAGGGGGAAGAAGAAAGTGGAGGAAAGATGTTAAGGGACAGGTCAATTCTTCGAGATCCTCCACAGCTGTGGATCATAACATTGGAAGGGGTTGCAAGCCAGCCTTTGCTGACAAAGGTGTTGAAGACTGGGAATGAAATAAATTGAAGGCAGAGGGAAGAGGAAGGAGGCCAGACAATGTAACAGCCTCTCAGTCAGAGAAGTCACAGAAGGACAACTGCCTCTCAGTCTCCTTGTATCATCCTCTCACAAGAGGAGATCCATTCTGGGTTGGATCTCCAGCAGCCACTGTTAGGTGGCTTCCCTGTGTTTCAGCAGCTCTCCCATGTATTCCAACAGAAAGGAAAGGAAAAAGGAAAGGAGAAAGGAAAAGAAGCTTTAAAATGTGCAAGGAATTTATATTCTAATATGGAGAAAAACATAAAGGACATTTTAGCTTCAAATCATATGGAAAGAACTAGTGTCTCTTAGAGTGCAGAAGTAAGGCAAGTGTTAATGACTGTCCTCTAAAATCATTTTCATTGATTAAAAAACCATATCTTTTTCTGATGTTGAACACTGTTAATCACTCTGATGGTGAGAACTTTCTTTTTAGGATGTTAAGGCATTGTGACTAATAAGGAAGTATGTGCTATAGTGGCTACAAAGCCAGTTGTTATGTTGAATCTCACAAGGTTTTCCTGAATGATAACTTCAAGGGATTAGGATGAAAACAAGTGTGAGTAGCACTGATATTCCTAGTGTTGTTGGATTTACCTGCCCATCACTAGCAATTGGGAGGCAGTTAATATTGCTGCTGGAAAAGATGTCAGCCTCTTCTTCACAAGGATTGCTCCCCTCAATGAAGGTGAGGTGGGGGAAAGATAGACTGGAAAGCAGAAGGAGTGGTAATCCTGCTAATCGTTGAAATTTTCAGTTGAGGGACCTAGACTGATGAAAACGATGAGGAAATTCAGAAGTTGCTAAGGGAAAAATGATAACTCCACAGGGTGTACCAGCATGATAGTTCATCTATCCCTAAGAAGGTAACATTCAATGCCATTAAAAGTAAAGTACAATCAAAATGCAGGATTCTTGACGCAGTAAGGAGACAGATAAAATTCAGTTTTATCCAAATAGTATATCCAAAATATTTTTATGATGCACTGAGGGTTATTTATGAACCAAAGATCTATGAGGCATCTCAACTACTCAGTGCTGATAATGCCATACTGATTAATGAGAAGGACATGAGCCTAGAGAGATGGACTGAACACTTCTACAATGTTCTCAACAGATTATTATCAATCATGTCAGAGGTGTTGTTCCTTCTTGAAGAGGACTATAACTTTCATTTAGATGCAACTTTCTTTTATCTTCTAGTTTCATTTATTTAATATTGGTATATGTTAGTTCTCCAAATGATATGCAAATTTGTTGTTCATTAAACAAAGACTTCAATTTATAGGAGTGATAGTTATGTTATTGATTAGAAATAATCTAAGAAGTGGCTCTCTTCAACAATGAGATGATTCAAACCAGTTCCAATTGTTCATTGATAAAATTATAAAAAGAAACCAATGAGCCTTTAGATTGCCCAAGAGAAAGCTAAATATTTCTTCTGCTACTATGCAGTCCCAGTAGTTAATGTGATGATTAACAGAGAATGATAATATATGTAAAACAATCTATAACTAAAATATAGCAACAATGTTAATGATGGCTATATTTCTTAGAATGGTCAAACCAGACAATTAAATTTTCCATTATAATTTCTTACTTTATTAGCTATATTGGATTTTTGAACATCAGAATGAATGTCTCTTAAAAGATATAATTGATCCAAAGGCAAATCCTGTCTTTGGATAGATGGTTACAGTATACAGTCTCACAACAGGATTTCCAATTGGTCAGGAAGTCTTAAAAAATGGAGTCTTTATACATGTTCTTATAAAGAAGACTAAATCAGCCCCATGGGGGAAAGTACCACAGGGCAAAATTTTGCTGCCTGCTCAACAACTTTTTATTGAGCACTTGCTATGTGTTCAGTATGATGCTTTTGGCTAACAGATGGTTATGTGGAGAAATATTTAATGTTGGATATTCAACTATCTTCATTCAATAAGTGTAATAGTACAATCATAGGTCTTCTGATATAGTCTGAAGTTAAAAAATAAATATGTAATGTTTCTCTCCCAAGACACAAATTGAGAAATACCTATAGTCACATAGAATATTTTCAGAAAAACTCAATAATGGGTGAAGGATGGAGATTTTTAAACTTTTTTTTTTTCTGTCAGAGAATTCGCTAGAATTTTAAGGCCCTCAGAGATAGGGAAAGGATAGTAGCAAAAACACTTACTCACTAGAAATGTCTTTTTAATATATAATTTTAAACTCTGTTGTTATAAAACCAGAATTCTATAAACCCTCCATTACTAAAGGAATGAGTTTTCTATCTCCTAATAACGCATCATTATTTCTGACTACTCTGCATGGAAACACTTAACTGAGACTTATATTTCTCTTAGTTTACATATATGCTTTTGTGTAACATAAAACTATTTGATCATAAAATCATAGAATTTTAAAGTCAGAATAGATCTCAAATACTATGCAATCCAAATATATGTTTAAAAAAAATCTAGACAGGTGAAGAGAATTGTCAAATAAGTAGTAAGGTAGTTTTAATTGAGAATTTTTATTAGTAAGTGATTAGATAATATAGAACATGGATGATGATTTTAAAAAATAACCAATATTATTTTTTATGAAAGTGAAATACAATTTAGGTGGCAAAATAACTCCTCTTAAACCTCCTGTGATAAAGGTTACTTGATGTTCCATACATTAGTATCTAATAAAATCTGTGAACTCATTTTTAAAATGTTAAATCTTTTACCTTAAAAAATTTCATTTTATGACAAATCTACCTAAATTAATCTACTTAGTATCATACCAATCAAACTCCCAAGAAATTATTTTATAGAGCTAGAAAAATAATAACAAAGTTCATCTGGAAGAACGAAAGATCAAAGAATCTTAAGGGAATTAATGAAAAAAATACAAATGAAGGTGGCCTAGCTGTACCAGAACTAAAACTATATCATAAAATGGCTAAGAAATAAATTAGTCAATCAGTGGAATAGGTTAGGTCTATAGGACAAATCTAGTGTTTGACAAATCCAAAGACCCCAGCTTCTAGTATAAGAACTTCCTATTTGATAAAAACTACTTGGAAAATTAAATTAGTATGGCAGAAATTAGGTATTGACTCATACCTAACACCATATACCAAGATAAGGTAGAAATGAGTTCATGATTTAGACACAATGATATTATAACAAATTAGAAGTTTACCTCTCAGATCTGTGGAGAAGGAAGGAATTTGTGGCCAAAGAAGAACTGAAAAACATTACTGATATAATGAACTGATGCTAAGTGAAGTGGCCAGAACCAAGTACACAGCAACAAGAAGATTATACAATGATCAATTCTGATGGACACAGACGTTTTTAACCGCAGGGTGATTCAGGCCAGTTCCAATGTCTTGTGATAAAGAGATCCATCTGCACCCAGAGAGAAGACTGTGGGAATTGAGTGTAGATCACAACATAGTGTTTTAACTCTTTTTGTGGTTATTTGCTTGCATTTTGTCTTGTCTCATTTTTTTTCCTTTTTGATCTGATTTTTCTTGTGCAGCATGATAATTGTAGAATTATATATAGAAGAATTGCACATGTTTAACTTGTCATCTAGAGGAGAAAGTGGGGGGGAGCAATGAAGGTGGAAATTTGGAACACTAGGCTTTAAAAGGTCAATGTTGAAAATTTATCCCTACACAAGTTTTAAAAATAAAAAGCTTTAATAAAAAAGTATCTGTGAAATTATTCAATGAAATAGACATATGTACTGAAAAAATTTTCATTTTAGTTTATCTCCAAAAGGCTGCACTATAGACTTCTACCAGGCACCATCTTTTCATTCTGAAACTTCATTCCAATGCTAGAATTCATTCACTGAAGTACCACTGTTCCTAACATGTCTCCCTCTGATTGGATGACTCCACTTAGAAGCCTATTTAATGAGGGCTCTCATATCAGCCATATCTTATTCCTCTCCAAGATCTATTTATCTTCTACCCATTTCCTCACAACTCTTTTTCCAGCTTCCTTTCTTTTTCTTTTTTTTTTTTTTTTTTGGGGGGGGGCTAAGGCAATTGGGGTTAAATGACTTGCCCAAGGTCACACAGCTAGGAAGTGTTAAGTGTCTGAGGTCATATTTGAATTCAGATCCTCCTGAGTTCAGAGCTAGTGTTCCACCTAGCTGCCCCTCCAGCTTCTTTCTATGTATTATATTTACCATTAGAATATAAATAGAGCATTTCTTTCTGCTCATATCAATATTCCCATCACTTTAACATTCTTGAGCATTAATTAATTAATGCTTAACTATTTATTAATTAATTAGCTTGTTGACCAATTTTATTCAGGCAGCTTTTTTACTTCCCACTGTCCTAGCTAAATAATAATAAAAGCCAGACTTACTACTAAAGGAATTAGGTTTCTTACAAACCATGGACTAAAATGCATATATATAAAGAGACAAGAGTCTCTAGAAGATAAGAGGGAATTCTGTTGAGTAGATAAAATCAAAAAACTTTTAGTAAAAGTTTACTATGCACTACACCATAGTATAAAAGAATACATATACAAGGAGAGAGAAAGAATCCTTGCCCCCAAGAAATTGACATTTGGGAGTGGGACATGAGAGAAAGAATGAAAATGACAAAACCTAAGTACTTTCCTTACAATGAAGGTTCTAGAAGGAACCAAAAAAATCAAAGGAAAGGGATATAGGGACAAAACATACTTTCAACATAAGGTCACAGGTAATGTAAATTTCCAGGATGAGAGAAAGCTATGGCATGTAGAGAGGGTAGGAAAGGAGAACAAGAAAGATAGTTTTGAGAAATAGCAATAGTAGCTCTAGGAAACAGGTAGTTGCAACAAGTTAGTGGGTGTTGGTGGAGAGACAAATGGCTACAAGTATTTGAAACAAGAAAGGAAGAGCTACAGAACAGGCCGAGGTGGAAATGTAGCTAGATGAGAGGTTCCAATGTTGTAGGAGTAGTACAACTGCAGAAGTGGATTAGAAGACACTACAAACCATGGACAGAATTCCTCTCCTATTGTTAAAAGTGATAAATGGAAACATAGAATTTGTATTTGTATAGGATTCTGGCAGCAGTATACTGAGGTTACTGGGACTTTTTCTATTCATGTTATGAATCTGTCATGGTACTAAAATGAAATTCTTGGCAATAGGTAAAGGAAGGGGAGGAAAAGGAAATGATACTCACCTGGAGTAGGATATATTTGTGTGTAGCTATTCCCTTTAAAAAGGGTTAAATTCTTCCTCTGTTCACAACCATTCTAAAAATCTTTTATTTAATACTTATCATTAGACTGTGGTTTGTAGGAAGGACACTAAATAATAGAATACCTCCAGAAGAGTACTAAAAATTAATCAAAATCAGATGTTCTTAAGGGAAACACTAGTAGTTGGGTAGAGGCTATGGTCATCTATATAACATGCCTTAAAATTCAGAGACTGTATCAGGAGAATTTAGATGTAATATTCTTGAGCAAGGACAGACATTGGCTCCCACAACTAATTGAAAAGTGATCAATGAGTCTTTGGAAAGATGAATGACATTTGGTTTTTTTCTCTGACTTAGGTTGTAACAATAGCTAGTTTCTACAATTTCTTGTGTAAATGCATAGGCTATTCTACAATTAGGATACATTATTTATAAATACTACTTGCATAGTTAATTGGATATCCTACGTCAAAACTTGAACTCCACTGTATCATCTTTATATATTCATAATACTATTTTGTTCAACCTAGTGATTTATGTATATTCCCACATGGCTATCCAGAACAAAAAAGGGAATAGAATAATTTCTCCTGATGATCTATGGATCACTGTGGGTATAATGTGGTATTAGCATATTAGGATTGGATTTATAGCTCAAGATTGGTGGTCCCCTTGGAGACTGGTCAGTCACCATTCCATCAAGTGATCAGGACTAAATGATAGTATCTTTGAGGATAATGCAACCTTTAAATTATAAAAGAGGAAGACAAGAAAGAGTAGGCAGGCTGACTCTAGTCCTTTCTTTTGATATGTAGGGGATTTTCTTGATTGGACAAATTTCACAATCCAGAATTAAGAATCTTTTGATTCAAAATATTTTGGTAGCTGTGTAGCTGGTAAATCGTGAATACTTTCTATATATCCTTTCTTTCCTATTTGAATTAAATGATTCAGCTTAATTCCATTTAACTTCAATTCAAATTTAATCCCAAGAACTAATAAAGAACACAAATTCAGGAATATAATATTTTTGAGATTTTGTAGATAATTCTTGTTTATACACTACAGCCATTTCCTAATATTACCTTCCTCTATTGAAGCTTCCTTAGTGAAAAAGAAAAAGTTAGATAAAACCAATTAATACAATTTTTATGAGTGGTAGTACATGTAAGACTCTAAATAAGTAATCCCCCTCACCTCTTTACTGAAAGTAGTGCTTTATCATCTCTTCTTCAATATCAAGTCCAGATCATTAAAATTAAAGACTTCAAGTGTTTTCTTTGTGATGCTTCCATTTATATTATTTTACTGGTTATACTTTCTTTTTGCATCAATTCATGTAAGTCTCTCCATAATTTTCTGAAGTACTGATATTTGTCATTTCTTATGGTATAACTGTATCTTATTTTAAACTTTTTAATAGAGTTTTATACTGCAACTTGTCATTCTTCAACTGACAAACATTCCCTTTCCCCTATTTGTTGCTTCTACAAAAGAGTTGCCATGAATAGTTTGTTTTATATGGAATTTTTCAGATCTCATAGCACTTTCAGAATGTGAACTTTGGTACATGTTAGTCCAGAGCTGCTTTTGGCCATGGATTATATTTATAAAAACACATACAACATTAAAAACATAGTTACAAAGCAATTGGACTAGATGGTAGACTTCTTGTCATCATTTTTTCCCATTTATACTTTGAAATTCAGGATGAAAATATGTAACTTCTGTTGCTAAGAAGACTCAGTAAATGATGATAATTTTTCTGCCCACAGAGATGCCCCTATGAACCAAACTTTACTGTTCTCCCAAAAACCATAATAGGCACAGATGTATGTCTGAGAGACATTTGTTATGACTAGTCATTTTAATTCTGAATTTAGTTACAGATTCAAAGTATAGAAAGCAAAAGAGAATCTGAGTGAACAATATAGCTTCTCTTTACCAGGCAGATTTTACTTAACTGTTTCACCTCTAATCATGGAAGGGAACATATGGAAAGTTCCCTTGAGTAAGAATCAAGAAGTTTGAGATCAAGTCCTAGTTTCCAATAACTGGGTAACCTTGCACAAGTCAACTTCTATATATTTCAGTTTCCTAACCTGTAAAATAAGAAGGTTGGAGTAAACAAATTTTAAGATCCCTTTTTGTGAAGAAAGGTGGCCTGGCAGTACCAGATTTCAAATCATATTATAAAGGAGCAATCATAAAATCAGTTAGTACTAGTTTAAAAAAAAAAATGAAGAGATGGGTCAATGGAAGATTCAGCACAGAATACACAGTAGTAAATGACTATAGTAATCTAGTGTTCAATAACTCAAATATTTCAATAATCCAAAAATCCAAGCTTTTGAAGTAAGATCTCACTATTTGATAAAACTACAAGGCAGTTTTGCAGAAAGTAGATATAAGCTAACATCTCACATTATATACCAAGATAAGTTCAAAATGGATACATGATTTAGATATAAAGAATGGTGTCATAAGCAAATTAGGAAATCAAGGAATAGTTTACCTGTCAATCTATGGATAAGAAAAGAATTTATGATTAAAGAGGTAGAGAGGATCATGGAAAATATAATTTTGATTACAATAAAAAAGGTTTTACACAAACAAGCTCAATGCAGCCAAAATTAAAAGGAAAGCAAGAAACTGGAGCAAAAGTTCATAGTACGTTTCTTTGGTAAAGGCTTCTAGATTCTCCAAAATCAGAGAATCAAGCCAAATTTACAAAAATAAGAGGCATTTTCCAATTGATAAATGATCAAAGAACAAGAACAGGCAGTTTTCAGAAGAAACCAAAGCTATCTATATTCACATGATCCTAATCACTATTTGATTAGTGAAATACAAATTAAGACAATTTTGAGGTCTCATCTCCCACCAATCAGATTAGCTAATATAACAGAAAAAGAAAATGATAAATACAGGAGTGGGTGTGGGGAAAAAAAAAAAAAAAAGATAAACTGATCCAACTATTCTGGAGAACAATTTTCGACTAAACCTCAAGTGTTCTAAAACTGTGCATATCCTTTGGCCCAGCAATCTCACATACACCAAAAAGATCAAAGAAAAAGGAAAAGGACCTGTGTGTCAAAAATATTTATAGCAGCTCTTTTTGTGGTGGCAAAAATTAGAAACTGATGGGCTACTCAGAAGAAAGTTAAGGTATATTATTGTTATGGGATAATATTATACTATAAGAAATGACAGAACGGTTTCAGAAAAAACTTGGAAGATTGATATGAATTGACAAAATGAAGTAAACAGATCAGGAGAACATTGTACATAGTAACAGCAATGTTGTAAAAATGTTCAATTGTGAAAGACAGCTATTCTGATCAGTACAATCATACAAAACAATCTAAAAGACTCATGATGAAAAATACTATCTATCTCCACAGGGAGAACTGATGAAGTCTAAGTGCATACTAAAGTATAATTTCTTTATTTTTCTTGCTTTTTTTTTTTTTAATAACATGGTTAATACAGAAATGTTTTGCACAATATCATATTGCTTGACTTCTCAGTGGGTGGGGGAGTGCCTGAAGGGAAAGAGTAAATTTGGAGCTCAAAACATTTTTAAATGAAGGCTAAAAATAAATTAATAAATAGAATTTTAAGCTCTTCTGCCACTAACAATCAATCTAGATCATCTGTTAGAATAACAATAGAGCATTTGTATAGTATTTTACAATTCATAAAGCAATTACTTCATATCAATTATGTTAGATTAATGTTATTTCTGTTTAAAAAAGAAAAGAGGTGCTGAGAAGATAAGTCATTTTCTCAAAATTCCCTAGTTGTTTACCTGGCAGAACCAACATTAAAGCACAGTTCTCTTTATTCCAGAGTCTATATTCTACATTGAGATCTGAAACTAAGAGTGAGGAAACAGAATTTGAAATTGCTACATAAAGATCCATGACTTCTTTTTTTTTATAGTACATCCAACATGCAAAATGGTAAAACTAGATATCTAAACCCCACAAATCCATTTGATTTTTCAATCTAGGAACAACTTTGGGAAAATATAATTCACTAGAGATTTAAATCAGGAAGGAACCTTAGAAGTAATCTAGTTCAAGCCTTCTTCATTCTATGGATGAGAAAACTGAGGCTCCAAGAGGTTACATGATCTGTCCAAGGTTACATAAGGAAAGCCAAACTCTGAATCCATTTTTGACTCCAAATCCAACGATCTTTGCTCTATATCACATATCTTTTGCAGGGTATCACAAAGTGGATAGATTAGGCCCCTTTACCCAAGAAGAAAGGCCAGAAATAGTTAGAATAACTGAAGCCTCCACTAGTATACATTTTTGATACTAAAAGAATTTGCTAAGCTTTATAATTATCTTTATCTAGCCTACTAAAGATTTAGATATATTCAAAGGTGGTTGATATCTCCTTACCCTGGAGCAAATCAAAAGCTCTTTTCCTTTGTGCCAGTATAAAGGCACCAATCAAGCCTAACTAGCTCCAGGAAAAGTCGTAATCCCCTTATACTTCTTTTGAGCTGGGCAGTTGAACTGGGATTATTATATTGTTGTTTAATCTCCTGAAACAACATAAAAATGTAGTCACAAGGTATAGGCAGGCAAATTGACCACAGATTACTTTTATATGCTTGTTTGTTTTTACACTGACTAGTATAAATAACCAAGAATAAATCTTTTAATTAGGTTAATGGAGTGTGAGGTCATGTCTCTCTTCATTAAGGAGCCAGACCAAAATAGTAGAGTAATATATTTGGAAAATAGAATGGAATTTCTTTCAAAGAAACTAGATTAATTCTTCTGTAATGACTCAAGACATTATACATGCAAATTCCAAATCAATCTCATATCTATAAGATACAAAAACAATTTTATCAACAAAATTCTGACATCATATGCAATATTTTGCATTTATTGCAGCCACCTGGAAAAAAAAAAGAGAGAGAGAGAAAGGCACTTTTTTATATCACTTCTTTGAGGCCTAATTTGATCATCCAAAACTAGTTTTTGAAAACCTAGCAGTTTTGTTTTCATCTATTTTATCCTTCTTCATATTTATTTAAGTCATTGTGCATATTTTCTTCCTGGTTCTGATTCCTTCATTTTGTATCAGTCCATATAAATCTTCTTGTGCTTTTTGTGTTCATCATATTTATCATTTAGGAAATTTTATTTTACAAATTACAAAATTTTACAAAATTTTATCAATGAAAAACAAACATTTAGTCCTGGTTCACATTGAGGAAGCTAATTCCAAGTCTCTATGCTTGAAAATAATCTAAGAGATTTGGATAAATCTAGAATGAATTCTTCCCCCTGCCTAGTCAGTTGTGGCTCTTGAAAACAATACATTGATAAAGGTTGGGTAAGGTTATGAAGGTTTCATTTTTGTCTTTGTATCTCTAACACCTAGCATAAAAGGACCCACTGATTTGGTAGATACTTAATATTGTAGATACTTAATACTTACTGAATGGACTACAAATCAAGATTCAAAGCCAGCTTGCTATTTTATCTATAACCTGAAGGAGTCTGTTCTAGGTAACTAGGTTTTCTCAAAAGATGAAAATTAAGGTATCTTAAATTCAATTATTTGACTCAAAAGTTCTTGTGGTTTTTCATAATTTTATGATTTTATCTACTTGGATTTAATAATTTTTAGGATTAATTTTCAAACACCAGCTTCTACTAACAAAATACAAACTAGTAACAAGGAAACGTATATATTTTACTACCCCCTTCTTTAAATTCTTATTTCGACAATCTATAATCAGTCTAGCCCTTACTTATATACTTTTTGTTGTTATTGTCTTTCATGTGTCAGACTTGTCTTTCCAATTAGATGTTTCTTTAAAGCAGGGGTCATGTTATTCTCCTATTAACTCCACAGGCCACAGCTTAGTGTTGCACAAATAGTAGGCACTAAATGCTGATTGACCGATTGATTTGCAGTCAGTGTTATTCCACATCAATTTAGAACTCCTTTGAGTTTTTGCCACCTAAAGCTTTTAAAAGAACAACCATCTGTCATGGCTTGTTTAGTCATCTTCCTTACTAATGTTGGTGGGAGAGCAGAAGGGAGTATGACTGGATCATATGATCTCTTAAGGGCTTCCCCAGGTCTTTCCATATTCACTGTGGTCATTACTTAGACTATCTTTCACCGTTTCAAGGAATTAATGAACTAGAACTGAAGTTCCTAAAACTGAAGCTCATATCCCACACACTTTTCAGACATTGTTCTACTTTAAATTCAGTAAAAACTTAACAGTAGCTAGCATGTAGTAGGTGCTTAATAAAGGCTTGTTGGTTGATTGATTGAATTAAATTTGCCTACACTATCCAATATCTCGGCTAATGGCATAACATATTTTCTAATTTGAGATACTAATACTTTAGTTCTAAGCGAATTGTGTAATCTCTAAAGGTCAATTTAAATCACCATTAAATTATATATAATTTTATATATTTATAAATTATAATTATAAATTAATTTTGTACCTTAAACATTGTGATGAATTTCAGGCATTTTAATCTTAGTTACTGCCTCTTTTAGTTTAATATATTGTACTTTGGGTTGGATTTTCTATAAAGTAAATACATTCAAAACAAAGGTTACAAATTCCATGAGCTATATTTCTAGGATTTAACAACCTCTTAATTCCAGATGGCATAGATTCCCTGAAATTTACTTGTTGTATACTCAAAAGCAGGCTAATTTTAAATCTTTTTCTTAATATTTTAGACCCAAATCCTAGACTGATCCCCCAAAAGACAGGAAGAGATTGTGGCAAATTTTAATTTTTTCCACTTTAGAAGACTTTCAAGGGGGTCCTATAAGTAACAGGTACTTCATCCATATTATTACAAATATTCTGTCAGAGATTTCTTTCAAATGACAACATTTCTGCTATAGATCATCTCTTAATGTTGTAGCCATCATCAGTCCAGTAATCACTTTCAGAGGATGAGACACATAAATCCCATCTTTTGGTGTAAGATGTTGCATCACTCAGATTATTATATATTTATTTCTATATGATGCTGATGTCTTATAATTCTGTAACTATGAAACATTTCCCATACAACTTTAAAAGCACATGAAGGTACTTAAGCATCTTTACTCATAAGTAAACTTGTGACAAAAAAAAAATTAATGGTATGCATATCAGAGAGAATAGATAATTATGTATTCACAAGAAAAATAATTGGTGATATAATAAAAAAAGTTAAATGATAGCCCACACGATGTTTCTTCTAAAACAGTAATATTTTTAATCATAAGTGGTTTTGTTAAAATTCTATTTTTCTGTAATTTCAAAAGATTTTAAATTTTTTTATTATTAATGTCTTATGTCTATATATACTATCCACATACCTATTTCAATGCTATCTTTTTTTTTTTCTTTAAGTATATCCTAACTTAAATGTTTTGATGCCATCAGAAATCACGTTAACTTTCATATTAATAAAGGTTCAAATCTGATGGCAAGTCCCATCATGAATTTCTTATATATGATTGCCATTTTGTGGGAGCTGTTGGAACACATGGGAGCTACCTGACAGTGGCTGCTGGAGATATGACCCAGAGCTGCAGAATGGATCTCCTCTTGTGGGAGGATGATACAAGGAAATGGAGAAGCAGTTGCTGTTCTCTGACCTCTCTGAGAGGTCCTTGCATTGTCTGACCTCTCTCCTCTTCCTCCAATTTATTTCATTCCCAGTCTGCAACACCTGTGTCAGCAAAGGCCACCTTACAACTCCTTCAGATGTTATGATCCACAGCTGTGGAGGCTCTCGGAAAATTGATCTATCCTTTTACACCCTCTTCCTCTCCATTTCTATCATAAATATCCTAACTTAAGCCCAAATCCCCTCATAACTAGATTTCTATAGTTTTATAAACTGGTCTCCCTGCCTCAAGTACCCTCTTATTACAATCTCTGCTGCTGAGAGATGAATCTTCCTAAAACATGGCTTACTAATCCAAATTAATTTTCTACCATTTCTTAACATATGTAGAAGTCCTAGGCTTAAATTAGGCTAATACCCTCCACAAGATTCCATGCTGATTTTTTCTTTGTGTCACCATATACTGTTCTTCCTTCTAGAATTCCTTTCTTTCCCTCTACTTCTTAATATCTTATATATCCTTCAATTTTTTTCACCTTCTCTACAACTTATTTTTATTACTCTTGCCCATAATACATGATACATGAAGCTTTCTCTGAATACTGTCCTGTTTCTGAATTCTAATTGTACTTATAATCAGTATGGTTTGTCCTGTATTTTCCAATTTCATTTAATTTTCTTTGCCCAATTGAGTTAGTTGTAGGTTCCATGAGGCTATAAACCTCCTTTTAAAAATCATTCTTTGTATTTTACACTTTGTCAAATAGTATGGGGCATATGCTAGATAATGAATCCTTGACTGATTATATGATTTTGCCACTTCTCCTCTCCCCACCCAGTATCATGGAAGTGAGAAGTGAAATTTTCTAAATTTGTATGATGGTCATTTCTCTTATTGGCAATGTAATTTAATTTTGATGACCTTAATAGGAATTCAACTTTTTCTTATCCTTCCACTAAAAATGTTATTATTTGTAGTTGGAAAGGACCTTAGTCAAATCCTCATTTTACATATGAAGAAACTGCTTCCCCGACATTATAGATTATAATAACAAATCTTCCAACTTCCAACTTCCAACTCTAAATTCAGGATTTGTTCCACTATACTATTATTGGCTTTAGATAATGGATAAAACTCAGAAGCACAAACAAGGAAAAAAAATGGTGACTGAGAGAACTGGAAAGAATGGAAGCAAAATTAAATTATTCCACAAACATTTTTAAAGCACTTATAATGGGCAAAGCACAGTACTAGGCACTTGGAATACAAAGGCAAAACCAAAGAGACCCTCATATTATATCTTACATTTTACAAGGACACAAATACACAGGTAAGACACGTATAAATCATTTAGAAAAGGAGAGAATATTAACAATTAAAACTATAGAAGGCTTTGTGGAATAGATATCTTCTAACCTAGACCTTGAATGTAAATATTGAGAGGAATGAATATATAAGGAATACATTCCAGGGATGGGGGATAGCTTGTGGAAATACTCTGACAGGTATGTAGTGAACTCAGGAAAGAGTTAAGAGTCTAGTTTTGATTTAAATGTAAAACATGAAAAGGAATAATGAGAGATAATTAAGGCTGGAAAGGTAAAAGAGAGCCAGATTGTCAAGGACTTTAAATTCAAGAATAAAGAATATGCATTTTAATCTACAGGCAGTAGAAAACCACTATAGGAGTGACAGTTATATCTATACTCTCAGAAAATTATTTTGGTAGCTGTGGGTAAGAGAAATAGGAGAAAAAGAGAGACTAGACTGGAAGATTAAAAAGTTGTTACAATGGGCCAGGAAGGTGACAAGAGCCTGAAATAGGGTGATAGCCTTGTAACTACACATAACAAGTGGGGAGAAGAGAGATTATGGAGGAAGAAATCATTAAGACTCGGGAACTTATTTGAAAATGGGTATGTAAGGGAAAAGTCAAGAATGACTCAGAATTTATGAAGAATTATTAGGAAGATTGTAGAATTTACCCTTGACACAAATAACAAAATTTGGAGGATAGGTGAATTTAGGAATGAGAGAGGAGGAGAAATATTGAATTTGAATTTAGATATGATGAGTTTGAGATAGATCATTCAGATAAAGACTAGGTATCCAACTGTGAGAATGCCCCATAAAGACATCAATCTATTCTAATTTTAGCATTTTTATTCCATCATGTAAAAAAGATGTATGGATTATATGAATAAGTAATATAAAAATAAGTAAATGAGAGATCCTAAATATTAGTTTCTTGTGAACTGCTTAGTAAAGACTAAATCTGCATGTCTTTATAGAATTCTAATGTTTAATGAGTAATGTTCCATAAAAAGTATTAAATTTGAAAGATAACAGGGTCTTTCAGAAACCAAAGTGAAAAATTTAAACCCTTTAAATTATTCATGAAACTACATTCTCACTGTTCAGACTTGGAAAATGAGAATCAGAAAATGAGAAAATTGGAGCACCTATAACTAATCCAAAAGAATTTTTTCAGGAAACAAGAAAATGTTAAGAGGAAAGGGGACATAAAAATGGATATATTAAAAAGTTATTAAAGAAATGAAATTCAAATTTGTGAATTTTCAAATAAAAAGAAAATGAGCATTAATTTTAAAAAATAATTTAAAGGCTAAGTTTAAGTTTACAAAGCAAAGGAAATTTCAGGTTAGGGACATCAGTAAATCCATATATATCTCTTCCCCCAAAAGAATAGTATATTATAGAATAAAATTTAGGAGTAAACACAATTCTTTATGTATGTGACATTCTGAAGGAAGATTTTTAAACCAATAAGTATACACTAGGTAACCAAAAGTGAATTTTAAGAAATCACTGTCCTTTTCTTTTCAGGGATTCAAAATGCTTTATTTTAGATTCCATATTCAAATTACTTAAGTGAATAGGGAGTGAAAATCTTTTTTGTGACTTATACAAAACCATATAGTGGCCTTTGATTGTAGTTCCAAATGTTTAATTCTCCGTAGGCTTTTTATTTTTAAGATCAAAACTGAAGCATAAATTAAAATTCAGCAGACTGCAACAATTCTTTTTAGATAGACCTACAGATTACAAAAAGAAAAAAAAATTAACCTTAAATGATATTAAAGTACCTAAAGAGTTGCAGTGACCCCTAAAGGGCTTAAAGAAAATAAATTGATTACCATATGGAAAAAATGGAACAAGATACATTGAAAATTTGAGGAATTGTTAATATTTTCACAAGAAACAGGAAAATATTTGGTGACAGTTTAGCTTGTTTTTTTTTTTTTTTATCACACATGTGATGTTACTAGTGAGTTAGATGGAATTAAAGTAATAACTCTATTCTTTGGGTCCAGTTAGCAATTTCAAACATCTAAACCATAGCCATGAACCCAGGAATAGAGAAGAAAAATCTTATAAATGATAAAAGTTACACTATCAATACTTTACTTTGTAGATTAAGACCTACAGGTTTTTATTTTAGTATTTTTTTTTGACAAATTGTTTGAATCCATTTTATACACATTCTAATAAGCTTATTAAGTTATACTATTTCCAGGTCCATAACAAATATGAAGGAACATATTAGTGGGGCACTAAGGTAACCTGTAGAGGTAGAAACATTGACTGCAGTAAGAAGTAACAGCTGACAAACAGAGGGAGAGAAACAATAAAAATTAACAAAAAAGTTAGAAAATCACAGCAGTTTGTGGCTATGGAATACAAGGGCAAAATAGTCTTTTATAAAGTGATAGTCACAAAGATAATTCAGGTATCATGAAAAAGATTAAACTCTTATCCAGTGGAATTATATAATAAGCTTAACTCTCATGCCAACTGTTACAAATGATAAAAGATACTTTTTATTTTTTTAAACTGTTAGAAGTAGGCAGCTTATGTACCAATTGCTATAGATTGCCAACTTCCCTGTTAGGCCTCACTATGTCAATGCCATTTATTTTACCTAAAAATTACCCACACGTTCATTGCCTTTCCCAGTTCTCTGTAATATGCATGGTGGTTGCTGAATATTCTAATTCAAAAAAGATTCAAGACTATTATGTGTTCTTGTTACTGAAGAAAATATGGATAAATAGGACATGATGCCTGCCTTCAAGAAGTTTGCCCTATACACACAAATATTAAGCTAAATGGAGTCCTCCACTAAAACCTTTCCTGAATACTGAATCATAGCAAAGTGCCGATGGGTTTTCAAAGCTGTAACAGAGAAATTCAAGCTCTGAAAGCGAGGAAGATTATGTATTCAAGCCCAACTGTATGTTTCACAAAGGGACCATGGAACATAATTTCAGAGAACTATATGTGACATTCATTTTAGCCACATTCATTCATTAAATCAGTTAGGACATGGAGTTTCAATATGCACCAGATAGAAGCAGAGCATGCAATGATTCTGGTCAGGAAGTGATATTTCATGATCCAACCATTCTGGATGGGCTACCAAACTGTCCATACCCTTTGACCCAGCAGTGTCATAAAAGAGAGAAAAGGAGCCACATGTGCAGAAATGTTTGAAGCGGTTTTTTGTGGTACCAAAGAATTGGAAAACGAGTGGATGCCCTTCAATTGGGGAATGGCTGAATAAATTATGGTATATGAAAGTCATGGAATATTATTGTTTTATAAAAAATGGACAAGCTGACTTTAGAAAGGCCTAGAAAGATTTATATTACATGAACAAGAACCAGAAAAACATTGCACGCAGCAACAGTAAGACTACTATGATCAACTATGACAGACTTGGTTCTTCTCAGCTATTCAGTAATTCAATCTGACTAAACTTTGGATGGAAAACACCATCCGCATGCAGAGAGAGAACTTCAAAGACTGAATGTAAATAGACACATGCTATGTTGACTTTTTTTTTCCTTTTTTTTTTTCTCTTGTGGTTTTTCCTTTTTGTTTTTCTTTCCCAACATATGGAAATATGTAAAAAAAAAAAAAATGAATGTACATGTATGACCCCACAAAAGTGTTTTCACATGTAACTAGGGAAATTTTTAAAAATTAACAGAAAAGATATTTCAAACTATAACTCACTTTCTGTGAGAACTACGGCAAGTAAATGAACCTTACTTGGTCTCAGTTCCCTTAATTCATAAAATGAGGCTATTGGACTAGAGATAGCCTCTATTGAGTCCTTTCCAAATCTAAATTAAGACAATTTAATTTATAGATAATACTCAAGATAAGTAATAGTTATGAGGCCTCGGAAGCAAAGAGCATTTACAAATGAAGGCAGGATCGGGGTAATTACTAAAATTGCTGTATTTAAACCAAGCTTCAGAGAAGTCCACGCTTCCATTAATTAGGCAGACATGGTCTTACTTTGTACAAAAAAAAGGGAAGGTATATTCCGGGAAAGGCCAGACCAGAAAATTCTCTCCTCCGAGGTTGGTCTCATCAAGTCCAGCCGGTTAATTTTACAAACGGGAAAACTTCGGTCCCCAATCCCAATCCCTGGGCCTCTGCATTTTACATGCTGTTGGAGTGCTTTCCTATGGGTTACGTGTCAGGGAAGGTGGTATAGTGGGAAGGAACCTCTGATATCTTGGACTAGCAGTGGTCCTCAAACTTTTTAAATAGGGGGCCACTTCACTGTCCCTCAGACTGTTGGAGGGCCGGACTCAGTAAAAACACAAACTCACACTCTGTCTCCGCCCCTCAGCCCATTTGCCATAACCCGGGGTTTCCAATCTCTAGGTCGCCTTTTTATTGGGGAAGGGGAATGTGTGTGTGTGGAGGGGTTTGAAGTATCCTTCTCAAGGCCACAGAGAGTGGGAAGGCAAGTTTGAACAAGACTCTCAGTCCTCCGCCTCAAAGGCCTCAGTTCTGACAGTACCACGAAGGCCCTTATCATAGTGGGCTCCTCACGCAGCAACCAGTTTCTTCTCCAAGCGTATAAAATGCCCCAAATCCCGCAGGGATTCAGCGTGGGAAAGGAGATGTCGATTTGAAAAGCCCGGTGCTTTCCAAACTCCTTTCAGCCCGCCCGCAAACATCTCCCATCCAGGCCCCGAGATAGAGCTCGGAAAGATCGATGTTCAGCAGTCTAGACCCTACAGACGAGACTAGTGGCACCTGGAGCTGATGACTCCTTCGCCCAGTCCCGCCCAGTCCCGCCCACCCCGTCCCGAGCAAAGGGCTCCGAGACCGTTTACTTCACTTCTAGGCTTTTCCCTTCAGGTGCTAGCGACATGTCCGAGATACAGAGGGACGTTTTCTCCCAAGCGCGGGGCAGGACGCTGAGCGCTTTCTCTGAAGGTATGCTCATCCCCGGCGGGGTCTTTCTCTCGCCCTGGGATGGGGGACGGGGAGGAGCCGAGGCCGCGAGTGGACGGAACGTTCGGAGCGAGGCACGGAGGCGGAGGGGGGAGAACGGCTAGCCTGCCCTCTTTGGCTGATGCTTGAGGTTGCTCTTGGGAGGCGAAAGTATCCGGCGCACTGGTCCCCTCCTTGTGGCGTCGCCGGGGTCCCCTGAGCTTTAAGCTTCCTGAGCGCCTGCCTCGGATCCCTTCTTTCCCCCGACCCCTTCCCCGGCTGCATCTCTCCGCCTTCTTTCTACCCAGAAAATCTACGCGGGGCAGAGGAGGATCGGCGCGGTCAGAGGGAGACCGCTTTCTCTGGTCCTTCCGGTTTTAGGGGAAATTCCCGTGTCTAATGCTGCGTAAAAAAGTTCCGAAAAGCCACACGCCTGGCTGTGGACAGTGTCCGCGTGGGAGAGAGCTGGGCCGCCCTTTTATACTGGCCTGGGGGGAAGGTGGTAAGAGAGGCAGCTCCAGATCCCAAGGATCCTACCGTTGTGCTCTATTAATAATTACTTGTACCCTGTGTTTATTTTTCTCTTTTTTCAACCCTGAGAATACCTTCCATCTATAATATTCTCTTAAACTGCAAAAGAGGAAGTTAGTTTTAAAGCTGGATTGGGAGAGAAAGAGTATTTTGTTCTGTGTTGACTGCAAAATAAAACTTTATTGAGAGTAGAATTGAATTGTTAAAGAGGCCCAGCCGCATTTCTAAGGTTAAGCAAAGTTTCGTTCGGTAGTCTTTAGGTATGAAACACCTGCTGGGTGCGGGCACTGGAGCAAAAAAAAAATAAAACTGTCTTCCAGTGCTTAGATTCTGGGGGGAGGAGGATACAAGTTATTCGTTGATAAAAATGGTTATGATTCCTGGGTAATTGGAACCGTGGGTTCCGCCATAGCATTAGGGTATAAGTTAATGAGTTGCCCTTTGGAAATGGTCGTTTGAGATGTTGACCGTCCATCCAAGTGAAGATTCCAGCAGACAGTCGTTGAGATGAGACCGGACAGGAAAGATATGTTAAAGGATTTTGGATCGGAAGGGACCCTAGATATCTATGTCAATCCCCTCCGGGCTACCCCTCCTCTAACTTGGAACGAACTCTTGACTTGGGTCCCCTAAGGGGACCTCCTAAAACTATTGCTTATAAGCTCCCAATAGCATTTATCTTTAAAAGTCAATTAGCTAAAATGCAATTTACTAAGAAGGCATAATAAAAATTGTCATCCCATAAATAAATGTTAGTAAGAAGCGTGAGAACACATTTATTTTTGCTCCTCTTTTGACTTGCAAGTGAAATGGACATAAGTGAGACAGCTGAGTAAATTCATCGATTACTCTTTCCTCCAGAATCAGGAGCTATGTGATAAAACGAAGTATTGATGATTGTTAATGGCCAGATGGCATGTCACCCTGGCCTTTTAAAGTTAGGACTCTCTTTTTCTGAGGGACTACCCATTCAGTGATTAAGGACTAGATAAAAATTGAAACCAAAGTTGCTGTCCCAAAAGAATCTTTCTATGAGGAGAAAGATCCTGCTAGTTTCTGGACTGACCAAAAATGGTCTGCTGTAAACACTCTGCCTACGGAACCGAGCTAGAGGTGGGGAGGCTTGGACTAGGTGTGGCCTTTCAATGAAAGCCCTTAATCCAATTTGAATTGCAGTGGGATTTTTCAGTCTTTTTTTCTACCCGAGCTACATTTTTGTAACTACAAAATGAAACTTTGCTACACCTAGGGAAGGTGATTAGCATTGGGAAGGTAAGGAGAAGGATTGGCATTTATATCACAGCTACATTTTTATAGCTAAATTTAAAAAAAAAATACAAATAAGTACTTCAATAGTAATATACCCGCTTCTACACATCTTATATCTCTTGTCACTTCAGATTCAGAATTTCATTTTCTTCTTGAGCTGTTCTCTTGCTGCTTCCTTCAGGAATATCATCTCTGCTGGGAAATCATCTGACTTCCTGAATTTGCCTTTCTCCATGAAGATCTGCCAGACAGACTTATCCCTCAAATCTATTGTTATTTATCTTTTCTACTGCTAGGGGTTACTCTTAGCCAGGACGTTTGGTGAGAAAGTATGCAGAAGGGTCACACTCCTTAAAATTATTTTCTGCATTGATGTCAACTCTGGTAAGCTTGCTTTTTAAAGATCACCAGGGATGTGGCCAGTTTGCATGTGTCAACCTTTTTTTCCTCCCCAGAGTTTAATCCACAAAAAACAAAATAGATTGTATCCGTGATTTTATTCCTTCTAAGTAGGCAGACACACATATATGAGAGCACAATTAGAACTGAGCTCAATGTAGACAGAGTCAGGAGGGGTTATAAAAATAAAAAAAATCACAGTTGGGGTGTAATCATGCAGTTTTCTTACGAGGTCACCTCTGGACTAGATTGTTTTTCAGAACTGAGAGTTGATGTGACTCAGTCAAGGTTCAGTATGCCAGTACTGCAAGAAAATTCCTAAATGCTCAGTTTTATCTGATTCCTAAGTTAGTCAGGTCTCTTCTGGATAATAAGGGAGTTTGAGCAAATCAAGGTGATTAGTAAAGTCATTAACTATTCCGTTTTCACAGATGTTAGCAAATTGTCTCATTCCATCAGGGAGAATTCCTTCACATTTTATAGGGGCATAATGATGCAACATTATTCCATTCAATTGACACATTAATAGTTCGGCTTTCTGCTACTTTCCATCTTCTTTGATTTCAATAGGGTTTGGGTAAAATCAATCAGTTTCTACTTTGCCTCCTAAAAGTAAATGCTGAAGTCACTTAAGGTAGTACATAATCAAGGTAGGTTTTCAGGATACCTAGTCAAGTATCATTTTACAATCTTTCAATTTGAATATTATCTTCCTAGAGATGATAATTGAACCCCTAGGAACTGATAGGTTCACTGTGGGAAAGGCTTTGGAGAAGAAAAAAAAACCCTAAGAATAGAGACTTGGGAGACTGGTATATTTGGAGATGAGAGACAGATGATAATTCATCAAGGGAGACTGGGAAGGAAAAGTTTGGCAGGTAGTAGAATGAAGACAAAGCATGGTTTGTGGAAGCCAAATAAGGAGAGTCAGGTTTTGTGTGTAATACAGTTCTGTAGCTCTATATAAATCAGTAGAAAAGATGGAACTCACTGTTGTGATCTTGATTATAAAAAGGGTCTGCTTAAGAGTGGGGTGTGTGTGTGTCTCTGTGTATGTGTAGGTAGTGTAAAAGGTTTTTGCAGTGAATGGGATAAACTGAGTGAAGACCTCTTATAAGAATATGGCTTTGATCTGATCCCTAATTGTGACCTGAGATTGCAATAACAAATTGTGCTACAGCCCAAAGCTGCAGGTGTTTGATTATCTTAGATAAACTCCTCCTGCCCTCCCCCACACTTTTCATTAGCATTCATTTCTTTAAGCATTACCTAATATGGTAAAGAGTGTATTATTGACTAGTACTCTTTGTAGATTTCTACTGGAGTAGATTTCCCAGTTACTATCTAAACCTGGACTCCCCTAACCAATGGTAGAAAAGGTCAAAAGGGTGTCAGGGTTCTGTGTTGGGGTCTATATAATCTTGTGTTTTGTAGTTTATGCTTTGCACTCATTTCCTGAGGACACCTTATCTGTTGTGAGTTTCCCTTTCTCTTGTGATCATAATAAATTCTTTTTTGCTCTTCTGTTTTGAGAGTCTGATTTTAATTTGGATAGGGGTCATAGCTGTCCCACATAGTAGAAAGTAAAAGGTTTGGAATAGCTTCTTGAAAGTATGAGTCAGAGAAAAATAAGGATTTTTGTGTAACAATGAGTGCCCAATTGAAATTATCATGAACAGATATTGGACCCAATTCTGCAGATAGAGAAGAACGTAGACAAGGTTGATAATGTAGATAATGGGGGAAAGGGAGATGTTTGTGGTTTGCTAAAGTGTCAGTGAAAATAGGATTAGAGACCAAAGGTGGACATCTGGATATAATTGCTTACTATGTTTAGTAGAATTAAATTGTGAAGGAAGGAAGTGGAACTCCAAAGGGAGACTGATTAATTAAGAATATGGAATAGGAGAGACTAGAACAAAGAATTAGGAAAAATGAGGCAGAGAAAGAGATGGAAGATTAAGGAATGTTATCAGAGAAAAAAATTTCACAATTTCCTCTATCATGGAGGGAATACAGTTATGTGTGAAAGATAGCAAAATCTAGGGTTTGGCCATCCATGTGTTTACTAAGTTAAAGAGAGAAAGGAGGTTGATGAACTGAAAAATCACTGAGTTCCCAAGTGACATCAGTTTTTGTACATCAGCTCTTGAGTTTGAAAGAAGCCACTGGAGTAGAGAGAAGATACTGCCAATCAGTTACTGAACTCTTTAAAAAAGGGAGGAGAGTGAGCTGAAGGTTTATGGAAACTTCTCTTGTATACCATAAAGAAATGTAAATATTGGCACATGAAGTCAATTTTGTAGGATTTCATGCCAAAACTTGATAACTGCTAATGATGCTAATAATCAGCGCAGGGAAGAGAGTTGTGGGAACCCCTTCTGGTCGGCACAGGCCCTTTGTAAAAGAATTTACAAACTCAAAAAGTTAGACTGGCAAAAAGAAGTTTATTGGCACTGGGAAGTCAGTTTTTGCTAGGAGGCAAGGTCCTAATAGAAAAATAAAAGTCTAGCAGAGGAATCCTGGCAGAGAGATAAAGAGGGGTTAATGCTAAGAAGAGAATGTCTTTTCAGCGGGCAGAGTCCTCACAGGCAGCTATGCCAAGGAGAGAGAGAGATTCCTTGGCATGGCATATCCTGCTTTTAGCCCTTTGCAAAGAAGTGCCCCAAGTTGCCCCTTTTTATAATTTGAAACTTGACTAGAGGCTGGGGGCAGTTTGAGTTGAAATCAGATCAAAATCTTCAAATTGAATAGAAATTTTCCAATTGAATGAGTGTCCCTGGACTAATCTCCAACTCAATAGAGGTCAATAGAAATCTAGATCTCCAGCTCAGTCTAAGTAGGAGTGGTCCTGGACTCCCACCAAGATAACAGAATGAAACCACATTACCTTTATTCCCTGGGCCCGGTCTCTCAGGGGATAGTTTCTCTGAGGGGTTTAAGGAGTTTCTCCCCTTCAAGGAGTTCTCAAGCATTTGCTCTAAAGTCAGGACAGTTTCAGGCTTCCCCATATCACTAATGCAAAAGTGTATATATAAAGAATTGAGTAGTCTCATTAGGGAAATAGGCCATGCTTTCTTTTCCCCAGATCTGTCCTATATGAAATCTAAGTGCAACCTGTCATAGGATCATAGATTTATAGGAGAAAGGCATGTTAAAGATAATCTAACACAACTTCATTCTACAGATGAAGAAAATGAGACAGAAAGGGAATGTAGTTTGTTGAAGGTCACAGGTTATAAGAAGCAGATCTTTATGACCCAAACCCAGATTCTACTATGTAAAACTTCCTAGAATAGGTCATGGTAGTAAGTGATGGTTAGTATTATTGTTATTCTAAGCCTCTCTATATTTTTTCCTTTGGAGAGATTTTTTTAGGCATATCACCAATCTTCAGATCATTACTATGTTGATGGATCCTATGTGCCTAGCACACTCAAGTATTTTAGGGTACCAAAAAGTGGTCTATCTACAAGGGTCATATAGTCTGCAATTTGGAAAAGGGAGACTTATTATGTAAAGTAGTTACTGAACAAGATTGTGATATAATATGCAATTTTTTTACTTTATTTCATTAATTTGAGAAGGACATTCCTCAAAAGGAAATTACCTTAGCCAATGCATAGAAGCAAATTGTAGTCTTGATGTAGGTTGAGGTCCCTTTAAGATTCCTTTCTGATTTCCAACCCCGCCATGGCTGAAGAAGCTAGGATCTTTTGATTCACAAATCCTGGTCAAAAAAGCACCCTTTTGAATGATATCTGGGCTTTCCCAACCCCTACCAGATCTGAGCTGGCTTGGGCTTTCCCAGCCCCCCACTATCTGCTCAGGTTTCCCCAACCCCCACAAACAGCTTCTTCCTTATCTAAAAACCCATTGAATTCTATTCAATGCTAACCCTGGCCTAAACCAGCCAGGAGCCCGGGACTCCACCCACCTTCTAGATTATAAAAAGGGAACTCTGGAGCCCAGTCTCTTTGCAGGAGCCCCCCCAAACATGGTATCCTTCCGGCCATGTTAGGGTTACTGTCCGCCCAGCGACCACCTCTGGCCCTGGCGTCTTTCTACCTTTGCTCTTACTTCTAAATCCCTACAATAAACCTTTTTTATCAATCTAGGTTTTCAGGCCTGTAAATTCCTTTACAGAGCTCTGGACTATCACTGGACTATCCTTGCGCCGACCCAAAAGGGGTTCCCCCTGTCATAACTCTCATCAGTCTTAGATTCTGGGATAGGTTAACTGACTTCTCCAAGGTCACACAGTCATCATTTGTCTGCCTTTTCTCCCATTATTTGGGGGAATCTGGACTTATATTCTAATGTTTTATTAATTTTTTTAGTTTTATTAATTCAATAGTTTTTTTACTTTCAATTTTATTAATCTCTCCTTTTATTTTTAGAATTTCAAGTTTCGTGTTTGGAGGTTTTTAATTTGTTACTTTTCAAGCATTTTTAGTTGCAAGCCCAATTCATTGACCTTCTTTTTCTCTATTTCATGCAAGTAGGTCTCTAGAGATATAAAATGTCTCCTTATTACTGCTTTGGCTGCATCCCACACATTTTGGTATGATGTTTCATTATTGTCATTTTCTTGGGTGAAGTTATTAATTATGTTTATGATTTGGTGTTTCACCCAATCATTCTTTAGGATGAGATTATTTAGTTTCTAATTATTTTTTTGGTCTATTTTCCCCTGGCTTTTTATTGAATGTAATTTTCATTACATTCATTACATTACATTCATGGTCTGAAAAGGATGCATTTATTATTTCTGCCTTACTGCATTTGAGTTTGGGGTTTTTATGCCCTAATATAATTATGGTCAATTTTTATATAGATTCCATGAACTGCTGAGAAGAAAGTATACTCCTTTCTGTCTCCATTTAGTTTTCTCTAAAGATCTATCATATCTAACTTTTCTAATATTCTATTTATCTCTTTGACTTTTTTAAAATTTATTTTGTGGTTTGATTTATCTAATTCTGAGAGTGCAAGGTTGAAATCTCCCACTATTATAGTTTTGCTGTCTATTTCTTCTTGCAGCTCTCTTAATTTGTCTTTTAAGAATTTAGATGCTATATCACTTGGTGCATATATGTTTAATATTGGTACTGCTTCATTATCTGTGCTATCCTTTAGGAAGATATGGTATCCTTCCTTATCTCTTTTAATTAAATAAATTTTTGCTTTTGCTTGATCAGAGATGAGGATGGCTATCCCTGCTTTTTTGGCTTCACCTGAAGCATAGTAGATTCTGCTCCAACCTTTTATCTTTATTCTGTATGTATCACCCTGTTTCAGGTGTGTTTCCTGTAAACAACATATTGTAGGATTCTGGCTTTTAATCCAGCTGCTAACCAGCTTCCTCTTTCCTTTCCTGGAAATGTAACCCAAAAACAAAAACAACAACAACAAAAATTGCCTTTAAAAGAGGTACTTAAATGCTATACCTCTACTTGTTATTATAAAGAGTCAAGTCATAATTAAGGAATAGTTTAAGGCTATATTCCTATGAGAGTATATTCACTCAGTTAATCCCACACAATCCCTCCTTTTATTTATTAACTTTTGAAGACCTCTTACACCCTTCTTGATACATTTCCTCAACCATCTTGTTCTCAGTTTCTAATTCCTCTTTAAAGATAAAATATGAAAGAAAGGAGAAACATTTCTAAGCATTAAAGAAATAAAGATGTTTTTATGTATATCCAATTTTTTTTTTGTCCTAAGCTATCAATTTTCCTTTTCTAGCATGCTTTATCATTTTGATTGCCATCTTGATGTAGATTGAGGTCCCTTTTCTTAAGAAAAAGACTTGAGTGCTTTAAAAAAAAATAATTTTCAAACATCTTAAACCTTTCCAGCTTCTTCAGGTGCACAGAGCATGTTTAGTATCCCTGAAGACATTCCTTTGATTCTTTCTGGGGAAATCCTCCCATGTAATACTGAATAAATACTGCTCCATTAAAATGAGTCACTGCATCTTTTAGGATTTGCCATTATCATTGTATCTTTGTTTCCTCACAAACTAAAGGTATTGAATTAAATGAACTCTAAAATCTCTTTCATTATCAGCATATTTCATAAATATATTTCATATCTCTTAAATCTAGAAAATTCTGCGGCCACAGAAGTAATAGAACACTATATTTTAAAATGTTTCTTAAAAACATAAAAGAGATTATGAATAGTATTGAAAATATAATTCCATGATTTTTTTTTTTTTAAATCTTTAAAGGCGATGAATACATGTTTTAAATAATCAGCTACATTGGCGGAATCATTACTAAATCAAGTATGAGAGAACTACTAGTGTTGTATAAAATCTAAGTTTTATCTCTTGATTATCTGAAATCTTTCAAAATTTAAGCTATGACTTTTATGTAGGCTTTAAATTTATAAAGAACTTTTATCATCATACCCTATGAAGTAGACAGTGACAGGTAAAGGAGATGTGACCAGACATATGCTTGAGCAACTTAACAGAGTTAAAGGATGAAGTTTTTTATTGTATTGGGTCTTTGAAAGGTAAAATGCCCTCACTGATCATATTGGAGGTAGAAAGTACCTGGAGGTAGAAAGCTTCTCTTATATCTTAATTGGTGACTCCCATGAGTTCAATTATCATTTCTGTGCAGATGACTTCCAGAAAATATATCCAATCCTAGTATCTTGAGCTCTAATATCCTATCATCAGTCATTACATATTTCAAACTGAATGTCCTTTTGGCATCTTGAAGGGAGCTTAGTGGCCATCTAATGTTGTTCTTAGTTCTTTCTTTCTTTATTTATATCACTGAATGATGTCATAAAATCATCAGCCTCATTTTCTCTTCCAAAGTTAGTGAAGTCTAGTGACAAGGCAGAAGATAGGAAGATGGATGATAGCCCAGGATGCAGTGAATGGCATCTTCAATGTCTGGCCAAGCTCTAAGCACTTCTTAATGCCTGCTTCAGGTGCTCATGAGCAAATTGTTTTTATGTACCGGTTCTACTGAGGAAGTCTTCACATGCTTGGGGTAGACACTTCCCTAATTCACCAATGGATTTGTGGGCTGTTGGTTATTCTCAACCTGGTTTAGTCTGTCTGCTGAGAGTTTATTGGGGTGTAATTACTGTCTGTGCATGCTACAACTTTTTGGAACCATAGGTGAGAGTTGCGTGAAGATAGACACCCAAGGTAGAGAAGCAGCCCTCACACCAGAGATGCTAATCCTCCCTGAATACCTTATTCACCTCCCATCTAGTTCTGTCTGTATGAAAAAGTAATCCTTACTATAATGTGCCCAGCAATTGGTCGTCCATCCTGTTTGAAGATTTCCAAAGCAGGAAGGTGAGGAATTGCCAGTTTTTCTCTGTTCTTCAGCAGCCCCATTCCATCCAGTCCTTTAGATATCTCTGATCTTCAATAAGTTCTTGACATCAAAGCTAAATTGTTTTCTTTCTACCCATGCCCTCTGAGGCCAAAGAGAACAAGTCTTATTTCCTCTTCCACTTGAAGACAGCTATTATTATCCTCCACTGATCCCCCCAGCCTTCTCTTCTTCAGGATAAATATCCTTAGTTTGTTCAACAAATCTTCATATGTCTTAGACTCAGGGCCCTTCAGTATTCTGGTTGCATTGAACACATTCAAGTTTATCAATGCTTTTTTAAAACTGTGGTGCTAAGAACAAAACAGAGTAAACTACTGTCTGTGCCTCTCCTGTCATATTAATGAGGCATACATTTTCTTTTTTGGATATCCAAGTGTAAGATTTTACATGTATCCCTATTGAATTTCATCTCATTAGACTCAGCTCAATTTTTTCACTTATGAAGATCCTTTTGGATCCTGATCCTGTCAGATACCATGTTAGCTATCTCTTTGTATTTGATGTCATTTGCAAATTGATATGCAGATCATCTATGCCTTCATCCAAGTTATTAATGAAAATATAAATCAACGCAGGAGAAGCACAGATTCTGTGCTAATAACTTCCTTCTCTTTGTCATCCTGTTTTGTAGATGTAGAGACCTTGGGAAGTTTAGTGATTTGTTTTGTTATTTAATTACTTACTATCAGAGCCATTAAGATTTCACCACTGTTTGTACTTTGTGGTGTACTCCCTGGCTTCCTTTGTCCTAACTAAATCTAACCTTTTACAAGAAACTTTCTCCAACCCTTCTTAATTCTAGTGGCTTTCCTCTTTTAATTATTTCCTATTTATCTTATATGCAGTTTGGTTTGTTTATTTGCATGTTATCCTCTTCCTCTCATTAGACTATAAGTGCCTTGAGAGTAGAGATTGTCTTTTTTAACTCATTTTCTATCCCCAGGGCTTAGTGCCATGTCTGGTACATTATAGGAGTTTAAGAAATATTGATTGATTAATTGATTGGTTGATAAAGCTGATTTTTAGATAAATCATAATTTTTCTGAGCAGCTAGCAAAGTGAAAAAGACTTAATTAGTTGGTAGATCCAGGAAAGGTGAAAATTTTTGAAAAGGTGCTAACTGCTTTTAGTTATCACTTGCCTTTAGAGACTTTAGAGAGGTATTAGAAATAGTTGTTTCATAATATGAACCAATAATATTGAAAGCTACTCAGTAGGCAGAAGTGTGATTTGTCTATTTGGCTTTACTGCTTCCTTGAAGAGCTGGTACTTCTGGATTTTAATAGGGCCCCATTATTGGATTTCAGAATTTTATGTGACCACAGAAAATGCCTGATTATATTTGTTACATTACATTCTCACTGGTTCTTGAGGCATATAATTTAGAGAATGTTTTTCGTGGCATATATATCACAATAAATTCTAGGCCACCTATATATAACTATTATATTTAATTTGAGGCAGGGACCTATTTCATAATAAGATTTGATTTGTTTTACCTAAAAGAACTCAAGATTAGTGAATAATGTTAAAGGCAATATTTCTACTACAAAAATGGGATTAAACCCAAGATAAGATTAGAAGTATTGTTGAATACATTTTGGTTGTGATTCCTTACAGAGTACAACTGTGACAAATTGCAAAAATTTCATTTTATTGGCATTTGTTATCAAGCTAAAACCTTTTCCATTTCTCTATTAAGATACTCATCATTCCCATTTCTAAGCAACTGAAACAACAATGTATTATATAAAAGAAGTTTATGTCTAGCCAAAGTATTTTTTAAAAAAGAAAAACAAATATAAAGTGACTTTAGCCAGCCTCAACAGTCAGTTCTTAGTTAAGTATGCAATAACATTGATTTCTAATGGATATGTGTGGCTCCTCTAGGACTGATGTCAACGTCTCCTTGAGAATGAAGAATTAACAACCAGTAGATTAGATTCCTATCACTTCTTTAAAATTGAGTACATATGAGGAGTAGACACCTAAAACAGTAATGTCATTATTTTTACTTTACTCCTTAAAATAGTTATATGATTAAAGAAATTACTTAAAGAAATAGTATAGAATTTCCTTTTTTTTTAAAAAGCCTTGCTTTCAATAATGAAGCACTTCAGATTGTTGATCACTTGCAGTTTTACTAGATAATAAGAGCATAAAGTTAGGCAGTATTTACATAGTCCCAGAAGAATGATTAAAAACTTGATTAATTTGCTTTTATTGCACTTTTATTATGGTATGGCACTGATTAATTGATAATACCAAATAAATACATAATAGTTGATAATAAACAAATAAATAATAACCAAAAGTGTTTAATTTATTGTGTGCAAAAAAAAATCTACTTCATTAACATTTAATAAGCATGTCTAAAAGGTAAAATAAAAATGAAGGAAAAATATACTTGCACAGAAAAATTCAGGGAAAGTATATAATAAATATTAGATATTAAAAGTTAAAATGATTGGTTTTAGTTTTGTTTGTCTTTTAAATAGGATATTGTATTATAAATTGAATGATTTATAGATATGAAAAACAATCTTAAGCTAGTTTAGAAATTAATATTATAACAAGCCAAAATTTAGGAAAAAAGTTGTTGAAGCCTTACTTTTAGTGTAATCTATTTCACAAATTATGTGTAGTCTGTTTATATTTGGGATATAATTCATGCAGCCTTTCCTTATGTCAGTCTAGCATGAACCATTATAAAGGGGAAGGACTAGGGTTGGAAGGATGAAGACACCAAATATTATGCTAGCCTAAGACCAGGCCAGTTAACAGATTAACTTGTGGAATACATAATATCCAAAGAGCTAAACAAAAGTACTGATTAGAGATTCCAAGGGAAAGGAAGAATTAAGGAGCCATAGCAGAAGACATAGTAGAAAATTAATAGTTGGTTTTTTTCAATACAAACTGTTAATTGGAAGCCTGCTGCCATTTACATTGTGGACTTACTTTCCCCACCTCATTCATCATCCATCATCCACACTTCTTGCCATATCTACCTTTTTTCATTTGGCACACCATCCCTTCCCCTATAATACTTCTCCACACCTGGAGATCCTAGCTTGATGAAGTAACTTCCTTCAGTAGAAGACCTCTAAGGTCTAAGGTATTCTAAGGTATGCATTCAGTATACTGACATCCATGTCCTTTTTTTGGACTCCTAGACATGTCAGTCTAATAGGTATTAGAAACAATGATACTAAAGAATATTTTGTGAACTTCCTTTCTTGCATATCTACTATTACTCATAGAGGGTGGGGACTTGGAGGGAGGGTATAGGTCTAGATCTATCTGTGATATCAAAGATCACTTCAGCACTGAATAAATATGCAGCAAAGTGACTAGAATCAGTTGAATCAGCAAATTTACATCCTGAGTGATAGGAGGGGCCTATCCACATTTAAGATAATTTCCAAGAATTGCTGCTGGTTACCCATACTTGGTAACTTGTGCTCCAGCTTCCTTTTGAATTTAGTTCAATTCATTTCTATAAGCATTACCTACTATGTACAAGGCCTTATGCTTGGCACTGGTAGTACAAACGAAAATTAAGTAGGGTCTCTGTATCAAAAAAAAAAAGGGGGTTTTTTGGCTAATACTGTCTAGACAAGTTAACAGGAAAGATATGAGAAAGCATTAGCTACTGGTAAGATGCTTAGAAGAATGGAGGAGAGGGTAGGAATCAGGAAATAGAACTTGATCTGAGTCTGAAGAGGAACTAGGGATTCTAAGAGATAGAGGTGAAGAGGAAAAAACTTGCACACCTAGGGGGACAGTCTATTCGAAAGGTGGAATGTTCTGTACAAAAATCACAAGTAGGTGAGTTTGGCTGGATTGTAGAATGCAGAAGGAGAAGGGAGTAATATGAACTAGTGTGGAAAGATAATTTGTAGCCAGGTTGTGGAGGGTATTAAAGTTTAAGAGAATAGTTTGTATTTTATCCTTAAAATAGGGAGCCACTGAATTTTCTTAACAAGAAGTGATACTCAAACTAGTGTTTTAATTATATAATTTGTAGCTGGGTGGAAGATGGATTGGAGAGAGGGAGAGACTAGAAGCAGGAAAATCAGTTTGGAGCTTATGTTAGTCTAAGAAGAAGTGATCTATCACTATGGTAGTGGCATGTGAAAAAAGAAAAGGCAATGGATTTAAAAGATGTCTCACACACACATATAAAATCAACAATACTTGGCAACTGATTGGGTATGAGGAGTAAGAGAAAAGGAATAGTCATGGGTGACTCCAAGATTGAAAATATGAGAATTTTTTTAAAGAATAAGAAAAGGGAAGAGGGTTTGGTAGGGGGAGTAGAATGACAGAAGGGAAAATAACAATGTTTTGGGCATGATAACCTATCTGTAAAGCATCAAGGTGGAGATGTCAGGAAGGTAAAATGAAGTAGGGCTTAGCAATCCATATTCTACTTCAGATACTTATGTGGTATGTCAAAGATCAGCTTAAGTAATTTCTAGTTTCTACATGTAATCTGTGACTATAAGGACTGGGTGAGCAGGTAGGGAATGTGGAATGAAACTAGTTCATCTAGAAGGTCATGTTTAGGGTGAACAGGTGGGCTGACTTTTTATAACAAATCTAAAATGTGCTATAGAATCATTATGGTAGACATTATGACAACAGAGATATTAAGTACTCTGTGCTTCAAACAGAAGTTGTATGCTATATAAAAAGGAACAACCTTTACCTGAAGGGTTATTAATAGTTCGGGTCAGAAATATTAGCTGCGATGGGGTTTCTATTTGAAGGCAATCATCATATCATCAGGACTTTGAACTTGAAAGGTGTAATGTCCTGTTGGGTTTTCTTGAGGTCTCTGGACCAGCCTTCTTTTCAGTAGAGTGATCACCACAAGAACAGCTCTCTCTCTAGTGGCCTTCAGAGGGGACTTGGTTTCACTGGAGAAAATGCATGAAGACAGGCTAGCCACCCACACAAGACTGAAGAAGATGGAAATGAATCTATCTCTCCTTGGCTCCAAGAGCTTGAGCTCCAGCCTCCAGTCTGCTTGTGACTCTGGCTCTCTCTCTGGCTGAGGCTCCCAGCTTATATGCTCTCTTATAATTACATTATTATAAGTGTGAATCTTGTAGAACTGTATTAAGTACTAAGTACATGTGTTGAACTAGAGAACTGTTAAGCACCATTGTCTTTATCAATTCCACTGACTTAATACCTTGTAAGAATCCTTGTTTCAGAGTTCTGGCCCATAACAGAAAAGAACTTAACATCTTAACCTATTCACTTTACACATGAAAAAATTAAGACCTGATGTAGTTATTTGACTGTTGAAGGTTACACAGGAACAAAGCTGATATTTGAATGTGAATTCTCTGACTCTATATACTTGGACTTTTTAGAGAAAAGGCTATGGAAAACTTAAGATTTCTTTCAGGAGTAGGCAGACAGGAATCCTCTAAGTTAGAAGATTTGTGAGCCATTTTAAGTTTAATCCATCATTACCATGTGACATCATGTTCTTTGAATCAGGAAAAGTCAGTAAAGAAATATAACATCATCTTGCACAGTTACTTGAGGGAGCAAAGAAAGTATGTTTGGGGGGGAGGTAAGATTGTACAAACTTGCTAGATATTTTTTGGGTCCATAGACATAACAATAACAATGGCTGCCTTTGAACATCCACTTCCCCATTTTATGCTTGGACTTAGTGTTCATGATCAAAGCTTTTTTTTTTTTTTTTTTTTTTTTTTAAACAGACTTATTTTAGCTTAAAAAATCAGAACCTATTCTACGTAATTATACAACAACAAAACTGAAAGTTTGAGGGAAATTGATGAGGCAATATAAAATAACCAAACTAAGAAAATAAGAAGTAGAGATAGTAAAGGACCCTGTTGCAGGAAAAAAAATTAGCAAGCCATAAACTACCAAAGGAAAACATCCATTCCACACAGATCAGGTCAATTAATAAGTAAATTTCTTAAACATTAAGGAACAATTAGTTATGCTACAAAAACTATTCTCAGAAATAGAGACAAAAAATTAGAGACATAGCATACTATCATACTTTTATGAAACAACTTTTGCCTTTTTCTTACCTGTGTATTTTGTCATGGATTGAGAAATTCTAATATTTCATCTTATTTTAGACTTATTTTACAGTTATGCATTTGTGCTGTTCTATTATATCAAATTTCTATTTTGATGTAATTATAAACTTCCTTTTTTGCATTTTATTGTTAAGGACTTTTTAAAAAAATAAAATAACTGTTGGCAATATGGTATGCAACAATAGGCATGTTAAACAAACCTAGCAGGATAGCTCTTATCCATTGAACTATTTTATAGTTCATTCAATCAAATTTCACATTATTCAAACTCATATTAATTGTGTCCCAGTTATACTTTATATAACCTGATTAGGATGGAATATAGTGGAACTATAACTTCCCTCTTTGTGAACAGTCTGCCTTTTTTGAAGCTGCCTAAGATCACATTAATATTTTTCATGAATATAGTGTATCATTGAATTTTGGTCCCCCAGAAACCCCAGATCTTTTTCTTATGAACTATTTCCATGTCTTTTCTATTTTGTGGTTGTAAAACTCATTTTTAAAATTTGAGTATAAGATTTTATATTATGTCTATTAAATTTCATCTTTTTTAATTCTTCCCAGACTCTAGGCTATCAAGATTTTTTTTTTTTTTTTTTTGATCTTCACATTGTTAGAAGTAGCTAATGGTACTAGGTTTTTGCATCTCCTAATTTGACAAAATGCCATTAATGTCCTTATATAAGTCATTGGATAAAAATGTTGAATAGGACAGAATCAACCAACATAGATCCCTGAGGTACTTCATTGCACATCTTCCAAGTTGGCATTAAACTATTGATAACTACTTCAGACCTTCAACCAGTTCTGAATACACTCATCTATGAAATTGTCTACCCCATATATCTCAATATCTTGTCCATGAGAAGAGGATAATAGACTTTATAGCATGTTTTGCTAAATACATGTATTTATATATATATACATATATATATATATACACATATATAGCTATGTAACACATGTATATGTGTGTGCACATACATATAGATAAATACACACATATATACATACACACACACTTATCTGTAGCATTCTACTTATTTACTAATCTATCAGTCCTTATCAAAAAAGTAAATTGATGTTAGTCTGGTATGGACTGTTTTTTGTTTTTTAATTGAGTCATGCTAGGTTTTCATAATTGCTATTTCTATATATATCTTCTAATTGTATCTTTAATAATGTATTCAGGAATTTCACAAGGAGCCAAAGACAGCTTCTCAAATATATGATTTGCAAATTCCACTTTCTCCAAGTTTTTTTTTTTTTTTTTTAATGGAGACATTAGACATTTTTCTGTCCTATACTAACTTTATCATTTAAACAAACAAAACAACAACAAAAAAAAAACAGTGACTAGCTCAACAATAACCTCTGCTAATTCAGTATTCTTAAGTGTAGTTTATCTGTCCTACCAACTTGAGGTAGGTTGAGGTAGATAGTCTTTTACTTATCTGTCTATATTTATATTGGGTTTGAACTTGTTTTTAACCATTTTTGTTCTGTCATTTGAAGACCAAAGATTATTTTGGGCAGAAAGAATAAAACCAAAACAAATTGATTAGATCTACCTTCTATCTTCTGGTACCTGATAAATCTATCTGGTATCTTTAAGATCTGGTATCTTGCAGCAGTGATCATTAGGATCATATAATCAAAGATCAAGAAGGAATCTTAGAAATTATGAGTATCTTGCCTTCTCCTTGATTTCCATTAATTCCCTTTCAACAGACATTTCTTCTTGGTGGTGAAATCAGATCCAGATGAAAGCTCTGCTTCTTGGTTCTTGAAGGATTTTGGATTTAGGATTTTTTGAAGGATTAAATTATCACTAAGGCAAAGTAAGAAACTTAACTGCTCTGTTTTGAACAAAGAAAAACTTTCAACATATATCTAGATAAGGGAAATTCACCATCATTTTTATATATAGCTGTGGCAGGCTGTAATATATTCCTCAAACTCCTCATTTCTTTCTTTTTTGTATTTTGTAATATGCTTTAATAACAATATCATCTCTGCTGATCTTCATTCAAACTCTCTCTACCATGATTCCCTACTCTGGTCCCTGGATTTCATATACATGCATGCATATACAAATACATGCGTGTGCATATGTGCATACACATACCTACATATATACATGCATATATTTGTGTATATGTATATACGTATATATGTGTAGACATACACATAGTCACACATGAACATGAAAAGGAAGGAGAGAGAACTTCAAATGTACACATAGAGTGTAGTCAATGGTATCTGTCTATATATACCTATATACACACACACATGAAATTTTCCCTCTCTTTCCTTTTCAATTTAAAATCCTTTTGATTAGATATGCTCTTCTCTAGGGAAGTGCATTCTTACTAGTCCTTATTAGGCATATTCATCTTTGGCTAGGAGCATGTTGTTGTTACATTGTAAACCATAATTTGGATTGATATAAAGAGTAATTTATTAGAAATTGTGGCTTTCCCCCAGTTTTTAAACTATAACATTCTTCTGATTTTTTTTTTTTTTTCTTTAATGTTCTTGAGATCATTGTTTAACTGGTGCATTTTTTTTCCATCTACCACATCTCTCTGTTTAATGAGGCAATACTACTCATTTTCTTCTACCTTATTCCTCTTTAAGAGCCTAGAAATGAGTTTATCCTTTAAACTGTTGTTCTTGGCTGCCATGTTCTCTGCTTGGCAAGGATATTAAGTGCTTACCAATCAAAATGGTTTCTAGGTTTGTTATTTCTCCTTGGTGTGCTAGTTAATTTACATTCATCAACTCATGTAAGAAATGGTTCATATTGATGTATTTTCCTTCATCCAGTTCTCATCTTATAGTGTCAGTAGCTCACTTATATAGTTCGAAGTTCGAACTATTCTATTTGCAAATCATATAGTCTCAACTTTATTTTAATTTGTTGTTATTTTAATCTTTGCTGTACCCATTTTCAGTCATTTCTTATTTGTTAAAATTTAGTTAAGTTTTTAAATTTTTATGATATTACTTTGTGTTAGCTATGCTCAATGAAATTCTTTTCTTGGGAAAAATTAAATATATGTAGACATATTTTCTTTTTCTATATCCACCTTTGCATTGAAACATTGTATTTGTAGGGTCTTACTGAATTTTTATAGAAATTTATTTTAGAATTTTAATTTATTTATGATTTCTTTTCTTATTTTCTGCACCAGATATAATTTTCTTCATAATGTTCTTTTTGGTTAAACTCATAATGAATACTGCAAGACAAGAAGACTTAAGTATGCTATGAAATGATGTTTGAATATATGATATATGATAAAAGTAACTGGCAATTGTTTTATTTGTGTTAGAGTTGGTTGTGACAGCCCTTTTCAAATTACAGTTCCTCACTGTTCTCCCTTTTGTTATTTAGTAGGCAAATAAAAGTAGAGAATAGAAAACTCTAGTATCATAATAAGCTACTATAAAGATTGCAGTAGATTTGTCCCATAAGTGTTATTATAAGGATTGCAATAGATAGTAAAGCTCCATGATTCTTAAAAAGAGAACAGTGGTTTTTGCTTTACCTATGGAGACTCATGAGCATTTGTGGGTTAGACAAGCAAGTGTGTCCTTTGTAGGGACACCAGGTAAAAGTCCTGGAGAATATGGGCCCCCCCAACTGTATTCCCTGATCAGCTGGCTTACATATTCAATGACTGTCACTTAGCCCTAAGAAATTTATTGTTCAATTGTTTTAGTCATGTCCACCTCTTTTTATGACCCCATTTGGAGTTTCCTTGGTAAAGATACTGGAGTGGTTTGCCATTTCCTTCTCCACCACTAGGAAGTCAGAACAGACTACTGAGAATCAGAAAGCTTTGGTCTGACTAGGAACAAGATATTCCTGAGACAGATACCCTTCTTCTCCTATGAGACTTTAGGAACAAAATGTGCAAAGTGCTTACCCAAAAATCATTCAGATATGGACACAAAACCCATTGCAGAAAATAAGATGTGATAATCCATGATACCACCCTTACTGGCTATACTTAGTTACTCAGTTTTAATGTCATATTTCACTTTGGATTTCATTCCATAAATGTACCTATATGTAAATGAAGAAATCTTTTCAAGTTATGCAAGTTTGTATCAAGATAAGAATTGCAAGGCTAATAAGAGTCAAAAAAAAAAACACAAACAAAAACAAAAACAGTGAATTATTGTTGGGAAAGTAGCTATACTGCTAGACTTGGCTAACCCAGGACCTTAGCAGACCTTTGTGCAAAAAAGCTTAGGACTTGGAATGATTAGGCCATATTCACTTCTGTTTATACTTATATCTGTGCAGAAGGAAGTTTGAAATCAAAGCCCTTTCTGGTAGGTTATTGCCCCTCTGAATAATCTAATCCTGCTTCTGTCTCTGAATGTCAAAGTAATACAAGTGATCTTCGGGATATACCCCCACTATCTGCCCTTTACATATGCTGACTCATCTAGAATCTTTCACTGAGGAGATCAGAACTCAATTAAAGTCTTTTTTTTTTTTTTTTTTTAATTTTGTTTTGTTTCTTCCTGCCATATTCAGTTGCCAGACCAAAAAAGAGACATGATTTTGACCTAAGCCATTTAATTTCAAAGAAGTTGTTTAAAATCATTCTAATATCACACTGTTAGGGAAAGTTTTTAAAAAGAGAAAATCTTTCATGGGAGAAAAAAAAAAAGATGAGAAGATGATCAGAGAAAGAAGCATGAGACTTGAAGGACACTTGTGCCTGACTATGTGCCCTCTGGTGGCCATCTGGAGGGTGTGCAGCAGGTCTCAGTCTAACTACTGTTCTCAAATGGGCAATGAAGAAATTCAAGTGTCAGTGGTTACAGGCCAGCTAATAGAAGGTGTAATGCAGTAATCTGAGACAGATATTGTCTTATAGACTTAATTTCTGAAACTAAAATGTTTATGGGGAAATTCCCTATCAATGTGATCTGTAGGTACAGCTAGAAAATACCAGTTGTAAAGAAAAGTGGCTGGGGTAAATTGGGATTTTGGGATTTTATATTGAGTGAAGACAGATCCATTTAGGAGTTTTTAGACTATATGTCATTTTCCCTATAGAAATACAGAAAAATTGAAGTTTCAGATACTATCCAGGAACAGCCCTGTGTCTTATACTTTGTTCATTTCAATTCTGCTTTAACTAAATATTTTTAAATCACTCTTACAAATGAGTAATCCTTTGGAGTCAGATTGTTGAGAAAGATCAGAATATCTAGGAGATGTGTTGAGAAAGAGATCAAAATATCTAGGAGATGAGGGCTGAGTTATTTTGTTAAATGATAAATTATTGAAAGAAATCTTTCTTAACCTTTGACAGAACCTGGGCTGAAGAGCTGAAGGGAAGAATTGCTGCAGGACCTATTCCAAGTTCTAATATATACATACACAAAGACACTTAGAACCTAGAGTGTAGTGAGGCTCTAATGAGAAAATGGATTTAAAACACTTTGCAAACCTTAAAGCAATATGCAAATATCAATTATGTTTAACACTACTTTTAAAAGGTTGGCTGGTGATTACTTCATTTCCCCTGAGGCTCGGAGAACTAGGGAGGGGAAAAGAGAGGAGTGAATACACAGATTCTTAAGTTTAATGTGCAATATTATTAACACTTTTCCAAGTCTAGACAAAATAAACCAAGACCATATTTTTAGCTTTTATCAATCTGAGGTATAAATGCTTGCACTCCCAAATGGTTAAGAAATGTCTTCAAGCACATCCCTGCTTAGGACTTAGCTTCTTGGGTCAAGTTCTGCTAGAAGTTACTTGATCTGGTTCAGGGTTTGACATTTCATGTGTATTTGTATGTTTACACACATACATGTACATGTGTGTAATATATACATTAATTTATCAAATTTCTCAGGCTTAGCCTTGAGTTGTATTTCTTAATAAAGCAAATACTCTTATAGACAATAGCACCCACTTTATATTTTTCTCTCCAAAAAAAAAGTTTGTAGGTCATACTTCCCTTTAGTTACAATTTCTTTATAGCCTTTGGTTTTATTTGTTGTGTTATTGAAAAGACCTGCATTTTATTTGTAGCGACATTGTCAATATTGCTATAATTCACTTCCTCTAGTGTGATTTTAACTCAGTCAACAGTTATCTTTTGTTTTGTTTTGAGGTAACTGGCGTTAAGTGACTTGCTCAGGATTTTACAAGTAGGACATATTAAGTGTCTGAGGCCAGATTTGAATTGAAGTCTTCCTGAATTCAGGGCCAGCACTCCACTGTGGCTTTCTGACAGCCTCACCAGTTAATCTTTATAGATGGACAATGACACCTTTATGCCCTATTGTCATTTCAAATTCAGTATTCTCAAAGTGAAATATTTTCCCCCTAAACCTACCTCTCTTCCAAACATCCCTTTTTTTGTGGAGAGTGCTGCTACACTTTAAAGTCACTCAGGTTAGTAAACTTGAAATAATACTTTATTTTCTCGTCTACCTTATTCCTCATACTGAATCAGTTACCATGTCTTATAGGTTCTGCCCCCATGTTTTTCTCTTTCTTTTCACTTAGCTTTATTACAGGCCCTCATCACTTCTCGCTTGAACTATTATAACAACCTTCTAATTGCTCTCCCTCTTTCATCGTTTTCTGCTCTTTAATCCATTCTCCACATCACTATCAAATAGTCTTCCAAAGTCACAGTTTGATTATATCATTTTCTGCTCATAAATCTTGGTGGCTTCCTCTTGCCTCCATAACTTAACTTTTTGTGTGTGTCCCCTTTATCAATCTGATGAAGCCTATGGATTGACTTCCTCTCAAAATAGTGTTTTTATATAATAAAACAAAATATATAGGATTACAGATGTAAATGAGTTATAAAATAGAGTTATCAAAATTTTTTTAAAGTTCACAAGCCTCAGGTTTAGATCTTTCTGGATCTAGGGCAAAGTTTAAGCTGTCAATTAAAGCCTCTCATCCACAACCTTGAACTAGTCTGCTTTTTCATTTTAACTTAACAGACATTTTTTTAATCATATGCAAGAAACTCTGACTTAATACTGTGGATAAAATTTTAAAAATGAATTTATTTTTTTTTTGCCTTTAAGGGGACTTCCATATCTGGGAACTTCCTTTTGTCTTCTCAGCTTGAGTTCAAAATTATAAACTTTCAGTATAAATTATCAAACGACTTGGCTCCTGTTTTCAAATGCTACAGAGCTCAAGAAAGAAGACATTTGAGAAAAAGCCATTCAGTTTGCCAATTAGAGATAATTGTTGACTTTGTTTCAGTCGAAGGGTAGAGACAGAAACAAAATTGCAGGGAACTGGATAATGAGCAGGTAATGAACAAATAGAAGGAACAAGTGTAGATTACTTTTCTGGAAGTTCAGAAATAAAGAGGAAGAAAAATATTGAAAGTGCTTGAGATTGTAAGGGTTTTCTTCCAGAGTACACATGATGGATAATTTTGCAATTCATTAGAACATCAGCTATTTTTATCTCATTTTCCTAAGCTAATTATTTTTATAAAACCTGTTCATATATTGTATCAGTATATTAAGTACTTGTTCTTCAAAAAGTTGAATTTTGATGACATTATAGAGACCTTGAGTTTTCAAAGGCCAGGCTAGCAGAGCATAAATGTTATTAGAAAATCTTAAGAGTGTGTTCCCTAAAACAGACTGTCTACTGTTTAAAGACCAACCTAGTTAAGAGCTTATCCTTTAATCCTTTAATGATAATAATTAATCGTTTCAACAAGGTATCCAAGATCCTATTCAGATCAGAGACAATAATCACAAGCGATTATTTACTCTCAATCTTCTAGTCAGTATTGCCTTCTCTCCCACTTTCTCTTCTCAGCTAGACACCAACTTATGTCTGTCCCTAACAGAGTCTGAGAGAACTCAAGATCCCTAGCCCATTCAGACCACCTTCTTCCTAATGATGGGAATGAGGGCAGGCTCCTCCAGGCTCCTTGTCTTGAAGGATGAACATGAGTGCTCACTTTTACTGCTTATGATCTGGAAGTCAGCAACTATATTGCTTTAGATACGAAAAAGGACCATATGGCCTTGCTATGTGACTTCCTAAATATCTTTAAGGTCCTCTAGGCCTACAGTTTTGCTAGGGTACTTAAATCTGATCTATTAGTCTACTTTAGTCATTTTTGAGCATAGTGTGTGAGTATCTCATATATAGAAGTTGTTAAGTTGTTAAGTTTGTATCCCCAGTATAGGGCACAAAGTAAGCAATTAAAAGAATTTTTTTTTTAATTCATTGATTCATAAACAAAAGAAAATTAGATATTCTTTAGCATTTGTAAAAGAAAAATCATAACAGAAGACTACTTATGATTCTGAAATAAGTTTTTATGGCAGAGTGGTGAGAAAGGAGTAAGCTGAAGGTACCAATAGTCTCACAATTTTCAGGTAGTCTTTTTGATTTAATTCATTAAACCTTAAATTCAAGGCATTGAGCTAGCTTGTGGGCATATTGGAAGAAAAAGAAAAGAGTCCTTACCTGCAAAGAATTTACTTTGGGGGGCAGATAGCTTGTACAGGGGGACCTGAGTACAAATCTGACCTCAGATACTTAATACTTCCTGCCTGTGTGACCCTGGGCATGTCACTTAATCCCAATTGCCTCAGCAAAAACAATAAATAAAGAAATAAAGAATTGCTTTGCCCTGAGAAAGACATTCAGTAATCATCAATAGAGGCAAGGTAATTTGTGTTTAGTTTAATGCCTGCCACACAATAGGTGCTTCTTTCCTCCTCTACTGAATGCTTTTCTACTGCTCACAAAAACCCTCCCTTGATAATCTACCCATACTGTCATTCTGTATTTCTTCTGCTGTTTATAACTAAACTCCTTGAGAAAGTAGTCTATACACTGCATTTCCATTTCCTCTCTTCTTAACTATCTGTAGTCTATTTTTTCTCATCATTTTTTAGTTGAAACTCCCTGATGCTACCAGTGATCTTTTAATTGCCAATTTTGATTAACTTTTTTCAGACTTTATCCTTCTTGATTTTTACTGCAGCCTTTGATACTTTCAATCATCTTCTTGATAATATTCTCTTCTCTAGGTTTTTTGGGACACCACTCTCTTCTTGTTCTCTTCCTGCATAGGCTATCCACCTGTTCCTACATTCCTTCATCCAGCTCATACCTGTAAACCATGCATATCCCTTATCTATGGAATTTTTTATCTTGGACCCTCTTCTCTTTTCTCTCTATATTTCTGTACTTGGTGATCCCACTAATTCCCATGGACTCAGTTGTCATGTCTCTGCAAATGATTCTCAGATTTGCTTATCCATTCTCACATTTCCAAATGCCTATTAGACATCTTAAACTGGATGTCCAAGAGAGGATTGGGGGAAGAAATGGGGAAGGAGAGGGGTTGGCAGAAGGAAAGGGAGGGAAAGAAAGACAGAAAGAGAGAGAGTGACACACACAGAGACGTCTAGAGATAGAGAATTTTAAGGTTATTGTTGTTTGTCCTTAATTCTTGAAGAGGATCTTACCATCAGAGAGAAGATGCCGTGACATGCAAGTAAAATGGATTTAACTGAGAGAGCTGTGCAGAGTTACCACCCCACTTTCTCCTCTGGAGTAATATGAGTCCAGTAATAAGATAAAGATCAGGATGACTGGAAAATGTCTTCAGAAGAGATAGTACAGATAAACAGTGAATTTGACTTTTATCAAGAAGAATAAAGATTTAAGAAACTGAAAGGCTCTATTACTGTTCTTAATATTTCCCCTATTTTGAAGGTAACTTTCTGAGAAATGACTTGATATAATCATCAAACTAGTAAAGGCCTAAGACTAGGTTTCTTGACTCCAAATCCAGCATTCTACCTAATCTGTCTACCAACCAGCTTTGGGAACTCTCTTGGAAAGCCTTAAGAGAGGTTATAAATTTAGCCCTAGAAAGTACCTTAAGCTTTAATTTCTATCTTAAGAAATGCAAACAATACATATGGAAATTTTTATCTTTTGACATTTTAACCTTGTAGAACCTTAGCTAAATAATATTTAGGCAAAATTACAGTTTTTATAATCGTTACTAAATATAAATAATGAAAACACCACAATTTATCTACCTTCAGAAACTAAAGCCAAAAAAGAAATAGACATAGCATTTTAAAAAAATTACTATTTATCCAGGATTCAACTAGGTTAAATAGAAAAAAACATTTAAATAATAACTCCTTTCTATATTTCCTCTTAAGGCTTTAGTTTCTAAAGGTAGATATTAATGACTCACAAAATTCATTTAAACAGAATAAGGATTCAATAATGAAGTATCATTACCCCCATGCGTAATCACATTAAACTTGCAGTCTTCAAAATGTTAACATTTTCCATGTTGACTAATTTCAAGATTTCATTATGGCACTATATATTCAACCAGATAGTCAAATTTCCAAGTTCCATATTTTATAATTAAAATGCTGGCTCACCCTCAATAGTGCAAACAGTGACATTATGGCAAGAATAGGAAATTTTGAAGTATTAATATATTTCAGAGAGTTGATGTTCATGGTATTTTTAAATCTGGCTTTAAAATTTGCTATTGAAAACTAATATCCTGTGTATAATATTATGTTAATGTTCTTTAATTCATTTTGATTCTATAATTTTGAAACAAAAAAGCTTGGTTTCATTTGCTTATACAATTTATAGATATATATTGCTTATACAATTATATGTTTGAATAATGAATTCTGTGAAGTGGACATACATATTAGAGTTCACTATTCAAAATTAAAATTACATAAAATATAGTCATTGGTTCTAACTATCTCGGAGATTCTTAAATTGGGGCTTGCAACTTTTATTTATTTAATTTAATTTTTGGTGGGTGCATTGTAATACAATTAATTTCCTTAGTAATACTGTATATTTTGTTTTGTCCATTTAAGAACATTCTGAGAAGTGATCTGTAGACTTTCAAAGGGGTCTAGGACAAAAACAAAGGTTTAGGAAAGTTTGTGATAGAAAAATGGTTTATTTGAACAATAGCTTGTTAAAATAACCTACTTAATTTAAGAAAATGCTATGTTTTAACCTGGCTGCTTTCCCTGAAAGATTTTGTATTTCTTTAATTTTCCATTTAAGAAAAAGAGCTTCAGTGGAAATCCCCATTCTACTTCATCCAAGGAGCAGATCCACAGTTTGGACTTATAAAAGCCTGGGATAATTGTGGTGATGATTGGGAAGAGGAGATCAGATTAACAGAACAAGCTGTTCAAGCTATTAACAAGCTCAACCCCAAGCCTAAATTCTTTGTCCTGTGTGGTGACCTCATACATGCTTTGCCCGGTAAGACATAAATAATTAATGGTAATTTTTCTTTTTTTAACTAGTAGCATATATTTAATATATAAATGAAATGATTGATCAAAAAAATAAATCTTTATTCAGCAAGTGTTCTTTGTTTCTCCTTGTGAACATATCAGCATTATGAAACATGTGAAAATTTATTTAATTGGGTAGGGTGACAGTTTTCATAAGTTTTGTTAAATGTGAATAATTGAAAGAATCATAGATTATTCTCTTTCTTTCATTTCCAAAAATAAACACATGAATGCTCTTAGGTGTCCATGTCTATAAATGAGATTTTTTATTGCTTTCCTCCCTCTCATTTTCTGTGAGCCTTTTTTTTTTTCTTTTCTTCTTCTTCTTCTTTTTTTTTTTTTTTTGAATCATTTTCTGCATTCCTATCCCTCTATCTCCCTTCTCTTTGTTTTTTTTTTTCACTTTCAGAAGGGTCACTTCTGCTCTTCATAGCAAACACTATCCTTGGACTTCACTTCTTTGTCCTTTGTTAGAGCCCCCTCCAAGTGGTAGCCCAGTATCAAATCCCTTCTCTTTACCCACATTGTTTTCTTCTTCATCAGGAACTGGATTGTAGAAGGGATGGGCCATGCTTTATCTATTGTAGTCTGACTGTCCACAGCATTGCCTTCCTCCCCAAATCCCACTAATTTTTGCCTTGACTCAAAAAATTCCTAGCTATAGTTTTGGTTGTAGACAGTGTCTATTGTATTACTGCTACTTCAACAACTGTCTTTGACTTTTGTGCCTTTCAGTTTAATAAAGAAAAGGGGAGAGGGAAGGCAGGGAAAGGAAGAGAATAATGAGGGAAAGGAAAGGGGGAACCCCATTTGTCGGCGCATTGATAATCCCATGAGGCACAGTGTCCCCTGTAAATGAATTTACAGGCCCGAAAACCTAGATTGATAAATAAAAAATTTATTGTAGTAATTTGGAAGTAAAGTTCAGTTAGAAAGACGCTAGGGCCAAAGGTGGCCTCTAGGCGGAACCCTTACATGGCCGGAAGGATACTATTTGTTGGGAGGAAGGGGTCCTGCAAGGAGAGAGCTCCAACTCGTCTCTTTTATACTTAGAAGGGAATTGTGGGCGGTACCCCCAAGTTCTTGGCAGGCTATTCAGATAGCTCAGATCCGGTGGGGGCTGGGGGAAGCTGAGCTGATGGTGGGGGTTGGGCAATTAGAAAGGAATCTTAAAGGGACCTCAACCCCCATCAAGAAGAGGCCTTTATTAAGGGAATGAGCATTATTTATTTATTTATTAAGCACCTCCTGTGTACCAGGTACTATGCTAAACATTTTTACAAATATTAACTCATTTAACTCTCACAGTGACTCCATGAGGCATATGAGGCAAAAAGAGATTAAGAGATATGCCAGTAAGTAACTGAGGCTAGATTTGAAACCAGAACTTTTTCACTTTAGGCCCAGGACATTATCACTTTGCAAAATAATTTAAAGAATACAATTTGAAAAACTAGTAGCAAGGGCTCTATATCACCTACTGAATTTAGTTTCTATAGTAGGACCCTAGGTCCAACAATTCTGCTAAAAATTCTTACTATTTTGAAAGCTACTTTAAAACTTGATAATTTAAATATCCTATTTAGAGATATAGTTCTGAGATTAAAATGGAAGTCCTTTGTAAATATGATAATAGCGGCATAGAGCCTGTGAGAAAAGGTTTATTACTAAGATTATTTTCCCATTTTTACTAAGATTATTTTCCCATTTTACGAATAAGAAACTAAATCCAGAGACATTAAAGAACTTGCCTGTGGTTCTTGGCCCTCTAATGTCCTGCCTGAAAGGCTCTGTTTCCATATTTGGTGACATAGACTCCATTAAAACTCTTTTACTCAGTTACTTTTCAGAGACTTTTTCCTCATACTGCATAAAATTCTAACAAGCCTACTGCATTGATCATCTTAATTAGAAATTCAGAATTTTGACATGTTTGATTTCCATTCAATTCATTTCAGTCCAACAAGCAATTATTGTATGCCAACTGTATTCAAGATTTTTTTTAAAATAAAATTTATTTTTTTTATTAATTTGTATAATTATAACTTTTTTTGACAGTACATATGCATAGGTAATTTTTTTTTTTTTTTTACAACATTATCCCTTGTACTCCCTTCTGTTCAGAATTTTTCCCCTCCTTCCCTCCACCTCCTCCCCTAGATGGCAGGCATTCCCATACATATTAAATATCTTACAGTATGTCTTAGGTACAATATATATGTGCAGAACTGAATTTTGTTGTTGTTGTTGTTGTTGTTGCAAAGGAAAAATTGTATTCGGAAGGTAAAAATAATCTGGGAAGAAAAACAAAACAAAAAAAAAATTCTTATAGTTTACACTCATTTCCCAGTGTTTCTTTTCTGGGTGTAGCTGATTCTGTCCATCATTGATCAATTGGAATTGGATTAGCTCTTCTCTATGTTGAAGATATCCACTTCCATCAGAATACATCCTCATACAGTATCATTGTTGAAGTGTGTAATGATTTCCTAGTTCTGCTTGTTTCACGCAGCATCAGTTGATGTAAGTCTCTCCAAGCCTCTCTGTAATTCCTCCTGTTGGTCATTTCTTACAGAACAATAATATTCCATAACATTCATATACCATAGTTTACCCAACCATTCTCCAATTGATGGGCATCCGTTCATTTTCCAGTTTCTAGCCACTACAAAAAGGGCTGCTACAAACATTTTGGCACATACAGGTCCCTTTCCCTTCTTTAGTATTTCTTTGGGATATAAGCCCAGTAGTAGCACTGCTACGTCAAAGGATATACACATTTTGATAACTTTTGGGGCATAATTCCAGGTTGTTCTCCAGAATGGTTGGATTCTTTCACAACTCCACCAATAAATGCATCAGTGTCCCAGTTTTCCCACAGCCCCTCCAACATTCATCATTATTTGTTCCTGTCATCTTAGCCAATCTGACAGGTGTGTAGTGGTATCTCAAAGTTGTCTTAATTTGCATTTCTCTGATCAATAGTGATTTGGAACATTCTTTCATATGAGTGGAAATAGTTTCAATTTCATCATCTGAAAATTGTTCATGTCCTTTGACCATTTTTCAATTGGAGAATGGCTTGATTTCTTATAAATTAGAGTCAATTCTCTGTATATTTTGGAGATGAGGCCTTTATCAAAATCTTTAACTGTAAAAATGTTTTCCCAATTTGTTACTTCCCTTCTAATCTTGTTTGCATTAGTTTTGTTTGTGCAGAAACTTTTTAATTTGGTGTAATCAATTTTCTATTTTGTGATCAATAATGATCTCTAGTTCTCCTTTGGTCACAAATTCCTTCCTCCTCCACAAGTCTGAGAGGTAAACTATCCTATGTTGCTCTAATTTATTTATGATCTCTTTCTTTATGCCTAAATCATGGACCCATTTTGATCTTATCTTAGTATGTGGTGTTAAATGTGGGTCCATGCCTAGTTTCTGCCATATTAATTTCCAGTTTTCCCAGCAGTTTTTGTCAAATAATGAATTCTTATCTCAAAAGTTGGGATCTTTGGGTTTGTCAAACACTAGATTGCTATTTTTAGTCACTATCTTGCCCTGTGAACCTAACCTATGCCACTGATCAACTAGTCTATTTCTTAGCCACTACCAAATGGTTTTGGTGACTGTTGCTTTATAATATAGTTCTAGATCAGGTACAGCTAGACCACCTTCATTTATTTTTTTTTTTCATTACTTCCCTTGAAATTCTCAAGCTTTTGTTGTTCCATATGAATTCTGTTGTTATTTTTTCTAGGTCATTAAAATAGTTTCTTGGGAGTCTGATTGGTATAGCACTAAATAAATAGATTAGTTTTAGGGAGTATTGTCATCTTAATTATATTTGCTTGGCCTATCCAAGAACACTCAATGTCTTTCCAATTATTTAAATCTTTATTTTTTGTGGCAAGTATTTCGTAATTTTGCTCATATAATTACTGACTCTCCTTTGGTAGATATATTCCAAAATATTTTATGCTATCAACAGTTATTTTGAATGGAATTTTTCTTTGTATCTCGTGCTCTTAGATTGTGTTGGTAATGTATAAAAATGCTGAGGACTTATGTGGATTTATTTTGTATCCTGCAACTTTGCTAAAGTTCTGAATTATTTCTAATAGCTTTTTAGCAGAGTCTTTGGGGTTCTCTAAGTATACCATCATGTCATCTGCAAAGAGTGAGAGTTTGATTTCCTCATTTCCTACTCTGATTCCTTGAATCTCTTTCTCGGCTCTTATTGCCGAGGCCAGCGTTTCTAGTACTTTATTGAATAGTAATGGTGATAGTGGGCAACCTTGTTTCACTCCTGATCTTAACAGGGAAAGGTTCCAGTTTATCGCCATTACATATGATGTTTACTGATGGTTTTAAATATATGCTCGTTATTATTTTAAAGAATAGTCCATTTATTCCTATACTCTCAAGCGTTTTTAGTAGGAATGGATGTTGGATTTTATCAAATGCTTTTTCTGCATCTATTGAGATAATCATGTTTTTTATTAATTTGATTATTAATATGGTCAATTATACTAATAGTTTTCTAATATTGAACCAGCCCTGCATTACTGGTATAAATCCCACTTGGTCATAGTGTATTATCCTGGGGATGATTTTCTGTAGTCTTTTTGTTAATATCTTATTTAAGATTTTAGCATCAATATTCATTAAGGAGATTGGTCTATAGTTTTCTTTCTCAGTTTTCAATCTACCTGGTTTAGGTATCATTACCATGTCTGTGTCATAAAAGGAATTTGGTAGGACTCCTTCAATCCCTATTTTTTCAAATTGTTTTATATAGCATTGGAATTAGTTGTTCTTTAAATGTTTGATAGAATTCACATGTAAATCCATCTGGTCCTGGGGATTTTTTTCTTAGGAAGTTGGTTAATAGCTTGTTCTATTTCTTTTTCTGAGATGGGATTATTTAGCCTATTTACTTCTTACTCTAATCTGGGCAAGCTATATTTTTGAAGGTATTCTTCCATTTCCTTTAAGTTATCCAATTGATTGGCATAAAGTTGAGCAAAGTAGCTCCTAACTATTGTTCTAATTTCCTCTCATTAGTGGTGAGTTCTCCCTTTTCATTTTCAAGACTAACAATTTGCTTTTTCTCTTTCCTTTTTTAAATCAGGTTTACTAAGGGTTTGTCAATTTTGTTGGTTTTTTCATAGAACCAACTCTTAGTTTTATTAATTAATTCAATAGGTTTTTTTTTTACTTTCAATTTTATTAATCTCACCTTTTATTTTTAGAATTTCAAGTTTTGTGTTTGTCTGGAGGTTTTTAATTTGTTCCTTTTCTAGCAATTTTAGTTGTAGCCCAATTCGTTGACCCTCTCTTTCTCTATTTTATGCAAGTAGGCCTCTAGAGATATAAAACTTCCCCTTATTGCTGCTTTGGCTGTATCCCGCACATTTTGGTATGATGTCTCATTATTGTCATTTTCTTGAGTGAAGTTATTAATTATGTCTATGATTTGCTGTTTCGCCCAATCATTCTTTAGTATAAGATTATTTAGTTTCCAATCATTTTTTGGTCTATTTTCCCCTGGCTTTTTATTAAATGTAATTTTCATTGCATTGTGTTCTGAAAAGGATGCATTTACTATTTCTGCCTTACTGCATTTGATTTTGAGGTTTTTATGCCCTAATATAATTATGATCAATTTTTGTATAGGTTCCATGAACTGCTGAGAAGAAAGTATACTCCTTTCTGTCTCCATTTAGCTTTCACCAAAGATCTATCATATCAAACTTTTCTAGTATTCTATTTACCTCTTTGACTTTTTTCTTATTTATTTTGTGGTTTGATTTATCTAATTCTGAGAGTGGAAGGTTGAGATCTCCCACTATTATAGTTTTGCTGTCTATTTCTTCTTGCAGCTCTCTTAATTTCTCTTTTAAGAATTTAGATGCCGCACCACTTGGTGCGTATGTGTTTAATATTGATACTGCTTCATTATTGATGCTACCCTTTAGCAGGATATAATGCCCTTCGTTATCTCTTTTAATTAGATCAATTTTTGTTTTTGCTTCATCTGAGATCAGGATGGCTACCCCTGGTTTTTTGGCTTTACCTGAAGCATAGTAGATTCTGCTCACCCTTTTACTTTTAGTTTGAATGTATCACCCTGTTTCAGGTGTGTTTCCTGTAAAAAACATATAGTAGGATTCTGACTTTTAATCTAGTCTGCTAACTGCTTCCTCTTTATGAGGCAGTTTGCCCCATTCACATTTATGATTAGAATGACTAATTCTATATTGCTTGCCATCCTGTTAACCTCTGCTTATGCTTTTCTCCTTTCCTTCCCTCTTACCCCCCCTACCCAGTATTAAACTTGTGAACACCACTTGCTTTTCATAGCCCTCCCTTTTTAATATTCCTCCCGCACCTTAAAGTTTCTCCCCTTATTTTACCCCTTTTCCTCACAATTTCTGTATTCCCTTCCCCTTAGCTTACTCCTTCCCTCTCACTTTTCAATGAAGTGGAAGAAGTTTCACCATAAATCGAATATGTCTATTGATACACAGTATCCTCCTTTCTTTTTCTCAGATATAATAGGTTACCTTTGCCTCTTCATGAGATGTTGTACCACCACTTTACCTTTTTTATGATATAATTTCCTTTCCTCCTCTAGTTTCTAGGACAAATTATACCTGTGTTCTTTACCTATCTTTATGGCAGAAATATAGTTCTTAAGATTTCTTTTTAACTTTTTAGAAATCTCTTGAGTTCTGTATTTGAAGATCAAACATTTTGTGTAGGTCTGGTTTTTTCATCAAGAATAGATGGAATTCATTTATTTTGTTAAATGTCCACCTTCTTCCCTGGAAAACAATGTTCATTTTTGCTGGGTAAGTTATTCTTGGCTGTATACCAAGTTCCTTAGCCTTTCAGAATATCATGTTCCAGGCCCTTCGTTCTTTTAATGTGGACGCTGCTAGATCCTGGGTTATCCTTATTGTGGCTCCTCCATGTCTGAATTGCTTTTTTCTAGCAGCTTCCAGTATTTTTTCCTTTGTCTGATGGTTCTTGAACTTGGCCAATATATTTTTTGGCATTTTGATTTTAGGGCCCCTTTCAGTAGGTGATCGATGAATTTTTTTCAATGTCTATTTTACCCTCTGTTTCCAAAATGTTTGGGCAGTTCTCTTTGATAATTTCCTCAAAAATAGTGTCCAAGCCCTTTTTTCCCTCACATTTTTCAGGGAGTCCAATTATTCTCAAATTGTCTCTCCTGGATCTCTTTTCCAGGTCTGTTGTCTTTCCAATAAGATACTTGACATTCTTTTAAATTGTTTCATTTTTCTGGTTTTGCTTGACTATTTCTTGGTTTCTCCTTGAGTCATCCATTTCTACTTGTTCAAGTCTAATTTTCAATGATGTATTTTCTTCACTCACTTTTTTATATCTTTTTGTAATTGTCCAATTGTGTTTTTAAGTGATTTTTTTTCTTCTATGGAATTTTTTTCCTTTTCATCCATTTTATTTTTTAGAGAGCTGTTTTCTTTTTCCAGCTCACTAATTTTGTTTCTCAGTGATTTGTTTTCTTTATCCACTCTGTCTTTAAATGCGTAGAATGACTTCTCCAGGCTCTCTTGCCTTCAAGTTTCCCTTTCCTTTTCCCATTTCTTTTCTAGCTCTCTTGTGAGAGCCTTTTTGATTTCCTCTCTGAGAGTCTTATGTATTGAGGAGTAGCTCATATCCCCCTTAGGGGATTCCTCTGGAGACAGTCTGCTTTTAGTCTGTTTAGTGTTTTAAGTCTGCTCTCTCTCTATATAGAAGCTGTCGATGATTAGAGCCCTTTTGAATTTTTTGTTCATTTTGTCAGAGCAGGATTCAAAGAAAACAAATTGACAAGAGAAACAATTGGTCTGTTTTTGGGGGGAATGGGGCTGGGTGGTATTACTGGGCTTACTCTACAGACTGGGGGGGAGGGCAGCAGCAAAGTACTAACAGGACAGGGATGGCTGTGCTGCATCTGCACTCTGAGGCTCTGAGAACTCTCTGAGTCACTCTGGGTGGAGGTGGGGATGGGGGTGGCCAGGTTCCTATTCAAGATGTTTTTAAGAAGTGTGATACAAAGATTAAAAATCAAATGTCTTCTACCCTCATGGAGTTTACAATCTAAAATGACTTTACACAATTTGGCTTATAAAAATAAAGCTAATTTTTTTTGTTAAGGGTTTTTAGAACAAAGAATTCCATAGATTTCCAAGCCTTCCTCAGATTAGAAGTTTCAAACTATATATAAATAAAAAAAGACTCCAGTAGCTAGTATTCTGATGTAGCTGTAAAACAGGAAGAAAGAAAGAAAAATTGTTTTTTTTTTTTTTTGTTTTTTTTTTTAAAGGAGGAATTCAAAGAAGCACAGCAACATGGAGCTGTTGTTACTGTAACAGGTCCCAATGATGATATGTTACAGTGTATTACATGACATTTTATTTTTCAAATGATAATTGGGAATCATCAAAAATAAAGTTTTGTTGTATACAGAGCTAAAATTTTAAGTAATTAGGAAGAATCCTGTTAGTCAAAATTGCTTATCCACTGAGATTTCCAGAAAACTGAAATTTAACTACATTGTAAAGGCAGATTATGTAGGACAAAAATATCTAGAAAACTTAATACTGGTTCCAAGTAATCTCTTTTGACTTGGGTAATTTCTTTAAACCTTGGTGGGATCTAGCTTATTATTTTCTTCAATACCAAGCAGGATAGTTCACTCAAAAACACATTATGAGTTTACTTTGGACTTAGCATTTCTCTATCCAATGGTTTTCTTGTTTAAAAAAAAAAAATCATTGTGAAGAAGGGACCCTGAAATTCTAAAAATCCTTGAAGGAGAAAATCTCCTTCAACTCTGCCTCTGTGAGGGACCCCACCAGAGGGAAAACAAACAAGGCAGTTTCATTCTGTTATCTAGGTGGGGTCAGTTCAGTCCTGAAACTCAATGAATTCTTTTCTTTTTCTTTTTTTTTTTTTTTTTTTCTTTTCCTGAGGCTAGGGTTAAGTGACTTGCCCAGGGTCACACAGCTAGGAAGTGTTAAGTGTCTGAGACAAAATTTGAACTCAGATCCTCTTGAATTCAGGGCTGGTGCTCTATCCACTGCGCCACCTAGCTGCCCCAAATTCTTTTCAAATTCAGCCCAAGCTGAATCCCAGATTGTAGAACTTTACCCACTAGCCCCCTTCAGCTTTTAGCCAAAGCTCCTATTATAAAAGAGCCAATCTAAAATCCTCTCTTTGCAGAGGTTCCAAACATGCCATGCTAGGCCATGCTACGTCATGCTAGGCTAAGCCATGCCAAGGAGCCTCTGCCCACTGAATAATATTCTTTTCCAGTGTTACCCTCTCTTTATCCTCACCTTAAGCAGACTTTATGCCTCTCTGTCAGGATTTCTAATCTTACTCCCCAATTCCTATAATACGTTTCTTTTATCAATCTAGGTTTTTGGGTCTGTAAATTCCTTTACAGAGAATCTCTGTGCCACCAGAAGGGAGTTACCCAAAACTCCCTATCCTTGTGCCAAATCCCAAGGAGGTGTAGGAGAGCCGAACCTCCCCATTTGGTTTCCTGAACCCCAAACCTGCCACTAGACCTTATCGTTTAACTTCCTGACCACCAGAAACCCTAATCTCATTTTGGTTTCCTACCAAAGGGAACCCCCAAACCTAAACCTCATCAATTGTAATACCTTTTCCAGGATGATCACATAAAATGTTCTTATGAGTGTTAATATAGTTCGTCCTAGATTATGTTAATGTATTCTGGTATATTATTTCAAAGTGGGAATTTATTAAAAGCTTTCCATAAAATAACATTGCCTCTTTAATACAATATACTAAGTAAATGGCAAAATGTATTTGCTGTGGTTAAGAGACCACATGTCAAACTATTTCCCAAATTGCACCTAGAAAGTTTTGAACTTCTGTCTTGTATAAGAACACAGTGTTATATGAGTGAAATCAATGTGAAGATACAATTTTCTGTTTTAAAAGTTTGTACTTGTAATATTATAAGAATAGGTGAAAGACCCATAATATTTTGAATATTTTAGTTTGAGATTAAATATAAAGTTTTAAAACTAGTCATTCATCTTTTAATACATATCCACCAAGAAAGATTGAGGATGCTAGGCAGGCATGGTAAAGCTCTGCTTTATTTATTGATTTATGTAATATCAGTAATGAAATGCTAGTTGTTAATTATTTTAAGAGCAAACTATGCAAATTTTAATACCCTGTAAATAACATTATTTCACTGTAAAATGTTTCAAGTTCAAAATAAATAAAAATAGCCTTAGTAATAATAATGTTTATTATTAGTTAGCATTCTTTCCATAAATATAGTCAATAAAATGAAGAGTTGGACCAGAGAATTCCCAAAGTTCTTATAGGTCCAAGCGTAAATGAGTCTTAAGTAAGATTTCTTTCCCACATTGTCTTTATTTGGGACATTTTTATTTCATTGTGCAACAGTTATAATAATTCATTACATTTTGTGGGATATGCCAACATTTTCAAACATCTGTAAGATAAAACAGATAATAATAAGTGAAAATTACCAAAATTTTGAGGCTATGGTTTTAATCTTTGTCTCTTGAGCCCAGTGTTACTTTTTAAAACACTTGAAGTTGAAGCCTTGACCTACTTATTATGCTCAGGAGCTTTATTAAATTTAAACAAAGACAGACATATGATAGTCACTGATAAAATTTGAACATAAGCTTTTTCATTGAGCCCTAATATTTTTGGATAATATTACAGATATTTTTTTTCATATGTCCAAATACATGCTTTAATTTGTCCACCTAATTCTTGTTTTATGTTTTAAAGTGTAATTCATTTCTTTTTTATTATTTTTTTATTATTATAATTTATTATAATTTTATATTTATATATAAATTCTCTTGGATAAGTTATAATTTTATATTTATATATATATATTTATATATTATAAATTATAATTTTATTATTATTAATATAACTTTCTTTTTACAAGATATATGCATAGGTAATTTTTCAGCATTAGCCCTTGCAAAACCTACTGTTCCAACTTTTTCCCTCCTCCCCTCACTCCGTCCCCCAGATGGCAGGGAGATCAATACATGTTAAATATGTTAAAGTATATGTTAAATACAATATATGTATACATATCCATACAGTTATTTTTCTGCATAAGAAAAATCGGACTTAGAAATAAGGTAAAATTAACCTGAGAAGGAAATAAAAAATGCAAGCGGACAAAACCGGAGGGATTGGAAATGCTATGTGGTGATTCACACACATTTCCCAGAGTTCTTTTGTTGGGTAGAGCTGGTTCTTTTCATTATTGAACAAATGGAACTGATTTAGTTCATCTCATTGTTGAAGAAAGTCACATCCATCAGAATTGATCATCATGTAGTATTGTTGTTGAAGTATATAATGATCTCCTGGTCCTGCTCATTTCACTCAGCATCAGTTCATATAAGTCTCTCCAGGCCTTTCTGAAATCATCCTGCTGGTCATTTCTTACAGAACAATAGTATTCCATAACATATACCACAGTTTATTCAGCTATTCTCCCATTGATGAGCATCCACTCAGTTTCCAGTTTGCCACTACAAAGAGGCTGCCACAAACATTTTTGCACATACGGGTCCCTTTCCCTTCTTTAATATCTCTTTGGGATATAAGCCTAGTAGTAACACTGCTGGATCAAAGGGTATATACATTTTGATAACTTTTTGAGCATAGTTCCAAATCGCTCTACAGAATGGCTGGATGTATTAACAATCCCACCAGCAATGTATAAGTGTCCCAGTTTTCCCACATTCCCTCCAACATTCAGCATTATCTTTTCCTGTCATCCTAACCAATTTGAGAGGTGTGAAGTGATATCTCAGAGTTGTTTTAATTTGCATTTTTCTGATTAATGATGATTTGGAGCATTTTTTCCTATGGCTACAAAGTTTCAATTTCTTTATCTGAAAATTGTCCGTTCATATCCTTTGATCATTTATCAATTGGAGAATGGCTTGATTTCTTAAAAATTACAGTCAGTTCTCTATATGTTTTGCAAATGAGGCCTTTAATCTCATTCTTTATGCCTAGATCGTGAATCCATTTTGACCTTATCTTGGTGTACTGTGTTAAGTGTGGGTTAATGCCTAGTTTCTGCCATACTAATTTCCAATTTTCCCAGCAGTTTTTGTCAAATAGTGAATGCTTGTCCCAAAAGCTGGGGTGTTTGGGTTTGTCAAACACTAGATTATTAAAGTTATTGACTATTTTGTCCTGTGAACCTAACCTATTCCACTGATCAACTAATCTATTTCTTAATCGATACCAAATGGTTTTGGTACCTTCTGCTTTATAATATAGTTTTAGATCTGGTATAGCTATGCCACCTTCATTTGTTTTTTTGTTTTTTTTTTTTTTTTCCATTAATTGAAAGTCTTGACCTTTTGTTTTTCCATATGAATTTTGTTGTTATTTTTTCTAGATCATTAAAATAGTTTTTTGGGAGTCTGATTGGTATAACACTAAATAAATAAATTAGTTTAGGGAGTATTGTCATTTTTATTATATTTGCTCACCCTATCCAAGAGAATTTGATATTTTTCCATTTGGTTAGATCTGAATTTATTTGTGTGAAAAGTGTTTTGTAGTTTTTCTCATATAGTTCCTGACTTTCCCTTGGCAGATAGATTCCCAAATATTTTATACTATCGGCATTTACTTTAAATGGAATTTCTCTTTGTATCTCTTGCTGTTGGATTTTGTTAGTGATATATAAGAATGCTGATGATTTAAGTGGGTTTATTTTCTATCCTGCAACTTTGCTTAAAGTTGTGGATTATTTCTAATAGCTTTTTAGTAGAATCTCTGGGGTTCTCTAAGTATACCATCATGTCATCTGCAAAGAGTGATAATTTGGTTTCCTCATTACCTACTCTAATTCTTTTAATTTCTTTCTCAACTCTTTTTGCCAAAGCTAGCATTTCTAATACAATATTGACTAGTAATGGTGATAGTGGGCAACCTTGTTTCATTCCTGATCTTATTGGGAATGGTTCTAGTTTATCCCCATTACATATGATACTTACTGATGGTTTTAAATATATGCTACTGACTATTTTAAGGAAAAGTCCATTTATTCCTGTACTCTCAAGTGTTTTTAATAGGAATGGATGTTGGATTTTATCAAATGCTTTTTCTGCATCTATTGAGATGATCATATGGTTTTTGTTAATTTGGTTATTGATATAGTTAATTATGCTAATAGTTTTCTTATTATTGAACTAGCCTTGCATTCCTGGTATAAATCCTAATTGGTCATGGTGTATTATTCTGGTGATAATTTTCTGTAATCTTTTTGCTAATATTTTATTTAAGATTTTAGCATCAATATTCATTAGGGAGATTGGTCTATAATTTTCTTTCTGTTTTTGTCCTACTTGGTTTAGGTATCAGTAACATGTCTGTGCCATAAAAGGAAATTTGGTGGGAGTCCTTCGTTCCCTATTTTTTCAAATAGTTTATATAACATTGGAGTTAATTTTCTTTAAATAGTTGGTAGAATTCACATGTAAATCCATTTGGTCCTGGAGATTTTTTCTTAGGGAGTTTATTAATAGCTTCTATTTTTTTTCCCCTAAAATGGGACTATTTAAGCAATTTACTTTCTCTTCTGTTAATCTGGTAAGCCTATGTTTTTGAAGATAATTATCTGTTTTACTTAGGTTATCAAATTTATTGGCTTAAAGTTGGGCAAAGTAACTCCTAATTATTGCTCTAATTTCCTCTTCATTGGTGGAAAGTTCTCTCTTTTCATTTTTAAGACTAACAATTTGATTTTCCTCTTTCCTTTTTTGAATCAAATTTACCAAAGGTTTATCTATTTTGTTGGGTTTTTTTTTTTTTTTTTTCATAAAACCAACTCTTAGTTTTATTTATTAATTCAATAGTTTTTTTACTTTCAGTTTTATTAATTTCTCCTTTTAATTTTAGAATTTCAAGTTTAGATGGGAGGGGTTTAATTTGCTCTTTTTCTAGTTTTTTTAAGTTACAAGCCCAATTCATTGATCTTCTCTTTCTCTATTTTATTCAAGTAAACCTCTACAAATATAAAATTTCCCCTTATTACCGCTTTGGCTGAATCCCACAAATTTTGGTATGTTGTCTCATTGTTGTCATTCTCTTGGGCGAAGTTATTAATTGTGTCTATGATTTGCTGTTTCACCCATTCATTCTTTAGGATGAGATTATTTAGGTTAGCTTTTTTTAAAATGTAGTTTTTATTGCATTGTGATCTGAAAAAAATGTATTTATTATTTCTGTCTTACTGCATTTAATTTTGAGGTCTTTATGTCCTAGTATATGGTCAATTTTTGCATAGGTCCATGAAATGCTGAGAAGAAAGTGTACTCCTTTCTGTCTCCATTCAGTGTTCTCCAAAATCTATCATACCTAACTTTTCTAATATTCTATTTACCTCTTTAAGTTCTTTCTTATTTGTTTTGTGATTTATCTAATTTTGAGAGTGAAAGTTTGAGATTATAGTTTTGCTGTCTCAAGTAGTTGAGATTATACTTTTGCTGTCTATTTCTTACAGCTCTCTTTACTTCTCCTTTAGGAATTTAGATGCTATACCACTTGGTGCATATATGTTTAGTATTGATATTGCTTCATTGTCTATGCTACCCTTTCACAAGATATAGTTTCCTTCCTTATCTCTTTTAATTAGATCAAATTTTTGCTTTTGCTTGATCTGAGACCAGGATAACTACCCCTGCTTTTTTAAATTTCACCTGAAGCATAATAGATTCTGCTCCAGCCTTTTACCTTTACTCTGTATGTATCACCCTACTTTAAATGTGTTTCCTATAAACAACATATTGTAGGGTTCAGGCTTTTAATTCATTCTGCTGTCCATCTCTGCTTTATGGGAGAGTTTATCCCATTCACATTTATGGTTAAAACTAATTCTGTATTTCCTGCCATCTTATTATCCCTTGATTATGCTTTTCTTTTTCTTTGCCCCCTTATCTCCCTCCTCAGTATTAAACTTATGGGTACCACTTGCCTAACACAGATCTCTCTTTTTAGAATCCCTCCCACCCCCTTTGAGTCCCTTTCTCTTTCTTATACCTTCCCTTTATTATTCTTTTCCTTTTCTCATTTCCTCTCCCACTTTTTAATGAAGTGAGAGAAGTTTCTTTGTAAGCCAAATATGTCTAATATTTCCGCTTTGAGCCAAATCTGATGAGAATAAGATTCACACAATGTTTTTTCCCCTCCCTATATTCCCTCAGATAATGATAGTAATTTCTCTTTTTATCTCCCCCTTTCCCTTTTTCAGATACTATCCCCTTTCCACTTCTGCTTCTCTCTCTCTTTTTTTTTTGTATTATGACAGTAAAATCAAATTATACACATGCTCTTTATGTATGCCCATAACAGAAATACAGTTCTCAAGAGTTCTTTTTATCTTTTTTGCTTCTCTTGAGTCCTATATTTGGAGGTCAAATTTTTTGTTTAGTTCTGGTTTTTTCCATTAGGAATAAATTAAATTCACCTGTTCCATTGAATGTCCATCATTTTCTCTGGAAGAAAATGCTCAGCTTAGCTGGGTAGTTTATTCTTGGATGCATTCCGAGTACCTTTGCCTTTTGGAATATCAGATTCCAGGCCCTTCGATCCTTTAATGTGGAAGCCACTAAATTCTGAGTGATTCTTCTTATGGCTCCTTGGCATTTGAATTTTTTTTTTTTTTTCTGGCTGCTTGTAATATTTTTTCCTGAGTCTGATAGTTCTGAAATTTAGCCATGATGATCCTTGGAGTTTTTATTTTTGGGGTCTCTTTCAGAAGGTGTTTGAGGAATTCTTTCATTGCCTATTTTACCTTCTGATTCTATTATATCTGGGCAGTTCTCTTTGATGATTTCCTGTAAAATAGTGTCTAGCCTTTTTTTTTTTTCATCATAATGTTCAAGAAGTCTAATAATTCTCAGATTATCTCTCCCAGATATATTTTCCAGGTCTGTTGTTTTTCTAAGTAGATACGTAACATTTTTTTCCCTTTTTTGGGGGGGGGGGTTTGCTTGACTGATTCTTGATGTCTCAATGAATCATTCATTTCTATTTGTTCAGTTCTGATTTTTAATGAGTTATTTTCTTCATTAGCTTTTTAAACATATTTTTGTATATGTTCAATTGAGTTTTTAAATGAGTTGTTTTGCTCTATGGAACTTTTTTTCCATTTCACTATTTTTTTTTTTTTTTTTTTTTAACTGAGTTTATTTCTTTTTCCAATTCACAAATCCTTTTTCCTTGGGAGTTCTTTATCTTTCATAAATTCTCCTTCCCTGCACTCCTTGGGAGTTTTCTACCTTTTCCAATTCACATTTCAGGAAGTTGTTTTCTTTTTCCACTCTATCAATTTTTTCTTTTAATGAGTTATATATCTTTTCCATACTCTCTTGCAGAGCTTCTCTTTCCTTTCCCCATTTTTCTTGTAGCTGCCTTTTAAAATCTTTTATAATTTATTCTAGGAGAACTTTATGTGAAGGGGGCCAGGACATATCCCCCTTTGGGGTTTTGTCTGGAGACTGTGATTAGTCTCCTCAGGGTTGGAAATCTGCTCTCTCTCTCTCTGTATAGAAGTTATCTATAGTTAAGTGTTCTCTTTGCTTTTTTACTCATTTGTTTTAAAACCCTTGAGGTCTGCCTTCAGGGCAAGGAGGTTACCAGCTTCCTCTACAGAACAGGGATAGATGGACAATAGCTGTCCTGCAAATGGGCTGCAAATAGAAGTGTGACTGCCCTGGGCAAAGCCCTGTGCAGCAGAAGTTCCTCTGCCCCAGACAGAGAACACCCTCTCAGCAGAAGTGTGGCCGCCCCAATAGCAGACTGTGGTCATACTGAGTCACCCCTGGTGTTGAGAGAGTTTAGCCAAATCCTGTTAAATTCTGGCGTTTTTTGTTTTTTTTTTTGGGGGGGGGTACACTCTACCTTTGGTGTTTGTGTAACTTCTCTGCTGATCTACTGCTTTGCAACCAAAGCAGTGCAACCAACCTGTGGTAGAGTCCTCCCAGCAAATTCTCCACCCACGGAGAACACGCCTGCCCCAGGTGTGCTTAATGTGCTAGCCTCTGTGTTCTGCCTCCCTGCCTGTGATGGCTTCCTCCCGACCGATCAGGACAAACCTTTTCTGGAGTCTTCCAGATTATCTTTTGCTGGTAATTTGTTGTACTCCCAATAGTAGTGGATTCTACCAGTCAAGCACTATTTGAGAGGCTGAATTTGGTAATCACTAGTGAGGATAGAAGGGGAAGTTAGAGTAAAGCATGTGTCCTCTCCTCTATCTTGACTCCGCCCCTCACAGATATGTTTTTTAATAAAACTTTATGTTTGACATCTACACTTAACAGAAAAACTAGGAAAAATTCATGTTTTTTAGAAAATCATTGAAGAATTTCTCTTATGTAACTCTAATATGATTTGATCTGTAAAGTTACAATTTAATATACAGCTTTCATGAACATAACAAATTTATATGTAAAACAAAGTACAATGATTAATTTATGTTACTAGGACTTGTTTGTATTGAATTTTGTTTTGTTTTGTTTTTTGTTTGTTTTTGTTTTGTTTTTTTTTGTTGTTGTTTTTGGGTTTTTTTATGGAGATGTTTTGTTATTGTTGTTGTTGTTTGCTAAATTCAGTGTTAAAATTGTTCTCATTTGTTAACAACTATAGCATTATTTGATCCAGCAGTGTCTCTACTAGGTCTATATCTCAAAGAGATCATATACAAGGGGATAGGATTCATATATGCAAAAAGTGTTTGTGGCAGCCCTTTTTGAACTGACAGGGAACTGGAAATTGATGGATACCCATCGGCTGGGAGATGACTGGATAAATTATGGTATATGAATGGTTCTGTAAGAAATGATCCACAAGATGATTTCAGAAAGAGCTGGAGAGACTTACATGAACTGATGCTTAATGAAGTGAGTAGAACCAAGAGAACATTGTATCTAGCAATTATTTATGTGATGATCAACTGTGATGGACTTGGCTCTTTTCAGCAATGAGGTGATTGCGGCCAATTCCAATAAACTGAAAGAGAATTGAGGACTGAATGTGAATCACAATATAGTATTTTCACTTTTTTTGTTTTTTGTTGTTTGCTTACTTGTTTTTTTCTTTCTCATTCTTTTTCTTTTTTGATCTGATTTTTCTTGAGGAGGATGATAAATGTGGAAATATGTTTAGAAGAATTGTATATGTTTAACCTAGACTTGCTGTCTCGGAGAGGAGTAGGAGAAGGAGGGAGAAAAGTTTGCAAAAAAATTGCAAGGTATTGCAAGAATGAATGCTGAAAATTATCTTTGCATTTATTTTGAAAAATAAAAAGGATTTTTTTTTTGTTTTGTTTTAAGCATAGTATTAGAGAGCAGAGCTAAGATGGCAAAGTAAAGACAGGGAATTACCTAAGTTCTCCCAAATTCCTCTCTAAACAACATAAAAATAACGACTCAAAATGATTTCTGGAGCAGCAGAGCCAGTAAAAGGACAGGATGAAACAATTTCTCAGCCTCATACTACTTAGAAGGTCAATAAAAAAGGTTCGTTTCTCTGGATTAAGAGTGGAGGGCAGTCTAGCTCAAGCCATCACCACCCCACAGCTCTGTAAGCCAACATCAACCTGATTCAAACCCCATGCCTCAGTGCAAGACAATAGTAAGTCTTGGGGGCAACTGAATTAGCAGCAAAACTTCTGTGACTCTCATTTCCTGGGCAATAAAGAGGTTGGATAACTGGCCAAAAGGAAATTACGGGAGATCCTCTGCTGGCACTGGGTTCAAGACTGTTGTTACATAGCCCATATGTGATTCTTGGTTATAATCTCAGGGCAAGAAGGAGAACTAGCAGGAATAGGGTCACTAACAGGCAAGAGTTATAGAACAGGAGAGATTAACCATATCTCTCTTTACATCATACTACCCTGGAAGAACTGAAACTCACTAACCCCTAGAACTACCTCTGAACCCAGCACCAGAAAAAACCTGAAGCTTGGGACAGTACCCCTTTCATTCTGGGAGCAGAGTTCAACTTTAACATAAAGTTAAAGTCAAGAAAAAAAGCTGGGAAAATTTATACTGACTTTATTTTTGTGGCAAGTCCCTTGTAATTTTGCTCATATAATTCCTGACTTTTCATTGATAGATGGATTCCCAAATATTTTATGCTCTCGACATTTGTTTGGAATGGAATTTCTCTTTGTATCTCTTGCTGTTGCAATTTATTGGTGATGTATAAAAATGCTGAGGATTTGTGTGGATTTATTTTGTACCCAGCAACTTTGCTAAAGTTGTGAATTATTTCTAATAACTTTTTATTAGAATCTCTGGGGTTTTCCAAGTATACCATCATATCATCTGCAAAGAGTGATAGTTTGATTTCCTCATTATCTACTCTTATTCCTTCAATCTCTTTCTCGACTCATTGCCGAGGCTAGCATTTCTAATACAATATTGACTAGTAATGGTGATAGTGGACAATCTTGTTTCACTACTGATCTTACTGGGAAAGGTTCCACTTTATTTCCATTACATATTATGCTTATTGACGGTCTTAAATATATGCTCCTGACTATTCCTTAGAATATTCTAAGGAATAGTCCATTTATTCCTATACTCTTAAGAGTTTTTAATAGGAATAGATGTTGGATTTTATCAAATGCTTTTTCTGCATCTATTAAGATGATCATATGGTTTTTATTAATTTGATTATTAATATGGTCAATTATACTAATAGTTTTCCTAATATTAAACCAGCCCTGCATTCCTGGTATAAATCCTACTTGATCATAGTGTATTATCCTGGGGATGATTTTCTGAAGTCTTTTTGCTAATATCTTATTTAAGATTTTAGCATCAATATTCATTAAGGAAATTGGTCTATAGTTTTCTTTCTCAATTTTCGATCTACCTGGTTTAGGTATCAGTATCATGTCTGTGTCATAAAAGGAGTTTGGCAGGACTCCTTCATCCCCATTTTCTCAAATAGTTTATATAACATTGGGGCTAGTTGTTCTTTAAATGTTTGGTAGAATTCACATGTAAGTCCATCTGGTCCTGGGGAGTTGATTAATAGCTTGTTCTATTTCTTTTTCTGAAATGGGACTATTGAAGTAATTTATCTCCTCCTTTGTTAATCTAGGAAGCCTATGTTTTTGGAGGAAGTCATCCATTTCACTTAAGTTATCAAATTTATTGGCATAAAGTTGGGCAAAGTAACTCCTTATTATTTCTCTAATTTCCTCTTCATTGGTAGAAAGATCCCCCTTTTCATTTGTAAGACTAACAATTTGATTTTCCTCTTTCCTTTTTCTGTCTATCAAACTTGTAAAGAACAATTAATTCCAATACTATGTAAACTATTTGGAGAAAAACTATGTAAAATATTTGGGAAAAAATAGCAAAGGAGTCCTTTCAATTCTTTTTTATGACACATATATAGTACTGATACCAAAGAACAAATGTAGTAACTAAATATAGGCCCATTTCCCAAAAAAATTAAATAAAATACTAGCAAGGAGATTATAGCAATACAGCACAAAGAGCCTACGTTATGACCATATGAGATTTATAGTAGATGCAGTATTAGAAAAACTGTCAGCATAATTTATCACATTGATAGCAAAACCAACTGAAATCATATGATTATCTCAATAGATGCAGGAAAAAAGTTTTTAGAATATGCCAATGTGGCATAGATGTTATGGATAGGCAGAGAGCACATTTAACCTCCCAAATACTGTACTGTATTCATCAAAATGCATTTTATATAGGTTATCAGAATTTATAGTACATATAATACATTGATGAAGACCTGTTCCAACCCAGGCAAATAGATCAAAAAAATAATAATGGGAGTGGGGAGAGAAATAGCAAGTAAAAGGAGAAGAAAAAAAAAAGAGTTTTTCCTCTTCAAAGAAATTCTAATTCTGAGGATAAGCTCTCCCCCAGAGATAAAAAGCCTGGGATTGCCCAGAAATCATTGCCTTCTTATCCTCACAGGAAAAAGACAAATTGTTCATAATTCTTCCATGATTCCTTTCAGCAAAGTGTAATCTAACTGGAGAAGTGGACAACTCTCTCCAGCTGTCCTTTTCTATTCAGACTAAATTCTGAAGATTCAGGATAAAACAACTTCTGGATACTTGGAGTACAATTGAAATGTCTCCAGTGGATCCTTGCCACTAAAAAGGCAATCCCTAAGGGAATTCCCAACTTATCCCAAATAGGACCAGCAAACTTAAGTAAAAAGAAGTAAAACAGAATCTGGTAAACTTCAGCTTCAGGTGACACTCCTAAAAAGCATTTGGTACTCCGGTTCTCTTGGAATCAGCTCTTGAAACCCCAACAAGTGCTCTGATAACCTGGTTCAGTTTACAACATCCCTTTGGAGGCTGTATCAGAGACTACAGGTCTAAATTACATGCATAACAAATTACATAATAGCAAAAAATAACAATCAACAAAAATGAAAAGCAATTTAGAGAATTCACTTGGAAGTAGAGAAGAATTGGGGATCATAGCAGGAGAATGAACAAGGGTTGTCTCTAGTGGTAGACCTTAATATAGGTACTGGGAAAGGCCACTATCCTTTACTGCATTATGTCCTTCTCTGCACTCTCTTGTCCTCCACTTTCCATAGAAGATTCTTAATGTTATTTGAATAAAATGTCTACAAAGAAAATATTTACATATATCATTTTATGAAAAGTATGAAAAAAAATTTTTGTTTAAAAAAAAAGGAGTTAATGTCATAACATTAAGCCAAACATAAAGTTTGGAAATCAGTCTCCTAATAAGAATTCTGGATTCTTACTCTCTTCTTTTCATTTAAATATCTCTTTTTTATAGTGTTATTGGTGTGAACTTTCATCTACCTGGATCTATGAATTATGAGTTAAAATCTTTAGGCTCTTCATATTGCTGCCAAGTAAAATTTAGACTTATTGGCCTGGTGTTACTGGATCTCCATCATCTGATGGTGGAGATCATTTTACTTCCCTCTATGTACACTGAGCATTCCCTAAGCAAACTGTACTCTTGTCAGTCTGCTTTCAAAATTTGGGTGTGTATTCGAATCTCCTCTTCTTTATCTACTTTTTTTCTTCCTCAGTGAGATGTCAGGACAGACATTGGGGCTAGACATATAGGTCTGGGAATCCTACCTCTGTCTAGAACTAATTATGGAGTCCAGTAGAACTGATGAGATTACCAAGGGACAAAGTATAGAAAGAGACGAGACCCTTGGTATAGACCCATACCTAGGGATAAAATAAGATCCTGCAAAGGAGTCTGAGAAGGATTAGCCAATAAGGGGGAAGAGAACCAAGTAGGTTAGTAGCATCATTGAAGTTAAGGGAAGAGACTCTGTGTCTGATAGTGTTAACTGTTAACAGTTTCAAAAAGTTTACCTAAAGCAATAGTAATTGCTAACATCTTATGGCATCTGCTATGTGCCAGGTATTATGCTAATACAGATATTCTCTCTTGATCCTCACAACTGTGTGACTTCTGCATTTTACAGATGAGAAAGTTTAAAACAATTAGAGTGACTTGTCCAGATTCTATGTTTGAGGCTAATTTTGAATCTAGGTTTTTCTGACACCAGACCTTGAATTTGTTGCACCATCTGTTGATAACTATAAGTATTGCTAGATTTTAGAAGGAGATTTACATGGTACATTATTTCTTTAAAGATCCCTTCTACTGTTAATACCCTAATATTTTACTTTTATTCATATTTGGAACTTGTAGATCATTGCAAATAAATGCATTTTATTAAGTGTTCACTATCTTTCAGGCAGTATGGTACTAAAAACAGTGGGAATACAAATATAAAAATATAACATTCTTTGATCTCAAGAAACTTATATTCTAACAGGGATTGTATTCCATATAATGCAGTGGTCACCAGGAAATAGAGGGTCTGGAGCCATTGGGACAGGGAATTATTCAGTAGGGCAATCAAAGGGAAAGAAGGTGGATGGCAAGACAGTAGAGGTAGACAGGCATATAAGATATGAAACAAGGCCTGGTCTAATGGTCTGGATTGTTTTAAAACATGCACTTTGAAAAGCAGAAACCATTATTTCATATTGCGATTTCCCATAGAACAGAACTTTTGCTAGAGCTGAGCACTCTTTATAGATTTTCGTTGTCTTGGTTGCAGTTTTCATTTTATATACCATCATCATTCAAGTGATAAAATAATATAGAAATGCTTTTGTAAATATTACAGTCTGAACTTTGCTTTGAAAAATATTCTTTTGGTCTACATTTATCACTCCAACAATATAATTAACCTTAGCCTCTTAATTCTGTGTTTTGTGGCAAGGGTCCTTCCCAAATTTAAATATAACCTATTTCCTTTTTGATATATAGAAACAAGATTTTATAAATGAAGTATGTTACTTGAACTAAAAAAGTTCTTTCAAATGGGGGCTGTCAGAAAAGACAGATAATATGCAGAATAAAGGGCAGATAACCTAGGAAGCAATCAGATGAAATGCCTGGATTTGTTACCACTTCATATCCATTACAAATGCTATTGAGGTAGCTAAGTAATCAGTGACAATGCCTCCATAGACTGATGCTGATTAAAAGTGATTTGAACTAATTTACCTAATATTACTAATTAGGAAACTCAGAATATTACTTGAAAAGTTGTTTTGATTGGGTATGTGACCAGAAATAGTATTTTTGTGAAGTTATTACTGTGTATGGAAATTTTTCCTGTTCTTTCCTCTGAATCCTTGCTATTGATTTCCAGTGTTTGGATTAGGAAGAAGAAAACTGAAAATTGATTATTTCGAGTTTGAGAGAGAAAAGAGTTTTTGGTAAGGAATCATTATCCAGAAGGCTTTATTTTCTATTTACCATTGCCTTCCCCTTTGTGTCATACTCTTGATTCCTGTCATAGATGAAATAGAACCAAAGAAATCTCTTGTCCATCTTTACTTGTAGATTCTTTAGAAAAAATTATAATTGAGAAATAATCAAATTTACCAGAGGATTGCATAGAATAGACCAGACATATACATCCTCTCTTTTAACTTATTAAAATATGCAAACCTCCTTGCTTCTCTTCTAGTTTTTACTCTAAATACTCATTTTCTGGAAATGGTACACTTTATCTCCTTGATAGGCCAGTTTTCTGGTACTAAGTGGAAACACTAAAAAGAATCATGATCCCAAAAGGTTTGAATTACCAGGTAATTGGTCATATGATCAGAACGTATAATAAAAAAGGTAAGAGGTTAGAACATACATTTCTATAGAATGTAGAATTTAGAAACCCATTTAACTAACTTGTTTATTCTCTTCCTAAGGAGTTTATCAATAACTGGTAAGCGCTCTCTCTCTTTCTCTCTCTCTCTCTGTATATGTGTGTGTATACTTTGAGTTGCATTATAAATCAGTTATGTCTTTTTTTTTTGCAAACCATTTGTTATGTACATAATGCACACAAAGGGCTTTAACAGTTAGGTGACTACATATTGCACAGAGTACTGGGCCTGGAGTATTGAAGACTCAATAGCTCAAACTGCTCAAACATTTTAGTTTATAAATAAAGTAACTTTACGTTAACTACAATAACAATTCAATTCAATACAATAACAATTCAAATAACAATTAAATTCATTTGTAGTATACATTGACCTTTCTTTAAAATGTATTATACTGTGCCCTGCCAGGTAGGTAAATCTAGTTAACTAACTATAAAGCTTGAAATAGTTGGGTAATAGAACAACTATAACAATAAATTAATTGAAAGAAAAAAAAAAACTTCTAGAAGCTCTTGTTCTAATAAGCTATAGCTGTTAGAAGTTCATTGAAATGAATCTTGCCTAATAATGTGCATAATTGAAAAAACTGCAGAATCTGGTTAAGCTAAATCTGTTAGTAATGTGATAATGGTAAGGTTTATGCTTGTGAAGTTTCAGATCAATGAATTTATATACAGATGCTAATTAGGAAAGATAAAAAAATCAAAAATGAGATTGTTATAGCACTGAAAATTCACTATTTTCATTATTCACTATATGAAAATTCATTATTTACTATAAGAGTAATCTGTTTAAATGAAGAAATAAATCATACAATTCAGTTCAACAGTTACTTATTAAAATGTTGCTGAAGTTCAAGGCGCTATGCTAGACACTCAGAATACAAAGATAAATTTTAAACAATGCTTTCTTACTGTGATGGTAGTTATAATATTTTGCATTTTAATCCCATCTATCTTTAACCATCTAATACACTTTTCAAATTTTGATGACATTTTTTTTTCTTTTTAATTTCTTGATTTCCCTGGATTCAGTTGATCTTGAAGTTGTGGTTATTTTAAGAAGTAGTAGCAGGAGGGAGAACTTTTTTAGTTTAGAGAAACCTTTTAGTTAAATAACCTTATCTGGAACAATAAATAATATACCTAGTTGAATAAAAGGTCTATTCTTTCAAAGTAAAAATTTTAAGTTACATGTAAATTAAAGTTATTATGTTGTAATCCCAAAATGAGAAATCCAAAGAGCTAGTTTAGTCTATCTCCTTTTTTTTGAATAGTTAATACTCAAATACAACTGAAATAATCTATATTTTTAAACCTCCACAAAGAAAAAGATTGTAATTATGTTATTAGACTGCTATTACTTCTTTTTTTGTCGAAGTATTACTCCCATGCCTCATCATGGCATGGATATGAATGTGCCTAGGTTTTTTAACTTTCTAAACATCTAAAACACAGCTTTTGTCAGGTCCAGTCAAATTGAAAAGGCTTTGAATGCATCACAGCAATAAGGCTATTTCTTTTTTTTTTCTTATTAATTTTATAATTATAACATTTTTTTGACAGTACATATGCATAGGTAATTTTTTACCACATTATCCCTTCTACTCCCTTCTGTTCCAAATTTTTCCCCTCCTTCCCTCCACCCCTTCCCCTAGATGGCAGGCATTCCCATACATATTAAATATGTTATAGTATATCCTAGGTACAATATATGTGTGCAGAACCGAATTTTGTTGTTGTTGTTGTTGTTGTTGCAAAGGAAGAATTGGATTCAAAAGGTAAAAATAATCTGGGGAGAAAAACAAAAAGTGCTAACAGTTTACACTCATTTCCCAGTGTTTCTTTTCTGGGTGTAGCTGATTCTGTCCATCATTGATCAATTGGAATTGGATTAGCTCTTCTTTATGTTGAAGATATCCACTTCCATCAGAATACATCCTCATACAGTATCATTGTTGAAGTGTATAATGATCTCCTAGTTCTGCTCATTTCACTCAGCATCAGTTGATGTAAGTCTCTCCAAGCCTCTCTGTAATTCCTCCTGTTGGTCATTTCTTACAGAACAATAATATTCCATAACATTCATATACCATAGTTTACCCAACCATTCTCCAATTGATGGGCATCCGTTCATTTTCCAGCTTCTAGCCACTATGAAAAGGACTGCTACAAACATTTTGGCATATACAGGTCCCTTTCCCTTCTTTATAGTATTTCCTTGGGATATAAGCCCAGTAGAAGCACTGCTGGATCAAAAGGTATTCACATTTTGATAACTTTTGGGGCATAATTCCAGATTGCTCTCCAGAATGGTTGGGTTCTTTCACAACTCCACCAACAATGCATCAGTGTCCCAGTTTTCCCACAGCCCCTCCAACATTCATCATTATTTGTTCCTGTCATCTTAGCCAATCTGACAGGTGTATAGTGGTATCTCAGAGTTGTCTTAATTTGCATTTCTCTGATCAATAGTGATTTGGAACATTCTTTCATATGAGTGGAAATAGTTTCAATTTCATCATCTGAAAATTGTCTGTTCATATCCTTTGACCATTTATTAATTGGAGAATGGCTTGATTTCTTATAAATTAAAGTAAATTCTCTGTATATTTTAGAGATGAGGCCTTTATCAGAACCTTTAACTGTAAAAATGTTTTCCCAATTTGTTACTTCCCTTCTAATCTTGTTTGCATTAGTTTTGTTTGTGCAGAAACTTTTTAATTTGGTGTAATCAAAATTTTCTATTTTGTGATCAATAATGATCTCTAGTTCTCCTTTGGTCACAAATTCCTTCCTCCTCCACAAGTCTGAGAGGTAAACTATCTTATGTTGCTCTAATTTATTTATGATCTCGTTCTTTATGCCTAAATCATGGACCCATTTTGATCTTATCTTAGTATGTGGTGTTAAATGTGGGTCCATGCCTAGTTTCTGCCATATTAATTTCCAGTTTTCCCAGCAGTTTTTGTCAAATAATGAATTCTTATCCCAAAAGTTGGAATCTTTGGGTTTGTCAAACACTAGATTGCTATTTTTATTCACTATCTTACTTTTTAAATTTCTTGTTGTATTTGTCCAATTGAGTTTTTAAATGAATTGTTTTGTTCTATGTTTTTTCCATTTCACAATTTTTTTTTATTTTTTTTAAGGAGTTATTTTCTTTTTCCGATTCACAAATTCTGTTTTCCTGGGTGTTCTTTATCTTTTCTATTTCAAATTTCAGGGAATTGTTTTCTTTTTCTGCTTTATCAAATATTTCTTTTAATGAGTTATATACCTTTTCCAAACTCTCTTGCAGAGTTTTCCTTTCCTTTCCCCATTCTTATTATAGCTCTCCTTTAAGATCTTTGAAAATTTCATCCGGAGAGCCTTGTGTGGTGGAGACCAGGTTATATCCCTCTTTGGTGCTTCTTCTGGACACAATCTGCTTTTAGTCTCCTCAGGGTTTGAAATCTGTTCTCTTTCACTATAGAAGCTATCTATAGTTAGAGCTCTTTGCCTTTTTACTCTTTTTTTTTTTTTTTTTTTTTTTTTTTTTAAACAAGTTGGGATGAAGTGGAACAGCTGCTCTGGGATATAGCACTGAATCAGTCCCATTGCTGTGTGGGTGTGGCCAGGTCCTATAAGATTCTGGTAATTTGGGGTACACTCTTTACCCTCTGTATTTGTGTTGGATGCTTTATAGCTTCTCTGCTGATCTATTGGCTTACAACCAGGGCAGAGTAGCCAACACTGTGGTAGAGTCCTCTCCATAGATTCTCTGCTTTGAGGAGACTCCTGCCCCCCACCCCCAGTCTGCTCAGCATGCACTGGTCTCTGTGCCTATCTTTCTGCCTGTGCCTAGTCACTTCCTCCCGTGCCTACACTGGATCAAAACAGACCTTTACTGATGATGTTTGGGAATTATCTTCTGCTGGTAATTTGTTGTACTCCCAATATTTGTGGATTCTGCCACTCTAGCATTAATTCAGAAGCTGAATGGCATAATTTGTGTGAGGGTAGCAGGAGATCTCAGAAAGAAGCATGTGTCCTCTCCACCATCTTGGCCAAAAATCCAAAGCAAAGATGTCATATGGCATGGGAGAAGGGATAGGGGAAAGACATGAGGCAGAGTGCTGTGATATATTATAACCCCAAGAGGGAGTCAGGAAAGATGATGTGAAACATAGACAAATTTATGGGGAAATTTAACTTCTGGGATGTGGCATTCCTTGGATTTCTTGGCTGGACACAAGAAGATGGGACAATAAGGTTAAACTGATCCCCATCAGTGTCCTTCCTGCTTGCCTCAGTGAGCAATTCCATCAATATTTCATTCTTTCTCTGCCAACTGCATCCAATTATTGAGGACTTCCTCATAGATATATGTTCATATATATGTACATAGATGTGTTTTGTGTGTGTGTGTATATATGTATGTATATAGCATATGTGTTTACATATGTGGATTTATACATACATAGATATAAAGCTTTGAAGTCAGTGTTTGTGCAGTTTTGATTTTGCTTTTTTACCTATCACCAGAAAGGCAGCATGATACAATAGAACAAGAATTGGTTGGATTTGGAATCAAAGCATATTTGGTCCAAAACCTTGAGAATGGATTGTCTCTAGAATCCTTTCCAACTCTAAATTTGATCCTATTATCACTTTATTTGTCTATATATATATATATATATATATATATATATATATATATATATATATATATAATATATATATATATATATATATATATATTATGTCAATATGCCACAACTTATTCATCTAGTCTCCTGTTTGGATTTTTTTTTTTTTTTGACATGTGAGTGTGTCTAAGGTTGTTTTTTGCTCTTGCAAATACAAAAAAATTTTTTTTTCCTTTTTTTCCCCCTTGAAAAATAAGTATATGTTTATGCATGTATGATTTTGTAATATTTTTGTATAAGCAAGCTCATTTTTCCTCTTCATGATATTTTTTTAATTTTAATTTTTAATTTTAATTTTATTTTAATTTTCCTCTCATGATATTTTTGGAAGAATCCTAGAAAATGGAATCTTTGAGTTAAAAGGTAGATTCTCCAAAATATTAGCACCTGAATGTACTGCCAGCCACAGTATCTGTTTTCTGTCTTACTAACATTGGACTTTACAATTTTTCTTATTTCTTCTGCTCTAATGGATAAAGTAGTCTATTGAGGTCATTTTTATTTTCATTTCTCTGATTATTAGAAAGTTTGACTATCTTTTCATATGTCAATTAAGTTTATGATTCCTCCAGCCTAAATTGACTTTTCATGATTTTTTACCTTTGTTCCTTTGAGGATTATGAAGAACTTGTTTTATAGCTTTTGTTAAATTTAAAATTCCTGTGTACTGTTAAAATGGAAGAAACCTCAAGTCCAAAATGGGGAACCTGGAATAAACCAAAGTCAGATCACAATTTTTATAAAAGTTACTAATGCATTTATTGCCTGAGAAGGAGTTATAAACTGGAACAATGAGATAAAATCATTAAACATCTGTTCCAAAACCTAGTTGGAAAGGGTTTTTAAACTTTTCAAACCAAAAAAATGCAGGGAATTGGGCAGGTCCTAGAAAGGAATGAGGCAGGGAACACCCTTCTCAAAGAGAGGGGGAGATCTAGGAAACCTGGAGGAGTGAGGAATTCCAGGTTTCTAACTTTGACTCTTTGAGATACAAATTAGAAGGCATTCTTGGTAATAAGTAGTTCTAGGCTTCAGCATAAATAATAAAATAAGGGAATGTCTCCAAAAAACTAAAAATGGGGATGTGTTCAAGAGCCCTATAACCAATAGCTCAGGGTAAACCCTGAAGCAAACTTCAAAGCTGGTATGAGCTTAATTGGCTTCAAAGTTCATGATTTTCTTCATGTTGAGCTGATTTATTCTAAATCATAGCAAAGGATTATTGGTATCTCAAGCTACTCTGTATCTTATCTAATATATCTACTCCTTATATAGCCATTCTCAGTTACTTGAATAATTGGGGAGGCTCATGTTAGCCTACCCTTTTTCATACTATGCATCAGTTCCCTATAGTCTTAATGTCAACTTTGTCATATGTTTGACAAATATTTTTCTATTCTGTTTCTTTTTATTTCACTTAAAACATTATTTTATGTTTATTTAATCAAAGAATTGATTTTTGTCTCCAATGATTTCTTTTTGTTTGATAAAAAAGGTATATTATTTCACTTGTTTTGGGTTTTGAAATCATAATTTAGTGCATGATGTATGCTCTAGATCCATACTTTTTTTTTTCTTCATATCATTTAAGATTTATTTTTTTAAAAAAAATTTTTGTGAATGATTTATATATATATATATATATATTTATATATACATATGTGTATATATATATATATATATACACACATACATATATATAGCTTTTTATTGACAAAACATATGCATGGGTAATTTTTCAACATTGATCCTTGCAAAAACTTCTGTTCCAACTTTTCCCTTCCTTCCACCCTCTACCCTATATGGCAGGTAGTCCCATACACGTTAAATATGTTAAAAGTATATGTTAAATACAATATATGTATACATATTTATACAGTTATTTTGCTTCACAAGAAAAAATAGATTTATAAAGAAGAACAATATCTTGGGAAGAAAAACAAAAATGCAAGCAAACAATAACAGAAAGTGTAAATGCTATGTTGTGGTCCACACTATTTCCCAAGTGTTCTTTTGCTGGGTGTAGCTGATTCTCTTTATCACTGATCAATTGGAACTGATTTGGATCCTCTCATTGTGAAGGGGGCCACTTCCATCATCATATAGTATTATTGTTGAAGTGTATAATGATCTCCTGGTTCTGCTCATTTCACTTAGCATCAGTTCATGTAAGTTTCTCCAAACCTCTCTGTATTCATCCTGCTGGTCATTTCTTACAGAACAATATTATTCCATAACATTCATATACCATAATTTGCTCAGCCATTCTCCAATTATTGGGCATCTATTCAATTTCCAGTTTCTAGCTACTACAAAAAGGGCTGCCACAAAACGTTTTTGCACATACAGGTACCTTTCCCTTCTTTAATATCTCTTTGGAATATAAGCCCAGTAGTAACACTGCTGGATCGAAGGGTATGCACAGCTTGATAGCTTTTTGAGTATAGTTCCAATATGCTCTGCAGAATGATTTGGATCCAAACTTTTCTTTGTTTTTTTGTTTTGTTTTGTTTTGTTTTTTATTTTTTTGCATATTTCCCATGATGTTTTTACTGAAGAGAGGTTCCTTTCTCAGTTTATTAAAGTACAGATACAGCAAATACTAATTTTTCATATTTAGTTGATTGTTTCTCAATTTTCTATTCTATTCTACTGGTCCATTTTTCTATTTTTTTATCAATAGCTTTTTAAAAAAATAATTATTCAATTAAAGTACATTTTGATATTTGCTCATTCTTGTCTTTTTCACTTATTTTCATAGTTCTTTATGTTCTTGTTAATGTTTTTTTCCATATGTTTTCTGTTATAATTAATTCTATCCTCTTGGTATTTTGATTGACATTTTATGAAATCTCTGTATTCAGGAAATTTTGCCATTTTTACCGTATTTTCTTAACCTAGCACACCAACATTTTCTTTTAACAGTTTAGCTAACATTTTATTTTGGCAATATCTGTCAACACATGTATGAATCTAATATATTTTTTCAAAAGTTAGCAGCAAGAAAAGTTTGGCAAGTCAGCTAGAAAGAATTTAACTTTACTATAGGTCTGAATTATCAAGCATGTGTGACACCATTGCTGCTGTGGTACAGGAGAAAGTGCTAGAATTATTTGCTGGTAATAGTCCCCAGTATCAGTTGTCATAGATCTTATGATTGATTAGTAATTTTTAGCCTTTGATAGCAAATATATGTGCAGAGTGTTTAGAAAAATATCAGTACTCTATGTTTGCATAATTGCAAACAGAGGAAAACCAATAAATGTTTTCACTTATATACATTTTCAAAAACCATGAAATTCTTTTATACTTCTGCTTTTGGGGAAACCCAAATATTTTTATGTTTTATAAATTTTGATTTTTATTTGTTTTTAACTTTTTTTTTTTTTCTTCATCTGTTTTAAGTGGGCTTACCTGTATGTAATGTTCTGATTAGCTTTCAGGAAGTCTCTTAGACCAGATTTGGTTTCTGCAGAGTAATCACCACAAGAATAGTCAGGAATAAAGTTCAAAGTCTTTATCTTTTTCACAATCTGTCAGTCTGTCTCCTTCTCCTGGGACCTGGCTAGCTTTCTGAAGGCCTTCTGGAATGGGTCTTGGTTTCAGTGGAGGAATGCAGGAGGCAAGAGAGCCACTAGAGGCTGGTCAAGTCTTCTTTCTCAAAGTGCAGGAGGCAAGAGAGCCACCATAATACTGAGCTAAGATGGAATGGCTCTCATCTCAGTGGAGAAGTGAAAGAGACAGGACAGCCACCAAGAGGGTCTTTGAGTCTTTGTTCCTCCCAGATCTCTTAGCTCATCATCATAGATATCAATCTTGTAGAATAGGTGTCAACTTGCAGAACTATACTAAGTGCTAAGTACATGTAAAATAGAGAATCATTATCTTAATGTCATTGAGTTAACACCTTGTTGGAAGATTAAATTATACTGAACTAGAGAACTATTAATCACCATGCTAAACTAGATAACCATTGTCAGTTCTACTGAGTTAACACCTTGTTTCAAGTATACTTCTCCCAAGTTCTGGTTCTCTGTATTTATCTACCTAAAAGAAGAAACTCAAAAAGAATTATTGATGTAATAATTTCATTATATTCTCCTTGTGATTGTTTAATTGAAACAATATCCCTAACCAGTAAATAAGTGCTATGGTATTCACCATCAGAAAAAGGGCTTCATCAGTTTTTTCCTTTGTATTTGTCCATTTTACTAAAACAATCAGAGAAAAATTTTTAGAATCAATATTTATTATTTCACTAGTAGTGAATAATGCCCCACAAAGGAGGCAGCAAGGTGGTAGAATGGGTAGAGTACAAGGCTTGGTTCGAGTCAGAAAGACTCATTTTTCTGAGTTTCAATTCATCCTTATAGACATTTACTACCATTATTGCCCCAAGCAAGTAACTTAACCCCATTTTCCACCATTTCCTCATCAGTGAAATGAGATGGAAAAGAAAATGGCAAACCAATCTAGTATCTTTCCCTAGAAAGCCACAAATGCCATCACAGGGTCTGACATAACTGAAAAACAACTGAACAATAACAAGATTCCTACAAAAGCCATAAATTCTAAAATAGGGTTCAAAGACTTTAGGTTTTGGTTTTTTCCATGAAGAAGGAAGAAATGGCTAGATCTGTGATTTAACTTAGCTTAAGTCCATTTATCCTTTTCTAAAATATAGTTTTGAACCATTTCAAGAAATATTGTTTACATTTCTTTACATTTAAAAAAGGAAGTATTTGTCTTATTTATTTAATTAATTAATTTGCTACAGAGCAGTGTGAAAAATAAGATCCAATTCCATAGAAAACTAGAAAAAGCAACAATAAAGCTAAAAGCAGAAACAAAAAGAAAAGGGAAAAAAATATTCTTCCTACTAAGGGCATAAGTTGTAATGAAACAAATTAAAATTTTCCCCTAACCAAAATGCACTGTTAACTAGTTATTAAATATCACCTTCAAAAAGACTCTTGAAACCATCAGACTAGCCTCCTAGAGTCAGGGCTCTGACACCTCTGGGAGAACACAAAACTAAGATAGTACAGAAACAGAAAGATTCTTCTTGAGATCCTGGTATTCTGACCAACCAAGAGGACCACAGGTCTTCAGATTTATGAGCCCTAGCTTTTATATCTAGGTTAATTATATTCAAAAAAGGCAAGTTAACATGTAAGATGCTTGCTAAATAGCATAAATAAATATTCATTTAATAAATACACAATGAATTGAACAAAATTTCTCTATTGGAAATAATTAATAATTATTATCCATCCCTCCCCTTTTTGAATACTACATTTTAATACAAATTCTTTTATAGAATACTAAGCAATTCAGTGGCCTTTCAAAGACATTTTCATTTCTTAATTTAATTATTAATTTAACTCAATTTTAATTTCTTAACAGGGAAAATAAGGAAAGATAGTTGTTTTTTGTGACAAAGTACTAAGTAGTACATTGGAATTTAAAGCCTTTCAGACAGGTTTTACTTAACTTACTTATTCATACTTTACTTTGCTTAGACTACAATACTACTTCATTAGTATTCCTACAAAGAGAGGAGCAAGGTGACATTCCTTTGCTTACATCTAAAAATTAAGATCACATCTATACCTATAGCAACATCCAAACACAAAAAATGCAATTTTGACTTTTCACGCATCCATTCTCCCCTTTTTGTTCATTTGTTTGCCTGCCAAAGCTGGCATGCCACTTACTAATTTTCAAATCTTAACAAAGTAGTGCATCCTGACAAAAATAATATATACTGATTTCTTTTCCCTGACATTTAAACTAGAGTTTAAAGAACAGCAGGCATTATGGGAAATTTTAAGTGGAAGCTGTCAAACAGAGCTGCCTATTCTGGACAGTAAAGGGTCATAGAGAACATGAAGGTTGGTTATCAAGCGTGGTAAATCATTAATACTTGAAAAAAGCTGCTTCACATGTAGAAATAATATACATGTCCCACACAAGGTAAATTTTTGAGTTCTAGAAGGCTCTTCTCCCCAAATCCAGTCACATTCTATAGTGTTCATTTACAAGATTTTTTCCATTGAAATGACATTTAGAAAGTCTTTCATATCTAACTTAACAGCTTCTAATTCTAATGTTATTTTAAATAATAGACTGTTATAAAGAATCCTTCAGTGCTTTCATGAAGACATTATGGTATTGAATTGACAGTAATCAATTTTAGGGGATTTCTTCTTATTTCTGTTTTTGTTTTCTACACTCATTTTAGGTTTTAACATTTTTAAATTAAATTTTGTTTAATGTATACAAACAACTGCATTAAAATTTCACTTTCAATTATATCACTTCCTTTTAATATCTTCAACTGATGAAATTGTTACAACTTTTCTAATCCTTCTTGAGAATTATGAATCCCAAGGTTATTTAACATGCTTCATTGTCTTGCCTCTAAATCTTTGTGTAATGTGCTAAGCCATCAGGCTAGTTAATCAAGCAGTTGGAATTATTCTCCTAATGCTTCTTCAAGTATTAACTAATTCACTGATTAAATTATAAAATGAAAACAATTTGGGAAATAAATGTAGGTTACCTTTGGATTTTTTCTGCAAATATCATAGCTATTTCTGTATATGATTTCTGTATTAATTTGTTTAGAGAAATCAATCTGTTTCATAATGTATTAAGCATTTTAGCTCAAAACTGAAATGTTATCATCTTTGTACATTAGCAACTATTGTGTAAACATGCATACAAATAGCCATAATAGGAATTATAATAATGTCAATACACTTCCTTTCAGATATTTCTCAGATGTCTTGCTCATCTAGAACAGAGGTTTCCAACACTTAGCAACTTCGTTGCTATGAAGATTTTTTAAGTCAGTATATGGCTGCAGGGATCCTTTTTGTGGTTTAGTGGCCCCTATTACTTTTTTTTCCCAATTTTTTTATTATAACTTTTTATTGACAGAACATATATGCCTGTGTAATTTTTTACAACATTAACCCTTGCACTCACTTCTGTTACAACTTTTCCCTTCCCTTCCTCTACTCCCTCTCCTAGATGGCAGGCAGTCTTATACATGCTAAATATGTTATAGTATATCCTAGATAAAATATATGTGTGCAGAACTATATAGTTCTCTTGTTGCACAAGAAGAATTGGATTAAGAAGGTAAAAATAACCTGGGAAGAAAAACAAAAATGCAAGTAGTCCACATTCATTTCCCAGTGTTCCTTCTGTGCATGTAGCTGATTCTGTCCATCATTGATCTATTGGTACTGAACTAGATCTTCTCTTTGTTGAAAATATCCACTTCCATCAGAATACATCCTTATACAGTATTGTCGTTGAAGTATATAATGATCTCCTGGTTCTACTCATTTCACTCAGCATCAGTTCATGTAAGTTTTTCCAAGCCTCTCTATATTCATCCTGCTGGGCATTTCTTACAGAACAATAAATAACATTCATATACCATAATTTACCCAACCATTCTCTCAATTGATGGGCATCCATTCATTTTCCAATTTCTAGAGTGGCCCCCATTTCTATTTGAGTTTGTCATTACTAGCCTGGCACAAATCTCTTAACCTGGATTTGCCTCAGTTTCCTCATCTGTAAAATGAAGGTAATAACATCTGCCTCACAGGATTGTTGTGAGAATCAAATAAGATATTTATAAAAGCATTTAGTACAGTGCCTGACATCGAAGGCTTATTCTCTTCCCTTTCCCTTACTTCTTATTATAGAAGTATACCTTTATCAATTTATCTTTGTAGTTTCTCTGATAATAGTCATGGTAGCATTGTGCTTAGTATATTTCAACTTTTTAAAAACAGATCAAGAGTAAAACAACTAATTGCTCTGTCACAAAGGAAGCAAACAGTTCTGGATATTTAAAAACTTCTCCTTTTCCAAAATTGAGCCTAAAGTTTTAAATCACCAGTACAATGAATAGAATTTATTTAGTTCTCCTAATGCTAATACAAGTATCCATTTGTAGTCACGTCTGAATATTCTTAGTGATTTGTAAATATGCATTTCACATAGTTTATCAAAAGACATTTGAACAGTGATTAGTGTTTTTGCTTGTTCTTAAAACATGATATGAAATCATTCTGAGTGTCTCAGAAACCATTTATGAAGTAAAATTGCCCTTTCTAATGATTTACCACCTTCTGCCCACAGTATGAAATTCTAAGTACTAGTTGACTAGTTGGCTCAGAGTGACTGTCATATTTTGTCATAATTGCTACCTATTACATTGCTACAATAGGCAATTTGCCCAGTACAGAAATGGGAATATTACATAGTACAATACTTTATTCATGACCATAGCTTGTCATTCCCGTTTTTGTAAATTGAGCTGGAATGAGAAACTTAATCTTTGCTACGTAGTTTTAAAAATGTATACATTGGATTATCAATAATCTAACACTTCAAATTAGTATTAGCAAATACTGTATCTACTCTCATATTTTGTTTTTTTGGAGGAAGCCCAAACAATTCCATGTACATAATTTGCCTTTTTTGGACTCTTGTCAAAAATTTTATCCAACTTCATTTCATCTATTTCGGCTTCTATATCTGAGCCTACCTGGTCCAGAATTTAAATTCTTCTCATTCTCTTTGCCTTAAACCTACCTCAATGAAATAATATGAAGATTAGCCAAGTCACCTCAGGTTTGGCAAGAGAGGTCTTCAAAGCCAAAAGTCCAAATCATTAACTTAAATTTTTTTCTATACTATTCTTCCTATAGAACCACTAGTTCTATTAAGTATCAGGCCTGAATAGGAGATCTAAAGTTCAAAAAAAGGGGGGGGGTGCATTCTTCTGGAATTCTCTCTAAGGCTGGCAAGAAAGTTCAAAAATGAGTATTACATCTTGCTACCATCCCATATATTGATTTCAAGTTTTCAGAATCTGTCTTCCTCTTCCTAACCCAGTTTTCCCCCAGTTTACTCAACTTTGAATTGGAAAAAAAAAAAAAAGTAAGGTGGAAGAAAAAATGTTTATAAAACAATTCCAAAATGAAAAATCCTTTGATTCCTGTTATCTTATATTTTATCTAAATTGTTCAATGATTTTGCCTTGCTAACGGACTTCATGGGAATTTTAGACTACAAGAGGATTTTGATCATAGACAGTTTCTTTCCTGACATGTCTTATAATTTATTAATACAACTATCATACTAGATCATATTATAATAATTTAAAAATGTTTATCTCACAAAACATAACTATTCTATAGGTTTCTTTCAGGTTATATTGTGATACTAGCACAGAAGGGAGATGACCTCTGGAAGCAAATGGATACTGAACTTTAATGAGAGTGGAGAAAGAACAGAGGGAAGCAGTGCCTAAGAGATATGAATTTAGATATTTATTAAAATTTAGATGAAGACTAGAGAAAACAAAGAAAATTGTTAGAAGGAAAACAAGCCTGGCAAGTCAGACAACACACTTTAAAAAAAAAAAAAAACAGTTATTAGTGATCCATTCACTTTATACAGAAATCTTATTTATCTTAACTATGAAATTATATTTATAAATTTTGAACCACCCCAAATTTAAAAGATACATTTGGAAACTATAGCAAATTCAGTAATTTCAAAATAAAATGGGAAGGAGGAAAATGTAATGTACAAATAGCAAGATAATGTAACTAGTTAGGATTTGAGAATTTTTTTAAGCTTAAAATTAAATCATTTCATGTCATAGTTAACATAAACAATACATATATATTAAATAAAAACAAAATCATATTGTAACCAGAAGAAAATTTGAATATTTTTTGTTACACAGAACATGACTACCCCTTATAGCCTCTGAGTCATCTACTTAATGACTTAATAAAATGTGTTTTTTATTACACTCAGCATTTTGGAGCTACTAAAGAACTGGATGCATCATTTTTTGTAGCCTGCATTACCCACAAATTTACCAGACACATTATAATCCGATACCTTTATTAGTCTTGATGGTTAACGATGAAGGACAAACATGAGCACAATGTGTGCTTTTTAAAAATGTCACTCTGCACTCTACAGTATAGTCTAAATCTTTAAATTGGCAATATTATAACAAGGTACAGGCAGTCTCTGAAATATGAACATTTGACTTACGAGCTTTTTATGCATGAAAATGGCTATCCCTATTACCAGAGCCCATGCTACCAAACTTGTTACTGCCTACCATGTCAGTTCAGTGTGCTGTGATATGAATCCACTGTATTCCAAGGCCCAATATTCCCTCAAGGGAAATTGGTTTCACATGCATCCAAGTTCAAAACTGGTCAGCCTAACCCCAAAGAGGGTTAGGTTCTCCCTCTATATTGTTAATGTTCCCATTAAGGGATTCTTCCTGGACAATCCTTAAAACAAAGTTCATGTCTAGAGTCTCTTCAGGTCTGGGTCATAGTATCCTTTCTCATAAAGGCAACATGGACGTGAATTATGGAAAAGCTTTTATTGTTTTCACTACATAAATTGTATAATAGACAAGAGATTTAAAGGACTTCATAAACAAATAAAGGAAACAGGTCATTTTAAAACAATAGATCATTTTAGTGATTATATTTCCCCTAGAAGGGAAAGCCATTTTGTGGAACTATCAAAGAAATAGTTTACATTCCCTTTGAAGTTTTACTGTCTGAACAATTCACAATAATTATTGAGAAGGACTGACAAGATCCCAGTCTCCTAGTCCTTTATCACATGTCTTTAGATGTCTAGCTTCATGGCAGTCCTACTGACTGTCCTCTGAGATATTTGGTTTATTATTCTTTCCTTTTCTTTTTAATTCTTTTTTGGAATACAAACTTAGAAGGGGTATTGCTTAGTCAAAGGATATACACTGTATTATAGGCCTTTGAGCATAGTTCCAAATTGCTTTCTCCAGAATGATTGAATCAGAATACAACTTCACCAACAATACATTAATTACTGTTTTATTTCCACATCCTTTCAAAAAATCGTCATTTTCTTTTTCTATCACGTGTGAGATGGTAGTTAAAAGGGGTTTTAATTTGCATTTTTCTCATTAGTAATGATTTAGATCATGTTTAGTGAGTATAGTTTTGATTGCTTTGTCTAAAAACTATATTTAACTGTTTACTGAGAAATGACTCTTATTTCTATAAATTTGACTCCATTTTCTATGTTTAATATAAGAGAAATTCACTGTAAAATTTTTTTCTTTCACAATAATTGTTACTCTCCCCCATTGCTCATGATGTTGTAAAGCTAGAAACATCTTTTTATCATTGTTGACCTATGTGCAGAAAAAGAAAAGCAGGTATCCACAAATTAGGGCATCTTTGGGTCCCCATTTTCTAGTTATTTAGACAAGTATGTTTCCCAGTTTAATATGCTTTCATTGCTAGATTCAGTTGCCACTGAGAGAAGAATAGAAATCTCTTACTCCCTTCTTGAAAGACAAAGAGAGAATGGTTCAAAAGAGCCAAAATGACTTCTTCAGATCACTTCTCTAGGATAATGGAAAGTTCCTTCATGAAGACTCCTCTCACCCTTCTCACTTTCCCCCATTCTCAGTTATCAGTCATTTTTAGTATCTTCTGCATATCAGAAATTCCTTGTCATGTCAGCAAAAATTACCCTCATTACCTGAACCCCCTACCACCATATGTGGTGTCAACTTGATTTTTAATGTACAGACAATGTTCAATTATGGTTAAGATCCTAGACTTACATATTTTTATCATTTGGTAATACATGGTAGACATAGCCAAAGGCTTTTGATTGTATATGGTGTCATTCACAATGATTGTTTATTGCACATTAGTTGAAAACAGCTCAGAAATTTATCAGTCATTAAAAGTATTATTATTTTCTTGTACTGCTTAATTATGTTAGAAAACAAATGAGAGTTACAATTAATATTATTTAAATATACAAAATAAAAATTTTATATTTCCCCCCCCCCAAAAAAAAAAGATCCTAGACTTAGGCAATTAATTTTTTTTTTAAGAGGAGGGGCACCTCTTATGTGCTAGATAATAAGATTCAAAGGTAAAAACCCCTAAATTCAAGGAACTTATATTTAAGAGAAGAAGGAGTAAGAGAGGGAGGGACAGATAATGTAAAACATATAAAACATTTATATTTAACCTGGGGATAGGGGGATAAGGCTTCATGCAAAAAAATGGTACTTGAGTCTCAAAAGAAACCAGACCTAAGGAGATAGACTATTCCAGGCAAAAGTGTCAACCAAGGATGGATATGTGTGTGTGTATCTTTATATAAATCTATGAATCATTTACAATGAAAATTGAATTCATGGAATAAGATGAGGTTATCAAGTGATAGTAGAAATAGAAAAGAGAGGAGGACTCGGAACTGATCCTTAATGTACACTGACAGTTAGTAGAATTAATGTAAGTTATCTAGCAAAGGAGACCAAGAGCGAAAATCCAGAGAGAAAAGCACATCCAGGAATTTCTAAAACAGGGGGGAAATATTTTTTTTTTTAATCTTGTTACCTTTACTTTTTAATTTTTATTTTCAGTTCTAAATTCCCTTCTTCTCTCCATCCTCCCTGCCTTATTGAGAAATAATGAAATAAAATACTCATCATACATATGAAGTCATGCAAAACATATTTGCCCATTAGCCATGTTTGGAGTGGCGGAAGGAACCAAGAGTAAAGAAACAAAGAAAAATATTTCAGTCTGCATTCAGAGTCCATAAGTTCTCTATCTGGAAGAAGATAGCATTTTTCATCATGAATTGTATTTATACAAATAAGTCCTTTTCCTTATTCCAAATTGTTCTCCACAATGGCTGAACTAGCTTATCAGCAATGCATGAGTAATTCCTATTTTCCCTCCAACATTTGTCATTTTCTCTTTTTGTTAGCCAATCTGATAGATATGAAGTAGTACAACAGAATTGTTTTAATTTAATTCTCTAATTATTAGTGGTTTTGAGCATATTTTCATATAATTATTGATGGCTTTGATTTCTTCTGAAAATTGCTTATAGAACAGTTCTTAATTTTTCATTGTCATGATTCCTTTTGATAATGGATCCCTTCTCTGAGTAATGCTTTTAGATTGATAAAATAAAATACATGAGACTCAAAAGAAACTAAATTGAAATAAGTATGTAATTTTTTTCCCATCCAACTTCATAAACCATCTGAAATCTAAACAAAGAACACTTAGGGATCTGTGGGCCCCAGATAAAGAACACTTTTTCTAGAAGGAAATTATCAGAGTAAAATCTTACACAGCCAAAGAGAACGTTACAAATTGAGATATATCCATTAAAATAATTAGTAATTTTGTAGAAAATAATTTCATTTGAATGATAATGTTAAAAGCCAGATTTCAGAGATTTTAGGAAAAATGAGAAGGAGAGACCACACAAAACAGTTTTTTCAAGGAAGAGATGGTAACATCTAATAAACAAATAATAAAATTGGAGGAGAAAGGGATTTCTCTATGAACAATGCAGAAAAATAATGGAATCCTTACAGTTAGGAAATTCCATCGAACCATAAACTATAATTTCATCTTTCTTTCCCTTAGCTCGTGTCATCTGCGAGAATAATTTGGCTTTCAAAGATCAGTCTACTCACTCCAACATCATATTGATTTTGTTGTTCCCTGACTATTATTGAATTGGGAAGTCTAGTTCCAATTTCAGAAAATAAATGAAAGGCTCTATTAGCAGCTCCTTACATTGTTTCACTGCACTTAACAGTTTTTAAGGTTGCCTTGCCATTTAATATAAATTTTTCTTTTCAAAGTTGTTCTTTCATGCTTGAAATCTGTCAAGAAGCATTTAAGTATTTACACTATGGTAGGCAGTGTTTATGAAGTAATATCTTAGAATTCTAGGAATTGGGAATTGGAAAGATATTACATCCCTGTGGTATTCGTGGATAAGGAATCTTCCCTTGTGTAGACTCTTTTTTGTAAAATGGATTCTCTGCTTCTTTCTAGAAATTATTTGTTGGAAATTTTCATATCTCTGCTTGTAAGCAGCAGCTGTTTCCCCAGCTAGCCCCTTCCATACCTTGATATGTGATATTGAAGATGAGTGAACATCTAAATATATCTTAGCAAGATTTCATCGTCTCCTCTGATTCACAGGTGTGGAAGTGATAAAGCACTTGACTGTGCCATCATCAGCTAGGAAGAATAACTAGAGCTTAGGATATGGTTTATCACTTGAGGTAGTAAGTAGGAATATCTAACAGAATCTGCCACCCAAAGCAATAAGCTTGTTCTTTTCCTTAAAAGGCACTGAAATTGTCCTTGAGACTTAATTGGTTTAGGAAACTAAATCTTAGAGGTTGACTTAACTTCCTGATTCCCTGACAACAGAGATTCAAGAGGAGTTCCACTGAGCAAAAACTGTTAATGATATCTTAATGAGATATGATATAAAACAATTGATCATCTTTTTCTATTTTTTATTTAGTTGATTTAATACATATTCATTTCCCCTTTCAATGAATATTTAAGTTTCTATTATGTTCAAGGTATCACTCTAGGTACTGTGAAGAATTTAGGTAGAAGCCTTGGTCTTCAAACTTTTAGTGGTAAAGGTGAGGCGTTTTTTAAAAAGTCATAGCATTAATGAAATATTTACTAAGTGCTTTCTAGGTGCAAGTCTGTGTTGGGCTTTAAGGATAAGAATGAAATGAAATAGACCTTGGCATTCAGGACCCTACTAGACTGGAGAATACCACATACACAGATAAATCAATAAGATAAGACTACTTCAGAAAGAAGAGATCACTAACACATAGGAAAATCCTTATGGGGGGCGGGGAGGAATGTAGGACCTGAGCTTAGTTCTGTATGAAGAATAAAATGAAGAGATAGATGGGTGATGTGGGGAAAGAATGTGCATTTTAGTAGTTGGCCAGACCATGAATGGCCATAAATGCTAGCCTGGGAGATTTTATTTTTGGCTTAAGTGTGATGTTGGTATTGGTTTGCCACTACAAAAGGGCTGCTACAAACATTTTTGCACATGTGAGTCCCTTTCCCTCCTTTATAATATCTCTGGGATATAAGCCCAATAGAAACACAGTGCTGGATTAAAGAGTATGAACAGTTTGATAGCCTTTTGGGCATAGTTCCAAATTGCTCTCCAGAATGGCTGAATCAGTTCCCAAGTCCACCAATGTATTAGTATACCAATTTTCCTACATCCCCTCCAACATTCATCATTATCTTTTCCTGTCATCTTAGCAAATCTGAGAGATGTATGTATCTGAGATGGTACCTCAGAGTTGTCTTTCTTAATTTGTATTTCTTCGATCAGTAGTAATTTAGAGCACCTTTTTGTAAGACTAGAAATGGTTTCAATTTCTTCGATTGAAAATTGTCTGTTCATATCCTTTGATCAACTGGAGAATAGCTTGAATTCTTATAAATTGAGTCAATTCTATATATATTTTAGAAATGAGGGAAAACTTACTTTCTTATTCTTGCTAAATTGGTTTTTTGTGCAATTTATTTTCCATTTTATATAGTTGATGATGTCTTTTAATCTCAATTTCCCCCATTCCTGTAGTTTTGAACAATTTTTTTCATGCTGTGGACTGCTTTTGCAGTCTTATGAAGCTCAGAACTTTTAAATGCATAAAATGAGATAAAAAGGGACCAATTATATTGAAATACATTATCAAATTTTATTTTAAAATTCATGAAACCTAAGTTGAGAATGCCTGCCTAAGACAAAGCAATCCTTTAATTTTCTCTAATTTTTTAATGGTGTGACCTTTTCTTGGCTAGCAACCTCGCAAATGTTGCCATTGTTACAGTGTGAACCGGACAGCAGCTTTAATGGCTCCACAAAAAAATAAATAAATAAAAATAACTGACATTTATATAGAGTTTTAAGATTTGGAAAGCACTCTACATATACTGTCTCATTTAATTCTCACAACAACACTGTGGAATGGCAAGTATAGACTGAGCCTCTGAGAAAGAGACTTATTTGGTCACAAGGCTACCATGCAGTAGGCATAGGATTTGAACTCAGGTCATCCTGTCTCCAATATTCTGTCCATTATGAAATTCTGCCTTTCCACAATTAAAAACAAAAGTTCTACTGCTGATCAATTTTAGACCCATCTTCATATACAAATAATACGGGAAATAATCCAAGTGTTAGTTAAGTCTTAGTCTTTCTAATTGAGCAGCAGGTAGATGGAAAGCAATTCTTGAATAAAAATTTAAAGTTCATTCATTCAGCAAACATTTATGGGGGTCTAATATGTGCAAGGCACTGAAGTATCAACTTATTTGTTTTCCTTGGGGCCATACTCAGAAGAAGCATTAAAACTTAAGCTTCCTCTTTCATTATTGATGAATGATTCTGTTCAAAGAGTTTTAAAGCAAACTATTTGTGGAAATCTCATGCAGTGACTTGTCTTAGTCAATGTACTGTGTTTTTTTCTTCAGCTTTTTTTTTTTTCAATTGGACAATTCTCCAACATATGGTATATTTAAATCTTGATTTAGATCAAGCATACTAAAATGCAATTAAATCAAATGATATACTTCATGATGATGCAAATGCTTTATGTAATTATTGCATCCCACAATTAAACATTTCATGGTATGGTAAATTAATATAATGGCAGTTAATAAAAGATTGCTCTAATACTTCAGCCACCATAGTAAAATCCCAAATGGATGAGGTGACCTTTCAGGAGTGTAGTTATTCCCAAAGCTTTAATGCATTACATTACATTACATTGGTTATTGTGAACCCAGGCTGCTTTTCTTTTTTTTTTCAACTACACAGGTGTCCACTTAACTACCCATTTCTTCAGATTATGGTTCTACCTTCTGCTGTGAAAATAATCACTATGCTTCATTTAAGCATATCTCACCCAGGACTCCAAATATATATCTCAGTGATTTAGTCCTTCCCTGTCAACTACAAACTGTCACAGTTTAAAAAAAAAAATGTTTTTTGTTACTTTGAGAAGTAGGGGAGTCTATGCTAATTTTAGAAAAGTTTGAATAATAAAAGTAAAATCTCTAGCTACATTTTTCTAATTTTTCTGTTTAAAGACTTTCTCCTCTTCCCCTCCTCCCATTCATGGAAACTTTTTTTTCTCACATATAAACAACTGTTCAAAACCATATTCTGGCTTCCACCTTTGAGGCCTTCAAAATATTTTCCCTTTCCCACTGAGGAGCTACCAGATTGGCTAAATAATGGATACTGCAAATAGTTTTTTTTTTAAAGCACATAAAAAAAAACTAGGAATCTATTTTCACTTGTAGTTCAAAGTCTCTTTTTATGAAAAGTAGTGGCAATGATTTCCATAGCAAATAGATGAATAAAGGAGGGCAAGTAGAAGGAAGTACTGACATGAGAGTCAAAAGGTTTTAATGTTAATTTCAATGATTCTACTGACCAGTTATTAGAACTCGTGACAAGTTTTTCACCAGTTCAAAGTTACAGTGCATAAATGTTATAGAATATTATTGTCCTATAAGAAATGATCAGGAGGATGATTTTAGAAAGTCGTGGGAAGACTTACATGAACTGAGGCTAAGTGAAATGAGCAGAACCAGGAGATGACTATACATGACATCAATATTATACAATGATCAATTCTGATGAATGTGACTCCAACAATGAGATGACTGATGCCAATTCCAATGATCTTGTGATGAAAAGAGCCATCTACACCCAGAGAAAGGACTGTAGGAACTGAATATGAATCACAACATAACAGAATATTTTTGCTATTGTTTGCTCGCATTTTGTTTTCTTACTCATTTACTTTCTTTTTTTGATCTGATTTCTCTTGTGCAGCAAGAGAACTATATAAATATGTTTATACATTTTGGATTTAACATATATCTTAACATGTTTAACATATATTGAATAGCTTGCCATCTAGGGGCGGGGGTAGGGGGAAGCAGGAGAAAATGTGAAACACAAGATTATGCAAGGGTCAATGTGTCAAATTATCCATGCATATGTTTTGAAAATTAAAAGGTTTATTTAAAAATAACAACAACAATATAGGCTACACCATGTTGTGATAACCATTTATTACTTCATTGGCATCATTTCAAAAATAAGTCCAGTAAAAATTCAGTCAAACTAGTGGTTTAATATCACTTCAGTAAACAAGTCAGTTGACAGAATTGTTCTATTTTCAACTGTTAGCCATAGATAAAAACAGGGGATGGTGTGATAGCACCTGACAGGATTGGTAAGTAAATGGTAGGTATTCAATAAATAATTTTTAATGGAGTCAATGAAAATGGATCTTAGGAAAACCTGACAACTCATTTCTATGCTCAGACACCCTCCAATTAATTCTAGATAGGCCCCCTACTAAATAGACTTTTTTAAGGATTTATTTCTTGTAATTCCACCATTGATTTACAGTTTTGTGAATCTAACAGCATGCTAGAATCTTAACAGGATAAGATGTGCCAAAAAGTATTACTGGACTTTATCCATGAAGAAGCTTTCAGTTCCTTTTACCTCTAAATCTCTTTAAAATTCTCTCTTCCTTTATTTCTTCATTTCTTCTTTTTTTTTTTTTTAATTAAAGCTTTTTTTATTTACAAAATATATGTATGGGCAATTTTTCAACATTGACCCTTGCAAAACTTTTTGTTCCAGATTTTCCCCGCCTTCTCTCCATCCCCTCCCCTAGATGGCAGAAAGTCTAATACATGTTAAATGTATTATTATATGTTAAATCCAATATATGTATACATATTTATACAGTTGTCTTGCTGCACATGAAAAATCATATCAAGAAGGAAAAAAAAACTGAGAAAGAAAACAAAATGCAAGCAAATAACAACAGAAAGAGTGCAAATGCTATGATGTAGTCTACACTCAGTTCCCATAGTCTTCTCTCTGGGTATAGATAGCTCTCTTCATCTAAAGATGAGCTGAAAAATTAGAACTGGTTTGAATCATCTCATTGTTGAAGAGAGCCATGTCCATCAGAATTGAACATTATATGTTGTCTTGTTGTTGCCATAATGATCTCCTGGTTCTGCTCCTTTCAATCAGCATCAGTTCATGTAAGTCTCTCAGGACTCTCTGAAATCATCCTGCTGGAGTGCTACTACTAGGCTTATATCCCAAGGAAATACTAAAGAAGGGAAAGGGACCTGTATGTTTCAAAATATTTGTGGCAGCCCTTTTGTAGTGGCTAGAAACTGGAAAATGAATGGATGTCCATCAATTCGGAGAATGGTTGGGTAAATTATGTTATATGAATGTTATGGAATATTATTATTCTGTAAGAAATGACCAGCAGGATGAATACAAAGTGGCTTGGAGAGACTTATATCAACTGATGCTGAGTGAAATGAGCAGAACTAGGATATCATTATACACTTCAATAACAATACTGTATGAGGATGTATTCTGATGGAAATGGATATCTTCAACATAGAGAAGATTTAATCCAGTTCCAAATGATCAATGATGAACAGAATCAGCTACACCCAGAGAAGGAACACTGGGAAATGAATGTAAACTGTTTGCATTTTTTGTTTTTCTTCCCAGATTATTTTTATCTTCTGAATCCAATTCTTCCTTTGCAACAACAACAACAAAAAAAATCAGTTCTGCACATATATATTGTACCTAAGATATACTGTAAGATATTTAATATGTATGGGAATGCCTGCCATCTAGGGGAGGGGTGGAGGGAAGGAAGAGAAAATTTGGAATAGAAGGGAGTACAAGAGATAAATGTTGTAAAAAAAAATTACCTATGCATATGTGCTGTCAAAAAAAATGTTATAATTATAAAATTAATTTTAAAAAACTAAAAAAAAGAAATCATCCTGCTGGAACAATACTATTTCATAACATTCATATACTATAATTTATTTAACCATTCTCCAATTGATGGACATCCATTCATTTTCCAGTTTCTGGCCACTACAGAAAGGGCTGCCACAAACATTTTTAAACATGTGGGTCCCTTTCTTTCTTTTAAGATCTCTTTGGGAGAGATTTTAAAGAAGGGAAAGGAACCTGTATGTGCAAGAATGTATGTGGCAGCCCTCTTTGTAGTAGCCAGAAACTGGAAACTTAATGTATGCCCATCAATTGGAGAATGGCTGAATAAATTGTGGTATATGAATATTATGGAATATTATTGTTCTGTAAGAAACGACCAGCAGGATGATTTCAGAAAGGCCTGGGGAGAGTTACATGAATTGATACTGAGTGAAATGAGCAGGACCAGGAGATCATTATATACTTCAACAACAATACTATATAATGATCAATTCTATGGACGTGGTCCTCTTCAAAAATGAGATGAACCAAATTAGTTCCAATAGAGCAGTAATGAATTGAATCAGCTACACCCAGTGAAAGAACTCAGAGAGATGACTATGAACCACTACAGAGAAATTCCCAATGCCTCTATTTTTGTCCGCCTGCATTTTTGATTTCCTTCATAGGTTAATTGTACACTATTTCAAAGTCCGATTCTTTTAATATAGCAAAATAACTGTATGGACATGTAAACATATATTGTATTTAACTTATACTTTTACATATTTAACATGTATTGGTCAACCTGCCATCTGAGGGAGGGGATGAGGAAAAGGAGGGGAAAAATTGGAACAAAAGGTTTTGCAATTGTCAGTGCTAAAAAATTATCCGTTTATATATTTTGTAAATAAAAAGCTATAACAAATAAAATATTTATCTGATAATCACATAAAAGAAAAAAGATCTCTTTGGGATATAAGCCTAGTAGAAACACTGCTGGGTAAAAGGGTATATATACTTTGATAACTTTTTGAGCATAGTTCCAGATTGCTCTCCAGAATGGTTGGATCTGTCACAGTTCCACCAGTTTTCCCACATCCCCTCCAACATTCGTCATTATCTTTTTCTGTCATCTAAGCCAATCTGAGAGGTGTGTAGTGGTATCTCAGAGTTCTCTTAATTTGCATTTCTCTGATCAATACTGATTTGGAGCATCTTTTTATATGACTAAAAATAGTTTCCATTTTTCATCTGAAAATTGTCTATTCATATCCTTTGACCTGAATTCTTATAAATTTGAGTCAATTCTCTATATATTTTAGAAATAAAGCTTTTTTTTTTCTTTTATTTTATTTTAATAGTTTTTATTTACTAGATATTTGCATGGGTAATTTTACAACATTGACAATTGCCAAACCTTTTGTTCTAATTTTTCCACTCCTTCCCTCCCCAGATGGCAGGTTGACCAATATATGTGAAATATGTTAAAGTATAAATTAAATACAATATATGTATACATGTTTGCTGTGCAAAAAGAATCAGACTTTGAAATAGTGTACACTTAGCCTGTGAAGGAAATCCAAAATGCAGGCGGACAAAATTAGAGGGATTGAGAATTCTGTGTAGCTGGTTCAGTTCATTACTGCTCTATTGGAACTGATTTGGTTCATCTCATTGTTGAAAATGGCAACAACCATCAGAATTGATCATCATATAGTAGTATTGTTGAAGTATACAATGATCTTCTGGTCCTACTCATTTCACTCAGCATCAGTTCATGTAAGTCTCTCCTGGCCTTTCTGAAATCATCCTGTTGGTCATATCTTACAGAACAATAATATTCCATAATATTCATATGCCACAATTTATTCAGCCAGTCCCCAATTGATGGGCATCCATGTAGTTTCCAGTTTCTGGCCACCACAAAGAGGGCTGCCATAAACCTTCTTGCACATACAGGTCCCCTTCCCTTCTCCTTGAGATATAAGACTGCTGGTCAAAGGGTATACAGAGTTTGATAACTTTTTGAGCATAGTTCCAAATTGCTCTCAGAGAAATGAAGTCTTTATCAGAACCTTTGAATATAAAAACAGTTTCCCAATTTATTGCTTCCCTTCTAATCTTGTCTGCATTCATTTTGTTTGTACAAAAACTTTTTAACTTAATATAATCAAAATTATCTATTTTGTGATCAGTAATGATCTTCTTTGGTCACAAATTCTTTCTTCCTTCACAGATCTGAGAGGCAAACTATCTATGTTCTTCGAATTTGTTTATAATATCATTTTTTATGTCTAGATCATAAACCCATTTCGACCTTATCTTGATATATGGTGTTATGTATGGGTCAGTGCCTAGTTTCTGACATACTAGTTAACAATTTTCCTAGCAGTTTTTATCAAATAGTGAATTCCTGTCCCAAAAGCTTGGGTCTTTGGGTTTGTCAAACACTAGATTGCTATAGTCATTGACTATTTTGTTCTGTGAACATAACCTCTTCCACTGGTCAGCTACTCTTATTTCTTAGCCAGTAGTAAATGGTTTTGATGACTGCTGTTGTGTAATATAGTTTTAGATCTGGTATAGCTGGGCCACTTTCATTTGCTTTTTTTTTTTTTTTTTTTTTCCATTAATTCCCTTGAAATTCTTGACCTTTTGTTCTTCCAGATTAATTTTGTTATTATTTTTCCTAGGTCAGTAAAATAGTTTCTTGGGAGTTTGATTGTTATAGATTGCATTGAATAAATAGATAAGTTTAGGTTATATGGTCATCTTTATTATATTCTCTCAACCTGTCTAAGAGCATTTGATAGTTTTCCAATTGTTTAGATCTTACTTTATTTGTGTGGAAGATGTTTTGTACTTTTGCTCATATAATTCCTGACTTTCCCTTTGTAGATAGATTCCCAAATATTTTATCCTATCGACAACTAGTTATTTTAAATGGAATTTCTCTTTTTATCTCTTGCTGTTGGATTTTGTTACTGATGTACTGATGTTTTATTTTTATGTGGATTTTGTTTTATATCCTGCAACTTTGCTAAGATTGTGGATTATTTCTAATAGTTTTTTAGTTGCTTCTTTAGGGTTCTTTAAGTATACCATCATATTATCTGCAAAAAGTATAATTTGGTTTCCTCATTACCTACTCTAATTCTTTTAATCTCTTTTTCTTCTCTAATTGCCAAGGCTTGCATTTCTAATACAATATTGAACAGCAGTGGTGATAGTGAGCAACCTTGTTTCACCTGATCTTATTGGAAATGTCCACTTTATCCACATCATATATGATACTTGCTGATGGCTTTAAATAAATGCTACTGACTGGACTTTTCCTTAAAATAGTCAGTATTCCTTTATTCTCTAGTGTTGTTAATAGGAATGAATGTTGGATTTTATCAAATGCTTTTCTGCATCTGTTGAGATTTTGGTTAATTTGGTTATTGCTATAATCAATTATGCTAATAGTTTTCTTCATTGAACCAGCCTTGTATTCCTGGTATAAAATCCTACTTGGTCATGGTGTTTTATCCAGGGGATGATTTTCTGTAATCTCTTTGCTAATATTTTATTTAATATTTTTGCATCAATATTAATTAGGAAAATTAGTCTATAATTTTCTTTCTCTGTTTTTGTCTTACTTGGTATCAGTACCATGTCTGTGCCATAAAAAGAATTTGATGGGAGTCCTTCGTTCTCTATTTTTTCAAATAGTTTATATAGCATTGGAGTTAATTTTTCTTTAAATATTTAGTAGAATTCACATGTAAATCCATGTGGTGCTGGGGATTTTTTTCTTAGGGAGTTGATTAATAGCTTATAGGCACATCTGCCAAACCACCTGCTTGCAACCAGGATAGAAGAGGCTCAGAGAAGATTCCCAGGTGCCTGGAAGCTACAATGCTCTGACTCCAAGCCCCAGCTTCTTGCCCCACTCTCCCTGTGCTGTGGTCTGGGCTCAGCAGACTGTCTTCCTGCCCACTTGAAACAGACTTGTTCTGAAGTTCTTCCAAGGTATCTTCTGCTGGGAATGTGTTGTACTCCAAATATTTGTTGACTGCAGAATCAGTTTAGAGCCTTAATCTGCTGTTGGTTTGAGAGAAGGTCAGAGGAAGTCACAGAGAGTCATGCCTACTGTCTGTCATCTTGGCTCTGCCCCATCTCTCCCTGCCCCCCCATATCCTGACTTCTTGAACTCACATGGCTGTCATGGTTAGGAATTTCCAGCTCTGATTCATCTATTTATGAGTGAGGAGGGACACAAGAAACAAAAAGACAGCCAAAAAATGTGTCAATTTTGTGTCATTAATGCAAAGCTGGAGAAGGTATCTAGAGGCCCCTCACTGAAGTCTAAGAGAGACAAATGTAGTGAGAAGGAGGAGAAATAGAGAAAGTGACAGACACAGACACAGAAAGTACAAGGAGTGAAAATGGAAGCTACCTCTTTTTTGAACCTTATGCAATCCCTCTAGGCTCTTGGAGAAGACCAAGCACTATCCTCTCAAGAGCCCCTGCAATACCTCTCTAACACCATATAAAAAACCTAAGTTGTTCTTTAGCACAGCTTTTAGACAAACTCAAAATTTCTACCTGAAGGAGAGAGTGCTGCTGATGGGTCTGGGAAATCTCCATTATCCTCAATTTTTTAAATGATTCATCTGAAAGATGACTCTGGAGTGGAAAGTTGCACAACCTTCTCTCACTTAAATCCAATTTACTTGCAAGTCATGGCATTACTTTCCTGATGTCATGGTTCTCTTCAAGAACAAAGGACAAACAACAACTTGTGAATAGCTGTAGTTGTCCCACTGGGGACCCAGTTGGCCAGTTCCAGATGGGCCAAGTCAGCTCTTTCCCCTTCCCCTCTGCTTCAGGCACTGAAGGGAAATCATATCCCTCTGCTCAGCTAGAACATCTTCCACTTTCAATAAGGTCCATTCCAAACCAATTGGGCAGAGATCAAGTTGAGCTAGTGTGTAAGTTTTGATATTAAAATAAAACACTCATAGCACATTTTACAGCTTGTAGGTAGTCTAATTATTCTTATATTTTCTCTTCTTGATCTGTTCTCCAGATCTGTTGTTTTTCTTATTTCACATTCTGTTCCATTTTTTCATTCTTTCTTTAAACTTTTTTTTGTGTTTTTTGGTGTTTTTGTTTTGGTTTGGTTTGGTTTTTTGGTCTCTTTTAGTTTCACAGGCTTCCCCTTGCCTAATTCTAATTTTCAAAAGATTATTTTCATCATTAATACTCAGTATCTTGAAGAAGGATTCTGGGAAGGTGGTGGAACAGGTTGATAAATTTGAAGCTTTCCAGATTTCTCCTACAAATAGAATAAATTTGCATCTCAAGGCCAACATAGACTGATGAAAAATCTAGAAGACTTGGGATCAAATAGGTGATCCTCCTGATATAACCCAAAAAGATTTGAAGAAAGACTTGGGGCTGGGAATTAACCTATGTGAAGTACAAACGTCTCTACACTACTTCCACAAAAACACCTAGTGAGGAGCCCTGGGGTGATCTGTGTGTGGCTGGATCCTCAGCCGGAACCACAGAAACTTTTACCTCTTGGACTGCATGTGGAGTCCAGGTCTGAGTTCAAGAAAGACTGAGTAAATCTCAGCTGATGAGGAGCACCAAGCCCAGTTGTGCTGCAAAAATGCAGGTCTGGAAGGGAAGGAATCAGTACACCTATTGAATGTAGAAGCAGTGTGAGAGGGACACTGCTTGCTGAGGGCATTTGCTGGAGGGTGTTCCAGATCAGAAAGAAGAACTGAAGTAAAGCCACAGGCATCATCCCTACCCCACCCCAGAATTAGAGGTGAAACTGAAGAGAAAAAAAAAAATCTTAGACATTTACTATGGGAACAGGGAAGAGCCAGATTCATCTTCAGGGGAAGACAGTGAAGTAAAAAAGCTTCTACTCCAAAGAGTAACATGAAATGGCTCCCTGCCCAGAGAGAATTTATAGAAGAATTCAAAAATCAAATGAGAGACAATAAGAAAAACTACAAATAAAAACAAGATTATGAAAAAAAGTTAACCAATTAGAAAAGGAGATATAGATTTTCAAAGAGGAAATTTTCAAAAAGGATTTTCCTCAAAGAGGAAAATAATTCTTTGAAATTTAGAATAAGGTAAGGGGAAACTAGTGAAGGAAGATTTGAGAGACCAAGAAATAACAAAACAGATTCTAAAGAATGAAAAAGTAGAACAGAATGTGAAATATAATAAAAATAAGGACAGATCTGGAGAATAGATCAAGAAGAGAAAATAAAAGAATAATTGGGCTACCTGAAAAAGAATCTTGTCATAATAATGCAAGAAATAATCAAAGAAAATTGTCCTGTGTTGATAGAACATGAGGGGGGTAGTAGAAATAGAAAAAATCCACCTATCACCACCTCAATGAGAACCTTTGTGGAAAACATACAGGAACATTATTGCCAAATTTCAAAAATTGCAGATCAAAGAGAAAATTTTGCAAGAAACAAGAAAAAAAATTCAAATAAGGTGGAGCGACAATTAAAATAGTACAGGGACTTAGCAGCAGCCACAATAAAAGACTGCAGGTCTTGGAATTACATCTACCAACAATCAAAAGAACTTGGTTTGTGGTCAAAAATATCATATCCATCAAAATTATCTATAATATTGAATGAGAAAAAATCAACAGTCAGTGAACTTGCAGATTTTCAAAACTATGTCAACCAAATCCTAATTTAATATAATATTTAACATATAAGAGCCAATATCAAAGATCAATGTTGAGGAACTCAACATAGGCAATTTTTTTTTTTTAACATGGGAAATATATACCATATTTCAAGATTGACATCAACAATAGGGTGGCTGAAAAAAAAGATTGGGGCAGAGTTAAGGTAAAAATAGTATTATTATACAAATGAGGTACAGAGGAAGAATAGATACAGAAGCATTAGAGGGGGAAGGAGGGCTTGTAGTTCTGAAAGCCTACTCACATCAAGAATGGGTTAAATAGGCAATATTACACACACACACACACACACACACACACACACACACACACACACACACACCATGAAGGTATAATATCCTCCAAAATATATTAAAAAAATAAGAGGGCAGGGATGGGTGGATGGGGAAGTAAAGGGTGAGGGTAAAAGAGAAGGGAAAGATCCATGGGTGAGAGGAGGTGAAGTAATAAAAAGACAAATTAGGAGCAGAATTAAAGCAAAGGGTCTGGAGGGATAGGAAAGGTGTGTGTGTGTGTGTGTGTGTGTGTGTGTGTGTGTGTGTGTGTGTGTGTGTGTGTGTGTATGCACATATGTATATGTGGTGGGGTGGGGTGTGTATGTATATGTAAGTATATGTCTACATAAACATATCCTTTCTTAACTATAACTGCTTGGGAGTAGAAGGGGGTAGAAGTAAGCACTTTTAACTATGGGATGAGGAGATGCCTCTAGCTTCACTTTAACTCCAGACCCTCAGACCTGGAACCCCCAAACAAGAGTTCATCCGTTCTCCTTCAGTTGCTCATGGCCAGCAGCTTCCCTGTCCCATTGTCTCTGCACTCACAGATGTGCTGGTTCCCTCTCGCCCAGGGCAGCATTTCAGCAGCACAGCTGATCCTGGTGTTCCTAATCAGCCAAGATTCCCTTGTGTCTTCCTGGAGTCAGGCCCTAACTCCTCAGGCATTCAGGAAATGAAAGTTTTTGGAGTTTTCTCCTGAAACCCCAGCCAAACCCAGCTCCCCACTTGCTGTTTCTGCAGAGTTAGCCTGTGGCTGGGGTCTTTCTTTAGGTCTTCTTGGGTTGTACCCAGAGGACTCCTGTTCTGCCCCAGGTCTTCTTGATTTTTCTCTAGTCTGTATTTGCTCTGAGGAGCAAATTTGTCCTCTTTGTGAGGGAAATCTGGAGAGCTTGAAATTTACTGACCTACACTGATATCCCAGAATCCTCCCCTGTTAGCATCTTTAAGACAGCCATGATGGGAATCCAGGCTTTCTCATTCTGGCTTGTTTTTTTTTTTTTTTTTAATTTTTTTTAATTTTTATTTTATTTTATAATTATAACATTTTTTTGACAGTACGTATGCATGGGTATTTTTACAACATTATCCCTTGCACTTACTTCTATTCAGATTTTTTCCCTTCCTCCCCCAACCCCCTCCCCCAGATGGCAAGCAGTCTTATATATGTTAAATATATTACAGTATATTCTAGATACAATATATGTGTGTAGAACCGAATTTTTTGTTTCACAGGAAGAATTGGATTCAGAAGGTAAAAATAACAGTTTACATTCATTTCCCAGTGTTCCTTTTCTGGATGTAGCTGGTTCTGTCCATCATTAATCAATTGGAATTGGATTAGCTCTTCTCTATGTTGAAGAAATCCACTTCCATCAGCATACATCCTCATACAGTATCATTGTTGAAGTGTATAATGATCTTCTGGTTCTGCTCGTTTCACTCAGTATCAGTTGATGTAAGTCTCTCCAAGCCTCTCTGTATTTCTCCTGTTGGTCATTTCTTATAGAACAATAATATTCCATAACATTCATATACCATAGTTTACCCAACCATTCTCCAATTGATGGACATCCATTCATCTTCCAGCTTCTAGCCACTATGAAAAGGGCTGCCACAAACATTTTGGCACATACAGGTCCCTTTCCCTTCTTTAGTAGTTCCTTGGGGTATAAGCCCAGTAGTAGTATGGCTGGGTCAAAGGGTATGCACATTTTGATAACTTTTTGGGCATAATTCCAGATTGCTCTCCAGAATGGTTGGATTCTTTCACAACTCCACCAACAATGCATCAGTGTCCCAGTTTTCCCACAGCCCCTCCAACATTCATCGTTATTTGTTCCTGTCATCTTAGCCAATCTGACAGGTGTGTAATGATACCTCAGAGTTGTCTTAATTTGCATTTCTCTGATCAATAGTGATTTGGAACACTCTTTCATATGAGTGGAAATAGTTTTAATTTCATCATCTGAAAATTGTCTGTTCATATCCTTTGACCATTTATCAATTGGAGAATGGCTTGATTTCTTATAAATTAAAGTCAATTCTCTGTATATTTTGGAGATGAGGCCTTTATCAGAACCTTTAACTGTAAAAATGTTTTCCCAATTTGTTACTTCCCTTCTAATCTTGTTTGCATTAGTTTTGTTTGTGCAGAAACTTTTTAATTTGGTGTAATCAAAATGTTCTATTTTGTGATCAATAATGGTCTCTAGTTCTCCCTTGGACACAAACTCCTTCCTCCTCCACAAGTCTGAGAGGTAAACCATCCCATGTTCCTCCAATTTATTTATGATTTCGTTCTTTATGCCTAAATCTTGGACCCATTTTGATCTAATCTTAGTATGTGGTGTTAAATGTGGGTCCATTCCTAGTTTCTGCCATACTAATTTCCAGTTTTCCCAGCAGTTTTTGTCAAATAATGAATTCTTATCCCAAAATTTGGGATCTTTGGGTTTGTCAAAGATTAGATTGCTATTTTTATTCACTATTTTGCCCTGTGAACCTAACCTATGCCACTGATCAACTAGTCTATTTCTTAGCCAATACCAAATGGTTTTGGTGACTGTTGCTTTATAATATAGCTTTAAATCAGGTACACTTAGACCACCTTCCTCTGACTTTTTTTTCATTAGTTCCCTTGCAATTCTCGACCTTTTATTCTTCCATATGAATTTTGTTGTTATTTTTTCTAGGTCATTAAAATAGTTTCTTGGGAGTCTGATTGGTATAGCACTAAATAAATAGATTAGTTTGGGGAGTATTGTCATCTTTATTATATTCGCTCGGCCTATCCAAGAACACTGAATATCTTTCCAATTATTTAAATCTGACTTTATTTTTGTGGCAAGTGTTTTGTAATTTTGCTCATATAATTCCTGACTCTCCTTTGGTAAATATATTCCCAAATATTTTATACTATTGACTGTTATTTTGAATGGAATTTCTCTTTGTATCTCTTGCTGTTGGATTGTGTTGGTAATGTATAAAAATGCTGAGGATTTATGTGGATTTATTTTGTATCCTGCGACTTTGCTAAAATTCTGAATTATTTCTAATAGCTTTTTAGCAGAGTCTTTGGGGTTCTCTAAGTATACCATCATGTCATCTGCGAAAAGTGACAATTTGATTTCTTCATTTCCTCCTCTAATTCCTTGGATCTCTTTCTCGGCTCTTATTGCCAAGGCTAGAGTTTCTAGTACTATATTGAATAGTAATGGTGATAGTGGGCAACCTTGTTTCACTCCTGATCTTACAGGGAAAGGTTCTAGTTTATCACCATTACATATGATGTTTACTGAAGGTTTTAAATATATGCTCCTTATTATTTTAAGGAATAGTCCGTTTATTCCTATACTCTCAAGCGTTTTTAGTAGGAATGGATGTTGGATTTTATCAAATGCCTTTTCTGCATCTATTGAGATGATCATATGGTTTTTATTAATTTGATTATTAATATGGTCAATTATACTAATAGTTTTCCTAATATTAAACCAGCCCTGCATTCCTGGTATAAATCCCACTTGGTCATAGTGTATTATCCTGGGGATGATTTTCTGAAGTCTATTTGCTAATATCTTATTTAAGATTTTAGCATCAATATTCATTAAGGAAATTGGTCTATAGTTTTCTTTCTCAGTTTTCGATCTACCTGGTTTAGGTATCAGTACCATGTCTGTGTCATAGAAGGAATTTGGTAGGACTCCTTCAATCCCTATTTTTTCAAATAGTTTACATAGCATTGGAGTTAGTTGTTCTTTAAATGTTTGGTAGAATTCACCTGTAAATCCATCTGGTCCTGGGGACTTTTTCTTAGGAAGTTGGTTAATAGCTTGGTCTATTTCTTTTTCTGAGATGGGACTATTTAGACTACTTACTTCTTCTTCTGTTAATCTGGGCAAGCTATATTTTTGAAGGTATTCTTCCATTTCATTTAAGTTATCGAATTTATCGGCATAAAGTTGAGCAAAGTAGCTCCTAACTATTGTTATAATTTCCTCTTCATTAGTGGTGAGTTCACCCTTTTCATTTTCAAGATTATCAATTTGCTTTTTCTCTTTCCTTTTTTTAATCAGGTTTACTAAGGGTTTGTCTATTTTGTTGGTTTTTTCATAAAACCAACTCTTAGTTTTATTAATTAATTCAATAGTTTTTTTACTTTCAATTTTATTAATCTCACCTTTTATTTTTTGAATTTCAAGTTTTGTGTTTGTCTGGGGGTTTTTAATTTGTTCCTTTTCTAGCAATTTTAGTTGTAAGCCCAATTCGTTGGCCCTCTCTTTCTCTATTTTATGCAAGTAGGCCTGTAGAGATATAAAACTTCCCCTTATTACTGCTTTGGCTGTATCCCACACATTTTGGTATGATGTCTCATTATTGTCATTTTCTTGGGTGAAGTTATTAATTATGTCTATGATTTGCTGTTTTACCCAATCATTCTTTAGTATAAGATTATTTAGTTTCCAATTATTTTTTGGTCTCTTTTCCCCTGGCTTTTTATTAAATGTTATTTTGATTGCATTATGGTCTGAAAAGGATGCATTTACTATTTCTGCCTTACTGCATTTGATTTTGAGGTTTTTATGCCCTAGTATATGATCAATTTTTGTATAGGTTCCATGAACTGCTGAGAAGAAAGTATATTCCTTTCTGTCTCCATTTAGCTTTCGCCAAAGATCTATCATATCAAACTTTTCTAGTATTCTATTTACCTCTTTGACTTCTTTCTTATTTATTTTGTGGTTTGATTTATCTACTTCTGAGAGTGCAAGGTTGAGATCTCCCACAATTATAGTTTTGCTATCTATTTCCTCTTGCAGCTCTCTTAATTTCTCTTTTAAGAATTTAGATGCTGCACCACTTGATGCATACATGTTTAATATTGATACTGCTTCACTATTGATGCTTCCCTTTAGCAGGATATAATGCCCTTCCTTATCTCTTTTAATTAGATCAATTTTTGTTTTTGCTTGATCTGAGATGAGGATGGCTACTCCTGCTTTTTTGGTTTTGCCTGAAGCATAATAGATTCTGCTCCACCCTTTTACTTTTAGTTTGAATGTCTCATCCTGTTTCAGGTGTGTTTCCTGTAAACAACATATAGTAGGATTCTGACTTTTAATCCAGTCTGCTAACTGCTTCCTCTTTATGAGGCAGTTTGCCCCATTCACATTTATGGTTAGAAGGACTAATTCTATATTGCTTGCCATCCTATTAACCCCTGCTTATGCTTTTCCCCTTTCCTTCCCTCTTACCCTCCTATCCAGTATTAAACTGGTGAACACCACTTGGTTTTCACAGCCCTCCCTTTTTAGGATCCCTCCCCCACCTTAAAGATCCTCCCCTTATTTTACCCCTTTTCCTCGAAATTACTGTATTCCCTTCCCCTTAGCTTACTCCTTCCCTTTCACTTTTCAATGAAGTGGAAGAAGTTTCACCATAAATCGAATATGTCTATTGATACACGCTGTGTTCATCTCCCTCCTTTCTTTCTCTCAGATATAATAGGTTACCTTTGCCTCTTCATGAGATGTAGTACCACCACTTTACACTTTTTTATGATATAATCTCCTTTCCACCTCTAGTTTCAAAGACAAATTGTACATATGTTCTTTACATATTTTTTTGACAGAAGTATAGTTCTTAAGATTTCTTTTTACCTTTTTAGAAATCTCTTGAGTTCTGTATTTGAAGATCAAGCCTTTTATGTAGGTCTGGTTTTTTCATCAAAAATAGATGGAATTCATTTATTTCATTAAATGTCCATCTTCTTCCCTGGAAAACGATGCTCATTCTTGCTGGGTAAGTTATTCTTGGCTGCATACCAAGTTCCTTAGCCTTTCGGCATATCATGTTCCAGGCCCTGCGTTCTTTTAATGTGGACGCTGCTAGATCCTGGGTTATCATTCTGGCTTGTTAACAACTTTAAGACAGTCCCAATATTTCAGTACACATTCTTGTCACTCCCAAGATCCTACCTTTACTTCCCTTTCCTTTATAGCTGCCTCTGAGTTATAAAAGTAGGCCCCTTCCAAAATCATGTCACAAAATCATCTTTAGATTTTGTGCATGACCTTTTCTTATGAATAAAGGCACCTTTTGATAAAGAGAATGCCATTGTGATTTCATTATCTGCTCCTTGCACCTTGTGCCTCACTTTTTGAATAAGAATTGCTTTCTTGACCTTCATCAGTATCACCAGGCCGTAGCAATAATGTCTGGCACATAGTAGGAACTTAATAAATATGTGATTCCCACAGTTGAAAAACAAGAATTGTACATTTAAAATTTTTATACATCTATTATTATGCATTTTTATTATTTACTAATATATGTCCATGTGTGCTTTTCTAGCCTAATTATCTTTTTCTTTTAATTTTTGTTAAGATGATACATTTAGGCATTTTTAAGTGCTGAGCAATATTTATTACAAATCTAATTTATCTTGCAATCAAGGGCACATCATTGACTTTATATGCAGTGGCACTATTCCTGCCCATCACTAAAAATGACAATGTTTAAGTGTTTATTAACTGGGAATTCTTTTCTCTTAGCATGTCTCTTCTACATGTGTATGTGGCAGAACATTTTCAAGAACATCTTGCATATAACACAGGTGGATAAGGCAGATAGGGCAGTGCTATTTCTCTAGATCCAAAAGACTTTTTTTCTTAAAACTAAAAAAAAGGGAAAACTAAAAGGGAAAGTTATTCTTTCTATTTCAGTTCCTATATATGATAATAAATGTCAATCCAGTGAGTAATGTAAGTGGTAAATCAGCATCCAAATTAGATAAAAATCCAAAATAAAGTCTACAAAACAAAACTTAGTTATCCAAATGATTTGCTAAATTATATTCTTTAGTTATGGGAGCTGGAGATGGAGAATGCTGCAAGTCTCCAGGTCTGTTTTTCATGGCAGGCCTCCATTAGCTGTAGCTATCTGAATGATCATGTGTCAGGGAGTTGGAGTAAATTGAAATGGATAATAAAAAAAATGTGTTATCAGATTTTTTTTTAATAGAAAAAGTCCCAGCTCTGTTGCAAATCAGAGATATTTCACCAATTTTCCTTACTTCTCAAGAGTTCTGGAACAGTGATTGGTAGTATTTTTTTCTGCAGCTAGATCTGTACTATATTTTGGCAAGAACATTGTGTGATTCAAGAGACCGAGGTCTGTCTTAATCCCATTTCTGTTCTGATAACTATATGGCAATAGGAAATATACAGCTATGTGCACCTCAACTTTCTTATCTATAAATGGGTTGAACTAAATGCCCTAGGGTTCTAAGAGTTATTTAGTAACCAGAAAAACCTACTTCATGGAATTATGCTTTCTGTGTTTCAGTTTCTATTTTTAGTAGTTCTTTGATTTACTAATTTCTTCCATTTCCTAAGTACCTCATTTCACATTTCTTAAAAATATAATTACAATCTTAGAGGTAGTTTGATAAAAACTATTTGAATCTAAGCAAAATTGGTATTGTGATCCTAAACAGACTTTGAAAAGTGAGGCAATGGAAAAAGTTTAAAATAATTTAAATATTTTCATTAAGCTTGACTTGTGATGTATTCTAGAATTGAGTTATTCATCGAGTTGTAGTTCCTCTGTGAGAACTCCTAAATTCTAATCTAAGAACACTTTTCACATTTTGTATTTGACACATTAGTTTTTTTTTTAAATACCAAATTATTGGTGAATGTTCCCCTTCCGATATCTTCAACATTAAGAAGATCCAACTCACTTCCAGCTGATCAATGATGGACAGAAACAACTACACCCAGAGAAGGAACACTGGGAATTGAATGTAAAATATTAGCACTACTGTCTATCTACCCAGGTTACTTATACCTTCGGAATCCAATACTTAACGTGCAACAAGAAAATTGGATTTACACACATATATTATATCTAGGTTATACTGTAACACATGTAAAATGTATGGGATTGCCTGTCATCTAGGGGAAGGAATAGAGGGAGGGAGGGGAAAATCTGGAAAAATGAATACAAGGGATAATGTTATAAAAAAATTACTCATGTATATATACTGTCAAAAAAAATTATAATTATAAAATTAATAAAAAAAGAAATGTTCCCCTTCCTCCTGAACAGTTCTCTCTAAACAATTGACATGTTAATCTGTGCACTATAACTGCTTTCATTTTAAATTGCTTTAATTAGTTTTTTCCAAGTTTTGAATAGTCCTTTATATTTAAATACCAGTTCTGTTTGTAGTTATTAACTATGCAATACCAGTTAATGATTTCTCTAACTCCACGTAGGTTTGTGAAACACCTTTATTTATGTCCCTTTAAAATAGAAAAATATAGATGTATAGATAATTTCAAAGCACATTATGGAATAAATTTCCTTTTTTGATTTTTCTTAAAAAGATTGTTTCCTGAGCAAAATCAAAGGAGAAAAAATTTAATAGGAATAAATGGAAAGTTTCTGCATGGGTTAAAAAAAATAACCTGTAGAAATATAGGATAAGGAAATTATCAGTATCAGGAGAAAAAAAGAGATCTGGGCTCTTGTTGACTACCTGCTAAATCTGACTCAACAGTGATATCATAGTTTTTTTGGTTTGTTTTAAAAAAGCTAATAAAATCTTATACCACATTAAGTTGAGAACGTGGGATATTCTCCTGTACTCTGGAATATGGTACTGATACTGAGTTCCATATTATGGAGAATTAAGGTCTTCACAGATGAATAGAAAAGTTTCCCATTAAGATAAGGGTTGGGCTAGAACCTCTTTCTAAAAGCTCTGAGTTTTCTTTAATTCTGTGAAGTGGTGGTTTATTTGTGACTTATAATGGCTAAGATGAATGTGAAAGGCAAACCTTAAAATGGAAGAGTATTATGTATCTAATGAAATGAAGAAAATTTATCATCCTTAATATGTTTTTTTTTTATTTATTTGTTTCTTTTGTTATTGACAGAGATTATTCCCATACCTAAGATATATACTTGAGGAGTAAAATGCACTTTTGGAAGCCACACTAAAACATGTTAGAAAGGTCATAGAAGCAATGAGTTACTATACTAAAGCTCCAAAAGGACTTAATTTATTCACTGGGAATAATTAGCCTCATAATGTAATATTCCACAACTACACCAGTTACATAGTTCTCCCTTTAGGGTTTAATCTCTTAAGAAAATCCCAGATAAATGTAGGCTTTTGATCTTTTACAAAGTCAGACAAAAAAAAGAAACTAGCTATATTGAGTAGAAAATCCAAATTAACCTTAGTACAAGGAAAATCATGTCACCCTTGAGATTTTTGTCAGTCCTGAGAAAACAAAGGGGTTTTAATTAAGATAATGTATCATCTCCATAGCCAAAAACATTCTTGACTAAGAATAAATAAATTGTCATAAAAACCACCAATTCAGCAAAGAGAAACAGTCTTATTAGAAAATCACTTCCCTCCAATGGATGGAAACTAACTCTTTCTCACTACCAAAACAAACAGAGGTTGACTACCTTAGATCTTTATTAGTCTAAGGCAGAACATAAAAGTTTAGAATCACTTCCTGAACCATATTTTATTTTTCTTGTCAGGATGTAGATTATTTCAAAATTAAATGAACCTTAAGATTATTAGCAGTCAGTTCCTATGGACTTTACAAAAGGGGAAACCAACCAGTTACTAAATTTCTAGTCATATTAGTTTTAATATTAATTCCTTAAAAATTAGATTATGCTATTAACTTCAGTCAATTAGTATTTATTAAGCACCTACTATGTGGCAGCAGCTATTGTGCAAAGTACAGGTATGAACAATCTATTAGCTTCCTATCTTAATGACATAAAGTATTCTTTACAATAAATGCTTTCTGGGGGTGGTTCAGAAGGCAAAAAGTTAAAAAGTTAATACAATTTAAAGCCTTTTGTGACTGTTAACTCTTATTCTTCTAGGAACTCCATGGAGAGCAGATCAAACAAAGGATTTAAAGAAAGTTCTTAAGGATATTGATAAAGAAATCCCATTGGTATTTGTCAGTGGAAACCATGACATTGGTAATGTTCCTACATCAGAAGCTATAGATGAATATTGCCAGACTTGGGGAGATGACTATTTCAGCTTCTGGGTTGGAGGAGTGCTTTTTCTTGTCCTGAATTCACAACTATATGTTGATTCTTCTAAGTGCCTCAACTTGAAACAGGCCCAAGACAAATGGCTTGACACCCAACTAGCTATGGCAAAAGAGAAGATGTGCAAGCATGCTATTGTATTCCAGCACATTCCTCTTTTCCTCAAAAATGCTGATGAAGAAGATGATTACTTCAACATAAATAAGCCAGTACGCCTAGAGTTAATGAACAAGTTCACCAATGCAGGTTGGTGGGTTTTGTACTTTTACAATTCTTTTTCTTTATTTTTCATTTTATTTTTGGAAAGTTATTCCTATCTTTTGTAGAAATTAAACTGCCCCAGGTTTTGAGGTAATGAAATTTACATCATTGCTGTCCATTTTCAAAAATTACCTAAGTAAGGAGGAAGTATAGTATCAATTGGAATGGAAACCTGGGATGTTTCTGAGGAAAAATGTTGTCATGTTAAGAACACTAGACTTAAAGTTAAAACATCTAGTTTTCAGTCCTGATTCTATTACTTGGACAATTCCTTTCCTTTCCGAGGCTATCCTCTTGCTAAAAATGAAGGTAGCCGATGTAGAAGATCTCTAAAAGTCTACCAGTTTTTTGATTCTCTTAGATTTAAGCAATAAAGGTAAGCTTGAATGGAGACATGCAAGATCCCATCAGTCAATCACCAACTTAGCTTTATTCTCTGAGAAAGAAGTTGTAATAACTTTCATAATCTGTACAAAGAACAAGTTCAATCAATGCAAGAATATACATTCCTGTTTCCACAGATTGCATATGCTTCTGTAAGGAGGCTACATGAATAGGTGAGCATTAAGAGTAAAACTTTAGTACCTAGGTAACATAGAATAATGACCTGTGGACAAAGAAGATATTTAATTGTTTTGCTTCAGTGAGATGAGTTAAGTTCTTCTCATAATTAAAAATATATTTGGTCTTAATCCTTACTTACCTTAATTACCTATATTAATGTCCCAGTCACAATTGGGTATTTATTTGATAGGAATAGCAGGTAATGGGCTAGCCTTACCAAAAGATTTTGGAAATAATAAAGTAAACAGATTTTAGTTGCAAAAGGTTGTTCTAAATATTAGGAAAGTAATTACTATTAAAAGTATATGAAAAAAAAAAACCTTAACAGAGTCCTTGTAATCTTTATTCATTAGTGTAGTATTTACTTGTGAAGAGTAATAAGCACTTCTCTGAGAAGATTTTCACATAAAGCAAGCATAATAGAAGATATTTTTCAACTGTAGCATGGTTATGTAGTTGGACAACTTCACTTAAGGTCTTTGAATTTTACTCCATGCTTGAAGTATTGAAGAAAACCAATTTATTAACAAGTAAGTTAAGTATTAAGATAGCATCAAAGCCTCTTTGTTTCATTTTCATAGAGACTGTTTTGCAGCAGCAAATAATGTCAGGGAGAACATTTAATTCCACTGAAATTATTTCTTTCAAATCAAATGTTAAACCATGTAAATGCCATCAGTGTGACTGGTATTTGTTAATGCTATATTTACTTCTGTTCCCTATTCTCTGTTTTTGTGGAATTCCTTTATGATAAGATAGAAAACCAAATTTCCCTGCATAGTTAATTATCGTTTGTAAGCATAAACGTAATAACTCATCTCACTTTATGAGATTGAAATTTAAGTCTGAGAAAGGCTATCTCTTTCTGTATGCTTTCATATTGTGATGAATTCTTAATAATCCTGAGAATTTAGAAAGAAGACATCCTTCAAACAGATTCCACATTAACCCTTGATTCTAATTTTGTTAGCTTAACAGATCTCCCCTTTTAATTACTTCCTAAACATCACTTCCCTGCCCCCAAAAAGAAAAAGACAATTGTGGGAAAAAGAATTAGGGTTTCATTTTGACACTACTGTGTCCAATAGGCAAAGTACATGTTTGGTTTAGAAATGTAATTAGGTGGGTTATAATGGTGCATGTAAGCATCTATGAGTAATTTTTTTTTAAATTTGGTTCGTAGCAAATTAATTTCAACCCATTTTAGAAAACTAGAAGTTTGTGATATTTTATAAAAACTTATTAACTTGAAGACCATGATAAAATTATAGGTGATGATAGCAGATTGTATTTAATATATTGCCTCAGACTTTTTCTAAGTAGTATTTTTTTTCTAATACTATTTCAGTCTCATTTTTCTAGTTGTGCTGAAATGCCAGTACTCAAAAATATGTCAAAAGCTCATCAGAATATTAGGATAGCTTTTAATTATGATAATTGTGTTGTGATAAAACAGCCTTTTAAAGAACAAATCCCTCCCCAAACGACCATGGAGGCCAAACCCAAATCCTTTATAGCTATCTTAATGAATAATTCTGAATCATTGTGTGGGATGAATAAATGATTTAATAAGGAATACCAATAATCTTCTCACATTGTTGTATTAATTTTTTTTTTTAAATAAGAGGAGATCTGTGAAGAGAAGGAGGAAGAAGCATACAATAGGGCAATTGAAGAATGCTGAGATGAGTTCTCTTTATCAAATAGTGTGAGCTCTTCATGTCTGCAGGTTTCCCTAGTAACAGATACGTTTGGTTCCTACATTTTGGGCTCATGAAAAATGTTCTTTATATGTGTATTAAATGTTGTCAAATAGATAGTATAAATAAACAGTTATCATGGCAGGACAGATATATGGTTATAAAATTGCACCAGTTAGATTGTATCTTTCTGCCTTGCTCAGAAATAATCAATTTCACTGAATTCACAATTATGAAAATTAGTTTTCCTTTTAAATCATTTTTTTGAGTTTTGAGTTCTAAGAAACAGGTAATAGACAATGATGCCCTAATTGTAACCTTTGTATTTTATTTAGCCATTGTATTTTTTTCAGCATGAAGTTACTATCTTGAGCAATTAATATGTATATCAATTTTTAAAAACTTAATCCCCCAAAATTATTTAGCTTTTAATGAACATTTTCCTCCAGTATCCTTTGTGCCTCTTTCTCTTTTCAACATAGTAATTAGAACCATGTTTTGAAGTACCTCAAGAAAATTTAATAATTATTTCCTGCTAAAAGTTATGTCTTTTCTTAAGTAGAAGTGGAAAGTTGTGATTTAGTGATGGTTTTAGAATCATCAAAATTTGGAAAACAAAATATATAGTTTACAGAGTCTAAAAGGTCAAGTCTTCAAAGTCATTTTAAGCCACAAAAACAGGGCCCAGACCTGGTCACCAAGATAGACTGAGGAAATATTTTCTACTGACCTTCAGAAGGTGAAACCTCCATTACCTCTGGGAATATTCCCCTTGCCAAGTTTCAAAAGACTTAATTGAAATCATTTAGTTCTATGCCAATTAGTAAAGATGCTGAAGAACTACCATAAAGCAGTTCCTAGAAATATTTCAGAGGAAGCCCTTTCTCCTTCCCTCCTTCAAAATATTCATTGTAATTTATAGAAGCATCACTATCAAGTTGCATTGACATAACTCTGCATGGACTGTGTAGAAAAACCTCTTAACAAGATCTGTTTATTATTTATATTCTGTCTGCTCTGAAGGAATTCCTCTGGAATTCATTCATATATGGCACTAAACTTACATAAACTTACTAAACTTACAAAGCTGACTTATTGGCAAACAAGCTTATTTACAAACTTTATACTGTATCCCCTACATGATGTTTAAAAAGTTGCTTACCTAAAAGCCATGAAGCAAAGTTAGCAACTGTATATTATTGCCATTAGTTTCAAATTCATTCCTCAAGAAAATATTTCATTGTAATATTTATCAATCATCAGATTAAAAAACAGGGAAAGAATAACAAACAGTCCTTTTTATTAACATTTTCACAATACAAAGATTCTAGGAGTAAATCCACTTCAGAAATTTTAGCCTTTTGATTTCATTTTCCAAGTTTAGATCTCATTTTCATGTGGTTAGCTACATTTTTATGTTTCAATCAATTTTGTGTAAACATCATGTTTTAATCATTTGATGGCTGTATTTCATTCACTATAAACCTACATAAAAGACCAACTGCAGAAGCTACATCTGGTGTGAAATGATGAATTGCATTTCTCACATTGGAGGTATCCTTAACAGTTGGGCTAATTAAACTTAAAATCATGTCCTTATGATAAATATTTATAAATTGAGAATCTGGTGTTTGTAAATATGTACTATTATGTTTTGAAGTTAAATAGACAACTCTTCCATTGAAAATAAATTATTTTCTTTATTATTTTATTGTTTTCTTCCTACCTACCTTCCTCTCCCCCTAAAAAACCAATGACTTTTGAAAAGTGATGTTTTTGTTTCAGTTGTTGCAAAGAACAAAGGACATAAAAGTACCGATCACTTCTAACTAGATCAAAACTTAACGAAATGAGAATACAAGAATTATTGCTTTTAGTTCATATTAGCAAGAATCAACATATTTTTGCAATTATCTAGTTTGTCATTTGAATAAACATTTTCATATATCAGAAACAAATTTTTTCACTTACCAAAAATTAAATGTTCATCATAAGAAGAGATTTGTTGCTCTCTTATTTTGTGAGTGGGTGGGGCCTGAGAGGGAAAAGACTTCTTTATCAAAATGATCTGGGTTCCATTGCTAATTCTGACACATATTATCTCTATGACTTTAAGCAAATAATTTAACCTCTATGTTTCCTAGGAAACTAACTCTCTAATACTTTCAATTGCGTCTCTTAATTCTCAATGCCTAGCAAAGTGCTTCACATAGTCTCTGAGGCATAATAGAAAAAAAAAAGCTATCAAATTGTTCTTTCACTACATATATTTGCCTCTGTGTTTGTGTGTGTAGTATATGCATTTATATATCCAGTACATGTAGGATTATATATAACAAAAACATTCAAATCCTTTGAACTGACTTAAATTACCCAAAAGGAATCAATTTTGAGAATAATTTACACAATAGTGTCCACTTTTAATTTCACAGTTTAGTCTCATTAGTCAAATATCTTGTGGTACCCTAGATTTACTTAGATCCTGAAACTTTATAACAGCAGCTCCCTCAGTATCATGTGAAGAGCAGTTTGGGGATACATTAGTGTAGCTAAAAATTAGGTTTCTGAGAATGGTAGTTATAATTATCAGTCAATAAGCCATCATTTAGTAAGTATACCCAGTACCAGACTATGCAGATGCTCTGCTAAGCTTTGAATGTATAAAGAAAGCTTAAGAAAAAGTCCCTTTTCTCAAGTTATTCACAGAATTCTTCTGAACTATTTTCTTTTTTTTTTAATTAAATTTTTATTTTATTTTATAATTATAACTTTTTTTTTTTGACAGTACGTATGCATGGGTAATTTTTTATAACATTATCCCTTGCACTTACTTCTGTTCAGATTTTTTCCCTTCCTCCCCCAACCCCCTCCCTCAGATGGCAGGCAGTCCCATACATGTTAAATATATTACAATATATTCTAGATACAATATATGTGTGTAGAATCAAATTTCTTGTTGCATAGGAAGAAGTGGATTCAGAAGGTAAAAATAACAGTTTACACTCATTTCCCAGTGTTCCTTTTCTGGGTGTAGCTGATTCTGTCCATCATTAATCAATTGGAACTGGATTAGCTCTTCTATATGTTGAAGATATCCACTTCCATCAGAATACATCCTCATACAGTATCATTGTTGAAGTGTATAATGATCTTCTGGTTCTGCTCGTTTCACTCAGCATCAGTTGATGTAAGTCTCTCCAATCCTCTCTGTATTTCTCCTGTTGGTCATTTCTTACAGAACAATAATATTCCATAACATTCATATACCATAATTTACCCAACCATTCTCCAATTGATGGACATCCATTCATCTTCCAGCTTCTAGCCACTATGAAAAGGGCTGCCACAAACATTCTGGCACATATAGGTCCCTTTCCCTTCTTTAGTATTTCCTTGGGATATAAGCCCAGTAGTAGTATGGCTGGGTCAAAGGGTATGCACATTTTGATAACTTTTGGGGCATAATTCCAGATTGCTCTCCAGAATGGTTGGGTTCTTTCACAACTCCACCAACAATGCATCAGTGTCCCAGTTTTCCCACAGCCCCTCCAACATTCATAATTATTTGTTCCTGTCATCTTAGCCAATCTGACAGGTGTGTAATGATATCTCAGAGTTGTCTTAATTTGCATTTCTCTGATCAATAGTGATTTGGAATACTCTTTCATATGAGTGGAAATAGTTTTAATTTCATCATCTGAAAATTGTCTGTTCATATCCTTTGACCATTTATCAATTGGAGAATGGCTTGATTTCTTATAAATTAAAGTCAATTCTCTGTATATTTTGGAGATGAGGCCTTTATCAGAACCTTTAACTGTAAAAATGTTTTCCCAATTTGTTACTTCCCTTCTAATCTTGTTTGCATTAGTTTTGTTTGTACAGAAACTTTTTAATTTGGTGTAATCAAAATTTTCTATTTTGTGATCAATAATAGTCTCTAGTTCTCCCTTGGAAACAAACTCCTTCCTCCTCCACAAGTCTGAGAGGTAAACCATCCCCTGTTCCTCCAATTTATTTATGATTTCGTTCTTTATGCCTAAATCTTGGACCCATTTTGATCTAATCTTAGTATGTGGTGTTAAATGTGGGTCCATGCCTAGTTTCTGCCATACTAATTTCCAGTTTTCCCAGCAGTTTTTGTCAAATAATGAATTCTTATCCCAAAATTTGGGACTTTGGGTTTGTCAAACACTAGATTGCTATTTTTATTCACTATCTTGCCCTGTGAACCTAACCTATGCCACTGATCAACTAGTCTATTTCTTAGCCACTACCAAATGGTTTTGGTGACTGTTGCTTTATAATACAGTTCTAGATCAGGTACCGATAGACCACCTTCACTTAATTTTTTTTTCATTACTTCCCTTGAAATTCTCGACCTTTTGTTGTTCCATATGAATTCTGTTGTTATTTTTTCTAGGTTATTAAAATAGTTTCTTGGAAGTCTGATTGGTATAGCACTAAATAAATAGATTAGTTTAGGTCTTCTGAACTATTTTCAAGGTTTCGTATTGTAAATACATGTAACACAATAGAATCAGAATTTGATAAGAATATAACTTGTGGGGGGTGGAGCCAAGATGGCGGAGAAGGCACATGTGACTTTCTGAGCCTCTCTCATACCCTCACTACCAATTATTAAATTCAGCCTCAAAAATAGCACTGAACTGGTAAAATTCACGAAGATTGGAAGTGCAGCAACTCACCAACCAAAGATAATCTAGAAGATCTCCAGAAAAAGTTTGTCCTGAGCCGCAGGAACAGACCAGTTCAGGCAGGGATAGAACCAGAGGCTAGCATTTGGAGCAAACTAGGAGTGGGGGCGGTCTCCGTGATTGGAAGGTTTACAGAAAACTCTCTGCCATAGGCTGATTAGTTTGCTTTGGTTGTGGAGTAGTGGACCACCAAAGAAATTAGAGCCTAGGTTAGAGGTACTCTGAAGGATGCCAGAGCCTAACAGGATCTGGCTGTGCCCACCCAGGACTGGAAGTGACTCAACACAGACCATAATACTGCTCTGCAGTGGCATTCTGCAGCTAGGGATTTTTGCAGGGCAGTCACAAATCTGCCTGGCAGGGGCCACAGCCCAGGGCAGCCTCTAATCTGCACAGTGTGGGGCTCAGCCTGGGGCAATAGAATCCCCAGCTTGACTATGTTCCCCAGGCAGAGACACTTCCAGTGCCGTGAGGGATAGGGCAACTACTAGCTTTGGGAGGAGGGGAGGCGGAGTGATGCTTTTGCTGCTCAGCCTCTAGCCCCAAGGAAGTCACTAATCCTCACAGTGGGACTCCTTGCAGGGCACTTCCACAGCTTGGTTTGTGGGACCCAGGCCTGAGTCACTTTCGGTGGGGAACTTTTTCCCAGAGCACTTCCATAGCTCGGATACTCTTTGCAGCCCATTGACAAGATAACTACTGTCCATATACCAGAGAAAGCTGGTAACCTCCTTGCCCTGAAGGCAGACCCTAAAGGCTTTTTAAAAAATGAGCAAAAAAATCAAAAGGACAATCAATAGCTTCTATACAGAAAGAGAGCAGGTTTTCAACCCTGAGGATACTAATAGCAAACAGTCTCCAGACAAAACCCTGAAGGGGGATATAACCTGGTCTCCATCACACAAGGCTCTCTTAGAAGAAATTATAAAAGATCTTAAAAGATAGCTAGAAGAAAAATGGGGAAAGGAAAGAGAAGCCCTGCAAGAGAGTATAGAAAAGGCATATAACTCATCAAAAGAAAGAGCTGATAAAGTGGAAAAAGAAAATAACTTACTGAAATGTGAAATGGAAAAGGTAAAGAACTCCTAGGGAAACAGAATTTGTGAATTGGGAAAGATAAAGAACTCCCAGTAAAGTAGGATTTGTGAATTGGAAAAAGAAAATAACTCATTAAAGAAATTATTGAAATGGAAAAAAATTCCATAGAGCAAAACAACTCATTTAAAAACTCAATTGGACATATACAGAAAGAAGTTAAAAAAAAAAAAAAAAGGTAATGAAGAAAATAACTCATTAAAAATCAGAACTGAACAAATAGAAATGAATGAAATGAAAAACTAGAAAAAATGTTAAATATCTACTTGGAAAAACAACAGACCTGGAAAATAGATCTAGGAGAGATAATCTGAGGATCATTGGAGTTCCTGAAAATTATGATGAAAAAAAGAGCCTAGATACTATTTTACAGGAAATCATCAAAGAGAACAGCCCAGATATAATAGAATTAGAAGGTAAAATAGGCATCAAAAGAATTCCTCCAACACCTTCTGAAAAAGATCCTAAAATAAAAACTCGAAGGAATATTGTGGCTAAATTACAGAACTATCAAGCTAAGGAAAAAATATTACAAGCAGCCAGAAAAAAAATAATTCAAATACCGAGGTGCCACAATAAGGATCACTCAAGATCTGGTTGCTTCCACATTAAAGGATCAAAGGGCATGGAATCTGATATTCTGAAAGGCAAAGGAACGTGGAATGCAGCGAAGAATAAATTACCCAGTTAAGCTAAGCATTTTCTTCCATGGAAGAAGATGGACATTTAATGAAATAGATGAATTCCATTTGTTTCTAAAGAAAACACCAGATCTAAATAAAAAATTTGATCTCCAACCATAGGATGCAAGAGAAGCAGAAAAAGGTAAAAAAGAACTCTTGAGAACTGTATTTCTGTGGTTGATATACATAAAGAGTACATGTATAATTTGATTTTACTGATGTAAAAAAAGGAAGAAGAAATGGAAAGGGGATAGTGTCAGAAAAAGGGAAAAGGGGAGATAAAAAGAGGGAAACTACATCCCATGAAGAGGCAAAGGAAACCTATCATATCTGAGGGAATTTAGAGAGGGGGAGGAACATTGTGTGAATCTTACTCTCATCAGAGTTGGCTCAAAGAGAAAATAATTAACATATTTGTTTTACAGAGAAACTTCTCTCACCCCATTAAAAAGTGGGAGAGAAAAAGGGAAAAGGAACAAAGTAATAAGGGAAGGGATTCAAAGCGGGGAGGGAGGAATCCTAAAGAGGGAGAGCTATGTAATGCAAGTGATGCCTATAAGTTTAATACTGGGAAAGGGGGGGGGGCAAGAAAAAGAATAGAATCAGAATTTTGTCTCTGAGAGAAGTGACAAGTAGGTTGTTTGATCAATGAATTTTTCACTATTCAGTAATTCAACTATAGGATTGTTCTTTACTCAAATAATTACTTCAACCTTCAACTTCAAATTGCATATATAAAATGTACTTTCGTATACATAAATAGTACTGCTAATTTGTCCAGTAGAATATACACTTTTAAGTTGTTTTTCTTATAGAGACAATAATGAATTTGTCATGTTCTGCCATATTGTCTTGTTCTGTTTCCTTTTTGATTATTTGCATTCATATCAAAGAATTCTGGCTAAAGTTAAGAGATTACCTTTGATCATGGATCAGAATAAAAATTAGCTGGTTCAGTCAGTAATTTAGACCATGTGCTCATTGGCATGAAACTGCAGTCAGCTAGCCTAAAAGTATGAGTCATATTTTGGTAGAATAGGATTCCTAGGTAGGTACTTTGCTAAGTATTTATTACTTAATTTTAAAACATGTCATGCCTATCATTTTTCAGTAGCAAAATTAATCATTCCTACTGTTAAGTCGTATTAGAGCAAAGTTCTTGGAATAAAAATGCTTAAATTTTAAGGAATAAGTTCACAATTGGATTTGATGTCAACTGATTTGACTGTGTTTCATATTTTGCTGTGATAGAAAGTATAGTTTGTAATATAGTTTGGATTTATTTTGCTTATTATTACTGCATCTCTCCATTGAAGCCCTACTTCAGTGACTCGTTGTGGTGGGAGGCAACCCTGTGTTTCCAAAGGCTATACCAGAAAAGCAGAAGGTCTCACTCAACTTCTTTATCAGGTTGGAAGGGCTTAAGGTTTAAGCCCAGCATTTATTTTAAGAGGCTCCTTGCCTAACCATGTACAGATGAGCATTCCCCCAGAAAACTAACTGCTATAAAAGCTAGTATTCATATGTGCCTAGTATGTGCCAGACATTTAAGTGCTGAGCAAATATTGACTCAGCTAATCCTTGTAATAGTCCTGAGAGATAGATATTACCCTCAGGTCACAGCTAGCAAGTACGTTAGGTCAAGTTTTCCTGGCTCCAGACCCAACATTTGCTCTTCTGTGCTGCTTCACTGAACAAAGGGGCTGTGGCAAATCTTGAAAATGATTACTAAGGGGAAAAAATTGGGACCAGCTAGGTGGCATAGTAGATAGAGCAATAGTCCTAGACTCAGAGAGAGCCAAGTTCAAATCTAGCCTTAGACATTTAATAACCATGTGACCCTGGTCAAGTCACTTAAATTCCTTCTAAAAGAAAAAAAAATTCTTACTGAGGCAAGTAAAGATTAGAATTTCCATTAAAGTAACAAGAAGCAATACTCAAGAAATTATAAATCTTTTGAAGTATTGTGTATCCCCCTGGTTTTTTTTTTTTTTTTTTTTACATAGAATTTTATGTCATTAAACCATATTTGTATATATGTGAATAATTCACTTACTGCATATAGAATTCTTCTGCCCAGCTGATAGTATTCTTATTTTCATAAATATGCATAACCATCTGTCATCAATGAATACTCTTATACAAATTTAATTTCAAAATGAGATAATTTACTACTTTTAACTCAGTTCTTTAAAAAAAAAATCACAACGAACTCTAACCATCCATTTTTCTTTATGGCTTTGTCTATACAGAGCCAATAGCGCAAATGTTTTTAAAAAAAAAAAAAAAAAACTTCCTTTGGCACCCTTATACATAACAGCAGCAATGACATTTCCAGGACCATTAAAACACTTTTATGAGTGGGCCCACCTGCCTCCTGTAAATAACTAGTTCAGTGGTTCTACTCATCTGAGTAAGTTGTGGAAGCCTGACTGCTTAAAATTAATTATAGAAAGTTCAAAAATGTTCATATTTAAACATTTAATTCTTTTCACAAAGAACATCTCAAGAATTAGCCAGCTGTCATTAGAGTGTATGCAGCCAGTTACAAGGGAAACCAAGAAAAAGTATTGAAGGATTGGAGAACAGTACAAAGAAAAGCTTTCCATAAAAGGAATTGATAGTTATAAATAACATTATTTCATATATATCCCAGTTGTTTTGCAAATATGGAAGCATATATCAGAGGAAATGAAAACAGTGATCAAACTTTTTCATGTTTTTCATTTGGTTTTTAGTGTCGTTAATTTTATTTTGTTTTGTTTTCACAATAGTCCTGCATTTTCAGTGATAGTATTTTGGATGCTTTCATAAGTAGAACCTCACTGTGCTGGAGAGGTGGGAAAAGGGTTCCAAAATGTTGCATAGTTGTTTATCCATGGTTACTATGCTTTCTCTCGCCATCCAAGTAATCCCTATTTATTGGCAAAGAGCACAATATCAGAACAGAGAAATTATAAACCGATTGTATTTTTGTCAACTTTTAGAAACTTTTCAATTTATGCTACTGTCACATTGCCATCTGGTTTGTAGATTGCTTTTATTGCATATATACCATCTATAATAAAAAGAAAATCAGTTTCACGAAAGATGGAAATGATGTCAAGGAGGTGACTAAACACTGTCATTTACTGAATACTACAACTGTGAAGATTGCTATAGAATTCTGGCTTAAAGGAAAGAGAATTGTGTCAAACTTTTCAAATGGCATGTGAACTCCATCACCCTTTAGGAGCTTCATGAATTAAGTTTTAACATGATTCAGAAGCTGATGATTACCTGTCATTGGTTACCCTTACTATGGCAGGCATGCCATTGTGATATCCTTTACCTAGTTACCAGGTATGAATTTAAATGAGAAGGAAAGGATCACTTTCATACATTTTTTTTTTCCCTAGAGAAATTGCTCAAAAGCATTTCATCCCTAGCTTGGAAGTCATTTTATGACAGCTTTTATAACAGCCACTTGTAATTCTTTTCTTTACTAGAATTATATTAAATCTTGAAACTCTCTTTCCCTTAGAGAACACGAAAAGTAGAAGGAAAGGTACACAAAATATAAAACTGTAGCCACAGATACCTTCATTAATATGCTAAAAACTTTATTTTGTTATTCACACAGTACTAAGTTCTGTGTCAGGTGTCGTATTATGCCTCACAAGCCTTTTTGCCTTTCATTTTGGGAGAGAAATATTCATATCTATGAAATCATATTTATATGAAATTTCATTTCTACAAAGTTCATAATATGTACCCCTTGAGCCTATATGGATTTCTTGTCATTTATGCTAAAATTTATCTTATCAGTTTGATACCAAAGTTATTTCCAAGAGACTTAAGGAAATAAGTCCTTAAAGGAATATCTGTCACTTTGGGATTTCTTTTCCTAGTTATTAAGACTGACGTTAACTTATTTAAAGAGTCCACATTTTGGTAGCTTCAGAGCTCTTCTGTTAAGAAACATTTAACTATTCAGAGGTAAAATGCTTTGTCCCAACAAGCTCCATCTTTAACATTTTAAAGAACATTTGTTTTCTGTGGCCATATAAACTGTATCTTTCTAGACCTCCCTCAAGTATTTTCGGCCCTTAATTCAGATTTCCAGTTTGATACGTGAACATTCCATCAGTCAAAACAAATTTTTAATGAGCCACTTGTCTTGACAGCTGTGTTTAGAATAGAACTTGGAATCTGTGTATACCCTGTAATGTAAATCTAGAAAATTGTAGATTTTGGACTTCCAATGGGTTCCAAACTACACTTTATATAGCTATCTTCTTTTAGAAATGAAGATTAATTCTAACCTCTAAAAGACCTAATATCTAACAATAAAGAAAAGATATTATGATCTACCTAGTCATTCACTTTTTTTATGGCAACTAGAAGCTGATTTTAGTGTAATAAAACCACGTCCTTTCACATTCACAAACAAGGGACAAAATAAAAATCCAAAGAGATTTTGCATAACTTGACTTAGCATTAAAATAAGTTAAGCCTGAAAATTACAAGAGCATAATTAAGCAAGGCAGTATAAAGGTATAGTTATTATGTATAATCATGCTCCTGGGAATTTTGATGCATGAGTAGAGCAAGGTACTTCTATTCTGTCAGAGTGTAATTATTTCATAAGAATGCTGTCCATTTCCCTGGAGTTTGAGAAGTGGTAGACTCACAAGAAATAAAAAGACAGAATTTTTTAAAAATTTAAAAAAATTTTTAAAAAGTAGATGAGGTATTTTTGAGGTTTAAAATATTATAATTTTTTTTTCCTTTCAGGAGTAACTAAAAAAAAAAAAAGGAATCCTCTGCTTCAGGATATCCATTGTATAAATGGAACTCCCTCCCCTCACTTCATTGCTAGTTATTTTTTCAGGTTCTTCAATTTTCACTTTTAAATTAAACTGAAAATAAATAACTTAATATTCTCTTTTCTGTTTTGGCACCATGAAGAATTTGTGATTTCCACTTCTCCCCCATTCTCTGATACTTAAATTGGGGAAAGCATTTAAAACTATTTGAATAATAATATTTTTCATCATTACTGCTTGGCATAGAAAAAATCATTATACAAGTTAGTTCTTAAGCAAGAAACTTGCAAAGTTTGACAACTTTGTGCTGATGCACAAAAAGAGAATATCTCCAAGGTTATAAAATACACCAAACAAGCATCTGTACTCTGGAAGGACCTCAGGTAAAACCTCATTTCAACAACTGCTTGATTTTCTTCTAAAAAAAAAAAAAAGAAAGAAAGAAAAATACAAGAAATGAGAGCAGAAACCATCATGCCTTTAGGCAGTCTGAATATTTAGTGTCACATAGACCAAATAATCTGGACAAGTGACTGAATTCACTATCTGAATATTACAGAGTTCCAACAAAGGGTGTGAATGTAAGATACCCTAAAATGACAGTTTAGGAAAAATCTGTTCCCATCAAAATTATGCATTTTTTCTTTTTTCTTCTTCTTCTTTTTTTTTTTTTTTCTTCTTTTTATTATTATAGCTTTTTATTTACAAGATATATGCATGGGTAATTTTTCACCATTGACAATTGCAAAACTTTTTGTTCCAAATTTTCCCCTCCTCCCCCAGGTGTCAGGTAGACCAATACATGTTAAATATGTTAAAGTATATGTTAAATACTATATGTATACATATCCATACAGTTATTTTTTTAATTATGCATTTTTTTTCATACCAACAGGGAAGCCTTACATGTCTTCTCCACTCTCAGATTTTTCAAAAATCAGTGATTCAGTTTTTGATATGAGGTTGTGTTTCATAAGTTGTTGTTTAACAACCTACATATTTGGTTGGTACACTATAATCCAAGAAATTTTGGGTTTAATATTATTGAAATGCAATTACTGGATTCCCCTCACCTGAAAATCGTGCAATAAATAATTCATTGAAGAGCAAACATTTTTTCTCAGGGTGTGATCTCTTCCTTTGAAATACCTTTAGCACAGAGGAAAATTATATTCTTTTTAAGATTAAGTAGGAAATTTAAGTTTATTAATGCTCTAGGATACTTCCTAGTCATTTACAGACTTAAAGTAGTCCTAAAGTATTTTACTTCCTAGGTCTAAATGTTTTGTTCAAATATTTCTTCATAATTCATGAAGCCTTGACATATAGCACAACCCTATTACCACCAAATAGGCCACATTCAACAATTACTGTGGCCCAAAAGGTTCAAATATCTTGCAGCCTGCTTGATGACTCTCACAGAACTTGGGCTGGTCCTTGGGGACATATTTTCCAAAAGTTGGCCTGCAGACCTAGCCTTTCATTGTAGTAGAACCTATCAACACTTGTGGCATTATAGCCATAGAGAATTCATAGTTAATTTCAATGATTCAATGAACCAGCAGAGTAGCACATTGTTAGGAGTTTTTAAAATAATCATAAAGTTCCAAATTTCATGCATTTGGAATTTGGTTTTCAATATTTCAGACTGCAGTGGTCAACTAGCTGAAGATCCATTTGAAATTTTTAAAAAACATTTGTTGTCTCATATGTTAATGAAAGAGAGGAAAATGTGCAAGAGAAGGAAAGTTATTCATAAATTCTAGACTAAACTGAGTTTATTCCATGTTGTCTTAGATGACTCATACTTCCTTTTACTCTCTTAAAATCCTTGAGAAATCAAAGGGCAGAGATTTATACTTGTAAATCACCTATGCTTGTGAGACACATTTTTCCCCAGTAAAGTAAATAAGCATTCTAGCAATCCAAGTCTACTCTAACCCCAATATAGTATTACAGTGTTATTAGTAGATTCAGCCCAATTCCAGGTACTTGATTGAAGATTTCTATTGAGGAATATCAAGCAAGCTACTTTTGTTTCAGGAGCTTTGATATTGGTAAAGTGCCAAGGAGCACAATTTCTTCTATACTTTACCTTTTCACTGTTTATCAAGGTTATATTTCTTTTCCCTTGAACACTACTGGAAAAAGCATATTGTTGTTCCCTAGCTTTTGATTGCCCTTGAAATGATTACTGAATATTCAGAAGTGTCCACTGATGTGTCATTTTCTCCTACTATTTTTCTGACCTCCTAATGAGGAAAACTGTTTTGATTCATATTTTAAAGCATGCTATAGAGATCAATTTCTTCAGTGAGTTTGTTAGAAAAGCATATTGCAATGCAGTTCACTGGAGAAACAATATAGGCTACACCGGCCTAGCTTTGCTAGAGTTAAAAGTATATAATAAAGTAGCAGTCATCAAAACCATTTGATACTGGCTAAGGAATAAAGTAGTAGATCAGTGGAACAGATTGGGTTCATAAGACGAAATAGGCAATAATTATAGTAATATAGTGTTAGACAAACCCAAAGATCCCAACTTTTGGGATAAGAACTCATTATTTCACAAAAACTGATGGGTAAATTGGAAACTAGTATGGAAGAAATTAAGGCTCAATCCATATCTAACATCACTACCAAGATAAGATCTAAATGGATTCATGATTTAGACATAAAGACTGTTATTATAAGCAAATTAGAGGAACATGGATAGTTTACCTCTTAGATCTGTGGAGAAGGAATTGAATACCAGATAGATAATTTTGATTGTATTAAATTAAAAAGTTTTTGTACAAACAAAATTAATTCAGGCAACATCAGAAGAGAAACAATAAACTGGGAAATAATTGTTACATTTAAGGGTTTTGATAAATATTTTCTAAAATATATAGAGAATTGACTCAAATTTATAAGAATCTAAACCATTCTCCAATTGATAAATGGTCAAAGCATATGAACAATTTTCAGATGAAGAAATTGAAACCATTTGTAGTCATATGAAAGGGTGTTCCAAATCACTGTTGATCAGAGAAATGAAAATTAAGACAACTCTGAGATACTACTACACACCTTTCAGATTGGCTAAGATGATAGGAAAAAACAAGAACAAATGTTGGAAGGAATGTGGGAAAACTGGAACATTAATACATTGTTGGTGGAGTTGTGAATGGATCCAGCCATTCTGGAGAGACATTTGGAACTATGTTCAAAAAGTTATCAAACTGTGCATCCCAAAGAGATCTTAAAGGAGGGAAAGGGACCCACATATGCATAAATGTGGCAGCCTTTTTTTGTACTGGCAAGAAACTGGAAACTGAGTGGATGCCCATCAGTTGGAAAATGGCTGAATAAGTTATGGTATATGAATGTTATGGAATATAATTGTTCTTTAAGAAATGATTAAGAGGATGATTTTTAAAAGGCCTGCATAGACTTACATGAACTGATGCTAAATGAAATGAGCAGAACCAGGAAGTCATTGTACATGACAACATCAATATTATACAGCAGTCAATTCTGATGAACATGACTCTTTACTATAATGAGATGACTGATGCCAGTTCCAATGATCTTGTGATGAAAAGAGTCACCTACACCAAGAGAGAGGACTGTAGGAACTGAATATGGATCACAATATAACATTCTCACTCTTTTTGCTGTTGTTCACTTGCATTTTTTCTTCTTGCTCATTTACTTTCTTTTTTTGATCTCTTGTTTTTTTTTTTTTATCTTTTTTGATTTCTCTTGTACAGCAAGAGAATTGTATAAGTATATATATATGTGTATATATATATATATGTTTATATTTATATGTGATTTAACATACATTTTAACATGTTTAACATATATTGAATTGCTTGCCATCTAGGGTAGGGGGTAGGGGGAAGCAGGAGAAAATCTGAAACACAAGTCTATGCAAGGGTCAACGATGTTAAATTATCCATGCATGTGTTTTGAAAATAAAAAGCTTTAAAGTGAAATGAACAGAACCAGGAGATCATTATACACTTCAACAGCAATACTGTGTGAGAATGTATTTTGATGAAAGTGGATATCCCCGACAAAGAGAAGATCCAATTTAGTTCCAATTGATCAATGATGGACAGAATCAGCTACACCCAAAGAAGGAATACTGGGAAATGAATATGGGCTACTTTTTTTGGGGGGGGGGTTTCCCAGGTTATTTTTATCTTTTGAATCCAATTGTTCTTATGCAACAAGAAAACTTTACAGATCTGCACACATATATTGTATCTAAGATATATTTAACATGTTTAACATGTATGAGACTGCCTGCCATCTAGGGAAGGGGGTGAAGGGAAAAGTTGGAGCAGAAGTGAGTGCAAGGGACAATGTTGAAAAGTTACCCATGCATATGTTCTGTCAATAAAAAGTTATAATAAAAAAAAAGAAAAGAAAAATCTTTATTAAATAACAACAATATAGGCTACACCATGTTGTGAAAATCTATTACTTCATTGTTATCATTTCAAAAATAAAGTCCAGTAAAAAATTCAGTCAAACTAGTGGTTTAATTTCACTTCAGTAAACAGTCAGTTGACAGTTTCAACTGTTAGCATTGAGGGACAGCCATAGATAAAAACTGGGGATGGTGTGATAGCATCTGACATGAGTGGTAAGCAAATGGTAGATATTCAATAAATAATTTTTTAATGAAGTCAATGAAAATGGATCTTAGGAAAACCTAACAGCTCATTTCTATGCTCAGACATCATCCAATTAATTCTAGATAGGTCCCCCTACTGAATAGACTTTTAAAAGTATTTATTTCTTTTAATTCCACCGTTGATTTACAGTTTTATGAATCTAACAGCATGCTAGAATCTTAACAGGATAAGATGTGCCCAAACCTATTACTGGACAAAGTTTTCAGTTCCTTTTAGTCTAAAATCTCTTTAAAATTCTCTCTTCCTTGTTTTCTCCATTTCTTTTTAAAAGTTTTTTATTAAAGCTTTTTATTTACAAAATATATGCATGGGTAATTTTTCAGTATGGACCCTTGTAAAACCTTTTATTCCAGATTTTCCTCTCCTTTTCTCCATCCCCTCCCCTAGATGACAGGTAGTCCATCTCAACACAGTAGTACAAACACAGATAACTAAAAAACACATTAATACATGAAACATAAATAGCAGGAATACAAAACAAAATGCTGAATGATCTCCAAGGTGAGAATTCTAACTGGGGGGGGGGGGGGGCTGGATCAGGAAAGTCTTCATAGAGGTGGTAGAATTTGCTAGGGATTTCATAGGTAATTAATGTTGTAAAAGAAAGACCTCTGCTTCCCCATTGCATCTTTTAAAATGGCAAGAAAAATGAAGTTTAAAAAAAGGATTCTTCAGTTTATATTCAAACTCCATCAGTTCTTTTTCTGGAGGTGAATATCATTTTTTCATCATAAGTCCTTTGGAATTGTCTGAGATCATTGTATTGCTGAGAATAGCCTGCAATATGGCTGTTACTATGTATACTATTGTCCTAGTTCTGCTCACTTTGCTTTGTGTCAATTCATGTAAATCTTTCCAGGCTTTTCTAAAGCTTCTTGCTCATTTTTTATAGCACAATAGTATTATATCACAATCATATAGCACAAGGCTTAGGATGAAAGGAGAGAGCACATAGAATAAACAAGAGGGAAATGCAGTTAGCAATAGTAATTAGGAAAATAATTTTGAAATAAGTTTCTCTGAAGAAGGCCTCATTTCTCAAATACATAGGGAATTGAGTCAAATTTATTATTTCTTCTAAGAGCCATTGCTCAATTGATAAATGATTTAAAAGATATGAACTATGTCCAAAGGGCTATAAAATCATATATATATACTTTGATATACTACTACTACTCGGTATGAATCCTTAGTTTTTTTTATAAAAAGGAAAAGATTCTATATGTACAAAAATGTTTATAGGAGCTTTCTTCTCAAGGCAAATAATTAGAATTTATGAGGAGATACCCATCAAATGGGGAGTGGCTGAATAAATTGTTGTATGTGATTATGAGGGAATATTGTTTTGTAGGAAATGATAAGCAAATTCTGTTAGGATTACAAGGTGAGTTCTCACCTTGTAATCCTAACAAAATTCCTTTCAGGAAAAATCTGGAAAGTCCTCCATGAATTTAAGCAAGTAAAATGTACTGTGCACAATGTAATAGCAATGTTGTGGGATAATCATCTGTAATTGACTTTATAATTCTCAGCAATACAATAATTCAAGACTACTCTGAAGGACTTATGATGAAAAATTATATCCATACACAGAGAAAGAACTGATTGTGTCTGAATACAGATTGACGCATACTCTTTTTTTTTTTTAAACTTTTTTTTTTTTTTGAGGGTTTTTTTAGGGAGAATGGTCTGTTTTCTTTCACAACATGACTTCTTTGAAAATGTTTTGCATAACTTCACATGTGCCATCTTAATGGAGGGTAAGGATAGGGGTGAGGGTGTGAAAAAGGCAAAGAATCCAGTACTTAGTTTTAAAAATAAATATGAAAAAAAAAGTTTTATATATAATTGGGGGAAATTAAAATTTAAAAAGAAAAATCACATACCACACACAGCTTGTTCAGCCATTTCCCAATTGATTGGCATCCCCTCAATGTCCAGTTCTTTACCAACACAACAAGAACTGTTATAAGCTGTGAGCATTTTTGTACAATGCTTTTGTATAAGCATTTTGCTTTTTGCTTTTTTATCTGTGGTTTACAGACTTACAGACTTAGTAGTTGTATTGCTGGGTCAAAGGGTATGCATAGTTTTATAGATCTTTTGGATATAGATACAAATTGTTGTCCAGAATGGTTGAATCAGTTAACAACAGTCCTTTAGTGAAACTTTGTTTTTCCACAGCCCCTCCAACATTTGTCATTTTTCTTTTCTGTCTGAGATTTGTTTTAATTTGCATTTCTCTAATAAGTAGTGATTTAAAGGTTGTTTTTTTTTTTCTTTTTTTTTCCTATAGGTAGCTTTGATTTCTTCATCTGAAATGTATATATCTTTTGACCATTTATCAATTGGGGAATGACTTATATGCATATGTTTGACTTAAGTTTTCTATATGTTTGAGAAATGAGGCCTTTATCAGAAAATGTTTTTAAAATTTTTTTTACTGTTATGATTACTGTGTATTTCCCCCTATTCTATTTTTCCTCATTCTCCTTCTCAAAAGTGTTTTGCTTATGACCATGGCCTTCCCCAATCTGCCTGCCTTCCCCCTTCTTCTGCTATTCCTTCCTCCTCCTACTTATGGGTATAAGACTCAGATTTCTATACCTAACTGAGACTGTATTGGCTCTTTGAACTAATCCTGTTAAGACTAAGATTCAATTTTTATCTGCCACCATTATTATCTTCCCCATCACTATAAAAACTTTTTTCACAGATCTTTTATGTGAGATGATTTATCTCATTCGACTTCTCCTTTTTTCCTTCTCCAAATATATCCCTTCATCTCACCCCTCAGTTTTAATTTTTTTAGATATCATCCTATCCTAGTCAACTTCATATCCATGCTTTTTTTGTTTCTTCCTTTCTGCTTAATAGTGGTTTACTAATCGTTAACAATCCTGATTTAATGATAAAGTTCTTGTAAATTATAAGTATCATCTTCATTTAGCCTTATTAAATCTTTTCTGATTTCTTTTTCCTATTTACTTTTGTATGTGACTCTTGAGTCTTATTATTTGAAAATCAGATTTTCTATTTAGCTCTGGTGTTTTCATCAAGAATGCTTCAAAATCCCTTATATCATTTTTTTTTTTCACTCTTGAAGTATTTTACTCAGTTTTTCTAGGTAGGTGTTTCTTGGTTGTAATTCTACTTCTTTACTCTCAAGAGTATCATATTCCAAGCCCTCCAGTCTTTTAATGTAGTTGCTATTAATCTTATGTTATCCTGACTTGGTTCCATGATATTTGAATCTTTTTTTGTTCATTTTGTTTTGGTTTTTTTTCTGGCTGCTTGAAATATTTTCATTTTGACCTGGGAGCTTTGAAATTTGGCTTTAAAATTCTTGGAAGTTCTCATTTTGGGATCTTTCAAAAGGTGATTGATAGAGTCTTTCGTTTCCTTTTTAATCCTCTGAATCTAAGATATCATGAGAGTTTTCCTTGATAATTTTTGAAAGAAATTTTTTTTTGTTTGGTCATGGCTTTCAGATAGCCCAACAGTTCTTACATTATCTCTCCTGGATCTATTTGCCAGGTCACTTGTTTTTCCAATGAGATATTTTACACTGTCTTCTTTTTTGTTTGTTTTATTGTTTCTTTCATTCATTTCTGTTTGCCCAATTTCCAGTTTTAAGGCGTTCTTTTCTTCAATCAATTTTTCTATATCTTTTGGCCAATTCTCCTCTTTAAGAAGGTCTTTTGGACTTTTGTTCCTCCTTTATCATTTGGTCTATTATGTTAAGTTTTTTGTTTTCTTTAATATTTTTATGCCTCCTGTACCAAGCTGTTGACTTTTTTTTTTCATGATTCACTTGCATCACTCTCATTTATTGTCCCAGTTTTTTTTTTTCTTTTTTACTTAAGTAACTTTTAAAGTCCTTTTTGAGGGCTTCCATGAATTATTTTGTGGTCTAAGATCAGTTTATGTTTTTTGAGGCTTTGGATATAACAGCTTTGACTTTTGTTGTCTTTTTCTGAATTTGTGTTTTGATCTTCCCTCTCATCATAGTAACTTTTTTTGAGGTAGAGATGGTATATGACTTGAAGACCACACAGGACAGTTGACTGGAAGTATAGAGAAAGAACATTTTTTGATCAGCTCTTTTTTTGTTGTTTGCTCATATTTTTTCAGTCTATTTCAGTCACCTACCCCAGGGTAGGTTTCAGGAGGTTTTGTGCTACTGTTTTCAAAGCTAGTTCTGATGGTCTGTAAGTTTTCAGTCCCTCCAAGGTGGCAAAGGTCACTGCTCTTCTGACCTGTTATCTGGTCTGTGAGCCCTGGAGCTGAGATCAGGTTCTCTGCTATCCTGTTGCCATATGCTCCTCCTTGCCCTGGGACTGCAGCCTGGAACCACATATGGGCAATATAACAGAGCCCTCAACAGAATCCTAGAAAAGGGTCCCTTGATTAATTGCCCAACCCCCTTATGTCTGTGGGCTGAGAACCCTCAAGTTGCCACTGCCCATTCAGTTTTCTCCAAAAAGCATGCTGCCTGCCTGCTGGATATGATCTGCTCTGAATTGGGCTCTGTTCTCACCCCAATAAGATAGATCTTGCTTACTGATGTACTTAAGTTGTTTCAGATTAGAAGATTGTTTCACCCTGTTTGTTTGATGGTTCTGCAACTTCAGAATTTGTTTTGAAGCATTATATTCTCTGGAAGGAATTTGGAAGAGCTTAGGCAAATCCCTGCCTTTACTCTGCCATTTTCCATTTTTCTTATAATATCCCACTTCTGTCCAGTTCTTTGGTAATAAGCTGCAGCTTTCTCACACTCATCATGTATCTTTCCCATGCCCTGTTAGGTAACCAACAGCTTTGATCATTTAAACACTGTGATATTCCCTGCTTCTCAGTTATATAGTTATATAGCATTAGCAGAATAATATTTGTGGTTAAAAAAAAATGGTACTTTTTTCAAGGGGAAAACTTACGGGGTAATCAAAAGTACTACCACAGTTTCCCAAATGCAATCCAATCTCCTCTCAACCTCTAGGCCCATAACATCTGTTCCAAATATGCTTATTCTTCAACCAACTCAATGAGCTATATACCTCATTGTATATCATACTCCAGATTAAGAATTTGCATATGGACCACATCTACCCTGCTGCCTGTTTTTGTACCAACCTGTGAGCTGGTAATAGCCTTTGTCATTGTTTTCTATCATTATCATTTTGCTATCAAAAATGCAAAAATAATTTTTAGCTCATAGACTACAAAAACACAGGATTAAACAGTACAGAATTAGACATTGGACTAGATTTGACCTTTGTATAGACAATAGGCATTCTTTATTTGTCTAGTTCCTCCTAACACAGTAAGTTAAACAAGTTTCAGGTTATTAATATAAGATAATAGTTCTTATTTAAAAGACTTGCAGCATCCTCAGACTTGATGCAATTGCCAATGTATTTTGCAATATCTAGAGGTTCTCACCATAAGAAATTCTTTTTGGACTCAAAAGTGAACATTTAAGAAGGCCTTTGAACTGTACAAAAGATCATCTATTCTTTGCCACTTTTTGGGCACTATGCTGCTAAACTTGGGACTGAGGGCCATTTTGTATTTTTCTTTATTTTCTGGGTTGTCATTGCCAAATCACCCAATCATCAGCCTACTCATGATTAGCCTCTTTAAATTTAGCTGCCCCTAAGATTACAGACATGCTTATCATTGGAATTATGATCAATCAATTGATAAGCATTTATTAAACATTTGCTGTGTGCTAGGTGTTGTAGTAGGCATTGGGAACATAAACACAAAGATGAAATATTCTCTGCCCTCAAGGATCTTAAATTCTATCAGGGAAGCAACATGTACACATCTAAGCAAATATAAGATTAATTTCATATATGTTTTTTTTTTGTATATGGGCATAGTAAATGTGTGATGGTTTGATGGTTATGAGGAGGCATCAATAATCAGGGGGAAATCAGGAAAGGCCTTTTGTAAGATATGGCACTCAAACTAAGCTTTAAAAGGGATTTTTTGAAGCCTTTCCAGAATTAATAGCACCTGTCATAGTTTGTACATCACTGGTACCACCTCCCAGGACCTAGAGTCACTTCCACATTTCAAGAAGGCATCAGAGCAGGTTCACATATGGAGCTAGTATAGCATAAGTGCTTAATAAAACTTTATGGGAATGAACAGTACTGTACCAGCCTATTATGAGTAGTAACTACAGAAATTCTACAATTGTCAATGACTAAGGCAAAACATGGCAGCCCTCTTAATTGTTTCTTATCTGAATTACTTTCTAAAAGTACAAGGATAAGAATATCGATGCCTAAGAAAATGAAATCTTGAACCTCAGAGCAGAAGCATTTCCATTTGATATTAAAATAATTGTTCTCTATTCAGTCACATATAGTCTCACCTAACTATTCTAGTCTACTATTGACACCTATAACTTAAATATACTAAATGTCAAACATCTGATTTTTTTTTTTTATTTATCACTTAAACTTCTGTTTCAGTTCTATTATTGAATTTCTGAGTACAAAGCCCTAGAGTATTATGTAAAACAGAATGGGCAGAATTAAGAATGTATCTTTCAAAGAAAGACATTCAATGAAATTGCATTTATAGACCTTCATAATATATGCACTTTTTAGTTGTTACTTAATAAAGAAGAGGAAAAGCCTTTTATTTATTACCAATCCACATAGAATAAATCATCTAAGTTCTCTGAGCTGTGTAAATAGAAAAAAACCCAGCCCAACATCATATTCATACTACCTTCAAACAGTCTTACCACACCCAGGATGGTGGAAATGATAGATTTGAGGTTTGAGAGTAACAGGTACAGGGAATTGGGTCTGATAAATCAAACCCTAAAAATTATAGACATTGATCATTGGGAGCTGGATGCCATCTGGTCTGGTCTCTGGTGAGGTAAAAGCTGACCCTCTCCGAACTCCAAAATTTAGGAAGCCCACAGTACAATATCTTCTCAAATATTATGTATGTCCTTACAGGAATAACTTTTCTTTGCTTAGGCTTAGGTTTCTAAGCCATGAGTTAGAGTTGCAACTTAAGTCCACTGCAACTCATTTTCAAAGAGAAATCAAACAATCTGCTTTTTACTAATGTAATCTGTGGCCCAAGTTCTTTATATCAATATTCAAATGTATTAATAAACATTTAATAGTAACTCATAATAAATAGATCTGGCCATCCTAACCAGTATAAACAATTATTTGGTCAATGTAACCAGGCATGTTTCTCATAACTGTATAAGTCCTATTCAAGCTATTGCTCGCATTTTTAAGAGTTTTGAGTATTTATTTCAAATTCAGAATATTACTCACTCACCCTACTTATGTGACTCTTATGAAACCTTCCAGAACAAAAAAGTTTAAAGCGGTGGGTAGAGCTGATAGACGAGAAAGCAGTTTGGGGGATGTAAAAATCAGAATCAAAGCACCTTAAGAATGGGCAAAATGAGAAAGTAGAATAAATAGTAGAAACACAATGGAGAGAAAATACATAGTTGGTAATCATTACTGTGAGGAAAAAATTTATTGTAAATTCCTCTTATAATATTTCAGTTTTCAAACAAAGAAAACGGAATCAAATTTTTAAAAATAAGAACCATTCCTCATTTAATAAATGATCAAAGGGTATGAACAAGCAGTTTTCAGACAAAGTAATCAAAGCTATCTATAGTCCATTTGAACTACTATCTCATATCTACTTGGCTAATATGACCAAAAAAGGAAACAGGGCTGTGGTAAAATTAAAGCACTAATTAAGGTACTATTGTTGAAGTTGTACACTAATTCACCCTTTCTGGAGAGCAATTTGGAATTATATCTAAAAGGTTTTAAAATCACACATATCCTTTGACCAAGCAATACCATTACTAGGTAATCCCAAAAACATAAAAAAACTAAAAAGGATCTGTGTGTACAAAAAATATTTATAGCAACTGTTTTAGTGGTGGCAAAGAATTAGAAGTTGTGGGGATGTCTAAAGAAGTTATTGTTTATGATTGTGATGGAATTCTACCCTGTTTTAAGAAATGATAAACAGAGGGGCAGCTAGGTGGTGCAGTGGTGGAACACAGCCCTGAAGTCAGAAAGACCTGAGTTCAAATTTGACATTTAACACTTCCTAACTGTGTGACCCTGGGCAAGTCACTTAATCCTAATTGCCTCAGCCAAAAAAAAAAAAAAAAAAAAAAAAAAAGAAAAAGAAAGAAAGAAAAGAAATGATAAGCAGAATATTCTCACAAAAACATGGAAAGACATTATGGATTTATGCAAAGTGAAATGAGCAGAACCAGGAGAACATTGTACAAAGTAGCAACAGCCTTATATGATGATTTACTATGAATAACTTAAGTATCCTCTGAATAATTTAAGTATCCTTAGCAATTCAGTGATCCAAGGCAATTTCTGTAAGGTTTATGATGAAATGTACTGCCAGTCTCCAGAGAAAGAACTGGTAGAATTTGAGTGCAGATCAAAGATAACTGTTTTCTTTACTTTATTTTGGGGGAAGGAAATGTTGTGGTGTTTTCTTTCACAGACTGACTTATATAGAAATGTGTTTTGTACAACTACAGATGTAAAACCTATATCAAATTGCTTGCCTTATCAATAAGATGGAGAGGGGAGGGAAGGCAAGAGAGAATTTGGAACTCAAAATTTGAAGGAAAAAAGGAATGTTAAAATTGGTTTTACCTATAATTAAGGGGAAATATAATATTTAAGAAATTAATCAAAATAATGAAAAAATAACCCCAAAATTCTAAAAAAAATAAGAAATTTAAGTACTTCAGAATTTATAGAGTAAGAGATAAGTTTTTTAAAGTATTATGTAAATTAGTCCCTGACTATTTTAATGGAATTGTTCTTCCAGAAATAGTTTGAAAAATGTTTTCTGAAGGCCCAGTTCTATTGTACTTAATTTCAAAATTTCTGACTGATATTAGTAGGAAAGATGAGATTTTTTTTATTTTTATTTGTATCATTTTATACTGTGGTTTGAATAGTGAAAACTAGAAGAGGGTTGTCTCAGTGTGAAATGGGAGCATTTTCAATTTTCAATTTATATATTTTCAGAGGCAAAAAGATGAAAAAATAGTTCATATATTTTCAAAACCCTGGGACAAGTTACACTCAACAGTGATGGAGTAAGTGACTATGAGCTGTTCCAGCAGTAGGAATTCTTTTGTCTAGACTAGAAGAATAAAAGATAAACACCCTTGAGGAGAAAACAGGAACCAGATCATCTTTTTATTTTAATTTGTCATGCTATAGTTCCAGAAATCTTGCTATGTACAAAAGTGAATTTGTTTTCGTACTTTTCTTTTGTTAATGAAAAATAAAATTAGGAGATTCCTTTATAACCACATTTCCTCCATAATATAGAACCTCTTCAGGGGAAGTTCACTCTCCTATACATACACAGGGAATCATTCATTGCTCACTTAGAATCTCTGCTAAAATTTAGCCTGCATAGTGGGCTTCCTAGCCAGTAGTCTCCTCATTTGTATGTACAGTGGAATTTCAGTTTATAGAATCATATCATGAAATTAGAATTTAGATCTGATGTTTTAAGAAGGTTGAGAGCCTTATGGTCATCTCCTATAATTGCTTTGCATCTAGAATTATAGAAATGCCAAAGGTTTGATCAGCCAAGCCACTAGAGCACAGATCTTTGAGTTTCTCTATAATACACTGCGGGTCTTGGATAACAGATGTTTTGTTTTATTTTGTTTTTAAATGCTTATTTATGAAATTCTGGTGAGAGTAATTATACTGGAATTCAAAGTTCCTAAGTTGGCAACCAAAGTATGTTAACTTAATAAAGAGCCTCTTACTGAAAGTATTAATTGGTATTTGAACAAGATTTCATATTAGCAGTTTGTACCTCCAAAGCCCACTTCTTAAAAATCTGTCACTTCTTTTTGGTCCCTTTGATATAAAAGTGATTACTTATATCTGATTAGGTAACATTCCCAATCAGGCCAGACTTCATCTGCATCTCTTTCTGTGAATGTTTTATACCCAAAGTATACTTTAGTTACTTCTCTTTTTCTGTAGGTTTCTATTTGTTGTTAAATGAATTTCTTATCAATGAATTTATGCTTTGTATGTGACTAATGATATCTATGTAGAACTTTATAGAATTTTAAGATATGCAAAGAGCTTTTACAAATATTATCTCATTAACTTCGTTTAGTTCTATTATTATTCCACTTTTAAAGATGAGAAATCTGAGGCAGACAGGTTATCCCAGGGTCATATAGCCAGAAGGTATCTGAGACTAGATTTGAACTCATACCTTCCTGACAGGTCTGACACTCTACTATGCTACCTGCCTGCCACATTTACAACATTTTCTCAATGATTGCTCTGGCTGACTATGCAAAGATCTATGTTGTTATGTTAAGTAGATGTGCATATGGTAGGTGTGTGTGTGTGTGTGTGTGTGTGTGTGTGTGTGTGTGTGTGTGTGTGTAATATATATTCAAGTAGAATAAAAATTAATGTGAGATTAAAAGAAAATAAATTACTTATATTCTTAGTACTTCCAGCATAACTTTCATGAAATGGCTATTTCTAAAGATAGCTTTTATATTAGACCATGGTGTTAAACTGTGAATTCTACTATTTGAAGTGGAGCCAAGATACAGAATAGAGGGAGCATTCTAACTCTCCCAAAATCCCTTTCCAAACATCTTTAATGTATCAAATTAAATTCTGGAATGGCATGACCAACAAAAAGTTGGGATGAGATATTTCTTAAAGTGTTCTCTAGCACTTTTGTGTAGGGACTGGTCAAGAGCATGTGTTAACATCATCTATGGGTCTTGGAGGCAACAGAGTGACAGCAGCAGCAACAATATTAGGAGTTTTCACAAGTAGACCCCTGTGCTGTCACTGGGTTCACAACTGGATACTATTTGACAACCCCGTTGCCCTAATTTTATGTCACAGTTCCAGGACAGAGGAGCATTTATAGTTACAAAAAGGCAAGGACCCTCATTTTAGTTCACAATTCCAGGACTCAGAAGGAGCAGGGTCCTTCCATAGGCATTGCTTCCAGGGAGGAAGAGTTGTGGAATAAGACAGCAGAGTCCATAGACCAGAAGAGAGCTGTGATTATACCTCTCACACCACCTGGGAAGCATCAAAAACCTACTAGACCTTCTAGAATTAGTTGTGAACATAACAGGGCAGAAAAGCGTGAAGCTTGGTACAGTGATTGCACTCCCCAAGAGGTGAGCTGGGCACAACTCTAATAAAGAATTCAAAATTAAGATATAAACTAGAAAAAAAATAAGCAAAAAAAAAAAAAAAAGAAGAAGAAGAAGAAAAAGAAGAACCAATTATAAAAAGTATTATACTGGTTAGTTAGTTGTCCTTCCTTCTTGAAAAGGACCAAAATGACATCACTATGTTGGGATCAAGGTAAAGTGTATTCGACTTGGATCAGACCAATACAAGGTCAGACACAAATAATTCATTTAAACATTTGGAGTAGAGATGTCTACATTTATGCATCTCACATTTCTTTTGTGCTATTGCAATTCTGCTTTGTTCCTAGAATACAACACCATCTTTGATGAGGACATACCATGCTAGGTATGGTCTCCCATGACTCACAATTCCTGAGAGTGATCTTGTATTGATGTTTCTGATCATCACGTGAGCATTTGCCTTGTGAGTTCTCCATAAAATAGAGTTTTCAGCAAACATGCTTTTGGCATTCAAACAACATGGTCAGCCCATCAAAATTGTATTCTCTGTAATAGAATTAGCTATTTGCTCGAGAAAGGACCTCAGGTGTCCAGAACCTCATCTTGCCAGGTGATCTTCAGAATCTTCCTCAGACAATTCCAATAGAAGCTTCCTATCATGTTTCCTCTCATGGTGCTGTTGGACTGTCCAATCTTAACTATATAACAATGTGATCAGCACAATAATTCTGCAGACCTTCAGGTTGGTAAGCAGTCTCATAATGCTTCTCTCCCACACTTTCCTTTAGAGCCTCCCAAACATCGAGCTAATCTATATAGTAGTAAAGAACTTCTTGGGCAACCAAATTTTGCCATACTTTCCCATAAATCCTCATGATTAATAATATTAAATATTATATAGCATTTAATATATAATAATTAATATAATAGTTAATTCAACAATATAAATAGTATTAAATTCTAATGATTAAAAATATTTTTGAATAGTATTAAAAAGTTCATTAGAGCAATGAAAATGGTATCCAGACCTATATTCTGCTGCTGGCATTTCTCCTGAAGTTGCCGAGCAACAAACATTATATTAACCATTCCTCAACTCTTTCTGAAGCCACACTGTCTCTCAAGTAGGTGACCATATTCTAGGGAAAGGACCAACTTTGTTAAATTAAGGAGGACTCTGGAAAGAATCTTGCCAGCAATGACTTAAGAAAGTCATAGAACAACCTATATTTCTTTTCTTTATAAAGATGGACAATGGAGGCATCTTTAAATTCCTGGGAGATCACCTCTTCTTACCATATAACCCAGAAAATTTCTGTCAACTTTTGTATGAACAGTGGACTCCCTTCCTTGTCTGGAATAGAGTCAATGTCTGCTGTCACATTCAATCACATTCAGAACTTCTCATTTAGTTGGAAGTTTGCCTAGAGAAGGATTGACTTCAATCTGAGTTATAAAGTCAAAGGCTTCAGCAATGATTAACTTATGAGGGTCTTTTGAGGATACTATGGAAATGTTCAGCCCTGAAAACAGCTTAGCTTCTTTTGTACCTGAGGTACGAATCTTCCCTGAGCATTCTATGTCTGAAAAGAAGGAATAAGGGAGTCAGTATTCAAAAGCAAAATAGACTTTTGAGGAAAGAGTTGGGGAAAATGAGGGAGAGGAAGAAAGGAAGAAGAAACAAATAACAGTGAATGGGATGGACTCATCCATAAAATGGAAGTAGAGAGCAGAATGATTTAGAAACCACAATCCTACAATTTGTAGTTTACAAAAAACATACTTGGAATAGAAAGACTCTCACAAAAGGGGTTTGAATGCTTTTATGCTTTAACAGAAGTCCAAAAAGTCAGTGGTAATAATCATCTCAAACAAAAGCAAAATTAGACCTAATTAAAAGAGATAATCAGGATAACTAAATTTTCCTAATTAATTTTGTTAAGACATTGAAGTAATATGAATATAAGCATATATATATATATATATATATATATATATATATTAAAGGACAGAGCATCCAACTTCTTAAAGGAAAAATTAAATAATTATAGGAGAAAATAGACAATAAAACTGTACTAGTGGGAGACCTCAATTTTCCTATTTCAGAACTAAATGAATCTAATCATAAAAATAAATTTTAAAGTTAAGAAAAAAAATAGATATAATTCTGGAGAAAATTGGGAATAGAAAGTAATATGTCTTTTTCTCACTTGCACGTTGTACCACAAACATTGGCCATATAATAAGGTATTAAAAACTTCATAAACAAATAAAGAAAAGCAGTAATATTAAATGCACCCTTTTCAAACCACAATACAATAAAAATTATATTCAAGAAAGAGCTATCAAAGCAAATATTAAAACTTATTTGGAAATTTAAATTATAGTGATAAAGAATGAGTGGGTCAAAGAACAAATACCAGAAATAATAATTTCATTAAAAATAATGACACCAATGAGACAACATAAAATCTGTAAGCTGGAGCCCAAGTAGAAATTATAAGAAAATGTATATCTTCATATACATCAGTTTTAAAAAAGAGAGAACGAGCAGATCAATGCAATTTAAAAAAGAAAAAACCCAAATTGAAAACCCCAATTAAAATCCAAATTGGAAAACCTGAAAATTAAAAGGAGAAATTAATAAAATTGAAAGTAAAAAAAATTTGAACAAATAATACTATGAACTGGTCTAATAAGAAAAACAATAAAATAGATAAACCACTGCTTAATTTTTAGGAAGGAAGGAAAGAAATCAGGAACTGGCTACAAATGAAGATGAAATTAAAGCAATCTATATTAGGCATTTTGTCCAAATGTCCAAAAAAAACCAAAACCCAACCTAATGCATTAAGTAAAATGGTTGAATATTTATAAAAATATACATTCCCTACATTAACAGAATAGGAAAGAGAATAACTTTCTCTAAACTAACCCTATTTTAAACTGAACAAGCCATAAAAGAGGTTTCTAAGAATAATCTCCATGATCAGATGGATTTATAAGTACATTTTACCAAATTTTGTTTTAAAACAATAATCAATTCTATGAATAAGGTATTTGAAAAATGAGTAAAAGATTCCTAAAAAACTTCTATGGCACAAATATTCTTTTGATAACTAAACTAAGGAGAACAAAAGAGGAGAAAATTTCTCATTTCCAAAATATATAGAGAACTGACCCTAATTTATAAGAAACCGAACCATTCTCCAATTGATAAATGGTCAAGGGATATGAACAGACAATTCTCAGAGGAAGAAATTGAAACTATATCCACTCACATGAAAGAGTGTTCCAAATCACTACTGATCAGAGAAATGCAAATTAAGACCACTCTGAGATACCACTACACACCTGTCAGATTGGCTAAGATGACAGGAACAAATAATGATGAATGTTGGAGGGGATGTGGGGAAACTGGGACACTAATACATTGCTGGTGGAGTTGCGAAAGAATCCAGCCATTCTGGAGAGCAATCTGGAATTATGCCCAAAAAGTTATCAAACTGTGCATACCCTTTGACCCAGCAGCGCTACTACTGGGATTATATCCCAAAGAAATACTAAAGAGCGGAAAGAGACATATATGTGCCAAAATGTTTGTGGCAGCTCTTTTTGTTGTAGCTAGAAACTGGAAGATGAATGGATGTCCATCAGTTGGAGAATGGTTGGGTAAATTGTGGTATATGAAGGTTATGGAATATTATTGCTCTGTAAGAAATGACCAGCAGGAGGAATACAGAGAGGCCTGGAGAGACTTAAATCAACTGATGCTGAGTGAAATGAGCAGAACCAGAAGATCACTGTACACTTCAACAACAATACTGTATGAAGATGTATTCTGATGGAAGTGGATATCTTCAACATAAAGAAGATCCAACTCACTTCCAGTTGATCAATGATGGACAGAGGTAGCTACACCCAGAGAAGAAACACTGGGAAGTGAATGTAAATTGTTAGCACTAATATCTGTCTGCCCAGGTTGCATGTACCTTCGGATTCTAATGTTTATTGTGCAACAAGAAAATGATATTCACACACATGTATTGTACCTAGACTATATTGTAACACATGTAAAATGTATGGGATTGCCTGTCATCGGGGGGAGGGAATAGAGGGAGGGGGGGATAATTTGGAAAAATGACTACAAGGGATAATATTATAAATATATATATATATATATATAATAAAAAATTAAAAAAAAAAGAGGAGAAAATTATTGACCAATTTCCCTAGTGAATATTGATGCAAAAAAATTAATAAAATACTAGCAAGCAGACCACAGTAATATATCACAAAGATCATATATTATGATCAAGTGAGATCGTCCATATCAGGAATGCAAGGCTGGTGCAATATCAAGAGAATTGTAAATACAATTAACAACTTAATATATCAATAGAAAAAGTTATTATAATTAATGGTTCAGAAAAGACTTTTTAAAAAATACAACACTGATTTCTATTAAAAACATTAGAAATCATGGGAAAAGTGGAACTATTCTTAAAATGATAAGTAGTATCTATTTAAAACCAAGAGCAAGCATTATCTATAATGGGGATAAACTAAAAACTTTCCCAGTAAGTTCAGGGAGTGAAGCAAGAAGGTTCATTATCACAATTATTTTTCACTATTGTAGTAGAAAGACTAGCTGTAGCAATAAGATAAGAAATTGAAAGAAGAAAAATTGATAAGTAGGAAACAAAACTATCATTATTGGTAAATGAGATGAAATGATTGCATCCTTAGAGAACTTAAGAAAATCAACTAAAAAAAAACCAGCTGAAATAGTTAACAACTTTAGCAAAGTTACATGATTTAAAATAAACTCACATAAATCATCACTATTTCTATCTATTACCAATCCATTTAAAATAACTGCAGACAGTATAAAGTACTTGAAAATCAACTTGCCAAGTCACACACAGGAATTATATGGATACAATGACAAAACACTTTTTCCACAAATAAAAATAGGTCTAAACAGTTGGAGAGATAGTAAACATTCATGAATAGATTAAGCCAATATAATTTACACATGCATATGTATGTGTATATGTAATATAATAAATTGTGATTTGTTTTTGTTATACTTATTTATATTTATATATAATCATGTCAAATAAATGTATTGTATAAAATATATAATTTATTATTATATGTGATATAATAAAATTAAGGAAATATGGAAAAATCTTATTGTTAGAGAAAGGAAGAGTTTATGACCAACAAGAGATATTCGGCCTAGTTTTCTGGAGGACCTTGGGATCAGCCCAAGTCCTTGGTTTTTAGGTGGAGAAGTGATGAAGGAAGGAGAGCCACCATAAGGCTGGTCAGAGATAGAATGTCTCTCTTCCAGTCCTTCTTAGCCCTTATATACCCTATTACAATTACATCATTACAGCATACTATGTATGTGTGGACTAGAGAACCATTACATCACCATACTAAGTACTAAGTATATATGTGAACTAGACAATTATTATTTATCTTATCAGTCACACTGAGTAAACATCCTGCTGTAAGTGTCTTTGCTTCAAGTATATTTTTCCAGGGTTCCCCAATAAGATATATCCTCTATAAGATAGGATGCATTAGTGAGTTTTCCCACATCCCTTCCAACAATTACCATTATCTTTTCCTGTCATGTTAGCCAATCTGAGAGGTGTGAAATGGTAATCATTATCATATTCTGACATGTGTTTGGATCCTTACACTATAATTTGAGATGACTATCCCTCCTATCATCTTCAAATGTGATAATAAGCACAGTGTCTATACATTTATCAGTCATTGGCAAAAAAAAAATAAAACAGTCCCAAAAACAAATCCCTGAGATATTCCACTAGAGGGGTATCCTCAAAGGTGACTTTTGACTACCCTTACGTCAACTGTGCAACCAATTCTTAATATTACCTAACTTTACTATCATCTAATCCACATAATTCCATTTTCAAGAGTTGTAGAAACTGTTTACTTAGACTGTATGGTAGAAACTGTTTACTTAGATGTCAGGAAAGCATTTAGCTAAACAGTTTCTACAATATTCCCTTTAACTAATTTAGCCATCTTTTTTTTTTTTTTTAATGTAGGAAATATACTTAGATATGATCTAATCTTGGTAAAGCCATGTAACTCTAAGACATCCCTCCTTTCCTTTCCAGATCTTTAAAAATCATATCCTCCAGAATACATCATACCGTTTAGTCAGGAATTGGAGTCAGACTTATTGCCCAATAGTATTCTCACCTCTGATCCTACTCTGTTCCAAACATTTGTGCTCCTTCAGTCCTATAGCATCTCTTCTGTTCTCCAGTCTTTCAAAGACTGTATCCTTATCAATTTCTTTTACCTGTTCTTTCTATATGCTTACATTCAGTTTGTCTTAGCTTAGTCATTCAAACTCATTGAGCTGACATCTTATTATCTTCCTACTTAAGGGCTTTAATTCTTGATGATCAATTTTTGTACTCTCATTAAAACATCATTTACCCTATGCTAGGGGCTCTATTTTTTCATTTAAAAAATGCTCCCCTTGCCCCCACCACCAATATAATTAAGAAAGTCCTTTTTGTTAACCTTAGTCTTTAGCAACAGCATCATCTCATTCCAAAAGTTAATTCTTTTGGCTACAACTTCTTTATATGATTCTATTTAATAAAGAAGAATGTAATAGTGAACTGATTCATTTTTCTACTAATTTTGTTTTTTTTAACTCACTAGTCATTGTACAAACACTTCATATTTCAAGTACAAAATGATAAATTAATTTTTGCATATTGTCTAAAAACTGTAATTCTTAGCCTCTTTTTATCCACTCCACTAGCATCACTGTGGAAACAAGGATACAGTACAGAAGATTTTTACATTTTCATCTGTTTCATAGGTCTTTGTAACCAAATAATTCATTACCTAATATAACCAGCCTCTAGCTGCTGAACTTCTTTGTCCTTAACTAAGTTAATCTTCAGGCTACCTGACCCTTACCAAGAGTCAACTTACCAAGACCCTGCTCAAAGTCCTTCCAAGAGAATATAACCTTGCAGAACTTAAGCTTAGATGGCATATTCTTCAAGAACCTCAGGGTACTTCCATGCAAAGATGAGGCATTAAAGTGTATGATATGAGTGGTAGTAAACTATGAATACTATATAAACTATGAAGACTAGACTATCAACTCAATTATATGTCAGGCACTGTGCTAAGCTTTAGGGATACAAAGAAGTAAGGTCCCTATTCTAAAGAGCTTAAAGATGGGGAGATAACATGCAAGCAATTATGTACAATCAAGATATATATATATATATATATATATATGAGAAATATTGAGATAATCTCATAAGAAAGGCACTAAAATTGAGGAAAAGCAGGAAAGCTTGTAGAAAGCAGGACTTTTAAGATTTAAAGAAAACCAGGAGGTTCCAGGCATGAGACACAGCCATTGAAAATGCTGGAATCAGGAGATGGAGAGTGATATTCAGTGAACAGCAAAGACACCAGCATCACTGGCTCTCAGAGTGTTTTGGGGTGGGGGCCGAGGCTGGGAAGATGTCAGGAAGTAAGTCATAAGAAGTCTGGCAGAACAGGAGGAGGCCGAGTTACAAAGAGCTGTAAAAACCAATCAGGATTCTGTATTTGATCTTGATATGATAAGAATCCACTGGAATTTATCCAATAGGGGGTAACATGATCAGACCCGTACTTTAGGGAGATCAGGTTGACAGCTAAGTAGAAGATGAACTGGAGTTGGGGGAAGAGACTTGAGGCCCTCCCATGGTAATCTGGACAGGAGGCGGCGACCTGCACCAGGGGTCAGAGATGTTAGAAAAGTAGCTTAGAACATTTAGAAGGAGCTCAGTAAATGCTTAGTGGTTGGCTTAAGTAAAAAAGAAGAGAAACCAATTGGGGTGATGAAGGTGAATGGTAAGAGAATATGTGCGGGCCTACGGATGGCCCCTGAGTTGGGAGTGTGGGTAACTGGGGTGGGGGGTAACCTCCAAAGGAATAAATGAAGGTAGGAACAAGGAGTGTTAAATTTTAAGATGTCTGAACTGTCCATGTGAGATGTTCAATATTCAGAGATACAAGAGTGGAGGTTGGGAGATAAATTATAAGATAGTTATTTACAGCAGGAGTTCATAGAGGAAAATGTTTTATCTATTTGAAGGGAACAAAAGGCTTCAGGAAGATCACATTCAAGTTGGGCCTTCTAAGATGAGTGTGATGATTTTTTTTTTTTTTTAAATTTGATCTTGATATTTTGAAGCACAGGTGGCGGGCATTCCAAATGGAAGAAACAAGCAAAAATCTAGAAGCAAGAAAGCATTTCACATGTAAAAAGAAGAAATAAACTTGACAAAAGAATAAAATAAGCTATGGTATTGAAGGGAAAGCATGGCAGAGTGAGGAATACAGAGAAACATTAAAATAAAAAAAGATTCGAAAGCAGGGGAGTACTTGGGGTAGTTAAGTGATGCAGTGAATAATGCTGGGTGTGGAGTGAGGGAAGACTTAAAAATAAAAGTTTGTCTTAGCTTTTTAAGCAAGAGACCATTTAGGAATATCTATCACATTGACAGCTACAAGAAAGATGGAGACACTCAAGGGAGGGAAACCAATAAAGAAGCTATTTCAGTAGTCTAGGAAGGTGATAAAGACCTGAACTAACCTTGTATATGAAGAGAAAGATTACTGCAAGAAATGGAGAACCAACAACACTCCAGCTGATGGCTATGGAAGGCAAGATAAAGGACAAGGAGGAACTAAGTGTCTCTGAGGTTTGCAGATCTCTGTGGAAGAACAGTGGCACCTAATAGAAATAAGTGATAATTGCTCTACTCTGAACATAAAGAATTCTAAGCTCTTACCACTACTCTTTTAACTTGGACAGTTCACTTCATATCTCTGAGTCTTAGTCTGTAAAAATCAGAAGGATTGGACTAAAATTAATCTTTAGAATTCCTTCTGTTCTGACTTTTTATAATTCTCTAATTGGTTCCCTTTATCCCAATTGTACATGGAGTTAAGTGGAGCCAAGACTAGACATAGCTGAAAACACATTTTCAGTTTCCATTCTCTGGTATTAGGGCCAAAATGCTCATGTTTCAAAGTATCAGTGGCCCAAAAAAAAAAAAAAAAAAAAAAATCATTGTCAAGAGCCCTAAAGATAAGGGGAAATAAGACAGTTGTTTATTTGTTGTTTTTCTTAAGGTTAGATGATAAAGTTTGACAATTAGGTAAGGACTAAATTCTAAAAGAATAACAACAGGTTGAAGAATGTAGACTTTATACAATAAAAACTGGAACTGGGAGAGTTGTTGGATCATAACTGTCTTGAGAAGATTCTACAAGCAGTCATATGTAGAATATATTGAAATGCACCAATAGTGCCACAAAAAGGTGCATGGTTTATTTTTTATTTTATTAAGCAGGCAGGCTTCTTTGTAAGGAAAGGAACAGGTTATGAACAGAACTGATTAGTTCACAAGTAGTCTCTTTCAAATATATCCCTAGAGTTTTTAAGCACTGTGACCAATCTGAGAATGCTTCTATGATTATATTTGCTGTTATTTACTATAAGCAGGACAGTTCAAAACAACATAATTTTTTTAAAGTATCATATTGTTAAAACCTAAAATATCCAATTGGATTCTTGGTTTAAAAAAAAAAAAAAGCTTTGCTGTTCACATGAAAAATAACCATTAATGTACTTTTCTTTGAGAATGCCAACAAAAATGGCATGAAATTTAAACATAAAAAATGACTTGGAAGTTCTGCCTAAGAATTCTATCAAAGTCATATTGAATTGCAAAGTTCTTAGCATGCATATGATTAATGCATGTTTAATTCTCTACATATAGAATGACCCATTCAATCACGGTATGTATATTCTGTGCACAGTAGAGTGTGCACAGTAGAGCATGTGTGTATGTGTGTGTGTGTGTGTGTGTGTATATATATATATATATATATATATATATATACGTTTGTATATATTTGTCTCTTGACTTTCTTTGGAATCAGAAAACTACTGGTGTTATTTTCTGGAAATGAGTTGGGCTAACAAAACCAAAAATGTCACTTAAGTAGTCTGATCTCTTATTATTTATTATACCATACTTTCGTGTTTCACAATTATAAAGATTTTTTTTTTTAATTAATAGGCATTAAGGCTGTATTCTCTGGACACTACCATAGGAATGCTGGTGGATTCTACAACAACCTTGACATGGTGGTATCCTCTGCAATTGGCTGCCAATTAGGTGAAGATACCCATGGACTTCGTGTTGTGGTGGTCACAGCTGAGAAAATTGTGCATCGCTACTACAGCTTAAATAAACTAACTAATGAAGGAATAGAGGAAGATCTGATGGACATGATTAAGCAAGAATAACAACTTTATAAGTGCCATTTATTTTGCACTTCAGTGCAAAATGTTTTTGTACTAAACAATATTTCAAAGGAGTACTTCACTAAAGAACAATAGCAGAACTTTGAATGTTTGGGAATACATTATACATAAAATTGAGCATTATTCTCTCCTAAGTTAAAAAAAAAAATGAAAGGCTTCCCTCTTTATGGAATTGAACTCAATGACTGATCATTGTGATTAGAATCCCTCTTGCTTGCTGTTGAAGAAACTATTCTGAGGATATGTTTATTGAGTCTTTTATGATAGCATATTGTCAATGATTTCCCATTGTCTTTAATTCCAATCAGATTAATATCTAATCTTTGAAAACACCTCAGTCAGACTACAACTTTGACTCTCAAGGCGTCAACTGTAATAAAATGTACTTGGTTCTGTTAGTCTTTTTGTTGCTTTCTTTTCTGGAGAAAATAACGGCCTCTACTTATTAATGCAAAGAAACATGTATACCTACTAAAATACACCTAGATAACCAACCTGAAATAAGTTCTGATTATTTTATTTTCAGTGATGATATATGAAGTAGAACATAGTTTACACAAATCAGATGTTGAGTATGTTGACTTGAAGCTAGGAAAGTTATATTTCTTCATATAAATTGGCTTGTCATTAAAGGAAACACTAGGAAAAAGTAGATGCAAAGTCATTGAACAGACTATCATATAGTTGATCAAATAGTTTCATAAGTATGAATAGCCCTATTGGATTTTGACTCTGCCTACCATAGTTCAACAAAAAGATTTTAGGCAGTAACCAAGAAATCAGAGGAAAATTATTATTAGGGAAAAAAAGTATTACTTGTGTACTATCATTCTCCACATTGATTATTTGTACTTGTTAATTGTTCGAATTTCTATTGGCAAAATGATTTGTATTATTCAAAATAAGCAATTTTTTATATAGGGAAGTTTCCAAATATATGAACTAAAATTCCTGATCCATATGTTAATTTCCTCCATTTATTCCATTCTTCTATTATTATTGCTTATCTGATTACTCTGGTACTGAAAGGCAACCTCAGATTGCCACTAAAAGTGACTGTCAATGCCATTAGATAGTGCAATGGATAGAATACTGACCAAGTAGATCCAAGCTTCAGAACCTTGGATGGAAACCTAATTCAAGTATGTATTTGTTCTAGGGCCCAAAAAGCAATTATTGGGAAGACCCCTTACTATTTTGTGGTATGACAGCTCTTTGGGAAACTGTAATAATGAAAATAAGTCCCCTGTTCACTCTCTTTGTCTAGGGAAGAAGACACTAATTAAACTGAGATTGAAAAATCATTCTGAAGCATTTGGCCATGGGTGACAGAATTCTCCTTTCAATCAGTACTTTATAGGATCAAATTCCTCACTCAGTTTTCTGAAACTTCAAACTATATTCTGTTTTCTAGCCAACCTGACCTACTGTCTTGACCACTCATGTATTTCCTATATTTTCCTATTTCTCCAATTTTGCCTACGTTCCTGCCTCTTGGAATATCTTTTCTCTGTACCTCTACCTATCTTGAGCAGTGTCTTGAACCAAAATTAATTTTAATTTAAAAGTAAATATGTCACATAATATTTTTATTTGGTGGGGGAAGAAGGACAAGATAGTGCCAAAAAATTATTTTTAATACAATTATAGCATGTCAAAATTCCAGAGTTTGTGGAATAAATTATTTATCTTAATGTTGTCTTCTTGACAATAATGTCACTATGGTAATATTATAGAGACCAGAAAATATCATTTTCTAAAGATATTTCATTGGCATTAAAAAGTAGATAGAAAATAGTCATGTTAAGATTTTACTTTAAATTTTTCAATTATAGGACTACCCACTTCTGAGAGAAAGTAGGTTAAGAGAAAAAGTGTTGACTTCAAACATAAATATTATGACAGTTTTGGAAAAAATACATTATTTTTCATAGAAAGATGCCTAGTTACAAATCATATAATTGGATTTAGACATAAACACAAACACACACACACACACACACACACACATCTTTGTTCAGACCTGAGATTTCATTAGCATGGGAAATTTTTGATTTGGAAATTTACAATAATGTAAAACAATCTTTACAACAATGTAGATCAGCAATATATCTAAAAATTGTTGTCTTGAAAACCTATCTAAGTAATCAGTTACTTGTGGTTCATAACAAGTAGATATGACTTTCTGAATTTCAGCATATTGTACCTTTTTATTGTTTGTCTGGGGAACTAAGTGGCTAAACTGCTTACCCACAGTCACATAACTCATGTGTGTCAGACAGGACAGGAACTCAATTATTCCAAAGCTAGTCCCTTATTTAATTCATAGTGTTGTCACCCTTATATAGACACATATATGTAGTGTAAGCTGTATTGCTTATATAAAAATTTATGGGAAAGGCAACAGGAATACTAGTCACATATAGTAGTAATAAATTTGATTGTTTTAAAGTATAGATATTTTATTGAACTTTTCAAAAATTTTTAGAAATAAAATACAATATGCATCTTTGTAAAACATACCATTTTTCTTCATATAAGATTTTAAATTTTACTGCATTAGAAGAGATCCTTTGTTATCTATTTTTATTCATACTTTCATTTGACTTATATTAACCTACTATGTGTAATACACATAATCTTTAAAAATGCTACCTTATGACATTATAGATGTGCTTGGCATTCATTTTTTGTTTTGTAGGAAATGAAGAGAATATAATTTTATTAGATATATTTTCTTACAATAAAGACTTTTGTCATCTTGCTAAAAGTCTTTAAAAGAATGAATTATCTTTTCCTATTGATGGATTTTTGTTTTCTTTGCTTTCTTTAGTCCAGATGGCATAGTTGTTGATTTTTAAAGTTTTTGCTTCAAGGCTTAATCTGGATAGATAAAATTAATAGCATATAATCAAAACTTTCACATGTAATCCTACTATAATATTTGAATAATAAACAGTGATTTTTTTTTGATGAAGCACATTTATTTTCATACATAGCAATGTTATTTTCACACAAAGTAAAATAAAGAATACCAAAACTGTGTAAACTTGAATTCAACTTTCATATTCCTTGATGCGATTAGTAAATTCTACTAAGGTAGGATAAAATAAATGTGATATTATTGGAGCTCATTTCATTCTGAAATATATTCCCAGTTATTGATTATTAATTTTTCAGTAAAACTATAGACTTAATTGATAAATATGCTATAATGCATTTTAACCAAAGTAATCAGTTACTTGAGGTTCATAACAAAATAGACATAACTTTCTGAATGTCAGTATATTGTACCTTTTTATTGTTTGGCAAAATACAATGGCATTCCCACCATCTGTTTAGAATTTAGAACCATCTGCCTCTCACTAGAGACACTTATTGAATGAATGTATCCAAGTCTTAAAGGTCACAGGCAGTCATAAAAATCACAAAATTTTAGAATTGGAAGGGACTTTACAGGTTAGCTAATCCACATACTAGTTTTTCTAGATAAGGGGACTGGACGTTAGATTTGCCCAAGGTCATAAGAGTAGATAATAGAAAAACTTGAACCCTAAATCTGATACCTAATTTTTTCCATTACACTACAGTATATTTGAAAGATAGCATAATTTAAAAACAAAACCCACAACTGACAAATTAATTCCATTATACAATACTAATTTCACTCTATGCTGTTGTATATGTGTATGACATATACACTTATAACATGTATATATTATTATTAATATATGTATACATGCACTCCTACAGATTTCTTGAAAGTTGCCTAAATAAGAGAAATTAATAATGTCTCTGTCATCATTGAACTAAGTTTTAAAATCTCAATTCCAATTTGTGGAAATTACCATAAAATAAGCCACATAAATAATAGTGGTAACTATTTCTCAAATAACCAATACCTTTAAAAAAATTTTTGGAAGGATTTAAAGAATTTTTTTTTGTCTCTAATATGCTCAGAAAATCAAGTTAGATTACAAAAATTTGAGTGTAAAATTATAATGTGTTGCATTAATTTTTGAGAATGTCACTTAACACAATTGACTTGGAAATGTCTGTAAACAATCATTTGTGTGACAATGTAAACAATTTCATTTTCCATAATATGAAATGCTTTTCATGTCCATCATTCTCTTTTAGAAGAAAATATTCATATTGTACTGGCATTGGATTTTTGAGTAGTCTACAGCTTTTGTTCTCTCTTCCTCTCCTTGCCTCCCCTTGCCTCCCTTCTTCCCTCCCTTCTTCCCTCCCCCCCTTCCTTTCCTCTCTCTTCCCTTTCTCTCTCTCCCTCTTTCTTAACAAAAAATGTTGGGTCAGATGGGATAAAAACTGATTTTAAAAAAGTTAAAACTATTCATATTTTGTGTCTAAAAGAATGACCTTTGGGCTAGAAAGATCAAAGGAAATAAAAATGGTGTATGAAATCCAAGGTGTATGGTAAGAGAGGACTTTGATGAATTCAAAACATCAGAATCAGGTTACACTTCAGTGCAACTCCACTATAAAATAAAGTGGTCACTTTTCTAAAAGCTCATGGAGAATGGGAATGGCAAATAATTTCCAATTTTCACCAAACAGAAAGTGAAGTTTCTAGTAAAATAAAACAATGAGATTGACATATACCTTGCAAAAGTCAAGAACATTTTTAGTCAAATGTTAGTCAATTAACTACTTAACCGATTACAATTAAAATTAATCAACAGATAGAAAAGAAAGAAGTGATATCACAGACTACCAGCATAACTTCATCAAGAACAAGTCATATAAGACTAATCTCAATTGTTTTTTTCAGAGAGTTACTATGGATGAAAGAAATATTATAGATGTTATTTATCTAGATTGGTTTTTTTGGGGGGTTTGGTTTTGTTTTGTTTTAGCAATACATCTGACAACTTTTCATGCTACTTTTGCGTATAAAACAGAAAGATTTAGAATAGATCATACTATCAGTATGAATATTCAGAACAAGTTGGATGGCCAGACTACAAATAGTTGTTAATGATTCAATATAAACTTGAAAAGAGGGTTCCATTGTGATGTCCTCCAAGAAAAATTCTTGGCTGTATGCTGTTCAAAACTTTTATCAATGACTTACCAGTTTCACAGATTACATAACAGATGAAAAAAATCAAAATCCAAGAAAAATGCAACAGGATAGAAATGTGGGACTAGATCTAAGTAAAATAAAATTTAACATGTAAAAATGTAAAGTATTATAAAGTGGGGCTCAAATAATAAATTTCACAGTCAAGAATGGGACATTGCATCTGAAAAAAAGGGAGTTGTTTGTTTTGTTTTGTTTTGTTTGTTTTTTCCAAGGCAATTGGGGTTAAGTGACTTGTCCAAGATCACATAGCCAGAAAGTGTTATGTGTCTGAGGCCACATTTGAACTCAGGTCCTCCTGACTTCAGGGCTGGTTCTCTAACCACTGGTCCACTTAGCTGCCCAAAAAAGGGAGTTTTAAAGGACTACAAGTTCAATATAACCAAGAAAAAATTGAATATGATCATAACAATCATACTTTAATTATACTTTCCATGAAAAAGGGTATGGTAGAACTTTGTGCTGAACAAATATTTTCTAGATTTTTACTCAATTCTGGAATAAGCCAGAGAGCATTTAGATGGTAGCCACCAGGATGGTAAAGGCATCAAGTCCATTTCATAGAAGAATTAATGGAAGGAACTGGGAATATTTAGTCTGAAAAAGAGAAGACAGGAAATATGAAAGCTGCCTTTGCATGGAATAAAAAATAAATTTGTTCTGCTTTGCCCAGTAGACCACAACTAATTGTAGTTGTATTATAAAGAAAAACCCAATAATTTGAGCTATGCAAAAGTAGAATGAGCTGCCTTCCGGGATAGTGAATTACCTTTGCCTGGAGGTCCTTAAGCAGAAGAAAATTATTTATTGGGGATGTTATAGAATTAAGAATTAGGTATAAGTTGGATTAAATGGAGAGTGAACTCCTAACTATTCTCCAGATTTTTTTCCCTCTTCCACCAACTTCCTGCCTCCTGAAACCCACTCTAGTGGTTGGTGTCTGCCTGCCTGTTTATTTCAGAAGAGACCCCCAAGAATCCTTCTAACTTGATTCTCCAGAGTTCATTTCATTTCTTCCTTTTTGCCAGTGAGTTTTAGTGTATGTACCCTTCTTTTTCCTCCTATTTTCTACTCCTCCTTTATATGTTTGTCTTTTCCCATTAGAACATAAGCTCTTTGAGGGGATGGACAGTCTTGTGTGTGTGTGTGTGTGTATGTATATGTAGATATTTATGTATGTATGTATGTATAGATGTAGACATATAAGTAGATATGGACATATATCCACATCACTTAGCATAGTAGTAGCTGGTACACAATAAGCACTTCACAAAAAGTTTTATCAATCTGTGTTAGATGGCCTCTATGATCTTCTGAAACTAAGATATATCATATAAGATTCCAAGATAAATGCAACTATAGGTACAACTTTATTCAATGATCCTTTAATTCATACCAGATCTTAAACCACTCCAAAATAGTAATCACCAAAACAGTTTGATTAAGATCAGTCAAGGGAGATTAGGTATATAATTTATAGAAGCACATGAGCACGGTAGCCTTGTTTCGACCCCAGCTATTCTGGATAGAAAGAATTTTCTATTTTACTAGAACTGCTGGGAAAAGGGAAAGCAGTTTGGTAGAAATTATGTATACACTTCACTGTATAGTAAGATAAGTTCTAAATGCACATAAAGTTAAGACAAAAAAAAAAACCCACATAATTTAAATTGGAGAAGTAAGGAAGAAATTGCCTTTCAGATATATGCATAGAAAAAGAATTCATGACCACAGGAGATGGAATCTGAACTGAAAATGAACAATTTTATGTATAAAATTAAAAAGATTTTTGTACAAGCGAAACCTACACAGCTAAAATTAGAAGGGAAACCAATAATTGGGAAACATCTTCTTAATAAGTTTCTCTAAGTATCTCATTTCTGAGTTATATAAGGAATTGATTCAAATTTATAAACATAAAAGCCATTCCCCAATTGATAAGTCCTAAAAAGATCAGAACAGTTTTACTAAGTACTCCAGGTTTGTCAATAGTAACATTAAAAAAAAAAAAAAAAAAACCTGCTTCAAATCACTAGTAATTAGAAAAATGCAAATTACAACATCTCTCAACCATCATTGACCAAAAAAGGAAAAGGAAAAATGTCAGCAAAACTGCAGGAAAATAGACACATATATACTATTGACAGAGTTCTGAATTGGTCTAGTCCTTTTGAAAAGCAATTTGGTACTATACCCAAAAGTTACTTTGTTTCTTTCCCTCAGCTATACAATTTCTAACCTTATGCTCCAAAGAGTTCAAAGAAGAAAAATATAAACTAATATACAAAAATATTCTCTGTGATATTGTGGGACTTGAGAGCAATGTGATTCAAGCCCTTCATTTGTTCAAGGTCATATAGTTAAGGAAGTAGTGGAGCCAGGCTTTATATCCATATCCTCTGACTTGAGATTCCCAAGATTCGAATATTCTTCTTTTGTCTATTCTCCTAGGATGTTATCGACAGAAACAGGAGCTTTAATACATATATTTTTAAATTTCCTCTTAAACGTTATATCCTCCATGAAAAAGATAACTTTGTCTAGCATGGATTTTCTTATTTCATGCCTCACCTGGTACTATGTGCACGTTGTTATTTATTCTGTTGTATCTTTCAAAGAAGTTTATATGATTTTAAGATGCATAAAATATCCATTTTATGTGGAAGTAAAGACCTTAAGGCATCATTTTGCTATATGGAATCATGTTTTCCCCCAATCAATAAATAATGAGTAGGGAAATCGTGTATCCCCTTCACATTTTAGTTCACTGTGTGTGACTAAAGAATAGTGTTTGCCTGGTGCTAAGTGAAATGAGCAGTACCAGAAGATCATTGTACATGGCCACAGCAAGAGTATACCATGATCAATTCTGATGGGCATGGCTCTCTCATCAACAATGAGGTGATTCAGACCAGTTCCAATGATCTTGTGATGAAGAAAAGAGAGGACAGTGGGAACTGAATGTAGACCACAACATTGTACTTTCACTCTTTTTATTGTTGTTTGCTTGCATTTTGTTTTCTTTCTCATTTTTTTTTCCTTTTGGATCTGATTTTTCTTGTGCAGCATGATATTTGTGGAAATATATATAAAGGAATTGCACATATTTACCATATTGGATCACTTGCTGACTGGGGGGAAGGGGGACAAGGGGGGGGGAAATTTAGAACACGGGGTTTTGTAGGGGTAAATGTTGAAAATTAACCATGTACATATTTTTTAAAATAAAAAAAACTATAATTAAAAAAAGAATAGCATTTGCAAAAGTTTGCTATTAATATGTAGTCATTTTTCAGTTGTGTTTGTTTCTTTCTGATTCTATTTGGGATTTTCTTGGCAAAGATACTGGACTGCTTTTGCATTTCCTTCTTCAGCTCATTTTACATCTATAAGGGACTAAGGCATACAGGGTTAAGCGATTTGCACAGGGTGACACATCTAGGAAGTGTCTGAGTCACATTTGAACTCAGGAAGAAGAAATTGGACAACCTTTTCGATGCTCCTAAACTGCTCCCTGCCTTAACTTGTTTTTTTAATACCAATATTTTCCTGGTGATAATGAATGACTACAAATCATAAACCATCATATTCCTCTCCACTGCCCTGTTAGTAAATTATAATTATGATTCTTTAGAGACTGGTGTTCTGTAAGCAGACTGCAGCACATTAGCAATGATATACACAAGAAATGTTAGTATAAGGTTTGAGGGTGTAATTTTTGAGGCAATATGTCTATTCACAAATCCAAGTTTCTAGCTACATAGTGCTATCTACTAGATCGTGAAGGATATTTATGGGATAATGAGTTATTAATTGAAAAGTCATACTGCATAACCAAAATGGTGAAGTACAGAGTGGGACACAGCTGAATTTTCCCAATATTCCCCTCCAAACAATTTTAAAATAATACCTCAAAATTTTTGAGAGTGTCAGAACCAACAAAAAGTCAGAACGAAAACACAACTGAAAAGGGTTCATATGCAAGGACTGTAACACTAGGGTGAGCATCGGCACACCTGGAGCACCAGTGGTGGTACATCCACAACAGCAATAGGGATCAAACACCTGGTCAGAAAGAGATTACACTGGATCCTTTGCTGGAACGAGTTGCAGCTGGTTGGCAAGTCTATTGACCATAAGCAGTTCTGGCTTGCAGTTCCAGGATAGAGCGGAGTACTTAGATCATTAACAAGAGAGCAGGGATCCTGGTCACAATTCTAGAGTCAAAAGGAGCATAAGCATATGCAGTTGCAGCAGAACAGGGCACCTGGTCACATCACTCCAAAGCCAAAAGGAGCACTAGTATTTGTGTCTGCAAGGGAGTAAGAGCTCTTCCTGGATATAGACCAAGAGAGCAGTGATCACACCTCTCCCAGGATAATCCCTGAAATAGTTCTGAAAATAGCAGCACAAAAAAAGTTTGAAGCTTGGTAGACTGCTTCCCCATCCTCAAGTGAACAGAGTCCAACTTTGATATAAAGTTCAAAGTGAAGAAATAGGCTGGGTGAGCAAACAACAACAACAACAACAATAGCAAAAAATAACTTGTTGCAGGGAAGACCAAAACAAACTCAGGAGAAAACAGCATTGTGAAAATGTCTATAAGCAAAGCCTCAAAGAAAACTGCTAATTGAACCAAATGCCAGCAAAAATTCCTGGAAGTGTTGAAGAGATAAGAATGGTAGGGGGGAAATTGGGGAAATAAAAGAAAATTTGGTAAAAGTGGCACAAAAGAATAAGAAAATAAAACTCAAAAACAGAATTGACAATATTAAGAGAAAAATTCACTGATTAAAAAGAATTCCTTTGGGGCAGCTAGGTGGCACAGTGTATAGAGCACCAGCCCTGAAGTCAAGAGGAGATGAGTTCAAATATGGCCTCAGACACTTTAACACTTCCTAGCTGTGTGACCCTGGGCAAGTCACTTAGCCCCAATTGCCTCAGGGGGGAAAAACCCTCCTTTAAAAACAGAATAGACCAAATGAAAAAAAGTATTTCTTTTTTTGTATTTTGTATTTCAAAAGCTCAGTGAAGAAAATAATTTCTTTAATTTTATTTATTTAAATTAATTTGGACAATAAAATGGAATTGGACAACTGAAAGCTAATAAATCCCGAGACTTCAAGAGTCAACAAAACAAACTCAAAATACTAGGAGAAAAGGTAGAAGAAAATGTGAAATATCTCCTTGGAAAATTGTTTGAGGAAAGATAATTTTAAAATTATTGAACTACCTAAAAGTTGTGATCAAAAAAGGACCTACATCATCTTTCAAGAAATTATCAAGGAATAAAGTAAATAAACTAAATTAAAGCACAGCAGAGAACAAAAGAATAATCTACATGGAAACAAAGAAAATGGACAGTGAATATATAATCTCTTCTATTATTATATATTCTTTCTTGAAATGGAAATCTATTATTACATATTTTGAATCCTCTGTGATGTTTTTCTGGGGGAAGTGACAATATTTGGTTTAGTTTTTTTATTTTATTTTTCTGTCTTTTTTCTATTTTCTCTTATTTTGTATATAAGTTTAAATAAAGAAAAAAGAAAAAAAAAGAAATTGTCAAGGAAAATTGCCCTTTTGTCTTATATCTAGAGGGTAAAATAGAAATTGAAAGAATCTACCAATCCCTCTTGAAAGAGATCCCAAAATAAAAACTCCCAGGAATATTTTATACCAATTTCAGAGTTCTCAAGTCAAATTGAAGATATTGCTAGCAATCAGAAAGAAACATTGATATATGCAGCCTCAGTCAGGGTCACATGAGAGTTAGCTTTTTCCATGTTACAGAAGTGAAGGATTTTAAATATGATATTCTAGAAGTCAAAGGAGCTAGGATTACAACCAAGAATAACCTATTCAGAAAAAAATTGAGTATAATCCTTCAGGGAAGAAATAGATAATTAATAAAAAAGAGGACTTCCAAGTGAAAAATAGAACTCAATAGAAAGTTTGACATTCAAACACAAGACTCAAAAGAAGCATTAAAAGGAAAACATAAAGAGTAATCCTAAGGGACTTGATGGAACTAAACTGTTAATGGAGTTTAACTTACATTCTTGTGTGGGAAGATGACACATGTAATTGACTCCTAAGAATTTTATCACTATTTGGATACATAGAAAGAGGCTGCATAGATAGGGGGCATGGGTGTGAATTGATAATGCTAGACTAGTCTCCAAAAAAAAAAAAAAAAAAAAAAAGTAGGAATGAAAAAGAAGGATGCACTGGGAGAAGAGAGAATAGAATGGGACAAATTTTTTTTCACATAAAGGAGTCATGCAAGGAAGAGCTTTTGTAGTAAAGAGGAAAAATGGAAGGTGGCAAGCAATTGGTTCAAAGAGGGAAGAATATATATACACATTCAGTTGGGTATAGAAATCTTTCTTATCCAATAGGGAGATAGGAGGGGAAGGGATAAGAGATGTGGAAGAGGGAGAACAATAAAAGGAAAGGTAGATTAGGAGAGCTGAATTCTAGTTTCCAATCCATTCTGTTATTTACTTCTGTTCTATGTACGAGAAACATATTTGAGACAGAATGACACATACAGTTGAAATGACACACTGGAGCAAAATCTATTGTACTTCATCTGAAGGGAAGAGAGCAAGGGGTAACAATCATGATCTTAGAAAAAAGCAAAAATTAATTCAATTTAAAGAGATAATCAGGGAAACTACATGTTGCTAAAAGGTACCAGAGACAATATAATAACATAAATTTTACAGCAAGTTTCTCTGAAAAGGCCTCATTTCTCAAATATTTAAAACCTGAATCAAATTTATTTTTTTAAAAATAGGACTATTCCCCCAACTAATAAATGGTCAAAACAAGTTTTCAGAAATAAAAGCTAACCATAGTCATATAGAAATGTTCTAAATCAATATTGATTAGAGAAATGCAAACTAAAACATTCCTGAGATACCACCCCAGACCTATCAGAAATGACAAATGATGGAAAGGATGAGAGAAAGTAGGTACATTTTATATAATTGGTGAAGTAGTGTGAGCTGGCCCAATCATTCTGGAGAACACTCTGCAACTATGTCCAAAGAGCTATAAAACTGTTCTTCCTCTTTGATCCAGAACTACTAAGTCTATACTTGAAAGAGATCAAAGAAAAGGAAAAGGCCCTATATGTACTTGAATATTTACAATAGCTTTTTTGTGATGGCAAAGAATTAGAAATTGAAGGGATGCTCACTGGTTAGAGGATAGCTGAACAAATTGTGGCATAATGATTGTGATGGAGTATTATTGTGTTATAAGAAATTATGAGGGGAGTAATTTGAGAAAAAAAGATTAGTCTTAAATAAAATGATGTAATGTAACGTGAGAAGAATCAGGTGATCATCATACACATTAACAGCCATGTTGTAAAAATGATCAAGTTTGAAAGACTTGGTTACCCTAATCAATACAGCAATGATCCAAGACAATTCCAAAGGACTCATGATGAAAAAAAAAAAAAGTGATCCTCCTGTAGAAAGAAAATTAATGAATTCTGCATATAATTTTCTCTATTTATTTGTTGTGATATGGCTAATATGGAAATGTTTTGCATGATTTCACAAGTATAATTGGTATCATATTGTTTGTCTTCTCAAAAAATAAGGGAGTAGTTGGAGGGAGGAAGAGATCATGGAACTCAAAATTTTAAAAGAGAAGTATATTATAAACATAAAAATATTTTAAAATCATCCTTTACCTTATAGTGGCTGTTCAATTGTATTTTAATTTTCGATTTTCCATCTCTATTCTTTCCTTTTTATTTCCTAATAGATGGTTGGCAATTTTTTCTTATTAGGAAAAAATAGTCTGAATATATAGATCAAGATATACTGCTCTTAATTTAATTGGAACATAATAATATCTATATTTTTTATAATTCTTGTTATATGCCAGGGACCATGCTTTGTAATTATTATCTCATTTGATCCACATAACAATCCTCCTGGTACTATTATTATCCCCATTTTTCAGATGAAGTAGGGGCAGGTACAGTGGGTAGAGTGTTGAAGCTGAAGTCAAGAAGCCCTGAGTTCAAATCCAGTCACAGACACTAACTAGCTGCATGATCCTGGGCAGGTCATTTATCCTTGTTGTCCTCAGTTTTGACATCTATAAAATTAGCTGGAGAAAGAATAACAAAGAAATAAACCATTCTAAGATCTTTGCCAAGTAAATCCCAAAAGGGGTCATAAAGAATCATACTCAACTGAAAGGACTTCACAATCACAAAAACAAATGGGGAAACGAGACAAAATAGATTTTAAGTAACTTGCTCAAGATAACACAACTAGTAAATGTTTGAGGCCAGATTTTATCTGAGTCCTTTCTAACTCTAGGCCCAGCATTCTCTCTACAAAATCATTTAATATGAAAGGAATATAGTATTCCATTTTCTAAGTATTTAGACATTTGGTCAGTTTTCTTGCTTTTTAAAAATCTTGTATCTTCTTTTTAATCTAAGCCTTATTCCTGATGTCAATAGAAGCCTGTGCATTATTCTTTTTATTGTTATTTTATTTAAGATGCTTATTGTTTTCAGGGCTTGTTCTTTTTAATTAAATGTGGTGAATAACATTTTTAAAAATACAGAAAGGGAATTTGGGCATTATTATAGACATTCCCTAAAGATCTGTTGATCTAAAATAATGCTGTAACCAAAAAGTCTAGTAAAATGCCAGACCTTATTATGAAGGAAAGGGGGGGGGAAAGCAATAGAAAATGTTATTTTAAAATTGTATCTCCCAGCTTAAAAATCCCAATAAATCCTTGTATCTTGCTATCATTTCTTACCCAATGGCAACCACAGTCTTCTTTATGTCTACACACACACACACACACACACACACACACACACACACACACACACACACAATCATACATAAACACATTTTTAAAGTTTTTAAATTTTCTTACTACCTTTTATTTTGACAGTATTTTACACCATTTTTCAGAGTCAATCATCAGTTGTCATCCTTTTGAGGCCTTCCTTCAACAACATTCTCCAGGAGAATCCCTGGCTTTCACTTTCTCAACGCCTCCAGTCTATCCTGACAGAGAGAGAGAGAGAGAGAGACACAGAAAGAGAGAGAGAGAGAGAGAGAGAGAGAGAGAGAGAGAGAGAGAGAGAGAGAGAGAGACAGAAAGAGACAGAAAGAGAGAGAGAGAGAGAGACAGAAAGAGACAGAAAGAGAGAGAGACAGAAAGAGAGAGAAAGAGAGAGAGAGAGAGAGAGAGAGAGAGAGAGAGAGAGAGAGAGAGAGAGAGAGAGAGAGAGAGAGAGAGAGAGACTGGTAGACTGATATTCAAAAACAACATTTGTATCATATTACTCTCATGGCATATTGGATAAACTTGGCCTAGAAGCCAGAAAGACCTGGACACAAGTCCAGTCTCTGGTCCATAAAGGTTTTGTGGGAATTCTGCATGTTGGAGTTCCCTATTCCACTGAAATCACAGGTCCCATTCATATCCCTATACTTCCATGTTCAAAACCATCATTGGTCCTCAGTTCTATATGATATCAAGACCAAATAATTTAGCACAGTCTGGTAGTCAAGATCTTCCATGAACTTCTATGTATTGATCAAACTTTTCTCTCACTATTCTCAATAAATCTTTTCTTCTAACTAGTTTCTCCCCCTTCCCTAATCTCTTCATCTATGTTTAGACTGTTCCCTAGACTCAAATACTCTCCCCACTACAAATGCAAATATGGCATTTCTTTAAGGACTCACCACCACCACCATGAGGGTTTCCATGACTACTCTAACCCTTGCTGATCTCTCCTTACTCCGACATCCTACACAAACTTGCTCTTGATGATGTGTGTATGTTTGTGCAGGTGGCTGTGTGGATGGAACAGAGAAGTTGTTTGTGTGGATATATTGTCCTCTTGCAGATAATTATCAGCAGTTTTCTAGAAAGCAGTTTCCTGGAAAGCCAAGGAAACGATCCTATTAGCCAGATCTAACTGCACGCAATTGAATGAACAACCTTTAACATTCATCCACTGGTGGTATATCTGTGACAGACATTGCAGAGAACAAATAATGGACAGCTTTCATGATTCACTGGTTGGTACTAGTCCTGAGGACTAGTAAGGAAGCCCCCACCAGTAGATGGGGAAAAGTGCCTGTGGAGATTTCTGAGAGGATGGAGAAAAGAACTTCAGAGAATGGATAGGGATGGTAGGTTGTCTTCTGTGTCATAGGAAGGAGTTCACTGTGTTGGAGTGTGTGTATGTGTGTGCGAGAGAGAGAGAAAGACAGAGAAAGGGAAACAGAGACAGAAAAAGAGGGAGACAGAGAGAAAGAGAGAGAGAGAGAGAGAGAGAGAGAGAGAGAGAGAGAGAGAGAGAGAGAGAGAGAGAGAAGGGAAGGGAAGGGAAGGAGAGAGATAGAGATAAAGACAGAGAGAGAGTGGGCATGCTTGTAATCATATGTAATAGTATAATGTGTAATTAGAGTAGAAAAACCTTTTGTGGAAATTTCATCCAATAGTGCCAATGTTTCTTATTTATTCCTGGGTCCACTGAGACACTGGGAGGTAAAAGACATGTCCCTGATCTGTAGAGCTAGTAAGTGTCTGAAGTAGAACTTGATCTAGGGATCCAAAAGCTAGTTTTCTAACTGCTACACCTCAATACCTCTCTAGATATCTTCTATACAAGTACACGACCAATCAAATAAGACCATACATATATAGTCTTTTTCCTCTCTCTTTTTTTCCTTCCTATAATAAGCGCCTCCAGGGCAAAAACAGAAGACTTTTATCATCTGCTTTAAATATATGTGGGAAAATGTTTTATTATTTATCATTTATTAGTGTATTGGACCTAGCTTTATGCAGCTAGAAAATTGTCAAACCAACAAGTTTATTGACCTGAACTGTAGAGGTCAGTTGATCTGAGACACTCCAAGAAGAATGGTTGTAAGGAGTACTCAAATTCCACTCAGATTTTGTTTTAGATCCACCCATAACTTATATTTTGGAGTCCCCAAATTAGATCAATGTACCTGTTAAGATACATCTCAAACTGCCCTATTCTGGGGATTCAGTAATGATGCAAATTAGCCTAATGCCCTTATGCTTTTATTTAAATTCTAATGATGTAGACTTCACAGAGTCTAGATGAGGGAGCCACCTCTCTTTCCTGGCTCTCTCCTCTATCAAATAACCAAATAAATTTCTTTCTAAAACTATTTCATTTTCTTTCTCATGTTTTTTCCCTTTTGATCTTATTTTTCTTGCATGGTATGATGAATATGGAAATATGTTTAGAAGCCTTGCATATTTTACTTATGTCAGACTGCTTGCTGTCTTGGGGAGGGGAAAGAGGAGAGCAAAGAGAAAAATTTGGAACACAAGGTTTTGCAAAGATGAATGTTGAAAACTATCTCTGCATATATTTGGAAAAATAATATACTATTTTTTTAAATGTTTAAAAATCATTTCAGATTTGGGAGTGTTTTCATGACTAAATATACATGTGTGTTTGTGTATGTGTGTATATAGATATAGAGATATATGCAGTCTCTGAAGCTGAGATGCAACAAAGTACGGGTCAGTTCTCTGCTGTTTGTGCTAATGTTGGCCTAACAATTAACACCAAGAAAACACATACTCCATCAGCCAGCACCACACCATCCATATGTGGAACCATCAGTTACAATAAATGGTGAATTCTGTGGATAAGTTCTCTTACTTTGCAGTATACTTCCCAGGAATGCCCACAATGATAGGATTGACACACTCATTACCACAGGTAGCTCAGTTTTTGGGAGGTTCTGAAGGAAAGTGTGAGAGAGAAGAGGTATTAGATTGACTACCACATTGAAGTTTCACAGAGCCATTGTGCTGATTTCATTGCTGTATGTCTGTGAAACCTGAATAGCGTGCCAGTTCTATGCCAGGAAACTGAATCACTTCCATGTGAACTGTCTTAGGAAGATTCTGAAGATCACCTGGAAGCCTAAGATACCAGTCACTGAGATTCTTTCTCAGACTAAACTGCCAAGCATTCCAGCTCTACTGCAGAAAGCACAACTCTCTTGGGCTGGCTACATTGTTCAAACACCTAATATATGCTTGCCAATAAAATTATTTTATAGAAAACTCACACAGGGCAAGGCTCACGAGGTGGTCAGAAAAAAAGTGATACAAAGACATTCTCAAGGTCTGTCATAAGAACTTAAGAATCAACTGTATGACACGAGAGATATTGGCACAGAACCACCCAGCATGTTGTGCCCTCATCAAAGAAGGTCCTGCACTCTATGAGCAAAGAAGAGTTGAATTAGCCCAAAGGAAATGTAAGATGCACAAAATTAGAGAAGCTACCCCAAATGTTCATATGGACTATTTGTGTCCAATCTGTGACAGAGCACTCCAAGCTCATTTTAATCTGATTAGCTACAGTAGGACACATTGTAACTTGACTTTAACATAGTGATGTCATTTTTGGTCCTCTTCAAAAATGGACAACAACCAATATAGATATATGTGTTTATTCATACACATATATATATTGTGTGTGTATGTATCCTCATCTAGCACCTACTAGTGTCCAGGCTCATAGTACCATAGTTGTTGCTCGGTATATACCTAAGCATCAGTCATCCTCAGAATTCAAGCCCATGGTGGTCCATCTGTAGTGTGAATCCATCTCACAGTATCTCACAAATTGCTTTTCCAGTGTCATAATATCTTCAATTAGGTTTTTATTAAGTTTCACCTTAGAATTTCTAGAACATTTTTTTTCACTGATCCTCTGAAAAACAAATTCCAAAATCTAGTCAGTCTTTACTTGCAAAGTGAAAGTTTTTATTTATTTATTTGTTTGTTTGTTTAATTATTCCATTTAGTTAAGCCTTTTTCTTCTAAGGAGTTCTGGTAATGAACAAGGCAACCAAAAATATCTATAACAATAAGATTTCTGGGCAGCCTTAACTAGTTATTTAATGGGAATGAGAAGTTCCTAGCACAGATTGGAGGTGGGCAAGAGGGGGGCTGGTTTGATTTACTTCAGCAGAGGTAATTAGCCAATGGACTATTAATACTGCTGCCATGTCTAATTAGCAGTGGCCTGTACTATGTTGGTCACAACATTTCATCTTGTTTGTTTACATAGAAGAAGAGACTTCATATTGAAGCTCCCTTATGAAACAGTCCACCCATGGAGACACTCTAATTATCATTTAAGAAAACAAGCTATTTGATATTGTGTAGACATTTTGGCAGTGTCCCTCCAACAGGGCTGATAATTGTAACTCCTGTCAGGGGATGGTTGGCTTTTCCAAGTGTGATACTGCTGGATGCTCACACTGCTGGGGGATGAGAACAACTACAAACTCTCCCTTGGTTTTGTCTGCTCTGGACAATTTGGTAAAATGTACAATAGAGAATTCACCGCCAACTGCTAAGTTTTTGAATTCTGGGAAGGTAAGAAGTTATCTTTACATGAATATGCTGTGAATCAATAATTCACATTTCAACAATAATTGTACAGCTAACAGGTGAGATCTAATTCCAGTTAATCAAACATAACAGAAAGAAAGGATTCAATAACTGGTGAATTATAGAGAAATTGGGAAATATTAATTGATGCCAATGATAAATTTCTACAATGTCTTTGGCTTTAAAAATCAACATAGAACATATTAATTTGAATTCCCTTATGACAGAATTCTATTTAGTTTTTGACAAGCAAAGATTTTCAACAGTTAATTATGCTCTGAAAATGTCAGCCTCATGGCAACAATGACTTCTCCTCTTACTAAATTATTGGGGCCCAGAAAAATTGCTGAGATGACAGAGAAGGTAAAGAGAAGGCTAAAATCCAGATTTTGTTACCATAATAAGGCCCACCTGCATTTCTAACTGAGGGTCACCTGAAACTTAATGTTCTAGGTTTTCTAGCTCATATGTTGCTCATTATAAGTAGAATAGTAAACAATAATTCTTTCTTACTTTTATTCTACTGAATTTGTCACTTTAGTCAATTGTAATCCATGATATGGGCCAAACGACACTGTTGAAATGTACACACACCTGAAAAGTAATTTGATGCTATGACAAGACTTGCCTCCTTCTGGTGTAATCAGAATGCTATGATACGGACACATCTTCCTTCTCCTTCTCCTCTCCTCCAGAAAGATGGAATTGATACCCAGCCTTGTCTGTAGGTCTTATAGGGGCTTCTCAGAAACCAGAAAAATTTCCTTTTAGCTGCTTTTACTCCTTAATAGAAAAATGAGACATTTATCTCTTAGTAAAAACTTTAATGTCCTTAGGCTACAAGCCTTCTATAAGACCAGGTAAGAGTCACCGCTTACCTGGGGAATGAAGTCAGATTAACAAATACCTTTGAAGCACCTACTCTATGCCAGACACTAAGATAAGCACTAGAGATACAAAGAAAGACAAAAATAGTTCCTGTCCTTAAGGAGCTTACAGTCTAAGGGATAGACAACATGCAATCATAAACTATATGGGATAAATTAGAGATAATCTCAGAGGGAAGGCACTTGTCAGTAAGGAGTATTAGGAAGTTCCTTCCACTTTGGACAACTTGGCAAAATGACTGATATGGTAAAGGTCTCTGATTAATGAGACAGCTTGGGAAAGTGACATGAGCACTGACTGGTTCTGGAGGACTTGTGTTCAAACCTACCTGACACTTATGAGACTTGGTCTTTCTGGCTTCATTTTTCTCCTCCCTGTAATAACGGAAGAACAAATGGATGAGGTAAGTACTCAATGTTCTCTGAGGTCTTTTCCAGCTCCTTAAGTTTCTATGAAGCATTTGAGCTTTCTAACACCAAGGAAGAGAGACAGAAATGGAAAGGAACCAGGGAGGGAATCTCTGCAAGTCATCTATACATAAACAAATAGATAAAAGAAAAATCAAGAAAAAAATGTCATTGAAAATGAAAGAGGAGTACCCAGGAGGAAAGGATAGTGCCAAAGTGTCAAACATTGCAGAGAAACCAAGAATAAGAATTTGTATTCATTTAGCTCTTTGAGGTTTATAAAGTACTTTATATTCATTATCTAGATAGCATAGTGGATAGAGAGCTGGGCCTAAAGTCAAAAAGACCTGAGATCCTGGGGAAGTAATCTCTGCTTCAGGGTCTTCATCTGTAAAATGGGGATAATAATAACATCTATCTCACAGAGTTGTTGCAAGAATCAAATGAAATAATATTGACAGATAAAGGGCTCAGGACAGTACCCGGAATATTGTAGGTATTTATATTTTTATAATATAATATTTACATTATATTATATCATTATATAACATAACTTTATATAATAATACATTTGTATTATGTTATTATATAACATGTTATATAATAATATACTATTTATATAGATAAATATTAACTATTATTTAATCCTGTTTTACAGATGAAAAAAATTGAGCATCAGAGAGCTTCAATGATTTATCCAATATTACATAGAAGTATTATCTAAGATAGGATTTGAACTCATATTTACCTAATTTTCTGGGCCACAGTCATTTAGTAAGAAGAGAATTCATTGTTGCCATGAGACCAACATTTTCAGATCATAATTAACTATTGAAAATCTTTACTCATCAAAATTTACCTGATTTACCAGATGTAACAATTAAGAGATTATTCATAATTTTGGACAGATCAGTTTCAAACTACTTGTAGAGCTAGAAGTCAGGTTGTAAAAGGTTAAGAAAACAATGGAGTGAGAGATGAGCCACCAAAAACAATTGAGCTTTAAACCATGTCTAGGTAATAAACTAATTCTAGTCACAGAAATTTATCTGAATATTTTTCACTCGTAATTACTTTAGTTCCATGGTGAAATTAGCATAAAACTGTCTTTGGTTTTCCGAACTCTTTTGGGCAAAGAAGACTATATAATCTATATTACAGGAAGACTTGAAAGGAACCTTAGAGAAATCCAAAAATAGAATCATGGATCTAAAGTTGAAAGGAACTTTAGTGGTCATCTGCTCCAACCCCCATAATCTAATAGTTGAGGAAACTGAGTCCCAGAGAAGTTAACTAATGTGTCTGAGATTACACAGTTTAGGTAAGTGGCAGAGATAGGATTTAAAACCGGTCCTAAGACATCAAATTCAGCACTCTTTTCACTGTCAGCTATATCTTTGTTTTACAGATGAAGAATCTAAGACCCATAAGAGTGTGCTGTGGTAGAAACAGTACTGTCTGTAGACTCAGAAAACTTCAGTGTGGGTCCAATTTGTACTTTTCACTAGTTCTGTGATTATGGACAAGTTACTTTCCTCATCTGAAAAATGGGAGTCATTGATGGATTGATCTCCTGCCTTACAGTTAGTATGAGGAAAGAAAACTAAAGCTCTTTACTAATTGACTTGCTTTTAATGCACTGAGAAATATTTGAAGAGAGAAAAAAACATCAGGTTGGATCTGAACAGTCAAATTATCAAGAATTTGGCTCATATCCAAATGACAAACATAATTAGAAAAGAAAAAAAAAAGATTATAAAGGTACCAGATTAAAACAAGAGACATATGTTGAGGGCGGTAGCCCTTTGATATTCCTTGTTTGATCTCCTACTTCCTTTGGGACTTGGACCTTTGATACAAGATCTGGTCAAACTAGTTTGGGCTACCTGAGATGGCTGGGGTTTTACAGCCCCCATTCTAATCTGCTCAGATAGACCAAATGCCAGCAGGAAATTCCTTTTTGGGAAGAGACTTCTGTCTGTCCCCAAAAGATAACAAGAGAATCCTTATGTTATTTACATCACTCTCTGGAACCTCCTTACATCACTGCATCTGAATGATTGTGCTCTTGTATAAAACAGAGCCCTCAAAAATCTACTCTTTGCAAAATTGGCCTTGTACCATGCATACATTTTGCCCACCGGCTCTCCGGTGTTTCCATTCTAATCAATAAAGACTTTGTTTCCATACAGCATTAAGTAGCAAATTACTTTGCTGCTGAACCCGCCCTTGGTTACTTTGGGGAAGGAAGGAGAGAGAGAAAAGGAACTGACCCATCTCAGTTTAGACCTCAGTTTACTCCTCATCAACATATATATATCAAGTATCTGTGTGTGTGTGTGTGTGTGTGTGTGTGTGTGTGTGTGTGTGTTTGTGTAAAAAGTCTAAAAGGGTACCAGATGGTTGAAAATTATTATTGTAATTATTGGAGTATCAGAAATGTCAGGCTAAGTCAGACCCATATCTATCCAACCCAATATTCTGTGTATAACATGGACATCAAAAAGATAAGTTGTAGAACAAAGAATACACTTAATCCTCTAGTAACATTATATTTCTAAAGGTTAGTAAGACATCCCTAGTTTCTTTGATGATTCCATGATGAGGACATCATGGATCTGCCATCCATTAATTCACCTAGAATCCCTTTTAAACCTACATTCAGTCTTATCATCCTGTAGGGGGGTCTATATTTTTAAAAGTAATTTTCATCATCATAATCTAGTCACATATTAAACAGAAGGCATTTCTCTGCTTTTCCACAAGTCCTCCTGACTCCAAGGAAATGGCCTTAACAGTGTTTTCACAAAAAAAGGAAAGAGTAAGTCATTTACCACAAATCATTAGTTTAGGATAGCTGCACTTAGATATGCCAAATCATTTAAAGTTAATCTCTCTAATCAATCACCTCAAAGTTTGGGGAGATAGAAGGAGAGATAGAGAATACTGGAAAATAGTAGAAAAGAATAAAATAGCAGTTACAAACCAGAAAAATCTCAACATTCCTGCATGAGTCAGACTCTTGTCACAAAAAAGGACATTGAGAGATCATATACTCAAAACCATAATTTTATAGAAGAAGAAACTGAGGTTTGGAGAGACAAAATAGAGAAATCATCAGACTTCAAGTCAGAAAACCAAAAAACATTGGGGACTTAATTCTGACAAGATTTAGAGAGAGCCTTTTTGAGTTCTCAGAGGAATGGTTAGTAACACTGTTAGTCTAAATTTGATGATGGGTGGGATTAAATGAATCACTTGCAAGTTGGTGAAAGTAGAGTGGCTGATTTTGCCCCATCACAACAAAGATATAAAACAAGGATCCAGAAATATACCTAGTCCATTGAGTTCCACATGACTAGAACTTTGTATGCCCTTAGACCTTTTAGATGACTTGGAAACTATCAGGGAAGGCAGGGCCAAAGACAGTTAGTTATTCTAGACCTTTTCAATGTTGTCTGGGGGTTTGGGGTGAGGAAACTGAATTTAGGTTAATTAGGTCCAGGGAGCAGCTTTGTTTTCAAATAGGTGTAGCTGGAGCTGGTTCTAATGAATGTTAGATTTTCAGTATGAACCTAGAAATCAACCACAATAAATCAGGGCTTGATTTATTTTTTTCGTTTGTGTGTGTGTGTGTGTGTGTGTGTATGTGTGTGTGTGTGTGTGTGTGTGTGTGTGTGTGTGTGTGTGTGTGTGTGTGTGTGTGGCTATGGTGTAGATTGAAGAAAATATTAATAATGCAGACTGATACTTTTTTTTAGAGAGTCCTGTTATTAAACATTTACCAGCACACCCCTGGGCAAAACCTCCCACATTGTGAGGGAGAGGAAAATAGCTGAATCAGGGAAATGCTGGTACTGTTACAAAAGTAGAAAATAGGTCTTCTAAAGGAAGTTTAAAAGACTGAAGTCTATTCAGTGGCAGAATAAGGAGTAGTTTCTATTCTTGTCTTCTAAGGTCTGATCAGACTGCCACTCCCTTTGCTGAATAAACTCCCGAGTCTCCCTTTAGGCCCAAACAAACAAAAACTCATCTATTTGACATTTAAATCTCTTCACCACAGGAATCTGTTCCTTTCTTTCCAAACTTTGGATGTTTTATTACTCACTGTTCTGTATGATGGACACTCACTCTATTCCCCTTTTCTCTGCACCTTTGCACCTGCCTGAAATTCCTTTGGCCTCTTGGAATCCTATAAGCCTCAGCTCACCTTCTGTATGAAACCTTTCCTGATCCCCAGTACTTGGTGCCCTCAGTATCAAAACTACCTTATATTTATTTTGTATAAATTATGTATGTACTTGCTTAATTGTTTTAATTGTACTTAATTGTTGTTTTTGTCTTTGTATTACCAGCACTTAACACTAGGTTTAGCAACATAGTAAATGTTCAATTAGGCTTTTTGATCAGTTGAATTTATAAGGAGTTTGTTTTTTAAAAGATTTCAGTTTAAGAAAATTCAGTACAAGAACCCATTATTAAGCACCTACTCTTTGGACAGCACTGCATTGGTAGTCTAAGGACTCTACTATGTAAATTTAAAGTAGAGGAAAAGGGTCTAGACATAAACAACAGAGAGATCTAAAGCTCATTATATAGAACAGCTTCCTGGCTGTCATGTTGGTAAATCCCCCGGAATGAGCTAGCAAAGAATATGAAGAGTCTGTAGTTCCCAGAACAGAACAACCACATTCACCTTTATGGAAGCAGGAGCCTGTAATAAACATTTTAATTCTATAACAGAGCTTCTTTGGTCAGCCTCACTGGGCATCTATCTACAAGAACTCTCTCGCCCTTGCTTTCTGGCACACCTGGGCAGAGCCAGGAGCTCTGGCTATCGAAAACCACAGGAACTTTTCAATGTTTTTTAATTTACCCAGCTGCACTCAGGCTCTCTGGGGCTTGCCTTAGGCTACCAAAGCCTTGCTCAGAGACATTCGCCTCTCTTGCTTTCTCATCTGGGTGTCTGCTGCTGTTGCGACCACTGTCATCTCCTTGATCCACTTCCTCACCTAAGGTCCTCAAGGCAAAGTACCTGTGGTTGTGGGAGAGATCACTGCCCAAGATCCACTGCCCACTACCTGATTCCTCCTGCAGCTGCTGCCTTTCAGCTTAAGGGCCACACGATTCTATGAGGAAAACTTCCAGGAACATCATTGGTCAATTTTGAAATTTCCAGATCAAAAAGAAAAATTTGCAAGTGACAACAATTCAAATATTCTAGAAGCACAAGACCCAGTGGCAGCTACAACCAAAGAATGCAGGTCTTAGAATACTAAATATGTAAGATAAAAAAACTAGGGTTTCAGCCAAAAATATCATAACCAACAAAATAATTAAATGAATGAAAAAAGGGAATATTAAACAAATTGCCAGATTTTCTGGATATTGTTATCAAAAACAAAAACTCCAGAACTTAATAGAAAATCTGACTTAAAAGAACCGAGAAAAATAAGTAAAGATCAAATACTAAGTTCACAGGACTCAATAAGGACAAACTGCTTATGTTTTATATGTGAAAATATAACCCGTATGTCTAAGATTGTCATTAATAATTGGGTAGTACAAAAGAAAAATTGGGATAGAGCTGAGCATGATGTGATTTTTAAAGGAAAAGGCAAAAACAGTAATTATGTTATAGAAATGTGGGTGTGAGAGCAAGAATCAACACAGAGGAATTAAATGGTAGTGGAGGATTGATAGTTCTGAAATCCTACTCAAATCAAGAATGGGTTAAACAGATAACAATACAAATATATCTAGAAGGGAATAAAACTCTTCAAAATTTATAAAGAAATAAGAGAGAAAAAAAAAGAAATGAGAGGTAGGAAATAGGATGAGATGAGGGATAAAAATCTGAGTAGATTAATAAGAATGGGATAAGGTGTGTAGATTAATGGGATAAAGAGGAAAGGAAGAGGGAGGAAGGAGATAAGGGAAGAGATCCATGGGTGGGTAGAGACAAGCTTGTAGGGAGAAGTAAAGTTAGAAGAGCCAGCAGATATAGGAAATGACTTACACACAAATAACAAAGATCAGGAGTAGAATTTATTAGGAAAAAGATTATAGGGATAGCAATCATTGAACTCAAAATTAAAATCAAAATAAATTCAATCAAAAAAAAAATAGGGAAACTACATTATATGTTGGCAATAATAACTTCATATTATAGTATGTAATGTCTGGGCTAGCTTTTTGAAGAGCCTTGGGACCACCCTTGGTTTCAAGCAGAATAATCACCAAGAGAATAGGAATAAAATCTAAATTCTTTCTTTGCCTCCTTCAGTCTCCCAGTCTAAACCAGTCTGCTCCACAATCTTTTCCAGCTGTCCCCAGTTCCTTTCAGCAATTTGCCAGTCTCCCCCATAGTGCAGGAGACAAAGGATAGTCAAAGATAGAATGCCTATAGCTGACTTTGTCCTCAGTTTAAATACCCTATTATAATTACATCAATTGTAGAATTATTACATCACCACGTTAAGTAAAGTTTCTCTCTATATATTTCCCATTTTCTGTTGTTTTAGAAACACAAGTGGTCACTCCCTCCCTGACTTCTCAGGAAGGTGAGAACACCAAATCAGATATTGTTAGCAGATTTCCTCTGGGCTGAAGAGTCTTACTTGGAAGAGGTATACATAAATCCATCAGCATGGGAGGTATTATACAAGCACATAGTAATATAACTCAGGCTAGTAGTGATGTAACAAACATCATGAATCAACATAGTAATATAACAAACAATATGAATATACATGTCCATAAGTCCTAGGAGGGTATATAAATAACAAATCACACATACACCTCCTTTAGCAGCTAAAAGATAGTCTAAAACCAATCTATTGTCCGTTACTTCATGTGTCAGGGAATCCAATGATTCCTGCAAGTTTTGAAATCATGCAATAGTCTCATCATGTGTCAGGGAATCCAATGATTCCTGTAGATTTTGAAGTCCTGTAGTACTCTCATCAACAATTTTTGATGTTCATGAGTCAATTGTCATCTGATGTTTCTTGGGTCTTCTCCTTTTCTTTGATGGTCTTCTTTTTCTGTCTCTCTCTCTAATGGACAAGGCTTGTTGGCACCCATCTGATTCCTTCTCCGTCTGTAGAGATACAAGCAAACCCTTTCCCCCAAGCAGTTAATATATCTGGTCCTTCCATTCACCATTTTCTGGATTTTTCCACATCACCTGGCAACTATATTGGAGCTGCTCGAACTGGATACTGCCTTCTGTCAGGGTATAAAACCTGTATTCTCCTCAATTGTAATTGCTTTCTCCCATCAGATTGCTTCTCGACTGATTGATCATGTAAACCCTTTCTCCCATCAGATTGCTCCTTGGCTGATTGATCATGTATGAGTACCAAACTTTTAAAGATTCTTTGGGTGTAATATCAGCTGCCATCATGCTTCAAGTGTTTTTTGCCTGGGCCCCTAGAGAGAGCCCCGCTTCCTGTTTTCCTGAGTCTATCTACATTCTGATATCCAATGGAAGCCTCTGTTGCATTTTGGACATAGGGTTTGAGTCTTGTTCTCCCACCCTGTCTTCTATGCCAACAATGAGCTTTCAGATGCCCTACTTTACCACATTGAAAGCATTGATGAGTCTCTCTGGAAGTCCTTTGCCAAAAGAGATCCTGTCTTCCCATGTTGAGATCTTGAAAAGTCTGCATCATAGTCTGGATATAAAAGGTATTTGTACCCATTGTGGCACAGGGTCTTATGATCTCTAAAGGAGCATCCTTGTGTGACTATATTAATAGTGTGCTATGCACTAGTATAAATTCTTCTACAAATCTCATTAGCATTTTCCTTAGCAAGTTGTCTTATAATTTCTGTTGTTACATTTTCACTAATAGTTCATATGACAGCTGTCTTCAGACATCCCATGAAATCAGCAAAGGGTTCATTTGGACCTTGCTCTATGTTTGTGAAGGCTTCCCCTCTATCTTGCCTTCCTGGGAGTGCCCCATGCTTTGATATTAGCAGCAACAATTTTCTCATATGCTGCTATAGGGTAATTAATCTGTGCTAAAGTGTCTGCATAATGACACACACCTGTTAGTTGGTCAGAAGTTATTGGTATATTAACTCCAGGTTGCCTATTTCATTGGGCTTGTATTCTACAGAGTTCACTATACTCAGAAAGCCACAGCCAGTTCTGTCTAGGTTCTAAACATGTCCTTGCTATAAATTTCCAATCATTAGGGGTTAAAATTTCAAAAGCCAAATTCTCTAATATCATCTTAACATGAGATGATGTAGACCCATAAAGAGTGCAAGCCTTTTTCAGATCTTTAATGATTTCCAAATTAAATGGAGTGTATTTCTTTTTTCTTGATCTAAAGAGTCAAATTCTTCAATCACAGGGTATGCTTCTATTTTTAAATCAGATATATCCTGTCCTTCATTTTTAGCTTTAATTAATGCCTTTTGTAATTGTATCATGGGGGTGGACAAAGCTGCTGCATGGATGGTGCTGATTGAGAAGTACCACACTTAATCTTATGCCACTACTTGTTTGGCCATTCCCCAATTAATGGGCATCTCCTCAATTTCCAGTTCTTTGTCACCACAAAAAGAACTACTATAAATATTTTATATGTATAGGTCCTTTTCCTTTAATCTCTTTGGATTATAGACCTAATAGTGGTATTGCTGGGTCAAAAGGCATATACAGTTTTATTAGCCCTTTGGGCATAGTTCCAAATTGTTTTCTAGAATGGTTGGACCAGTTTACAACTGGAGTTATTTTCTTCATATAGCTTTTTTACCTCCTTTTCCATTTGGCCAATTCTAATTTTTGTAGAATTTTTTTTTTCTTTTCCTAAGTTCTTAAGGTTTGTTTGTTTGTTTGTTTGTTTTCTCATGATTCTCTTGCATCACTCTCATTTCTTTCCCCAGTTTTTCTTCTACCTCTCTTTTTTATTTTCAAACTCCCAAATTCTTTCTTGGGAATTCTTTTTGGGCTTAAATTCAATTCATTTTTAGGAGGAGGGTACAGTTTGCACTTAGGCATTTTGATATTATTGTCCTCTTCTGAGTTTGTGTCTTGATCTTCCCTGTCACCATAATAACTTTGTATGGTCAGATTCTTTTTGTTTGTTTTTGTTTTTTGGTTCATCTTTTTCAGTCTTTTCCCTTACTTTTGAATTTGAGTTCTGCTTCTAAGGCACAAGGGACACTGTTTCAAGCTTCTTATGTATGTGTTTGGGGTGGGGGTTATAGACACTGGCTGCTGCTGTATTGATGCTGCTGTGGGGCCCACAGGAAACCCCCATGCTGCAAGAGTATAAGGGTCCACCAAGTGATGTGCTAAATGAGTGAGGTGGGTTAAGGGTGACTGGTGATGTTCAGTGCCACAGGGGTCTGGCAGCTCACATTGTATTGTGTTGAGATACATGTGGATCCTGGTGCTATCTACCTGTTTGCTTAGTTTATTATGCTAAGGCATAATAAAGAGAAACTGGTCACAATACAGCTTAATAATCATAATGGTCATTTGATCTAGATAAGGTTCCCCAAGGAACATTTTCTATGTCCAAAAGGTCAATGTAACTATGCATATCTTTTCATCTATGTCTAGTCTATAACCCAAAAAAGTCATAAAAAGTGAAGGGGACCTACATGCACAAAAATATTAGTTTTTTTGTGTGGCAAAATATTGGAAATTGAGAAGATACCCATGATCTGGGGAATGATTGAAGAAGCTATGATATATGAATGTAATGGAATACCATTGTGCTATAAGAAATGATGAACAGGTGGATTTAAGGAAAACCTGGAAAGTGAAATGTACAGAACCAAGATAACATTGTAAACAGTAACAACAACATTGTATGATGATCAAACTATTAATAACCTAGCTTTTCTCAGCAATACAATGATCCAAGACAATTACAAAGAACTCAAGATGGAAAATACTATTCACATGCAGAGAAAAAAATGATGGACTCTGAATTCAGATCAAAGTATACTATTTTAATTTTTTTGTGTGTATGTGTGTTTCTTTTGGCCTGTTTCTTCTTTTACAACATGACTAAAATGAAAATATTTTACATTATTGCACATATATCATCTGTATGAAATTGCTTAGTGTTTTGGGAAGAGGAGAGGGGAGATGAGAGAGAAAAATCTGAATTCAAAATTTTATAAAAATAAATGTTACAAATTATCTTTGCATATAATTGGAAATAATAGAGTACTATTTTTAAAAGTATACAATAATTAGTGACAGCTATAATTACCTTTCATTGTCCAAGAGGGAGAAAAATAATTTCTCTCATTTTGAAGGAACAAGTATATTTGTGCCATTAAATTAGCAGAAAGATCTTCACTTCAAATCTTAGCAAAATATGGGACCAAACTTGAGATACACTGTACATGAAATGAGACCACATGAATTTTAAAGTATTTTCTCTAACAAGTTTTAAATGATATGTCCACCATAAGACCTGTTTGCAACATAATACCAAGAAATTTCTAGTTTTGGGTGCAGAGCAAATGGAGTGGATTTATTTTGAAATTAGGTTATCCTGCAAAAAGCAGTGTAGTTTTCTGAGTTCAACCTATATCTGAGATCTTCTGAGATCAACCTATATCTTTTTTACTGCCATTGTTAGAAGTTGCCAATCAGCACCAGTTTCACCCAGTGCCAGCAAAGGGTCCTTTATAATCTCTTTCTGACTAGTTATCAAATATCAGCACCCATCCTTTCCCCTGATCCTGGAACTCATGCATCTTTGGGCTTTCCATTTCTGAGCTAAGAGCTCCTCAAGTTGCTACTGCTCTTATCACAGCTGCCTCCAAAGCCTGACTTTGATGATGCTACCATGGGTGCTCTGGGCTAGTCCCAACTCTGGTGTCACAGATCTTTCCTAACCTCATAAATTGTTTTAGGCTAGAAAAGTGTTTTACCCTTTCATTGACTTTGTCACTCCAAAATTCAATTTGAGGCATTATTTTAAAATTGTTTAATACAGAATACAAAGGAAATTTGAATTAATGCCTCTAATTGGCCATTTTAGCTTTGCTGATTCAAAGGACTGATTTAAATAGTATTATACCATTTTATGTGTCCAAATGAATTAAAATATAAATTGCCACTAAGCAAGTTTAGTTGTTCGGATTGATTTTTACTGTTAAGTTTTAAATAAAAGTTTTATTACATTATTATAATTATTTTATTTAAATTTTTCCACTTGATTTTATTTTTATTGATACCATGTTCTAACATTATATTTACTTCTGATTACAACTCTCCTTAATCCCCTACCCAGAAAGACATTTCTTGTAAAAAAATTTTGAAAGAGGGCAAAAACTGTTCAGTAAAACTGAGCATAGTCCTAGACTTACATAAGCTCTAGACTTATTCTCCTTAACTCTGCTTGTTCTAAAGGCCTAGGTTCCTATAGCTTAGCTACATTTCTTTTCTAGGGGAACCTTTGAAGAATTAGAATATTTTTCTAATGTCATTATTCAATTTCCCCATTCCAACATATTCCTCTAAATCATCAAAAGTGATTACTGCTCCAATATTGGTTAACTAATTTATATTCCAATTTAATTAGAAAGAAATTAACATTTATTAGACTTTAAAAAGAATATTTATTGAAAAGATACAGCATGAACAGAAATATAAACACTAATTCCCCAAACTAGAACTCATTCTTTCCTCTTCTGCCTCAAGAGGTTCCTGAGAATTATAGTGACTATTAAACTTTTCCCACTAAATAACATTCCAATTGGTTATGGAACCATTTCTTTCTTGCTGTGGGACTTACCTTCTGGACTTATAGGTCAACTCATTCCCTGGGCTGAATCTCACAAGTCACTTCTGGAGACTACATTTTTCATCTAGGCTTCACAACTGACAAACTGATAGGGTCTCCTGTTCCTGAACCTCTGGTAACTCTTCAAACTTTTCCAAGTTCACATAGTCACTTTATATCCAATACTCCTTAGTTTAAGATCAGAAATGTTTGCAACAAGTATTTCTAATAAATGTCTGTTCTCAAATATATAGGGAATCAAATTTATAAGAATACAACTTATTCTCCAATAAATGGTCAAAAGATATGAACAGGCAGTTTTCAGACGAGAAATCAAAGCAAATCATATGCTCTAAACCTATCAGATTGACTAGTAATATGACAAAAAAGGAAATTGTGATGTACTATTATTATGCTATAAGAAATTACAAGTAGGATAATTTCAGGGGAAAAAATGTAAAAACTTACATGAACTAATGTCTAGTGAAGTGAGCAGACTCAGGAGAACTTTGTATATAGTAATATTGTATGATAAAGAACTATGAATTACTTTACTATTATCAGCAATACAATGATCCAAAAGACTTATAATATGAATGTTATGTAATATTATTATTCACTAAGAAATGATCAGCAGAATGATTCAGAGGGGCCTGGAGAGACTTACATGAACTGATGCTAAGTGAAATGAGCAGAACCAGGAGATCATTATACACTGCAACAAGATTATGATGATCACTTCTGATGGACGTGGCTCTTTTCAGCAGTGAGATGATCCAAGCCATTTCCAATGATCTTGTGATGAAGAGAGCCATTTACATCCAGAGAGAGAACTATAGGAACTGGGTGTGGATCACAACATAGCATTTTCACTCTTTTTGTTGTTGTTTGCTTGAATTTTATTTTTTTCCTTTCTGATTTGATTTTTCTTGTGTATCAGAATAGTTGTATGAATATGTATACATATATTGGATTTAACATTTGTTTTTACCATGTTTAACATATATTGGATTACTTGCCATATTAGGGAGGAGATGCAGGAAGAAGGGTAAAATTGGAATACAAGGTTTTGCAAGGGTTAATGTTGAAAGATTATCCATGCATATGTTTTGAAAATTAAACATCTTTAATAAAAAAAAGAAAAAGAAAAAAAGAAAAGGAACATCACAAAAAGATTCATAATGAAGCATGTTATTTACTGCCAAAGAATGAACTGATATTGTCCAAATATAGACCTAATCATGTTGTTTTCCATGTCTCCTCCCCCTTCTTCTTCCCCTTCCCTCTCCTTCCTGTCTCTTCCTTTTTCTTCTCTTCCCTTTCCCTCCCTCTTTTCTGTTCTAGTTTTCTTGTACAAAATGACTTATATGTCTGCACATGTATAAACTATATCAAATTGCTTGCAATTTCAAGGATTGGGGTATGAGGAGGATAGAATTTGGAACTCAAATGGGGGTTATTCAATTTTATTTCTAAAAAAAAATTAAGACCAAAAAAAAAAAAAAACCCAAAACATAAGAGAGGAAGAAAAATACCAGCATCATATGTTTCAGGCTTCATGGCAACCAGGAAAGAGAAGGGCTGATATTCCTCTTCTATCCAATGGCTCATCATTATTTACATTTTGTATCTCCCATATGATTTGTCTAGTAAGTAAACACCTTTCATAAACACATTTAGTTCTGATCTGGCAGTCAGTTAAAAGGTTTACTTTACCATTTAATAAATGGAGAGAAAATAGTCACAGAATACCAGTGTACATCTGGAATCTGAGGCAGATACCTCGCTATTACACATTTCCAGAAAGAGGTTTCCAAGACTCCAAGGAGGTCATCATCAGGAAGAATAGATTGTGCTTGTTCAGAGGACTGGGACCCTGTTAACAAATACCTCCCAAAAATGCGCTATCCACATTTGACAATGTAAGTAATATTCTATACCCCTGCTCCCCAATTTTTCTAATGAAAGGTAGTGCATCATTTCTTCTCAGAAAAAAATCTTGGTCATTATAAAGGATTCCATTTTAAGTATATATACTTAATCTTCTTGGAATAAGAGAAGTTGTAGCTATAGTTTTGAAAATCTTTTTTGAACATCTGTGATTATCACTAACCAGATTCTTATGGAGGAGTACATGTCAGACTCATCTCCCCAACAGAGGAGGATTGTTGAAAAGCATAAGAATATCTTATAACCTGCCCAATGTGGAACAATTCTAAGTATTCTCATATTCTCAGGTATGGGTTTTGGGATAGTCTGCTATATTAGTCAACACTCACAGAGAAATCTCCACTAAAATCTGGCATGCCTTTCCCAAGAAGATCTTTCGGGAAATAATTGGTAAATAATCTATAGAATCCTATTTAGGGAACAGAGGAGGTGAACTTTCCCCAGAGAATAAAGATAAAATTAGCTTCCAGAATAATAGTAATCTAAACTTGAGGCAAAATGCTTGCACAAGGAATTTTCACCCTTTTCCAATGAAATTTCATTCTTCATTTGGAAAATGGAATTTTTCTTCCACACCACCCCCAGAATATCCAGTTTAGGAAAGTCATGCCTTTGAACTCCAAACTTGAGAGCAATGACAAATTTCTTTTTAAAGTAAGCATAGACTATATAGAATCTAGAGTTACTCTCAACCCACTCATACTGGCAGCCTGCAACCCCAGAATTCAGCACTTTCTTGTCCCTAAGAGTCATGGGATAGCCCTGAAGGGTTGGTGGTTGTCTTTCTAATTTTATATATAGTTCATTTTTTTTCTTGTGGTTTTTCTTTTTTGTTCTGATTTTTCTCTCCCAAGAAGATTCATATAGAAATGTGTATTTGAAAAATTAATATACATGTATAATCATAAAAGATAAAAATTAGTTTAAAATAATAATGTTATAGCTGATGTGTTCCCATTGTTAAACTTCTCCCTATGTTATCAGTTGACATTGGCCAAACTTAAACAGCTTTTAGAAATGGGTATTTATTATAATGTCATAGATGATACCAAACCTCTCAGAGTTCAGGGGAAGGAAAAGCTCAGTCTTAGAGTACATAACAGTGAAAAGGGTAATTTTTATGAATTTCTCTTTGGTCATTCCATCTTTTGCTGATATCTTTGTAAGATCCTGAAATTATCTTACTACAGTTCCCGATGCAAAGATACTATTGCCAGTTATTGAAACTGCTAGAATGCCAATGCAAAGTACAAATCCTTCAATTTTCCAAACTTCACAAGGTCTTCCTACAATCAGGGTGCGGGGAGAAGACCACGACCAAGATAAGATTTGCATTCTTTTCTGTGCCCCTGCAAGTAATTTCTTCTCAGGGGTTACTGAGTTAAATTTTTAATTGGGTTTCCTACTTCAAGTTCTCTCTACTCTATTATAGCCAGATTAGTCTTCCTGAAACATGCCTTTACATCATCCCTTTGCTCAAGAGGAGGGACTTGCCAGACTGGAAGCAAGGAAGATATCCTATATTTTGATTTACTCTATTACTCCGAAAAAGTCTCTTAACTTTTCAGTATTTAGACAACTTTCAGATTATAAATAGCAGGAAAAATGCCAACCTACATTGATAGAGGGGATTTATCATTGGGATTTCCTTATACCAATGAAAGGACAAGCCTGATCCATAAGTATGTGAATATGTGCGTGTTTGTATGTATGTATATATAAATATATATATATAGGTTCTCTATATGTATTATATGTATGTGTATATGTGTGTATATATACAAATATTCTATGACTCAGAGAACAGCTAGGTAGCACAATAGATAGAGCTCTGGGTTTGAAACCAGAAAGACTCATCTTCATAAATTCAAATCTGGCTTCAAACATTTAATACCTGTGTGATTCTGGGCAAGTCACTTAACCCTTTTGCTTCAGTCTTCATCTGTAAAATGAGCTGTAGAAGGAAATGGCAAATCACTATAGTATCTTAATCAAGAAAACGCCAAATAAGATTACACAGGTAATGACATGGCAGAAACAAATCTGCAGAAATAACTCTGTAATAACAACAGCATTCTCTAACTACTCCTTGCATATACATAGAAATGATTTTCAGAGTTACAGAGTAAATCAAATTGATGAATTTGATGAGCTTACAGCATAGAAAGTCTTTGTTGGGGGAGGGGGGGAGGCAGAGCCAACATGGCAGAGAGGACACACACTTCATTCTGAGCTACCTTCTACCCTCAGCTACTGATTACCTAATTCAGCCTCAGAAAGAGTGCTTGACTGGTAGGATCCACGAATATTGGGAATACAACAAACTACCAGATGAAGATAATCTGGAAGATCATCAGAAAAGGTCTGTCTTGACTGGGAGGGAGGAGCCCAGTGCAGGTAAGAAGGCAGAACACAGAGGCTAGCTCATACTAAGCGAACCTGGGGTGGAGTGCAGTCTCTGCAGGTGGAGAATTTTCAGGGAGGACTCTACCACAGATTGGTGGCTCTGCTTTGGTTGCAAAGCAGTAGATCAGCAGAGAAGTTACACAACCACCAAAGGTAGAGTGAACCACAAAATGCCAGAGTTTCACAGGACCTGGCCACACCTACCCAGCACCAGGAGTGACTCAGCACAACCACAGCACAGCTGCAGAGCTTCAGTCCTCAGTCTTGCAGTCTGCAGTGCAGGACTCTGCCCAGAGCGGTGACACTTCTGCTGCTCAGCCACTTATCCCAGAGCAGCCTTGTTCCACACAGCAGGGTTCTGCCCAGGGAAGTAACACTTCTGAAGCAGTGTGGCCACTCTTAGCAGCTACTATCTATCTAACCCTGTTCTATAGAGGAAGCTGAGAACCTCCTTGCCTGAAGGCAGACCTTAAGGGCTTTTTTTAAAAAATGAGTAAAAAATCAAGCAAACTCTAACTATAGATAGCTTCTATACAGAAAGAGAGCAGATTTCCAACCCTGAGGAGACTAATAGCAGACAGTCTCCAGACAAAACCCTGAAGGGGGATATAACCTGGTCCCCTTCACACAGTGCTCTCCTAGAAGAAATTATAAAAGATCTTAAAAGAGAGCTAGAAGAAAAATGGGGAAAGAGAATCTCTGCAAGAGAGTATGGAAAAGGCATATAACTCACTTAAAGAAAAATTTGATCAAGTGGAAAAAGAAAACAACTTCTTGAAATGTGAATTGGAAAAGGTAAAGAACTCCCAGGGAAACAGAATTTGTGAATTGGGAAAGATAAAGAACTCCCAAGAAAGTAAGATTTGTGAATTGTAAAAACAAAATAACTCATTAAAAATTATTGAAATAGAAAAAAAAATCCATAGAGCAAAACAACTCATTTAAAGACGCAAATGGACATATACAAAAATAATTTTAAAAAAAGTTAATGAAGAAAATAACTCATTAAAAATAAGAACTGAACAAATAGAAATGAATGATTCATTGAGACATCAAGAATCAGTCAAGCAAAACCAAGTAGGATTTATACCAGTAAGGCAGGGCTGGTTCAATATTAGGAAAACTATTAGCATAACTGACTATATCAATAACCAAATTAACAAAAAAAATATGATCATCTCAATAGATGCAGAAAAAGCATTTGATAAAATTCATCATCCATTCCTATTAAAAACACTTGAGAGTATAGGAATAAATGGGCTTTTCCTTAAAATAGTCAGTAGTATCTATTTAAAATCATCATATGTAATGGGGATGAACTGGAACCATTCCCAATAAGATCAGGAGTGAAACAAGATTGCCCACTATCGCCATTACTATTCAATATTGTATTAGAAATGCGAGCTTCAGTAATAAGAGTTGAGAAAGAGATTAAAGGAATTAGAGTAGGTAATGAGGAAACCAAATGATCACTCTTTGCAGATGATATGATGCTATACTTAGAGAACTCCAGAGATTCTACTAAAAAGCTGTTAGAAATAATCCACACCTTTAGCAAAGTTGCAAAATACAAAATAAACCCACATTAAGTCATCAGCATTCTTATATATCACTAACAAAATCCAACAGTTAGAGTTACAAAGAGAAATCCCATTTAAACTAACTACTGATAGGATAAAATGTTTAGGAATCTATCTATCTGCCAAGGGAAAGTCAGGAACTATACGAGCAAAACTACAAAATACTTTCCACACAAATAAAGTCAAATCTAACCAATCGGAAAAACAGTAAGTACTCTTGGATAGGGCGAGCAAATATGATAAAGATGACAGTGCTACTAAACATCTATTTTTTTAGTGCTATACCAATCAGACACCCAAAAAAACTATTGTAGTGACCTAGAAAAAAATATCAACAAAATTCATCTGGAAGAACAAAATGTCAAGACTTTCAAGGGAACTAATGAAAAAAAAATCAAATGAAGGTGGCCTAGCTATACCAGATCTAAAATTATATTATAAAGCAGTGGTTACCAAAACCATTTGGTATTGGCTAAGAAATAGACTAATTGATCAATGGAATAGGTTAGGTTTAAAAGACAAAATAGTCAATAACTTTAATAATCTAGTGTTTGACAAACCCAAAGACTCCAGTTTTTGGTATAAGAATTCATTGTTTGACAAAAACTGCTGGGAAAATTGGAAATTAGTGTGGCAGAAACTAGGCATTGACTCACATTTAACACCATACACCAAGGTAAAGTCAAAATGGGTTCATGACCTAGGCATAAAGAATGAGATTATAAATAAATTAGAAGAACATAGGACAGTTTTCCTCTCAGACCTGTGGAGGAAGAAGGTATTTGTGACCAAAGAAGAACTAGAGATGATTATTGATCACAAAATAGAAAATTTTGATTATATCAAATTGAAAAGCTTTTGTGCAAACAAAACTAATGCAAGACAAGATTAGAAGGGAAGCAATAAATTGGGAAAACATTTTTACAGTCAAAGGTTCTGATAAAGGCCTCATTTCCAAAATATATAGAGAATTGACTCTAATTTATAAGAAATCAAGCCATTCTCCAATTGATAAATGGTCAAAGCATATGAACAGACAATTCTCAGACAAAGAAATTGAAACTATTTCTATCCATTTGAAAAGATGCTCCAAGTCATTATTAATCAGAGAAATGCAAATTAAGACATTTCTGAGACACCACTACACACCTGTCAGATTGGCTAGAATAACAGAGAAAGATAATGTAAAATGTTGGAGGAGATGTGGGAAAACTGGGACACTGATACATGGTTGGTAGAATTGTGAATACATCCAGCCATTCTGGAAAACATTTTGGAACTATGCTCAAAAAGTTATAAGACTGTGCCTACCCTTTGATCCAGCAGTGTTATTTATTACTGGGTTTATATCCCAAAGAGATTTTAAAGAAGGGAAAGAGATCTGTATGTGCAAGAATGTTTATGGCAGCTCTCTTTGTAGAGGCCAGAAACTGGAAACTGAGTAGATGCCCATCAATTGGAGAATGGCTGAATAAATTGTGGCATATGAATGTTATGGAATATTATTGTTCTGTAAGAAATGACTAGCAGGATGATTTCAGAAAGGCCTGGAGAGACTTACATGAACTGATGCTGAGTGAAATGAGCAGGACCATCATTATATACTTCAATCACAATACTATATGAAGATCAATTCTGATGGACATGGCTCTCTTCAACAATGAGATGAACCAAATCAGTTCCATTTGTTCAATAATGAAGAGAACCAGCTACACCCAGCAAAAGAACTATGGGAAATGAGTATGAACCACCACATGGCATTTCCACTCCCTTTGTTTTTGTCCCTTTACATTTTTGATTTCCTTCTCAGATTATTTTTACCTTATTTCTAAATCCGATTTTTCTTATGCAGCAAAATAACTATGGATATGTATACATATATTGTATTTAACATATACTTAAACATATTCAACATTTGTTGATCTACCTGCCATCTAGGGAAGGCAGTGGGGGGAAGGAGGGGAAAAGTTGGAACAGAAGTTTTTGCAAGGGTCAGTGTTGAAAAATTACCCATGCATATATCTTGTAAATAAAAAGTTATAATAAAAATACATTTTTTACAAATGAGATACAAAATACCAATTAAAAAACATTTTTGCACATATAAAAAAAGAAAGCCTTTATTTCTGTCTTACTTCGGGGAAGTAGGAAGGAGAATTTTGGATCTGTGGAGTTCCAGGTCCCAACTATGGCGAGGCATCCAAAGCTTCTAGCTCTATTTCCAATCCAAATATTAGTTCCAATCTAAGACAGAACTCCCCACTGCATGGTTCTCTGTATATGCTATGTGCATTCCAGCCTCTTTACTTTTACTTATACTGTTTCCTACCCAGCAGAAAGTTTTCAAAGAGAAGGATGAACAATAACAGCTGGAAATTGTGAAAAAGTATGAGAGCCAGTGGTTGCCAGTAGTCATGCGCATTGCATGACAGGACGTGACTAAGGCTACTTGAACCACCAGGAAAGAGTTACTTATTGTGGCATGTTATTGAGTTCTGTTACAATATTGTTTTCTTTGACACAGCTTCTTAAACTTTTTCCACTCACAACACCCTTTTCACCTGAGAAGTTTTTACATGACCTTGGATACATAGGTATATAAAATAGGTAAACAAATCAAACATTTACTAATAATAAATCATAAAAAAATTTATTTTAAAACAATTCTTTGGTATGCATATAATTTTACCATTTATTAAAAATGAAAGCAAATTTACATTTTAATGAGATGATGTGCCTGTTTATTTTTATATAAACAATTAGATCTTGGTAGAATATTTGATACCTTTTACTGTTACAATTTTTTTTTTCCTGGAACACTGATGCATTGTCTGGGACACTGATGCATTGTTGGTGGAATTGTGAACAAATCCAATCATTCTGGAGAGCAATCTGGAATTATGCCCAAAAAGTTATCAAACTTTCATCCAACAGTGCTACTACTGGGCTTACATCCCAAAGAAATACTAAAGAAGGGAAAGGGACCAAGATGTTTGTGGCAGCCCTTTTTGTAGTGGCTAGAAACTGGAAAATGAATGGATGCCCATCAATTGGAGAATGGTTGCATAAATTGTGGTATATGAATGTTATGGAATATTATTGTTTTGTAAGAAATGACCAGCAGGATGAATACTGAGAGGCTTGGAGAACTAATACTGAGTAAAAGTGGAAGAACCAGGAGATCATTATACACTTCAAAACAATACTGTATGAGGATGTATTCTGATGGAAGTGGCTATCTTGGAAAAGGAGAAGATCTAATTCAGTTCCAATTGATCAATGATGGACAGAATCAGCAACACCCAGAGAAGGAACACTGGGAAATGAATGTAAACTGTTTTCAATTTTGCTTTTCTTCCCAGGTTATTTTTACCTTCTGAATCCAATTCTTCCTGTGCAACAAGAAATTCGGTTCTGCACACATATATTGTATCTAGGATATACTATAATATATCTACATGTATGGGACTGCCTGCCATCTAGGGGGAGAGGGTGGAGGGAAGGAAGGGAAAAATTGGAACAGAAGTGAGTGCAAGGGATGTTGTAAAAAAAATTACCCATGCAATGTACTGTCAAAAAAGTTATAATTATAAAATTTAAAAAATTTAAGTAAAAATAAAATTAAAATTTTAAAAATAAAAAAATAATAAAAACTTTTTCAACTGCCATATTCAGGTATGCAGCCCCACATGGGGTTTCAACCCACAGTTTAAGAAGCTTTGCTGTAAAAGATATCTTCTTTATTTTTTGAGTCTAATATTAGAAACATAGATTAGGTGGTGTTAAATAATTAATTTCCCAGATTGTTTGAGTCAGACATTCTAGGGGGTATCCAGGCCCTTTGGAGACAAGACCTATACAAAGAGTTCCAACATTCCAAGGGCTAAATTGTTAAGATGTGGATAGAAACATGTCTCTAGAGGAAATGCTGTGTTTTAGGGAAAATGTGAGACCTACAATCAGGAGGTCCCAGGATTTGAATCCCAGCACTTAATATTTGTGTACCTCATCTTAAAAATTAGCATTTCTAGTCATTTGTAAGAATGCTCTAAATCACTATTACTTAGAGAAATGCAAATTAAGACAGCTTTGAGATACTACTACACACTGAGATTGACTAACATGATAGGAAAAGATAATGATAAATGTTGGAGGAGATATGGGAAAACTAAGACACTAATACATTGTTGGTGGAGTTGTAAACTAATTCAAACATTCTGGAAAGCAATTAAGAACTATCCAAAGGGCTATTAAACTGTGCATAACCTTTGATCCAACAATATCTCTACTAAATCTGCATCCCAAGGAGATCATAAAAAAGGGAAAAACCCACATGTGCAAAAATGTATATGCCATCGCTTTCTGTAGTGGCAAGGGACTGGAAACTGAGTGGATGTCTATCAGTTGGGGAATGGCTGAATAAGTTATGGTATATGAATATAATGGAATATAATTTTCCTATAAGAAATGATGAGCAAGCTGATTTCAGAAAAGCCTGGAGAGACTTACATGAAATAATGCTAAGTGAAGTGAGTAGAACCAAGAGAACATTGTACACAGCAACAACAAGATTAGGTGATGAACAAGTATGATGGACATGGTTTTTTCTACAATGAGGTGATTCAAGCCAGTTTCAATGAACTTGTGATGGAGAGTCATATACATCCAGAAAAAGGACTATGGGACCAAAAGTGGATCACAACATAGTATTTTCACCTTTTTGTTGTTGTTTGTTTGCCTTTTTTTTTTCTTTCTTATTTTTTTCCCTTTGTGATTTTATTTTATCTTTTTTTTTTTTTTTTTTTTGTGCAGCATGGTAAATGTAGAAACATGTTTCAAAAAAGGGCATATATTTAAGGTATATTGGATAATTTGCTGTGGGGGGGAGAAGGGAAGGAGAAAACTTTGGAACACAAGATTTGCAAGGGTGAATAATGAAAACAACCTTTGCATGTATTTTGAAAATAAAAAGCTATTTTTATGAAAAAAAAATTTAAAAGAATTATTCTCTTTTGAAAAAATGAGCATAATAATGCCTGCAGCATTTACCTCACAGGGTGTTATGAATATCACATGAAATAATGAATGCACAATGTTTTGTAAATCTTCAAGTGCTGTGTGACAGGATGTTGTTGTTAATAGTACTACGCAACCCATAGGACTGGGCTTTCAAGATTCACATGTACTAGGGTCAAATTTTTAGCATTATGTACTCATACAATAATGACATCTTGGTCTCAGACTTTAAGTCAAGAATGATTAGGAGCACCTTTAAACATTATATTTGAGTTTCAGTGATATTGTCAATCTTCCATAGTAAAAAGAATAGTGGCATTCTCCCCCCGCCACTCCCTCTGATTTTAGATGCTTTAAAACAGGTTGCCTCAATGCATCATCTAAGAATAAATTATTAAGATTTGTTTTAATTTTTTCTATTCAGAATTATAATCCTGGCACATGCTTCTGAAAACATTATAGTCTATTTCCATTTAGGCCCACCTTCAATATCATTTAATGAACTATGACCTAACCTTTTCCCTAAAATATTCTGAGATCATATCTTTATAACCGTTTCTGGGCAAATAGCTTAATGGACATTTAGGTGAAGCTCAAACAGAAAGAGCAAGTGAGCAGAAAGTGAAAAACAGAGGGAGAAGATGTAGAGAACAGTATAATAGAGTTAAAAGAATTCAAAGGACCTGGATTCAAATCTTGCTTCTGATACTAGCCTTGTGTAGCCTGGAGTAAGCTTGCTTTAGGCCTCAGGTTACTCTGTAAATGAAAAGGTTAGACTAAATGACCTCTAAAGTCTTTATCCAGCTCCATATCTGGGATCCTTTGGAATTGGAAAGGTTGAGACAGGGAAGGGAGAGAGAAAAAAGAAAATAAGAAGAATGAGGGGACAAAGAGTAGAGAGTGAAAAGGAATGTGTATGTGGGTATATAGAGAAAGAAATAGAGTTAAGATTCAGAGACAGAGACAGAGACGGAAAGATAAGGGAGAAGAAGCCCCAGAAAGAACAGATCCTGCCCAGTGGGTGAGTGAGTGAGTGAGCTAAGACAGCGAACTAGCAGAGCTTGAGCTGCCTGAGTTAGCAGTCCAGGGTGCAAGAAGAGAAGAAAGAGAAGGGGAAGAGGAGGATAAGAACACTCTGTTGACTGCTGTGACCCATTTTTGAAAGTAGACTAATTACTTTTCTGAGAGTATTATCCAAATCCCCAGGTATCCATTCAGCTGAGGAAACAAAAGTTTATTCAACTCTCCGTTTCATTATAATAGCAATTTCCTCACCTTTCCCATGTTGTTAAAGGACCAGTTTTTGTCCTCCTTTAAACCTTGGAGCCTCCATGAAGAAAGCTTGAGTTGAAGTTAATTAGACGGATAATTTATTTTTCATTATCTCTGTTTGTGAGGACCAAAAATAATTGATGATAAAAGTTTGACTACTTTAATGTGAACTCTGAGCTAGGAAGGCAGGGAACTTGATGGTGTTCATTTTTGTGTCTTCAGTACCTAACATGGTCCTGTCATTATTATTTTCCTTTTTAAGTTGAGGACTGTGATTTCATTGGTGTAGGGAACTCTCCATGTGGAAAAACCCTTCACTGATGCAGAGTAGCAATTCATCTGTAATTTACAAGTTTTAGGACACTGAGAGGTAAAGCCATATGGCAACTGAGGCAGGAGCTGAACCCAGGGATGTTCCTTGATGATAGGTACTTTCTTTCTTTTTTTTTTTTAAACTCAATAATAGTGGAGGAGGAAGGAGTTTGTGTCCAAGGGAGAACTAGAGACCATTATTGATCACAAAATTAAACTCAATAATATTTTATTTTTCCAAATACATGCAAAGATGATTTTCAATATTGACCTTTGGAAAACTTAAGATAGCATGGATACCAAAGAAGCACATGAGATGCTCTGACTATGTAAGACCAGTCCTCCTTTTCCCTTTCTACATCTTCCTTAATGATTATCCTTCATGTCATTTCTCTTGTACAGTTCTCATCATATATTCCCCTCCACTATGTGAACTATCATTGCTGCATTACTGGGTGACTTCCAAAGGCAATTTTGAGAGTCCTTTGCCATTTTGTCTTCCAGTCTGTATGCATTTAAGAAATGTTTGTTGGATTAGAGACTGTAGTATTTCAACCATATATCATCACTGGATAAATATTATTGTCAAGAAGATGAGTTTTTGTGTTTGTTTTTTTCTGGTGCATTTTCCCCAGGGAAAATCAGAATTATCTTCCTAAGAATCTAATCTAAATTAAGCACATTTTTAGCTACACACATTTTATTAATTCCACATCAATGCTAAGTGTATAGCCATAACCCTTAGGCAATCCAACTTGCATGACTTTCTTTACAAGTTGCCTTTTGAAGGAATAAGCACAAAAAATCATATTACTTTAGAACAAAGCCAGGACTTTAGGAAGAGAGCGATGCACCAATAACCTGTAGCCTCAATCATAACATGACTAATTTTTTTTCAGTTAACTCATAGGAATTCAGGCAAGAGAAACCCTAGGTTTACTGGGAGTTTTATTAAGAGATTTTAAGAGGAAAGCCAATTATTTATATGTTACTAAAGCCTGAACTGAACCACAATATGTCATATTGCATCCTATGACATTTCCTTAAATATTCCATTCATAAAATTCTCTGCAAAATTGACAATGAACATATAAAATAGACGTTCCTCTGTCTAAGGAAACTTAGCATGTAAAAAATCTGCGTTTATAAAAACAGATTCCACCATATAAGATTAAACCACTGGGTTCTTTTGTATAGTCAGATCTGCTAGAAAATTAAAAATATGATTAGATTGAGTAAGTAGGAAACCAAATTATCACTCTTTGCAAATGATATGATAGTATATTTAAAGAAACCTAAAAAATTGAATAAAAAACTATTAGAAGTAATCCACAATTTTAGCAAAGTTGCAGGATACAAAATAAACCCACATAAATCATCAGCATTTTTATACATCACTAACAAAATCCAACAGCAAGAGATACAAAGAGAAATTCCATTTAAAATAACTGTTGATAGTATAAAATATTTGGGAATCCATCTGCAAAAAGAAAGTCAGGAACTTTATTAGCAAAACTACAAAACACTTTCCACACAAATAAAGTCATATCTAAGCAATTGGAAAAATATCAAGTGCTCTTGGATAGGTCGAGCATATATAATAAAGATGACGATACTACCTAAATTAATCTATTTATTTAGTGCTATAACAAACTCCCAATAAACTATTTTACTGACCTAAAAAAATAACAAAATTCATATGGAAGAACAAAAGGTCAAGAATTTCAAGAGAACTAATGAAAAGAAAAGCAAATGAAGGTGACTTAGCTATATCAGATCTAAAACTATATTATAAAGCATTTGTCATCAAAACCATTTGGTATTAGCTAAGAAATAGACTAGTTGATCAGTGGAATAGGTTAAGTTCACAGAACAAAATAGCCAATGACTATAGCAATCTAGTATTTGACAAACCCAAAGACCCCAGTTTTGGGGATAGGAATTCACTATTTGACAAAAACTGCTGGGAAAATTGGAAACTAGTATGGCAGAAACTAGGCATTGACCCACATCTAACACCTTATACTAAGATAAGGTCGAAATGGGTTTATGATCTGGACATAAAGAATGATGTTAAAAACAAATTAGTAGAACATAGGATAGTTTACCTCTCAGATCTATTGAGGAAGGAATTTGTGACCAAAGAAGAACTAGAGATCATTATTTATCACAAAATAGGTAACTTTGATTATATTAAGTTAAAAAAGTGTTGTACAAACAAAAGTAATGCAGACAAGATTAGAAGGGAAACAATAAAGTGGGAAAACATTTTTACATTTAAAAATTATGATAAAGGCCTCAATTCTAAAATATATAGAGAATTGACTCAAATTTATAAGAATTCAAGACATTCTCCAATTGATAAATGTAAAGGGCTAGAACTGAGCAAATGCACTTGGATAATGGAGCACGTGAGACTAATTGCCAATTGGATAATTCTCTATTAACATGTTTGAAGGTTGATTCCCGCCCCCCCCCCCCAACTATTCTGTGCTGACTTGATTGGTGGGACAAAGAAGGGGAAGTGACTTGTGTGGGTGGACTAAGAGGAGGAAATTGAGGCATTCTCCTGGTGGTGGAGAAAGAAGAAGGTGGTGTGGAGATTACTAGATCTAATCCCCTGACGGCAAACTCAAAAGAGCAAGAATAAAGACTTTTGATCAGCCTGACTCCAGCTGATTTCTGGGAAGACAGAGTTCCAGCATTTGGCGTCCTACGTGGGCCAGGCACCCTGAAGTGCCTCCACTGAAGTCCTCCAGTGACCAGGAGATTAGGTGAGTATTCTAATAGACAAATAAGGAACTTACCTTGTTAAGGACTAAATCAGCAATCTCTTATAGCTGAAATGGGGCAGATGTTAGTTAAAGACATTCCCTCAAACTCAGCCGACCCAGTCCCAGCCCCTGCTCCAACCCCAGCTCCAGCCCCACCCAGGAGTGGTGCTATAGAGAGTATAATTAAGATAATTGAGAAGAGTTTACTTGTAACCTGGGTAAAGATTGATAAACTCTTGGGTACATTAAAATGCACATCCCCTTGATTCTTAGAGGAAGAAAAACTAAATTAGATAACTGGAAGCTAGTGGGACTTCAACTGAAAGAATTTCACACAAAAAATGGGCCTTATTCAATTTCTGCAGAGGTATTTTATATATACAATGTAGTTCAATTGGACTTAAACTATCAAGTTGTAGGAGAAGGAAAACTTTTTAAAATGAACAGAGGAGGAAGTGTGAGGAAAAAAAAGAAAGATCAAGACCTTGCTAGAGGGCAAGGGGATTTAAATGAGGATGTGATGACTCTGATTCTCTTGAAGAAGCTTCAACCCTGCCTAGAGAGCAGATTACTGACAGGCCCACATCAACTCCACCTTCAGGGACAGAGGGAGGAGGAGTAGTGGGAGGGGCGGTGATATCATGAGCACCTCTTCCCCAGCAATCACCAATTCCTATAACTAGATTACAAAAAGGGATTTTTCAAGCTGCCCAAAATGGAAAAGAAATAGATAGTGATTTCAAACTTCAAATTTTTCCCGTGATTCAATAGTATAATTCTGCAGGCCAAGAAAGTAGAAGATATGCTCCTTTTGATATGGACATCCTCAAACACCTGAAAAAAGCTTGCACTCTCTATGGGGCTACATCAGCTTATGTTAAGATGTTACTACAGAATTGCTTATGAAGTTTTAACCCCTAGTGACTGGAAAGCCATTGCAAGGGTGTGCTTAGAACCTGGACAAAATTTATTGTGGTTTTCTGAATATAGTGAGCTCTGTAGGATTCAAGCCCAACAAAATAATCAAAATGGAGTTAATACTTCAATCACCTATGACCTACTAACAGGTGTAGGTTCTTATGCAGAAGCTTCAGTACAGATTAATTACTCCATAACAACATTTGAGCAAATTGCTGCTGCTGCTGCTATCAAAGCATGGGCTTTCTCTCCCCAGTAAAAACGACAAGGGTGAGACCTTCACAAAAATTGTACAAGGACCAAATGAACCCTTTGCTGATTTTGTGGCATATTTGCAGACAGCTGTCATACGGACTAATGGTGAAAATATAGTAACAAATACTTTGGTAAGGCAATTTGCTAAAGAAAATGCCAATGAGGTTGTAGAAGGATTATACTAGGACTACATAAGGATGCTCCTTTAGAGGAGATCATAAGATGCTGTGCCACAGTGGACACAAATACCTTTTATAGCCAGGCTATGGTGCAGACTTCCCAAGATCCCAACATGGGAAGACAGGGTCCCTTTTGGCAAGGGACTTTCAGAGAGACTCATCAATGCTTTCAGTATGGTAAAGTAGGGCATCTGAAAGCTCAATGTTGGCATAGAGATAGAGTGAGAAAACAGGGTGGGAGAACAAGAACCAATACCCCATGTCCAAAATGTAACAAAGGACTCCATTGGGCATCAGAATGTAGACTGATTCAGTGAAATGGGATAAGGGGCCCAGCTCCAGGGCTTAGAGAAAAAAACACTTGGAGCATGATGGCAGCCGATGCGACACCCAGAGAGTGCCCACAAGTTCAATACCCAGACATGACCAATCAGCCAGGAAGCCATCTGATGAGAGAAAGGGATTACATAATCAATCAGTCAGGAAGCAACATAATGGGGAAAAGGGACTACAATTAGGGAGGATAGAGTTGTATGCAGCTGGGACAACTGAGATACCCCCTGGAGAGGTGAAATCTGTTCCTCTCCAGCCTATGGATCCCTTGCCTCCAGGCACAGGAGGCTTGACCATTTCACCTCCTGAGAGTATTTACAAAACAGTGTCCATCCATACACTGATGTGGGAAACTGGGGAATGTGTAGATAACATCAGTCTCTAACACAGGTAGACGATGTGTGACTTATCAACCAGGAGAAGTAGTAGCATCAGGTTTATTGATACAGACCCCTAATAAGCAATCTGGTGACAGTCACCCATGTTCTGACTCCAAGCAGCAAAACCCAGGAATATACTGGACAGCAGCTGTGACAGCTGACCTACCTATGCTCACCATCTATATAAATGGCATACCATTAGAAGGACTGGTGGACACAGGTGCAGATCGCATAGTCATTAGAGGTGCCAACTGGCCCAGTCACTGGCCAAAGATTAAGGCAGACACCTACATGTCTGGGGTAGGAGGATCAATAGCAGCTGAACTTAGTGTTACCCCTTTAAGATGGATATTTGAAGGTGAAACAAGAGTTTTTAACTCCTTTTATAGTTGAAAAAATCCCCATCAATCTATGGGGAAGAGACATTTTACAACAATTAGGGTTAAAAATGAGTACTTTGGTTTTTTAGGCAGGGCTGCTGTTGAAGACCTGCCACTACTTTCACCTGTTCCTATCCAATGGAAAATTGATACACCAGTGTGGATAGAACAGTGGATCTTAAGTAGTGATAAAATTCAGGCCTTATTAGACACAGTACAGGAGCAACATACAACCTTCTCTAAGTCTTTGGAATTCCCCAATATTTGTTGGGGAATGGAATAAAAAAGAAATCTGGAAAATGGAGAATGTTGATTGATTTAAGAAAGGTAAATGAACAGATGGAAACTATGGGAACTCTTCAACCTGGACTTCCATCTCCTATTCAGTTGCCTAGAGAATGGCCTCTGTGGGTTATAGACATTAAGGATTGTGTCTATTCTATCCCTCTAGATAAGGAGGATATGAAAAGATTTGCCTTTTCAGTGCCCAATGTTAACTTAGCTGAGCCTTATAAAAGATATGAATGGACAGTTTTGCAACAGGGAATGAAAAACAGCCCTACTATATGTCAAATATATGTTGCTGCTGCTCTTACTCCAGTAAGAAAAGCATTTCCAAAAGTAATGTTATTACATTACATGGATGACATATTGGGATGTGCACCTGAGGAACAAATATTAGAAGCATGTCTACAAAAAAACCATAGAAACACTAAGGAATTATAAATTGCACATAGCTTCAGAAAAGATTCAAAGACATTCTCCTTTTCAATATTTAGGATATGAAGTATATCCTAAGGTGCTTACAGTTCAGAAACTGTCCTTAAGAACAGAGAAGCTAAACACCTTGAATGACTTCCAGAAATTGATAGGAGATATCCAATGGATGCGTCCCATGCTAGGCTTGACTACCTGTCAATTGCAAACATTATATGACATTTTAAGGGGAGACAGTGCTTTAGATTCACCACACCAGCTCACAAAAGAAGCTCAAGAGGCTTTGAGACAAGTTGAACTGGCTTTATCCAATGTGGTTGAAAGAGTCACTCAAAAACCCTTGGAAATATCAGTTTTTGGTACACAAGAGGCACCCACAGCAGTCCTTCATCAAGGAGACAGTGTGATAGAGTGGGTGAACCTCCCAGCACAACCAGAACAAAGCCTTATTCCTTACCCAGTGCTTGTGGATAGAATTTTATTAAAGGCCATTAAGCAAGCAGCACAATTGTATGGGATAAGACCTGACAAGACATAAACCTTTTATACTAATGCACAAGTTAATGTGTGCTGTGAAACCATCCCAGAGTGGCAAATTTTATTAGCCATGGCTCCAAATTTTACACATGGGTCTCCATTAAAGATAACCAGACTGTTACATAATTGGCGATGGATTCTTGAAGAAAAGGTTTCTAAAGTTCCTCTTAAAGGACCAACTATCTTTACAGATGCATCCAAACATAATATTTGTGCTGTATATTCTCGTGACTTAACTATAAAGAGAGTAATCAGAACTCCTTTTCAGTCCACTCAACAGAATGAATTGTATACAATCATGCTAGCTCTTGCTTATTATCCAGGAGACATAAATATAATATCTGATTCAGCCTATTCAGTAGGTGTGGTACAAAGAATTGCCACAGCCCAAATAAAATTTGTAACCTCCAATATATATCATCTCTTTAAGGAACTTCAAGAGCAAGTGAGAAAGCATCCAGGTAAGATTTATATTTTGCATGTCCACTCCCATAGTGGACTTCCAGGTCCTATTTTTGACGGAAATTCAAAGGCAGATAGCCTTCTAACTATGTTGGCCAACACTCCTTTATTTCAAGGAGCCCAAGAATCTCATTCTAAATATCATCAGGCTGCCTGAGCTTTACATTTACAATTTGGAATAACAAGAGAAGAAGCTAGGAGCATAGTAAAAGCCTGTACAGCTTGTCTTCCTTTCCATGCTCCTACACTCCCTCCAGGGAAGAACCCTTGTGGTTTGAGACCTAATGAAATTTGGCAAATGGATGTGACCCATTATAAATCTTTTGGTTGTCTATCTTTTATCCACATCATGGTAGACACTTTTTCAGGATTCACTTTTACAATGCCAGAAGCAAAAGAGACAGCCCGAGTGGTCACTGAATTCCTCATACAAGCATTTGCGATTATGGGTGTGCCACAAGCAATAAAAACAGACAATGGACCTGCATATACTTCTAAACATTTTGTACACTTTTGTGCACAGTATGATTTTACATACCACTGGCATACCATTTAATCCTCAAGGGCAGACAATAGTAGAGAGAAGAAACAGAGATATTAAGACACTCCTCCAAAAACAATAGAAAGGGGAAGCCACGGGTAACCCTAGAAAACTTCTAAATTTAGTTCTCTATACCATTAATTTTTAAATTTTTGACAAAAATGCACTGGCTTTGGCAGACGAGTTTTATAACCCACCAGAAAGACAGTGTCTAGTGCGAGCAGCTCCACTGTCTTTAGATAATCACCAGGTCATGTGGAGAGACCCAGAAAGTGGTGAATGGAAGGGACCAGATAGGTTAACTGCTTGGGGGAGAGGGTTTGCTTATATATCTCTTTTTTTTTTCAAAATGAATTTTTATTGATTTATTTCATTTTAATAACACCTACATTTCCCAGCATTTCCTTCTTTTTTTCCCATCCCAGAAATTCACCCCTTCTACTAAAGAATTAAAAAGAAGAGGAAAATACAGTTTAGCAAAACCAAGATTACCATCATGAACAAAACATTAAAAAAAAGTTTATATGTAGAAATTATATGTAGAAATGATGAGGTCCTCAGAAACTGGGTATGGTTGGCAGACAGGGACTGGAGTATTCATGAAATTGCTTACTGGAGAGCTGTTTAGCCTTATGGTCCCACTCTCTGTGGAGGTCCCCTCTGCTATGGGTAGTACTTATATCTCCACAGATGGAGAAGGAATCAGATGGATGCCAATGAGCCATATTCACCTTGTCCATCAGAGTGAGACAGAACAGACCCTTGAAACAAAGGAGAAGACCCAAGAAACATCAGGTGGTTCCGTTGCTGACTGTGCCCACCACTGAAAGAACCTGGCTGTTATGGCGTTTGACTCATGGACATCAAAAACTGTTGGACTTGAAAATCCTCAGGAATCATTGGATTCTCTGAGACATCATAAGACTGTTGCAGGACTTCAAAACCTGTAGGAATCATTGGATTCCCTACCATACAAAAAGACTGTTGCAGGACTTCAAAAACTTGTGGGGATCATTAGATTCCCTAACACGTGAAGCAATGGATAATAGATTGGTTTTGGACTATCTCTTGGTTGCTGAAGAAGGCATATGTGTGATTGATGTTTACATACCCTCCTTCTAGGACTTCTGGAAATCTTTTACAAAACCATGTTGATTTATATTGTTTGTTATATCACTACTTACATGTACAATTCATGTTTGTTACACCTCATCGAGCTGTGGGGAGAGTCATCACTAATAGCCTCTGCATTATTGCTGTGTGCTTGTGTAATAACTCCCATGCTGATGGGTTTGTGCATACTTTTCTCTAATAAGACCCTTCAACCCAGAAACCCGCTAGCAATCCCCACTTCCCTTTGGTGCTTTTCATCTCCCTTCCTGAGAAGTCAGGGGGAACATGATCACTTCCTTTTTGGGGTTCTCACCTCCCTGAGAAGTTAGGGATGACGTGACCACCTGTGTTCTAAAACAAAAGAAAGTGGGAGATGTAAAGGGCTAGAACTGAGCAAATGCACTTGGATAATGGAGCACGTGAAACTAATTGCCAATTGGACAATTCTCTATTAATATGTTTGAAGGTTAACCCTCCCCAACTACTCTGTGCTGACTTGATTGGTGGGACAAAGAAGGGGAAGTGACTTGTGTGAGTGGAGTAGGAAAAGGAAATTGAGTTCTTCTCCTGGTGGAGGAGAGAGAGGAAGGTGGTGTGGAGATTATTAGATCTAATCCCCTGACAGTGAGCTCAAAAGACCAAGCCGGCTGATTTCTGGGAAGACAGAGTTCCAGCAATGGTCAAAGGATATGAACAATTTTTAGATGAAGAAATTGAAACTATTTGTAGCCACATGAAAAGATGCTCCAAATGATTATTGATCAGAGAAATGCAAATTAAGACAATTCTGAGATACCACTACATACCTGTCAGATTGGCTAAGATTGACAGGAAAAGATGGTGGCGGATCTTGGAGGGAATGTAGGAGGACTCGGACACTGATACATTGTTGGTGGAGTTAAGCAGATCCGGCCATTCTGGAGAGCTGTTTGGAACTGTGCTCGAGAAGTTATCAAACTGTTCATAACTTTGGTCCAGCAGTCTTTCTATTGAAATTATGTCCCAAAGAGATCTTAAAGGAGGGAAAGGGACCTACATGTACAAAAATGTTTGTGGCAGCCCTTTTTGTAGTGGCTAGAAACTGGAAACTGAGTGGATACCCATCAATTGGAGAATGGCTGAATAAATTATCCATATGAATGTTATGGAATATTATATTCTGTAAGAAATGACCAGCAGGATGATTTCAGAGAGGCCTAGAGAGAGTTATATGAACTGATGCTGCGTGAAATAAGCAGAACCAGGAGATCATTATATACTTCAACAACAATACTATATGATGATCAATTCTGATGGACGTGGCTGTCTTCAACAATGAGATGATTCAAACCAGTTCTACTTGTTCAGTGATGAAGAGAGCCATCTACAACCAGAGAGAAGACTATTGGAACTGAGTGTATATCACAACATAGTATTCTCACTCTCTCTGTTGTTTTTTTTTCCTTCCTTCTTGATCTGATTTTTCTTCTGCAGCAAGATAATTGTATATATATATATATATATATATATATATATATATATATATATATTGAATTTAACATATATTTTAACATATTGAACTACCTACCAGCTAGGGGAGGAGGTGGGGAGAAGGGGAAAATTTGAAATAAAAGGTTTTGCAAGGGTCAGTGTTAAAAAATTACCCATGCATATGTTTTGTAAATAATAAGCTTTCATAAAAATATGATTAGATTTATGCTTCCCTCTCCATTTCTTAAACAAGTAACTTTCATGGAACATTTATTATTTAAGGTTTATTTCTCTTTATGAGAAGCAAAAGGCAAGATTATCTAAATTAACACCACTAAAGGGACTGTTGTTCAAATAACATTTGAATAACTATCATTTTTAAAATTTTTTTTAGTTAAAAAGATAATTGATTCCTTTTTTTGATCAGTCTTAATTTAGTATATTTGGTAGCAAGTGTATCTCCAAATAAGAGATATGGGAGCAAATGAGCCACTATTCAAAGAAAGGAATAGGAAAAAATTCATGTCCAAAACTTAGGTTTCCAAATGAGATCTACTGAAGGATGTTCTATGTAAGACCACACAGGCTGCAAAAGAGGTGAAAAAGGGAGAGTGAAAGTGCTCTTCATCTCCAAATTTGTGTCCATCAAGTTGAGTTGAAATGAGACAGGGAAGAAAGGGGAAAAACAGTGTAAAATTTTCAAAAATGGTTTCCTAGCTTTCTCTTTTTGTACAGGAAAAGTCCTATCTATGATGTATGTTAAGGATGCTCCCTCTCTTCAGTTAGTTCCTAGTACACTGAAATCATAATGATATAAAAGGAATCATTTTCAGTTAGATTTGAAGGTATTATGCAATTAATACTTTATAGATGTGCAGGAGAATAAACATTGGGATGGGCAAAGCATCCCCAGGGAGCTTTCTCTGCCTCTAAATCTCTCAGTTGATGCTGGGAGAAGGGCTATTTTCTCAAGTGAGAGAACAAAGACTTTTTAATTAAAGTGTTTCCCCTAGATAAACTATTGGGGATAGAGAAAAAATTCCCATGGATTTCAATATTAGAAAAACAGGGGTCTCCATTACCAATAAATCCATGTATAAATATGTGTATGAATATACTCTCAAGTATAATTTCACAATATCATATAATATCAATTTATTTATATTCCTAGAGGATGAATGGAACATACTTAAAATACTTCTAAATAGCAAAAATATCCTCCTACATCTAAAGTATAACAATTAGTATTTATAGTATTTATAAAGTTAGCTACATGGTCCAATGGATAAAGCCCTGGGCCAGGAGTCAGGAAGATCTGAATTCAAATGTGGCTTCAGATACTTAATAATTGTGCCACTTACCCTCTGTTTGTCTTGGAGCCAGCTTGATTGCAAGGGTAGAAGAGCACTGGGCCTGGAGGCAGTTCCTCCTGACTTCAAATTTCTTGACTTGGCTTAAAGAAATGAGTAGGATTTGGATAATTATAACAACAACAGTATTTATAGTAGTAGTTAGCATTTACATGCTAACTTGACTTGCTATGAAGGAATGCATAGGATTTAATATAACAACACAACAGCAATAATGATAATAGAAGTTAGGATTTATATAGTCCTTTAAAGTTTACAAATATGATTTCATTTAATTACTCTATGAGACAAATACTATTATCATCCCCACTTTATAAACAAACTGAAGCAAACAGAGGTTAAGTGATCTGGAGTCACACAATTAGGCCAGATTTGAAATTAGGTTTTCTTGATTTTAGGCCCATCTTACTATTCACATGGGGAGAGGAGTAATCAGCCATATGTCTTCAGAGTTGACCTGCTGAAGTACCACTAGATTTGGCATATTTATATTTAGTAAGGATTTAAAAGTCTGTGATGGACACTGGTAGGTGATGACTCTCTAGCTGAATTTAACTCATTTTCCCTTAATTAAACAAATTTCAATTTATATATATGGAAATGAGAATGCAATATATGTAAAGCAAATACATAGATGAGCATTTTATCCAGAGACCTGATCTTGATGCTTTAAAAAATAATTTTCCTTCCTCTAGAAGAAGATGTGGTTTTTTAGGCCATTAAGACTTTATCTTTCTGAATCTTCCTAAGGCTGCGCCAATCTCATTTTAAAATCAGGCAAAGTTATGCATGGAACTCTAATCTCCAAAAATGGATTGTGTAGGGAAGTAGCTACATGAATTTAATGCATGAATCCAAACAGGTCCTGGATGTAGGATTATAAAGATTTAAGTCACCTTATGAAAGAAAGATAAATAAAGGAAATTTACAATGGTTATATTGATCAATTTTGCTGATGACTTTTTTTGTTGTTGGTGGTGGTGGTGAAAAATATTGTTCATTGTATAGGATCGTTCTCTGGTAAGGAGATTGAAAAAAACATAGGGAATTTACAATGCATGTTTACAATGTCAGTTAATCTTAGGAACTTTCCAAGACACTCAAGCTTGGAGTAGGGGAAAAACACAAAAGAAAATCTACAGGTATGTAGGCAATGAAGAGGCTCTGGGGAGACTCCCAGCTCCAGAGAAAAGCTTAGTGGAAAGAAGCCAGGATGGATTATGCTGCTCATTCAACATGGGGCTTCAGAAAAGTCACTTTACCTTGCATCCTAGCCAAACTGAAAGATTTCTGGGGAGAAAACAACAACAACAACAAAAACTACTTACTCTCTGTAAGGTCTTGAGATACTTCCCCTTTTTGGGCTTTTCCCCTTTTATTCTCCTGAAAATTGAGGAAGTTGAACTGTATGTTTTACAAGATCCCACCTAACCCTAAAGTCTATGATCTGTATAAAATCGAAATCAATTGGTGGCCACTGTATGTGGGAGAGGATAAACACTTAATAAATAGCACCTACTTCCTGTCAGGCACTATGCTAAATGCTATTTACAATTATCCCATTTATCACAACAGCTCTGAAAGGTAGATGCCGTTATTATCTGCATTTCATAGATAAAGAAATTGAGGTAAACAGAAATTAAATGATTTGCTCAGGATCACATGCTGGTAAGCAAAGTCATATTTGAACTTAGATCTTTCTGAAGCCATTTAGCTGTCTAATGATAAGAACTGTAATAATAGTGCTGCTGTTATTAGTTCCTGGAAAAACCCTCATGGGCTTTTTGTTAATTAATTTTTGTCAAAAATTAATAGCTCCTACAAAAACCAAGAAATAGCATATTGATTAATATTGATATTAGTAGTAGCAAGAATAATCATATGTTCTCTATTTCTAAGAGTCAAATTGTATGGTTAGAAGAATAGTGGACTTCAAAACCACTTGAAAAAAAAGCTTGACTTAAATTTCATTTTCAACTCTTCCACTGATTTGGAGTCAGGAATCCTTGTGTTAAAATCCAGCCTTGGGTATTATCTCCCTATGTTTTTCTCAATCTCCTTACCAGGGAATGAGCCTATACAATGAAAAATATTTCAGCAACAAAAAAAAGAAAAAATCATCAGCAAAATTGATCAATACAGCCAAAAATCTCTCTCATCCTCTCTGTCTCTTCTCATCTGTAAAATAAAGATTATAGTAACATCTATTTTATAGTATTGTATTATGATTAAATGAGATTAAATGTGAATGATGCCTTGTATATTAAAGCTCTATTAGTGATAGCTTTTATGATCTATTTAAAGTTTAGCCAGGCATGGTGGTGCATGCCTAAAATCCCTCTACTGGGAAAACAGTGGCTTGGTAGATTACTTCTGCTCAGGAGTTCTGAGCTAAAGTCGAACAGCAACTGATTGGATATTAGTGCTAAATCAAACTCCAATAATGATGCAATCCCAAGAAGAGGGAAGTACCAGGCTACCTAAGGGGAAGCAAATTAACCCAGATTATAAATAGATCAGATCAAACTTCTATGTCAATCAGCAGTGAGATCTGACTTTTGAGTAGCCACTGAATTTCCAGCCTAGATGAGATAAACAAGACTTAAACTCAAAAAAATTAGAAATAAACTTAAAATATTGAAGATCTTTAATGACCAAATTCTTTTTCTGATAAAAAGCTATTAGCCTTTTGAATTAACAACCAGATTTTTTTCTTTCTTTAAAAAATTATTCTCAACCATCTGGAACAACAGCCATAGGAAAGGACTCTCCCTCAAAGAGGGGAAGTATCTCAAAGCCTCACTGAGAGTAAAAGATGTCTTAAGAGAGAAATCTACAGAGGTAGACCTTCTGCCCTCATGCTTCTATTCTATTCCTGTATGACCCGAGGAATAAGTGGCAGTTCAATTTTGTTTAGAGCTAATGTATCTTACCTTAGCTAGGAGTTTCTCAGTGCCATGATTCATTTTCTCTTCAGCTTTTTCCTCCATATTATGATTTCAACATCTCCTTACAAATGAGAGGTTTTTTCCTGCTTTGAATGCCTGCCTTATTAACCTGGCCATGCGCCCACCAATTCACTTTCTATCTCTAAGAGATCTAATTAGGTCCCTGAATGAAAAAAAAAAAAAAAAAAGTCTGTCTGATTCTCAACTGAGGGTATTACTGTCTTGGGCAGAAGCAATACCGAGGCTTTAGGAAGGACAAAGAGTGAACACCAATTATTTGGGGAGTACAGACTTCTTCAGTGGTCCTGTGAATGAGGAAGCATAGCACAACAGAAAGGGCTCTGGCTATGGAGTCAGAGGAACTGGGTTAAAATAATTCACTATTTTAAAAATAAATTTTTATTGATACTTTTTATTTTCACATTGTCTAAATTTTTCCCTATAGCCTTCTCAATCTATACAATTCTATAAAATAAAGAATATGCATATATATAAAGCTTTTTATTTTCAAAACATATGCATAGATAGTTTTCAACATTCATCTTTGCAAAACTTTGTTCCAATTCTTTTTACTCCCTCCCTTCTGCTTACTCCCTCCCTAGATAGAGTAATCCAATATATGTTAAACATGTGCAATTCTTATGTACATATTTCCACAATTATCATGCTGCACAAGAAAAATCAGATCAAAAAGGAAGAAATAGAGAAAGAAAACAAAATGTAAGCAAACAACAACAAAAAAGTAAAAAAAAAAAAAAAAAAAAAAAAAAAAACTATGTTGTGATCCACACTCAGTTCCCATACTCCTCTCTCTGGGTGTAGATGGCTCTCTCCATCACAGGATCATTGGAACTGTCCTGGATCATCTCATTGTTGAAAAGAGCCATGTCTGTCAGAATGGATCAACATATAATCTTACTATTGCTGTGTACAATATTCTCTTGATTCTATTTACTTTACTTAACATCAGTAATGAAGAATATTTGTCATCAACACAAAAAGAAAAAAAGCAATCAGCAAAATTGATCAATCCAGCCACAGGTTCTACCCCCTTGGACTCCTCATTTCTGCAAAGAAGTGTGTTTTTGTCTGGGAGAAGGAGAACAGGATAACTTCATCTATCTCTTCTCTGTGGCTAGGCTTATTTTTTGTCATTTTGCAACATTCACTAGGATTGTTTTGTGTTTATTCGCACTATTCATACTGTGATTGTCACTATATGCAATGTTTTCTTGGTCTTGTGTACTTCACTCTGCATCAGTTCATGAAAGCCTCTCCAGACTTTGTCATATTCATCATTTCTTACAGCATAGCAATAATCCATTATATTCAGATACCACAATTTAGCCCTTCTCCAAGCAACAGCATCTACTTTGTTTCTAGACTTCCATTACCACCAAAAAAAAAAAAAGTATTGGACTAAATATTTTGTTATACTTGAGGATTTTCTCTTTTTCAATTCCACCTCTGTTAATTACTGCCTCTAAACCTGGGAAAAGTCACGTTAATTACTCTATGTGTCATTTCCTCATCTGAAAAGTGAGGAAGGTTGTGCTTGATGGCCTCTGAGGTCTATGGGGCCAGCTAAGAGGATGTGCTGGGATCTTTGTCAACCCATCGGCATGTGGTTCGATGACTCTCTTCTTATCTATTATAGACTATATATAACTGTGCTATTGCACTCAACTATCAATAGCCAATTGGGGAATGTTCAGCTTCCAAGACCCACTTTGGGACATTCAAGATGTATCTAAGCATCAACACACTTGCAACACAGGCTAACAGAAGCAAGTTAACAATTGCATTATTGACTCCAGGTGAACACATCAACAAACTCATTAGCAGAACCTATTAACATAAATGGGACTTGAAAACTTTGCTATAATAAAACTACCAGTTTACAGAGAATTTTCATATCACATTATGTAACAAAAATTTAGATATTGCATATTATGTATAAATTTTATATATTACATAACAACTTTTTTTTTTTTTTTAATTTAAGGAGAAAGGGAATATCAGGAAAGAGGAAGTGGGAAGAACTGTACACTCCTGAAGTGGGTGATGTAGACATCAAGAGAGATACAACAAGGCACAGTGGGAGGGGTAAAGGAGAAGACACCACGAAACTGAGTGCTGTGACAGGCTGGCCCAAAGGAAGGTAGCAGCAAAGCCATGACCTATAGTAGGTTTTATAGGGAAATTTTAATTTCAGGGTTGTATCTGGGATTTCTGACAGGGTATGAAAAGATGAGACTGCCCAAGAGCTCTGCAGAGAGTAGACCTAAGGGATTTAACATAACTTGAATTGTCATGGAGCTGAACAGATCTCTATCAAGGCCTTCTCTCTGCTTACTTCAGGGATCAATTCTTTAGTTTCTCTTTGTCCAACACACCATTTAGGACCTAATCACTTTGAGGCAGGAGTTCTACTGTGTTCCAGAAATTGCATTCTTACAATTGTTAGCTCATTTGTTCCTTGTTCAGACATTTTTCTGTTGTTTTATATCTCTCTTTCTCTCTCTTTTTTTTTTTTTTTTTTTTTTTTTTTTTTGAGGCTGGGGTTAAGTGACTTGCCCAGGGTCACACAGCTAGGAAGTGTTAAATGTCTGAGATCAGATTTGAACTCAGCTCCTCCTGAATTCAGGGCTAGTGCTCTATCCACTGCACCACCTAGCTGCCCCCCTGTTGTTTTATCTCAATTATTTTATTTGTAAAATGAGAAACATAAGACTCTAACTTGAAGAAAGAAGTTGGTACAGAACCAGATGATCACTTGTAGTTCTTAGATGTAGGATTTTTTTTAACCTTAAAAATCAGAAATAGATAACAGGAGATGGTACTTGATACCTGGATGGTGATAGAAGAGAAAGTAATAAGCTAGTCAAAAACGAGGATGGTCTGGCAAGGGTGGCAAAATAGATATATTCTGTAATGTTAGCTTTTATTCTCCTTTAAAGGAAATCTTAGTAGAGTGGAAATACCATTGGGTTTGAAATCAGGAGACTGTCAGAAGCCTTAGATTCAAATCCAAGCTCTCTCCCCTCTTACCTATTATTCCTTTGATAAAGGGATGGAATTATGGAGAAGTGATAACGAAGCACTTCCTCTTAGAAGAGCAGTGGAGAAGGTGGTTACAAATCGTGGTAGATTCTGGCATATATGACTGTTCTGTCAATGTATTTTACTTAACTGTTGTTCTTCGTTACAACAAAGATTGGTTTGGAATGAGGATTGGATGAGCTTAGGGAAAAAATATAACTGGTATAAAAACAAAATGCATTAATAAAGCTCTAAAAAATAATGAATTAATTGCACTAGAGAGACAGTGCAGTTTAGTGGAAAAGTTCAAAGCCCTTCTTGATAATTATGTTCTATGTACCCTGGGAAAATCATTTAATTTCTCTAGGCCTCAGTTTTCTCATCTGTAAAATGAGAGATTAAACTAGATGACCTCTAATTGTTCTTCAGCAATAAAATCTTATAATTCTATATAAAGAAAAAAACACAGTTTAGAAAAGAATTAGAAGAGTGGCATTTGGCCCATAAATCCATAATTAATATTTTTTCATCCATGTGTTTCAGTGTCTCCCACATTCACATCTCAGGTGAGCTATAAAAAGATGCTTTACATAATTCATGTGTAAAACAAAAGACTAAATCATGAAAATTAATGTAAAATAAAGAGTTCATCATCCTGTAGCAAAGTGAACTCATGGTTAGCCATGAAATCTGTGCCATATGCCTGAAAAAGCTGGGGTGACCGAACCCCAGATGCTGGTAAACATTGTTAAATAGTCATTAAACTCCAGGATCAGAGTGCTGTGTAAATTCAAATTAAAAAGAGCTATTACCAAGCCTTCTTAACAACGTTTGAATATTCCTGAGAAGAAAAATAAATGTGAAAATTGTCAGTATATCTAGTTCTAGTACATTCTTTGTGCCTCTACTCTAGAGAGCTAGAGAGATAAAATGAATGGCAATAGTTATCATTTCTTTGAGGTTTACAAGTATTATTTCATTTTATCCTCAAAGCAGTTCTGGGAGGTAAGTGCTATTAACATCATTCCCATTTTACCGATGAAGAAATTGAGGCACACATCAAAATCAAATGACTTTAGGGAAAAGCTGAGACCAGATTTGAACTCAGATTTTCCTAACTTCCAGCCTAGTCCTCCATCTACTGCACCACCTAGCTGCCTCTGGGTTGATGTACCAGACTTGAAGTCAAGAAGAATAAGCTCAAGTCCTATTTTCGCTACTTTCTATTGGTGCAACCACAGCAGTCAGACTCTCTGAATTTTAGTTTCTTCATCTGCAAAATGAGACAGTTGGACTATATTACCTCTAAGGTCCCTTCAAATTCTAAATAAGGCCTCTTGGATTTAAAATAAGATAATATGTACATAAAATTTCTTGTAAACCTTAAAATGTCATAGAAATGCTATCGTTATCAATAATAATTATTATTGACATAATATATAAATAAAATAATATTTAATTATTTCTGATTAAATATATAATTATTTTATTATAACTAATTATATTTATTTAAATCTGTTATATATTATAATTACAATAAATATACAATATATTATACATAAGTATATAATTGTAATAATTATAATTAATTATAACATGACTCTTGATTCTACTTTGATAAAGAATTGATTATACAGAAGTCATTCTAAGGACATTTGGGGAAAGAGAACTATCAAGGATCCCTGCCCTTAAATCTCATGCCAGCAGTCTAAAGAGTATTCCCTATAATCTGTTTCATATTCTCAAGGGATATGGCTTTCCTGCTTCGTCTTTCTAGTTATTTTCCTTTCCTTGTCTGGGAGTTTGTTTTTCTTGTAATTTTTAATATGAATCATAGAATCACAGAGAATTAAGTTGGAAGAGGACCTTAGAAATCACATACTCATCACAATGGAGATTTGAAACCTGAAAGGAAACCTAGCTGTCAGTTAGTCCAATCTCATTATTTGACAGATAAAGAAATTGAGGTTACAACCATGCATGTAAAGGGCAGAGTTCCCTCAAGTCCAGGTTCCCTGGTTTCCAGCCAGGTCTTTTCTCATTATAAGGGACAGAATAGAACTTCTTTTTTCAAAGAAATGCTCCTGTTGCTATGCTGTTTAAAAGTGGAATTTGGGGGAATGGATACCTTCCTGTTATCACAGGAACAATAAAGAGACTGTGTAAAATGGAAACTGGTTTGTGAACAGGAAGTTCACAGCACTACTTGAGGCATCATTCACTACTGAAGAAAGAACACTTGGTCTAAAGTTAGGGAGAGTGGGGATAGAGTGCAAGTCCTACCAATTAAAAATAATGTTAATAATAATAACAAGAATTTAGATAGGTATACAAAGCATTGTGTTGAAGTCTTAATGGAGTTTTAAGCTTTAATAGCTCCTCCTTCTTCCTCTTCCTCCTCTTATCTCTCCTTTTCCTTCTCTCCTTCCTCCTGCTCCCCTTCTTATTGTTCTCCCCCTTCTCCCATATATTCAGGCAGTTATGGTGGTACAGAGTTCTGGCCCTAGAATCAGGAAGGGCTGAGTTCAAAGCCAGTTTCAGATTCTAGCTGTGTGACCTTGAGTAAGCTTCTTGACCCATTCTTCAGTTTCTTATATTTAAGTAGGATGACCACCTATCTCTCAAGATGGTTGTAAGGATAAAATGAGATATTTGTAAGGTACTTTGCAAATCTTAAAGCACTATAAAATGTTATTATCACTAATTGATAATTGCAGATGAGGAGACTGAGGCTGAGGCAAGTATATTGGTCTGAGTTTTCTTAGCTATAAAATGATATCAAAACTGATGATCTCTAAAGTCCCTTTCTTTCAACTCCAGTCTATAGCCAAATCAGCAGGGAAAAGAGAAGAAACCAGACTCTGGTTGATAAAGAGCTGATTACCAGCTTTGACTGTACCCTCAGCACACCTTTGCTGGAAACACACAGATGATGTTCAATTACGATTGAATGACTACAGACTTCCTGCTGCTAAAGGTGATCAAGTTCTGTTGGGGAAAGCTGAGAGGCCATTTCCCAGGCCTGAGTTGCAAAGACCTTTATTCCTCTGCTGAAGTAGTCATCAAGGACACGTCTCTCTCTTTAGTTTGGACCTGAAGGCTGCTTCGCATCAAACCAAATTGAGGTCATCAACTCAATCTCCCCTTTCCATCTCCCCTCCCTTGCTCCAAAGAGCTAATGGCAGATGGTAACTGTTTTCAATCACTACCCTCTATCTTCATCCTAATTAAGATGCCTATTCTTTTACTGGGGACTTTTTCAGCAGATGGCAAATTGTGACCTGAGTTAGTTGTCAAATAATCCTCAAAGGATAATGGAAAACAGGCTTCAAAAGGGTGTGGTCTTTTCCACTTTCTGTGCCAGGGCTGAACACTTAAGACAAAGGATATTGGAAAAAATATTCTGTTGGGCTGACTTGGATGGAGAGCCTAAAATAGTCCTTTTTTTAAAAATGAAAAACAAACTAATAGCAAAGGACCTCTCCCACACTCAATGCTCACACTTCAGTCTGGGTATGTAGCTAGCCACACACCCATCTGACATTCAAATTGCTATTGATTCATAAGATGGCTCTAGGATTCTGGGCCCATCTGGTTGGGGATAAATAATAACAAAAATCAATTGATAAATAATTATTAAACACCTGCGACATGCCAGGCACTGTTCTTGGCACTAAGGATACAAAGCCTAAATGAAACAGGCCTAGCTCACAATGAGCTTACATTCAAACAGGGAAGACAACATCTACATATATAAGTATAAATCCAATATATTCAAAATAAACCCAAGTTAATGGAAGAGGGGGGAAAGAGGCACCAGTACCTGGTAAATGTATCAAGAAAGTCCCAACAGAGCACTACATAGAAAGGACATTGACTGGCATCTGGGTTCACCTTTGACATTTCCAACTGACTTCACTTCCCTAGGTCTCCATTTCCTAATCTGCTAAAAGAAAGGTAAAACTAACTCCTTTACAATTCTAGTTCTAAGATCCCAGGTAAAAAGAATGTTTAAACTTATTTTTGAAGGAAATCAGGGACTCCTTATATCTTTTGCAAAAGGTCCCCTTCCCACCACTAGTCTGTTAATCCTTTTCATCTTCTCTTCTTAGCAGAATAGGCTGTAGTCTCCACTCACCCAACCCCCACAAATACACACTGATTTGTAGAGGCTCATAGATACCAAACATAGATCCTCACACTTCTCCCATGTTGTAGGGTTCTAGTCTTACCATTAAACTTTGGGGAGAAGGAAGGATAGAGGGCATTTTCATTGTTCCTCTATATTTTCAACTCAAATAAATGCTTCTTGCTTTTACTTTTTTTTTTCTGGGGTTTCTGGCAGATTTTTGTAAGTTTATCTAAATATAGGCTAATGGAGCAATGGATGATTAGGAAGATTTGGGTTCAAGTTTTACCTTTGATACATAATGAATGTGTGACCATGGGAGAACCATTAACTTCTCAATACCCCTCAGGCAACTCCCTACTTAGGGTACACCCTACTTTGCAAAAAAGATGCTCATTTGTATTACCAGAGGGAGTAATTCTCCAAGAACTCTCAATATTAATGAAACTTTTTTTTAAAGGCAAATATGTATAGTCAACTCTCAGCTAATTTATAGGGCCAATAAATGTCAACCAAATTCTAATGTTAGAAAGAAACTTGACCTAGAAAGATAAGATTACTTTTCCAACGTCATAGATCTAGTTCCAAAATAAAAGAATCCAACAGTCATTTAAACTTGGATTTGAATCACACCATATTAATCTTCTTTTTATTTTCTTTGGTTTAGTCTGACATTAAAGTGAATTTGCTTTCCCTGAACATACACCAGCTGTTGTTAGGGAAAAGCAGCCCAATTGTGTATTAGATGGCAGGGAGAATCCACCAGCCTGGGACTAAACAATTTTGAATAGCAGCAACATTTGGTTGACTTAGTCTGTGCTACAGTATAATAGAAAAGGGGGAAAGAAAGCTTTCTCTAGGATACCATAAGGATCCAAAAACCATATAAGGGCCAAATCTTCCCCTGTCCTGGCCAGGTGTAATGTGGAATGTTTTCTTTTGCTCCCATTAGAGATCATACTTTGAAGAGTTGAGTGCATCCTTCAAGTAAAAAGATCATACAGCCCTTAGCTTAGGTACACTCCCTAAGATTCAAGCCACCGAACCTGCTGTATGCTTCATTTTCTACAAATTGCCTTCCTTAGACTGAATTCCATCATGATCATCTCCCAGGAAATCTCATCACCAGAAAACTCATTATACTTTGGTCATCAGACTTCATCAGTATCCACAGTACCCTTAGTCCTCAACTATGGTTCCAAGAAGCTGTGATATGCCCAGCAGCCACACCCAGGTAAAACCAACATGGCAGATGGGTTAAACCAGGTTGAGGGAAACGAATGTTGGTGAGTTAGGGGGATATCTACCCCAAGCACCAGAAGACTTTCCCCTGCATAACAGGCAGATGAGCACAATTTGTATCAATGGCCATGAAAGTGGCTGAAGCAGGCACTGTGGAGTTCTCAGAGCTTGGTTAGACATTGAAAATGCCCAAGACTTCTGCTACAGCTTGATTCATCACCTGTAAAAGTGACTTTTGTCGTTCTAGTAGCCTCTGATGACTCTGACATCTGGCAGAAGCTGACAAGTGGGCAACTCTATATCACTCAAATTCAATCCCTGCACCAGTCAAGATGTCACCCTAGGTTGTCATTGGTCCTCTTTGAAAGGAAAGATGAACAATCTAATCTATCTCTCTAATTGAAGGAATAGAAAATGGAGCAAAGAACTCCTTCCAATGATTTCATTTACAAAGTATTCCTGGACCAATTAACTCTCCCTTTCTCATCAGCTACACTCCTCAGACTGAACTGCTGGGTATCTTCTTCCCCTTCCCTTTTTAACTTCTCCCACTAGATTGTAAGCTACTAGAGGGCAAAGACTCTTTCTTATTCTTATTTGTATTGATAACACTTAGCACAGTGTCTGAATCAGAGAATATAACTGGATATTGGAAGATCAAAGGAATGCTATAGATAGGACTTTCTTGGACTTTAACAAATTGAATTGAAAAACAGGTCTCAAAGCCAGGAAGACCTGGCTGTAAGACCTCCCTCTGACACATACTGGCTAGATGATCTAGGGCAAGTGACTCAATCTCTCATTGCTCCAGGTAACTATAATTTACAAGACCATAAGGTGCCAACCAGCATTGGTAAAGTGTAAAGGGCTAGAATTGAGCAAATGCACTTGGATAATGGAGCACGTGAGACTAATTGCCAATTGGACAATTCTCTATTAACATGTTTGAAGGATGACCCTCCTCAACTATTCTGTGCTGACTTGATTGGTGGGACAAAGGGGAAGTGACATGTGTGGGTGGAGTAGGAGGAGGAAATTGAGGCATTCTCTTGGCAGTGAAGAGAGAGGAAGGTGGTGTGGAGATTGCTAGATTTAATCCCCTGACTGAGACCCCAAAAAAAAGACCAAGAATAAAGAGTTTTGGTGATCCTGACTCTGGCTGATTTCTGGGAAGATAGAGTTCCATCATTTGGCGCCCAATGTGGGGCAGGCATCCTACCTCTACTGAAGTCCTCCAGTGACCAGGAGATTAGGTGAGTATTCTAATAGACAAATAAGGAACTTACCTTGATAAGGGCTAAACCAGCAATCTCTTATAGCTGAAATGGGGCAGATGTTAGCTAAAGACATTCCCCCTCCCCCCATTCCTGAACACTCAAACCCAGCCTCTGAAGGAAGCTGGAAGCCTATTTCTTCCCCTGAGGCAATTGGGGTTAAGTGACTTGCCCAGGGTCACACAGCCAGAGCAGTGTTAAGTGTCTGAGGTTGGATTTGAACTCGGTCCTCCTGACTTCAGGGCTGGTGCTCTATCCACTGCACTACCCAGCCCACACTAGCTTACAAAAGAAGATCAAGAGGCTTTGAGACAAGTTGAACTGGCTTTATCCAATGTGGTTGAAAGAGTCACTCAAAAACCCTTGGAAATATCAGTTGTTGCTATACAAGAGGCACCCACAGCAGTCCTTCATCAAGGAGACAGTGTGATAGAGTGGGTGAACCTCCCAGCACAACCAGAACAAAGCCTTATTCCTTACCCAGTGCTTGTGGATAGAATTTTATTAAAGGCCATTAAGCAAGCAGCACAATTATCTGGGATAAGACCTGACAAGACATAAACCTTTTATACTAATGCACAAGTTAATGTGTGCTGTGAAACCATCCCAGAGTGGCAAATTTTATTAGCCATGGCTCCAAATTTTACACATGGGTCTCCATTAAAGATAACCAGACTGTTACATAATTGGCGATGGATTCTTGAAGAAAAGGTTTCTAAAGTTCCTCTTAAAGGACCAACTATCTTTACAGATGCATCCAAACATAATATTTGTGCTGTATATTCTCGTGACTTAACTATAAAGAGAGTAATCAGAACTCCTTTTCAGTCCACTCAACAGAATGAATTGTATACAATCATGCTAGCTCTTGCTTATTATCCAGGAGACATAAATATAATATCTGATTCAGCCTATTCAGTAGGTGTGGTACAAAGAATTGCCACAGCCCAAATAAAATTTGTAACCTCCAATATATATCATCTCTTTAAGGAACTTCAAGAGCAAGTGAGAAAGCATCCAGGTAAGATTTATATTTTGCATGTCCACTCCCATACTGGACTTCCAGGTCCTATTTTTGACAGAAATTCAAAGGCAGATAGCCTTCTAACCATGTTGGCCAACACTCCTTTATTTCAAGGAGCCCAAGAATCTCATTCTAAATATCATCAGGCTGCCTGAGCTTTACATTTACAATTTGGAATAACAAGAGAAGAAGCTAGGAGCATAGTAAAAAGCTGTACAGCTTGTCTTCCTTTCCATGCTCCTACACTCCCTCCAGGGAAGAACCCTCGTGGTTTGAGACCTAATGAAATTTGGCAAATGGATGTGACCCATTATAATTCTTTTGGTTGTCTATCTTTTATCCACATCATGGTAGATACCTTTTCAGTATTCACTTTTGCAATGCCAGCAGCAAAAGAGACAGCCCGAGTGGTCACTGAATTCCTCATACAAGCATTTGCAATTATGGGTGTGCCACAAGCAATAAAAACAGACAATGGACCTGCATATACTTCTAAACATTTTGCATACTTTTGTGCACAGTATAAGATTTTACATACCACTGGCATACCATTTAATCCTCAAGGGCAGACAATAGTAGAGAGAAGAAACAGAGATATTAAGACACTCCTCCAAAAACAATAGAAAGGGGAAGCCACGGGTAACCCTAGAAAACTTCTAAATTTAGTTCTCTATACCATTAATTTTTAAATTTTTGACAAAAATGCACTGGCTTTGGCAGACGAGTTTTATAACCCACCAGAAAGACAGTGTCTAGTGCGAGCAGCTCCACTGTCTTTAGATAATCACCAGGTCATGTGGAGAGACCCAGAAAGTGGTGAATGGAAGGGACCAGATAGATTAACTGCTTGGGGGAGAGGGTTTGCTTGTATCTCCACAGATGGAAAAGGAATCAGATGGGTGCCAATGAGCCATATTTGCCTTGTCCATTGGAGAGAGACGGAGCAGACCCGTGAAACGAAGAAGACCCAAGAAACATTGGATGGTTCCGTTGCTGATTGTGCCCACCACTAAAAGAACCTAGCAGTTATGTCATTTGACTCATGGACATCAAAAATTGTTGGACTTGAAAACCCTCAGGAATCATTGGATTCTCTGAGACATCATAAGACTATTGTAGAAATGGAAAGTCCTCAGGAATCATTAGATTCTTGGAGGCATCATAAGACTGTTGCAGGACTTCAAAACCTGGGATCATTGGATTCCCTAACACGTGAAGCAATGGACAATAGATTGGTTTTGGACTATGTCTTGGTTGCTGAAGAAGGCATATGTGTGATTGATGTTTACATACCCTCCTTCTAGGACTTCTGGAAATCTTTTACAAAACCGTGTTGATTTATATTGTTTGTTATATCACTACTTGCATGTACAATTCATGTTTGTTACACCTCATCAAGCCTGCACTGACTGTGGGGAGAGTCATCACTAATAGCCTCTGCATTATTGCTATGTGCTTGTGTAATAACTCTCATGCTGATGGATTTGTGCACACTTGTCTCTAATAAGACTCTTCAACCCAAAAACCCGCAAGCAATCCCCACTTCCCTTTGGTGCTTTTCATCTCCCTTCCTGAGATGTCAGGGAGGGCATGATTATCTCCTTTTTAGTGCTTTCATCTCCCCTCCTAAGAAGTCAGGGAGGGTGTGATCACCTCCTTTTTGGGGTTCTCACCTTCCTGAGAGGTCAGGGATGGCATGACCACCTGTATTCTAAAACAGAAGAAACCGAGAGATGTAAAGGGCTAGAACTGAGCAAATGCACTTGGATAATGGAGCACGTGAGACTAATTGCCAATTGGACAATTCTCTATTAACATGTTTGAAAGTTGACCCTCCCCAACTATTCTGTGCTAACTTGATTGTGGGACAAAGAAGGGGAAGTGACGTGTGTGGATAGAGTAGGAGGAGGAAATTGAGGCATTCTCCTGGTGGTGGAGAGAGAGGAAGGTAGTGTGGAGATTGCTAGATTTAATCCCCTGACTGCGACCCCAAAAGACCAAGAATAAAGATTTTTGGTGATCCTGACTCTGGCTGATTTCTGGGAAGACAGAGTTTCAGCAGTAAAGGGACTTTCCTCACTTGGAAATTTATTCAGTATCTAATCCTATCCTTTCACATTATTATTAAAGAGAAAAAAAGTCAGGCCAGAATGGCATACAATTAAGTAGATTTAGAATTAATTGATTGGCCAAACTCAAATACCTTGTCCAAAGGTTGGGTTTGTTTTGTTTTTTGGTTTTTTTTGGCTGATCTAATATATGTTGAATTAAGAGATATAAATAAAAAGCTTCTCTTGTACTTATTAATGATTCAGTGTCAACTTGGAAAAAGCTATCCAATGAAGCACCCCAGGGGTCTATCACTGGCTTTGTGTTGTTTAGTAAATTCAGTAAATCAATGACTTGAATAAAATCCTTGGAAGCCTCCCTCAACCTATCTTTCTAGCCTTGTTTCATATCACTGCTCTCTATATATTACAGTGTGTCTACATCCAGTCAACATGACCTTCTTGATCTTCCTCATTCATAATTTCTCTTCTCTTATCTCTATTTCTTTGCACTGACTGTCTCCACTCTCCATTCCTGAAATGCCTCTTCAATTCTTCCCTTTAGATATTTAGTTTCCTTCAAGGCTCAACTGAAGGACCAACTACTTTCTTTTTACCTGAGGACTTTGCTGATCCTACCAGCTGCTAGTGCCTTCCCCTTCCCAACCACATACCCCAAAATCATCTCGTAAATAGTTTTCATCTCCTCTGAGAAGACTAAGTTCCTTGAGGGTATTTTCATTTTGATTTTTGTATCTTCAGTGCCTGGTAGGACACCTGGTATGTGGTAACATTTTCCAAATGTTTATTGATTTAAAAATTGAAAAACAGCATTTGTATAGCTCTTAAAAGTTTGATATAACACTTAATAAATATTTTCTGCATTTATTGTCACAACTACTCTGGGAGATAAGTGCTATCATTATCTCCATTTTACTGAAACTGAGACATGAAGAGGTTAAGTGACCTGTCCAGAATCACACAGCTAATAAGTGGCTGAGGTCAAAATTTGAACTCAGGTCTTTTTGAGTTCAAATACCGCATTCTATCTGCTATAGGTTTTATGGACAGGAGAGATTTTATTTTATTTATTTTTTGCTCTTCCCTTTTCCTCCTTCCCCTTCCCTTTCTCTCCCCTTCTCTTCCCTCTCCTTCTTTCCTTTCTCTTCCCTTCCTTCTCTTTTCTTTTCTCCCCTTCCATTATCTTCCTTTGGCTTGCAATGCATTGCTTTCCCTTCTCTTTAATTTCCTTCCTTTTTCTTCCCTTCCTTTCTATTCCCTTCCTTTCTCTTTTCTTCCCTTCTCTTCCTTTCCCTTGCTTTCCCTTGCATTCCCTTGCATTGCATTGCCTTTACTTCTCTTCTCTTTCCCACTCCTCTTCTCTCCTTCCTTTCTTTTTCCTCTATTCTGAACTTACCAAATACCAAATAAAATGAGAATTTCCATATACATAGTAAAACAGAAAAAGACAATTAGACCCATAACTATGGGTCTCTACCATGAGAGCTTGCTTTTCCTGTTAAGTGTATCATAAGTTCAGTTTGTGGCTTTCAAATCTATTTATCTATGGTTCTTTCTAGGCTTCTTGCATTTTTAAAAATTGCAACTGAGTGGTATAATAGATAACCAATGAACTGTGTAACCCTGGACAAGTTATTTGGTTTTATTTTCTAGTATTTAGAGCTTTTCTTTACAATATATATTTTTTAAAAATTTTTATTTTATTTTTTTTATTCATTTTTCCAAATTATCCCCTCCCTCCCTCCACTCCCTCCCCCCGATGGCAGGTAATCCCATACATTTTACATGTGTTACAATATAACCTAGATACAATATATGTGTGTAAATACCATTTTCTTGTTGCACATTAATTATTAGCTTCCGAAGGTATAAGTAACCTGGGTAGATAGACAGTAGTGCTAACAATTTACATTTGCTTCCCAGTGTTCCTTCTCTGGGTGTAGTTATTTCTGTCCATCATTGATCAACTGGAAGTGAGTTGGATCTTCTTTATGTTGAAGATTTCCACTTCCATCAGAATACATCCTCATACAGTATTGTTGTTGAAGTGTATAGTGATCTTCTGGTTCTGCTCATTTCACTCAGCAACAGTTGATGTAAGTCTCTCCAAGCCTCTCTGTATTCCTCCTGCTGATCATTTTTTACAGAGCAATAATATTCCATAACCTTCATATACCACAATTTACCCAACCATTCTCCAATTGATGGACATCCATTCAACTTCCAGTTTCTAGCTACAACAAAAAGAGCTGCCACAAACATTTTGGCACATACAGGTCCCTTTCCGTTCTTTAGTATTTCTTTGGGATATAATCCCAATAACAGCAATGCTGGGTCAAAGGGTATGCACAGTTTGACAACTTTTTGGGCATTACAATATATGTTTTTACAAATTTCTTTACAATTATTATGCTATGCTGTCCTTACAGCCCTGGTTAGTAACTGGCATTATTGCATTTTACAGATGAGGAAACCAAGGTTAAAAGATTTGTTAGATTCATACAGCAAAGTTTGAACTCAGCCACATTTGAACTTAAGTCTTCCAGACTCCAGATCCAGCACTCTATCCACTATACTATCAAGTTCAGCCTCAGTTTCCTCATCTATACAATGGAGATATCACCTACCTGATCTTGTAAGGATCAAATAAGAAAACATATGTAAAGCACTTTGCAGATCTTAAATGGACAATATTTACTTGACAGAATTGTTGTGGGGATCAAACAATTTAACATATTTAAGGTATTTTATATATTTGAAAGTCATATATACATGTTAGTAATTATTATTATTATATGGAAAGTTGCCTTGGAGAAGTAATGGGAAAGCTCAGAAAGTGCTGAGTTTGAGTGTAACCTCCCTGAGAATAGAAGCTGAACTGACCTTCATCCAAAGGTAGGTTCTATGACACATTATCCTTCTTTTTTCTGCTGTGACCTACAGACCTGTCTCCCCAGAGATTCAGGTTCTATCCAGGTTATATGCTCCTTGTTATCTTCATTCCCTGTTGCTCCTGCTCCCAATGGTTTAGTTTTTGCCTTTGAGTAATGCACAATAGGCCTTTATTAGAATATATTTTATCTCATGCATACAATATTATAATAAAGGCTTATTGCCTTATGCAGGGCTAATCTGCCTGATTCTTTTGTGAAACCGCCTCTGACTTTAACTGACAACCACAAAACTCCAAAATCCTCCTAAGAAAATTCTTCTGTCTGTTTAAAAATAAATCAGGCTGGAAAAGTAGTCATCAGTAATTTTTCCTTGGACACAAAGTCAACATCTTTTCCTCATTTATCCTTGCACAACCCTTCTCCAACAGAATGGACTGGACCTGTTTTTCTTGTATGATATTAGTCAGTTTGTCAATTATCTCCCTGGGGATTATTTCCTTTATCTATTACCTGTGGTCTATTTAAAAATCAGAGGCTGATTTCTCTCCTATCACACAGCAGGAGCCCAGGCTACCTTTCCCTAATGGCAGTTGGTTGCATTTCCAGGAAAAACAAATTAGTCTGCTTTTTCTGGGAGAAAAATAAGTACCACATAATGCATTCCAAAATTAAATAGGTAGATTTGAGATTATCCATCAGTGTTTTGAATTATCAATGCTGGTGCTCGTCTGTGTTGACATGAATCAGAGTTACTGTATATTTTTTATTCCAATTATAACACAACCTATTTTGAATGGAGACATATAAAGGACCTGAGATTTCATCAGTATAAGAACTCGCTTCACTCAAAATCCATCTATAATTCATAGTTTTTGAGAATTGTCTGAAGCTCAGATAATTTAAGCTACTTGTTTATTGTTACATAGATAGTAAGGGTCACAGATAAGAGGGCTTGACTCTTGACCCCCAAACTAGGGCTCTATCAATTCTACCACACTATCTTTTTCCAAACAGATAGGATCACTGCTGTTGTTCAATCATTTTAATTGTGTCTGACTCTTTATCACCTCCTTGGGGGTTTTCTAGACAAAGATATTGTAGTGTTTTACCATTTCTTTCTCCAGCACATTTTACAGAGGATGAAACTGAGGCAAACAGGTTTAAGTGACTTCCCTAGAGTCACACAGCTATTAAGTATTAAGACATCTTGATTCTAGAACCAGCACTCTGTCCATTACATCATCTAGCTGTCCTATGACCAAATATACTTAAAACCAAATCAAATATAATTAAAATCAAATTATCTTCCCATCCCCTCAAACATGGTTAAATGGAATAAGTCCATAAGATCACCTGTAGAGCAAGTTTAGTGTTATCTTAATACCAGCATCATGAATCAGGGATCACTGGTGTGTTTAGAGCAGAGGGAAGTTTCAGTGAGCATTTGCTAATCATTAAATCTCACCTTTAGAAAACAAATATAATAGAAAAGGGACAAAACAGAGTGCGGGAGAAAGTACTCAATTGGGAGTTAAAGTAACTAAAAGCCCCATGACCCCCAAGGTCATTAGTCCAGTAATTTAAAACTGGAATAAGAAGTAACAACTGAAAGTAAGAAGTAGTCAGAATCCAGATAGCAACTTCTACTCTCAGTTTTCAGAATTATAGGTCCCTGGGAGTTGCCTCTGCCAGAGGTCAAGCCCAGCAGGAAGAAACTGGCCTTTCATGAGGTCCAGGTAGAATACGGGGCCTTAACCTGATCCCGTATCTCCATTTCCCCCATGGCTCTAGGAGTGGAGTGGAGGAGTTAGACAAGTTTTCCAAGGTACCAAAAGTTTCCAGATAAGGTTCAGGTTATTTTCACCATCACATTGAGGACCTCACTCCACCCATTTCTCCCCCTTTTACCTAAGAATTGTGAATGTATTAAATGGCATCCCTCACTTTGAGCATATTCTTCAACCCCCAAACCCAGATTTGCACAATATAAATTAACCGAGGATTATTCACTTTATAAAAGTATTTAACATAGGATATTCTTAAAAGAATACAGTCTCTAAGATATAAAAAATTATTTCATTTACAAAATCATGTGTTTCTGAAAAACTGGAGCAACACAGTGTTCAATAAAAACTTGTTAATTGATTGAATCATCTACTCAAAATAGTAATATAGAAATAATCATAGATATCCTTTACATAAGATCTCAAAGTTTGTAAAATACTTTATATATAGTGGGTTGAACCTTACAACAACCTTGTGAAGTGATGTCTTTTTTTGACTCATGCATAAATTGAATTTGTGAAGCAGAATTACTCAAAACTGTCAGCCTCACTTTCTCTTCCAGAATCACTGAAGTCCAGTGGCAAGACAAAAGACAAGATAGCCTGGCTATGCCTCAAAATATAATAGATGACCTTGGCTTCTTCAATGGATAACAAGCTCTAACACCTGCTTCTGTCACTTCATGGGCTGTTGGAATGCATTTTTCATATCCACCTAATCCTCTAGGGAAGTCTTCACCTGCTTAGGGTAGCCACCCCCTAAATTACTGGCAGATTTGAGATCTATTGGTTATCCTCAACCTGATTTAACTTGTCTTTCGAAACAGTTGTATCATGTATAGCTGCTATGCTTGCTATAGCATCTTGGAGCCAGTGAGAATTGGGTGGCAGGTAGACAATGAAGGTGGGTGAGTAGTAATGAAAGAGGCTCAATAAGCCTTCACACAAGAGGTGTTAGTTTTCCTTTAATCCCCCTTTTGTGAGGCAAATTCTAGGGATGTTATCACCCCCCTTTTACAGAGGAGAAAGGTAGGATTCAGAAATGATGTCAGGTGATTTGCCCAAGATCACACAGGAAATAAATGTCAGAATAGGGATTTGAATCCAAGCTTTTTTGCTTCCAAATGAAAATCATTTATCTCAGAGCCATTGAATAAAGCAAAGCACTCATACAGAATGAGTGTTCCTTAAACTGTTTCTATGGCACATAGGCTAATGCCATTGTGCAAGCACAGAACATTAAAAATCAGACATTATGAGGTGATCGAGCTTTGTGCTTCATTTAGGGGTAAGGTACAGAGAAATTTCTGTTGTCTCCCTCAATATATTGTTAACTTCATAAGGGCAGGAACCAACTTTTGCCACTTTTTTTGGTATCCCCAGCACTTAGCACAATGCCTAACTCATAGTAGGTGCTTATGTTTACTAACTGATCAGCTTCAACTTATTTTGATTAAATAGCTACTATGACTAAAATATTTTAAAGTGATTTCTGCCCTATGGTGCAGTGACTCTGTTGTCAGTTGATGTGAGTTTGAACCCAGCTCTGACATATATGGTCTGTGTGATCATGGGCAAATACCATGACATCATTAAATTTAAGGAAAGTCATTTCCAGAGGGGAAGAGTGTAAATAACTGGTGGGAGTGGGGGTAGGGGCAGGAAAGGCCTTTTGTAGAAGAAAACACCTGGTCTGTCATGGAAGGCAGCTTTGCACTGGCTCTCCCTCATTCCTGGAATTCACTCCCTCCTCTTTCCAATTTTTAGGAATGCAGAGTTTAGGAATCCTAGCTTAAGTACCACCTTCTTTATGAGATCATTCCTGGTCCCACAAGCTGTTCTTGTCTTCCCTCCTAAGATAGAGTGTATCTGTTTTATACTATCGAGAATTAGCTGATTCTTTTTAGCTGGTTCCCGGGTCCTGTTTCACATCCCATCTAGCCATCAATTTAGGCCACTCCCTTTTCTGACTCTTGCTCTGGCCCCAATAATCAAATCAAATTTAAAACAAAACTATGTTTTTATAATGGGCATGTGAATGATTATCACATGCATGGTCAATTCACCATCCTGTGATTCCCCAGACTAAAATGTCCTTTCTTGACCACCATTGCCATATATTGTCATCCCCTTTAGAATGAATGCTCCTTAATGCATTGCATCTCTTTGTTTCTGTATTCCCAGAGATGGCACAGAACTTAGAATATAAGTCCTTAACAAATGCTTTTTTATTCATTCATTTACCAAATATGACCTTCAGATCCTATTCACAATTATCACATTGATTAGTACTTTATTTGGTTCATAGTCTCCCTATCCCATGAATCTTCATTCATGTTCATAGTTCCTTTAATAACCTGATCATACAATTCCTCAACCTTCTGGATTCTAGCAATTCCTCTCCTGCTCTACTTTAGCTATATACTAATGTGGGTGTATCTCAGACATCATCATCTTCTGGAATCACATATCTTTTCAATAACAACCTCTTATTCTCTAATTTATTCACTGTTCTTATTCATAATAAATTTATTCTTCACCCTTATTATCTCCTGATTCCTTGGCTGATTCCTGTTTATCTGGTCTGTTTTCCCTCATTCTAGCATCACTTGCCTTCATACCCATTTCTGTACACATGATCTAGTCCTTTCAAAATTTCCCTAGCCACTATTCCAGAATTTCTGAGCCCCTTATCTTTTCCTCTTCTTAACGCATAAATATTTACCTCTAAGTAATTCCCATCATTTCATTTCTTCATTGCTGCTTTAAGGCTGAGCATCCCTGAAAAAAAAAAGGTGATGAAATAGAACTGATTTTATTCATTAGAAATTCACTATACATAACTTTTTTTTGGTACCATAGTTGACCATGATACTAATTAAAATAGAAAGTATAAATTAATTTTAAGGAATAGAAAAGCTTTGCATTTAATATCTGCCTCATCAGGCAGAGGTATTGAGAAGGGTTGTATTGAGAAGAGGGAGAAAAAACAACATATTGATAGCTTTCATGAGATCTCCCAAAGAGAAGACTTAGAAGAAAAGAAAAGAAAAGAAAATGGGGCAGCTAAATGATGCAGTGGATAGAGTCCCTGAAGTCAGGACCTGAGTTCAAATTTGATCTCAGAGTCTTAGCATGGCTAGCTATAAAGGAAATAAGAAAGACCACACTTTTCCCAGTCCTAAAAAGGCCTTTGTATAAATCCACTAAATTCAATTTGGATCACAAGCAGAAGAGATTATTGGCATAGGACACAGTGGAGAGAAGATTTATAATAGCTTTGTAAAAGGCTTTCAGAAGACAGACTGAATTAAACCCACAGCTAGTTTCAAGCTTCCCTGTATTTTGCCTCCTGATCAAGGTCAGAGCACTAGTCTCAGTCTAAGCTTAGCCATGAGTTTTCCTACTTGCCCAGCCCCTTGGATTCTCTGGAGCCAACTTGTCCTGGCTTTTTAGTTTACACCTGACTCAAACCTCACCACCTCAACTCCCAGGCAGTCTTGTTCCATCTGGATGTTTGCTTAATCACCCATATGTTCCATTTCAGCCTGTATCCTGATACAGCAATGTAACTTGACTACCAAACTGATAGTCTGCATCTGACATTGGCAGCTCATACTTGTCACTCTAAAGGCAGCAAATTAAAGCAACATTTGGGTTGCTTCTGTCCCCGGGTAGCACCCAAAATCCCAATCCTACTCTCTTGTTGAGCCAACAGCTTCCCAAGGCTGCTAAGTACAAGGGATTTTTGAACTTTTACATACAAGAATTTTCCCATGGATCAGACCTGGGTGGTCCTTATAATGTACTATGTAGTGGGACAAATTTTCCTCCACTTCATCTTTACTTTACTGAAAATAACCTACTATTAGATAACGTGAAACTCTTTCATTAGAAGTGTAGGGGAACTGGAAAGATTGCTAACCACCAAGTTCCTTGACTCCATTAGAGCCAAGACACCATGATGTGATATGGCGGGTTCCTGACCCTAAGTCAGGAAATGATAAAGAATAATCTTCCTCTGGTGGTTCTTTTTTTTTTTTTGGAGGGGGTGGCTTGGCTTTAGGATAAATGAATTTGGGAGGACATTGTGACTGACTATCTATTTATCCTACATTGTGTTTGTGTCAAGTCCCATCTTTAGCTGAAATAAAAAATTTAATGGAAACTCCAACACTCTTCCAGGCAGCCTTGGAAGCTGATTGCATGACATAACAAGGGAGGAGCCAGTTTCACTCAGAGAAGACTGTTCTCAGTTCATTACCACTGCTAAATGCAGAACCCTATCCAATCAGGGACTTAGCTAACCATAGACTAGCCATTACAAACAAGGGAATCCTTAGGTTTTCTATTTCTTTTTTCTAATTTCCCACTTAATGGCTCACCTACTTATGACCTTTGAGATAGAGCTGCCATATCCCCACAAATGAAGTATAACAAAGTACAAAACCTGTCTCCACAATAATTTTGGTTGGTGTGGTTAATAGGGCTTTATTCCTTAGCAAATCCAAAGAGGATGTCTTTTTGAGAATTCTTGGAGCAAGACCAGAGGAAAAGGTTCATGTGGCATTCAACTTCTTTGAGCTCTATTATATCTTGTTAATGAATGAAAATAATAGAATGAAAATATTAAGTGCTACTATATGCTAAACATTATGAATATAAATTAAAAATAAAAGTCTTTGCTCTCAATAACTCAAATTCTAAGTTGGAGAGAGAACACATATAGCATCCAGGTAGATGGCAAAGCATGGTATTCCCCCTGTAGGGGGAATGTAGGATAGATGACAGGCTTAAGGGTCACTAAAATGGCTTAGCAAGTTTCTTCAACTGTAAAACATGGATAATAGCAGTACATTCTTTAAAGGGTTGTGAGTACCATATAAGATGATTTGCATAAAGCACTTAGTGAAATGGATGAATATTTACAAAAAAAAAATGCATTATCCAGATTAACAAAAGAGGAAATAAAATACTTAAATACTCCCATTTTAGAAAAAGACATTGAACAAGCCACCAATGAACTTCCTAAAATACATGTACACCACTCAGCACAGTATTTGGCACTCAACAAATATTTAATAAGTACTTATTCTCTTTCCTATCCTTATCTCTGACAAATAGTACTATGTATCCTGGACAAATCATTTAACTCTTTAATGTTCTGGGACAAGGCTTCTTAAAGTTTTTCTTCTCATAATCTATTTTTGCCCAATAAATTTTACACAACCCTAGGTATACAGGCATATAAATCAAATACTGGTAATATATCATAATTTTGTGACCCCCCCCACATTCACTTGTGAGACCCCATATGGGGATATGACCCATACCTTAAGAAGTTTTGCTCTAAGCAACTCCCTAGGGCTCTAAGTGGCAGAGAAGATGAATAAAATCATAGTTCTTTCTCTATTACCTATATTTTCAGACAGTGCAATTAGCTGGCAGATGAATTATTACCAAAGCCTGAATTTGGACAGTTGACAGATGAATCATCCTAACATGCTCTTCTGTGGATTTTGCAAACACTAATCCTTAAGCAGATCTATTAGAATTCATCTGCCAACAGCAGATGCAGACTCCCTATGTTTAGACTCCAATTGTCTATCATCCAAGGGAGCAAAATGCCTATTTCTGAGCATTGGGTTCTCTCACCTGGGTTCAAGTCCTGCACATTCTGTCTAGATGGTTTGAGTCATTTAACCTCTCTGGATTTCAATATTCTTAGTAATAAAAAATGTTAGAATAGATTATGTTTTAGGCTCTTTCTTCACCTAAATCCTATGATCCCAGGACCTCTGCATATATCTATGCTTCCTTCCAAGCCAATGCTTATCCTTTTCATTATGAACTAACAATTGTCCACTAGGCTTATTAAAAACTTTTGTGCTCCATCATCTGTAATTCTTATAGGCTGGGAGTGCAATATAATGCTTATAAATATCTAATGATATGGAGTATATGATCTGTCTACTATCAACTGGGACAATAAATCAATAATAAACATTTACTAAGTACCTACTATTTGCCAGCCACTGAGCTAAGCACAGGGAAGACAAAAATAGGCAAAAGAGTCTCTGTCCCCAAGCACTGCACAATCTAATGGGAGAGAGAAGAAACATGTACACAAACCATAGGAAATAATTAACAATGGGAAGGCTCTGTAATTAAGAGGGATTGGGAAGACTTCTAGTAAAAGACAGGATTTTAGTTTAGGCTTGAAGGAAAACAGAGAAGCCTGGCAGCACATATGAAGAACGAGAACATTCCAGGTATAAGGGACAACCTGAGAAAATGCTGAGAGCTAAGAGATGGAATGTCTCTGCAACAGTCAGGAGGCCAGTGACATTGGATCTAAGAGTATGTATCAGCCACATGAGCAAAAATTTTTGTAGTAGTTCTTTTTGTAGTGGCAAGAAACTGGAAACTGAGTGGTATGTATACAATGTACACATTATGGTATATGAATGTAATGGAATATTATTGTTCCAAAAGAAATGATCAGCAGGATGATTTCATAAAGTCCTGGAGAAACTTAAATTAACTGATGATAAATAAAGTGAGTAGAACCAAGAGAACTTTGTACACAACAACAAAAAGATTATGTGACAATCAATTCTGGATGTGGCTTTTTTTCAACAATGAGATGATTCAGATCAGTTCTAATAGGCTTATGGATGAAGAGAGCCATCCAAAAAGAGGCCTCTAGAGACTGAATATGGATCACAACATAGTATTTTCACTTTTTTATTGTTTTTTTGCTTGCTTTTTTTTCCCCTTTCTTTTTCATTTTTTTTTGATCTGATTTTTCTTGTGCAGCATTATGAATGTAGAAATATATATAGAAGAATTGCACATGTTTCACATATATTGGATTACTTGCCATCTAGGGGAGGGGGTAGAGAGAAGAAAAGGAGAAAAAAAATTGGAACAAAAGGTTTTTCAAGGGTTACTGTTGAAAACTATCTTTGCATGTATTTTATTTTTTTTAATAGTTTTTATTTATCAGATATGCATGGGTGTTAGGTGATTACTAAGTGCTAAGTCGGTACTTAACAATTCTCTAGTTCACACCTTTGGTTCTGAAAAGGAGTTTACACAACCTTTAAAAAGATCAAGTTTATTGGTTGAAGTAATTTTCCCACAAGCCTTTGAGTTCTCACATACCCATTCTCTGGGAGGATAAAAGAGGGCAGCATTGGGTCTGGAAAGTGAGTCTACTCTAGGACAGAGTTGGGACAGTACTCTAGAGGAAGAAGAGTCCGGCTGGGAGAGTGAGTTGAGATGGCGACATGGAAGGATAATTTAGAGACAACTGGACCTTTATACATGGGTAATTTTACAACATTGACAATTGCCAAACCTTTCGTTCTAATTTTTCCCCTCCTTCCCTGCCCCAGATAGCAAGTGACCAATATATATTCAATATATTAAAGTATAAATTAAATACAATATATGTATACATGACCAAACAGTTGTTGTGCTGCACAAGAAGAATCAGACTTTGAAATAGTATACAATTAGCCTGTGAAGGAAATCCAAAATGCAGGTGGACAAAAACAGAGAGATTGGGAATTCTATGTAGTGGTTCATACTCATCTCCCAGAGTTCTTTCGCTGGGTGTAGCTGGTTCAGTTCATTACTGCTCTATTGCAACTGATTTGGTTCATCTCATTATTGAAAATGGCCACATCCATCAGAATTGGTCATCTTATAATATTGTTGTTGAAGTATACAACGATCTCCTGGTCCTGCTCATTTCACTCAGCATCAGTTCATGTAAGACTCTCCAGACCTTTCTGAAATCATCCTGCTGGTCATTTCTTACAGAACAATAATATTCCATAACATTCATATACCACAATTTATTTAGCCATTCTCCAATTGATGGGCATCCACGTAGTTTCCAGTTTCTGGCCACTACAAAGAGGGCTGCCACAAACATTCTTGCACATATAGGTCCCTTTCCCTTCTTTAAGATCTCTTTGGGATATAAGCCCAGTAGTAACACTGCTGGGTCAAAGGGTATGCACGGTTTGATAACTTTTTGAGCATAGTTCCAAATTGCTCTCCAGAATGGCTTGGTGTATTCACAATTCCACCAACAATGTTATCAGTGTCCCTGTTTTCTCACATCCCCTCCAACATTCTGCATTACTTTTCCCTATCATTCTAGCCAATCTGACAGGTATGTAGTGGTATCTCAGAGTTATCTTAATTTGTGTGATTAATAATGCCTTGGAGCATCTTTTCATATAGTTAGATATAGTTTCAATTTCTTCATCTGAAAATTGTCTGTTCATATCCTTTGACCATTTATCAATTGGAGAATGGCTTGATTTCTTATAACTTTGTGTGTATTTTAAAAATAAAAAACTATTTTTAAAAAAAGAGTACATGTCTGGGAATAAACTTTAAAAGTGCTGTGAGAAGATTAAGATTGATTCTGCATCATTTTCTTATTGATCCTGTTTACAAGTAATTAATTTTGCCCTATATCTGTTTAAGTCATGGCTCCTTGTTTCTGAATTTAATTCAAAGTTCAAGTGGCCTGTAATGGGTTAAGTTAAATTAATGGATTAAGTAAATCTATCTCTCTATTCTTGTCTCAAGCAATTTTGCTAACTTTAGGGAATATGTGAAAGAAAGGGATATCTACTCCACCAAGCTATCCTTCAAGCATATTTGGTTTGCTGTACAAAAGTCTGAGCTACTATCTTCCATTTTGACTCAAACAGTGAATACTTCTTAATCTCATGAAAGAAGAAAAGGGTCGGTGGTAGTCCCTATTACTAAATTTCCAACCAATCACCTTGTTCCTTGAACCTCAGCTCTATAAACAGTCATGCTGTCCAGGGTCCCCTGTTATGATCTGTCCTGTTGTGTTCTTTGTTCTGGAATCCCTCAAACCTATAAAAGTAGAGCTATCCTTTTACTTGAGGTTCTTGGCATAAAGGGAGGCAATGTTTAAATCCATTCATTGACAGATAGTATGCCCCTCCTGATAAATGTTATTTTGCTCAGAGACTTGCCTCATTTTTCCCTTTTGTTAAAATCTCAAACAAGACAAGTGAAAATATCCACTATGCCACCTTGCTGCTCATAAGACAACCTATATGCAGAAAATACAGAGAGATCTAATATTCTTTATGGGCTAATATTCTTAAATGGACCCTAATACTATGAATATAAACATGATTATATTTAATTCAGTGAACATTTATCCAAGTTCTAAGGTGTACAAAACATTGCATTAGATCTTGAGGGAGATAGAAAAATTGAATCTTTGTCTTCATGGAGTTTAGAGATAGTTTTTGAAGGGCTTTGAATTCCAAACAGAGGATTTCATTTTTATTCTGGAGATGATCAAAAGGCATTAAAGTTTAACAAGCAACCCCTTTCAAATTCCTCCAATTCTAGGTAATGGTAACTATTTGCTCTCTTCCTAGGGGGACAATGCCATCTTGGTAGTAGTCGATAGCCTGACCAGATGATTCATTTTTCCCCCTACATAGAACTTTTCACGATGGCTGAGGACATACATCCAGTTCTCCAGTTCCTAAGCCTTCCCTTTTACTTAATTTCTGATGAGAGCCTTAAATCCATCACCTCTTACATGCAGCCAATTGTCAAGTCTAATAGATACTAGTTCTACACTAATCTAGTACAAGCCTTCATCACCATTTGCCTGGACTATTCCAGTAGATCTAGCTATCTGATCTTTCCACTTCAATCCTTCCTTGTCATGTTCATCCCTCATATTGCTGATGGAATAAGCTTTCTTCTGCATAGATCTGACCGGCCACTACTCTGCTCAAAAATTTTTAGTGACTCTTTATTATCTACAAAGAAAAACAATGAAATTCTTTACTTTGATTTCAAGAACATTTTAGTCTCTCTGGACTCTGAACTTAAGCTCTTATGTTACCTCCTGGTACCATCCTACCTTTCCAACGATTATCCCAGATTATTCCTCTGCTGCATACCAGTCAAACTCAACTACTCTCTCCTCATCCCTGAACATGCCTTGTACTTTCCAAACTATGCTCACACTGGTTTATTTTGTTTTTATATTTGTCTTTCCTGTCCTTTTTTACCCTTTGAATACTTTTGTACCCTTTAAATAGCAACATGCACATCACTTCCTTCATGAAGCTTTCTCTGAACTCTCTCTTAGTAACAATCTTCCCTCCATAGTACTTTGTAGTAAAACTGTATGATGTGCTGGACTTGTAACAAACGGTGCCTGACATAGCTATTTGTATTCATGTTTTATCCTATTTTAGACTACAAACTCTATGAAGACAAAGACTCAATTTTGTATCTCTCTCAGGATCTAATACAATGTTCTTGTGCACCTTAGAACTTGGATAAATGGTCACTGAATTAAATATGATCATTTTTGTATTCATAGTGTTAAGGTCCATTTAAGAATACTAGCCCAGAGGTATCGGATCTCTCTGTATTTTCTGCATATATGTAGCCTTATGAGCAGCAATGTGGCAAAGTGGATAGAGCAATGGACCTGGAGGCTAAGAGACTCATCTTCCTGAGTTCAAATCCAGCCTCAGATACTTACTAGTTATGTCAGCCTGGGCAAGTCATTTCACACTCTTTGCTTCAGTTTCTTAAGCTGTAAAATGAGCTGGAGAAAGAAATGACAAATGACTCCAGTATCTCTGTCAAGAAAACCTCGAATGAGATCACAAAGAGTTGAACACAACTGAAATGAGTAAACGATAACAGCAAAGATAGCCTTACAATCAAAGCAAAGCTCTGCCCTTAGTGGATGTATGACCACAGTCCCTGAGTCCCACTTTTCTCACATGTGAAGTGAGGATATTGAAATTGATAGTCCCTTCTAATTCAAAACTTGTGATCATATGATCTCATGATCATGCCATTATTAAGGTTATTAATAGCATCTACTCCTTGTTTCCATTCCTCAGCTACCTAGACTCCTTGATTGTAGACATCATCACTTCCCATAGACTTTGTAATTTAAAGGAAGTGAGGTGATAATGAGGACCTCAAGCCACCACAGGAATGAAGTAGTTTTAAAAAGGGAATCCTCTTGCTCTATTTCCAATCACATTTTTGGATAACTCCCTCTAGATCCTCAGGACCAATCAGAATCAGGGTTAATCAAAGTTCTTGGCCTTTAGGGGGAGAAGTGAAGGAGGCAAGCAAGCCAAAGATGTATCCTCAATTCTGGAGTCCGGAGTCTCCAGCTTCTCTCCTTGTCCTGTAGCCAAATGACACTGACTTCTCTCCCCCAGCCCTTCAATCCTAGCCTACAATTATCTCACCACCAAAACATTCAGCAAGCACCAATGGTGAGGAGAGCCATCACATCACCATCTCATTTAAATATGTATATAGAACCATTATCTCACATTGAATAGGTAATTAGCCTTAAGTAGTCTGCTGTCTGATTAAAAAATACCTTTTCAAAGTTTCAGCTCTCTACAAGTAGGATACTGTTTCTTCCATCAGATGAGATAAAGATAATATATACTCTGCTTTGCAAATTTGGATGACCAATTTCAAGCTGGACAGAACCTCAGAGGCCATCTCATCCAATTCTTATTTTATAAACAAGGCAATAAAGGTACAGATTTAAAAAAAAAAAAAAAAAAAAAAAAGAGAACTAATTTGCCCAGGATCACAGAGATGGTAAGTGACAGTGTCAGCTCCTCTAAATCCAAAGTCAGAATTTTCTCTATTGTTTCATATCACCTCCTTGATAAATAGGTTTATCTATTCTCCCTATTAATGGCTTGATTATAGAATGTTCACATTTAGAACCTTCCAGATTAATTTCTCTCACATTTACTGAACATCTCATGCTCACATTGGCTGCTCATTTATTTGGATGTTTTCCTTTCTCAAAGTAATTTCATTGAGGGAAGGAAGGGAGGGTGTAATTTGGGCCTGCTTATCTACTTTCCTGATTTTAATGTACTTTTTGGCAGCTTCTAAGGAGAGGGAAAAAGAGGGAGGGAAAAAAAAGTAGCCAAGAGATTTAATTACTAGAATATTAGCACCAGCTTGATTAGAATCCTCTCAAGTTAAGGTCCCTTAAAAAAAAAAAAAGAATAGAAAGCAATAGAACATATATATATATATATATACATATATATATTTATTTATATTTATATATGTATTTATATTTATATATATATATATATATATATATAATAGAAAGAATAGAACACAAACACAAAGTATTCAGAGCTCAGTTTTCAATTAGCAAATTATATAGTCTCTCATGTAATTACCTTAGTAATCCAATTCAGCACCACCTAGAGCTAGTTGACTGCATGGAAATAGCAAAAAGTTGAAATTAACAGACCCATTAAGGTAACCTTCCCCCTAGATTTAAGAAAATAACAAAAATAGTCCACAGATAACAGGGGCATCTAGCAAGTGAAGGAAAGAGAGTGGAGGTTTCAAACTCAGAACACCTGGATTCAAATTTCTTCCTCACGTTTTTTCCCTCAGTACTGCTTCCAGATAGATCTCTTAGATCTCTAAGATTTAAAATTACAGAAAAGGTGCAAACCTGTTTTGGTAAGGGAAGTTTTATATCATTGAAATCATAGGTCTCCTCCCTCCCTCCCTCAAAAAATCCTCAGTTATTTAGATGTATTCAGTTGTTTCCTTCCAAGGGAATATAAACTCCTTGGAGTTGGGAGGAAGAGGAACAGACTATTTCTTTTTCCTTTTTCTTTTTCTTTTCTTTCCTTTTGTCTCCAGCATCTATCAGAATGTCTGGCATATCTGCAGAGCCTTATCACAAGGCTCTGCTGTAATGTAATGAGTAAATGTAATCCCCTCTAATGGGGGATTACATTCATTCACCTTTCAGTAGAAATAATAATAATAATCAGCATTTTACAAAGCAGTTTGATATTTATAATACTTTACAAATATCTAATTTTATCTTCACAATAACTCTGTGAAATAGATTCTGTTATTATCCTCATTTTACAAATAAGCAAACTGAGGCTGACAAAGTTAAATGATGTCACACAAGTATTGCAGAACATCATAGAAAAATGGAATATTTACATAAAATATATTTCCTGTCTTTGGGGATATAAAATTCAAATATAGATAGCTCTAAAGCATAATAATGCATGATGAGTGAACTAGACAAGTCCAAAATAAAAGAGTTATAAAAGAAATAAGAGTTCTGAAGGTTAAAGTTTTAACCAAAGCTAGAAAGAGAAGGTGGTTAAAACTGGCAAGGGCTTTATGAAGATGACATTTGTGTTGGAATTTAAAAGGTAGTTTAAAGTTTAGTTAAAGATAAATTTAAAAGATAGCTAAAATTTAACAAGCCAAGACAGAAAGGACTTTCATTCCAAATCAAAGAAAGAATGACAGAAAAAAAGAAAAGAAATAGTCTACCTCCAAAGAATTCCCATTCCTTTGAGAAGGAAACAACCTAAACATATATAAATAAATACAACATATATTAATAAACACAAAAGAACACAGATACAGAATAATTTAGTGAATAGGTCACTGGAAACTAAGGGACCCAGAAAGGCCTGAGAAGGAATCAGCATCTGAACTTAGCCTTGAAGGAAACTAGAGATTCTATGAGGCAGAGATGAGGAAGAGGATTCCTTATTTAAGGCTTTCAAGATGGGAAAATGGATTATTGTGAAATGGAAATAGCAAGCAGGCCAATTTGGCTAGAATATAGGTAGAATAAAGGAAGGTAATAATAGATAGTGAGATAATCTAATGACAAGGAATAGCATAAGCAAGGCACAAGGATGGGGCATATCTGAAAGACAGAGTATACTCTAAGTTTGAATGGAAAAAATAAGCCCATATAAATCAATATCATTTCTTTAAGTTATCAACAAAACCCATCTTCAAGAGAAAAAGGGAAATACATTTAAAATAACTAAAGGTAATATAAAATATTTGGGATTCCACTTGCTAAGACAAACCAGGTACTTTATGAACTTTTTACACAAATAAAATCACATATAAACAATTGGGGAAAAAATAAGTTTGCTCATGGGTAGGCTGAGATAATATAGTAAAAATGACAATTCTCCCTAAATTAGTTTATATTTTGGGGCCATACCAATCAAACTGCTGAAAAAATATATTTTTCAGAGCTAGAAAAAAATAACATAATTCATCTACAAGAACAAAAGGTCGAGAACATTAGGAAATTAATGGAAAAAAAATTGCAAAGGGAGGTGACCTAGCCCTATCAGACCTATAATTATATTATAAAGCGACAGTCATCAAATCCATTTAGTACTGGCTAAGAAATTTAGTGGCAGATCAGTAAGTACACAAGACCCAATAATCAATGACTGTAGTAAGCTTTTGATCAACTCAAAGACTCTAACTTCTGGGATAAGAACTCACTATTTAACAAAAATCAATGGGAAAACTGGAAAATAATAGAAATAATAGAACAGAAATTCTAAAGTAGAATAGAAATAATAGAATAAAAATAATAGAAATTAAAGCATAGGCCAATATATCATCCCTTATACCAACTTCAAAATGAGTTTGTGATTTAGATGTAAAGGGTTAACAAATTAGGAGAGCAAGGGGCAGTTTACTTGCCAGATCTTTGGAGAAACTAGGAGCTTTGTGCCCAAAGAAGAACTAGAAAACATTATAAAATGCAAAATGGATAATATTGATTACATTAAATTAAAAAGTTTTTACACAAACAAAACCAATGCAACCAAGATTAGAAGGAAAACTGAAATCTAGGAAACAAATTTTAAAGACAACATTTCAGATAAAAGTCTCATTTCTAAAATATATAGAGAATTCAGTCAAAATTATAAGAATATAAGTTATGGTCATCAAAGGATATAAATAGGTAATTTTCAGATGAAGAAATTAAATCTATATATAGTCATATGAAAAAATATTCTAAATTACTATTGATTAGACAAATGCAAATTAAAACAACTCTGAGGTTCTACCACACAGCTCTCAGATAGGCTAAGATGACAAGAAAAGATAACTACAAATGTTGGAGAGAGTGTGGGAAAACTGGGACATTAATGCATTGTTGGTGGAGTTGTGAACTGATTCAGCTATTCTGGAGAGCAATTTGGAACTGTCCAAAGGATTTTAAAACTGTGCATATTCTTTGATTCATCAGTGTTACTACTGGATCTATGTCTCAAAGAGATCAAAAAAAGGGGAAAAGGACTCATATGTGCAAAAATGTTTGTAGCCGTTGTTTTTTGTGGTGGCAAGGAATTGGAAACTGAGTGGATGCTCATCAATTGAGAAATATTTGAATAAATTATGGTATATGAATGAAATGAAACATTATTATTCTGTAAGAAATGGTGAGCACATTGATTTCAGAAAAGCCTGGAAAGATTACATGAACTGATGCTAAGTGAAATGAATACAATCAGAACATTGTACACAGTAATAGCAAAATTTTGTGATGATCAACTATGACAAACTTGCCTCTTTTTAGCAATACAATAATCCAAGATAATTCCAAGACTTGGGATGGAAAATGCCATGAATGTGGATCGCAGCACACTATTTTCATCTTTTGTTGTTGTTTGATTTTCCTTTCTTGTGATTTTTCCTTTTGTTCTGATTTTTTCTTTCACAACATGACTAGTATGGAAATACATTTAAAATGATTGCACATGTATAACCTGTATCAGACTGCTTTGGGGAGGAGGAAGAGAGGGAGAAAGAAATCTGGAACTCAAAATCTTAGAAAAATGGATGTTGAAAACTATCTTAACATGTAAGTGGAAAAATAAAATACGATTGAGAACAAAAAATAAGTATAATATCTTTTTTAAAAAATAGTGATAGTTCTTGGCTTTAAAAAAATACTGCTTACCATATTAGGAAAGTTTCATTTATTTCTATGATTTTTATTGCTTTTTAAAAATGTAAATGAATGCTACGTTTTGTCAAGGTTTTTCCCTAGCTATTGATATAATCATGTGATTTTATTGTCTTTTTTGTTGATATGTTATATTTTTATTTGTTCTAATATTAAAACATCCCTCTTCCTGAAATAAACTCAAACTGGTCATAGGCTTGTAAACTGTTTTTAAAAAAAGAAAGAATGGAAGACATCATGCAAGGAAAGGGGTTTGAACTTTACTTGGGAAGCAATGAGGAGCCAATAATATTTTTTGAATCAAAGAGTGAGTGATATGCTTAAAGATTGTTCTTGCCATATGAAGAATGGATTGGAAGGAACGTGAAGAAAGCAGGTGTAAGAAGACCTTTTAGATGTCTCCTTCAATATTTCAGGAATGTTATAGTGAGGACTAGTAGATTGTTAGTAGAGAGCATATATTGTATGTGAAAAAAGCATAAAGGGGGAATAAATAGGACTTAAAATGTCTGTTGTGTACTCCCCACCCCCACCATAACCCACACTCACACCCACCTCCATCTCTCTAGTTATATTTTCTAGCACAAGAATTCCTAATTCTAGCTTTGTAATTTGTAATTTGTAAATCCATTTTGTAATGGCAAATATTTGGGGAGGGGTGAGTCAAATGACTGAGTGGATTCCACCAGAACTATTTGTTCTCTGTGAAAAATCTTAATCAGGTTGACATTTACAAGCTGATCATATTTCTCTCTGTCTTTGCCTTTCAGAAACCAGACAACTTTTTCTCTCACTGACTTTTTAATTGCATGGTGGTACCTTAAGTGAATTACACTATTTATGTATGAGCTCTTCTGTATCCACAGACTTGATTTCCCTCATTACCAACACAGCACAGTGCAAACCTTAGCCACTCTAATGCTCCTGATGAATTGACTTCCCCTGACAGATGATAGTGATTGGGGAAGCCTGGAATACTGATGCTGGAATATTGCAGTCAAGCATATAAAACCTGTGAAGAGACATCATTATCTTCTGGATTCTTTAATGTAAACTCTGTTCTCTTTGCCCAGCTACTTCTTCTCTTATGTACCAGGTTCTAGGAAGGATGCAACTACTCCCAGAAGGTAACAGGATATTGCCTGTGGGATAGGTGGAATATCTAGCATTTGTGGAGGAAAGGGAGATTGTGAGGGAGCATATTTGCAAATATATCTCAATTGACAAATACTGCATGAGATGGATTCTATAATGATAATAATATATTGTTCTTTTTCTTTACAGATTAGGATTCTGAGGCTGAGAAATTAGAAATTCGGCTGTGTAAATATAAGTAAATATGAACCCAGCATTCAATCCACTACAATACACTTCATATCTTTCTGAGTCCTCTGGGTATATAACTCACCTGTTTAATAACAATAACCAAACTCTATCTTTGTATCCTCTACATAGCCTTACAAAAAGAAACTAAGACTGAATGGATATGGTAGAAAGAATCAATCAGTCAATGACTCAGTCAACAAACATTTAAGTGCAACTAAGTAACCAAGTATCATATTAAGTACTGGGGATATAAAGAAAGGTAAAAGATAGTCCCTGACCTCAAGAAGTTCACAGTCTGCAAAAAGTGAGAATTTTATTTGTTCATTACCATGTGTGTTGTCTAAATATTTTTCTTGTATTTTAACATAGCTCACTTGAAAAATTACATTAAATAATGGTGTTGACAGTGAATATTTTTGCTTTATTCCTTATTTTATTGAAAAAAGACACAAGTATTTCTTTGTTATAGATGCTGCTGCTGACTTTAGATTAAATATTACTTGCCATGTTAAGAAAAAGCCAACCTATCCTTATGATTTTGAATGTTTTTTTTCATAGAATTGTGCATCATACTTTGTCAAAAAAGATTTTCAGAATTTATTTATAAGGTATAATATTTATGTTGTTATTAATTTGATCTGTTATAGTTTTCCTAATACAGAACCAACCTTGCATTTTCCATATGACTCCAATCTGGTCAATAGTGGTCATAACATTTTTTAAAATATTGCTGAAAACTCTGCTAATATTTTTTTTATTTAATATTTTTGCATAGATATAAATTAGAAACAATGGTCTCTTCTTTTTTTCATTGTTTTATCTCTCTCTGCTTTATGAAACAAAAATGTATTTGTCTCATAGAAAAAATTTAATAGGCCTTCTTTCTCTATCTTTGTAAATAATTTATATATTATTAGAATTGCTCTGGATGTTTTATAGAATTCTTTTGAACATTTATTTGGTGCCTTGGGTGTTTTTATTTTGTTTTTGAGGGGAGAAATTATCTTTATTATTAGTTAAATTTCTTTTTTCTAAACTTTCTCCAATTTTTGTTTTTGTAATCTAAATATTTATATTATTTATTTACATTATTAATGTTCCCACATAATTGAACAAACTTGTTTTAATACTTTCCTTTATTTCTTTTCTATTTTGAATTCTCATTTTATATTTTTATATAATGGTAATATGCTCTCCCTTTTTTCTTTTTTAATATCAAAATAGCTAAAATTGTGTCTCCCAGTTTACTTTATTGACTAGAGTTTTTATTTTCAACCTCTTTATGCTTTGTTTTTTAGAATTTATATTTTTGCATTGAATTAGACTTTGTTACTCTTCTAGTTTCTCTAGTTACAAATCCACTTTGCTTATGTTTTAGTTTTTTCTCTACATCCAAGATTGCTTTGATATGTTATCTTACTGTCTTTTTCTTTTTTTTTTCTTTTTTTAATTATAGCTTTTTATTTACAAGATATATGCATGGGTAATTTTTCAGCATTGACAATTGCAAAACTCTTTGTCCAACCTTTCCCTTCCTTCCCTCCCCTCCCTCCCCCAGATGGCAGGTTGACCAATACATCTTAAATATGTTAAAGTATAAATTAAATACAATATATGTATACATGTCCATATAATTATTTTACTGTACAAAAAAGAATCGGACTTTGAAATAGTGTACAATTAGCCTGTGAAGGAAATCCAAAATGCAGGTGGTCAAAAACAGAGGGATTGGGAATTCTATGTAGTGGTTCATAATTATCTCCCAGAGTTCTTTTGCTGGGTGTAGCTGGTTCAGTTCATTACTGCTCTATTGGAACTGATTTGGTTCATCTCATTATTGAAAATGGCCACATCCATCAGAATTGGTCATCTTATAATATTGTTGATGAAGTATACAACGATCTCCTGATCCTGCTCATTTCACTCAGCATCAGTTCATGTAAGACTCTCCAGACCTTTCTGAAATCATCCTGCTGGTCATTTCTTACAGAACAATAATATTCCATAACATTCATATACCACAACTTATTTAGCCATTCTCCAATTGATGGGCATCCACGTAGTTTCCAGTTTCTGGCCACTACAAAGAGGGCTGCCACAAACATTCTTGCACATACAGGTCCCTTTCTCTTCTTTAAAATCTTTTTGGGATATAAGCCCAGTAGTAACACTGCTGGATCAAAGGATATGCACAGTCTGATAACTTTTTGAGCATAGACTTCTGGCCAAGATGGTGGAGAGGAGTCACACAGCTGCTTGAGCTCCACGTTTTCTCTCAGAATTTACTTCATGACAAACCTCAGAATTAATGCTTGACCAGAAAAAAATCCACAAATAATTACCGACAGAAGACATCCTTGAAATTCTCCAGACAAGGTCTGTTTTTGCTTGGGGGAGGGAACAAACAGACTAGGTGCAGGCTGAAGGCAAGTAGGGAGAGCAAGGCAGGCAGCTCACACTGCTCAGACTGGAGGGGGGAGGGGTACAATCTCTGCTGTTTCGGTGGAACAACCTTTACCCCAGTGTGGATATTCCATCTTGGCAACAAGCCAGGATAAGCAAAGAAGGTGTAAATACTGGAGGTAAAGAATAAAACCTGGGAAAGCTAACATCTCTTGGGACTTGGCCACCCCCATTCCCACCCGGAGTGACTCAGCCTGTTCTTAGAGCCTCAGAGTCTCAGAGCCCAGACACAGCATAGCCATCGCTATCCTATTAGTACCTCACTATTGTCTCCTGCAGTCTGTAGAGGACGCCCTGTAACGCCATCCAGCCCCATCCCCCCCCAAGCAGACCAATTCTTTCTCTTGTCAGTTTGTTTTCTTTGCTCTAACAAAATGAACAAAAAATTTTAAAAGGGCTCTAAACATTTATAGCTTCTATATGTATAGAGAGCAAACTTTAAACCCTGAAGAGACTAAAAACAGACTGTCCCCAGAGGAATCCCCAAAGGGGGATATGATCTGCTCCTCAATACACAAGACTCTCATAGAGGAAATCAAAAAGGCTCTCACAAGAGAGGTAAAAGGGAAATGGGAAAAGGTAAGGGAAGCTTAGCAAGAGAATCTTTAACGCGTTTAAAGACAAGAGTGGATAAAGAAATCAAATCATTGAGAAACAAAATTAGTGAATTGGAAAAGGTAAACAACTCCAAGGAAAACAGGATTAGTGAGTTGGAAAAAGAAAATAACTCTCTAAAAAATAAAATTGATAAATGGGGAAAAATTCCACAGAAGAAAAAAACTCACTTAAAAACTCATTTGGACAATTACAAAAAGATATAAAAAAAGTGAGTGAAGAAAACACATCATTGAAAATCAGAATTGAACAATTAGAATTGAATGACTCGAGGAGACACCAAGAATCAATCAAGCAAAACCAGAAAAATGAAACAATTGAAAAGAATGTCAAGTACCTTATTGGGAAGACAACAGACCTGGAAAATAAATCCAGGAGAGACAATCTGAGAATAATTGGACTCCCTGAAAAATATGAGGAAAAAAAGAGCCTGGACACTGTTTTCCAGGAAATTATCAAAGAGAACTGCCCAGACATTTTAGAAACAGAGGGTAAAATAGACATTGAAAAAATTCATCAATCGCCTACTGAAAGGGACCCTAAAATCAAAATGCCAAGAAATATAGTGGCCAAGTTCAAGAACCATCAGACAAAGGAAAAAATTTTGCAAGCTGCTAGAAAAAACCAATTCAGATATGGAGGAGCTACAATCAGGATAACCCAGGATCTAGCAGCATCCACATTAAAGAAATGAAGGGCCTGGAATATGATATTCCAAAAGGCTAAGGAACTTGGTATGCAACCAAGAATAACTTACCTGGCAAAAATTAGCATCTTTTACCAGGGAAGAAGATGGACATTTAATGAAACAAATGAATTCCATCTATTCTTGATGAAAAACCCAGATCTACACAAAAAGTTTGATTTCCAAATACAGAAACTCAAGAGATTTCTAAAAAGGTAAAAAGAAATCTTGAGAACTATATTTCTGCCATAAAGATATATAAAGAACACATGTATAATTTGTTCTAGAAACTAGAGGTGGAAAGGAAATTATATATAAAAAAGGGTAAAGTGGGGGTACTACATCTTACGAAGAGGCAAAGGTAACCTATTATATCTGAGAAAAAGAAAGGATGGACATAGTGTGTATCAATAGACATATTCGATTTATGGTGAAACTCCTTCCACTTCATTAAAAAGTGGAAGGGGAAAAGTGAAAAGGGAAAGAGTAAGCTAAGGGGCAGGGAATATAGAAATTGTGAGGAAAAGGGGTAAAATAGGGGGAGGAACTTTAAGATGGGGGAGGGATACTAAAAAGGGAGGGCTGTGAAAAGCAAGTGGTGCTCACAAGTTTAATACTGGGGAGGGGAGTAAGGAAGAAGGAAAGGAGAAAAGCATAAGCAGGGATTAACAGGATGGTAAGCAATATAGAATTAGTCATTTTAGCCATAAATGTGAATGGGGTAAACTCCCCCATAAAGAGGAAGCACTTAGCAGATTGGATTAAAAGCCAGAATCCTACAATATGTTGTTTACAGGAAACACACCTGAAACATTCAAACTAAAAGTAAAAGGGTGGAGCAGAATCTACTATGCTTCAGGTAAAGCCAAAAAAGTAGGGGTAGCCATCCTCATCTCAGATCAAGCAAAAGCAAAAATTGATCTAATTAAAAGAGATAAGAAAGGGCACTATATCTTGCTAAAGGGTAGCATAGATAATGAAGCAGTATCAATATTAAGCATATATGCACCAAGTGGTGCAACATCTAAATTCTTAAAAGAGAAATTAAGAGAGTTGCAAGAAGAAATAGACAGCAAAACCATAATAGTGGGAGATCTCAACCTTGCACTCTCAGAATTAGATAGATCAAACCACAAAATAAATAAGAAAGAAGTCAAAGAGGTAAACAGAATACTAGAAAAGTTTGATATGATAGATCTTTGGAGAAAGCTAAATGGAGACAGAAAGGAGTACACTTTCTTCTCAGCAGTTCATGGAACCTATACAAAAATTGACCATATACTAGGACATAAAACCCTCAAAATCAAATGCAATAAGGCAGAAATAGTAAATGCATCCTTTTTAGACCACGATGAAATGAAAATTACATTCAATAAAAAGCTAGGGGGAAAAAGACCAAAAAATAATTGGAAACTAAATAATCTTATACTTAAGAATGATTGGGTGAAACAGCAAATCATAGACATAATTAATAATTTCACCCAAGAAAATTACAATAATGAGACATCATACTAAAATGTGTGGAATACAGCCAAAGTGGTAATAAGGGGAAATTTTATATCTCTAGATGCCTACTTGCATAAAATAGAGAAAGAGAAGGTCAATGAATTGGGCTTACAACTAAAAATACTAGAAAAGGAGCAAATTAAAAACCCCCAGACAAACGCGAAACTTGAAATTCTAAAAATAAAAGGAGAGATTAATAAAATTGAAAGTAAAAAAAAACTATTGAATTAATTAATAAAACTAAGAGTTGGTTCTATGAAAAAACCAACAAAATAGACAAACTCTTAGTAAATCTGATTTAAAAAAGGAAAGAGGAAAAGCAAATTGTTAGTCTTAAAAATGAAAAGGGAGAACTCACCACTAATGAAGAGGAAATTAGAACAATAATTAGGAGCTACTTTGCTCAACTTTATGCCAATAAATTTGATAACTTAAATGAAATGGAAGAATACCTTCAAAAATATAGCTTGCCCAGATTAACAGAGGAAGAAGTAAATAGTCTAAATAGTCCCATTTCAGAAAAAGAAGTAGAACAAGCTATTAACCAACTCCCTAAGAAAAAATCCCCAGAACCATATGGATTTACATGTGAATTCTACCAAACATTTAAAGAACAATTAATTCCAATGCTATATAAACTATTTGAAAAAATAGGGATTGAAGGAGTCCTACCAAATTTCTTTTATGACACAGACATGGTACTGATACCTAAACCAGGTAGGCTGAAAACAGAGAAAGAAAATTATAGACCAATCTCCCTAATGAATATTGATGCTAAAATCTTAAATAAAATATTATCAAAAAGACTACAGAAAATCATCCCCAGGATAATACACTATGACCGAGTGGGATTTATACCAGGACTGCAGGGCTGGTTCAATATTAGGAAAACTATTAGTGTAATCGACTATATCAATAACCAAATTAACAAAAACCATATGATCATCTCAATAGATGCAGAAAAAGCATTTGATAAAATCCAACATCCATTCCTACTAAAAACACTTGAGAGTATAGTAATAAATGGACTATTCCTTAAAATAATCAGGAGCATATATTTAAAACCACCAGTAAATATCATATGTAATGGTGATAAACTGGAACCTTTCCCAGTAAATCAGGAGTGAAACAAGGTTGCCCACTATCACCATTACTATTCAATATTGAAACTAGAAACGAGAAATGCTAGCCTGGGCAATAAGAACCAAGAAAGAGATTCAAGGAATTAGAGTAGGTAATGAGGAAACCAAACTATCACTTTTTGCAGATGATACGATGGTATACTTAGAGAACCCCAAAGATTCTGCTAAAAAGCTATTAGAAATAATTCATAACTTTAGCAAAGTTGCAGGAAACAAAATAAATCCACATAAATCCTCAGGATTGTTTTGTTTTCCTAATACATCTAGATTGGGGCAGTAGTAAAAGCATAACACCCACATTATTCAATGGATGACAAATATGGCAATACAAACTTTTTTTTTCATGCACAATGTGCTCAGCTACAACTCATCGATGTTCCCCAGGGTCTTTAACTCTATTCCCTGATTCATCCTTACTTATTTCATACTCCCACATTTCTAGGAAGGAATAGTGTATAGTCAGAGATGCAAATTTGTTGGAGGTTTTGGTTGGTGATTTTGTTATTTTCACACAAATCATTTTCATTGAAGCTCAGTGACCCAAGCTAAAGTTATTTTCTTGTGTTTATATTTGGGGATAACTGTGCATCTTAATTATAAGGAAAGAAGGTTTATATACTCACCTGGCTCCCTACCCCCAAATGCTTCCACCTTGAACAGCTCTGGAATCGAAGCATATTGTATGCAATAGAAAGAGAAAGACTCTTGGTTTCAATTTGTTTCAATTCAATGACTTTTTTTTTTTTTTTTTTTTAAACACCTACCTTGTGTCAGGCACCAGGCTAGATGCTGGAGATGATACAAAGATGGTTCCTGCCCTTGAGAAGTTTTACATTCTACTTGGTTGCATAGAATGAGTTTTAGAGTTGGAAATTTTCTAAGAATTATATACTCTAGGTGCCCCATTTTAAAAATGAGAAAGCTAAAGTCCCAGTAGGATTGACTTGTCTAAATTGCATAGGCCAAAACTAGGTTTTGAATTTTCTTCCTCTAACTCCAAACCTTGTGTTTATCTTTTGTACTATGCTTAATAGTTCAGTTTTTGTTATCTAGTTTTTTTGTTTTTTTCTAACTCCTTGCATTGGCCCAGACTAGAACCTGGCCTGGAGTCTGGTATGGATCAAGGACCTTTATGCTGATTGAGCCTATCCCTTCTATAGTCTTTGGAGAGAAAACTAATAGGGAGTTCTGATCCAGATAGAAGTGGGAATATGATACAACCCATTGATTCCAATGATAACAAGACTTTATTGAATGTTGCTTATAAATGGTTACATTAGCAGGACCTTAAAAGAACTTTTCCGCTCTAAATCTACAGTCCCATAATCTATATACCAGGCATTGTGCTAGTCATTTGAAGACAAAAGATACAATTCAAACAGTCTCTGCCCCAATTTTATCCAACTGGGACAGGACTTTCATTCTTCTGGGGTCACAAGTTGACTTACTGAAAAGAATCATTGTTAGCAGATGAAATCAGGCCCAGATGCAGGATATAAAGTAGAAGAGAAAAAGAAGAGAGATTCTGAGAGGCAAATGCGAGTTCCAGGCTTTAAAAATTCTACTCTTATAGACAAACAAGGGGTCAAACTAGAGAAGAAAAGAATAAGAGTTTGATTGGATTCAAAGGTTGCAGATTAAGCAAGTTTTACGCCTTGACATTTATTGATAGGCAATCTCAAATGCAATAAAGTTCTGTTTGCCCTTATTTCCTTTGTTAATTTCCCAGGCATCTACAATCTCTGTCACAAAAGGAAGCCTTGGATAAAACAACAGTCTCAAGCAGGAACATGTTGCAGCCAACTCAAACCAAGTCCCAAAGTCTATTGTAAAATTTTCAATTTGATCACTATTGAGCAGAGAAATGCAAATTAAGACAACTCTGAGATACCACTACACACCTGTGAGGTTGGCTAAAATGACAGGAACAAATAATGATGAATGTTGGAGGGGCTGTGGGAAAACTGGGATACATTGTTGATGGAATTGTAAAATGATCCAACCATTTTGGAGAGCAATCTGGAATTATGCCCCAAAAGTTATCAAAATGTGCATACCCTTTGACCCAGCAGTGTTTCTATTGGGTTTATATCCTAGAGAGATCTTAAAGAAGGGAAAGGGACCCACATTAGCAAAAATGTTTGTGGCAGCCCTTTTTGTAGTGGTTAGAAAACTGGAAAATAAATGGATGTCCATCAATTGGAGAATGGTTGGGTAAATTATGATTTATGAATGTTATGGAATATTATTGTTCTTTAAGAAATGACCAACAGGTTGATTTCAGAAGGCCTTGGAGAAACTTACAGGAACTGATGCTGAGTGAAATGAGCAGGACCAGAAGATCATTATACATGACAGCAACAAGATTATACAATGATTGATGGATTTGGCTCTCTTAAATGAAATGATTCAGACCAGTTCCAACGATCTCATGATAAAGAGAGCCATCTACACCCAGAGAGAGTGCTGTGGAAACTGAGTGTGGGTCACTGTAAAGTCCGGGCTAGCTCCCTGAAGGCCTCAGGAACAGCTGGAATCAGGATAAATTAAAGTCCTTGGTCTTTAGGGGGAGAAATGAAGAAGACAGAAAAAACTGCCACAAGGCTCTCCAAACTGCCACCAACCTCTCTCCACGTCCTGTGGCCAAGTGAGTCTGGCTTGTCTCACCCCACCCTTTAATCCTTGCCTTATCAGTATACACCAAACATTGAGCCAGCACTGAAGAACAGTAAGAAGGGCCATTTTTCCAAATATATGCTAATAGAGTCATTGTCAAATAATAGGTAATTAGCCTTAAGTGCTCTGTTGTATGATTCAAGCACACTTTTTAAGAGTTTCAGACCTTTACAAGGCACAACATAGCATTTTCGCTCTTTTTGTTGTTATTTGTTAGCTTGCATTTTGTTTTCTTTCTCATTTTTTTCCAGTTTGATTTGATTTTTCTTGTGCAGCAAGATAATTATATAAATATGTATACATATATTAAATTTAAAATATATTTCTACCATGTTTAACATATTGGACTACTTGCCATCTAGAGGAGGGGGGAGAGGAGGGGAAAAAATGGAGCACAAGGTTTTGCAAGAGTTAATGTTGAAGAATTATCCATGCATATGTTTTGAAAATAAAAAGCTTTATTAAAAAAAATAAATTTTCAATTTGAGAATTTGTATCTTGGAAATAAGTAATTGTTACACATCTAGGCACAATTTATTGCATTGTTGCCTTCTAACATGAAAAAAATGATAGAGAAAATGTTAATAATGAAGTTTAAACTTAAAAGTGTTTTGTGGATACTTTTTTTTTGAGATCCAAATGTTAAGCATTAATTAGGACACCCATGTCTACAAGTCACTCTTGACTTCTTCAGTAAAACTACTTCAAAAAACAGTATTTGTTGATTTTTAGTTTTATTGACTATTTTTGTTTTTACTTTTTGTTTATTCATTTTTAATTATGTCCTTTCCCCCATGACCCTTTCCTTGTAACATTTAAGAAGAGAAGAAAAAATTAGTTCAGCAAAATTAAACAATGCATTAATCCTGTTTGACAGTACATGCGGTATTACATGACCCTAATTCCTTACTTCTACAATATATATAAGGAGGTGTATTTTCTCAACCCTTCTTTGAAACCAATCTTGGCCAATACAATAAATGTGTTCAGTTTTGGTTTCTTATTATTTATATTTACAGTATTGTCATTTGGTACATTGTTTTCTAGGTTCTGCTTACTTCACCGTACATCAGTTCATTTAAGTTTTCCAAACTCTTTTGCTTTCTTCATCTCCATTAAAGAACAATAATATCTCTTATAGATAGTAGTGTTCCACTATATTTATGTACCACAACTTGTTCATCATTTCCTAATTACTGTTTCTATTTAATTGGTACTATAAAAGGCATTGCTGTAAACATTTTGGTATTTATAGGATCTTTCTGTCTTTCTTTAACCTCTTTGGGGTAGAAGCCTAAATAGTAGGACCTTTAGGTCAAAGAATAGGGACATTTTAGTCATTTTTAAGCATAATGCCAAGATTTCTTTTGTTATTATACCACAGTCAATTTTTAATTTACCACTCTCTTCATTGAAACTTCCATTGTAATAAAAATAAAACCAACCAATACAGTGACTGTATCTGACAATATACACCACATTTTGCACCCATTAAAATCACTGTTCTATGCCCAGGAAAGAGAAACATTTCATCATCTCTTTTCTGAGAATTAGATATCTGAGAATCTGTCTGTCACCAACCACCTACCTGCCTAAATTTCTGTCTTTTGCCTGTGAAATTTGGTACCACCTCAATTATGCTACTCCCACATCCAAGGCACACTTTAGGTCAGTATCTAGTCAAAACCACAGTTTACAAGTGCTTGCTGATGCTTCTCTTATATGAATAACAAAACAAACAAACCTAGAAAACATGGCATTTAGTTAAACAGAATAAGAAAGGAAAATTCTACAGAGTGAACTTTCCCAAAGACTTCTGATTCTGAGCATTTTCACTGCCTACACCACATATTTTCCCTCCTACCTTCCCTTGATTCCTACAAGTCTCAGCTCAAATCCCACACCCTTCCAAAAAAAAGCCTTTTTCAGTCCTCCTTAATCTTAGTGCCTTTCCTTTTAGACTACCCTCAATCTCTGCTGCACTTATCTTGTTTATATTAATTGTTTGCATGTTATCTTCCCTATTAGACTATGAACTTCTTGAGAGCAGAGACTGTTTTTGCCTTTTTTTATATGCCCAACACTTAGCATAGTTCTTGGCACATATTAGGTGCTTAATAAATATATGCTAATTGATGTATGACTGACTGAGAAGGAATATGCATAAGGAATATATAAACATAAAAAAGTATAAAACAAAAATAAAGAAAGTACAGACATAGTCAGGGAACATACATAAAAGAAAGAACATATGTAGGAAACATGAATATCCAGAGTAACTTACATTCTTGAGGCTTCTGCCTCTGAAGTTACTGTAGATCTTGTTATATCCATTTGGTAATTTATCTAGTAAGCTACTATCTCAAAAGAGCTTAAACTATTTTTTTTCACTAGTTTTCTGATGATGTTTACCTGCAAAACCACTGTCATCTGTTTCTGCTCTTACCACCTCTTTGCAATGAGAAGTGGTCACAGTGGATTAAGGCAAGCAGCTTATATGACTTGTTAAACAACTAGTAAGATAATGTGAATGTATATTTGAACTCAGGTCTTCCTGATTCTGAGCCCAATATTGTATTCACTAGCTGCCTAATCTAACACTTTTGTGACTCATGAGTCTCAGCCAGCCAGCCAGTAAACATTTTTTATGCCATTAAGTCTTTTCTTTTGAACTTTTTGCCTCTTCCTCAGAGAATACTCTGTAGATGAGTATTGTTTGTTGGAATTTTAAAAAAATAACTAATTTCTATCATGTCCCTAATATTGTTTGGATCTTTAATGAATAAAATTGGATAAGTAAATACAGCTCTGTTCTGTTTTCCAGAGGCATCAAAAATTACTACTCTCTCATCAACTGCCTCCAATAAAAATGTACAGTCTGGTTCAGTTTGAAGAGGGACATCATAAGCATTTACCAAGTAATGGCACTTGCCTCTTAGAGTTATTATAAGTATCAAATGAGTTAACAATTATAAAGTACAAGGGGTCTGTATCTCAAAGAGATCATAAAGGAGAGGAAAGGCTCCGCATGTGCAAAAATGTTTATAACAGCTCTTTTTGTGGTGGCAAAGAATTGGAAATTCCCATTGGGAAATGGCTGAATAAGCTATGATATATGAATGTAATGAAATATTATTCTATAAGAAATAAGAAGTGGGCTGATTTCAGAAAAGCATGAAAAGATTTACATGAACTGATCCTGAGTGAAGCAAGCAGAACCAGGAGCATTGTATACCATAACAGAAAAATTGTGTGATGATCAACTATAATAGACTTAGCTCTTCTCAGCAATGTAGTGATTGAAGACAATTCCAATAGACTTAGGATGGAAAATGCCATCTGTATCCAGAAAATGAACTATGGAGTCTGAATGTTGATCAAAGCATACTATTTTCACCATTTCTTTTTTAGTTTGCTTTTCCTTTCCTGTGGTTTTTCCCTTTTGTTCTGATTTTTCTTTCACAACATGACTAATATAAAAATATGTTTAAAATGACTGCAAGTATAACTTATACCAAATTGCTTTGGGGAGAGGAGAGGTAAGGGAGGAAGGGAGAAAAAAACTTGGAACTCAAAATCTTACAAATATGATTGTTAAAAACCATCTTTACATGTAATTGGAAAATAATAAAATACTACTGAGGGAAAAAAAAATTTATTAAGTACTTAGCATAGTACCTGCCACAGAATAGGCATGCTTATTTCTTTGACTCACTATGCCATGTTGTCTCTCTTTGTTCATCTGCCAAAAATATCTCTAAGCATATTAGCTGCTAGACTTCACTGATTTCATAGATTTTCCTGATTTAGAGATGTGTGTGTTTTCCTCTATGACTAAAACCTACCCCTGCCCAGTAATTTTGGCTTATTTCTTCATCACGATTCCCTTGGTCAGGCTCATCCTGCTGGCAACTGATCTTCAGTTCTGAGGGGAAAAGGGAAAGGGAAAAGGAGGTGATTAAGTTTTTTCTTTTGTTTCAAATTAAAATTTTAAAGTCTATTGATAAAGGACATTGGCTTTGAGAAATACTGACTTGGAGGATAAAGAAAGCGAGAGCTCATGTCATGGTAGAAAGCCCTGTTGTACAAGGAAGATATCATCCCAGTAGAAGTATACTAGTTTTCAGTTTTCAGCTGCCTTATTTTTCCAGTATTGTAGAAATCCCTTATACTTTGGTTTATTTTCCTTAAGTTTATATTGATATTTTTTATTTCTACATTATCCTTATTTCTACTTATAATTCTCTCCTCTGACTTTCCCAGAAGGCCATCCTTTGTAACAAAGAATTAAAACACAAAAGAAAAAAAAGCAGTTCAAAATAACTACCCCATAAATTAAGTCTGATAATAAATGTAATGTTCATATCCATAATTACCCGACTCTACAAAAAAAGAGGAGATAACATTTTGTCTGCTATTCTTCAAGATCAGGCTCAATCATTATAATTACCCAGCATATTCACTTTTACTGATTTTATTTCCATTTCCATTGTTGTTGGCATTGTCTATATGTTTCCTTGTTTTGATTATTTTTGATTAGCATTGTATCAGTTCATTTAAGTCTTTGCACACTTTTCTGAATTTTTCACATTCAATAATTTTTAGTGGCTCAAAGATATTCCATTACATTTATGAATTGTTTAGCCACTTTGCAATCATTAGACATCTGCAACTACAAAAAAAATTAGTGAGATAAATATTTAGATGAATATAAAGTCATTCTTTCTTTGAGATAATCACGTAATAAATGCTTATTGACTGACAGTTAATTTCCAAAGAGGCAACATAGCATTCAAAAAGGCAACTACCAGGCCTGGTATCAGGAAGACTCATCTTGAGCTCAAATCTGACCACAGGTACTTTTCTAGCTCTGTGACCCTGGGCAAGTCACTTGATCCTGTTTGCTTCAGTTTCCTCCTATGTAAAATGAGCTAGAGAAGGAAATGGCAAACCACTCTAGTATGTATGCCAACAAAATACCAAATGGGATCAACAAAGCATTGGACACAACTGAAACAACTGTAAAAGGATGATATAATCATTGCAGTGCCTATCTCACAGAGTTTTAGAAAGCATTTTCTAAAACTTAAAGCAATGCATAAATTATTATTATTACTATATGTTTTTGTTTAAATCATATGTCAAATATCATAATCTCCATAAAGCCTAACACAGATGTAATACTACTATTGCCAAAGGCTGGATCCTTATATATTTTCATTTTAAATAGCAAGATTTCATATTACTTTTATGTATAACCTACACTGCATTTGTGGGATCACAAAAGCTAAGTTCTCACACAAACTATCTGGTTCATCTTTCTAGCAAATGTTGTCCCTGGAAATTAGAAGTTTGCTTATTATCGTTACATATATAAGGATCATAAGGAAAAAATTGGGCAAGTAGAGTCTAGAAAATTACATATATAATCTATATTTATATATATATATATATGTATATATATATATATATGTGTGTGTGTGTGTGTGTGTGTGTGTGTTAATATATATATATATATATATATGTTAATTACTCATTAATTACTACAATGCAAATGGAAAGAACAACTACACGCCAACAAATCAAAAGTAAATGTAATAAAATTATAAAGGTCAAGCAGGAAGAGATATGAGAATGACAGGGGACCCGAAACTCTAAAAATCCTTGAAGGAGAAAATCTCCTTCAATCCCACCTCAGTAAGAGACTGCCCCAGGGAATCAGATAAAGTGGTTTACCTAGGTGGGGCTGGTTGAATCTTGAGCTAGAGAATTCCAACTCTATACAATTCTTCCATTCAATTCAATTCAAGCTGTACCCAGCCCCATCAAGAGCAATCCCCAGCTCCTAGCCAACTTGAGCTGTCCCAGCCCCCACTAAGACATTCAATATAAAAGAGCCAAAATATGCCCTCTCTTTGCAGAGGTTCCAAACATGCCAGCTATGCCATGCTTGGGATGCCAAGGGCCTATACCCACTGGAATATTTTTTCCAGTGTTACTGATGAGGTCTAGATTTGGGGTACCCAAATGAAATTGAGGTCTAGTGGCAGATTTGGGGTACAGGGAGTCAAATAGAGCTCCCCTGCGACCCCTTTGGATTTGGCACAAGGATAGGGAGTTAAATGAGGTCTAGTAGCAGTGCAAGAATTCCCTGTAAAGGAATTTACCGGCCCGAAAACCTAGATTGATAAAAGAGGTTTATTATGGGGTTTGGAAGTAAAGTTAAAATCTAATTAGTAAAGACTGTTAAGTAAAGAGATGAGGGCACCAGAAACAGTGTTCCAGTGAGCAGAGACCCTTGGCATGCCAGGCGTAAGGCTGGCATATTTCTACCCTCTGCTAAGAGAAGACTCCAGCTTGGCTCTTTTATAATGAGAGATTTAGCTAAAGGGGCCTGTGAGTGAAGTCCCAAGTTGGCTCAGATCCCATGGTGTCTGGGACAGGCCCGCATCTCCTATTGGAATTCAAAAGGATGCTTTTGACCTGAATTTGTGAATCAAAGGTCTTAGCTTCTTGAATTAATAATGCATCAGCTAGGAGGGGCTGGGAATCAGAAAGGAATAAATCAATCTGAAAGAACTAGTTTTTTAAAGGGACCACAACTCGCATCATTGCCCTCTCTTTATCCTCACCTATTTCCCTCACCTATTTCCCTAACCAGACTTTATGCTTCCCTTCCAGGATATCTAACCTTACTTCCAATCCCCATAATAAACCTCTTTTACCAATCTTTTACCAATACCAATCTCTTTTACCAATAAATATCTTTTACCAGACCTTTCGGGTCTGTAAATTCCTTTACAAAGAACCTCTGCGCTGCCAGAAGGGGATTCCCCAAAACTCCCCATCCTTGCACCAAATCCCAAGGGGTTACAGGGGAGCCTAACCTCTCCATTTGGTTCCCTGAACCCCAAACCTGCCACTAGACCTTATCATTTAACTCCCTGACCACCAGAAACCCTAATCTCATTTTGGTTCCCTCAATCTAGACCTTATCAAGAAGATATTTCCAACCCACCCTTTCATGTATGTAAGAAATCCACAAGTATTATACACCACACATATTTTTATTCTTTTTCAAAATATTAATCATTTGTGCTGATTTTTCTTTCTTTTCAAAATAATAATATTTGCCATCTGGGATGGCTCTCTGGGTTATGGGGGATGGCATAGAGGGATACTTGAGATAACTATGATGATGTGAAAAATAGAAAATATCAAATAAAAAAGTTTTTTAAAATGGATTTTTCATTTAATCTATTTTCCTATCAATTCCTAAAATATATAAGGCATTTTAATGAGTGGCTAACTCTTTTTATTGAGTTCAAAGGAAAGATAATAAGTAAAAATACTTGCAAGGAGCTTTATCAGGAATTGTTCCAAATAAACCTGACTCAAGTTCTCCTGAAATAGAAATGCTTATACAGTGGTTTCTCTGATTGGATCAAGACTATAAATGGTAAAGGAGGTATCAACCTGCATCAATAAACATAGTTTCTTCATCTGGGAGTTCCTTATACCAATAAAAACACAGGTACAATCCCTATCTCTATTCAGTTAACTTCAGGTAAATTGGAACCATATGTTCTTGAGAGGCATTATTCTCTCTCCAACCCATTAATTATATAATTGAATCACTACAGTTAGATGCAATTATATAATTAGATAATTAGATGTCCCGAAAAAAAAATAACTAAAGTATAATGTTCTAAAGCTTTTTGGGAGCTAATGGCAGAAATAACAAGGACAAATGAGAAGTCTGAAAAATATGGGCTACAGAAGTCAAAAATGTAGGTTTTCCTTTTTTGAGGGAATCTAAGGGATCTTGAAAAAAATATATAATAAAGATAGAAAACTCCAGCTCAGGGCAGTTAGGTGGTGCAGTGGATACTCTATGGAGCACCAGCCCTGAAGTCAGGAGTACCTAAGATCAAATCTGACCTCAGATACTTAATACTTCCTAGCTATGTGACCCTGAACAAGTCACTTCACTCCAATTGCCTCAGCAAAAAAGAAAGAAAGAAAGAAAGAAAGAAAGAAAGAAAGAAAGAAAGAAAGAAAGAAAGAAAGAAAGAAAGAAAGAAAGAAAGAAAGAAAGAAAGAAAGAAAGAAAGAAAGAAAGAAAGAAAGAAAGAAAGAAAGAAAGAAAGAAAGAAAGAAAGAAAGAAAGAAAGAAAGAAAGAAAGGAAGGAAGGAAGGAAGGAAGGAAGGAAGGAAGGAAGGAAGGAAGGAAGGAAGGAAGGAAGGAAGGAAGGAAGAAAGGAAGAAAGAAAGAAAGTCCTAGCTGAAAATTCTATTTTGACATTACCTAATAAATTTCTTAAATAGCATTTGATAATTTGATTATCAAATCAAATCACTGGGTGTGAGTTGGGGGATACTTCTAGAGAAGTAGTCTAAATTAAAGATAATTTAAAATTATTTTAAATCATATTGGTTTTTACTGAAATTTTGTTTAAAGTTAGGCAATACAGAGAACTGAATAAATAATATAAATAAAACTGAATAAATAAATAAAGCATTTATTAAGCACTGATATATGCAAAGCACAGTGGTAAGCATTGGGAATATAAATAGAAAGGTTAGATAGTCCCTTTGTCAAGAAGTTCATATTCTAGGTGGCGCAGTGGATAGAGCACCAGCCCTGAATTCAGGAGGACCTGAGTTCAAATCTGGTCTCAGACACTTAACACTTCCTAGCTGTGTGACCCTGGGCAAGTCACTTAACCCCAGCCTCAGAAAAAGAAAAAAAACAAAAGTTCATATTCTAATGGGAGAGACAACACATAAGGAAGATTTCAGTTGCAATTCAGATGGGAAAATCCTATGGTCCTCAGGGTGCAGCTGCAAAGCAGTTAGTCAAAAGCATTTATTAAGTTCTTACTGTGTGATACTAAATTATATCAATCTGTGATGTTAAACAATGTCAAGGATTTGGGAGGCAAAAACTTCCATTTCTGAGTATTCAATGTAGCTACAAACCTGTAGGTGGACTCCTGCCATTCAACATCCACCAGTTACTTGTTCAATAAACTAAAAAAAAAAAAAAAAAAAAAAATCACTTTTACTTTCTAAACCTCCCTCAGTTTTCTCATTTGTAAAACATTAGATTAAACTGCTACATCCCTTCCAGCTCTGACATTCTATGGTCCAATTAAAGGCTTATAATCAGATTCTGTGAAGGCAATACCAAGACTGATAAAATCATTGATCTTTTAACATGTTAAAGTAACTAGTTATGAAATTACATAAAAATATAAGTTGATTTAAAGAAATATTATTTATCTCTAAATTTTAAAATGACCATGCCATCTAATCATACCACCTTGCCTTTTGCCCTTCAGCTTTCTCTCCCTTTTTCCCTCCCAATCTTCAATCAACTTTTGGCTTCCATTTAAACTAGACAACTGAGTAGCACAGTGAATAGTGTGCTGAATTGGGAATCAGGAAGAACTGAGTTAAAATCCTAGCTCATATACTTACTAGCTGTGTGACATGGGCAAGTCATTTAACTGCTGTCTGCTTCAGTTTCTTTATCTGTAAAAATGGTGATAATAATAGCACCTATCTTCCAAGGTTGTTGTGAGGACAAAATTATATAATATTTATAAAGTACTTTATGATATATAGTTATATAATATCTAGCCATTATCATCATCATTGTTATTAATAAGACAGAGGAGAAAAGATCATAGACACCTGTCACAGATACTCCATTTTGTGAGGATAAAATGATATGACTTGTAAAGTAATTTGCAGATCTTAAAGTATTATATAAATGCTAGTTATTATTATTCATTATGTTACAGGAAAAAAGAGCAACTACATGTCATAGGTATCCCTCTAGTGACAAAACAGAGTTACTGCCCTTCCACTGAATCACAAGTTAACAACCATATTACAAGTGCTTCTATATATGACTTCTATTTCATTAGTAGTGAGAACATCAAGACACAGGAAGTATATTAGAGCCTCTCATCCAACTCTCTTAGTTTTTGTGTGCTTGAGGCCAGATAAGGAGTAAGCAGCAAAGCAGGTATTCCAACCTAGGACTTCTGATTCTGATATTGTTCTTTTCATGACATCCTGTGAATATGTGGCAATTTGACAGTGGAATAGCACACTTCTTCACATGAAGAATTGAGGTAGATGGAAGACATTTTCAAAGATAGCCTTCCCCATATAATAAGGCTTATCAAATCCAATTTGGGGAATTGGCTATTTTTGCTACTCCTAAATTTTAAATTTGTAAATCAGAGCAAACACTTGACCTATTATTTTGCTTCTTCCAGGATCAGGCTGATTGTATGATGACAAAGAGTATAGAGTGATAAATACCTTATTTTTTTAAGAAAGAAAAGGAAAAAGTACAAGAAAATGGCAGATTACTAGATAATAATGAAATCAGAATACTCTCAGAACAACAAAGGGAAATAAAGGTAAATTAATTTTTCTGAAAATAGCATGTCTTTGAAGAATCGGGTATTTTTCATACATACTAAATACATTACTTTCTCATGCTTGAGCTAGTTTATTCTGGTACTTAGGAACTAAGGAAGTAGAAAGTAGAGGAAACTAAGTTAAGGGTGTCCCAAAAGTTGAAAGTCTGGGAAGTTAATAGAATAGTGATATGCTTGATAGAAAGAGAGAAATTTGGAAGAGGAAGAGTGTTTGTGAAAAAAGATAACTAGTTCTATTTTGGATAGGCTGAGTTTGAGATAACTCTGAAACATTTGGTCAAACTGGCAAAAGACTTGTTGAAGTGGGACTAGAACTCAAGAAAGAGAAACTAGGATTAGATATAAATATTTGGGAATGTATCCAGGAGGAGAAGGTTTGATAAATTGTGTTATATTGTGCAGAAGTCAAAAATGATGAGAATTAAGAAAGGGCCATTAGATTTGGCAATCAAGAGTCGAGGTCAGAAATCATACTGAAGAGGATTTAAAAGAGGATGAGGCTGTTAGCTCTATACTCCAAAGACATCCAAAAAAGGGAAAAGGGCCTATTTGTACAAAAAATATTTATAGCAGCTATTTTTGAGGTAGCTAAAAATTGAAAATCAAAGGGATGCTCATCAATTAGGGAATGGCTAAACAAACTGTGGTATATTATTGTATTGCGATATTATTGTCCTATAAGAAATGACAAGCAGAATGATTTCACAAAAAACCTGGAAAGACTTACAAGAACTGATGCAGGAACAGAACCAAGAAAATGTACACAGAAACAACTATTATTCGATGAACTGTGAATAACTTATTTTCAACAATACGATGATCCAAGACAATCGCATAGGACTAATAATGAAGCGTACTATCCACCTCCAGAGAAACAATTGAATATAGACTGAAGAATGCAATTTTTCATTTAAAATTTTTTCTTTTATTCAAATGTTTTTAACAAAATGACTAATATGGAAATGTTTTAATAATTGTACATATATATTTGATTGCCTACCCCTCTAAGGCAAAAGGGAGGTGAGGGGAGGAAGAGATAGAACTTGGAATTCAAAACTTCAAATAAAAATATTTTTTAAAGTTTTTATTAAAAAGTGTGAGAGGAAAAGGGCTATAAAACTGATCCAGCAATGTCTCTACTGGATCTATATCCCAAAGAGATTATAAAAGAGGGGAAAGGATCCACATGTGCAAAAATGTTTATAGCTTCTTTTGGTAGTGGCAAGGAACTGGAAACTGAGCGAATGCCCTTCAATGCCTTGTTCTATAAGGAAGATGAGCAGGCTTATTTAGGAAAAGCCTGGAAAGAATTACATGAACTGATGCTGAGTGAAGCAGAACCGAGAGAACATAATACACAGCAACAAGAAGATTATGTGATCATCAATTGTGATGAAGTTGGCTCTTTTCAACAATTCAGGCCAATTCCAATAGAGAGTCATCTGCATTGAAAGAGAGAACTCACCTTTCTATTGTTTGTTTGCTTCTTCACCTGAGACTAGAGTAAAGGAGGAGAGGAAAGATGTCTGAGTGAAGTTAAATGAGGAAGAGGAGAGATGAGGGAACACTATGAAATTTCATTGTATAAAGTGATGGTTTGGGGCTGATGCTAAGAGCCTTTGGGAAAGATGAGTTCTGGAACAGCTGCTATAGCAAGAGAAATGATGAATGGATTGAGGAAAAGAGAATGAATATTTTGCTGCAATGAGGAACCAGTTGAGATTAGTAACATAAATTTGTAGAGGACCCAATCTGCATGCATACTTTTGTGATTTCCTCTACCTCTATACTGCAACACATGAAGAGGGATGAAGGAGGTAGATAGGCAGTGGGAATAATTTAGAAATAGAGAATAGTGTAAAATTCAACCAGTTCATCAAGTGATCAAAATAGGAAAGGGAGTAGAGTTCAACTAATGTATTGGAAGTAGCCTGGGAAAGAACCAGAGAGGGAGGGAATAAAAGTTATGGTGAGGATGAAGAAAAGGATTAGGAGTTATAAAGCAAAGGAAAAGATAGAATGGCAATAGAATATGGTGAAATAAAAAGAGAATTTCAGAATTTGGTACATGAAAATGGAATATGTGTAGGTGATGGCAAGATCAAGGGCATGACCATTTCTGCAATAGATTAGGGGACCTTAGTAGACTGATAACCTATTAAGCTTTAGGGTATTTAAGAATACATTAATATTTTGCTGGAATCCTCTAGTATAAGGGCAAGAGTTGAGGATCCTTAACTTCATTGAGGAAGAAAAAGGAAATGTTCAAGATATTGATAGATAATGGCCACCAGGGTTTGGATTAGTTCATAAATTTGGGTAATATAAATCTCACAGGAGGAAAGGTTTCTATGTGAAGGTGATGAAAGATCAATTTCAAAATAGCAATGGAGAAAAAAATTGGCCATAATGAGGCAGTCAGAATACTACTAGCTGTGTGTGTGAATAAGGAGTGTGAGAGGAAGGGGAGCCACTTCTAGAAAAGGGAAGTGAAGGAAGAGCCAGGTCTTAATGAGTGCCAGAGGATGGAAGGAGTAAAAAAAGAAAAAGTTTAAAATTAAAGCCATTACTTAAGATGCAGGTATTCCAGAGGACACAGTGAACAGAGCTGCAGGATGGACTTGTGAAGGAATCAGTAGTTGGGGAGGGGGAATGGGGTTTGCAATTCAGCAGCCTAGGGTTTAGAACCACTGAGATCGAAAGGGAATGAAAGAGTGGGAAAATTCTAATTTGAGAAATGAGTTCAAGCAGAATATTGATGGTTATTAAGAAGTCCTTTGAGAGAGACACAGGGGTTAGACCACGTAAAGGTTGATCCTCATGACAGGAAAGGGTACCCTCCTACCAGGATGGAGGAGCTGGAGGAGGTATGGGATACCAGTCAGGAAGATGTAAAGGATAGCTGGAGGGGCAAGAGGCAAGGTCTGGGTCTCAGCTAAGGAAGTTAGAAGGCAGAGCAGGGTCTTATTTCTATGCTAATTACCTATCTCAGGCTCTAGAGAAGGGCCAGGTCTAAGTTGGATTGCACACAAATTTGAAGTCTAGAAAAGGCAGGGTGAGGTCAGGAAACAGCTGATTGAAAGTCTAGTTTCAATTTGGCGTATATGAAGAAAAATAATATGAAATAAAGATGGGAAAGTATAATGCAGACAGACTGTAGTGGGTTTTGACTATGAGAGGCTAAGGAGTTTGTATTAAGAAGTCATTTTCGTTTGAGCAGGTTGATAGGGGCTGTCTTTCAGGGACACAGAACACCTTTCCAGACCCAGCTTGCAGGCAGCTTATTTATAGAATAATCAACCACATTGAGCCAGTGCTTAGCCTTTAATGGGAGTGGTTTTATTCTTCATAATAAAGATTTACTAGACTCAGGGAAAATCATTAGGGATAAGGTTGTAAATTCAAGTCCACACTAGGTGTGCTATTTGTCAATGCTCACAAAAGCCCAAATTAAAACACACTGATTACTAATTGGGAAAACATCAAGAGCCTTCATTTAGTTTGAACCAAAAAACTCCCAAATCCCACTAATGAAGTAGTCTCTCTCTTTTCCCCTTCCAACACATAAAAGCTAACATTAATAACATTTGGTTTCTACTCACTTTCATGATCAGCTTCTATGACAGGTCTTATTAGCTACAGTAGTTGATTTAAGAGCTCTTTTTTTGTATTTCTGAAATCTCTTTAAAACACAATGTTGTATGTATATGTATATGTGTGTATGGAGATATATAGATATGGATATAGATATAGATATATAGATATCTATAGATATATATAGAGAGGGGGAAAAGATATAACTCTCTCTACATATACTATCTATATATGTATATGAATATATATGTGTATATGTGTGTATGTGTGTGCATGCTTAATTGGCAGGGAAAAGAAGGAGAAAAAATAAAGTAAAAATTACACAGGAGAGAACCAAAGAAAACCTACAGAAAAGCAAAGATGGACAGCTCTGAACACAATATATTAATATTTGTTATATTGCTGTTGTTGCTATTTGTTTTTCTAGATAGATGATGACATGACTTGAAAGTGAATTGGATGTAAGGGAGGAAGGGCTATGCAAAGTCACCAGCCTTACTTTCTCCTCCACAGCCATCTGGGTCCAGTGGCTAGATACAGATCAGGATGATAGGAGATGGCCCTGGATGCAGATTTATTATATAGGCTGGAAATTTATTGCTTTATATTTGAATTCTCTGTTATGTTCTGCTGTGCAGATGACAATTTTTTTCTTTTCTTATTTTGTATTTAAGTTTAAAATAAATTAAAAACAATACTGACTTTTCCCCCCTGAATTTTAAATTGAAGTCCACAGAGGGCCTTCAACTGATGCCAGAATGAAGGAATGTCACATGGGTACTTTCCAACATTCAGGAGATTTAAGGAAGCAATGGCACATACCTCCCTTGATAAGAAAATTCCTGCCTATCAATCACTGAGGCGCATTGGTTAGTCCTGATAAGTCATCAGTGACCCAGTCAGTAAGTCAGGACAATCAAAAGGAGACAAAACCCAACTACAGCAACAAGAGCACTCCCTACAGAATCAGAGGGTGTAGGCTCCACCCTGCCTCTGAAGCTTACATACCTTGAGCAAATCATTTAATTTTTCTGAGCCTCAGTTTCTTCACTTGTAGAATGAAGGGATTGGACCAGATGGCCTCTGAAGCCGCTTTCACCTCTAGATCTGTGAAATGAGGCCTTTGTCATAGAATTTTGCTATAAATTCTTCTTTTGCTTTTTGCTTCCCTTCTAATCTTGGCTACATTGGGGAGTTTTGTGCAAAATCTTTTAAATTTAATGTAGTCAAAATTATTCATTTTATATTCTATGATGTTCCTTATGTTAAATTCTTCTCTTATCCATAGATCTGACAAGTTAACTATTCCAGGTTCCCCTAATTTATGTATGTCTAAATCATTTTATGTCTAAATCATTACTCACCATGATGCTATCTTGGTTTGGTGTTAAATGTTAGTTTATGCCAAGCTGCTTTTCAGTTTTTCCAGCAGCTTTTGTCAAATGGTGAATTTTTTTTCCAAAAAGTTTGGGCCTTTGCATTTATCAAACACTAGGTTACTATAATTACTTATTAATTAATGTGTATTGTATACCCACCACTTTATTTCTTAGCCAGCACCAGATTATTTTGATGATTATCACTTTCAACAAACATTTATAAATATTTACTGTCACTGTGCCAAGAAAGGCAAAAACAGTTTCTACCCTCAAAAATCTTATATTCTAATGGGAAAAAAATAACATATATATAAATAAATATATACAAAGTACATAGTATGTGTGGAGCATGATAAATATATGCCAGAAGAGAATGGAGTGCCATGGGAATGAAATTCTGAAGACACAAAGAGAAATAATTCTGATGTGGAGGAAAAAGGGAAATTAAGACAGATCTTATGAATATACAAGGAACTCATCAACCTATTGAAACATTTAAAAGATGAAGAAAAGATAGAAGAAAGAATGAATAAAGATGAATACATATGCATGACATTGCTATAAGAATAGTGTGAGAGACACTTAACAATTCTTAAATATAGAAAGAAAATCTAGAACACAAAAAGTTTTCTTAAGTTGTATTATAGCAAAGAGAAAGCACCAAAAAAAAGACAAGTCTTCTCCTTTGGGTGGACAGGATGATGAAAAGGACCCAGTAATTCATTACTATTGTTTTTGTTGTAAGGTTTATATTTTATAGGATTTAGATAAGAGTGGGCAATTAAACAATTTTGACAAGACAGCAACTTGACCAAAAGACAAGGAACATAAGGTTGGGTACTCCCATTATAAATTCTTGGATATGATAACAAGAATGCTCTGAGTAGATCCAGAACCTGGAGGAACCCAAAATACCTTGTAGACTTCTCCAGCATTCCTAGAGAATTATTGGGGTCAGTTGATATTCTGGGTATGGACAACCTTTATATAAGGTTGGATTTAATCAGTGCAATGATTTCTTCCTATAATAAAAAATCATTTTTCCTACAACTGTAAACTGAAAATGGCTCAACCTTGAAGATCATGCCAAAAATAGACCTATTAGAAGAAGTGGATAGAGTGCTGAGTCTGGAATCAGAAAGACTTCTCTTCGTGAATTCAAAACCAGTCTCATTTACTAGATGTGTGACCTTGGGATAGACATTAACCTTATTTGCCTCCATTTCCTCATCTATAAAATAATCTGGAGAAGGAAATGGTAAACCATTTTGTATTTTTTCCAAGAAAACTCTAAATAGGATCCATCATAAAGAACTGGACATGACTGAAAATTAGCCTGAAGAAGGAAAGACTTTGGGACAAGGTGGTGGAACACAAACCTATTTTCAAGTATTTCAAGGGCTGATACAAGAATGAGAAATTAGATTTATTCTGTTTAGCTTCAGAGAGTAGAATATGAAGTATTAAATGTAAGCTGCAAAGAGGCAAATTTGAGTTTGATATAAGGAAAATCCAATTGTTAGTGCTGTCTGAATGTGTAATTGGCAGATTGTAGACTCTCTTGCTCTAGTCATTTTCAGAAAATGGCTAAATGGTTACGTTTAAGTGGGGAAAAGTCTTTTTTGGGTATAAGTTGCACTAGATGACCACTGAGATAGATCCCTTCCAATTCTGAAATATTCTAAAAATGATTACTTCACAAGGCATCCTGCTCTATTTTGGCACTTTTACTTCCTTTCCCTTTCCTTTCTTTCCCTTCCCTTCCAGTTCATTCCCTTTTCCCTTCCCTCCTCTTCCCTTCCCTCTTCCTTTCTCTTTTTCTTCCTTTCCTCACATTAAAGCAAGAAAACTAGTCAACTGAGAATCACATATTGTAATTACATTTCCCCAAAGGAGCCCTAGTGCCACCCTTCTTCCCACCCTGCTTCTGAAAAACAAACACCTCTGATAGAACCATTGGAGCCCTTCTGGTCTAGATTATAAGCCACATATAATATAAAATCCATACAGGTAATGAAGATAATCAGGGTGATAAAAGGCTATCATTAGTCACCATCAGCAGTTACAAAACTATCCTTCCAGTAAGAATTATATGTTTTCTTCACTTCTAAATGTGATAGATAATCTACATCCAAGGATACAATGAGCTTGTTGTATCTTTTTGAATAATTGGGGTCACTGAAAGAGGATGAGATGTCTAATTAAGAGCTGATTAGATGAAAACCATGGAAACCAAGGGCTCCCACAGAATAGCAGACAAAATGTAATGAGGCAATAGGTACCAGAGCTGCCCCAAACAACTCCCACTGATCCTGTAGTCATTAAATGAGATTATTTAGGACAAAACATTCCTAATATTTTGTTTTTCTCTTTCTGGACTCGTAAATAGGATAATTACAGGTATTTTTGTGAATAATAACTTCTTAAGAGAACATGAACCCATGCAAAGAACCTTCCTTCTTGCCCATTCAATTCAACTAGCATTTATTAGCCATCTATTATGTGTCAGGCAATGCTAGGTTCTAGGAATACAAAGTTAAAAAAAAAAAAAGTTCCTTCCTTCAGGGAACTCATATCCTACTGTTTCATCATTAAACTATTGAGCCTATGGTAGGCACAATCACTAATCAAACCAAGGATCTGAGCTGACAGGCTAGTTGAGTGATTAAAATACCAAGTCCTAATAGAAAGCAAGTGCAAGACCTAGCAACCATCAGCAATCTTCAGGTAGGACTGGTATTGATGTTGAGTCCACCAGGTCTTTGTTACTCTGTCTTACCCAACCTGGGCTGCTGGATCAATTTAGAAAGGGAAAGTACAGAGCAGCAAAATGGAGGTGTGTGACATTCATTTTAGTTGTGGTTAAGATGTCAGTAGGGCATCAAGGGGGGAGGGAGTTGTCCATCAAGCAGTTGAAGATGATTATAGTTCCTTGAGAACTGTTTAATTTTTTAAACTGTGTATTTTCAATGCCAAGATGCTTAATAAATATGTTGTGATTGGTTGGTTAATTGATGAAGGACTAAAGTCTAAGAGAGAGATTAAAGTGGGATGAATAGATCTGGTACTCATCTTCAAAAATAGTTGAATCTTTGTAAAAGAGAGGATGAGGCTACTGCTAGGTGATACAATGTATAGAACACTGGGCTGGGAATCAGGAAGACTCATTTTCCTGAATTCAAATTGAGCCTTTGACACTTACTAGTGATATGATCTTGGGGCAAATCATTTAGCCTTGTTTGCCTCAATTTCTCATTTGTAAAATGAACTGAAGAAAAAAATGGCAAACCACTCTGGTATCTTTGCCTAGTAAACTTCAAATGGAGTCATGAAGAGCAGGATGTGTGAAAAATTATTAAACAATAACCAAAAAAGAAAGAAATAATGAAAGAAGAGACTATGGCTTAGAAAGGAGGGCATCCACTATTAGGAGGAGGGACAAGGATGATGAATTATGTTGCACAGCAAATAGAGCACTGAACTTGGAGTCTAAAGGTACTGAGTGTAAATTATGAGCTATAGGATTCAGGATAAGTCATTTAATCTCTGCAAGCCTCCGTTTCTTTATCTGTAAAATAGGGATAATGTTAACATGTACCTTTTACAGTTGTGAAAATCAAGTGAAACATCTATAACATGATTCCTATACTTTACATCAAAAGAGACATCATCATTGTTAATAATATTTTATAGTACATTAAGTTTTACAAAGCATTTTTCTTACAATAATAATCCTGTGTGAAAGGTAGTATATTATACTTATCTTATAGTTCTAGAAACTGAGGCCCATAGTCCCTAATTTTGTTTTGTTCAATCATTTCATTCTTGCCTGACTCTTTATGACCACATTTAAGGTTTTCTTGACAAAGATTCTGAAATGGCTTTCCATTTCTTTTCTCTCTTCTTTCCCTTTACAGATGAAGAAACTCAAGAAAAGAGGGTTAAGTGACTTGCCCATAGTCACAGCTAGAAAGACTCTGGAGTCAGATTTGAACTCAAGAAGATGAATCTTCCAGACTCCACAATCAGCACTCTATCCACCACACCACTGATCCGCTCCTACATTCCCCAACAAATGTGGTCAAAAGATAGGAATAGGAAGTTATTTAATAAAGAAATAAAAGCTATCAACAATATGAGAAAATTCTCTAAGTCACTAAAATTAAGCAAAATACAAATCAAAACAGCTCTGAGATGCTATCTCACAATCAAGAGATTGGCATAGATGAGAAAAGAAAAAATGGCAATTGTTGTAGGGGCTGGGGAAGAACAGGCACATATGTTTATGAATTCTGAATAACAGTTTGAAACTTTGGCCAAAAATTAAAACTATACATACCTTTGATTCAGTAATTAGGTATGTACCACCTCTACTGCAGTTCAAGGAGAAAAGGAAAAGACCCATCAGTACAAGAACATTTATAGTAATACTTTATTAGTATTATTATTGTGGCAAAAAACTGAAAACAAAATGTGTCCATATACTGGAAAATGATTGGACATATTATGGTATGTGAATACAATGGAATTTTTTTTACACACCAAGAAATGACGATTATGACAAATTCAGAGAAATAGAAAGTGTATGAATTAATGAAGAGTGAAATGAGTTAGCAGAATTAAAATAATTTATATGATGAACCCCAGTAATGTGAGAAAAAACAACAAAATTTAGCTAAAGTAGCAACGGATCAAGACTTCAAAAGACTGGTGATGAAACCTTGCTGTACTAGAGGTACAGAACCAGATGCATATTCTCATATGGTCTATCTCTTGATTTGTTTTGCTTGCACTGGGTGTCAGAATCCTTGAAGTCTTCGCTCTATCATTGACTAGCCATGTGGCCTTGGGGAAATCACAACTACAACTTTATATCTAAAATGGGGTAGTAATACCTATACTATAAATCTCATGGGGATTTGAGGAAAACACTTTGTGAATCTTGAAGTACATTTAATATGAGTATTATTAATGCTATGGATTCTATGTGGAGAAAGGAAGCATGCCCACTTCTCATAGACCTGTTAAAGAAATGAGTGAAATTATGAGTCTCCCCTACTAGTTCCTAAGCTTCAATTAGACCATTTACAAATTAGTTGATGTATTCATTTACTAATATAACAAATCTTATGTCTCATTGTATAATGATTCTTAATGAGATACAAAATGACTTTTTCAGTGGAAAATATGATTGATTTAAATCAGTGCTGCTACTTGGTCATATGGTCTTGCTTGCTGACTAGTAAAGGTGTCAGGTCACAAAATAAATATTTGATGGCGCAAACAGATGGATGGCACCCAGAAAAACAGGAACAAATTGAAATATGTTAACTCTTTGATGCCAGTAATCACACACAACATTAATTTTTTTCAAAAGTCTGTAGACAGATTCCATTTTAAAATGGTTAATGGTTACTTCAGGGAATTGGCAACCTCCGAGTCAGTTGTTGCTTGTGAAAGACACAGAAGAGAGGTTGTCTATTTATACAAACTAATCCTACAGTGACTATGTGCTAAGAGGCACTCTGCCTTGTACATACCCCTGGCTTTAGGAAGTCCATAAGCCTTGGTTTTGATTTGTTTGTGTTTCTTTTAAAATCCAAGATTCAGTCATTCTCTGTTACCCTCTCCATGTTGATTGCTCTGCAGTATATTAAACTCCTTGAAATTAATAACTTGAAGTCTGACACCACTATCTCTTCCTACAAAGATCTTGCTGTATTTTCATATAAAGTAAGAAAGTCCTTTTGAGGGTCTGAATTACTCCAAGGCAAAATTAACTAAAAATGTACAAGAGTTGGAGTGTACACAACAGTAAGTTCAACTCGCATGTTAAGGAAGTGGTATCAGAAGATCTTCAAACAGCTTAGATTTTAAAGGAAGTTCAGATACAGAGGAATTTTTTTTTTCTCTTCAACCTTGCACTTATTCCTCATGGTAAATCAATAAGTCCATGTGACATGTATACCAAGAGATTCTAGTCATTCAGGATTATCTTGACTTTACCAAGATGTTAGTTTATAGATAACTTATCAGGACAGGACATTAAATATTCCCATTGTGCTATCAGTAAAAAGATATTGTGTCCTTGTTAAGACTCTTTATTGTGTCCCAAAGAAAAGTGAGATAGAAGTCCACTCAGTAACTAAGATTAGAGGAGGGATATTGATGATGATGATGATGAAATCATTTAACTTCCAAAAGCCTAATTCTATGTAAATGTAAATGTAAAAATGGAGAAAAATACCTGTAGAACCTATGTTGTGAGGCTCAAATAAAACCAAAGGGGCAAAACATCTTACAAACCTTAAAATACATATTTTTTATTATTTAAAAAAATACCAATCCCAGGTATGCATTTCCTTTTGGGTCTAAGATAGAAAAGGAAAAGAAGGCATCCTTAATTAATGATAACAACTCATATATCTCAGACGCTTTATAATACACATTGCTTTGTACTCCAAAGTGCTTTATATACAATATTCTCATTTGATTCAATAACCCTTTGAGGTAGGTATTAAAAATGTTCTCACTTTATAGATTAAGAAACTAGGTCTAGAAAGATGTAGTGACTTGTCCAAAGGCACATGGCTACAAACTGAGTTCCAAGATTGGAACTTTGATTATCCAATAATAATTAGGAAATTCCTGATGAGGAACTTTATCAATAGAGATCTGGGGCACTGAGAAATTAAGGGACTTCCATAGTATTACTTAGCAAGCACAAGGTAGTGCTTTAGTGTACTTTTTGTTATATTTTGCTGCTTCTCCAACAGCACCAGACCATCATTACATCATTTGTGATTGGCTTTACTGGAAGGAAATGATCTGAAATGATAAATAAATGAGGTCTGAGTTGGCCCACCTGGCATTTGCCCTTATGGTACTTTTTATACAAAAGTCTCAAAATCATGATGAGATTTTAAATTTAATCAGTCAAAGAAAGGATCTTAGGGCCTCAAATTAGAGGGAGTATAAGATACCTTTTCTTAAATAAAAGCTTTAATATCTTCCCTCCTCTCAATTTGTTTTAAATGAATCATAACATCTGAGTCACTAACCATTCAAGGTATGTGAAGGTCTAGGAATCAGGCTTCAGAAATCAGGATAGAGATGTTCCATTGCTAAAGTAGATTAATAAAATCAGTATCTTTAAAACACTTTTTATGGATTTGATACCCTATTATATATAGCAGATGAAACAGATGATATGATACCTTCAAAGAGCTTGTGACCTAGTTAGGGAAGTAAAACTAACATAGAGGAAGACAGAAAATATTAGAAAAAAGATAGCATATAATTAGTGCAACCAACAAATGCTCTAAGAGTTTGATGGAAAGTGAGTTCAATGAAAGCTGGAATTATTGGAGAAAGTTTCACACATATCTGAGGGGGGAAGAGATGAAGAGCCATTCTAGGTGAAGGAATCCACTTAAGTGGAGGTACACTAAGTTTGTAAGACAGTGGGATCTATATGGGAAACAGAGGAAAACAGGAAATAATTTTGGATACCAGATAAGTGAAGAAATATTATGGAAGAACTTGAAAATCAAGCTGAATGTATAGTAAATATAATAAATAGGAAATCGAGAGACTTTGAACTTTAATCTTAACGTTATTAGCAAAGCCAATTCTCTTGCCCATTATCTGAGATCACAAAGATTGATTCAAGGGTTTCTTGATGATGTCAGTAAATCTATTTAAAAGTCAACCATTCTTTTAGTTATTCCCCACTTCTGCTCCAAACAATATAGCAGAAGGGGAAATGAATTCCAAAAGATAAATTCAAAAAACCAAATTGAATCATTAAAATTTTCTGAGGATGGAAACACAGACAAAACCAAGTTGACATGCTCTTTGGTATATTTGGAAATCTATATTCCAAACAATAGTTTGGTTTAATGTCTGCACTATTCCCATTTATAGTAGTGTTTTAATTAAGCTTTTCCTTCACCCTCTTGAAACCTGATTTTTGAGTGCCAAGATTTCATTCTGCTTTTAAATTATTTTTGCAAGAAGGTATTTGTAGATTCATTACAAGGACATATATTCCCAATTGTGACATCAAGAACTTCTGGCAAAAACAATTGAAAGGTCCTTATGTTTTATTTTGAAAATACATGTGTGGTAGAGTTATTAAATAATCCAACCATTCTGGAGAACAATTTGGAACTATGCCCAAAAGGCTATAAAACTGTGCAAATCCTTTGACCCAGCAGTGCCATTACTGAGTCTGTAATCCAAGAAAATCATAAAGGAGGGAAAAGGACCTATAGGTGCAAAAATGTTTGCAGCAGCGTATTTGGCAAAGAATTGGAAAATTAAGAGATGCCCATCAATTGAAGAATGGCTGAACAAATTGTAGTATTGTTCTATAAAAATGACGAACAAGCTGATTTTAGAAAGGTCTAGAAAGATTTACATGAACTGATGTTGAGTGAAACAAGAAGAACCAGGATACATTGTATACAATAACAGCAAGCATGTGCAATGGTCAATTATGAAAGACTTGGTTCTTCTCAACCGTTGAGTGGATCCGAAGTAATCCCAATAGACTTTGGGCAGAAAATGCCATGCAGAAAAAGAGCTAAGGAGATAGAATGTAAATCATCATATACTATATTCAATTCTGTTTTGTTTTTTCATCTCTCCCATGGCTCTCGCTTTCTGCTCTGATTTTTTTCTCCCAACATGATTCATAAAGCAATGTGTAGTAAAAATAAATAAATTTATCAGGAAAAAAAAGAAAATACATATGTGACCGACTGCTACTTTATCTTCTATACCCTTCGTGATATGGGATTGTGTAATATAATGGATAGAAAACCTGGATTGAATATTGTCTTTGTCACTAGTTATGTGACTTAGGACAAATCACATAATTTTTCTGGCCCTTGAATTTCTCATCTGTAAAATGAAGAAACTGGATTCAGTGACTTCTAAGGACCTTCCCAGCTCTAAAACTATTATTCTATGAACATTTATCTATCTGAATTAAATAATTTCTACAAACTTCTCTCATAAAATCAACACAATGGGCATTTTTTTTTTGATAATGTAGGATTAACCTCTACATATCATTAAACTATGATATATCAATCATATATTATGTGTAATTATGATTAGGAGATAAGAATTGATGTTAAATAATCTTCAAGATGACATGCCTTGTGGTATAACAGAGTTCTACTACAGTTCACATCAAATAAAATTAATGATAACATTATTCTCAATCAAAACCAGGAGTCTAATATAACTTATGGGAAATTTAAGCAAGACCTGTGGATGTTAACAATGTCCATTTAAAAAGTGAACATAAAATAGACAATCATAATAGAACTGAGAATTATTAATAGGCTATAAACAGTATCTTCTAATTTATAAAATGTCACTATTTTTATTTTATTATCATAAAGAGGCATATTTTCAACTGGATTATAACAAAATTACCACAGCTTATTTCAAAAGAAATATTTAATACAAGTTTTTTTTTTTTAGAAAATTAAATACATTTGTTTAAAAATTCTATCATGTAAACCGTAACAGAAGATGGGTTAAAATAATACTACACATTCCAGAACATAAATGCATATCTGTATGCCTTATATACATACACATTACTTTAGAATAAAAATGATCGTTCTTTCCAATATCATTCAGGTAACAAGAGCTCAATCAACAGATAATCCTGATTTGGCCAACTGCCTGCAGGTTTGGGTCCAGACCAATGATGATCTTCTCCTATTGCACTCAACAATCAACACTTCTTGGGACTTATCCTTTTCAGACTGGTGTTTTTTAAGAGTACCCTCTTTGATATGCCTGTCTGAGAAGTTAGGCAGTATTTACTATTCAAAGGGATAATTCCAGTGATGGCTAATATATTGATACGTAGATGAATAAATTCCTTCCAAGAAGAATTCGAGCTAATGAGAATACATTTTATTTTGCAGAAATGCATGTAAGAGCTTTCACTTTTCTTTAACTGGCAGCAACTCTGATGGCCTCTCTATAAGTTGTCATTTTTGACTGTATGTCATCCTGATTATCCTGAGTGCTTCATGTTCATGAATTCTCCCCCATCTCGAATTTAACTTTTCCAAGTTGAACCTGGAGCAATGGTATTTTCCATTCTTTTCATGCAGATAGGAAGTAGGACTAATGAAAAACAAAGAAAATCTGCTCCAAGGTGACTGGATATGATCAAGATAGTGGTTTTCCAAACATGATATAATAACATTAAAATTCTAGTGCTTCTCCTTGAGTATCTAGATCAGTTGAAAAGATTAAATACAGGATCTTTAAAGACTACTAAGCTAACCTTTTCAGACAATAACTGTTCATACAAGCTAGTAGAGCAATCATTTGTTATTATATTTAATTATTGCTTTTAAAAAAATATTTTAAAAGTGACTGGATTGGTTGGGAAGTTGTTCCTTTTGGATGTTTATGGGTCAAATCCCCAAACTTCCATTTTTGGCATTATTAAAAAATAAGCCCATGTGTCAGAATTTAGAGATGTCAGAGACTGACATTTGTCCATAATAAAGCACTTATTGTGGGGTAAATAACTGCTAAAATCACATGTATTTAAATAAGATTGGGAAGAATATAACTTACTATTAGCTCACATCACTTTTAACTCTTCAAAAAAAAAAAAAAAAGAGCATCAGCTCTACACTTTATACATTCGTTCCGATTGATACATTAACTGATGTTTTGTTTTAGAGATATAATCACAATCATATGCTATGGAAACATAAAATGAACTTTTTTGGCACAGAAAGTTCAGATAAAATATACAGTGCTACAATTGTGCAAAAATAGAACAGAGCAAAATTTGGAAAAGCAAACATTTAATGTTAAGTTTAATGAAACAATACACAATATTTTGAAAAGTGTTAATTACAATGGATTTTGTTGAGTATGAAAATGCTTATTTTCCTGGAAGGATCTTTAGCTCTAAGACCATGAAGATAGCTGAAAGATGTAAACACGGGGAAGAGAATAATGAGAAACAGGATCCTATAATTCAAAAAGAAACAAGAGGTAGCCCCTTAGCTCTGGCGGCTGAACAACTTTCAATGTGGGTAGAATATAGTGAAGGAAGCTTTGTCAATATTTTAAGAAGCCATATAGTGTGACCCAGTTTCACAGGTTTTTCACAGATTTCTGACTAGCTATTCCAATTGCTAAGTCACATGACATTAATAGTTTGTTTTATGGCAGGTGAGGAAATAATGGATACAGAGGCAAAAAATTCCCTTCCCTGAAAAGTGGGGACCAAAATCATTGCTACTGAATAAAGGCCTTAATATTTGCCCAAGAATGAGTGGGGGATGGGGTGGGGTTTCAATGATGGATTGAAAGTCATTCTCATAGGAGCATTCTCTAGGCTTCCACTATTGACTTCAAGTTTGCAGTAACTTTTTAAAAGATCACAGAAAGGGAACTGCATTAATATGCTAAAAGAAATGACTGAAAAGCTGAGCAAATTCACCAAAAGTTGTTAGTCAATGAGAAAATCAAGCAAACGAATCTGGGAGACTGTTGCTATACTGTTCTAGAATATGGCTGATTTATATGAAGAATTTCTTTATCTTTTACCTAACCTCTGAAATGTGTCCCATCTATAGTTGAGGGCAGAAGGGCTGAGGAAAGGAGAATGTAACAAGTCATATTGGCTGATTCCTAAATATAAAGCGTGATAGGATGGAAAACGACATGGGATAAGCCTGGGACTAACTAGTTAAAACTAGCCTTTATCTTTCATCGATACCTTGAAGATGATGACAGAACTCTGTCCTACCAAAGTTGAAGACTGAACCAAACCCCAGCCCTTTGACACTTCAAAGGTACCATACATTAATTTTTAGGCCTCTCTGTAACTAACCCCCCAGGTCTCCCTTTTGCTTTGTACATGGTCATCTGTGTAAAGAAATAGGACTTTTCAAGAAAGAATTTTTTTTCATTTAGTTTTGTTAGTGAATATCCATCTGTGTCCATAGTATTTACTCTTGTCCTAAGGCCAGGTAACTAACTATGGCTCCTTCTGAATCATAATAATAGCCTATTTATAAATTTGACCTGTGTAAACCAATAAGAAGTGAGACAGCCCCCCTTTCCAAGTAAAATTTGCTCTAATGTTATAATTGGCCATGGATAAGAACTCATTTGAATGAAGTTGCAGTCTATGGAATTATGCCAAGTTTCCTATAATCATGACTTTTAAATACTTGCCAATATTAATTCCTTCTCCTTGATTTACGACTTTCATTAGATTGTATAAGACCATATAATTTGTTTACAACATGTTTTGACAATCTTTGTGTAAATAAAAACCTAAATTTGACTGGTCTAGTTATTGTCAAACTATGTAATAACATAAAAATTACTTAGTAATCTTAACTTTCTTTACCAATTTATTCTCTTATTATGGACCAAGGTGGTATTATTTTATATGTATGTGTGTGCGTGCTTTCCTAAATAGTAGACTTGTTTTATATTCATGCAGAGAATATGTGCTTGGCAATGACAATTAGAATCATCTCCCCATAGATGATATTCTTATAAACTGTGGCCAAGGATGCCTGTTAGTATTGATGATAATAGTATTGATAATATCAGCTACATAGGTTCAGTTAAGCTATGCTACATAGCTTGTTCATTTAAGTGAACACCCAACAAGACTGACAATAACTGACCCTGATTTCACTAAATCAAACAACTCATAAACCATATTTTCCTTATTGAGAATGAATAAAATATGCTTTTCAACATAGTATTGAGATTTTTTTTTCACAGTCTTGAATTCTTTTGAATTAAAGATCAATACTAGAAGACTAATCTTGAAGAGTCCATAATCTCTCTACTGAATCCAAGGTAATCATAGCCAAGGAAATACCTTTAATTATCTCTTTTTGGTATATCTCTAACTTAAAAACAGAGAAAACATCCTTTTCAAAAAGGAACTTGTTCTTAAAAAGTCAACTGGATGCTTGGCTAAGGCCACCTATAACAATCCTTATGCAATTAGTAGTTTTTCATCTCTATTGTTCTTGAACAAAGAGTTGTAAAGATGGCTGCCTTTTGAAGAGCGGGGAGAACTGAAGTGGGAGATCGTCCTTTAAAAAAAAAACAAAAAACTTTTTTCTTTTTCAATTAATAAGCACTTATTTTCTCTCCCACCTTCTTCCCTGAGTTGAAAGAGATAATACTCTTAATGGCCTATATGTTCTATAGATTTTGACAAGGCAAAATTTAAAATATTCTTGGAGTGATTTTATCCATCTGTCCAATAGATTTGATGTGATCATATGGATCAGTGAAGAGCAAAACGAATATTAATTCTCCAGAACTGGTCAACACTTTTCTAAACTCTTCCTTCCTTCCTCTTCTACTTCCCTCCTTTTTCTCTCTGTCTCTCTTCCTTTCATCCATCATTATAAGCTACTTACAATACAGACCAGAACATCAGAGAAAGATGATATGGGAAGGAGTGAACCTATTGGCTCTAACATTAGGGCTGTGTCCTGGGAGGGAAGGACACAGCTTTATGATCTTAGGTTCAAAAGTGCCATTAGTATTCTTATGATCTGTGACCAGTGTGCATAAACTTATATTTTAGCTCTGTTTCTAAAGAAATCTATTGATTTGTTTCCTATTTGCTTCATTTTCTTACAATTCACCCAACCTCATATGAGGCAATGGGTGAGAGAATTCTGAAGTGTTAAGTGGATTGATATTTGCAGTGAATTATACATGATTCCAAAGTTAAGACTGTCTGTAGTTGCTGTAATTTTTGTGTCATGTGTTCCTTTGAGCTAAAATTAGCAGAAAATGATCTGTACATTAAAGATGATTCCAGAATTTCTACACAATCTTGAAACAGGGAGTTGGATGCTAATAGACAGAACAAGTGCAGTTTGGAACCCTAATGTTTTCCTTTGGGTCATCATGAACTGAATGATTTAAAAAAAAAAAATCTAAATATGGGAAAAGCAGGGAAAAAAATCACCCAGTGAAGATTGAAGCTAAAAAAGAACAGTGGTTTCAAAAATATGGACAACATGCGTAATTCTTTCCCTGTTTAGCATTTGTCTGCCTTGGCTGCTTGACGATGGGCAGACTTTTTTAGTGGGGGAGAATTATGATGAGATGTTTGAAGATGAACACAGATTTACACTGTAAGCAAATTTTAAGTCAACCACTCCCCCAAAAACAAGGGGAAAAAAGACTTGTCAATCAACATTTGGGTTTTTATATGTATCTTAACCACTAGAAATAAAATATTTTCTCTACCTAACAAGATATGGGAGCTATCCAAAGATATTTAAAATGACCCTTCCTGTTGGCACCTGGCTTTTTCTGAGATGTTATTCTTTACCACTTCAAAGTGGGGTTTGTAAACAGAGCCACCAAATTGTTAACAAGAAAACCTTCAAAATAACCAATATATAATAAACCAAAAACAAGATACAGGATCAAACTGAAATACAGGGTTACTTTGGCTTTTAAACTATCTCTGTTTATGTAACTTACAGATACGTTCAACCCTAGATGTTCAAAGCAATCTTCCATGGAGTACTAGGGACAAATGTTCCTATGACTGATAATTCAATGTTCCTGATAAATGGCCCCTGGGATTCTCCTGCTATGATGGAGTATGCATATTGCCAGGGAAGATAATTTGGTGGAGAACCAAAATAATATTTTGTTTCAAGGGTAGGGCTTGATCACTCTGTCTCTGTCTCTGTCTGTCTCTCTCCTGTTGCTCCCCCAGCATTAACCCCTCCCTTACATTCTGTCTATTCTTGACACATTCTAAAATCCCAGAAAGCCAACAATAAGGTGATCTATTGATACTTGGGTTTTGGGGTTGTTGTTGTTTTGATCTATTAATTAAATCTAAGTCCTAATTTCTTCTATATAATTTAACCTTGTGTGAATCACTTGAATGGAGGGTTCCTATAATAATTATTTAAGTCTTAGGCTTTACCTCCTTCCAGGGCAACAATCAAAATATCCCCAGTGACTTTTTTTTTTTTTTTTTTTAAGTTACAGAAGAAAGAAGTCCTAACTATCTCTTGGGAAATACCTGGTAGTGACAAAGAAAGAACTTCTTTTAAGAGATGGAAGTTTCTCCTAAATCTTTGCCTCCTGACACATACTAGATGCTTAATAAAAGTTTACTGACTATATTTCAAATTGTCTGCAGACTGAGTGCAGTGCTAGTCTTTTAATAATTACCATTCCCATATTTTTACATGATTATGACACTTCCTGTTGGTGTCTTCTATCTCAGAACCACAAACTCATTCACCTTTCTTCACAAATCTGCTTTCCAGCCCATTCTGTACTTCTGGACCAGCTTTAATTTCTGAAGCTTCCAGCTTAAAACTGATCTCCATGGCTATGGAGGGTAGTGGGAGGATTATCTCATGATTTTTTTAGGATGTATTGATTTATTCTTTGTGTATTTTGGCATCATATTGACTCACAGCATTATGAGACTGTCATTTAAATACAGAGCACCATGAAAATAAAGTTATATTTGGTTGATGGAGGTTACATTTCTTTGTTTTTGGTCCTTTTTCCCCAACTGTTGAGGCCATACATGAAATTCTTTTCTTTTTCCCCCAAGTTCCAGGTAGGTGATACCACTTTGGAGTTAATGTTCTCTTTCCCTAATTTGATATCTAAACCAAATGTGTTTTCAATGATGGGAAAACAAGGAAGGGTCTCCAAATGAAAATATGGCAGGGGAAAATCTACCAAAAACACCTACTTTTAGAAAAAGAGGGGGAAAAACAAATCATGATTTTGTGGGAAGGGAAGAAAGGTGAATAATGAGGGCCAAAAATATTTAGGTCCTAAATAGCTAGTGAGATGAGCAGTATGGTATAGAAGCCCAGGAACTCAACTCCTAACTGATTTTTTCAGCCTCTGAGTTACCCTAAGGCACAAGATATATTTTTTTCTACAAAGATCGAGTCTTTTTTGCCATTTCTAACCTATCTCATATGTTGAATGACAAAAGAATGCCCAAAAAGGCTTCAGTTTTAATGCTATAGAGGATTTCTGTAACAGCCAAGTTGACAACCTGTCATGGGACCCAACAAAAGGCTCAAAACTCCATTCAAGGTTGGATTACCTTGGTATTAACTTTCTTATTAAACTGTTCAGTCTTATTTGGGGAAAGACCTATATTTAGGGCTGTTCCCCAATCTGTGGCAAAAACAAAGGAATTATTTTAAAAACAAAAAGCCAACAAAATCTTGGACTTACTGGGCTCTTCCCCAAAGGAGTCATAAGAAATATACCATTAGAAAAGAGATGCCTGGAAAAAGCTATTTAGGTCACTTGTACTATTCTGCGTGATGTATTTTTAACATACATAGAGAGCCCCCAAATGATAGCAAAGAGCCTATGGGTAGTAGTTACATAGAAAAAACAAAATAACAGTCATCCTATTTCCCCCCAAAGGAAAAAAGTCAAAGGTTGTTTTCAATCATAGCTTTCTGACAAAGTGAAAAAAATCTCAGTTGTGCACCTCAGAAACAAAAGCATTTGGTCTCTTGACCTGGTGCTCCTTGCACCTCCCACCTGCTGCATCATGTTCTCCTGCAAGAGGCCAAGGGCAGTGAATTTCAGATTGCCTGGGACAGGCACAGCTGGGAAAATTTGAATGCAAATAGGCAGCAGTCAAGGGGAAATCAGTTACAATGCTACTGCATCTCCAGGTGAGGAACCTTTTTCTTAAGAACAATGAGCACGTGCTGCCTTCTGGGTGACCTATTTAATCAGAGTGAGAAACCACGGTGTGGATGGTGTCCTTTTTCCAGGATTAATGTAGCATGACTGATTTTTCCTCTGAGGCTAAGGAGCCAGCTGCCTCAGAGAGGTCAGAAGCACTGGGCCAGTTTGAAAAGTACACAGCACCAGCATCTGGAAGCCTACAAAAGGATCAGAGGTCACCACTCTGTGGTTCCACATTGCGGGGCTCTCTCGGATGATTCCGGGATAACTTAGGGAAGCGTGAAGCCACTCTGGTCCGATTGTTTTTGCTCACTTGATCTCCAGGAGGTGTAATGTCACTGCAATACAGAAAGAGAATGGTTATATATTTACAGAGAATTAGTCATTCATTCCAGGTCTTCATATGCAAAGAGTATACCATGATTCCGACTGCCTGATATAGAAATATGTTATAATCTAAAACCAGCTATCAAGACAATAATAGTAACTTTTATCTGAATAGGTCTTTAAAGATCTTCAAAAACAACTTCCTCACAAAAACCTTAGGAAGTACGCAATTTAAGTATGGTTCCCATTTATAGATGACAAAACATTCTCAGAAAGGTAAGACCCCTTGCTGGTAATATCTCACAGATAGAAGAGTATACTAGAATTCAGATTCAAGTCACTTTGGAATAAGTCTAATCCTTTCTTCACTGTTCCATACTGTCTCTCTACTTACCAGTCCAACTATACCTTAACCTTTATCTAAAGTACATTCAAAGTATTTGTGAAGTACATTATTTTATTTGCAAAACAAGCTTTGTACAAATGGAGCTTCAAGAAAATGTATCCAATCCCTGGAGAGACTTACATGAACTGATGCTAAGAGAAGTTGATGTGGGTTGAGGTCCCTTTAAGATTCCTTTCTGATTCCCAACCCCCCATGGCTGAAGAAGCTAGGATCTTTGATTCACAAATCCTGGTCAAAAAGCACCCTTTTGAATTCCAATAATATCCGGGCTTTCTCAGCCCCCACCAGATTTGAGCTAACTTGGGCTTTCCCAGTCCCCCACTATCTGCTCAGGTTTCCCCAACCCCCACAAACAGCTTCTTCCTTATCTAAAAACCCATTGAATTCTATTCAATGCTAACCCTGGCCAAAACCAGCCAGGAGCCTGGGACTGCCCTCACCTTCTAGATCACCAAGAGCTCCCATTATAAAAAGGGGCAACTCTGGAGTTCACTCTTTGCAGGAGCCCTAAAACATGGTATCCTTCTGGCCATGTAAGGGTCCGCCCAGCAACCAACTCTGGCCCTGGCATCTTTCTACCTTTACCCTTACTTCCAAACCCCAAATAAACATTTTTTTTTTATCAATCTAGGTTTTCGGGCCTGTAAATTCCTTTACTGTCACTATTCCATTTTGCTGTCACTAAGCTATCTTTGCGCCAAACCAAAAGCGGATCCCCCTTTCCTAACTCTCATCAAAGTGAGTAGAACCAAAAGAACATTGTATATAGTAACAAGAAGATATGATGATCAACTATGATGGACTTGGTTCTTTGATTGTGATGGTGATCCTGGTCAATTCCAACAGACTTGTGATTGAGAGACCCATATTCACATGTTACACCCTATGGACTACTCTAACCTGGTAGATCCCCTCTGAGCTACTCTTAATGCCCGTCCGTTGATGGCGCAGCTAGACCACACTTACCCATCTTTGGGCATCAACCCGGATCCCATAGAGACAGACCACCAGAAGGTAAAGATGAAGTGAAAGAGAACTTTATTCTGAGATAGCACATATTTATACCCCACTGATGATATGGGGGAAGGGGGAAGTCCTCTAGGAACCTGGCATAATGGGATAGGCCCGAGAAGGAGAGAGGCGTGCTAGGCTTTGAGAGCACTAAGGAGGGAGGCGTGGTACCTGGAATCTGACACCGCCTCATGGGGTTGTGCCCCACCTCCACATAGGACTCGCCTGCGCCTCAGAACCTCTCATCCCTCAGGTCCTCCCACATGCCTTGAACTGCATTCCTTGCTTCTAGAGGCTTTTTAACCCTTACATTCACACACATACATACTCCTACATGCATCCATAGATACATAACACACATTTATACATACACATTATTTACACATAGACAGCATCTAAAACAATATTAATATGGCTGATATATAAATTTCTCTCTTGATTGAAACTTTTAACTTTGAGATCAATAGTTACTTGCTCTATTTTTTCCTAATAAATTCTATTTCTTATCCTTGTTAATGTGTTTGTACATATCTCTCATTTCCTATCCCTGATGACTTTTCTACATTAGTAATGTGTGCATGTGCATACTTGTTTCACAATTAACCCATTCCCAATGTGAATAGGTTTTCAAAACTACCAACTCTCCTCCCACATCTAAGGCCTCTGTGGTCAATTTTTCCTCTGTACTTAATTCACATAGCATAATTACTATTTTTACTTTTTCCTAAATAGTTTTGCTTTTGAGAATTCTTATTCATCTCTGCCCTAATCTTTCTTAGGAACCCCCCAATTATTATCAATTTTAGACATATGATTTACATTTACATATAAAACATAAACAGATTGTTCTTGTTGAGTTACTTGAAATTAGTCTTTGATTTTTGGTTCTTAATGTTAAATTTTCTATTAAGTTCAGGTTTGAGACAATGCTGAAAATATGTGAGTTCAATGAATGTCCATTTTTTTTCATTCAATATTATGCTTAATTTTGCTGGATATTTTTGGCAGCAGGCTAGTTTTTTTAGACTGTTGATATATCATATTCCTGGGCCTGCAGTCTTTTATTGTATCTGCTGATAAATCCTGTTCAATTCTAATTGTAACTCCAGCATATTTGAATTGGGTTTGTTTGTTTCTTGTAAAATTTTCTCTTTGATCTGAGGGAGTTGAAATTTAGCAACAATGTTGCTATGTGCTTTCTTGGTAGAATCTCTTTGAGGTGGTGATGAGTGGTTTTTTTTTTTCTATTTTTCCCTCTTGTCCTACTATTTTAGGACATTTTTCTTTGATTATTTCTTAGATTATTGTATCAATGTTCTTTTTTTTTTTTTGCCATAGCTTTCAGATGATCCAATTATTCTTATATTTCTCTTTTTCTCTTCTCCAGATTTGCTGTTTTCCTTATATTTCACATTTTCCTACTTTTTTTATTCTTTATATTTTGCTTTGTTATTTCTTGATCTCTTATAGCTTCACTGGCTTCCCCTTGCCCAATTCTAATTTTCAAAGAATTATTTTCTTCTTTAAGAATCTAGTATTCCATTTCTAGTTCGTTGACTTTCCTTTCATAATGTTCTTATTTTATTATTATTTTTTTTTCCCTCAATCTCTCTCATTTGATTTTTAAAGTCTTTTTTTTGGCTACTTCCCCAAAAATAATTTATAGAACTCAATTAACATTCTTCTTTAGAGAAGGAGAAGTTTGTTTGTTTTTTAACTTCAAGGTCTTCCTCTGAAGATGAATCCCAGTTTTCCCTATTCCCATAGTAACTTATTATGGTTGGGTTCTTTCCCCTTTGCCTCCTCATTTTTGTTTTTTAATGAAAACTTATTAGTGTAACCATCTCTAATCTTAGGGTGGGGGAGATGCTGCCTCTGACTTGCCGTCAGCTTTCCTCCCTGACTTGAAACGGCAAACTAAAGCTCTACTTTCCTGCAAATGCCCACAGCCCAAAATGTCACTGCCCCCACTGCTTTTGCATTCCCCATGTATACTAGCTCCTTCTCATTCAATGCCGTGTCTCCACAGCACAGCTGGGCCTGGTGTTCTTTATCAGCAAAGGTTCCTTCCATCTTCTTGGGCTCAGACTTATGATTCCCCACATTGTCTAAGAGGTTCCTGTGGTTGAGTTGAGACTACTTCAAAACCCTGCTAGCTCCAGAGCTTCCAACTTGCTTGAATTAATGTGATACAATTTCTTAAATCTAATTTATGCACAATTCTTCAGATGAACAGTCAATGTTTACACTGCTGTGCTTCAGGTCATAAGACACAAGTTCAAGGCTATTCTCTTAAACATATGGTGACTGCTACTGGGGAAAAGTTGTTTAACCTAAGTCTCAGGGTCTTCATCTGTACTACCTACCCCACAGAATCTATTCAAGAAAAAATGCTTTGTAAATCATGAATCATGCTAAATTATTAATACTATTATCATTCTATTTTAAGTTTTATTATAGATTGGCAGAAAAAACCAACCCTGCTGAAGACGTAGTCCCCTAGAAGGAGAGGAAGTAGTCACTCTTACTAGTACCTTTCCTCTCACTCTAATGGAAGCCCAAAACCCTGAATCCAAGTTTAAGAGCAGTAGCAACCTCTAGCCACAGAAATTACTTCAAGAAAAACATTTGCAGTCCTCATTGAGAGAATGCAACTCTTGTGATATAAAGTACCTGTCATTTTTGCCATTACCAACAATAATAATCTACCAATTGCCACTAATGGGCATGTAAGCCCAAGAGCTTTGGAAGCAGCAGAATTTCCTAGACTGCTGCCCTGGGTTCTAGACTGTTTTTGTTTTTGTGTTCCTTTCATTAAGCAGATGCTTGTGATAAGTATTCATTAATTGATGACTGTAGGTTTTAAAAAATTATCCCCTTTGATAAGTTTTATCCCGTTTTCTAAGTTATACATACCTGACCCAAGTGTAGGGACTCTTTCCTGAAGAAGACTGCTGTAAATCCTAGAATCAATATCACTGCATCCCAATATCCCAGGGTAGAGGTTTTTTAGAAGCAAAGATATTAGAGAAAGGATTTGGAATTGCAGAAGGCAAAATGACACTGGGACTAAAACAGCAATTTACAATAATGTATGGGCAGCTAAGTGAAATAACATAGGTTTTCTTGATTTCAAGTCAGGTGCTCTAAGTTCAAATCTGCCACAGATAGTTACTAGCTATATGAGCATGGGCATGTCACTTAACCCTGTTTGCTTCAGTATCCTCATCTAGAAAATGATCAGGAGAAAGAAATGGCAAACCATTTCAGTATCTTTGCCAAGGAAATGTGATGGACAGTGATATCCAGCTCTGAAAAGTCTGAATGATAACAAAAGGAACAATCTGTGGGGCAAGGGAGATGGGAGAAGAAAAGAGGCACTACAAGTCCCTGGATTGTCTTCAGAAGACCATAACTATTAATACCCAGACTATAACTTTCTAAAGGTCTATTCTTATTCTTTGTTCTTGAAAGATGTCTTTATTACCAGCTGAAATCCAGGGAATTTAAATTCAATAATTATCTTCTCCCTCAAATCCGGTTTATTATATAGGGTTTCCTATGTTCAGGATTTCTTTTTCTCAAGATGTAAGGAAAGGTGATTAAGAATTCTATCTTTAGGTTCCTACTCTCACAAACCCAACCATCAATGAAATTAAGAGGCTGGAGAAGATGAGCTTTTAGAACTAGGTTATTAGGTGCCAATATTTTATCACTCTATGAGAACAGCGTGCCTTTTGGAGTCTGAATATATAACAATGAAGGGATACTTCAGTAGCCAGTGTTTTGGTCTCCACTAGGGCTGTGCTACAGTTAAAATCCAAAGTTAATAAAACCTGGATGCTTGCCTCTTAAGAGGCTGCTTTCAAAAGAAAGCAAATTTGGTGGGGGGTTTTGCCTACAGTCACCATTAGCTCTAAAACATCGAAATAATTATGGCTTCTTCTACTTCTAAAACCAAAGGTAGGAAGGTGAGGAAGCATGTTGACAACATCATTCTAAACAGCATTTATATACTTAAAATGTTGGCAGTAAAGAAAATGCTTTGCTGGAGGCATTGCGGAGTTTGGTAGCTATGTGGCTCTTTTTGCAGAGTAGTGCCTCATTTAAAATGACAGCTTTAAATAAGAGATATTGATTTTTAGCTAAGGTTCACTAAAGGCCTCAATACATCACTAACTCTTCCATATTTAAGTAGAGCACGTATGTCCTCTGTATGAAATTCTTATCCTTCACAATACTTGTTAGATGCAGCTGTGCACCAGTGAGACTTTAAAATGACAATGTCATTTCGTAGCTCACTTTATCAATACAAATCAAGCCACCATAAAAAAGCTCCTAACCATGGTTGTGTGCCAGTGCTCTCAGAGTCGATTTCTGAGGCTTCTTCAGTATTTTCTTAAGAACAGTTTTGTAGTCCAAACCCCTTTGGAGGAGGATTAACAAGGTTAAATAATAAAAAGTTCCAAACATTGGTTTCAATTAAATTTCAGCTCTGCATTTTGTCCTGATAGCGTGGATTTCTTCTTCATGAAAAGGGAATAATTATCAATAGTGGCATAATCCCCACAAGGAATGTTTTCTGTTTCTACAAATCTACCTCCAATAAGCTTCAAGCTCTGATTGGAGTCAACACTGTTGCTGGATGGAGAGGAACATAGGGAGGAAGGGGGAAAGAGAAATTAACTGTTTGTCATATTAAAGTCCCAGAAGGTAAATGTCCATCCTTTTTCTCCCCAATGAGAGTGGCAGTGCTGCTAAAAACCAGTCTTTCTGGTTCAGGCTTGACCTTGCAATTATGCAAGATTCCCAGAGTGGTATGGTCTGAGTCCCGCCCCATAGTTCCATCTGAAAACATCCCTCCATTTAGGTCAGAAAATCCCAACACCACTGACTCAAAGGGTCACAGAATCTTAAAAATCACATTGCCTAACCTTCTCCCCATTTTATAAACAAGAACATTAGGATTTTATATATGACTTCTTAAAGAAAATGCAAGTTAACCAAATAATCAAGACTAGAATCCAAATTTTATGATCCTAATTCGACTCCTTTCAGCTCTCCTTTTTGTGGAGCACTGATTTCCTTGAATATGTAAATAATTGAGACTCATAATACTTTAAATTCCAAATTCTAGAGTAGGAATGAGTTTTTGATCATTTTTTCTCTAAGAGGAGAAACTAGAGTAATAAGAAAACACCAAGTGCTTTATATGAGGGAGTGATGAAAGTGATGTTGTTGGGAAATGTGTAGAGGATGGTTGAATATAAACTGTCTAGCAAATAGTTGTGCCAAAGGATATTGCCTATTTGGCTGGTTTCACTCACAAAAAATTGTCCTTAAGATGAAGTCCCAAGTAATTCATTCTTTGTATTTATTGTCAGCACCTAGCACAGTGTGTGGTACACAGTAGGCTACTGATAAATAAGTTCCTACTGTAAAAATGGGTTCCAGAGGATCCAAACAAACAACAAAGTCTAAGGTAAGGATAATTCTTGGCTTGTTGGTTTTGGCTATTACCTTCTGAGCCAAAAACCTGTTGTGAAAAAAAATCTTTTTACTAATACAACTTCTTGAATGTGTCCCCTAAATGTCAAGAATTTGTCACCTGTTGCACTTAACTCCTAGATCTCTGAATCTATGGGAGTTGCAATATTAAAGTACAATGTCTGGTCCTAAGTAAATGTTTATTGATTGGTTAGAGATGCCCAAGATGTTTCTTACTTCTTTGGTATGCATCTTGCACTTAAGTCTCCCATTCTCTTTGGAATTTCTTTAAAAAGCTTGTCTGGCAGGTAGTTTCTGGGAGCATCCCTAGCATCCATGCTCACTAGGAGCCTATTCGAATGTCACTCTTCTAACGTCCTTTTCTTTTCTCTTGCCATAGGTTGAATGAAGCAAGCTGTGGCAATCAATTTTTTGTTCCTATCAGGTCAGTGCTCAGTCTGTAAACATTCTTGCATTACTTGGCCCTGCATCCTTTTTAGAAAGCTATTCAGTTTTATTGATCTTTTTCTCCTCCTTGCAACCACCAGGGTCTCACAGTGTCAATGTCTGTCTGAGTGGCAACTGCAGAGAGTACTTGAAAGTAATTGCTCTTTTTAATAAGCTTTGGGTCTTTACTCCCTGTCATTGGCATGTATATGAAATTGATCCAAATGATCTAAATTGTCTGACAGTGAGACTACTACTCAAGAAAAGAAGTTTGCTTTCCATTTCACTTATGAACTGGGATTTGAGAGGTAGTCAAATTTTCCATTCAACAGAAGAGTTTTCTTATTTTCAGGGCTACTGTTTATCATGTGAAATCATTATTTTTCCTTCACTGAAATCTGATCTCTCTTCTGAAGAAAAGACTTAAGCAAAACCCTATAACTTCCATCACTGACTCAACTGAATTCCACATGTTTGTAAATACTTTTTACAAGTCAAATATTTTGGCAAGTGAAAGGCAAAAAGAAATCCTGAATTGAGTCTTTTTAGGGAAAAAAATAGACCTTATTTATGGCTTAGCAGTAATTGGGAAGCCTCTGGAACTGCAGGTATGGTATTCAATCAACCCAAAAAAAAAAAAAAAAAAAAAGGTATTGCTTACTATTAAGCATACTATGAATGTATAGTTGGCCAAGGTGCACAACTTATTTGGGAAATAGGAGTAAACAATATATACCCAAATGGCAACTGGAGAATTAGAAAAGGCATCCCCAAGAGATAGTACTTGTTAAATTTTGGATAGTTAAATTTTGGAAAAAAAGTCATTAATATCAAAAGGCAGGAGAAGAGAGGGTATATTTCAGGTTTGATTGACAGCCTGTACAAAGACACAGAGATGGAATGTTATACATAAGGGAAAGCAAATGGGCTTGTTTGGCCTTAAGTATAAGGTATGTGAAGAGGAGTCACATGTAATCTGCTGAAAAGGTAAGCTGGAGCCAGATGGTAAAGAGCTTTAAATGCTAATCAGAGAATAATATAGTATTTTATTCTCACTAAAGCCTCTCAAGTTCTATGAGGTAGGGCATGACTATGGTCAGCCCTGTGCTTTAGGGTAAGACGCTGGTAAGAAACAGATTCCTACTAATGAGAAACCGACCTAGCAAATCACAAATTAACATTATCTATGTTGTGTTTTTATTTATTTTGGTTTTTTATTAATTTTAATTTGGTTCCAGCTGTACTCAGGAATTTTGCAGTTTGCTGCTGCCAGTTTAATATCTTTGCTTTCAGGATATTAATTTAACCAGCCATGAGGAAGGAAAAACTGGAGAGCAGAAAGGTTGGATCAGAGGCCATTCAAGAGACTGCTGAAAGTCTAGGGAAGAGTTGAGGAAGGTGTGAACTTGGGTGGTGGCCACTTAATTGGGGAGAGAGAGAAGCACAATGATTTCATTGCTCCTTGAGCATTTGTCCTATGAAGAATTAGAGCACCTATATGATATGGTGACTTATAGTTTTGTGACCCTTAATGATAATTCAGGAGAGATGACGTTCTCAGGGGCTCCCCACAGAGGAGGGCTTATTTTTGTCTAGGATTCACCTCCTTTTCTTTTTCTTTTTAGATTATATATGTATATTCTTTTTTTTTTTTTTTTTTTTTTTTTTTTTAACATATTTCTATATGAAGTCATGTTGGGAGAGAAAAACCAGGACAAAAGGAAAAAACAGATGGAAAAAAAAAATAGTAAAGAAAAATGAAAATGGTATGCTTTGATCCACATGCAATCTCTATAATTCTCTCTCTCTGGATGCAGATGGCATTTTCTATTACAATTCTATTAGAATTGCTTTGGAAGAGCTAAGTCCATCACAGTTGAGCATCACATAATCTTGTTGTTACTGTGTATAATGTTCCTTGCTTCTGGTCTCTTCACCCAGCATCAGTTCATGTAAGTCTTTCCAGGCTTTTCTGAAATCAGTCTTTATAGATCATTTCTTATAGAACAATAATATTCCATAACATTCATATACCATAACTTATTCAGCCATTTTCAAAGTGATGGGCATCTACTCAGTTTCCAATTTCTTGGCACTACAAAAAGGGCTGCCACAAACATTTTTGTATAGGTGGGTCCTTTTCCCTCTTATGATCTCTTTGGGATATAGTCCCAGTAGTGCTATTTCAGTTCCTTTTCTTTATAGGCAGAAATCTTCATTTTGACATGGAGGTTGAAACTAATAGCTCATAATGAGATTGGGGATTACCTGGAAATTCACTTCATAAAGAGTCACCAGCTCTTTATGAGTCTCTGTTTCCTCATATACAAAATGATGTGAATAGACAAAGATTTTTCTAAGCTTTAAATCCTAATATACTATTTTGTTTTTCCTAAAACTGAATATCAGAGAGAGTAGGACTAGCCAAACAACACAGAATTTGGGCAGGATGCCTGTTCACAGCTGGTTATTATATAAAGTGTGCTTTGAGGCTGGCCACAAGTAAAAACAACAAAAACAAAAACAAAAAACAACTTAGCTAGGTGTTCTGCTCAGAGCCTTTTTTTTTTTTCTGGTGACCCTAGTAATGCCTACCTCCCCAGGCTAATCAGTAATCTTTTTAATAGTTTCTACAATGGCTTTAAAAAAAAAAAAAAAAAAAAAAAAAAAAAGTTTTATTCCACAAATGGCTGTTGCCTTTGGAAATATTTATCTTTAGTGCCACTTTGGAGTTCCATGGGTCATTTCATAAATACACACAGAGGGAACACAGCAATATTCTGCAGCCACCCATCAAAGATTAATAGCCAGTGAGGAAGAAAACAGCAACATGGAAACTGGAAAGAAATATTGGAGTGCCTTAATGGCTCTCCTATTTAAAACAAATCTTATGTCAGATTGTTCTAATCTGTCTTGTTGAGTATTTTGAGGTTCAGAAGTTTAACACATACTTGCCTTCCATAACCTGCCAAGACTTTATACTGATTGTGTAACTGTGACAAGCAGAGTTTCCACTGGCCTTGTAACCTGTCTCAATTGTTTATTAAAGATATTTGATAATTTGCTTCAAAATCCTGCTATCTATAAAGAGAGGTTCAGTGTTGACAAAAAACAGGATTACATTAAACTCAGGATGGGAGTCATAATTCTTGTTTCTTCTGTATTGCTGCTAAAAACAAAACAAAACAAAAACCTCAAACCATAGCTCCAATAAATTTTCTGCAATTTGGCAATGTATTTACTTGTATTCCACCAATAAAATGATAATTGATATTTATAATAATAATGACCATGAACCCATAGCAAGGATTTTAGGTGACTTCTGAATTACTGAAGGGAAATTAAATGATCTTTAGTCTATTTTAGTTTTAATTAAATATTTTGTTGTATTTAAATTATTTGTAAATTTGTAATCTATTGTAGACTATCTATGGTAACTTCATCATGAAGAAGATTTGAATAAAATCTGAATTCCTTAGCATACCAGTAAAGATCCTCCATAATTTAGCTGTAACCTCATATAAAATATTGTGTGTGTGTGTGTGTGTGTGTGTGTGTTTCCTATTAATCTTAGTATTTAAAGCAAGAATTCTTAATGTAGGATTCACATCCCCTCAAGGGGATCCTGAATAGATTTTAGGAGCTCCATGAAACTGGATGGTGTTTAAAAAACAAACAAACAAAAAACCCTTATTTTTTACTAATCTATAACTGAAATTTACAAATTCCTTCAATTATGAGTCTTTTTTTAAAAAAGCTATTCTAAGAAAATTCGGAGGCTTTACCAGAATGCTAAAAAGGTCTATCACAAAAAAAGTTAAAACCCCTAGTCCAAAAGAAATCATTAACTAATTTTTTTCAATAAATGCTGCATATCTTAAAGTGAATGGCATATACACAGCAATGGACTGATCCAAGACAATTCCAAGACTCATAATAGAAAATGCTATCCACATCCAGAGATGGGAAATCTGAATGCAGGTCAAAGCATACTATTTTCACCCTTCCCCCTCCCCCAGGTTTTCTCTTTTGTTCTGTCTTCTTTCATAACATGACTAATATGAAAATATGTTTAATATGATTGCACATGTATAACCTATTCAGATTGCTTGCTGCCTTGGGGAAAGGGAAGGGAGAAAAATCTGGAACATAAATCTTACACAAAAAATTAATACTGAAAGCTATCTATATGTAATTAGGAAAAATAAAATACTATTAACAAAAATTAATAAAGTAACCATGCTACAACCCAACATGAGTGATTTAGTTTACATACATGAAAGTAAAAATAGTGGACAAATTACACAGAACAAAAGGAAAAAGAAAAAGGATGGAAGGAAGAGATCTAATGGAGATACTTAGGAGATAAACTTGAAAATGTTCATTTTTATGGCCTTTTGTTTTTATTCCACAGTCCTTCACTTAATGATAACATTAACACTTCAATTTAACAAAGCCAATCAATACAGAAATTCATTTTATATCTGACAACACAGACCCCATTCTATACTTGTAACACCCATATCTTTTGAGATGAAGCAAGTATGTTTCCTTAACAAACTGAGGAAATAGAATTTCAGTCTATGATAAAATACTGGTTTTATTTATGACAGATTCAAAGTTCAAAATACTAATATTTATCTGATAAATATTTAAATATTTAAAAGAAATATCTAATATTTCTTTCTTCTCTCATTTCAACAATTTTAGCCACACCTAAGAACCATTTTTTAAAAATCTACAACCAAATAATTGTTTGGTTGACTTGTTGTTAAATGTTGACTTAATTTTTTTGTAGTTATAAAGCACTTCACTTACATTTTCTCATTTGATGTTCTCAACAATCCTATGAGTTTAGCAATAGCAAAATTCTTATCCCCAGTTTGCAAATATACAAACTGAGGCTATGTATCTTTTCCAATATTGTTATGTATTCAGTGGCTGAATTAGAACTCAACTTTTGATCTTCCAACTTTTAAATTCAGTGTTCTTTCTACTGTTCCAGATTGTCTCCTGTGATAGCAAGGAAGCTATGATTCCATAGACTACTCTGCTCCTCCTCCCCAGTCCCTACTCCCATCATCCCCACCAGCATTCCTGAAACAACACTGACCTCAGTAAAGCAGAGGTTTTTATTACAAAGGGAGAGAAGTTTCCTACTCAACAAAAATAGGGATCAGCATATGAGCAAAAGAGTGCCACCAAATCTGAGGCATTCTGATGAAGCCCCATTTGGTTTTCACAGAAAACAGATTCCAGAATATTTTCTCATATGGGTCTGGAGATAAGAAATATATTCTTCTTTTGCTAAGCTCATCAGTAAAGTTTAAACCAAGTTTTCTTTGTCCATGTACTCACGCGCACACATACATACATACATACATATACACACAACCTATTTTTCAAAAACAGCATTAGCCTAGTTATGGGGGAATGCCCAGATGCTTAAGTGCCACACAACCATATAGATATTCAATAATGGCTAGAGTCAAACAGGCAGAATCTATTTGTGTGATTGATTTAGGGACCAAAAAGATCAGCAGTTCAAAAAATTCTCTCTATCCCTTCACTGGTCCAGTCATAGGTTGCTATTATTTTTTTAATTTCACACACATTTGGGTGAGAGATCCCGTTAAAATACAGTTAGATTCTGGGAAGGTCAACACATTGAACAATTACCAGATAGTAATTATTCTAATAATTAATTTGTGAGATTAATTCTGTCAAAGACACTGAAATATGTCTGATGGAGTTAGAGCAAATTATAAGGGAAACATCAAATAAAGGGTACCTTTGCCAGCATGACAAATGCAGTATGAAAGTTGTGTTTGTGGGAAAGGGAAAAAATTAGAAGATGACAGGATGGAAGAGCTTATAAGACACAGTTACTCTATTTCACCAATTTTGCCTATGTCTAACTACCTACACATAAATTTTAGAAAAATTATAAGTAATGCTTTATAATATATCTGTATATACAATGTGAATATGTTTATTTCTGAATGTATTAAGAGGCTTGGCCTGGATTCAAAACTTTCTAGATCTCAACACATTTTTTACACTACTGGTTTTAAGAATTATCTTCTAACCAGAAGAAATTAAAACTTTTAGAAATACAAGTATAAATGAAAGGACAGCGAGGTGGCACAGAGTGCTGGGCCTAATGTCAGGAAGACTCATCTTCGTGAGTTCAAATCTGGCCTCAGATAGTTATTGGCTGTATGATTCTGGGTAAGTCAATTAACCTTGTTTGCCTCAGTTTCCTCATTTGTAAAATGAGCTAAAGAAGGAAATGACAAGCCACTCCTGTATCTTTGCCAAGAAAACCCCAATTGGGGTCATGAAGTCAGACATGTCTAAAAGACTGAATAATAAGGATGAGTGAGAAGGTAAAAGGAATGAATAAATTCATCCTTCAGAAGCTGGTGGAAATGGCAAGTGGAATTTAACTAGACCTGATTCTGACTTCCATGAGAATGTTATTGCTGAAGTATAAAGGAAGAAACCCTTAGATATATAAGACAATCTAATGATAGGGTTTGTGTTCTAAGAGAAGAAAGCCAAGCAGAACTTAATATGCACACTGGATTTTTTGTGAGAATATGGCTCTTTACAAATAACCGAAATTCTCATGTGGAAGAAGGATTAGATTTTTTTACTTGGCTTCAGAAGGCATGGAAGATAGAGAAGGAAATCTAGTTTTGAAATAAAGAAAGATGTCCTAATAATTAGAGCTATTCAAAAGTGGAAGGGGCTACTTAAAAGTAGAATGAACAGCCAGTTAGGAGGTAATCTCTTTTCTTTTACTTAAAGTTCTTAAAAACAGTCTGGATTTTAACTTGTTGAAATGCTGTAAAAAGTACTACTGAACTCTTGGCTTCTGAGATACAATCTTGTTGTTAGAGTCCAAAATTTCTCGAAATCTATATGACCTTTATGTCTTCTATTGTCTCTGCCTTTTCTCTCTGGGGGTGTCACACCACTCCTCTTACTGATAGCATGAATGTTCTATGATTTACTATTATGCATTAAGTGTTTTTTCCTCCCGGTTAAAACATTTAAAAGAGAATTTTAATGAAGCACTTCTCTAGAGTGTGGAGGGGATATCTGAAAACTTTCAATCTGCAACAGTCTCAACTCTGAGGGGTAAGAGGAATTTGGTATGAAATTCATTAGGGGTATGGAATCTGAAGTTGGATAGTAGATGATAGTATAGGCCAATCAACAAAAAAGTCAACTTTTCCATAAAAGCCAAACCTGCCTTGGCTAGGGAATTTGTATTCAGGAAATCAATCAGGTCAAGGTCAAAAGAATACTTTCAGACAACCTCAGAGAAATGAAAGGTAATTTCCAGATTGGTCTCTTCTGAGGAAAGATATTTTTAAAAGCTAGATATGAAATGATCTCTGCCATCTACAAAATAAAGAAAAGCTTCCACATAGTTAAAAAGTGAATGCAAGTTAACTAACTTGCAAAGACTTGAAAAGTACGGTCCAGGACTCACCGAAGGAAGTCTTGAGCCTGAGGCTCCCACACCCACTGCTGGAATTACAGAAACACATTCTTTTTTTGTAGTGGCAAGGAACTGCAAACTGGATGCCCTTCAGTTGGGGAATGGTTGAATAATAAGTTATTATATATGAATGTAATAGAATATTAGTATTCTAAAAGAAATGATGAGCAGGCTGGTTTTAAAAAAAGCCTAGAAAGACTTACATATACTGATGCTAAGCAAAGTGAGTAGAATCAGGAAAACATATACTGCAACAAGATTATAAGATGCTCAACTATAATGGATTTTGCTCTTTTCAACAACTATAATGGATTTTGCTCTTTTCAACAATGAGGTGAATCAGGCCAATTCCAATAAACTTGTGATGGAAAGAACCATCGACATCCAGACAGAAAATTATGGACACTGAATATGGATCAAAATATACTATTTTCACCTTTTTTTTTGGTGCTGGTGTTTGTTTACTTGTGGGTTTTTTCTTTCTTTCTCATGTTTCTTTCTTTTCCCCCTCTGATCATGTTTTTTTTGAGCAACATGATGAATATGAAAATGTTATAAAAAATTTCACATATTTAACCTATAGTGGATTGCTTGGAGAAAAAGTTGGTACACCAGGTTTTACAAAAGGGAATGTTGAAAACTATCTTTGCATATTATTTCAAAAAAATTTTAAAAATTATTAAACATTAATATTTACAATATTTATCTAGACATTTGTGTGTAGGACATTTGTATGTAGGGACAAATATAATTTTAAAGCCTTATAAACAGTCTCTATTATTTATAATTTTAACTCTTTGTATTCCCCATACAATATTTTATGGTAAAACACAAGATTAACAAAGAAAGATTTATATGTTGCTGACAGGAAACAGTTTAAGAAATGAGGTAAAAGACTTTGGAGATTCAACATAAATTAATACATGCTATGTTCCTTTTTCTTCTGTTTCTTTATTTTTCTATTGAGGTCTTTCCCTTTTGTTCTGATTTTTCTCTCCCAGCATGATTCACAAGGAAATATGTTTTTTAAAATGTATATATACATGTATGACCAAAAAAAGAGTTATTTTACATTTAACTGAGGGGAAAGAAAAAGGAAAAAAAAAAAAAAAAAAGACATAAAAGCCATCACATCCCCCCCGCAAGGCTGGTGGGGAAGAAAAGAGAATAAGGAGTGGTAAGAATAAGAAATCAGTAGAGGGCATCAACAAGTTAGGTTCTGGACCTTGATGATCAAAATGTGGTTGTCACAATCCATTCTACTCTGCTGCAACAGTAATTAAAAGAAGTTATAAAATTGTGGCAAGTTAAATGCTCCTAAACAATAATTATTCATTCAGAATATATTTACAATCAATTTATCCACTTTTTTTTTGAGCAGTTACTATGTAGTCCCCTGAACTGGACACTTAAAAGAGCATCTAAAATAAATCCAGAAAATTTCTACCCTAGAAAAGCTTTCCATTTGCAGAGGGAGATAAAACACAGAAAGATTCTTAGGAGTGTAATAAAAAGCACATATCTACAAAAAAAGTAAATGTAAAATGGTAAACGGTGACTGGATACAGAACAAACATAACTACCTATCTTTATCTCTTTATCTAGCTCATCTAACTCCATCCTTTTCTCTATAGCTGGAAAGGATTTGTTCATTCAGAAAATATTAAGTACTTCATATAAATAATGAATATATCGTTCCAAGCACTGGGAATGTAGGAGGTAGAGGTTAACTATGTTAGGTCCATCCATTAGGTCCTCTCTATTTTATTAATAATTGTTTGAGTTCTGTAAAACATAAGAGAAATACTATAATGATAATTCAAATTTCCATAACTTTGAATTTTACAATATATACTTTCTTCACTACAACTCTATGAAATAAACCGTACAACATTAATATACATGTTATGAATGAGTTAATAAAAAAAAAAAGACTTGCCCAGATAATTCTAGTAAACATCAATCAGGATTTAAACCCAGGTTGTTCTTGACTCCAAGTGTACTATTTTTTTTTTATTATGTATATATCCCAGAATTCTGACCATTGAATCCCCAGTGTTTTTTCATTTCCAAGTAAAAAGAAACAACAACAAAGTAAACAAAACACAAATGTCTGTTGTCCAGAGTGATTAGGGCATGCACACAAATTTATTGAATGTTCTCATATGAATCTACATCTTTTGAATCCAAAACCAGTATTCTTTCTCCTCTACCATGACATCTGTCCAGAGATACTCCTCATGTGATTTCAGTTTTCTAAATTTAATAGTACAAAGGGAAAGACACAGAACTACTAATTAAGAGATTCTCTGGGCCATAGTGTTGAATTTAATAAGTAGAAAAGTAAATAAGTCTTTTGGTTTGATTTTCCAAGAAAAAACTCATAATTAAACTTATTCCAGGAAACATTGCCCTGTTAATATTCAAGACAGACTTTAATGGTATAATGAATTTCACCTATTAATTATTATATAAAGATCACTTTAAGAGAGATGCTGATAATTACAAATGTTATCAATCCTGAATGGTTGATGGAGATGTACCACTTAACTCACTCTAAGCCACTTCAATTAAAATCTCTCATTACAAGCCATATGCATATTTCTTAAGGGCACATGAATTATGTCACTGACATTTTGGAAGTTCAGTAGCAAATTAACTCAGGGTGGGGGGCTTTGGAGGAATTTTCTGAGGATAGATAAGTCCACAAGGGTTAAACTTCTTCATAATCAAATTGTAGGTATTTCCCAGCTACTTCTTTGCCAAAGCTTTTAGACAAACTACACCACTTCCTAATAACTCAATCAATAATCAATAAGCATTTATAGAGTGCCAAGTAAGTTCTAGAAACTGTGCTAGGTTCAGGGAACACAATGTTAAAAAAATAAATAAAAAAAATTTCTGACCTCAAGAAAGAAATTCTAGAAAATGAAATAATGCATATGTCAAAAATAAGCAGTTATAAAGCCTCTACCATGTGCAAGGCATGTACTAAGCCCTGGGGATACAGAAATAAGCAAAAAGAAAGGTAGTCTTACTTTATGACTTGCTCAAAAGCAGAGGAGCTGAAATTTTAATCCAATGCTCTCTCCTAGCTGCTTACTTCTCTCCCCCCAATAAGAATCAGAATGAATCAGAATCAGAACTCATCTGATTTTAATAGGGAAAGACAACACATAAAAAGGAGCTGAAAAGTCGGGACTGAAAGTATGGTGACACTGCTGAGTCCGATGTGGAGTAAGAAAGGAACGAAGTGGCAGTCTTATGCCCTTCCTTAAAATTAAGGGTTGGGCAAGAATTTACTGATGAGTGAAAATGGTCAGAAAGACATGTTCAAGAGAAGACAAATGAGACCTGGTGGTAAAATCAGTCAGAAGCAAAGCCCAGAGATGAAGTGATTTGGTAAAGGATAGAAAATGACTTTCAATGGATGGAAGTCACTAATAGGTAAGAAAATCAGGAAAGGTTTCATGTAAAAGTGTGACTTGAAGGAAACTAGGCATTTTAAGAAAGTTGAGGAAGCAGTATATTCCAGACATAGTGGATAGCCAGTGCAAATTCATGAAGATAGGAGATAGAATACTGAATATGAAGAACATTAAGAAAACCAGTTTGGCTTTATTACATTGTACATAAATGTGCATAATGTGAAACAAAGCTGAAAAGATAGACAAGGTCTAAGTCATCAAAGGCTTTAAATACCAAATGTAGAAGTTTCCATTTTCAATCTTAGAGGGCATCCTAGAAGTCCAGGGAAGAGACAGGTCAGGATAAAAGAACTGGGTTTCACTTCAGGTTCTCTGACAAGCCAATTTTACCTCAGTCTCGTCAAGCTGCCTCCTTTTTTCCCCCAACACTTTCTATCAGCCATTGGTCAGAATTCTTTGATTCTGCAGTATTAATGTCAAAAAGTAATCAACAGAGAATTACATTTCTGGCTCTCCTTTTGAAAAGTATCATGTTCCTAATTGCATAAAGCTCTGTTTAGAGGTCACAGTGACGAAGGTCCAAAGTGCTCGCTGATGATATGGTCCCTGGTTGATCTTACGCATGTTCTTAGAGATGATGACTTTTTTTTTCTTCTTCTCTTCAAGGATGAAAAGAACTTTCCGAGTTTTATCATTTTATGGTGGTAGTATATAGAAGAAAAACTTAGCCTTCAGAAAAATGTCTTTTTATCAATGTTGGAGGAAATCTAGCCTTCAAAAATGCCATAGCACTGAATTGGCCTATTTTTCCAGAAGAACCAATTAGCTTCCTCTATTTTCTTAGAAGTGAGATGCTTCTGTAGGATGTTAAGGAAGGCAGTTTTCTTGATCAAGAATTTAGTTCTGTTGGCTAGATTGGTGGGATGGGGATGGCAGGGTTGTGTTTCAAAATTGACTTCTTTGATGACAGAACATAAAATGGTGTGATACTATCTATCCTTGGGATGAAAAGGCTTGGATCCTAGCGAGAAGGCATGCATATGCAAATAATCCCTTATTTGATCAGAAGGAACAGGTAGGACTGCAGACATCTGATTTTATACCAACCTTGTCTTCTGATGGACAAAATAAGTAGAATATTGGGACTCTTCAATTCTTCTGCAGGTAGAGGCAAATAAATGATACTCTTTCTGGCAGTTAGAAGTGTGAGCAGCAAGTTTAAATTTTTTTTTGTTTCTTTTTTCCCATCTCTCTGTGGCAGGAACTGGGAATATAGGCTCACATATTGTGTGAACCCCTAGGATAAGCATTAATGAGTAATCTGTGATCACCCTCTTTTTAAAAATAAATAATTATCTGTCATATTTTTATCAGAATAGAAGTCTGAATAATTATAACTGAATTTATATATTATTTAGATTTGCAACTCATTTTACATACTCCCATCTGACCCTCTAAACTCTCTATCCATGATGTCATGCTACTTCTCTAGTGAATCATATTAACTAGAGATCTTATCCATCTAGTTTATGACTGCTTAATTTATGAAACCAATAACCAATATAGGCCAGTAAAGGAATTTTTTGTTGGCTCAATGTGCCTTCTCTAAGGCCCATGATTCAGGCAACTGACATAGTTTGACAAAACAAATGAAATCTACAGGTAGGGTGTTTGCTTAGAAAACAATCTGAGTATTTAGCAGGGAAATAGATCTGGGAGTTATCAAGTATATAAAGGATAAGAGAAAATAAAAGGAATTAGGAAAGGAGAAAAAGGAAATTAGACATTCCACTAAGACTAAAAGAGACACACTTCACTGGCTGGGAATTAACTGCATTTTAATTCCATAGAATTTTCACTGAATTTTAAAACCAGGTAGATTTCATTTGCTTCTGGGTAACAGAGGATTAACGTGACTTCTGTCTCTATTTTGTAGTTCTTGTCATAGATGAGAACACCCGAAGATATCCCAGTGGTCTTACAAAAAGGCCCAACATAAAAACTAGCTTTTGTTTCCTCATCTGTAAAATGAGAGGACTGGACAAGATGATCCAAAATTCCCTTCCACCTTTGAATCTATAATCCTTAAGAACCAATTTTTAGAAAACTACCAGTATAATGTTATAATATTTAATAAGTACATAATTTGTTCCTTGGACTTCTCAAACTCCAAAGAATTTTGCCATGGGAATCATAAAATTTAGAAGAAGGAACTCTGGAAATTATTTAATCTTAATCCCTCATTTTACCAATGGAAGAGAAGGGGAATTTATTTCTTACTCCTTCCATTAATTTTCTCAACTCTTAGTTCTTGTTTTTATCTCAAAATAATTTCTATATTTAATTTGGCAAATTCATCATTTTTCATCAAAAATTAGGGAAAAAAACATCCCTCTCATCATATACAAATCTTATACATTGACTCTCTAATAACAATTCATTTCCATGGCATAAAAGGTTTATAAAATGTTTTGCTATTTTTCAATCAAACACCTTGTTTAGTTCACCAATTTATACCCTGAGTTAATGACAGTCCTTTGGCCAATGAACATATAAAAGAGTTTATATCAGAGAACTTTTCTTTCTTTCTTTCTAAACCAGACCTCATATCTGAGATAAAAATGACCAAAGAAATTAGTTCTTGCTTCCCATGACTTAAGTGCTTCCAATAGAGAGGAAAGTGTGTGTAGCAGAAAGACTACTGTCAAAAGATCTATATGTAAATCCTATCTTTTCTATTTATTAACTGTATATCAATTCTAGGAATACAGCAATATGATCCTCTGCACCTCAGATTTGTCCATCTATAAAATGGGAATAAAGATAATACTTCATAGCGCTGTGAGCAATGCTATTTTAGTACAAAGCATTTACTAGAAGATGACATTTCTCCTATTTAATTTTACTAGCCTTCTATGACTATGATAAAGAGAGAGTGGGGCTGATGACTTTGTGCAACTCTGCCTCACTAAAATCCAAGTCATGTACATGTCAAGACTTCACACTTATGATGTTGTTAGTTTACTTTGAAAATGAAGCATGAATAGCAACAAATTAATAATAATTTTGCATGTACACACTGTGACTGTTGATTGATCTGGATCCTACTCTTTTTCTGATTTACTAAAGTTTGATTTCTTTTGCATGGTATTGTGGCAAGATTCAACTTGACATCAGAAAACCTAATTTTGAGGACTCACTTTACTACTTACAAAGTATATGTGTCAATTATTTAACTTCTCAAATCTCAGATTCTTCAATCTGTAAAATGGCAATAATGATCATTGCACTAGCAACCTGAAGAAGTTATTGTGCAGGAAATACTTTGTTAACTGTAGGATATGCTCTTTTGTAGACAAGTGGATGAAGTAGAATTAGTCCTGGATTTAGAGAAAGAGGACTTAGGTTTAGATTCTGGCTCTGAGAGATTTTTCATCAGTTCAGTGATCTTGAATAAATCATTGAAATCTACTTACTAAATCTGTGACCTTGTGTTAGATCAGTTTCTTCATCTGTAAAATGAAAAGATTGTACTAAATGACCTCTAAATTCCCTTCCAATTCCAAGTCTCTGATTCTAATAAGACACTATTAGAAAAGTGTTTTAACATCAGGGAAGTGGGCTTTTTGGTTCTGATCTAACCTTTCCTTCAGAGAATTTTTACAGGACGAGGCCTAGCATGCCCATTCTCTGAGCACACTTACATTTAGAATGTTGAGTTGTCAATATTGCCAACCACTAAATGAAAAGTTAAACACAGAACCACAATGCATGCTTCCCAGCCATTCAGATTCATTATAAGTTTGGACAAGTGGCTATCAAATAGAATTTTTTGATGAATGTATGGAAGCAACAACATATAGAAAGAAAGGACTATTTCATCCAAAATTTTTTGGTGTTTATTTTGCAAATGGAGAACATCTCTGAAGTGATTATGTACTATGTTGGGAAATTATGCAACTTTAAATACTAGATAAAAGGAAAATTAGATAATTCCTATGATGATTTTATGCATCTCTGAAGTCAAAAATAGCTTTTGGGTTGGAGAACAAGTTGGCCTAAGCATATAAAACCACTGTGAACTCTGAAGAAGCAAATTTAAACCACTGAAACATCATATTTGAAAAAAATACTACAGACCTAAGTACATTCTGTTCACAATACTTTAACCCTGAGGTCCTTTAGAGATTATCTTTGAGTATATACTCTATAGTTTTCCATAGTTTAAGACCTTCAGTGACTGTGAGTCATTGTTTCAGTCTTCTAAATTAAGGCTCATTGCAACTGTCAGGTAGGAAAATTCACAGGTAATATTAAAATTCTTCAATTTTCTTACCAAAAGAATGCCTCAATTGGAGACAAGATGTATTATATGAGTAGAATTACAAAGTACTTAGGTCAAAAATAATTTTTTTATTATGTCCCAAATCTTTTCTATATATGCTATAAATTTATTTTCAATTAAACATAATCTGCAATTTTGTGTTCTCCTCATGGGCTTCTGCCTAAGGAAAAAAACAACTTTCTTCTTAAGAAAAGTCTCAAGATAAAATAAAACTTAAAAGAATAATTATAAAAGCAATCTCAAAAATACATAGAGCTCTTAAAATTAAGGGACTACAGGATAATAGATTTAGAGGATGCCAGCAGGAATTTGATTTGTCACTATCTTTACTGATTAAAAACGAGAAGCTTTAATGCCTTGCCAATGTCATTCGGGTATTAACCCAGGTCTTCTGACTCCAAATCCTGTGCCCTTTCCACTATTCTTTTTTTAAGAAGGAATAACGGAAAGAAAGATAATTTGAGAAAAGATTTCTTTCTTTTGAAACGTTTAGATTTCCCAACAAATATTTTACTCTCAACTGATTCCAGCTGTATGATCCCAATTATATTTTTAATGACTATGACAATAACAAAGAGGCATCAATAATGCTCTTGAAGTGTGAGGGCCATTAACTAGTCTTTCCTCTGGGAAAAGTACCAGTACATTCCTGCAATTTCCAATATCAATCTGTTTGGGACATAGCAGACTTTAGGAGAAATGCTGGAATAGCTCTTGCTCATTGACTAAACTGACCCCCTGAGAGTTGTACATGAATATCAGCATGCCACACCAGGAGAAAGCTTTAAGCTAGTCCAGTTAGCACTGCTCTCTTTTAAAAAATTAATTCTGAAGTTGAAAGTATCCAAGAGGTATCTGGTACAATGGAAATACTGATAGTTTTGAAGACAAAGGACCTAAGTTTGAATCATCACTCCAATACTTACTACCTGTCGTTTAGCCCCCTTAGGTCTCAGGTTCTAGTAAAATGAAGGGGATGGACTAAATACACCCTGACTTTCTTTCTTGACTTTCCTTCTATCAGTGGATAAAGTGCTGAACCTAGGGTCAGGAAGACTCATCTTTGGTAGTTCAAATCTGGCCTCAGAGTAACTCTCTGTTTTAGTTTCTTCATCTATAGAAATAATCTGGAGAAGAAATTGACAAACCACTGCAATAAGTTTTGCCAAGAAAACCATAAATGGGGTTGAACAGTTGAAGACAACTGAAAAATACTAAATAAAATTCCAGAAAAGCTCCTAAACATCTTGTTAATTTTGAAGGGAAGAAAAAGGGGAAGAGGACAGTTAATGGAAGTAATTTCTTTCCCATAATCCCAAAATAGGTCCATAAAATCTAGAATTGGAAGGCACTTCAGAAATTATCTAGTCCAGATTTAGTTGGGGATATTAAAGAAGGCTTCATAAAAGAGGTGTATCTAAGCTGCATCTTAAAAGAAGAAATAGATTAACAGACACAATTGTTTTAGAAGTATGTTCTAGGAATAGGGAACAGCTTATAGAAATGCATGAAAATAAGAAAAGCGAAGATGAGACCAGAGAATGTATCATAGTCCAAGTTGGATGGAATAGAAAATGCTCAAAAGATAAATGCAGTAGGGGCCAGCGAGGTGGAGGGAGGTGGCACAGTGGTTAGAGCACCAGCCTTGAATTCAGGAGGACCCGAGTTCAAATCTGGTCTCAGACCCTTAATACTTCCTAGCCGTGTGACCCTGGGCAAGTCACTTAACCCCAATAACTGCCTCAGAAAATAAATAAATAAAAGACAAGTGCAGTAACATATATCTTGAAAGATATGACAACACGAGACTAAGGAAATCCTCAATTGGTGAATATTTATTAATGGCCTGCTCTATATAAGCAACATTCTGCTCATATATGGAAATACAAAGACAGAAGTGAAACTCCTTACCCTCAAATAGGTCACATTCTAATGAGGGAGACACAATGATTGATAGGAAAAAGAACAAACAATGGAAACACTTCTGACCAGAGATTGTGGAGACCATCTTAGTTAGCTATTCAGTTGTTTGATCGTAAAAATAGACCATTTACCTTTAGTCAGATCACCTCAAAACAACTGGTCAGCAACTTATCCCTTCATGCATGTTTCAGACACTCATGAAATAGTCTTTTTTCCTCTTCATGGAGTTTATGTAAAAATAACCCCTACTTCTTTAACTTTTTTTCAAGTATGTTCTCATACACCTTTGTGATCACTCCTATTACTCTTCCCTAGATCTTCAGTCTCCCTTCTTTGTTCTCCAACAATTAGGAGGAAGTTTCCTAGAAGACTTTGACTAGTTCTTTGTATATAAAAGACAGTTTACTTTCAAACTTTTGAGTTTTGCTAATAAGAATAGAAGAAACAATATATTAATTTATTCAAGCTGTTTTCCTACTCCTGAAAATGCATTCCTCTATCATATTGGAGGGAAAAAATATGTTGGAGTGATAGCTGATTAATTCACCTAATATCTAACTCCTAAGTTTTTCCAGTCATACTTACAATGGTCCTATCTTTTGTGTCTTTAATTTTACTGCCTTTTGAAGAGTCATTTGTTATTAAAGGTCACTGATCCTTTTTTTTTTTTCTTCTATGCTATTAGTGATCTCACATAAGTAATCATAATAACTAGAATATATTGACCAACTTATGCTTGTTCTCAATTTCATCAACTAGGAAGCCTAAAAATCGCTTAAAACTTTATCAGGAATAACTTTAAGATTTGATAATGCCCCACAAGCTAGCACTAAATTGTCAGTCAGCAAGACTCTCAGTGTGGCTCTGACCATCCTTTTATTTCCCCTTTAATATCTATACATAAAACAGTATTAAAGGACATGATTATTCTTCAGGGATCAGAGTGATCACTAATTTATAGCTGACTACCTAGTTCTTGTATGTATGAAAAGCACTGAACCACTGCAAGTAGCTTTAAGAACAACTGGACAGATGTTGAAATGGACTAGTTATACACTGTGGGCCAGAGAAAATGCCAGCCATTTGACAAAGAACCCCACACAGGTTTCATTGAGGGAAAAGTAATATCATATCAGAGATGATACATCTATGACAGAAATATATCCACTCTCACACTAATGCGGCTACCAGAATTCTTAAGCCATTCTTGGACAAAGAAGAGCCTTTGAGCGATTCTTGGTTTACTGTAACTTCTTGGATTTTAGTCAAGTTAGTACTCAGAGGTACAAGAATAGAATGACCCAGATATCTATTTCATATGACTCTGAGAATATTTTTCTTTTATAGGAGTTTTTTCTTTCATATTGGCATATTTCATGTGTTTTTCATATTTCATATGTTCTAAATAATATACCCTAGAGGAACAATACTTCAGGGTAGAATCATGACCCAACTCTTAAGTGTTTGAAAAAAGGTCGGGGAAACAAGCCTCACAAGTCTTGGCTAAACTTGGGAGAAAGTTAAAGCATGGGTTTCAAGAAAAAAGCCCAAGTTACCAACTGCTCTGGTTAGTTCTCTAGAACTGTTCAGATATCAGCTCATCTTTATCCCCTTGAAGTTCTTTATCCCTCTTGGAGAAGTATTCCAATAGATGCCCTAACTAGCAGAAGCCACAGATGCTTTGTCTGGAGGCTTTCTGAGATTCAGTAATCCTGATAAGTTCATGCTTCATCCTAAATCTAAAATTGTGATAGTAAGCAATATGAATACTGGTTCCAGGTATGGATAATTTCTCTGCATAGGGGATCTTGCCACCCTGGTCATGAAAAGCCAGAGTTTGAAAATCACAAACACTAAAGTGGGTGCCGTTTGAGCTACAACCCATGATTGTGTCCACACTACTGCTCTCTCCCTGGTACATCAGCTGCTCTATCACATTTCCTCACCTTCACTCTCTCCATCCCTTCCACCCCCATGGAACAAACCAACACTGAGCACTTCTCTGTGCATCCTCATTCCCAGAGACCTTGCCTTTTCTTTTATGATTCATTTGCCTCCCCATCACTCAAGCATCCCAGATTGTGTGTGCTGCTATTTCTGCCTAGCTTGGGAATGCATTTGTCAATATTCTTGGTTGTGGGATTGCATTCTTGGCAATATACTTCATTACTATAGCAGAGCATCACAAACAGGGAGAAAGAGAATATATCCCCATTGGAAGCTAAGAATAGGAGAATCAAAAGCAGAGGGGAGAGGGGAATGGCAGCCACAGTCTAAAGATAGCCCTTGAGCTAGTGAGAGATTCAAGTTTCTTTAAGTTATGTTCATAATCACATCACTTTCTCTCCTGTTGCAATCTCTTTCTCTTCCCTTCTCTTCCTCTTCCCCTATTCCCCAGGCATATCTTCTCTCTCCTTCCTTTACAGGTAACACAGCCAACTCCCAATTTAGTAGTATAATTCAGAGACACCTGCAGCAGCACAAGCATGACTAACTGTCTGAAGAGTGCCTCTACCAATGAGAAGAGTATGTGTCAGTCCCTTGTTACCTAGGAGACAGGAACACTGCTGTAATGACCCCAAACTTTAACTGGTTGCATGTTCTATTTTTGAGAAGAGTATTAATCTGTTCCTCAGCTATCGGAGAGCTGACCAGGGTGGCTCCAAGAAACTGTTTTCATTGCCCAGGATGGGATGTGTGGTCCTGGTACACTTGGCAGTGTAGGGGAAAGTACAAAGAGGAAGAAACAAATTTGATTGTGGGGGTGGGTAGCATCCCTCAGCCTTTCATCACTAAGGTTGGATACCCAGGAGGCAGAGTACACTAAGGAAATGACCAGTGTGCATGGAGCTTCTGTAGAGAGAGAGACATACACAGACACATACAAGTAAAGAACAATTTAATCATGTGGACTGGTCTTATATAATGACTTCAACAGTTCTGCACGAGCTTGTAGGAGGAAAAGTGTCATGGGGAGCAAGATACTGACACTAGAGAAACTAGTAGGCAGGCTTGTTAAGCAGCCCACCCAGAGTGTCATTAAGCAGTTCTGTATGTCGTTCATTAAAGGGGGAGGGAAATTTAGGTGATTAATTGCGGCTTGTTTTCCCTCCCTGCAGACAAGTACTTTCCTGATGGCTTCAAAGTACAGCAGGCAGCAGAATTTAAACACACACACACACACACACACTGAGAAAAGCTTACTACTTCCAAGAATCCTGTTACCTCTTTTTTTACTCCTGTATCCCCTTACACTCCTCAAAAATTAGAAGTAAAAATATCTGATGTTTCCAAATTTTCATCTGCTCTTTGGAGATCTCTGTAAGAAACTTGTAGTAGAATGATCTCATATCTTGTGATCATTAGGGGACAGCAATAATAGAAAACAAACCATAGAAGGGAGTCTTGCTTTAAATGTGTCTCTTTCAACAGGTCTTTGCATGGAACAACAGGTATAGCTTTGTTTTGGGGGGAAGAGGTGGAGGCATCTGCCCTTCTACCCGTCCAGCCCAGACTAAATGTGACTTACATAGGTTCAGAATACATACACCCTCCAAAATAACATGGCTTATTTCATGATTCAGCAATAACTCCACAATCTTGACCAACCTCTGTGGGTCTGCTGCTCTCTCTGACTATAGTTCATTGTTCCAAGGTTGCTGAAATTAAGCACAATGTTATGTGATAACTTGTGAGGCCAGAAAAGTCTCATATATAGAGCTTCATTATAAACACAGCATGTTAGGATAAAAGTGTTTTAGCAGATGGCTTTGCTTTCATACAGATGTGAAATTGTGAGGCCGTGGAATCACAGCAATTTGTGTTCAGATTCCAGCTCTGTCCTATAGATTCTGTGTGTTTCTGGGCCTCAGTTTCCTCATGTGTAAAAGATGCTGAACTAGATTATCTTTGAGGTTCCTTCCAGATCTAAATCCCCACATCTGTAAATCTAATTTTACCTCTTCCATGAAACCTTGCTTAACTCCTGTATCCCTGTCAGAAGTGATTTCTTCTTCCTCTGATTTAGCACAACACTCTATAATAAACTACAATTACATTTTCCACACTTTTCCTCATTGTGAAAGTTCTTTCCAAGATCTTAAACTTCCAGAAAGTAGAAAACATGGCTTAAGCTTCCTTGTGTTATCCTCAATGCTGAGAACAGTATTAGAAATATCTATTTAAAGGAATTGAATATCTCTTTGAAGGAAGGAATGGAATCTTATATACGTCCTGAATTGGCACTGAAAAAAAGCCTTGATTCAAACCCTTTTTCTTCCATTTACTGTGTAATCTTGACCATGCAATTTAACCTCCTTATGTTTCAATTTCTTCATCTATAAAATCTAAGGTGAGTTTAGATGGTTTTAAAGATATCTTCAAAGTCTAAATCTATGACCATGATTTTTCTTTTTTCCAGTAATCTTTTAAGCAAAGTATTACTTACTTCAGGGGCAAAATAACCTTTCCTATTACATACACAGCACTAATGATCTTGAGTGTTAAATTCACTAGGGAACAGAAAAATCACTTCTTCAACATAATAAAAATAAGGGGTCCATCATTTGCCTGGAAAAGTTTCCTTTCATTTGTTAAAAAGACAAATTAACAAAACTAAATCATGATTCAGCAGAGTTAGGATGCTTCCAAAGCTAGTTTCTTCCACTGAAAAGGTTTGGATGATCAGAGGATTTTTGGCTTAGGAATTTTTGGCATTGGAAACATTAAAAACATTAAAAACAACAACAACAACAACCCAAATCTACCCAAGATAAGCAACTTTCCTAAGAGGAGGAAAGGAAAAATGACAGGTTATTTTTGATACCTTTTGTATTAAGTACCTGATATTCAAACAGTTTCTAGGTCAGTGATAATATAACTGGATTTATTTGCTAGAATTTATCTACACTCATGTCTTATAAATAGAACACATATAATAGGCTGCAGTAAGAATGCTACTTTTAGCCTTGTTAAAGAAAGGAAGTGAAGCCTCAAATAAAAGAGTATAGTTCCACCACACTTTTTAGGAGTGTTCCTATTATTCTAGCTGGTAAATAATCAGAAATTTAGGATTTTGTCTGGAACCTCCAAATTGATCCAGAATGAGTTATGGTAACTGCAAATATTTCTAGTGCTGCAAAATGTCATACACTATAGAGAAATGACCATTCTGGGCACCTTCCCAGAATCCCTAGGAAGGGTTAGTTAAAGTGATAAAAACATGGAAAAGATGGAACAAACCTCTTCCTCTTCCTTCTTCCCACTCTTTCCTCCCTCTATTATGCATACATTTTCTAGACAGAAAAACAGAACTATCAGAAAATTGTTTCACCCAGGAGTTCAGAATAGTAAGCAGAATAGTGAACCACCAGTAATAGGGCATAAAACATACTGGTCTAGAAGCTGGAAAACTTCAGCCATAGTTACAGTTCTGTCACTAACTAGCTGTATAAACTTAAGCAAATCACTTACTGTCTTTGAGTCTCTCTTTCCTGAACAGTACAATGGGGAGCTTGAACTAAATGGCTTTTGTGATCTCTCAGAACTCTAAGCTACTAATTCTAAGCTATTCTAATTGCCAATTTCTCATCTCTTCAAATGAGATAACTTTTTCAAGTTTGAGTTCCAACTGCAGATATTTTACATCCTAGTTTCCTCCTACTCCTTTGCTGTCTATTGGACCTTAGATCTCTAATCTATGTTAGGAATGCTTTCCTTTGCCTCTAACTGTGAAGGTATATACTGAAAATGGTATAAGGGTGTGTGTGTGTGTGTGTGTGTGTGTGTGTGTGTGTGTGTGTATATATATATATATATACAGAGAGAGAGAGAGAGAGAGAGAGAGAGAGACACTAGAATGTTGACATGTAGCCTTTACAATGATACTATGCAGTATCCATGCAGATTTGCTGCATGTCACCTTATGTTGTGCTTACCTCATCCCTTCTAGCAACTGACAGAGTTTTGGTGAGGGGCTGATTCTGTTTCCTGCAGTCATGGTTATATTCTATAAGGCATACTTTTTAATATGGAGCTGCCTTTTCCCCTTCTTTCCTTTCTTCTCATCCCACAAACCACAGAGGCTATAAAGCCTCAGCCAAAAGGGCGTGGGGGCCAAATATAATGAGGAAAGGACCAGATATAGACAGAGAATGAAGATAGTAATCTTTGTCTCTGGCTATGCTCAATAAACAAAGAGATTAAAAACACCAAATGCTACTCAGCAGCAGGAGCTGAGCAAAGTCATCAGTGGTATTAGTGAGCTGGTTAGTGACTAGATATTTCCAGGGGGCCAGCCCACTCATGGAAAAGTGAGCATTGAGAATCATTAAAATGAATTGCCTATAAACATCCCCATAACTGCTAGGACCAGGCAAAGAGCATTTATTATATGAATGTGGAAGCATTAGTCTGGTTTGTAACTATTCTGGACTCTTATCTCCTTCCTCAACATAAACTTCTTAGAGTAAGTTCAATGTAGTATATTGGCCAAATGCATTATGGTGCAGAAACTAAGGGATATACTATTTGTAGTTATTTTTTTTTTTAATCTATAAACAGTATTTGTTTCCTGTGACTCATTTTCTTTCAAGGAATCGTTTCAGGAGTTTTTGGGTTTTTGCCTTAATTTGCCTTAAATGATAGAGTCAGAATACTTGATAAGTAGCAATTATTCTACACACATAAAGTCTACACTTGCAGAGTCCCTTTCTTCTATGCCAAACTTTCTTCCCAAACACACCTTCTTTATTACTTCACCTAATTCTTGATAAGTAGATAGCTAGATAGCATAGTGGATAAAGCCGGGAGTCAGGAAGTCTTCTCTTTACCTGGCCTCAAACACTTTCTAGCTGTGTGTCCCTGGATAAGTCATTTAATTCTGTTTGTCTCATCTGTAAAATAGACTAGAGAGAGAAATGGAAAAACCACTTAAGTGTCTCAACCAAAAAACAAACAAACAAACAAACAAACTCAAATGGGATCGCCAATAGTTAGATATGACTGAAAAACAGCTGAACAACAAAAATCCCTGAGAAGTAGGGAAGGAAAAGATACTATTGTTCTATAGAAGAAGGGAAAATCTGGCATGAATACAAAATAATTAATATGAATTAATATACGTGACAAAAGTAGAACCTGAACCCACATTTCCTGACTCTTAAGCAGGATGTCCTTTTAATAATTAGAATACATGGCTTTCTCCTATAATATTTGTTCTTAAGGCTAAAGGCCAATAGATTAAATAATAAAGAGAGGAAAAGGAAAGCTCTAGCAGGCCTAAGAACACTGAAGAGAAACCTTTTTGGTGAATTGTGGATGTAAAAATGGTGTAAAATAAGGTGTGAGACTCTTCAGGAATTGAACAGCAAAAGAGAAAAGTAGTAGTGTCTCTACTGACTTTTTTCCTAAATGGGAAGTTAACATATCCTCATCCAAGTAGCCATATTACTAATCATCTGAGTGACTTGATTTCCTTTTAAACTCAAAATGGTTTTTTAAATTAAATTCAGTAAATATATATTAAGTACTAAATTCAAGGCATTGTGGTAGGTATTGAAAATATAAAGAAGTTATAATTCCTGCTCTTAAGGAAATTACAAATACCTAAAATAATTAGAATCATATTCAAAATTATAATTTCAAAGTGCTATAAGAAAAATGAGGAGGGTGGGATTGCAAAAAGCTGAGGAAGGATGAGGGTAATTCAAGGAATGCTTCATGTATAAAAGAGTAGTTGTGAATAGGCTGAGACAATAACATATCTTATCATATGTAACTTATCAAACTACTCAAGAATTACTTTCTAGAGCCAGAAAAAAAATCAGTAGGAATATCAAAAGGTCAAGAATCTAAAAGGAAATAATGAAAAAAAAAAAATGGAAGAAAGAAGACCTAACAGATCTCAAATGATATCACAAAGCAATACAGTAATCATTAAGCTCCTCTGCATGGTTAAAAACCAGAGGCTGATCAGTGGTAGAGATTAGGTAAACAAGATAATAGCAAACAAATACTAGCATAGATTTTCAGAAACACAAAGACCTCAGCTGCTAAAGTAAGGAGTCACTATTTAACAAAAACTTCTAAGAAAATTGAAAAGCTTTCAAGAAGAAATTACTTATAGATCAATATTTCATATCATATATACATAAAATAAATTGCAGATGTAGACATGACTTAGGAATAAAAAATGACATAAATTAGAGGAGCAAGGAATAAAATAAATTTTCTAAGGTATGGTTGGGGAAGAATTCATGACCAAACAAAGGATAGAGAGGATCAAAGAAGATAAAATAGATAATTTTGATTAAATAAAAATTTAAAAGTATTTGTGCAAATTAATATACTTGAAATTAGAAGAAAAACAATTAACTAGAAAAAGCTGCAATAAATTTTTCTGATAAAGACCTTACATATGTACAAAAATGTATGTATGTGTACATATATAGGTAGGTAGATATACATTTATATGGAATTTATTCAAATTTATAGGAACAAAAGCCATTCCCTAATAGAAATTTGGTCAAAGCACAAGAATAGGAAATTTTCAAAGGAAGAAATTCTACTTATCAGTAGCAAGATGAAAAATGAATGCTCCAAATTACTAATAGATAAATTCAAAAGAAAGTAATTCTGAAGTTCTAAGTCACAACCATCTGATTGGTAAAAATCACAAAAAGGGGGAAGATAAACGTGTTGAAATGGCTGCAGGAAAGCATGAATAGTAATGCACTTTTAGTGAATTTGTGTGGCCATTCCAGAAAGCAGTTTAGAATTATTCTTCCTAAATCACTAAATTGTTGCATACCCTTTGACTCACTAATATCAGTATTTGACCTTTACCCTAAAGAGCTTTTTGACAAGGCTCATCTATGCATGAACATTGCTATAATCAGTCAATAGGAATTATTAAATACTAACCACTATGTAAGGGCTGGGATTACAAAATAAAAGATAGTCTTGTACTCAAGGAATTCCCAATTTATTGTGGGAGACAATATTTTTTTTCATTAGAACTTTTATTAAGAAAATACCCAATTTTGTGTCCTTATTTCAGTCATGTCTGACTCTTCATGACTCCATTTGGACCTTAATTATTATTTTTAATATAAATTTTATTTTAGTGAGGCAATTAGGATTAAGTGACTTGCTTGGGGGTCATACAGCTAAAAAATGTTAAGTGACTGAGGTTGGATTTGAACTCAGGTCCTTCTGCTTCCAGAGCCTGTATTCTATCCATTGCACAGCGAGCTGCCTTTCCATTTGGAGTTTTTTTTTGGGGGGGGGCAAAGATACTAGAATGGTTTGTCATTTCCTTCTCCAACTCATTTTATAGATGAGGAAACTGAGGCAAACAATGTTAAGTGATTTGCTCATGGTCACAGAGTTAATAAGTATCTGAGGTTGGACTTGAACTTAGAAAGTGGAGTCCTCTTTAACTCTAGATCTGATATCACCTAGCTGTCCTAGAATACATGACAAAGATCTTTTTTTAAAAACTGTACTATATGTTTTTATTAACTCTTCAATGGTATTTTATTTTTCAAATAATATATATAAGTTTTGAACATTCATTTTTTTTGTGAGTTCCAGTTTTTTCCTCCCTCCCTCCTTTACTTCCTCCTCCCCAAAACAGCAAGCAAACCCATCCTGATACAGATTATACATGTACAATCAATTTCTATATTAGTCATGTTGTAAAAGAAAAAATGACAAAAGAAAAAACTTATGAGAAAGAAAAAACCAGCAAAATAAAAGGTGAGGTAAAAAATAGTATCCTTCAATTTGCCCTTAGTCTCCAGAGTTCTCTTACCGGATGCACATAGCATTTTCCATCCAAAGTCAATTGGAATTGCCTTGAATCATCTCAATTGTTGAAAAGAGTCAAGTCCATCTCATCTGATCATCCTATACTGTTGTGCTGTGTACAATGTACTCCTCGTTCTGCTCACTTCACTCAGCACCAGTTCATATACCTAAACGTATTCAGCCATTTCTCAGCTGATGGATATCTATTCAATTTCCAATTCCTTGATATCACAAAAGAGAGCTGCTATAAACATTTTTGTACATATGAGGTTGTTTTTTTTTTCCCTCTCTCTTTTTATAATCTCTTTGGTATATAAATCCAGTAGAGGCACTGCTGGAACAGTTTTAGAGCACTTTGGGCATAGTTCCAAATTATTCTCCAGAATGGCTGAATGAATTCACAACCCCACCCACAATGAATTAAAAGCCAGCTTTTCTACATCCTCTCCAAAATTTACCATTATCTTTTCCTGTCCTCTTAGTCAATCTGAGAGATGTGAGGTAGAACTTGATAGTTCCTCTAATTTTCATTTCTCTAATCAATAATGATTTAGGGCATTTTTTTAATATGACTAGAAATGGCTTTAACTTCTTCATCTGAAAATTGCTCATATCCTTATATCAATAGAAGAATGACTTGTATTCTTATAAATTTGAGTCAATTCTCTATATATTTTAGAAATGAGGCCTATATTAGAAACACTGGCTGTAAAAATTATTTCCCAGCTTTTTGCTTGTAGGAAAACAACATGTAAACAACCATATATAAACAAACTATATATAGGACATTTTCCTCTCTGTTGTTTAAACAGGGAGAAAATATTAAAAGAAGTAGAGAAAGGCATCCTTTGGAAGGTGAGAATGGGATTTGAAGGAAGCCAAGGAAACTAAAAGGCAGAAATGAGAAGGGAATACATTCCAGGCAAAGAGAATAGTAAGTAAAAATGCCCAGATTGAAGAGAAATAGGGTGCCTTATTTAAGTAACAGTAAGAAATCCGGAGTCACTGAACTGAATTGTATTTGGAGAGGGGAGAAAAAAAAAAGGAAGTGGTCAAGTAATGAGTAAAAAGACTGGGAAAATGTGAAAATGATGAAGCATGATGCACACTTCTGAAAAAAAAAAGGACAACAAGCTACAATTTGGAGAATGACATACATATTCAGATATAGTAAATGTGGGAATTTGTTTTGTGAGGCTATGCATATGTTAAAAGAATTATCTTTATTCTGATAGGGGAGATAAGTAGAGTTGGTAGAGAGATAACTAGGATTAGGAATAAAATTTCCCCCACAAAAGAGTAAAGAGCAGAAGGAAAGCCAGTATTAACCACCGACAAACAAGATCCCTTTGAAAGTCACATGCTGACTTTTCTATAAGCTTAAATAGAAAAGCAAGTTCTATACAATAGAGATGCACATTTTCATATGTAATATTTTTCTATCTGATGTATATATATATATGTATATATATATATATACACATATATATATATATATATATATATTTTTTTTTTTTTTTTAATTTAGAGTAAAAGACAATTGGAAAAAGTATTGAGAGAGGGGTGAGGAAGGGAAAGAGGAAGAAGACATCTGAATTTCCTGCGAAAGAAGGACATGAAGGCAAGCAAAGTGGGTTTGAAGGAGAAGCCAAGACATCACAATAGGAGAAAGAAGAATGAGAATGAAGCATATACAATAGGTCTGTTTGGTTGGAAAATACCATGCATGAAATGGTGAAGTATAGAGTAAAGTTAAAAATAAAGGTTAACAATATATAGGGCTTTTAATACAGGATAAGAGATTTATATGGCATTTGGTAAATAATGGTGAATTTTTCAAGCTTTCTGAACAAAGGAGTGATATAATGAGATTGTTATATTATAAATATTAATTCTAGCCTCTGGACCCAGCAGAACAAATTTAATCCCTCTTCCACGGGATAACCCTCTGAAGACTTGAGTACAGCAATCATGTTCCCTCTAAGCATTTGCTTCTTGAAGCTAAACATACCCAGTTCCTCCAACTGATCCTCATATGATATCATTTCAAGATACTTCATGATTGTTACCTTATCCTGAACATTTGATAATGTCCTTCCTAAAATGTGGAGCCCATAATTCAACCTAGTACTCCAAATGTAGTCTAACAATGGAAAAGCATGATAGAATTATAAATTCCCATAGTTTCTTCTAATGCAGCTTAAGATTATATTTGTTTTCTGGAAGCCATATCATGCTACTAATTTATTTTGAATCTGCGGCTCATTAAAATCTACAAGTCTTTTTCAAATTAGCTGCTCTTTAATCTACTCTTGTCCCTCCTATTTGATTCATCCTTCTAAACTTATATAGCTGATTTTTTTTGGGGGGGAGGCACAAGTATTCCATTAAATTTTACATTAGTAGATTCAGTTCAATATAATTTTTAAACTTTTTTGATTCCTATTTTCTAGCGTGTTAATGATTCCTTCCAGTTCTGTAACATCTGCATTTATAATAAACACCAAGTTTTCAAGTCACTGATAAAAATGTTAAGCATTACAGGGTCAAGCAATAAATCCCTGCCTAACATCCACCTTTCTCTCCTTTTTTTCCCAAAAAAACATGATGTGAGAAAATATGCCAAATGCGTTTTTAAAATCTAGGTAAACTATACTTAAAGTCTAATTTTCTCCAAAGAAGAAAAAAAGCTTAGTACTTGATAAAGCCCTAATATTAAATCTCTGTGATCACTTTTCCTTTTTCATGTTTTCCTTTACCATTCCTTTAAAAATTCATTTAAGAATTTTGTCAAGAATCTAAGTCAAATTTCACTCATCTAAAATTTTATTCTCTTTCTTCTTTCATTTCTTTTTTTCCTGAAAATTACAGTTGCCGAAGTCTAATTTCCTGTTTCTATTTCTTAAATTCTTTCCCTGGTTTTCAAAATGAGATTTCCCCTTTTATTCATTGATTACTGTTGGAATTTCATGCTGAAATAACTTCATGCTAAGTTGAAATTCTGACATATACTAAAAAGATGCAGTTTAATTTTATCTTACATTTTAGTGTTTTAACTAATTTTAAATCCTTTTATTTTCAAGTATTTTGAAAGCAATCTAAAACATTTTCATTTAAAATTTTCTTTAATAATTGTGCTTCCACATGTGAAAGCTGCTTGAACTTCATTGCAATTTTCTCCTCATGCTTTCTTAGTTTAATAGTTAAAACAACGGTCTGATAGTAGAAAGCTCTATAGATATTAAGAAATTGGGGGGTGGGGTTGGGTTCTTTGTCATTGTGTATAATTATTGATCTAGTATTTTAATCTACTTCTGATTATCATGCTAGTGTTAGCTAACACTGCACAGTTAACTACACAGCCAAAAGATAAGAAGATAAAATGAAGTTATTTTAACTTTTTTTTTTTTTTTTAAAAGACATTCAACTATTAAAACTGCAATACTGATTGAGATCCAAGTTCTGGTTTTAGAATAAATACCAAATATTTGATTAATAAACTGAAGCAAAACCTCCAATTTTATTTTTCTCTCAAATGACTCTTATAGAGAATATCACAATGCTTTATGGTCTCCCTCTAATTATATGACTTTTGTGGTAACAGAGGATGAGAGGTGATTTCCCAAGGCCATTGAACTGAAGGCTTTGTAATGAAAACCCAGACCAAATGAAACCTGTCTGGCTTTGATACTAGTAATAATCTAAGATTTGGGCTAGGGCCATAGTTCAAATGAGATTTGCAAGAAATCCAAATGACATCTTCAAAGTAGATTTGTAAATTGAGATCAAATTCCTACAAAAGCTGCATAATTTGTAATAATGTGCTAAGTAATAATTCAAATAAAGACCCAAGAATTTACATTTAGAATTTTTCATTTTCAACATTTTTGTAAAATATATTTTAAGAATTTCTTTAAATATTTTCAGTTGCATATAAGTTATTTTAATAATCATTTTTTTTAAATGTTGAATTCCAAATTCTCTCACTCCATCCCATCTATCCTCCATTCTTGAGAAGGCAATTTGATATCAATTATACATAACAAGTGATACGAAATATATTTCCATATTAGTCAAACAGCAAAAGCAAACACAGACAAAAAATAAAACAAAAAAATATATAAAAGGTTTTTAAAAAGTATATTTCAACCTGCATTCAGAGTTTATCAGTTTTCTCTGTAGGCATGGACAGAATTTTTCATCATGAATTCTTTGGACTGTCTTGGATCACTGAATTGATCAGAGTATATGAGTCATTTGTAGCTGATCATCTTAAAATATTGGTATTATTGTATACAGTGTTCACTGGGTTCTATCTTCCCAGGATTTTCTGAAAGCAATCCTGCTCACTCATCATTTCTTAAAGCACAGTAGTAGTCCATCGCAATCATATGCCACAAAATGTTCCGCCATTCCCAAATGAAAGACATCCCTGTGATTTCCAATTTATTGCCACTATAAAAAAAAAAAATTCTATAAATTTTTTTATACAAATAGGTCCTTTTTCCTTTTGGGATACAAACTTAGTAGTGGTAAGGCTGGGTCAAAGGATATCCATAGTTTTACAGCTCTTTGGGCTTGGTTTGAAATTGTTCTCCAGAATGCTTGGACTCAAGACTTCAACAGCACATTAGTATACCAATTTTTCTACATCCCATCAAACATCTGTCATGTTACTTTTCTATCATGTTAGCCAATTTGAGAGTTTTCAGGTGGCATCTCAGAGTTGTTTTAATTTACATTTCGCTAATCAATGCAGATTTGGAGCAATTTTTCATGTTTTCCCCTGAAAACTGCCTGTTCATATTCTTTGACTATTTATCAACTGAGGAATGGCTCCTATTTTTATAAATTTGGCTCAGTTTTCTATCTTTGAGAAATTAAGCTTTTATTAAAGAAACTTGCTGTAAGAATTCTTGTTTCCTTTTAATTTTGACTCTATTAGTTCTGTTTCTGCAAAAACTATTTTCATTATCTATTTTACTTATGATTTTCTCTATTTCTTGGCTGGTCATGAATTCTTTCCTTATCCATATATCTGATAGATTTTTTTTTCATGCTCTCTAATTTACTCATGATGTCACTTTTTATGGCTATATCATTTATCCATTTTGATCTGAATTTGGTATTTGGGGTGAGATGTTAATCTATGTCTAATTTCTGCCAAGCTGCTTTCCAGTTTCCCAATAATTTTTGTTAATTTTTGAGTTTTATGCCCAAACTTTAGATCTTTGGATATATCATATACTAGATTACTATGGAAATTTTCTAATATGTATTATTATGCTTTTAATCAAATTATTTTGAATATATTTGTGTAATATAGTTTAAAATCTGGATCCTCTAAGCTGTCTTTTTAAACATTTTTTTCATTAATTTTTTGATATTCTTTATTTTTATTCTTCCAGATGAATTTTGTTATTATTTTTCCAGCTCTATAAAATAATTTTTTGATAACATGATTGGTATGGCACTAAATAAGTAAATCAACTTAGGTAGAATTGTCATTTTTATAATATTGGCTTGGCCTACCCATAAGTAATTAATATTTCTCCAATTGTTTATAGGGTTGTTTTTGCATTTAAATTGTTTTGTGATCTCATTTATAAAATTGTCTTGACAGGAACACTACCAAATATTTGATACTGTCTGCACTTATTTTTAATGAAATTTTTCTATCTCTTGCTGCTGGGTTTTGTTGGTAATATATAGGAATGCTGAAGACTTATTTTATATCTCATAACATTGCTAAAGTTGCTAATTGTTTTAATTATTTTTTTAGCTGATTCTCTAGGGTTCTCCAAATATACCATCATGTCCTCTGAAAAGGATGTTTCCTCACTGCCTGTTTTTTTATCCTTTCAATTTCTTTTTCTTGTCTTACTGCTATAGCAAGAATTTCTAGCACAATATCAAATAACACTAATGATAATAGACATATTTTTTTCACTCCTGGACCATATTGGGAAGGCTTCATTCAAGTTTGTCTCCATTAGAGATAATGCGTCTTCTTGGTTTATTTATTGGTATTACTTATTTAAAGAAGGCTCTATTGATCCTATGCTTTCTAGTGTTGTTAACAGAAATCAGTGTGGTATTTTGTTAATCTTTTTCTATATCTATTGATATAATCATATGATTCTTTTTTTAATAACATGCTGATCAATTATCCTGATAGTTTCCCTAATGTTGAACCTTCATTCCTGGTATAAATTTCATCTGAACATAGTGAATGATTTTTATAATATATTGCTGCAATTTCTTTTCTAGTATTTATTTAACATTTTTGCTTCAATATCATTAAAACAAATCAGTCTACAGTTTTCATTCCCTTTTTTCTCTCATTTGTTTAGATATCAAAACAATATTTGTACCCTAGAAGGAATTTGGTAGAACTCCTTCTTTACCTATTTTTTCAGGCAGTTTATATAGTATTGGAATTAATTTTTCCTTAAATTTTGGTAGTTTATTTGTAAATCCATCCAATCTTGAGGATTTTTTTCTTAGGCAGTTTATTAATGGCTTGTTAACTTAGGATAGTATTATCAAATATTCTATTTCCTTTCTATTAATATGGACAGTTTATATTTTTCAACTAGTTATCCATTTCATTTATATTGCCAGTTTTAGTGATCTATGACTGGGGGCAGGGAAACAATCTCCTAATAATTAATTTTATCTTAATTGGTGATGCATTTTCCCTTTTCATTTTTGATAATGATAAATTGGTTTTCCTCTTTCTTTTAAAAACCAAACTAATCAATGGTTTGTCTATTTTATTGTGTTTTCCCCCCTATGAAGCCAGCTCCTACTTTTATTTATTAGTACTTTTTAATTTTCAATTTTATTAATCTCTCCTTTGATTTTCAGGATTTTCATTTTGATATTTAATAGGCAGTTTTTAATTAATTCTTTTTCTAGCTTTTTTTTAAGTTGCATGCCCAAGATCTGCTCTTCCTTTCTTCTACTGATGTATGTATTCAAAGATATAAAATTTCCCCTAAGTATTGTTATTATTGTGCATCCCACAAATTTTGGAATGTTGTCTCATCATTGTCATTATCTTTAATGAAATGATTCATTGTTTCTATAATTTGTTCATTAATCCATTCTTTTTTTTTAGGATTAGATTATTTACTTTCTAAATAATTTTTAATTTATGCTTTCATGGCCCTTTATTAAATGTAATTTTTGTTGCATTATGGTCTGGAAAAAGTATATTTCCATATAAAGAAATGAGCTTCTGCATTTGCCATCCCTCCTAAATAATACTGTTTTAATTTTCCTTTTAATCTAAAACAGCATCTGCATTTCCCATTTACAGGTTTAATAGTCTAACTATTGTAAAAGATTTAGGTTGTAAAGCTACAATCAATAAATGACATATGTTCTGTATGTAGCTTATTTACATATTTTATACATTTTTAATCTGATTTTGTTGATGAGTTCTACATGCACATCCATTAGTCTTTTTAAAAAGCAATTCTTTCTTTTCACCAAACAGGCATATTTCTGTTTATGCATTCAGAATTTCAGTCTTAAGAGCTACCTATCTCTCTTGAATATACTTCCTGTTTCACAATATTTAGCAAATGGAATCCACCATCTATCCTCTCCTCAAACACTATTGAAATATGATATTCCAAAATGTAATTGTTGTGTTATATTATTTTTCTTTCTTCTTTTCTATGGTCAAATAGTCATTTGTCCCTAAGAATCCTAGTCTTTCTATTTCAGCAACCAGTTCTTCTCTATCAGAGTCAACTTTAGATTATAATAGCAATAAAGCAAGTCAAAAAAAAACATCAGATGCTGATGTACTTGCAGATGATGATATAGCTAATGTTTTCCATCACTACAATATCATGCTTCCATGGCAATACATTTCCTGTTTCCTTCATTTTTTCTTTTGGCAAGGCATAAAGATAAGACTTGAAATATTTCTGACTGCATCTGATGGAAGCAGCATAAATTACTGTGACTATGGAAAGAAAAAAGAGCTGGATTCTAATTCTATATTGGTAACAAAATAATTGTGAAATTATGCAAAAACACTGAATTTCTCTGGTTCACTTTGTTTTAACGTATAAAATAATGGGATATAATTAGATTATCATTCTATATTCAACAGCTCGAACAGCTTTTTGTTCAGCTCAAAATTAATAATCAATGAGTGTTCGTCATTAAAGTTTTTGTGTATACCAGGAAATGAAATCGCTTCCATCTGAATTGTTTTAGGAAGATTCTGAAGATCAACTGGCAGAAAAAGATCCCAGACACTGAACTCCTTTCTCAAACAAAAGTGCTTATCAATTACATAGTCATGGGAAAGATTAAGTCCTGGAAATATCTTATTCTTTCAGAATGATATGGGAATAAATATACAAAGATAAGAATATTCTAATTTATGAAGTTAGTCAAAAACTTCTACTTTAAAACAATTACAGTACCACAGTTGAGAGACATAAATGCCTAGTCCATAATTTTAGATATTGATGCTATGGCTTATACATATTATATATTGTTGTATGTACATTATAAGTACAATTATATGTACATAATTATGATTGCTCACTCTTGTTATTCATAAAATAAATTGTCAGAAAATGTAAAAGTTTTTTCTGACATTTTGCCTGAACTCTTCCTTTGTGCTTGCTATATTCTCTCCTCTAGCATAATTGCGTATGTCTATATATGTGTTTGTGTGTGTTTGTATGTGTGTAAGTATAGATATAATTTTCCTCATTAGGCTCCTAACATCTCAAAAATAGAATCCATATCATAAAAGTCTTCGTAGACCCAGAACTTGGGACAATGCCTTATACCAAGCAGGTGCTAAATAGATGTTTATTGAGTTGAACTAAATTGAATGATGCTTCCTTATGAACAGAAAAAGGAAGCAAATTCTCTAAATAGAACACTGAGATGCTTATTTCTGTCCTGGGAATTTTATCTTCCAAGTCCAAACATGGTCCTTGCTGCTTTCATGAAATTTTTCAGCAGAAACTCTTAGATACAATGACAATTTATGGGAAATTTATGAAAGACTCAATCAAAGTATATATATTATAGCAACCTCACCACTACATTGGTTTGTCATAGTTAATACTTTACAATAAACTTGCCTTACCAAAAATAGACTGAAAATACATTTCTAAAAATAAATGATGACTATGAGCAAGTGCTCATGTTAAGAAAACTGGTTGGGGATGTGAATATAATTCCTACACATAAATGTAATCTATGGAATAAGTAGAGTAGATGATTTGATCACAAAGTTATAAGCTACTTGTACAAAGAATTACCGTTGATAGCTGGCTTCTTAGTGTTGGAGTGCTGATTTTGAAGTAGCAAAACAGGTTTCTAAATTTTTTAAAATAAAATAGGACAGTGCAATTATATATATGTATACACATATTCACTCACATACACTCACTCTGAATTTACTTGTGTCTAAGCCTTTGCTTATCCAAATGAAAACCAGTCAGAAAGAAGCAAAACCTAAGGACTGAGTCTTCCTAAAAGGATATGAGCATCTCCTCTTCTCAAACCAATCAGAGGCCCTATGTGTGAGAGGCATTTATTTCATAAATGTTTCATATATATTTGATCTAAAAGGGGATTTAGAGGTCATATAGGGCAGCTAATCATTTTGTAAAGGAAGAATCTGAACCCAGTGAGGCAACAAGCTTTTATTAAATGCTTACTATGTGTCAGGCTCTATGTGGTAAGTGCTGAAAATCCAGAGAAAGGCAAAAATAATCCCTGCCCAAAAGAAGTTCACATTCTAATCAAAGAGACAATATGCAAACAGCTACATATAATATTGATCTAAAAAGCAAACTGCATAATCTCACAGGGAAAATACTAGCATTAAAGGAGACTGGGAATGGCTTCTGGCAGAAGATCAGATTTTTGGAGAGATATGAAGGAAGTAAGGGAAAACTAGAGAAAGTAATGAAGAAGGAAAACATTCTAAGTATGGAGGACAGGCAGTGGAAATGCATGAAGCTGGGAAAGTATCTTGTTCTATGAACTGCAGAGACTAGTGTTACTGAATTTGTAGCATACATACAATCAGTCAGTGGCTACTACATGCCAGGGACTAGACTACGGTAAATATTGGGGATACCCAAAAATAAATAAATAAATAAATAAATAAATAAATAAATAAATAAATAAATAAATAAATAAATAAGACAAAAGAAAGTCCCTTATCTCAAGGAGATGATGATCTGATGAGGAAAAAATATCTAGCATTTATATTAATGCCTACTATGTGCCCAATACTGTACTAAGTGTTTTACAAAAAATTATCTCATTTGATCCTCAGTTGAAGAAATTGGGCCAGAGAGGTTAAGTGACTGGCTGGAATTGCATTCAAATCTTCCTGACTCCAGGTTCAGTGCTCTATCTATTATGCCACCTAAGCCTGTAAAGGGAAATAAGACTGGAAAGATAGAAACGGAGCGACATGCCTAGAACTTGAAAGATGAAAGACAGATTTTACAATTGACTTTGGAGACATGGTCAGACTTGTGTTTTGGAAAAATCATATATTATGAAATGGAGTAGAAAAAGGAGGCAAGTAGACCAACCAGGTTATGATAAAAATGAGATATCATATAATTAGGATATGTAACTGTGTGGAAACAGTATGAGAAGAAAGTAGAGGCATAAATGAGAAATATTATGAAGGTAGAACTGACAAGACAACAACAAATTATGGAAGAGTAGTGATCTTGGCACCTAATTTTAAACCTATCTATAATAAGATGTTTCAGCAGTAAACGTTAAATTAGGAGAAGGGGATGATTTGAGGTTTAAAAAAAAAAAAAAAAAAAGTAAGTTCCATTTTGGACATGTTGACTTTAGCTGTCTATAAGGCATCTATTTTGAGATGTCCAAGAAGAAAATGAGACCCTTGAAGTCAGAATAAAAACTGAATGAAGTGAGGTTAAATCAACTTGGCTGAGATCACAAAGATTCTAAGTAGCAAAGATGGTATTTAAATTTCTGACACCATGATTAGTGGTGTTGCCATTATAATCCACTGCTTTGCCAGAAGTATGAAATGCAAAACAGGCCTGTAGTTACATGTACAAAGCATCCAAAAGAAAGTCCTAGAGGGCCAGAGGTAACACACTATTTAGGTGTGTTACTTTATGACACATCTATACATTTTTATCTATTATATACATAAAAAATTCTTGGGTTCTAGAAACCCGAAGGATTTCTATTCTTAAACATAAGGACCCAGGCCTATGAAGAGAAATTTCAGTAGGAAAATTCCCTTTACCAACTGCTATGGAAGTTATAGGCTTAGAGAACAGACAGGGCTAACTGAGTGAGAGGTCACATAAGGAACTGAACATCACAGAACCAATAAAAGTCAGAAGTTGAATCTAAGTCTTCCTAATTTTTTTTTTTGGCTTCATAGAATCTCTAGGCATAATATCTGAAAGGTTTAATGTAAAAAAGAATGGTGACTGAAAACTGTAGATGTTTTATTTTATTTTAGAATTTGTAACAACTCATTATTACAAATTTAGAACTAAAAAATATCCCAGAGGTAATCTAGTCCAAGGCATTTTACCGATGACTATAGACTCAAAAGTTAAATGACCAAAGTCATAAGGGCAATGAAAATCAAATATAGGAATTGAACCCAGAACCTCTGACTTAAAATGTAGTGCTCATCTCACTATACCACATTTCCTCAAACCATCATTTTAAAGAATGGCACTGGAAGGCTGTTAGGTTCTTACTAAGTGCTAATGAGATAATGACAATTTTCTAGTTCCGGCCCTTCCTGCAGGGAGCCTTGTCAAAGGAGGTCTAAAGCAGAGACTATCTCTGGAGTGCTGCCCTCTTTATCCTCCTAAAGAATGGGCGTGGGATAATGCAAGGGCTTCTGGGAAGAACCACTTCAACTTGCTTCTCCCAAGAACGCAAGCTCTTCCCCAGGAATTCACAAGTCAAACTACAAGGAAAGGCCGGAACTAGAAAATTGTTAAGTACCGACTTAGCACTTAGTAAAAAACCCAATATCTCATTATCTCATTAGCACTTAGTGAGAACCTAACAGAAGGCAGATAATATATAATGTTTGTGAAATGACTAAGAACCCTTTGGAGAAAAAGTATCATTAAAAAGTATATTTCTGTCTAAAACATTATACTTCTTTACTTAAAAGTGTACTGAATGCTCTTGTCAAAACTGGAATATTTTTTTCTTTTACAAGCAAAAAATAAACAAGGCTCTTGGGCAAAAAGTCTAATATATCTTTGTATCTTATTTGTGTATCCTTATTTTTTACAAGCCTATTACTCCACATATGTAAAATTAAATAATTTTTAAATCAAATACAAAATATAAAATATGCATTTTATATATTGCTGAATTACATCTTATCCCTAAGTTAAGTTCAACTAGAATTAACATTCCTTAAGTAATACTTTAACCCACCCAGCTTGAAAAATAACTGTTAAAGGAATGTTCTGAATTTGATTTGCCTCCACTTCAGTCAGTGGCTGAGGAATACCTTTTTATTTCAGAGTTGCATACTCACAACTCCACTTGACTAAAGGAAAAGAAATAACTATCATGTAAAGATATTCCATATCTCTATCTTCTACAAATAGTCTTTAAAATTCATGGTGTTTGGGGTTTTTTTAGAAGCAACAGTTTTCCACTGAATTCTTTTTTCCCTCTATCTTTGTCTTCATAATCCAAGCTCCTGATATGATCCCAAGAAATTTAGAAGTCATTTTGGCAGTTTTGAGGATTTGTCCCTTCAATATACCACACACAAAATAAACAGAGTCTGTTCCTCCAATACACAATTCATCAGATAAAGCTTAGCACAAAGCACTGAGGGAATGATCTACTTCTTGTCAAGGAAGTAGTTTCTCTACCTAAATTACTAGAATACCCTGGAAAGGAAAAACACACAAAACACACACACACACACACACACACACACACACACACACACACAAACACACACACACACACACAATTTTATCACAGAACATATCCCTATTTAAAAATTTTAAAAGGTAAAAATATGGATTCTTATTCATTAATTCATTAGCTATTTTTTCTCTGAATAATATTTTCTAAGACAATTCCCAGCTAAGTATCTTATTTACTCTATTTTAAACATAGTTTAAACTCCCATAGAACTCCAATACTCTTTTATAGAACTGGTCACATTGGTTTCACATCAATTATATGGGATTATCTTAAATTTCCTACTAGCCTTAATATTCTGAAGGATAGGTTCATGTGCTATATCCTTCATAGCAATGGGCCTTGCATAGGGTAGGTTCTCAATAAATGTCTGTAGAACATATTTTTAAAGTATCAATAGAGAAATTAAATTAGAAAGGTTCTAAGTTTTATGCGTTAAAATGACAGAAATATATGGCTGAATGCTCAATACTCTTTTACTAAAGCAAATTTAATCCTGCTGAATTGCCAAAGCTTTAAAACTTTGTTCAGACTCATTTTATAGCCTTTCTGCAATTACTAAGCTTCAGTTTTTGAGTTGTAAAGCAAAAGAGTTGAATTGGACAATCTCTAAGGTTCCCTATAACTCTAACATTCTATGATTCTTTGAGAATATTATAAACAAGAATGTTGCAGTGAGGCCTGGAGAGACTTGCATGAACTGATGCTGAGTGTAATGAACAGGACCAGGAGATCATTGTATACTTCAACAACAATACTGTATGATGATCAATTCTGATGGATGTGGCCATTTTCAATGGTGAGATGAACCAAATCAATTCTGTTGGAACTATAGAACAGTAATAAACTGAATCAGCTACACCCAGCAAAAGAACTCTAGGATTATGAACCACTACATAGAATTCCCAATCCCTCTAATCTTGTCCACTTGCATTTTGGATTTCTTTCACAGGCTAATTGTACACTATGTCAAAGTCTGATTCTTTTTTGTACAGCAAAACAATTGTTTGGACATGTATACATATATTGTATTTAATTTATACTCTAACATGTTTAACATGTATTAGTCAACCTGCCATGGGGGGAGGGGAAAAATTAGAACAAAAGGTTTGGTAATTATCAATGTTGTAAAATTACCCATGCATATATCTGGTAAATAAAAACTATTAAAATTAAAAAAAAAATGTTGCAGTGATTTAAGAGTTTTGGACAGGACCTAAGACAGCAACCTATAAAATTTAGGTTTTAAAAGGCACAATTCCACTTTATATAAAATGTAGTTACACTTTCACAACCAGACAAGAGACATATATAGAAAAATGTGTGTGTGTGTGTGTGTGTGTGTGTGTGTGTGTGTGTGTGTGTATGAGTGAGAGAGAGAGAGAAAGAAAGAGAGAGACAGACAGACAGACATAGAGAGAATATTGCTGCTTGTGTGTATTTATAGATAAAGATATATAACAAAGTTGATGATGCATTCTGGGGAGCAAGAAAGACTTGAGTACCAAATTCCAAAAAATCACAATTTAATCCAGCCTTACAGTTACCTAGACCTAGCCTGAGACTTCATATAAGACATTCCCTGCATTATGGGGCAAAGTAGAGATGAGAGAGCATGTCTGGGAAAGTGTGAATTCACTTTTTGATAGTTATTGCTTCTGGATTTAAAAATTAACTTGTGGGCAGAGTTTTTGGTTTTAAATAGGACCAGGAAGGAAGAGCATATTTATTTTAAATGTTTGATATCTTCAGCTGAACTTCCTTAAAAATGAATTAAGTTCTAAGGTCAGCTTACAATTTATATAAAAAAATTGGTAAACAGACTCAAAAACTTGGGGTTGTTGGTGGTTGTTTTTTCATTTTTGTTTTTGGTAACAGAATGGCTAAGCTTTTCTCAATGGCTAGCATAAATGACAAAAGAAAAAAATCAAAAGAATAAAAAGAAATCCTAGAAACATTCTTATTCTATAGAAAGGCAATAAGAATTTCTGAACAAAGGAAAGATTTTGGCCAAAAAACCTTTACAAAATTTTTCCCCACAGGAAAACTATATCAAATGTTTCTAACAATATGCTACATGGAAACAATGAGGATCTCCTTGAATTCCAAAAGGCATCAATTGGGTGATGTGTTTTCTAATAGTCTTTGCTCATTGGACCAGCAACACAATTGCCAGTTTGTCTGCTAATCAAGCTGCACTACCTCTGACCTTCTAGAACAGAAGCCCCAAATTGCATGAAATACTAATCAGCAGAATGAATGAAACATTCCACAATGAAATAATCCCTATTAGAACCAATAAACAATCCGCTTTGGCTTCAGCAAGCTGCCAAGCCTTTTAAACCCAATTACTTCTGAGAGAGACATTTCCTACCCAACATGAACTATTGATTCATGTTTCTATGCAGAGCACCATATCTTATCAAGTTACATCTTAAATACATGACAAATTTTTATTTGGTGCTTGTTAGGATGCAGCTTCCCCTTTGCTGCCATCAATAACTTGTTCTCAGCAGTTTTCCCACTGACAAGGTTAAACCTGACTGTCATAGCAGCTGTGTTTTGCCACCTGTTCAGCTGATCTCCAGCCAACTTGGTTTGCTATTCTTAATACTCTGGGATTAGGTGTTAATTTCTCAGTTTCTTCAAGCTGATAAAGGTTTCCAAATAGTCTATACTTTCCACCATTGTTAAACAAGGGGTAGCTTTATTCACTTTCTCATAAGGATGTACAAAAAACACAAAGCAGTACTGTATCATGTTCCAAGATACTGTCTTTTCGCTGTGACACTGGTCAGACCAAAGGGCAGGGCCAGATGCTTGCAGCTTTGTAATGATCACTGCACATATGTTTAGGAAGAGTATATTCCTGTGATTAAAATCTCCTTCTGCTCCTGACACTCTAGGCTAGTATATTTAATTTCATTTGCAATCCATAGGCTCATTATTAATAATGTGCACTGCTTCCAAATGTGGTTCAATTTGAAGAAAAAAATATAACCACAGTCCCTCCTAGGTAGAGGATGCTGCAAAAGCACTAATTTGACAATTCAATTAATAATATTGCATAAAGGGCTGAAACTCTTGAGTTAATGCACTGAGATCTGACAATCAAGCACTTGAGGCTAATTACTGATTGGACAATACTCTATAAGAATATGTTTGGAAAATGCCCCTTCCCACTATCTTGTGCTGGCCCAATCATCTGGTGTATATAGAGAATTGTGAGAGGGACTAGGGGATAGAGTGAGATTAGCCAGGGTCACTTCTCGGTGGGAGATGAAGAGGTGAGGTCATGGAGATCCTGCATGTCCATTCCCTTCACATCTATTGCTAAAGACCAAGAATAAAGACTAAGGACTTTTGCTTATCCTGATTCAGGCTGATTCTAAGGTATCCAGGGTGCTAAGGCAGTCGTCACAATATTATGTACCTTATTCTCTGTGAAAAACTATAATAGACACCATAGAGCTATACAAGGAAGTATAAAGGTACATACAGTCCCTGACTTCTGGGAATACACAATCTATTTGGAAAAATCACACACACACACACACACACACACACACACACACACACACGCACACACATACACATAATGACCAAAAAAAAGAGTGCTTATTTCTCAAATGAATAGTATAGAAAATAAGGGCTATAGAAGTTTACCACATGTATTTCTAAGAACATCAATAAGTGTGCTTCTGTACAGAATCTATACATTTTGCATGTCATGCAACTAGATAGTACAGGACCTAGAATCAGGAAGACCTGAGCTCAAATCCAGACTTGAATATTAATAAGCTATAAGACCTCTAAGCAAGTCATTCAACCTCTGCCTCAGTTTTCTTATCTGTAAAAGGAAGATAATAATAGCATCTACCTTCCAAAGCAATAATAATTGTAAAGGGCTTTGTAAACCTTAAAGTGCTATATAAATATTACTACTTTTATTATTTATTGCTGTGGATGTTCATTTCACCAAAATGCATAAGTTATAATACCAATAGTCAATTTACAAATTTCCTAGTATCTTGAATATTTATAATATTTTGTGTTTCATTTTTCTTTTAAAAATAGTACTTTGGGGAGCAGCCAGGTGACGCAGTGTATAGAGCATCAGCCCTGAAGTCAGGAGGACCTGAGTTCAAGTCTGGCCTCAGACATACTTCCTAACTGTGTGACCCTGGGCAAGTCACTTAACCCCAATTGCCTTAGCAAAGAAACAAAACCAAAAAAAAAAAAAAATAGTATTTTTTCCAATTATATGTAAAGATAGTTTTTAAAATTCTTTTTTATACAATTTTGAGTTCTAATTTTTGTCTTCTTCCTTCCCTTCTACATCCCCCTTCAAGATGGCAAGTAATCTGATAAAGGTTATTTGTGTGCAATCATATAAATATATTTCTACATTAGTCATGTTGTGAAAAAAAATAAACAAAAACAAAAGGAAACAGCCACAAGGAACAAAACACAAAGAGAAAAAGAGGGAGGGAGGGAGGGAGGGAGTGAAGAAGAAATGGAAGGATGGAGGAAGGGAAGAAGAGAGGAAAGGAGAGAGGGAGGGAGGGAAGAAGGGAGGAAGAGAGGAAGGGAGGAAGGAAGGAAAGAAGTAAAGAAGGAAAGGAAGGAGGGAGGGAGGGAGGGGAGGGGAGGAGGGAAGAAGGAAGGGAAGGAGGACTCTAGCAAATTGGTTCTTTGGGGAACAGTGGAATTTTTGTGTAGGGAAAGGCTCGGGTTTGACTATTCTTCATATGATCCTTTCATTTGAGATATAGTGGACCAAACAAATCTAAACATTTTCTGAAAGAGTTTTAACAATCATCAATATTCCTATTCAAGCAATACACAGAAAAACATTAGCATAACCAAGAGAGTTTAGAAGTTGGGGGAACCAGTATTTCAAAATTCCAATCATAGAAATTATATAATGAAAAAGATAGAAAAATAAAGCTATATTTCCAGAATGGTTAAATGAACAATGCCAAAAACTTCAATGCCTATCAGGTTTCTGCCCTCCAGATAGTAAACATTCATCTCCTGATACAGAAACACTGTAGCCCAGGACTTGAGTACTGAGTTCTGCATCCAATTCAGATAGCAGTGACAACACCAAGGTCAGATTGTTACTCCAAATCAATCACTCACCTCATATTATAGTTTAAGATGGTACACATTATAGTATAGCTAAGTAACATATTGGTAAAATATATTTAACAACTTAAAGAATAAATGTGGCAGCAGAAGTGGAAAAAAAATCAACTTAGTTTTCTGCAGAAAAACTCAGTTGGGAATTTGTGCTGTGACCTACATTATTCTTTCTTCCATCCGAACTTTTTTTCCCTCAAGGAACAGCATAACATGATACATTTCCTAAGGATGAATTAGTTTGCTTAAAAACATTTTAATAACCTGCTAAATGATGGAGCAAAAAAAATCATTCAAGACTTTATCATTTGTAATCCAGTGCCACAAAATGAATTCTTATAAGTTCTTCATTAAGGCAATTTCAAAACATGTGACACTTCTTTCATTCTATGACAGCAACCTCAGTGTATTAGGTCACAGTTCCTCTAATTTAAAAAAGGTAGGAACAATTAAAAGCATAAGATGCTCAGCATAAGGGAGCACTACAGGATGAGACCACCTTTCATGCAGACTGCTTCATAAAGAAAGCAAAATTCAAAGTAATTGGGACTAGTACACTTTTTTGTCATCTTATTTTTCAGTAAGAGCTATTTTTCTTGTTAACATGGATAAGACTTGAACAACAATTTTTATGAGTAATATTTATTTTGCTAAATTTTTAATTAATGTGCTGAGTTAATATGGTATGTTTGGTCATTAATGATTAATTTTTTTTCTTTAACAAAAAATAGTCATAGTAACCTTGGATTAACCTAAAAAAATAACAGAGGGAATTTGCCAAGATTTACAATAATAATAAAGTCCTTGGGAGGTAGTTTTCTTAGGCAAGATTTCTATACTGCTTGATTTCTTCAATGAGAGATGGTTAACTTTTCAGCCCTGACTAAATAACACCCATAACAGTTTGTAGGAACACAGAGTTCCTTTCAGGTAGAAAACTCCTGTATTCAGAAAACACCGATATGCCAAGGAACCTGGCTGCAAATCTAGCTTTATTATGCCAATAAGAATATTTCAATTTCTAAATTTCTTCTTCCTCAAAAAAAAATACATTATGACTTGAGAGAATAAGTAAAGTCAAAGAAAAAAAAAATGCTTTACTGTAGCAATTGAAATATAGACCAATATTTAGTTAAAATTCTGACATCAATATTATGTCATTTGTTAGTCTCCCACAGAATTTCTTTTTTAAATAAGCCCATGAAATTGAACCTTATGTTCACTATGTTAATCAGGCACAAAATGGTTTTTTCCTCAGCTCTGATTAATGGCAACCAGTGCAACTGAAATTACACAACGTGCAGAGATATTCACATTAACATAAAATTTTTATAATTCAACTGAGTGATGTTTGGTAAACAGGTACTAGAAATTACTAGAGTTGCTTTAATCAGAAACATTAACACCTACAATTTTCCCAACTTTTTTTTTTTTTTTTTTTTTTAAATATCAGAAAGCTTGAGAACATGCTTTATAATGGCCTAGCTCTTGGACTGACACAGAATTTTACTGACTGTTCCCATTACTGTATTTCACCAAAATATAAAGAGGGGAGAAAAAAGTCAGATTATTTAAAAGGTGATTCACATATTAATTTTGTGCCTTTAAAAAAATAACTGCCAAAAGAGGTTCGGTTAAAAAAATTTTTTTCTTTTTAAAGGAAAATGACCTGTATGTACAAAAATGTTCATAGTAACTTTCTACTCAAGGCTAAAAATTTGGAAATTGAGGGGGGCCCAATTGGAAAATGGCTCAACAAACTATGGTGTATGTTTATGATGGAACATTACTGCTCTATGAGAATTGATGAGCAGGATGCTGTCAGGAAAAAAAAACAAAAACAAAAACAAAAACAAAAAACACTTAGAAAATTCTCCATCAACTCAAGAAAAGTAAAATGTACCATATACAAAGTTATAGCAATGTTCTGGGATGAACAGCTGTCAATAACTTTGCTATTCTCAATAGTACAATCTTCCACAACTACTCTGAAGGACATATAATAAAAAGTCCTATCCATAACCAGAGAAGGAACTGGTTGCATCCAAATACAGATTGGAGGATTCTCTCTTCCTTTCTCTGTCTTGCTCTCTTTATTTTTAATTTAATTTTTCTTGAGGGTTTTTATTTTCATTAGGGTGGGAGATCTATAGTTTATTTTTACAGCTTGACTTTTATAGAAATGTTTTGTACAACTTAATTGTGATTAAGGATAAAGGAGAGAACTTAGAACTCAAAAAATTTAAAAACAAATGTAAAAATGGGGAGAGACAATTTTAAATTGGGGGCAATATCAAATAAATAAATAAAATTTAAAAGAATGACTGAGAGTGCTTTATGTTTGTAATGTTTGATCCTAAGGAAACATAAAAATAAGGCATTTATGTCACAAATAATTTGCGACAAAACACAATCTTATTCATGTAAGCAAACTCATCCACTGCCTCCTATGGAATAAGGACTTCAATGAAAGACAATAAAATAAAGTATAAAGACAATAATAAAGTATAAAATATAAAATATATAATATAAGTATAAAGTATAAAGACAATAAAATAAAGTATAATTCCACAACAGGCTAAATTGGGCATTTAATTAATAGTATATCTTGTTAAAAATTAGTGATAATTAGTAATAATTAAATAGCACAATCTAGTGAATAAAGACCAGGAGATACTTCTGATATATACTGACCACCTGTGACTCTAGTTGGGCCACCTGACCTTTAGTGCTCCAAGTACTCCAAAGCACTTTTTAGTCTCCAAGTCTAAAATCTGAACAAAAGATGCCAACCAACTTTTGTAGAATGCTCTTCACCTGATAATTCCCTCTGCAGATGAAATCCTAAGTCCAGTAGTGTTATAATGTAGTATAGTAGTACAATGAATCTTAGGTTATTTAAGACTATAGTTTAGGATCTTAAAACCACATTGCTAAAATTCTCATAGCAGAGAAAGTTTGGTAAACACTATACCAATTGCAAAGGTCCAATTAACAATAATAATTATTATTATAATAACAAGCAATACAGTAATTTAAAGTTTACAAAGCACTTTAACTATTAACTTCTTTTATTCTTATAAGAGCCTTAGTAGGTAACTGCTATTATTATTCCCATTTTACAAAAGACAAAACCAAGGCACAAGTTAAATGATTTGACCAGGGGAGTAAAAGTCTGAAGTTGGATTTGAACTTAAGCGTTCCTGACTTCTGGCCCAGTGCTCTATCCACTGTGTAACCTATCTATTATTACCATACCTCTGCCATTTTCTGTGAAAAGCAGCACTAGTTAGGTGAAGCATGAGATTCTAAATATCTGAACAAACTTAAAGGAGGAGAACCTGGCCATAGAACATGTACACATTGATTATGTGTGCACCAGCTCTAGGTGTGCCTAGACTCATCACCAAGAGCAACTCAAGAAAACTGTCTTACTATAAGCATGAAATAGTACTCACACAAAGAAAACATTCATTTTTTGAGTACTGAAAGGAAGTAACACTATACTTTAATGTCAGTGCGTCCCAAAAGTAATTTTGGAATGAGAATAATCAAATCTGTGGAGAGAAATTCTTATCATTAATTGTATGGAGTTTCAATGATACTTTTGAAAATGTGCAAACATGAACTTTGTGGTTCAGTTTTATTTTGCAAATCAAATACAAATTTTAATTGTACACTGGCTATTTGAAAATTTGGTGCTAAGTGTAATTAAGGTAAATTCATAATTGGATAAAAACACACACACACACACACAATAAGGAATGTATTCTCTGTTTCATGTGGTATTTTAAGTTTTTTAAAATCCATCACACGGATACAGTGTTTGAAGAAATTAAATGGTACTTCATTCTGTGGGAGGGAGGGGGGAAGGTTATTTGTTGTTGTTGTTCTTTAAAGACCACATAGTCATTTGTCATATACTCACATGAAAAATGGTATCAACTGAATAAGAGTCTCTTTTTTGGGATTGGCTGCAAACTCAGGGACAGCCTGGATTATTTTGTTCATAACATTTCTTAAGTAATTCTGTAGTTGTTTTCTTCTCTCCTCTACAAACTTGGCATCCTGGGGGGGGAAAAAAAAAAAAAAAAGATTGGTCTACTGAATTGTATGTAATATTTTGATAAGCATGACAGATATTCATGGATCACCTACAAGTGGACTCTACTTGGCTTTTGCCTACCTCACACAGTAATCAGGTCTATACCCTCTCAGCAATCAGTATACATTTTTGTTATTAAAAACTTTTAGTTTTTCTTTTTATCATCAATTATATCAGACAAAGAATAATATATGCAAAATCAGAGGGCTATATAATTAGAACTCTAAACCCTACAACTTCATTTTTGAGTATTTGAAATATAATTGTCATAACTAACATAACTAACTCCCATAGAAAAAATAGCAATTAATAAAGTAGTGTGGGGGCAGCTAGGTGGCGCAATGAATAGAGCACCAGCCTTGAATTCAGGAGGACCCCAGTTCAAATCTAATCTCAAACACTTAACACTTCCTAGCTGTGTGACCCTGGGCAAGTCACTTACCCCCAGTCTCAGGGGAAAAAAAAAGAAAGAAAGAAAGAAAAGAAAACCACACCAAAAAAAAAAAAAAATGTGCTGTATATATGTAATTACAGTGGATAAACATGGAATATTGGCTTTATTAAAGTCGTTAGCAATTACAAATAAATGTAGTGATATTCACAAATATGTATGGATTTCACAGGGCTAGGAATAGGGAATTGGAAATGTGATTTAATTGGTATGGAGAACTCCCATATGACGAATCACCCCCTTATCAACATATGATTGCAACTTCTCTGCAATTTATAGTGTTAGAAAGCTGAATTTTATTCATTTTGCATTTCATCTTGGGAACCCAGAATCAACTAACTCTTTCAATGGTAACACTTTCAAATGCTAAAATCAATAATCAGTGAATGAGGTTTTATGCTGACCTATCTTAATTTCTCCACAGAAGTATAAATAGAATCTCCTTTCTTAACTTTATAAATAGTCCTCCATGATGTACACATTAGCTTATATTCCATTTTCAATTATACATAATATATCAATTATAAAAACTATCAAAAGGAAACACTTTTGGATCCCACATCAGATTCACTATAAGTTATGTCTTGGATCTAGATTTCCAAGTCTAGAGTTATTCAAAACAGTCTTTGGAGCTTTCAAGAAAGAAATTTAGCACCAGATATAGATAATATAAAGCTGCTAAAATGGTTTCAGAAACTTAATATTTTATTAGCTGGTACCTATGAAAAGACATATTTTTGTGTAGGTCAAAATGATAGTGCAAGAAAAGCTTCTTGCAAACAGTGAAGGCAGGGGAGAATCTGTACTGAAGAGGAAACAACTCTACCTGGGATCCAGAAAGAATCTGAGTTTTAGGGCACCAAAGGAAACAGAGAGCTTACACATTTGGGGACTCAAAGACCAAGAGCTTCTAAGATGTTCCTCAGGACCTTACATTTACTTCTATTTATCTGAGTATATTCTTCCTCTTCAACTCCCTACTCCCCACACCCAACTAGAAGAGCAGATGCTTAGAAGCTAGGAGCTTTTCATTTTTGTTTTTATCTCCTCAGCATCTAGAACAATATTCTTGCACACAGTAGACATATGATAAATATATGCTGAATTGTATTGAGCCATCTCAAATGATTTAGGGTATCCTAAAATAATTTTTCCTAGATTCTTCCATAACTGGCTCTTTGCAGGCGCAGAACAACTCAAAGGTTAAAAAAAAAAAACAAGTGCGTTTAAGTAGCAATATCATATAGAGTTTCTAAAGCCCTGTTAATAAAAGTTCATTATTTGAAATAAAAGAGACTGTCCTAGCAGAGTACCCACAAATTCTCAAATACTATTAACTAATCAGAAATTAGGTATTTGCCAGCTTTAGACAAATTTGCTTGTAAACCAACTCTATAAGGAGGCCTTGCCTAGAAAGAAACTGTATCTTACTGTTAGATGCCAATTATAAAAATTTTAGGGATAGGGACTGGGTCTGGGATATCATTGGTACAAGGAACTTCCAAGTGAAGAAACTCCATTTGCAAGTCAACATTTCTCTGAAGTAAATTTATTATCTTTGAGGGTTATTGTCTCAGTGTCAAATCAAATAGAAACAGATTCCTGCTTGTTACATATTGATTTAGAAAACCACAAATTAACATTATTTAAGTTATACTGTGTTTGTATGTTTTTTAAACATTTTCCAATTATGTTATAATCTAGTTCTGGCTGGACTCTGATGATAGTTTTGCTCCAGTACGAATTTGACATTTCTTGGCTCTAAATCATTGGCAGGTTAAGTGAGTTGCCCAAAATCATAAAGACAGTTTGTGTTGGAGATGAAACTTAAATCAGGGTTTTCCTGGCAGTAACACCAGTCCTCCATTAAATCCTGATTTAGAGTCCCTTCCCTCTGTTTTAGATCTGAGAGGTCTTTAGTTAGATTTCAGAGGCTCTGAAAACTTGAATGGGGGGAAAATATATCTTTATTTTCAATAAACTCTAAATGAAATTAACAATTCCTCCAATTATTTAAAAAGTATTTCAAAATGTTTTGAGAAGGAATTCATAGGTTTCAAAGAGTTCCATGACAGGGTGAAGGACCCTTATTTTAGATAGTTCCTTCTAAAGATCTCAGAGAACCATCTCCGATATTTTTTTCACTGACAAAAGAAAGAAATTCTATAACATCTCATACTTCCATCTTAGAACTTTTTGAAAAATTCTTTTTCATTTAGTAATTGAGAGGGAGTAAAGATTATGAGGCAATATGGTATAATGGAAGCTCATGGGACTTCCAGTCAAGAAAGAATTGGATTTCAATCTTACAGAAATGGGGGTCAGCTACATGGCCCAGTGTATAGAGTGCTGTGCTGGCCCTGAAGTCAGGAGGACCCGAGTTCAAATCCAGCCTCATACACTTAACACTTCTTAGCTGTGTGATCCTGGGCAAGTCACTTAACCCCAACTGCCTCAGAAAAAAATTAAACATTAAAAAAAAAAAAAAAAAAGATCAAACTAGAAATACTTAGTTCATTCAGGTTGCTGTGAGGCTCAACTGAAGTAATTTATGAAAAGTATTTTGCAAACTTTATAAAAAATGTACAAATGTCAGTTTGTTAACATCATAACTGATTTTCCTAGACATTTTGAGAGATAAAGAAGTCCATAACAATTGTTTTCAGAGAAGGGATTCTTATATTTTCATGCAGTTTAAGTTCTCCATTTATGTAGGCCCTGGAAATAACATCACTGCTGGCACAACTGAATGAGTGTTGTCTCCTCTGCCTTATCCCATGGTGTGTCTTATAGGCAGAGTACATGACAATGGGCCCAGCTGCTAATATTCTGTAATTTTAATAGCAGCATAATCCCCTTCTGTAGGATACACAATGCTCATGGGCTAAAATACAATACAATTTGTCAGTAAATGTAGCACATTAGATGAGACTAGAATGGCTATTTAGAGAGACTGAAATATCCTTTGTTCAAGAGCCAACCATTTCTATCTCTTTTATTCAGATATTTGGCTTACCTGATTTGAATGTCAAGATATGTTCGGTGGTCTCAAAGTCTCAACCCATTATTAAGCAATTAGAAGGCTCTCAATGGAAAGGTGGTTAATATTCTAAGTTTATGCAGAACTTTTCTAATCAGCCCATGTTTTTAATCTGTACAGGAAATTCCTCAAGGGCTGTACAAGTGCCATTGCTTTTGACAAAATAGCTAATCAACAAAGTAAAGTGTGTGAAATTCTTTTAAAATAATTTTTTTAATGTCATAAAGAAAGAAAGGAAAATTTAAGGTGGCATTTTATTTGCCTTGTAATCAATTCTGCTTTTGAAAAGGAATAGGATTTAGTTCTACATCTGATTTAGAATTGAAAGCCATAGGAAAACCAAGGTCAAAGATTAGCAAAAGGACCTGCCAATTCCTTTAATGTTAGTTCTTTTAATTCCACTTAAAAAATATTTATTCAGTATGTATTATGTGCAGAATGATATGCTTGTAAAAGATAATTTTAAATCCTCACTTTAGGAACTGAGTTTTGTAAAAATGCCTGAAGTTGAGAGATGTTAAGTAATGTATGAACCCAGTCACACAGTTAGCAAACTGTAAGAGGTAGAATCTGTAGACTCCATGCTTAGCACTCTAGCCACTTTTCCAAGAGTGGCTCCAGAAAAGATATAAAGATATATGATGCTGGTAAAACTCATAATATATCTAGCAAAGCCTTCAGAAGACAGAGTGGGCATAGGAGAATTATAATTAATTTTGGAGGATATCTAAATAACTGTCATATATACATGAAAAGATATAAATGAAAACCACAGGGAAAAAACAACTGGCCCCTATTTTAAGATGATGTGATTTTAAAAATATGAATTTACACAAAAGATATGGGGAATGATTATGTGTATTACAAAAGAATTTTAAAATTTATCTTTGGATTCAACAGAGAATTCCTTAAATATTAAGCTGTAGTTAAATAATTTGATAATTTATCAAGGTGATAAAGTAGATAATCCTTTCAATAGTACATATCAAAACCTAGCCAAACTTTTTCATTTTGCGGGACTTTATTTTTCTCTATGTCCTCCCATAAATCATCTACCAAAGTCTACATGCTGGAGATTTTTCCCAAGGTCTCTTTGACAGTAGAGTGGTTTGTATTAGCCATTTCTTATTCTTGTTTTGCAATCAGTTCATATCAATCTGGCTATATATCTCTAATTCTATTTAAAATAGGATACAATTTACCAAAAAAAAACCTTATTTATAAAAAACTGTACAAAATGAAAGACACTAAAATGGATTTGTAATCTTGATGGGGGTGACATCCCCACTGATATTCCTTGTCTGATTTTTGATTACAAGATCTTGTAAAACCAATTTGGGCTATCTGAGCTGGCTTGGATATTCAGCCCCCATTCCAATGATCTGCTCAGATAAGCCAACACCCAACTATCTGCTCAGGTTTCTCCAAAATAGTTTCTTCCTTATCTGAAAAGCCCGCCAAGAATTCGGCCACTGCACTAGGCTTCTTGAAGCAGATAAAAGAACTGAGGTGGAATCATCCATGGTCAGAGAGTTGAAAGATGCCAGCCGAGATGCTTTGCATCAGAGACTCTCTGTCCGGCCGCTTTTGGCATATATCTTCCTCTATCTAATGCCTTTTACTAACCAGACCTTAACCTTGCTTCCATACCTTGCAATAAACATCTTTTTACCTATCTAGGTTTTCGGGCCTGTAAATTCATTTACAGGGGACTCTCACCGCCACTAGACCTGATTTTACTTTGTATCCTTGCGCTGAATCCTAAGGGGTTGCAGGGGAGCTCCATGTGACTCCTTGTACCCCAATCCTGCCACTAGACCTCAATTAATCTTAATCTTAATCCTATTGAGGTATATACCTCACCATTAGGTATTTACCTCAATTATTTGTTCCCTGTTACCTCTTCAATCTCATTGATAGCTCTCTCCAGTGAGGCAGACAGGAACTCATGCCTGCCTGCCTCATGCTATGTAATTCTTGTCTGTCTTCTTAGGAGTTGAAATAGTATTGCAAGGTAGAAGCACTGACAGTTGAGTCAGAGGACCAGTGTTTGAATTTTACCTCTGATGTTTACTACCTGTTTAACTTTAAGCAAGTACTTATCACCTATAGTTTGCTGTATTAGTTTGCTAATTTGTAAAATGAGGAAACTGGATGCAATAATCTGAGAGGTCTCTTCCAGTTCTAGCTTGATAGTCCTATTACACTTGTAAAACCTTTCTGGTAATGAAAATATATTCTTAATACACTCAATCCAATTATGAACAAATTATTTGGAAGGCATTGTGTTATGATAGAACAACAACAATGACAAAAAACTTGGCTTCTTATATTGGCTCTACCACTTACCAGCTAGCTATTTGACATTGGACAGGTCACTACTTCAAAAGGTCTTCATCTTTTCATATGCATAGTAGGTGGTTTAGATTTTATTGAATGTCCTTTCTTATTCAAATATTTTGTGATTCTGTCCATTTTAGATCCATGCCTTCAGTTTAATAGGACATACATTTTATTTTTCTCTCTGAATAAGGAAGATTTCAGAAGTGTATATCTTTTTACCCATGCCCATATTTAAATATGGGGTGTGAGTCCCTAAAACCATCCAGTGAAATGTTATATACTGGTGCTTCCTTTTCATAAGAGTGATATAAAATAATATATATCCTTTGACCATAATTTGATCTAACAAATATATTGTCTCAGCATGATTACATTATTAAACTAAATGACCAGATTCTTCTACTGCAAGTTTAAGTGAACTTATAAATCAGAAACCACTATGGAAAAGCTCACTTGCCTCTGCCATGCCATGGTACCATTTGTTAAAAGAGAATCTTTTTTAATAATTTAATAAAATTTAATTAATTTAATTTTTAAAATTAATGAAATCAAAAAACACTGTACAAAAAAGTCCAAGAAATGCGTTTATAAGTGACTCTTTTTAACATATTAATATCTCTTTAATACATTTGCTAGCTAAAATAGAACAAAAAATCTATTTTAAAGTTCTTTTTTAACAGGTGATCAGTAGCTCTCAAATTAATCAGTGACTACTGATTAATGGTAAGGATGTTCATGGAGTGTGTTTATCATCAGTGGTTACTGAGCACCACTGATAGTTCCTGGGATGAAAACGACTGTTTAAGAATAACACTTAACTGCACAAATAACCAAGGTTTTCTAAATCAACATTATTTATTTGTGAGTTTTCTAGTTTGGCTCCTTGGGTCCCCAATCAAAAAACAGCATCAGAAGCAAGGAAACTGGATGAAAGCCTAGTTTGTATAAAGTGCCAAACAGTTCGGGTAGCCATTTATGAGATCTAACAGCTTGTCTTCTCTGTCTTTCAGTTGCTGTTTTCCTTTCATAATACTATTGTCAATTACACTTTAAACTATTAATAGGGAACATTGGGAATTAGGGCTGACTTTTAAAAAGAGCAGTCAGGACTATTTCAATTGATTCCCCCCCCCAAAGGTTAATTTTATTTTGAACTTAAAAAGGATAAAGATAATCAAATTAAGCATAGCTATTTTAAAAACTATTGAATGTTATGAATAAGGTTGAATTATAAATTCATATAAGACAAGGCTTTCCCTCTCATCCTTTAGTGTGGAGCTGTAGTTTTCTAGGGCATTCCAGGCAATGCCCTACCTACTATATTTCTATTTTGCAAAGAGGCAATTAATTTCTCAGACTAACTTTTGTATGTAGAAGTTTCAAATAACTATTAAGTTAAATCTTGTTAGTTAGCAGATACTTTATACTTGTGTAGTTGTGAATCTAAGAATTTCAAAGAAATCACAAAGGATGCTGAGTGAAATGAGCAGAACTAGGAGATCATTATACACTTCAACAATGATACTGTATGAGGATGTATTCTGATGGAAGTGGATATCTTCAATATAGAGAAGAGCTAATCCAATTCCAATTGATTAATGATGGACAGAACCAGCTACATCCAGAAAAGGAACACTGGGAAATGAGTGTAAACTGTTAGCATTTTTTGTTTTTCTCCCCAGGTTATTTTTACCTTCCAAATCCAATTCTTCCTTTTCAACAACAACAACAACAAAATTCGGTTCTGCACATATATGTTATACCTAGGATATACTATAGCATATTTAACATGTATGGGAATGCCTGCCATCTAGGGGAGGGGGTGGAGGGAAGGAGGGGAAAATTCGGAACAGAAGGGAGTTCAAGGGATAATGTTGTAAAAAATTACTTATGCATATGTACTGTCAAAAAATGTTATAATTATAAAATTAATAAATTAAATTAAATTAAATTAAAAAAAAAAAAGAAATCGCAAAGGAGAAAAAAAGAGAAACCAATCCATTAAGTATAATATCTCAACAACAGGAAAATGTAAAGCCTTTTTTGGATACGTCAGAATGGCACAAATCAATGTCCTCCCAAAAATAGCAGATGTTGCAGGGACTAAAGGAAGATACACTGATGCACTGCTGTTGAAGCTGTGATATTCTGTAAAACAACTTGGAACTATGCCACCAAATTTACTAAAGTATCACCACTTTGATAGTGGTTTAAAAAAAAAAAAATTGACCCAACACAACCACAACTTTATTCCCCAAAGAGAATAAAGAAAAAAAAAAGGTCTTCTATGTTTAAAAATATTTTAAGCAGCTCTTTTTATAATGGCAAAGAATTGCTAGAGAGTATATTTCTGTGTGATAAAAATTTATAAAAGATGGTTTTAGAGAAGCCAGAGAAGATTTGAAGGACCTGATACACAGTGAAATGAGAAGAATCAGGATAATAATTTATACAGTAATAAGGTAAAAGTGACCAATTTTCAAAGTCTTAAAGAACTCTGATAAACCATGGTTCCAGACAACTGATAAAGAATCCTACGCTTCTGACAGATGACGTATATTTAAATATGGATGCTACCAATATGGGAATCTATTCTGTTTCACCATGCACATTTGTTTGAATGTTTTGTTTTGTTTTGTTTTGTTTTGTTTTCTTTCATTGAGGCCGGAGAGGGAAAAAAACATTTGATAATTTAAAATTTTAAATTAAATTTAAAAAAAAGAAAAGTAGGAATATTGAAGAGAGACCTAGGGCTTCCAGGTTTTGCTATTGTACTCAATGATGTTTCTTTCACATGGTTTTTACCTATAGAGCCTCAGCTTAAAAAAGAAAAGTTCCTTAAGCCTTTCAACATTTCTTTTCCTCTTGTTTCAAATTACATAAAAGGTATGTATGTAGCTATCCTAAATTGAAGATTAAATAACTAGGATATGGATAATGAGTCACAATATAAAACTATGCAAACATGGAGTGATGTTTCTTTCACATGGTTTTTACCTACAGCACATCAGCTTAAAAAGAAAAGTGACATATTTTGGTCCTTAAGCCTTTCAACAATTCTTTTCCTCTTGTTTCAAATTACATAAAAGGTATGTATGTAGCTATCCTAAATTGAAGATTAAATAACTAGGATATGGATAATGTCATAATATAAAACTATGCAAACATGTGGAATTATTTTTTTATTACAAATGTAATGCCTAGATTCAATGTCACTATCTTAACAATTGTTTCTTGAGAAAACAATGTGTAATTGCTAATTGAGAAAATAGAGGAAGAACTTCCTTTTATCGGCAATTTAAAAATTCTCCAAGGGGATCTTACAGTTCAATGAATAGTCAATCATTATGGACCATTTTAAGAGTCTCACTGAATGAGATGAGGTGAGATCTTTCAAGACAGTTGTGAAAATCGAGTAAGGCTTCATCTACTTCAGAGTTCGAGTAGGCCTGAAGGACTCTTAAGTTCGAGCAAAGGGCATTGCCTTCCCCTCCTATGACATCTCCCTATTTCATCCAAATATGGGCAACTATGTACTTATTGGTCAAGTTCAATTTCATGGGTAGATCTCGCGTTTAGAATGTAAGACTCTCAGCCAATGAGGATGAGGGTCAGTGGTGGGAGGGGGCGTTTTGCGTTAGGGATTAAAGGTGCTGTCCAGCCCACAGGAGGCGCTTCCTCTCTTCGATAGTCTACTCGAAGGGTGGGACGCCCTTCTCGCGAGAATGTACAATAAACTTTGCTTTTCTCTAGAGCTCTCTCCAGCTTTTTTTATTAAATGGTGACCCCTCACCATTTCCGTACCACACATCCCAAATATTACTAAGTCACTTATATAAGGTTCTGGTATGGTGGTTGTACAAAGCTGCATAAAATATATTCGCCCAATAAACTCAGAGAAATAATAAAATCAAGAGCATAGAGAAAAAAATTGTATTTCTTAATTTTGTTTGGGGAATGAGTTCTAAATGTTCACATTGACTGGTTTAACTGGGCCAGCTGTCTGGATGAGGGAGGTGGGACAGAGGTTTTTGCTGTTCTATTTTCTTTTAAGTCTCTCCTCTTTCCTGGGTCACTTTCCCAAGTGTAGAATCTGCTTCAGGTGATGGTGAATGAGAAAAGATGCAGTGACTACTGGGAGAAGAGTTATTATGGGAAAAGATTCAATCCAAGAGGCAGCGAGGTGAATATTGGTTGCTCTCCCTCTCCCCTTCCCCCCCCTGCACTCTTTCAGAATGCCCATTTCAAGGCTACGATTATCTTTTACTCCAACAAGTAGATAAAAGGGGCAGCCAATGCAAGGGTACAGAAACAGAAGATAAAATATGGAGTCTAGATTGACTGCAACTGAATGAAGGGGAGTAATGAGAACTAAAAAAGGAAAATGGAAGCCAGATGGTGGAGGTCTTTAAATGTCAGGCTGAAGAATTTACATTTTATCTTAAAAGCACCAGAAAGATACTGAAAATTCCTGAACAGGGGAATGATAAAATCAGAACTTGGGAAGATGGCTGTGTGGAGGATGGAATAGAGAGGAGAAAATGAAAGCAGTAAGATTAATTAGGAACATTTTGTAACAGACCAGCACAAAGTAATGAGGGCTCCTGGGTATTGTTTTATGAGCAGAGAGGAGGGTGAATATGATATTATGGACACAGATCTGATAAATGATGAGCTATTGGTGGGACTGGGAGAAGAGGTAGGAAAGAAAAATAAATCTAAGATTATGAACCTGGATGATTGAAAGGATGATGATTCTTTAAACATATAGGGAAGGTCGAAGCATGATCTAATTGGGGTAGGATAACAAGTTCCTTGGAACATGTTGAGCATCTCTATGGAGAAGGCAGGCAGGGAGATGTTGGCCCAGAATAGTAGTGCAAAAGAGATTAGGGAGGCATATGTTTGAGATTTATCTGGGAGTTATCTGAATAGAATATTCAAATCCTTAGGAGCTAAAAGAAATACCGAATTGAGGAAGTATATAGAAATAAGAGAGCTTACAAGAGTGTCTTAGGGAAAACCTATGTGGCCAGACAGATAGAAGAACAAAGAGTAAACTATGTCAAGGAAATCAAGGAAAGGGAGCATCTAGGAGAAAGGGTAGAATGTTCAGAGATGTTTAAAAAAATGGGGACTGCAAAAATAACTTTGGACTTAGCAGTTAAAAGTTAATTGGTAACCTTGGAGAAAAGAATTTCAGTCAACTGACATCATAAGAAGCTAATATTAGAAGGGAAGAAATATGAATGGAAAGTGAAGAAATTGTATAAACTCAGATAGACCATATCATTCCCTTACTTGAGTCTAGAGTATCTTGGATTGCCTCTTGGATAAAACAGAACTCCTCAAACTGGCATTTAAAATCCTTCACAATCTAACTCCAGGCTATACTTTGAGATATTCCACATAGTTTCCTTTTAGACATTCCATGTTCCAACCAAAATGAACAATTAGCTATTTGGTCAAATTTAACATACTCTATTCCTGCATTTGTATAATAAACTATCCCTCTACTTTAGAATGCACACTCTCCTCAGTTTGTAATCTCTTAAAATTCCTTGTTTCCTTCAAGGTTAAACTAAAGAAATATGTATGCCATTTCTGGGTGGAGATTTGTAAATAAGAAAGGAGGAGAACCTTTGCTTTGTTGGAAGTATTCAGCAAAGAGCCTCATGACCCTCAGTGAACCTCAATCCCCTGCCAGGGAACAGAAGCTGAGAGCCCACTGCCAAGAGTTTTTTCTAAGATAGGTCTCTGGTAGTTGTTAATCTTCATATATGTAGGTGGATTACTCTATGTAGGTATTGACTGACACAAGGAGAAGAGATACAAGAAAATAGTTTAAGGGGATTGAAGGGTAAAGTGAAGGCTTTGTAAAGATTGGATAGAATTGAGTCTGTTAGTGGGAAGCAGGAAAGGGATCAGTGAATTAAGAAGATGGATATGAGAAAGGAAATAACTGGGAACAAGTTTTAGGAGGAGAGAGAAGAATCCTATCAATAGAGGAATTGGTATTTCTGGCTCAGTTTTTGCATTAATTTTTATATTCTACTTTTAGGGTCAGGTGAAAACACTTGCCCAGTTTACCATGATTTTCAGCCAACACTGCCCATTAACTCTAGGGATTAATTATTGCCAGTTATCAAAAAGTAGAGAACAAAAGAGGCCAATAAGATCAGCCTATTGTGACATATCTGACATCAATATCTATTTCACTACTTTTCTCTGACAAAATGCATTGATGATTCATGTATTATTGCCTTATAACTGAAGACTTATTCAAGTTAATGTAATAAAAAATGCATCTGGAAAACCATTAGGGATGACGGCTGAGCTTTTTAGCTTCCTTATTGTTATGAAGACCATTATGGATGCATTTGGTAGGAGAAAAAGCAGCTAGAGGGAGGGGAAAAACCTTTACTCAGTTGAGGCTCATAAGCAGATCACCCTCTAAAATTTGGGGGCCTACAAAGGGTGTCTAACAAAACTCCATTTACTTTTTCCTATGTCTCCCTATCCTCAATATGCCCTAGTATCTACTAGATAAGATGTGTAGTTGCAAAAATGATCTGTTTAGCTGTTGTAGTCAAGGCAAAGTTCCTATACAAAAATAAGGAAAACAGATGTATAAGGGAAGACAAAATGGGATGGGAGCATGGAAGGTGGGGACAGAAGTATGATACATTTTCAAGAAAGAGATGGCAATATGACTATACAGGAACTAGGAAAATGCTGAGGACCTGGAAAAATGCCGAGTTATATGATATGGACAGATATAAGATGTGGTGGTAGTGGTTTGGGGAGGTGATAGATTCCTGGTGAAAGTGAAGGAATTTGAAATAATCTCAAAGAATCTTAATTCAACTTAGATCTGAGCAAAAATATCTTCTACAACATATCAAAAAAGCTGCCAAGCAGGCTTTTTTAAAAAGATTTCCAAAGAAGAGGAACTCATTATCTCCATCTCCTTTCTACTTTTCAGTAGCTTTCCTTCTAGAAGAAATCTACCTCTTTGTAATTTCCATCTATTGTACTTAGATGTACCCTTGGAGGCAAAGCAGAATAAATCTACCCCATCTTCTACCTTAAAACCTTTTTGAGTATTTGAAAATAACTATCAGGTTCTCCCTAAATCTCCCTAGCATCTGTTAAGGTTATGTACGATGATCTAGAAAACCATAACTATCCCAGTTGTCCTCCTCTGGAGGCTTCAAGTGTATTAATGCATGTAATATTCATAACTGAACACAAAATTACAAAGTGGGCCTGATCACAATTATGGCAGAACAATTTTGACAAATTTTCCACTTTTGCAAGTTTTCATATACAAGATTTGATGTTGTTCTTAAGTGAGAAAAATCTAGCTAAGTAAATGGAATCCTTTCACTTAGCTAAAACATAATGTCAGGATGAATACCAAGTCACTTACCATGAAGCCTTGAAGATAAACTAGATTTTTCATAGGTAACATCTGGAAAATTGCTATGGCTCATCATACATCACATCTGGCCAAACTTATGAGAAAGAAGTCTTCCCCCCCCCTATAGGAAAATATCTTGGCTGTTTACCTACTAGAAAGAGGCTTAAGATTTTCCACAAAACCTTCCATTTCATGCATCTGTGGGCACCACACAATAAAGCTAGAAAGAAGACTCTGGTTCAGTTAAGTAACCAGTGATCACAGATGAGAGCTGAATGCCAGGCATCTGAAGCTCTATGTGTGTGCAGTGATAAAATTGAATGCAGCTGCATAGAATGACATTTTCCCTTAGAGTTATTACAAAAAATCATTTCTCCAATTACACCAGTTTGTACATGTACACTACAGCTGAGGAAATGATTGTCTAAGCCTGGTGCATTTTTTTATTGCTAACTTTTAACTAGAAATCATAAACCTTGACCTTATTGATTATAGAGAATAATCTCAACATCTGAAAAATAATTCTTTTGTAAAACAAAGTAGTTGTTACAAAATTCTATGCAATTCTATTTTGAAAAATGCTTTCAGGAATATAGGCAACCATAACAGTATTACCTCAACCTCAGTCAGAATCTGGGAGAAATCAACCTCATTTCTAAAATCATTTTAAGCTTCCAGACCCAAAATGCCTGGGGTTAAGGCCAAATCCTTAAAAGCCCTCTAGGTCCCTAATCCAATTCAATTCCCTGACAACAAAAGTTGGGCAAGAAAAGGAGAAAAGGCAGATCAAGTTCTAGTCTCCTTAGGAACAGAAAGTTTTTTTCTGTGTACTTCAGCCTCCCAAGACATCACATTTCTCTCAGTTCCTACAGCTCTTGCTGTATCAATTGCACAATTCAACACTAATTGTATAACACTGAGTAATAATATTATTTAATTATCTTATGTGCGTCTACTTTCCGTTTCCCATTAGACTGTAAGCTCTTTGACGCCAGATCTTATACTGCTGGATCTCTCAGAAACCTATGGCAGAGTTAAGCAGAGAGAAAACCTCAATAAGAGATTTATTATTTACTGGCTAGGTAAATGCATGGACTATTTGTTTGTCCAGTGCCTTATCATACTAGGAAAGCTGGGTCCTCTACTCTTTTCCTGCTCTCCTTATATATAGCTCAGGGGATAAGATTCTTAAACAGAGAAACAATCCTATGATATGGAAAAGTGAGTATCCTTTTGCTGATGAATTAAAATACAAATCAGCTAATCAGTAATCTATGGGATTAGTAGAACTATTGTGAAATCTTAAAATCTTAAACTTGTTCTGCAGGTAATAGATTGCCATTGAAGGTAAAGCTTTGGGATAGCTTGAAAATTTTGATACTCATTTGCCTTCCCTGGCAATGTCCGAAGCTACCATCACTGCAACATAAGACTGGGGAGACCTAACATCAGACTACAAATCAAGCTTCATTTAAACAGATGCATAGAGGGATTGTAATTTATTAAAAAAAACAAAAACAAAAACAAAAACAAAGCATTAGGACTCCAATCAGAAGAGTATTCTCTCTAATCAAAGATAATGGAGGTGACCATCATCTGTAAAGATGGTGTAACAATAGAATCATGGGAACCATGGGGAACAGTGAAGTTCCTTTGCACATAAGAGCTGCTTTCTTGCCAAGGACACTTGCACTCTAAATCCTGATAGGAAATGAGTATACCCAGGAAAGTGAGGACTTCTCACTTGATAATTCCAGACCCAATTTCAAGGGTCTGTTAATCATTAAGGCTCTGGGAAGGAGAACAAAAGACCTGTTCTTCTAGTAGAAATATCTGATCTCCTGCACCTTAACTGCTTAGAGAAGAATCTAACATTATTCAATTACCTGGAGATATTCTAAGAGATGTATAAACAGCTAATTTCTATTTGTTGAGGAAGCCTTAAGTAAACCAAGTCTCCTTGGTTATTCTAGTTTAATGGATTGATTAATTACCTCTAAACAAATCTCTTTGTGAGGGGATTATATGGTTTCTTATAAAATCATTAACTAAGGTAGATTGAATTTATAACTTGGATTCAGTTTACTGAGGAATTTGGGAGATAGGATGCTCATATTGGATAAAGTAAGATAAATGTAAAACTTGTGAAACTTACTATCATAAAATTCAGGTCAAAATTTAACAAGTCCATGCTACTTCCAGGCATAAGATGAAGGGTTGTCATGATTTCTTATGGCTTGTGACTATATAATTTCCTCTGACTTCTGAAGGGGTGACCTCCCTTAAACTGGGGACCCTGCTTTATTGGATGTTCAGTTCTCATGAGATTCTTGAATAAAGCTTCTATTTTTCACTTTGAGAGACCCCTTTTTGAGAGAAGTCATTTGGAGTTGGGATTTGCCATACCACATAGAAAGCCAGGGCTCCTGAATGTCCTGAAATGCCACTTCTCCTCTTTCCCCACTCTTAGCCTTCTTTCTACTATTATACTATGACCACAGAAAATAAGACATCACCTCAGTTTTCTATAAAGTAACAGATCTTTCTTTTGTTTATTGCCTTAGAGATAGGACTACTATTCTTGAAGGTCCTAGGCTTATAACTTGAGTGTACTCTTGGAACTCCTTATTCCACACATCCACTTGGTTCCAAATTCTGTCATTTTTTACTACTACAAGATCTTTCATAGTCAGGCCCTCATCTCTATTCAGACTGTATTTTTGTTTGTTTGTTTGTCAGATAATCAATTTGAATTATTTGCCTAAGATCACATAGGTAGTATGTCTCAAGTAAGGGTCTGAATTTGAACTCAGATCCTCCTGACTCCAGGACTGGCATTCTATCTACTGTGCTACTTAGCTGCTCCCTATTTATTTATTTATTTATTTATTTTTGTTTGTTTGTTTGTTTATTTCTTCTAGACCAGATGTGCCTAAAATGAAACACAAAACAGTGTCCAGAGGACAGCAATATCGACTCAGAAAACCACAAATTATCTATGCTATATTCTATTAAATATTTCCTAATATCATTTCAATCTGGTTTGGGCTTCAGTAACTTTGTCTGCTATATGATATGGCAGTAAATCTGATACCTCTATTCTTTTAAGAGCTCTATAACAGTTTTCTGGTATTATCATTTCAACTCTTTTCAGTTTGCCTTTAAACTATTGCCCTCATTCTCTTTCTAATATGCTGCTAGGACTGATCCCACCATTCTCATTACAATGCTCTTTTACTAAAAATTCTTCCATGTTAGAAGTGAAGGATTCCTTGTGAATCTAAATAGATTCTGAGTGGCTCACTGCCTTGTACTTCAACATGCCAATAGACTGACGGTCTTATCATTGTGGATAATATGTACCCCAACCTGTCCATGTCTTCTCTTTCTGTGTGAGTCTTGTCCATGCTTTCCCACAAATCCCTGCTAGATGATTGGTACACCCAATGTAATAGAGGCCTTCTTCAAGGTCTTAAAAAACAAAACAAAAAAAAAAAAAACCACCTTTTTTTGGGCATCAGAGAAACACTGGGGCAATCTGTCTGTTATCTCCTAATCTTAATACATTTCTGACTCATTTCCTTTTCTGATTATATATTTACTTAACAATATATCTTATGTCCCTTGCTGACCACAGAGCTGTAGAAAAATGAATCATCCTACTTAGGCCTCTTTTTTTATGCCTTGTTTGATAATAAGCAGGTGATCATTGCACAATAATCCCTATAGCTGTAATCATTAAGTAATCTTGTATGATTTTAATATATGGATAAGACTCCTTTTTGGAAAAGAGCCTGTAGGATTTTATTTTCCTCTGTTTTGCTCTGAATTTCCATAATTAAAAATTTAAGTAACTTCTCTGCATTTTTTTCAATGTATAAGTATATAGATTTCAATTGCACTAAAGTTTGTATACCAACTTACAGATCTTTGGTGTTTCTAACCTGAAAAAGCTCCCGGTAGAATGATATCAGACCAAATTTAGGTTGCAAAATAGAAATGCACAGCTTAAAGTGTTGTCATAGATTTTATTTTTCAACTTCCATTGGGGCCCATTGGTCTCTGTCCTTCTGAGCTGGCACTTAAGACCACTATTGGCCAAGATTGCCAGCCAGATGGTTAATATTGGTATTCTAACATTACTGACGAGCTAGTTCACTGTGAATTATTTCACAGTCTGTTGAAAATGTCATAACCATAAATGGCATGATTCAGAAATGCTTCTAATGCCTGTAGTCAAAGGTTTAACAACCCCATAATCAACATTTTGGAGGACATTTTTGACTGCCTAATAGGACCTTCTATGATCAGTGTAAATTCTTTACTACTTATGCCAGAAGGAAAAAAAAAAAAATCACATGCTCAAATGGCACATAGAGAAAAATTTTACAGATTTCCTCATAGCTATCAGATAACATTTCAAATATCTATTTCTTAGCTCACCAATAGCTACAAGGGAAGTAATTCAAATGTTGTCTTTCCTTCAGAGTCTAAGTGACTATCCATTAGGTCTGTTCAATAAAAGCCATGGTCAGCTAAACTAAACAAAGTGATCACCATTAATTTATGTTGCTTAAAAGAATGCTTTAATCTATTTCTTTGGAAATTCACATTCATTTTATAGGGAAGGAGAAATAAAGGGGCATCATAGTTTAATGAAAAAAGTAACAGACTCTTATCTAAGACTATCTAATTGATTCCTAAACCCTAGATTACAGACCAAAGTTTGATACTAATGAGCTGCATTATCTTAAGCTAGTCACTTAAACTCTTCCAATTTGAGTTTCCCTAACTAGAGTTTCTTCCTCTGGAAAGGAGAGGGCGTAATTAGTTGCTCCCTAAGGTATCTTTGCATACAAAATGTCCTTTTATTTAATGACATGCTGTGCTGGTATCAATCTTAGATGACTCCTCATTCTCCATTTCACTCCTGCCATCTACTTATTCCTTATGAATAATAATAAGAGTATTACTATCCCCTAAGTATTATTTCCACAACATGCATAACTATTTCTTCAACTATAGTGAGGATGACAGGAATCTTTTTGCTCTAATCCCCATCCCTCTTCCCACACACATACCCTTCAATTCCAGAAATCCTGAGGGCAGAAAATAAAAGGGTTGAAAAAAGGAAAGCAAAACTTTCTCCCTTATAAAATCTATATTCACATAGAGAGATCTATGGATTAGTATTTTACATCTGTTGTAAAGGCATATTCAAATTCAATGTATCTTTCAAGATATTTTGTGGTCTTCTGAAATTAAATGTTTACACAAATACAAAGCAGTTCAATATGGAATCCAATAGATTTGTAGTAAATGAATGGTTATGATGGTATCCTTGTTACAGGAACATGGGAAATCAGAAGATCTGTGGTATTTTATGTCACATTCTCTTTGTAGCATATATATGACACTCCATATCTCACAACCCAGACTCTTTTAGATACTGTATACTCCACTGAGTTTATTTAGCAGACTTGGATGCTGTAAGGAGAAAATCAATTTGAGGATATAAACAAAGATAAATTTCAGTTCTTGAACTGATGAAAAATGGCCTTTGGAAAGCTAAAAAAAAAAGAGGCCTCACTTGTTTAAATATATTCTCCAAGGTTCCCTGAATTTCACTCTCCACATTCTGAAAGACAGTTCAATAAGTACTACTCAATTCTCTCTGTACACTCACCTAACAAGAGTCAAAAATGGAAAAAGGATAATTGTAGAAGCAACTGAGATTCAAGGTCTGATTCCAATGCCAAGAAGGACCCTCAAAAACTAGCTCATATTTTATTTTCTTTAGAAATGAGCAATACTACTGTAGAAGGACCAGCACATATGACCCAATATACAAACCACTGGTTAGATAGGAAAATCACTAAGGATGCTATTATACCACTGCTGAATACAAATAACGAAGCAGATACTAAAATGGATGAAACAATTTTAAAAAATTGAGAAAACTTTAATATGGAAGAATAGTTCAGATACTGGTACTTTTTGAAAAAAATGAAATATTTTTATATTCTTCCCAGCAATTAAAATTTTCAGTGTGATATAACTGAAGATTGCAATGGTAAGAGAAATCGTCCTTCTACATTTGGTACCTAAAGTATCTGGGAATATTTCTGTATAAAAAGACCCTATTATCCTTTTTTCATTTTCATATTAGTAAGGATTTCTTGCCTTTAATTTTGATGAAAATGACACTGATTATAAATGGGGAAAAATAATGGAAATTCAATAATAAAACCAGATCAGTTTAATTATCAATGGGAGATGTATCATGCTGTTATACCAAATGAAGAAGAATGAATATGCCTAAGGCTCTGGATCACTGTCATTCTATACTGAGGAGCCTGTAAGTGCTTTGAAACTTTTCAGCCTGATTTGGTTTCACTGATAAAGTTTGGAGATGGAGCATTGTTAGGATTCTTACAAGGTGCTAAGTCACTGGAATGAATAGAGACAATAATTATCTAATTTAGCATGGTTGATCTGATCCTACAAGGAGATGTTATGGGCCAGAACTTGAAACAAGGTACTGAGTGGAATTGAGGAGACAATAGTTAAATCTAGTTTAGCATAGATTTAATCCTAGAACAAATAATGGTTTCCTAGTAGTAAAATGATTGGTGTATACTCAGTGGACAACATATAAACAGGAAGTTCTCAGCGCTCTCAGGACTTTGGGAGATTCAGAACTAGGACTGACTTCCAGGAGATTCACAGGGCAGAAACCCACAATCCCACACTCTTGGAGGCAGAATCTGATTCATTCCCATTTCCATGTTTGTGCTGGCTGGAGACATTAGGACAAGACCTTTTGGGAACTAAAGAGAGAGATAGGCCTCTAAGAAAGCTAACTGGGCCCAGAAAAAGATTCAGGATTTTGAAGGACACAATAATGGGTCTCGACTTTAACTCCTGGCTGCATTTGGTGATTATTGGAACTGAAGTGAAACTAAAGCTGCCTCTAGAAGCTCCCCCAAGAAACCTGCTTGCAGAGAGAACGATTATGATTTAGAGAATAAGAACATTACAGAGCATGAGAAAAGAGAATGGACACTAAGAGGACAAACCTGGGGTGGGTAGGGCTCTTTGTGTGTTTGTGTATGAAAGTTAATTTGAGAAAGCACATTTGAAGCTATGCAAAACTACATTTCTAAGATTATCATTAGTAATTGGATAGATAGCCCAAAAGAAAGAGTAAGGGAGAGCTGAATATGATGTGATTCTAAAAAGCAAACCCATGTTGCAAAAATTAAAAACAGTAATTATATATGTGAATAATATGTAGGACCAAGAATTGACACAGATGAATTAAATAGGAGAGGAGGACTGGAAATTCTGAAATCTATGAGGGAATGGGTTAAAGAGAGGGTGTTTGTGTGTGTGTGTGTGTGTGTGTGTGTGTGTGTGTGTGTGTGTGTGTCCCAAGAAGCTTACAGGACCCTCCAAAATCCATAAAGAAATAAGAGATTAAGATTAGGTGAGGTATTGAAAAGTGTATAGATTAAGGAAAGTGGGTTAAGGTGTGTAGATTAATAGGAATGGGATTAAACAAGGAGGTAAAGGGTGGGAGGAGAAGTTAAGGGAGTGATCCTTTGGGTGTGGGCAGTGGGAGTAATAGTAAGGCAAATTAACAGATAGAAATCAAATGGAAGAGTTAGCAGAGATAGGAAACAAGAGATACAAAAACACAATAACAGTGATCAGGAATAGAACTTATTAGGGAAAAAAAATAAAAGTAGATGTGGTAATCATTGATTGCAGACAAAGTTGGACTTTTAAAAGATTTAATCAAGAACTGAATCTACATTATATGTCAGTCATATGAATAGTGTTTTAGATGTATGTGTATGTGCACATCTATATATGTGTGGAGATGAGTGTATAGATACATACATAAATATATTCGTGCTTAACAGCAACCTGCTTAGGGGAAGTGGGGAAAAGGGGAAAAAATAATAAAATTAAAAATACACAGCAGAAAACAAAAGAAAACCTTCAAGGAAGAAAATAAAAAATGGTCACTCATGAATACAAATATCTACTACATACGCTTTCTTGAAATGGAAATTTATTGTTATATTTTTTTAAATCCTCCCTCATGCTTTGCTGGACATATGACAATTTTTTTTTTCTGTTTTTGTTTTTCTAATTTTTTCTTATTTTGCATTTAAGTTTTAAAATAAATATACACATTAAAAATTAAATTAAACGGGAATATAACCTGTATCTTTCTAACTGAACTCAAGACTATCCACTGTCACAGTATTTCCTCTCATTATATGTTGACTATTTCATTTCATAGACACTTTCTACTTTATAGAATTTTTTTAATGCCTTAGTTCTCTTACAAGATCTTTAATCACCATGAAGGTAAGAAATAATTTACTGAGCTTTCTAACTTTCTGAGCATAGTGCTTTACATGTAGTTATGTTAGACACCCAATAAAGATTTGATGGATAAATGGTCACACAAATAACGAATGACCAAGGAAAAAAGACAAATCATAAAACAGAAATTAGTTCAAACTTAATAAGTGATATGATAAAGCAGAATGGAGAAGAATGAACAATCCTTCTCTCATGTGAGAAATACTAATTTCTGCACAATATTTAAAGAGAACATTAAACATGCTTAGGAGAAAAGAAAAATAAGTTATAATTTGTCTCAATGTAAGTTTGGCACATATATAGGGAAATTCCCAATCAAGCTATGACATAAGCCAAGACTCTGAGTCAGCAGCTTAACATCACAATGACAAATAAGAGAAACCAATATGCCAGGCACTGCAACATTTCTCCTACAGTTTAATATCACAAACTTTTATGATTTAAGTAAATAATTAGAAATGATACCTTTGGAAATGATCAGTATTAATGTTAAAAAGAGCACAAATGGATAGGGCCTATCCTTGGTAATTACCCATGTTTAACTGTTCCAATCAGGTATATAAATTAATATTGGCTTAGTAATAATAATACACATTACATGTACATGGTACTTTAATTACAGAGCATTATCACATTCCTCATTTCAACTCTGGTCATCACAACAATTTGTCTTGTGTTTTCAATTTATCATATAATATCATACATTAAAATTATTTACATTTTTCTTTTTCCTAACTAATATGCCTATATGAAAGCATGCATTATTTAATTATTTATATGTTATTTAACCCCTTTCCTCCAAAACGAACACAATCTAGAAATAATAAATTCTTGCTAAATGTTCTTTGAATGAATTACTGAATGAAACCCAAGTGTTCCAGGAACAATATACTCTGCATTGAAATATCAGTAACTTTGAAAAAACCACACCAATTCCATAGGAATGTCTTAGCCCTATAAGCAACAAGCCTTAATGATTATGTCTTCTAAGTTGGCTCTCTAATCACAATATTACTTAAATTACCTTACCCAAAAGGTAATGCCCAAAAGGGCATTTTATAATCAATTCTTATTCTTTAATGAGAGAATTTATAATGGCCTATTCCAGTGCTTGTTCAGATACCTGTATTTATTCAGTTGGCTGTTAAAGTGAAATATTTATAATTTCATAACTATACCAAAGATTTTTTCCAAGCTTAAATGGATTATGATCTGTTTATTAAATATGATATGGGTTATGATCTGTTTATTAAATAAAGTGCTGCATATATGAGTTATTTAGTGAAAAATCTTTGAGAATCACGAGATTTCAGAGTTGGAAGCAACTTTAGGGAACTTTTATTCACCTCATTTTGCAGATAATGAGACTGGAGACTTGGTGATAAGAAATGATTTGTCCAAGTTCATACAACTAGAAAATGGCAGAAATAGTGAAGTGCCCAACTGGCCAATTCCCAGTTTACATGATCTTTTTCAGGTCTCTGTTCATGTTTCCTCATATTATTTTAGTTACCCTTTAATGAAATTTATCCATTTTTGTTGCTTTTAAACAGAGAAACAAATAATAATCTAAACAAAATTATCATATTTTCCAAAACTTGAAAATAATTTTATAGCTATATCTATAAACTTACACTTTTATTTATATTTCAAATGATTTGGGCAGGAGGGATGGAGAGAGGAAGGGATGATATAATTCATACTGAAGGTTAGATTCCAATTGGCCTCCAAATCTCTTCCCTCCTTGGATATTTAACAGCCCACCCTTCCTTTAGGTAACAAACAACTCCCAGACACTGTGTGCCTCATTCACACAATGAAAATATTTTAATGCATATGTTCATCTAAAAATATTCTTTTCTGAGCAGCAGTCTCCCAACGACAACACAGAACCTTAATTTAGATAAAGATACTTCTCTCACACCTGCACTGCACCTAGAGATATGTAATTCTGCTGCCTTAAAAAAAAAAAAAAAAAAAAAAAAAAAAAGTTACTGTATCATTTCCAGCAAGTTTTTTCTAAACCATTATTTATCTACCACTTGCCACACAGACAGAGACCCAGCCATATGCTGGTTGCAGAAAAGGCACTGCTAATGGGGCAAGGGACATAGAATAGGTAAGGTTCAGAAAGAAGTTCTTCACAGAATGCAACAGGTCTGATCTGACTCACAGCAGATACAATTACTTCTATTGAATCCAAAATGAATAGGCTGAACACAAACTACTTATATGCACAAAAAATCAAATACAAAAAGAATGTCTGACATAAAATTCTTCTTTTCCCACTATACTGATATTACATAAAATTATGAACATGGTGGAGTAGTCAAGTCATATCAGTCCATTTTTCTTAAAGGGATGCTACTCAGACCAAGGAAATGATTTACTGCTTTATCTCTAAGTCATTAAAATACAAGGAACACACGTCCATTATTTACCATCTTGGATACCACAATTATTGACTAGCCATCTATCATCTTTAGCACTGCAGAGAAGATCATACTACCAAAAAAGAAAAATAGTTAAATTCAATTATGTACCAAATTAATGCATTATTGTTATTGGCAGTAATCCCTAAAGCAACAGTGAAAGCATGATTTACAATTCTGTAGATCTGTTAAGACACAAATGACATTTCTAAGGGAAATGTCCCTGAAACTGAACATTTTTATTGATTGTATTCTTTTTTGTATTTGAAAAATGACTTCCACTGCCCAGTTGGTGATTTCCACTGGGATTTCCTGTTCTAGCAAAAGGGAAAAACAGAGGGCCTAGGGGGAAAATTTTTTTTAAAGGGGAAAATGGAGATTAAGAAAAAATAACCTATTTATCTTACTAAGTTCTGATTTCCCTCCACACATTCACACACAATTCAAGTATGGCGTATTACAATAAACTATATATCCATTATAAAAGCATACAATGTTATTGTTTATTCTCAGAAGCAAGAGATCAAACCCAAAGATATCTTACTGAAAACTTTAGCACTTGCCTGTTTTTAACAATTGGTATAGCTAACTTTTTGTTCAATACTTGCAGGCAAAAAGCTGATAGGATCACTGTAATTGATGAATCAAGAACTTTTCCTAAATCAGATTTTGAAATGGAAACCTCTCTAGTCTCAGTTTTACTGCTCAATCACCTGTGATGTTATTTTTTCTGTGCCCAATAAAAGTAAGGACAAGTGAAAGATGAAGAGTAATACCATCAGTGGATTTACTCATGATTCTTTGTAAAATTGTACTCAAACTTTCATAGTGACTCTTAGCCACTCTTCCTCTTCCTGCTACTATATTTCTCTTGTTGGTTTTACCCTCTCTCCATGACTTAGATCTTAGGAAAAATAAAGGAAGGAAATACTATTCCAGGAGAAAAAGTCTGGCAGGAAATGTGTCCTCTGACATTCCTTCCTAGTTCAAAGATTTTATATCACTATATTCTACACTTGCCATCATGCTTCTCCTTCCCATAGTATGTCTATATGTATCTAGATTAATCTAAGAACAAGCAAGACTCAGATCTATCCAAACCTGGGTGATATATAGAAATATTCCCTCGTATGGAAATGGCATGGGAGTTAAGTCATAGTTAGAGAACAGCATAGAGTAGAGGGAAGAAAAGTGAGTTTAGACAGAAGACTAGAATTTCTCACTGTGATTCTTACTAGTGTTAATTTAGGCAAGTCATAGTTGTTTTTTTTTTTTTTTTTAATCTGTTTTCACCACAGTTTTGTTTTTTTTTTAATTGGTTATATAGGAATATTAATACCTACACTCAATTCTTCAAAGAGTTATTTCAAGTAAAGAACTACAGAATAGTATGTAAACATAAACAATTATGTTGTATAAGCCAATAGAACAGACTCTTCAGTGTCACTAACAGGTTTTATCTATTATGTGTAAAGCACAGGCAAATAAGTTTAAGATGATACAAAAGGAGGAAAGGGAGAAAGAACTTCTGTAGAGGGCTGGAACTCTGGAGAAGTATATTTGAAACAAGGTGTTAATTCAATGGAATTGATGATATAATGGTTCTCTAGTTCACATATATACTCAGTACTTAGTATGGTGATATAATGGTTTTCTAGTTCACACATATTCGGTCTGCTGTAATGATGTAATTGTACTAAGGTATGTAAAGGCTGAGAAGGACTGGGAGTGACACATTCTATCTTTGACCATCTGGTGGCTCTCTTGCACTCTTCCACTAAGATCAAAGACTGGGCCAGAATAAAGGCTCTAGCCTATATTCTTGACCATTCTCGTTGTGTTTATCCTACTGAGACCAAGGCCTGTCTAAAAGACCACTAGAAAGCTAGCCCGAACGTTACAAACTTCCATTATACAAATGAAAGAATTAAAAAAAAAAAAAAAAGTATAAAACAAAAGAGGCCAAAGGAAAGAAGTAACACTGATTTTAATGTTTACTCATATACCTAAACAGCTTTGCCCTTTTTGATTCCCCCATTTCCTAGATACATTGACATTTATAAGAATTTATTTGGCATGTGTAATACAGGGCACAGGTGACCTACAGAATGATTAACTGTCAGCAATTCTTTGCTTAATCTGCCAATATTCTTAATAAATCAAAAGCAAAATCCTACTTCAAGTCTAACTGATATACCATTATGCTGTGGATAATTTTTTTTATTCTTGTCTTGCAGAAGCTCTCTAATGTAAGAAGTAATGTTACAAATGTTACTATTTATCCTTTTCCCCCCTATTCCATGATGTTTTTATCCAAAGAAACTCACTTCCTTGAGTTTCCAAAGATGATGAAAAATTCATAGATAATTGGAAATAGATGCATAGTTCAACTCTTAGGTTCTTTTTTTCATTGTGACATCAAGTCATTGAGTTCATTGAATCAAAATCTAAACCAAGGATGCCTAAAGTTCACCATTAATAATTTAAAGTCTCAGAGAATCTTTGTTTCTAGACTTAACAAAGAAAACCTGAAAATTTACAGAAAGCCTCATTTCAAAATAGAAGGAAATATAAGTGTGTAACACCTAATAGAAAGTTACTTGTAATAACTTCTCTGTTTTCTGTCTTCAATATGGACTGGCATGTTCAGGTTAATCTAATATTCTGGATGAGAGAGTTAACATATAAACTACAATTGGATTGTAACATCATCAATCAAAATACAATAAGTTAATTTAAACCTTAAAATTATCATTTAGTTTTATTGGATTTTGGGAAAAAAGAAAAAGACTTGCAAACTACTTCAGTATTTTACAATGAGCCATCATTCTGAGCATAGATTATCAACTTATCTATAGCATTGTTGCAGTGCTGACTGATAGGATACAACTACCAGAGGACAAGCTGTTGAACTCTCTTAGTCAATTTGCCAATAACAAAATCCCATCCAACAGAAAAAGCCTAATTTCACTTAATGAAAGGAACCAAACCACTGGAATTTCAGTAGATTATTGGTTAATGACTACTACTTTGTCTTTTAGTGCTTCGTGGGAGGATTCTCTAAGCTTGTGTAAAGATTTTGGTTTACCCAAGAAACTGGCACAGTTGAAAAATTAAATGAACAGAAAATTCCACAGGGGTAATGGTCCTAAAATGAAGAATCAAGCACTAGAAAATTTTGTATTCTCATCAAAAGCAAAGAAAATCTTAATACTGCCCATTTACTGCAAAACTTTATGGACCCCTAGACCTTATCTATATGACAGATGCATTTGAGCAATAAATACATAATGTTACTTACTTTGTGTCCATGTTGAGGAATTTGACCCAGTTCCCAAGCAATTTAATCTCTCTGCCAATAAGAGAGGATGAGAATTTTCATGTGTGACCCAGGGAAAATGTCCCATTATAAAGTAGTATTTTGAGATGTAGGTGAAATTAATTTTGTTGCTGTCTATTTGTTTGTTTTTAAAGCAATATGGTATGGTATAATGAAGAAAACAATGGAAACATGAGTTCAAATCCAAGTCATACAATTAATTTCCTCTATGATTTTGAGTAACTCATTTTATCTAGTTGATAATCAGTTTCTTCATAAATAAAATGAGGGTATCGGAAATGATGTAGTCTATGGATCTTTCTTTGTAGATATAAATCTATGATCCTAAACCTTAAAAAAAAAAAAAAAGAAAAGAAAAGAAAAAGAAAAAAGGTTTTTTTTGCTAAGGTAATTTGAGGTTATGTGACTTGCCCAGGGTCACATAGCTAGAAAGTAAGAAGTATCTGAGGCCTGATTTGAACTCAGGTCTTCCTGACTTAAGAGAAAAAATTACTTGAATTCCCAATGAAATAACTGTTCTTTGATAGTATAACAAGAAAACTTAACATCAGAAACAAAGTTGAATTTCTCTCCATTCCCTCCGGCAGTCACAGGTGTAAAACGCTAAGTAAAATCTTAAGATAATTTTTTTATTAATTACTGATGCAGAATATTAATATCCTGGTCCTATCTGAATGCTTTTAGTTGAGCTGACAGGATTATTATAATTTTCACATCTAATTACAGTTTCTATAAGCAGACTTGCTGCCAAATTTCAACATGTGCATCCAGTAATGCCAAACTGATGAAAATCAATATGTTCAAAATGGATTGTGGGCTGGCATTGGTTATTTGCTTCAAGCAGATTTCTGGCCCAAACCAGCCTTCTCTGCCTTAGCCCATCAGCGCAATACTACAAAAGCTCACTAATAAAAGTATAAACTAGGGCAGCATCTGCAGAACATACCAATCACCCAAAGCTGGATCTGTTCTGTTTTCCTCATCTTTAAGCTTTGCTGAGAGAAGAAAAATTGGCTTTTGGAACAACTTTGCTCCAAATACAAACTATACATCTCTGGTAGAGTGGAAAGGGCAAGAAAGCATAAGACTTCAAATGTAACCTTAGGCAGATCAGCTCAATTTGCTTATCTATAAAATGAAAGGGAAAATATTAGATTCTTTAACAGTCCATGATTTTCTCAGTGACCTTCTAGGCATCTATCGATTTCTATACTGATTTACTGGAAGTAAAGGACCTTAATGAGCTTGGTAAAACTAGAATAATAGGAAAGACTAAAAGAATGCAACTCATTTGGGCTAAAAAACAATACTCACTTTATCTACAATTTCTCCTAGGTATAATGAGAAGAGAAATTATAAAATACTTTGATCTTAAATTTTTCAATAATTATGTGAAAACTCAGGATATATATTAATTTTTCCTATGTAAATTTTCCAATAATTTCAGAGTCTTATGAGAAAAGAAATGCAGTTTAAAAACTATAGTCTCTTTACACAAAAGATTTCTTTCAAGGAAACCCCATTTTCTGAGATCTAATAATTTATTTTTGACTGGTTAGGACTCTAAGTTTACAATACATTCTTATTCAATTTAGATCTATTGCAATTTGCCATTTTCTCCATTATCTTACCTAATTTTATTATTAGTACCCATTATAATATTTATTAGAATTTTAAATAAATGAAAAGTTTAAAAAACACTCCATTAATTCAGAACTTGCACTCAGCTAGAAGCCTTTCATTATACTTTTCCTACCCCATCCACTTTACATTAAACTTTCTTAGTGTAAATAATCCATAATTAGAGATCCTCAACAAATATTCAGGAAAGATCACACATGCTTACCTAATTCTATAGGGATAGCCCTTAATATTTAATTATTATAATCATTAAAATATTATGTCATCATTGAAGGATTCAGGGAAGATGGCAGGTTGGGTTGGTAAATTTCAAGCTCTCCAGATTTTCCCCACAAATAGAACAAATTTGCACCTCAGGAAGAACATAGCCTGGTGAAAATCAAGATGATGGGGTAGAACTGGAATCCTCCAGCTACAACCAGAAAAGATCTGAAGAAAGACCTCAAACTGAGAATTAATTTGTCTGAGTGCAAACACCTTGGGATAGCTCCTCAGAAGCATCAAGTGGGGACCCCTCAGGGTTAGCTAGATATGGCTAGAGCCTCAACGGGGAAACTTGTCAAGTAGGGGTTTGAGTCCTAGAAGGGACATGAACCTTGGTTGATTGAACACACAGCTTTGCTGCTGAGATGTGGCTCTGGGAGAAAAGAAACCAGCATCCAACGAGTGAAGAAGCATGGAGCAGGTATGCGGCTAGCTATGAGAACTTGCTGGAGAGTTGAGCTCATGGTTTGGGGTTCCTGGTCAGAGTGGAGCTGACAGGAAGCTTGAGGCACCCGCCCTCCATGATTAGATGTACTTAATATCAATACTAATACCTTTTATTAAAAAAAAAAAAATTGAACCAGCAAAGAAGAAAAAACGCCACCATTAAAGCATATTATGGGAATAAGGAAGACCGGGGTTCATCTTCAGGGGAGGACACTTTAGATTAAAAAAAAAAAAAAAAAAAAAAAAAAGCTTCTACCTCAAAGAGCAATGTGAAATGGCTCCCTGCCCAGAGATAATTTATAGAACTCAAAAAAAAAATTTTAAAAGTCAATGAAAGACATTAAAGAAAAACTAAAAACAAAAAAAAATCCAAGAAAAGCAAGATCATGAAAAAAATTAACCAACTAGAAAAGGAAGTACAGTGTCAAAGATGAAAATAATTCTTTGAAAATTAGAATTGGGCAAGAGGAAGCTAGTGAAGCTATGAGAGACTAAGACTTAATAAAACAGATTATAAAGAATGAAAAAATAGAATAGAATGTGAAACATCTTGTAATGTCCGGGGTAGCTCTCTAGTGTGCCTCGGGATCAGCCTGAGGCCTTGAGCTTAGTGGAGGAGTGAAGTGAAGGAGGCAGGAGAGCAGCCACCATGTGGCTGATCAAAGATGGAGTCTGGACTCTGGAGTCTGGAGCCTGAAGTCTTCTCTGTGGCTGAAAGCCCCACTGAGAGAACCCTCTGTCTCTGGGATTCCCTTAAATACCCCAGCATGACTACCTCACCACACCACATTGGGCATACACAGCTGTGAACATCACATCACTATTTTACCCTAAGTATACCCAAACTAGATTGACCACCTCATTACATTACATCAAGTATTTGCTTAGAGAACCACCATCTTACACTCAGTAGGTACTTAACTATAAGTACCCTGCTGTCTTAGAGTCAAGTACACCCTTTCAGAGTTCCTCTACAACACTTTATAAGAAAAATGACAGATATGGAACAGATCAAGAAGAGAAAATATAAGAATAATTGAATTGACTGAAAGTTGTGACCAAAAAAGTTGGTATAAGAAAAGAGAACCAGGACACAAGAAAAGTGTCCTGGAGTGATAGAACATGAGAGGAAAGTAGGAGAAAAAAAAAAGTCACCACTTCAAAGGGATCCTTTGTAGAAAACACCCAGAAATATTATTGCCAAATTTCAAAAACTCCAGATTAAAGAGAAAATTTTGCAAGTGACAAGAAAAAAATAATTAAAATAAGCAGGGGCTACAATTAGAATTGTACAAGACTTATCAATTACTAGAATAAAAGACCACAGGTGCTGGAATCATATCTACCAACAATCAAAAAAACTAGGCCTGCAACCAAAAAGTAGTCTCCAGCAAAATTATCTATATTTCTGAATGAGAAAAAAATGGACATTCAATGAACTCCATTGAATTCCAATGAATTCCAGGACTTTCTATCAACCAAACTCAAACTTAACAGAAAAGTTAACATATAAAAGCTAATTTCAGAGATCAATTTTAAGGAACTCAACATGAACAAATTATTTACATGGGAAAGTATACTAAATGTTTAAGATTCACATCAGCAATAGAATAGCTTAAACTGGCAGAGTTAAGGTAAAAATAGTAATCATACAAATGAGGTGCAAAGGAAGAATAGCTACAGAGGCATTAGAAGGCAGGGGAGGACTCGTAGTTCTGAAAATCTCCTCACATCAATAGGTTCAATAGGTAACACTACATATATACGATAAAGGGTATAGTACCCTCTAAAATCTATTAAAAAACAAGGGTGGTGGGGATGAGCAGCTGGAGAAATAAAGGGTGAGGGAAGAAGACAAGGGAGGGATCCTTGGTTTGGGGGAGGTTAAGTAGCAGCAAGACAAATTATACAGCAGAATTTAATTAAAGAATCATCAGGGATAGAAAAGACCTGTGTATGGGGAGGGGGGGGGGTGAGTGTGTATATGTTCATATGTATACACAAACATATCTTTTGTTAATTTGATAACAGAATAGCTTACCAATTTTATTTGCTAAATAGTAAAGGTATATTCCAAAAGAAGGAAAGTGAAAAGCAATTTTAAAGGCAAATATCAGCAATTCTTAATCAATATCAAATGCGAATGACACTTTTGTTATGAAAGTGGCATCTACTGGGCTTTTTTTTTGGTGGGGGGAGAGAATATTTATAGTTCAAAAAACATCAAGAGGATAAAACGCATTACAACTAGGATTTCTGGAACTAAATCATTAATTGAATAAAGCAGGGGAAGAGAGGAAGGAAGGGAGGGAGGGAGGAAGGAAGGAAAGAAGGAACAAAGGAAGGAAAGAAGGAAGGGAGGGAAGAAGGGAGGGAAGGAAGAAGGAAAAAAGGAAGGGAGGAAAGAAGAAAGGAAGGAAGGGAGAGAGGGAGGAAAGAAGGGAGGGAGGGAGGGAGGGAGGGGGGAGGGAGGGAAGGAGGGAAGGAGGAAAGAAGGGAGAAGGGGAAGAAGTATAGAGGGCTGAAACTCTGAGTCGATGCACTGAAGGCTAATTACTGCTTGGACAATACTCTATTAGCATATGCTTAGAAAATGGCCCTTCCCACTATTTTATGTTGGTTCAATCTTTTGGTGTATACAGAGAATTGTGGGAAGGATTAGGGGGTGGAGACAGAGTCACTTGGGGCAGTAGAGAAAGAGAGGAGGGGTAGTGCAGATCCTTCATCCATCCAATTCACTTCTACCCCAAAGACCAAGAATAAAGACCAAGGACTTTTGCTTATCCTGACTCCATCTGATTCTAAGGTATCCAGGGTGCTAACTCGGTCTTCACAAGGAAGGAAGGAAGGGAGAAAGGAGTAGGAGGGGAAGGAAGGGAGGAAGGGGAGGGAGGAGGGAAGGAAGTACAGAAGGGAGGGAAGGAGGCAACAGAAGGAAGGAAAGGAATGAGGGAGGAAAAGATACAAATAAAAGTAAAAAGAAAGCAACTCCTGTTTTCAAGAAGCTTTCATTTCAATAGTGGAAGACAAAACATAATAAAGAGGTGTGAGAAATGGGAAACAAAGAATTTTTAAAGTCCTGCTGATTTCAGTCCAAAATTCTTGAAGAACAGTAAGTTTTGAGAGGTTAGTCACCATGTTGATTTGAAATTTTTGCTCCTGATAACTCTCAAAGATGGCCTACTAAGACAGTGACTGGGACTGAATCTGTGATTCGCACTGGAATGAGAAACTCCCAGATGAAGAAATTCCCTTTATCAATGAAAATCTCTTCAAGTTTTGTCTTAAGGAATTGCCTGGAGCACTAAGAGATTAAATGGTTTTACTTTGGATCCCAAAGCTATTATGTGGGTAAGAACTGATTTGTAGGGAAATGATCAAGAGTGGGTTAGTTGAAACAGAATTAGCAAAAGCACAGAAGTAATGAAACATAAATGAGGACATCAATACCAACTTTTCAATAAGAATCCACAACAGGTCAGAAAAGAAAGAAAGAGAAGGCAAGCAAACAAGAAAATAAAGCAAATCAGTTGAAATTAGGGAGAGAATTAACAGTTCAAAGCCAAAAAAAGGACTAGTAATTCCATTAATAAATAAATTTAATAATAATAATAAATTAAGCAGGCTAAAGAAATCAGGACAATGTAAGGATTACTGCATCTTGATAAGTTCAGTTGATAATACCTGGAAGTGTTACATGGAATTAGTCCTGTTCACATCATCTCCAAAATGTGTAAGTCTGTTGGAAACTCATCTGCAGCTGGGTTGAGAATAATCAGAAACACTATGATCAAGAGCTTGGTATATCAGTATATGGGGTAGATTTTGTGGGGGTTGGTACCAAATTCTATCCACCTACTCCCACTTTAAAAATGAGCCTTATGTGCTTCAGTTACAATAGTCAAGAAAAAAGAACATTTAGACCAGCTAAGATGAAAAGCATGGTCACTAAAAGTCTTCATAGGCACCTTGGGAATTTATCAAAGATGTCTGCTCTATATTTTACCTAACTATGCACCTCAAATCACATTTTCAGCTACTGGGGTAAAAAAAAAAAAAAAAGACCTTAGAAACAGGAAGAATGGAAGGTCATCAATCACCTCAAAGTCTGTGTCAAATACTAATTATGTACAATAGCTACCTTCCTATCGCCTCAAAACTATAATAGTAAACTGTGGAGCCAAGAAAACTAAAACTAACTACAAATGGAATAAATAATGACCAAGGATTTTTGTTAGATACCTCTGATGGCATCTCCTTCATCAATGATTCACACATCACTAGATATTATAATTCAAAAGAGGAAAGAGAGAGTCCTGCTCTGCCTGTATGTTTTGTATGTGTGTTTTGGGACTGTAGAAGTGGAGTAAGAATGGAACCAGGAGAAAGGAGGATATGACCAAACAATGAACGAAAAAAATCTTAATATTATGAAGAAATATAAGTTAAGAGAAGCCTGGATCAATATTCTATATTCAATATATATTCTATATTCAACAACTATAACTAAAACTCCAGAAAAGAATGGGAAATATATGAAAAGACTCTAAGATTATTTGGAAGAACCAATAAAAGAAGTGAAGAAAGAGATAAGAAGTAGAAGACAGATTAGAAGAGAAACTGGAAAACTTTTTTTTTTAATTAAAAAAATTTTTTTTTAAATTAAAGCTCCCCCCTCTTCCCCCCCTCCCCCCACCAAAAACAGTGGACACTTTTTCAACATTAGCCCTTGCAAAATCCTGTACTCAATTTCCCACCTCTTACCCCACCCCCTCCCCTAGATGGCAAGTAGTCCATTATGTGTTAAACATTGTAGAAATATGTTAAATCTAATATATGCATGCATTTTTATATAATTATGCCCCACAAGAAAAAAAAGCAAGAAGCAAAACAAAATGCAAGTAAACAACAACAAATAGAGTGAAAGTGCTATGTTGTGAACCACACTCAGTTCCCTCAATCTTTTCTCTGTGTGTAGATGGCTCTCTTCATCACTGAACAATTGTAACTGGTTTGAATCATCTCAGTGTTGAAAAGAGGTATGTCTATCAGAATCGATTATTATATAATCTTGTTGCCATGTATAATGTGGTTCTGCTCATTTCACTCAGCATCAATTCATGTCTCTCCAGGCCTTTCTGAAATCATTCTGTTGGTCATTTCTTATAGAACAATAATATTCCATAACATTCATATACCATAATTTATTTAGCCATTCCCCAATTGATGGGTATCCACTCAGTTTCCAGTTTCTGGCCACTATAAAAAGGGCTGCCACAAACATTTTTGCACATACAGGTCCCTTTCTCTCCTTTAAGATCTCTTTGGGACATAAGCCCAGTAGAAATACTGCTGGGTTAAAGGGTATGGACAGTTTGATAACTTTTTGGGCACAGTTCCAGATTGCTCTCCAGAATGGCTGGATCCATTCACAATTCCACCAACAATATATCAGTGTCCCAGTTTTTCCACATAGCCTCCAACATTTGTCATTGTCTTTTTCTGTCATTCTAGACAATCTGAGAAGTGTATAGTGGTATCTTAGATTTGTAGAACTAGAATTTCTAAGAATTATCTTATTCTGCTCCCAGAATGGAAAGCCTACTTAATGAGACAATATGACTGATGATTAAAAAAAGTATGTGTGTGTATATATATACACACAATATATAAATTACAATATATATTTTAATATACTTTATATATATATGTGTGTGTGTATATATATAAAGTATATTAAAATATATATTGTAATTTATATATTTGTTTTATGTTATTTTTTGTTATATGTTATTTAACATATATTAAAATAGAGAAATGATTATATATTTCATATATATAAAATACATATATAAGTTATGTTTATAACATATGAATCAATCACTGAATTCACAAGTATATTAGAAGTAATATCTCCTTTTAAAGAAACAAACACTGCTGTTAAAAAGATATAATAGCAACACAACATGTTGGAAAAAATACTGCATTTGGAATCAGAAAATCTGGGGCCTGAATATCATTTTTGCTCCAACTGTGACTTTGGACAATGCATTTACTTTTTCTGGGCCATGGTTTTCTTACCTTTAAAAATGGGAAGTGAGCTGTGGACTAGATGATCTCCTAAGACCCCTTCTGACTGCAAATTTTACTCAACAATGACTTTTTTCAACAACAACAAAAAAAAGTTAGGGAAGGATGTGTGTATGTTTGTGTGTGTTTTTTGAAAGAGAACTATTATCTTTTAACTATGAAATGAAAAGGAAAATAATTGAACAATTCTGGGGGGAAATGAGGATAAAAGCACTGTTCTATGGGTAATATCGGTATCAATTAGTTGACAAACATTAATTCCAACAATTTAGATAAAATAATCCTAATACTGAAATTCAGCTTCTCCATTCAAATAATATTCATACTTAAGTTTCCAAAGAACTTCCATCCTCTTCTGTTTAAGGAAGGAACTCTCAATAAGTCCATAAAGAATTTAGTTTTGGGCTATTTATTGACATCATTCATGATATTTCAGGATCAGGATTCAGATTAGATCTTTCCTGAGTGTGAATTTGGATATAAAAGAAATTTTTTTTTTCCAATTTTAACTTACAAGTAACATGTTCAAATTTGGGAGTCTACTTATACATCTCTTCGGATATAATTTTTTAGGCAAGAAGTGTTTGGCATCTAATTTCTGAAAAAAGACATTAAAAAGAATGTGAATGTACTCATATATAATAAAAATTATTTTTCCTAACTTGTAGAAATCTGTGACTTTCTGCACTAGTAGTTCTTAGCTAGAATTTATTTCCTGGTCTTTTGCACAGTAACACCAATGGGCAGTTTTTCTAAATTCACAAGGTAAGACAAACACATTGTATAAGTGAAAAATCAAAGAACACTAAGACCTTGAGAGAAAAGAAATGAATGCTTCTCTCTCAACCTAGTCCCTGCCCTTCTATGCCCATTGACATTTGAAAATTTCTTAATGTACAAGAGAGGAAAAATCTTTTGTGTGCTCTATATGCAGGCACCAATGGGACTCAACATAGATAACAAATGATTAGAGAAATGGAAAGGAGCCCACAATTTTGTATGGCACTCTATATTTAACCTTGACTTCTACAGGCTAACCCTCCCCTGCCTTTCCTCCTCATAAGTACACAAAGAAACAGTGGGATTCCATAAGTCTAAACCTTTTCTAAGGTTAACTTAATTCCTGCTCTAAATTCTACTCAAGTCACTGTACTTTTTTCTATGGGGATATTTTAAAATGCATGAATCTAAAAGTGCAAAAGGAGCTTTCCTCAATTTAATGAAGTCCAGCCTGATCTTCTATCACACATTGGTATATGTACTTTTAATGAGGATTTAAATGCATAATTTCTACACTAAGTCAAACACTTGAAGCATATATGAAACAGATTTGCCTTGCCTTAATTCTAGGAAAGCAGGTAGTGCAGCCGGATGAACTTTCAGTGAATTAATCTATTAACCCTGTGAAAAATGATAGTTTCTTAAATCTTATTTAGGCTTAATAAATGAATCTTTACTGAACCTAGGCTTTTGATGATGCAAAATTTAGTTTTTTGCTGAGGTAATATTGGCAAACTCTATTCAGATAAGAAACACATCAGTAAGTAGTCCATAATAGTATCTCAGATGTGTAATTTTAAAATACTATTTTTAAAGTTTCCAAGTACTTTCTTGATCTGGAACTCTCTGTGAGATGACGTAGAAATAGAAGAGAAATGAGAAAAAAGAGAAAACAACTTATTAAAGTTGTGAAATAGTTTTTGATCCCAGAATCACAGGATTGTAAGATTCAGATATGGAAAAGACACTGGAGATGATCTAGTCCAAACTTCTCATTTAATAGTTGAGAAAAATGAAGCACAATGAGGTATTAAGTGACTTGTCCAAAATCACACAGATAGTAAGTTAAAAAGCAAGGATTTGAACCCCAGTTCTCTCACTCCAAAGCTGGTGCTTATTACATGATACCTTCTTAGGCCTTATTTAAATCTACCTGCCAAACTTCTCTGCTATGAATAAAGAAGAAAAATCTCATTTATACTTGTTGTTGTTGTTAGCAATCTCCTCTTAGAATTCCAGTCCCTTAAAATCTCAAGATTCCCAGATGAATGGGAAAAAAGATTTTTTAACAAGTATATTACATAATTAATAGAAACACCTCGGAGTAAAAGACACTGCCCAGTAAATAATTTGTTAAGGGCCATAAAAAAGAATCAGTTTTGAAAAGAATTATAAACTATTAACAGAAATAGTTACAAATGCTCCAAATTACATATAAGAAAAAAAGCAAATTTTACTAAAGTTTCACCTTCCATTTAGTAAGCTGACAAAGATGATAAAAGATGGGAACAGTCAATATTGGAGAGGATGAAGAAAGACAGGAACACAAACCCATTGTTCATGAGGCTCTACATTAGTATAACCATTCAGAAAAACAATATGGAATTGTGCAAATAAATTAGTATATATGTCTATACTTTTTGACCCAGATAATGCACTCATGTATGTGTATGCCTCATGAAAGCCATTGAAAAAAAAAAAAGGAAGACTTCATATTCACCAAAATATTCATTGCAGGACTTTCTGTGGTAGCAAAGAATTGGAAAAAAGTAGAGGCTATCAATTAGAGAATGACCACACAAAATACTACAACAAGGCATTGGAATTAGAGAACTGTAAGAAATGATGAATACAATAAAGATAGAGAAGACTGAACATGGAACTGATACAAAATAAAACAAGCAAGAAAACAACATATACAGTAACTAAAATAATGTAAATGGAAAGAGCAGCTACTACAAAACAATAATAGAACATATGTTGCAAAATTATAAAGAACAATTTTGTCTCAAAGAAAAGATATGAGAAAATAGTTAAACATTCCTTTGTAGAGATAGGGGAAGAAAGGAAATTCTACAAGGGTGGAACATTGAAAATGATGTCAGAATTTTTGGATGTATTGCTTGATTTTCTGACTTTCTTCTTCTGCTGCTTCTTTTTCCTTTAGGAGAAAATTCTTTTCAATAACAGATGATTTTCCCGAAGAGGAGATGGAGGAACACAGAGAAATGCAAAAAAATTATCAAAAACCCTATTAAAAATAATCTCAAATTTCTCTATAAGGTTAAACTTGAAGCTTTCTTTTTAATCCCAAGTCTGCGATATTCAAAATTAATTATCAGTTTTAATGCCCATATACTACAGATACAAATATGGAATTTCAGATTTGGAAAAGATCTTAAAAGTAATCTAAACCATTTCTTTCATTTTACAAATGAAAAAACAGAGTCACTCAATCAAAAAGAAGAGTTTTGAATTTCCCTAACCCCCAAACAGATCCTACAGATCTCCTAGAAGTGTCTCTAGAACATCTAGCAGCAGTGTCTGCTTTAGGAGTCAAGGATAAACTAGACACAATGAGGAAAGGAAATTTTAGGGGCCTATACCAAAAAACCAAAACAAAAAAAAAAAAAACCCAACCCAGGTTAACTCTTGATTAGTATTGTTCACAGTATGTCTTGACTTCAAGAGTCAGGTATCAAATTCTCTGAGATTAAACTTCATCATCTGAACTTCCAGATTGTAGCTGATATGAAAGAAAATTATGTTCTAATGCAAACTGCTTGGTATAGATAAATTCTATACTTACAAAAGATAATGAATATATTTGTTAACCAAATATTCTTTAGTTTAAAAAAGCAAGTTCATTAACAAATTGCTCATTACTTAAGAGGATATTTTAATACTTGAATACTTTGAATATAGATGATTACTATCAATGGTTACTGATAAAAAGTTAGTCTTCAAAATAGATATCTAGACAATGAGAGCTGAAATGCATTTAATAAAAGGATAAACTTTGTAGAATATTTGCTTGAATGATATTCTAAAATATATATTCCAGATGTATATTAATTTAACAGTTCTACGGGTTAAGGTAACACAAGATTATTATTCAATCAACCCAAATACATCATAGGATCAAGCTTGGATATTTCTTCATGATTCTATACCCATTATAAGAAAAGACACGTTTTTTGGTCCCAATGATTTTTCTTTGCCAAGCAATAACCAAAAATATTTAGAGAATAAGCCCCTTATGTTATCAAAGCAGTTAAGTGGCCATGTACCAAAACTCACTAGGCTACCAGAATCATTTGGAAGCACTGAGTTATGCAGTTTTACCAATGAACCTATTAGTCTTCTGAGCGTATTGAGAATTCTATGTCCTGAACTCAATCTGTCCTTAAAAATAAGGAAAATCATAAGAATTCTCCAGATCTGTCCTGAGTAGCAGCCAAAGCTTACTTACAGAAAGCAATTATGTCTTACTTAGCCAAAAGGAAAAGAAAAAAAAGGAGTCAAAGTACAATTACTATTGGACAGGCCAATTAAAAGGTTGAGGTGACAGGAGGGCAGGAAAAGAAGATCCTCATTCTAGTACTTCTTAATAAACTAGCAACTATCATATACCTGAATAGCAACATAAGGCCCTAACTCCTAACTTTTGCCCACTTAAAGTAGAGGGGAATAAGATATTTAGTCAGAAATGAAAGCCTTTATCTACAAGTATCACTAAGCATACTTTCTAAGAGTTAAGAGATAGGATGCATAAGTAATGTCACCTTTCAAGGCAAAATTCAAATATTTATATAAAGGATCAGGAGCAAAAAAATAAATAGCAGTATCTTCCTTATATAAACTTAGCTTGAAAACTCATTCTGAGGATTGACAGAGATGGATCTTTCCTATTATATATGTGGTCACAATTAGTTAACTTCCTAAAAAGCAAGGTGGCAATCTACCTAGAAAGTTGTATAGTCAACAACACATAATATACTTTCTGACAATTCATAAACCTTGTATTATTTGGGATTAATTGTGTCCAATCTGTGGCAAAGCATTCTTGAGTTCATATTGGTCCGATCAATCATAATCAGATACACTACAATTCAACTCTAACAGTGATATCATTTTGGTCCTCTTCAAGAACAAAGGACAACTATCATCAATTCTGTGGAAACAATCCTGTTACCAAAATTATTTTATACTGATAGGCACAATGAACTAAATGGGAATTCTTGCAAGATTTGTTCAATGTGATTTTTTTTTTTAAAGAACTGTCTTAAAATAATTACTTTTAAAAACAGATATGTGATTTCATCAGTACAGGGAATTCTAATTGAGGAACAAAACCACTACCAGTAGAGATTAGAATTTTCTTAGAAATTTAGCCTTAGAAGACTTCCAGGGGTGGAGCCAGGATGGCACAATAAAGCCAGGAAGCTGCTGAAGCTCTCTCAGATTCCCTGGAAAACCACATGAAACCAAACTTCTGAACAGAGTTTGACTGAATGAAATCATTTTCAGCTCAAGATAGACTGGAAAAACTTCAAGAATGGTCAGTCTCACTAGGATGAAAAAGCTGCTTAACCAAGGTCAGAGAGACTCTAGGAAAGCTGGTGAGAAGGTTATAACCACGGCAAATCAGCAATCAAGACCCTCATTCCTGGCTCAGTAGAGGAGCAAATTAGTACTTTCATTAGAAAAAACAGCCCACTTGGAAAATAGATCCAGAAGAGATAATTTAAAAATCATTGGCCTACCTGAAGGCCATGACCAAAGAAAGAGAATGGCTAGATAGCATTATTCAAGAGATCATCAAAGAAAACTGCCCTGATATAATAGAAACAGACATAGAAATACTCATTGAAAGAAACCATAAATCACCTTCAGAAAGAGATCCCCAAGGACAACCTCCAAGGAACATTGTTGTGAAACTCCAACAATCTCAAGGAAAAAATATTGCAAGCTGCCAGACAAAACAATTCAAATATCAAGGAGCAACAGAGTCAGGATTACCCAAGATCTGGCAGCTTCTATGATAAAAAATCAGAGGGCCTGGAACACCATATCCAGAAGGCAAAGGATTTAGTGTTACAACCAAGAATTAACTACCCAGAGAGAATCAGCATTATCAGGGGAGGCAATAGATCTTCAATGAAGTAAGAGACTTTCAATCATTTCTATTGAAAAAAACAGAACTAGGGCAACTAGATGTCACAGTGGATAGAGCATAGGCCCTTAAGTCAGGAGGACCTGAGATCAAATATGACCTCAGATACTTAAGACTTCCTAACACTTGCCCTGGGCAAGTCACTTAACCCCAGTGACTTCAGAAAAAAAGAAAAGAAATAAAAAAACAGAACCAAACAAAATTTAATCTATGAACACAGGACTCAAGGGAAGCCTAGAAAGGTAAACAGGGGAATTTTTTAATATATATTATTTAAAAGTTAAATTGTTTATATCCTTAGATAGGAAAATTATATCTGTAACTCTTGAAAACTGCATCTGTTACTGGGACAGCTAGAAGAGGGCATCACATGGACTGAAGATATGGTTGTGAATGAACTCTGATGTAATGAAATTAAAGGAAAAAACAAAACAAAACAAAAAGACATTAAGGGGTGGGAAAAGGTCAATAGTAGGAAAAGAGTAAAGGGGAGTTATAACGGGACAAAGTCAATCACATAAAAAAGGTGCAAAAGACCTATTACAATCCAGGGAAAAAAAGAGTAAAGAAATTTATCTAACCCTATAAAGAAGTAAGAGTAGAAAGAGGAAAGAAAAGGAAAGGGCAGGGTAAAAGAGAGTGCAGAAACATAAGGAAAAAAAGTAAGAGAAGGGGGAAAGGAGTGATAGAAGATAAAATAATGGGTAGGTAGGATGGGTAAAAAAAATACTCATAAGGACAGGGGGGAACTACAGAACCAAAGTATATACAGGGGACAAAATAGGATGGAGGGAAATACAGACAAAGTAGAATTTACACCAGTAATGCAGGGTTGGTTCAATATCAGGAAAACTATCACCAAAATCAACCATATCAATAACAAAACCAACAGAAATCATATGATAATCTCAACAGAAGCAGAAAAACCTTTTTAACAAAATATATCACCCATTCCTATTAAAAAACACTAGAGATCATAGGGATAAAGGGAGCTTTCCTTAAAATAATAAGCAGTATCTATCTAAAACTAACAGCAAACATTATTTGTAATGGACAGAAGCTGGATGCATTCCCAAAAAGATTAGGGGTAAAACAAGGATGCCCATAATCACCACTATTATAAAGCAGTATACTACTAGAAAGGTTGCTTTAGCAATAAGAAAAAGAAATTAAAGGAATTAGAAAAGAAAATGAAGAGATTCTTTGCAGATGATATCATGATATACTTAAAGAATCCTAGAAAATCATCCAAAAACCTACTGGAAACAATTCACAGCTTTAGAAAAGTTGCAGGATATAAAATAAACCCACCTAAATCATCAGCATTTCAGTATATTACTGACAAAGCCCATCAGCAAAAGATAAATTACAATTAAAATAACTGTAGACAGAATAAAATATTTGGGAATCTAACTATAAAGACAAACCCAAGAACTATATGGATAGAATTACTTTTTTTTTTCTTTATTAAAGCTTTTTATTTTTCAAAACCTATGCATGGACAATTCTTCAACATTAGTGTAGAAGGATGGAACTCTGAAAAAGTGTACTTAAATCTAGGTCAACAAGGTATTTATAGCTAAGCATATGCTTAGTACTTAGTATGTAATGGTTGTAGTAATGTTATCTTACTGAAGTATTTAAAGGCTAGGACAACTGGCTCTCTCAGCCACAAACACAAGAGAAGATGCCAGACTTCAGACTCTGGGAATCACCTTTGACTAGCTCCATGGTGGCTGTTCTGCCTCCTTCACTCTTCCACTAAAACCAAGGACTCAGGTTGATCCCGAGGTTCTCCAGAGAGCCAGTCTGGATATTACACATGAACCCTTGAAAAGCGCTATGTTCCAATTCCCCCCTCCCCCTTACCTCAATCCCTTCCCTAGATGCCAAGTACTCCAATATATGTTAAACATGGTAGAAATATATTGAACACAATTACAAAACCCTTCCCACACAAATAAAGTTAGAGCTAAATACCTGGAAAAATATCAATTCCTTCTGGGTAGGCTGAGCTAATATAATAAAAAGGACAATTCTGTCTAAATTGGTCATCTAGTTGTTCAGTGCCATACTGAACAAACTGATAAAAATTTATTTTATATAACTAGAAAAAATAACAAAATTCATCTGGAAGAACAAAAGGTCAAGAATATTAAGGAAATTAGTGAAAAAAACACAAAGGATGGCTTATAACTATAACTATAAACTATATTATGAAGCAGCAGTCAAGCAGTCATCAAAACCTTTTGGTACTGGTTAAGAAGTAGAGTGGTGGATTGGTGGAACAAATTAGATATACAAAATACAATAATCAAGGCCTATAGTAATCTGGTATTTGATAAACCCCCATACTCCGGCTTTGGAATAAAATATTTGATTAAATTTTTTTTTTTTTTTATAAAATTTGCTGGGAAAATTAGAAAATACTATTTCAGAAGCTCAGCATAAACCTACATCTCACACCCCATGCCAAAATAAGGTCAAAATGGGTACACAATTTGAGCATAAAGGATAATACCAATTAAAAAAAAAAAAAAAAAAAAAAGCTAGAAGAACAAGGGATAATTTGCCTATCAGATCTTTGCAGAAGGAAGGAGTTTAACACTAAAGAACTAGAGAACATTATAAAAGGTAAAATGGACAATTCTGATAACATTAAATTAAAAAGTTTCTGCACAAACAAAACCAACAGAAACAAGATTAACAGGGAAGTACAAAGCTGGAAAAAAAATCTTTATAGCCAGTGTTTCTGATAAAGGTCTCTTTTCTAAACTATATAAAGAAATGTGTCAAATTTATAAAAAAAAATAAGTCATTCCTCAATTGATAAATGGTCAAAGATATGAACAGATAACTTTTAGATGACAAAATTAAAGCCATCTATAGTCATATGAAAAAATGCTCTAAATCACTATTAATTAGAGAAATGTAAATTAAAACAACTCTGAGGTATCACCTCACACCTTTCAGATTGGCTAAGATGACAGGAAAAGATAATGATAATGTGGGATGTGGGAAAATTGGGACACTGATGCATTGTTGGTGGAGTTGTGAAATGATCCACCCATTTGGCAGAGCAATCTGGAACTATGCCCAAAAAGTTATCAAACTGTGCATATCCTTTGACTCACCAGTGCGCGAATTTAGGGTTACTGGGTCTATAATCCAAGGAAATCATAAAGAAGGGAAAAAGACCAACATGTGCAAAAATGTTTGTAGCAGCTCTTTTTGTGGTGGCAAAGAATTGGAAAAGGAATGGATGTCCATCAATTGGGGAGTGGTTGAATAAGCTGTGGTATATGAAGATAATGAATATTATTGTTCTATGATGAATAATTCAATTTCAAAAAGACCGGGAAAGACTGACATGAATTGATGCTGAGCAAAACAAATAGAACTAGGAATACACTGTATATAATTACAGCAAGAATATGCAATGATCAATTATAAAAGACTTGATTCTTCTCAGTGATTCAGTAATCCAAAATAATCCCAATAGACTTTGGACAGAAAATGCCATTTGGATTCAGAAAAAGAACTATGGAAATTGAATGTAAATCAATATATACTATGTTCACTTCTTTTTTCTGTTTTCTTTTTTCTCTCATAGTTTTTTTTTTCTTTGATTTTGCTGTGATATTTCTCTCCCAACATGATTCATAAAAAGCAATGTATATTAAGAAGAAATAATTTTTAAAAAAATAAAAGGAAAAAAATCATCATTAAATTGGGTATGGAAACATATTTTATTCTACAGGAAAGTAGGAAGGGAAGGAGATAAGAGAAGGGGAAGAGATCAATAGAGAAAGAAGGGAAGATTAGAGGTGGTGTTTGTCACAAGCAAAGAATTTTTGAGAAGTAACAAGAAGAGAAGATAGAGTACAACTAAGAAGGAGGGAAAGACTTAATAAGCATAACTGTGAAGTTCTTTGATAAAGGCCTCATTTTTTAAATATACAGAAAACTGAGTCAAACTTGTAGGAATATTAGCCCCTCCCCAGTTAATAGATGATCAAAGTATATGAACCAGCAGTTTTCAGATGAAAAAATACAAATTATTTATACTCATTAAAAGGGGAATCACTACTGACTAAGGAAATGCTGAATTAAAACAACTCTAAGATACCACTTCACACACAAAAAATATTGGCTAATATGACATGAAATCAAAATTGCTTATGTTGGAGAGGGTGTGGGAAAATTGGGATAATGATAACACTGTTGGTGGACTTGTAAACTAAGCCACTCTGGACAATCTGGAACTAAGTCCAAAGGGCTTTTAAAACTATGTTATATCCTTGCACCCAGCAATGACACTATTTGTTTTATATCTCAAAGAAATTAACAAAAAAAGGAAAAGCATTCAATATATGCAAAAAATTTACAACAATACGGTTTTATAGTGACAAAGAATTAGTAATTGAGGACATTACCATCAATTGACTGACCACATTGTATTATATTATTGTGATGGAATAATGTGTTGAAAATAAAGATTAAGATGCTTTCAGAACAAAAATAAAACCTAGAAATATTTACAAAAAATTTAAAAATAGAAATTCTGTCTTAGAAAGTTGACCGTAGCATTGAAAGGTTAAGTATCAGGCCTAGGGACACACAGACATTACATATGTATAAGATGTAGTTTGTGAATACAGGTCTTCCTGACTTTGAGGCTAGTTCTGTATCTACTAAGACAGTCTGCCTCTCTAATAGTTACAGAATAATAATCTTATTTTTAATAAATATAACATATAATAGATTTGTCTTATTACTGGTTAAGTAGGTTGCAGTTTTAAAGCATTTGGAGAAAATTTGGAAGGATCCCAAGATTTGTCATAGTCTAAAAATGAAGTTTATATAATTTTTTTTCTCTTTTTAAAGAAAGAGTTTACTCTTTCATAGTGTTGGCAAATCAAAATTATTTTACAGAATTTTCAAATTTCACATTTTTATGGGTCTAATTCCATATTTTCTTAACAGGGGACAGCTAGGTGGTGCAGTAAATAGAGCACCAACCCTGAAGTCAGGAGGACCTGAGTTCAAATCTAGCCTCAGATACTTCACATTTCCTAGTTGTATGACCCTGGGCAAGTCACTTAACCCCAACTGCCTCAGCAAAAAAAAAAAAAAAAGCATACTTTCTTAGATAAAAATGATTTATTTGATCAGAGACTAAAAAGTATTTGATATAGAAATATGCTTTCTTTCTTTGGTATTTGCTATATTATAATTTAATTAGCTTTCTAATCTAATTTTAATATGTGAAATACTGACAAAACACATTTTAATATTAGATGCAAATCAGCTAACACTGTTATCTTCAGTCATTTCTTGAATTTCAATCAATCAATTGTTGTACTGTAATGCATATAACAAATTCTATATTAAACATGAAAGAACTGAATTATGATTAACTCTAATCATAGATTGCCACGATAAATTTGGTAAAGAAGTATCTACAGATTAATTCCCAAAATGGAAAAAAAAAATCAGAACTTACCAAAACTATTTTCTTCCTAGGTTTGACAAACTTCATCTCTTAAAGTCAGAATACAGTATTAAAATGTAGGTTAGTTGAATCACACAAACAAAAATGGCAATTTGCTCTTCCTGATAGGGTACCTTATTTCCAATGGCCTTTTTGGGTGGAAAACTGTAGGCTCTCACTTGAGGATATTTGTTCTGCAACTTGTGATGCAAACTCCTGAATTCTGCATATCTTCTATATACGTTCCATTCATCATCCTTTATCCTGATATAGACCTGTCAGGAAAAGATAGAAAAACATTAAACACTAGGTAGAAAAAGCACATTGAGAGTGCTTCTTAAAACACTTTTGATAGAAGAGCATTCAGGGTCTTCATCCACAGGGATTTGCTATCATAGGATCACAGAACTATAAGTAGTCATTGAAAGTAATATAGTTCAGAACTCCCAAATGCAGCCTGAATCAGATTAAAATGTAATAGGCAAAAGCTTTAAAAAATAAGTAAATAAAAATATGGCACAAGGTAGATAATATTAATTTGTGGTTTTCTAATTCAATATGCAGGGATTTATTTCTAGTTGACTTTTACACAACTGATGTAGTCCATATCCTCCTTTTATATATTTAAATATCTATTATGGTGGTTGATACTGTGTTAGATACTGAGTCTACAAAGACAAAAAAATTAAGTCACTGGTCCTCAAATTCTTACATTCTTATGAGGGAAGAAAGAAGCAACAATATGAACACAGAAAATGAAATACAAAGAAATTGAAGAGGAGAAAAATTGTAGATGGGTAGAAAAGGAGAGTGTTCCAACAGGACTTAGTACTTGAGTTGAACTTTGAGGTAAACTAGGGATTATATGAGGCAGAGGTGAAAAAGGAGGTCATGTCTGGCAAGACAAATAAGCTCTACAAAGGTAAGAAGATGGAAGATGGAGTATCCAGAATTTAAACACAAATCCTCTGCCTTCCTCAGTGCTTTTTTCACTATACCACATGGCTTAAAGATATCCATAGTTAATCAATATAGAACATGCTCACTATTTTCAAACAGGAAGATAAATATATCACCCAAAGTTCAATGGTTGACTGACTTGCTCAAAATGGAAAACAAACTACACGTGTAATTTATCCTCATTCAATATAAATATTTTCAAAACTTCTTTCTTTTTTATGTTTATTTTTTTAAAAGCTTTTTATTTACAGGATATATGCATGGGTAACTTTTCAGCATTGACCCTTGTAAAACCTTGTTCCAACTTTTCCCATTCTTCCTCCCACCCACTCCCTTAGATGGCAGGTAGACCAATACATGTTAAATATGTTAAAGTGTATACAATATATGTATACATATCCGTACAGTTATCAGAATTGATCATCATATAGTATTATTAATGAAGTACATATTGATCTCCTGGTCCTGTTCATTTAACTTAGCATTAGTCCATGTAAGTCTCTCTAGGCCTTTCTAAAATCATAGGTAATTTCTTACAGAACAATAATATTCCATATATTCATATACCACAACTTATTCAGCCATTTTCCAATGGATGGGCATCCATTTAATTTCCAGTTTCTAGCTACTACAAAAAGGGCTGCCACAAACATTTTTGCACATATGGGTCCCTTTCCCTTCTTTAAGATCTCTTTGGGATATAAGCCAAATAATAACACTGCTGGATCAAAGGATATGTACAGTTTGATAATTGCTTTCCAGAATGATTAGATGCATTCACAATTTCACCAACAAAGTATCAGTGTCCCAGGTTTCCCACATCCCCTATGACATTCAGCATTATCTTTTCCTGTCATCCTAGCCAATCTGATAGGTATCTCAGAGTTGTCTTAATTTGCACTTCTCTAATAATGATTTAGAGCATCTTTTCATATAGCTAGAAATAGTTTCAATTTCTTCATCTGAAAATTGTCTGTTCATATCCTTTGACCATTTATCAATTGGACAATGACTTGATTTCTTATAGAGTCAATTCTTTCTATATTTTGGAAATGAGGCCTTTATCAGAACCTTTGGCTATAAAAAATGTTTCCTCAGTTTATTGCTTCTCTTCTAATCTTGTCTGCATTAGTTTTGTTTGTTTAAAAGCTTTTTAATTTGATATAGTCAAAATTTTCTACTTTGTGATCAATAATGATCTCTAGTTCTTCTTTGGTCACAAATTCCTTTCTCCTCCACAAGTCTGAGAGGTAAACTATTCTATGTTCTTCTAATTTATTTATTATCTCTTTGTGCCTAAATCATGAACTCATTTTGATCTTATCTTGGTGTACAGTGTTAAGTGTGGGTCAATGCCTAGTTTCTGCCATACTAATTTCCAATTATCCCAGCAGTTTTTATCAGTGAATTCTTATCCCCAAAACTGAGATCTTTGGGTTTGTCAAACACTAGATTATTAAAGTTATTGACTATTTTATCCTTTGAACCTAACATATTCCACTGATCAACTAGTCTATTTCTTAGCCAATACCAAATGGTTTTGGTGACCGCTGCTTTATAATATAGTTTTAGATCAGGTACAGCCTTCATTTGATTTTTTTTTTTTTTATTAGTTCCCTTGAAAATCTTGACCTTTTATTCTTCCAAATTCTTTCTAGGTCATTAAAATAGTTTTTTGGGAGTCTGATTGGTATAGCACTAAATAAATTGATTAGTTTAGGTAGTATTATCATCTTTATTATATTTGCTCACCCTATCTAAGAGGACTTAATATTTTTCCAATTGGTTAGATCTGACTTTATTTCTGTGGAAAGTGTTTTGTAGTTTGCTGACTTTCCCTTGGCAAATAGATTGCCAAATATTTTATACTATCAGTAGTTACATTAAATGGAATTTCTCTTTGTAACTGTGTTGGATTTTGTTAGTGATATATAAGAATGCTGATGATTTATGTGGGTTGATTTTGTATGGTGCAACTTTGCTAAAGTTGTGGATTATTTCTAATAGCTTTTTAGTAGAATCTCTGGGGTTCTCTAAGTATACCATCATATAATTCACGAAGAGTGATCATTTGATTTCCTCATTACCTAATCTAATTCCTTTAATCTCTTTCTCAAATCTTATCACCAAAGCTAGCATTTCTAATACAATATTGAATAGTAATGGTGATAGTGGGCAACCTTGTTTCACTTCTGATCTTAATGGGAATGATTCCAGTTTATCCCCATTGCATATGTAGCTTACTAATGGTTTTAAATAGATGTTACTGACTATTTTAAGGAAAAGTCCATTTATTCCTATACTCAAGTGTTTTTAATAGGAATGGATGTTGAATTTTATCAAATGCTTTTTCTGCATCTATTGAAATGATCATATGTTTTTTGTTAATTTGGTTATTGATATAGTCAATTATGTTAATAGTTTTCCTAATATTGAACCAGCCCTGCATCCTACTTGATCGTGGTGTATTATCCTAGGGATGATTTTCTGTAATCTTTTTGCTAATATTTTATTTAAGATTTTTGCATCAATATTCATTAGGGAGATTGGTCTATAATTTTCTTTCTCTGTTTTCAACCTACCTGGTTTAGTTATTACTACCATGTCTGCATCATAAAAAAAATTTGGTAGAAGTCCTTCATTCCCTATTTTTTCAAATAGTTTATATAACATTGCAGTTAATTGTTCTTTAAATGTATGGTAGAATTCACATGTAAATCCATCTAGTCCTGGGGATTTTTTCTTAGGGAGTTGATTAACAGCTTATTCTTTTTCTTTTTTCTAAAATGGGACTATTTAAGCAATTTACTTCCTCCTCTATTAATCTGGGAAGCCTATATTTTTGGAGGTTGTCATCCATTTCACTTAGATTATAAAATTTATTGGCATAAAATTGGGCAAAGTAACTCCTAATTATTGCCCTAATTTCCTCTTCATTGGTGGAAAGTTCTCCCTTTTCATTTTTAAGGCTAACAATTTGATTTTCCTTTCTTTTTTCTAATCAAATTTACCAAAGATTTATCTATTTTGTTGGGTTTTTTTTTTTTTTTCATAAAACCAACTCTTAGTTTTATTTATTAATTTAATAGTTTTTTCCTTTCAATTTTATTTTCTCCTTTTGTTTTTAGAATTAAGTTTAATATTTGATTGGAGGTTTTAAATTTGCTCTTTTTCTAGCTTTTTAAGTTGTAAGCCCAATTCATTGATTTTCTCTTTCTCTATTTTATTCAAGTAGGCCTCTAAAGATAAAAAAATTTCCCTTATTAACACTTTGGCTGCATCCCACAATTTTTAATATGTTGTCTCATTCTTGTCATTCTCTTGGGTGAAATTATTAATTGTGTCTATTAATTGTGAATTAATTAATTCATTCATTCACCCATTCATTCTTTAGGATGAGAATATTTAGTTCCCAATTACTTTTTGGTCTATTTACCCCTAGCTTTTTGTCAAATGTAGTTTTTATTGCATCGTGATCTGAAAAGAATGCATTTACTATTTCTGCCTTTCTGCATTTAATTTTGAGGTCTTTATGTCCTAATATATGGTCAGTTTTTGTAAAGGTTCCATGAACTGCTGAGAAGAAAGTGGACTCCTTTTTGTCTCCATTCAGTTTTCTCCAAAAATTTATCATATCTAGTTTTTCTAGCATTCTATTTATCTCTTTAACTTCTTTCTTATTTGTTTTGTGGTTTGATTTATCTAATTCTGAGACTGCAAGGTTGAGATCTTCCACTATTATAGTTTTGCTATTTCTTCTTGCAACTTTCTTAACTTCTTTAGGAATTTAGATGCTATACCACTTGTTTAGTATTGATCGTGCTTCCTTGTCTATGCTACTCTTTAGCAAGATATATTTCCTTCCTTATCTCTTTTAATTAGATCAATTTTTGCTTTACTTGATCTGAGATCAGGATGGTTACCCTTGCTTTTCTGACTTCACCTGAAGCATAATAGATTCTGCTCCAGCCTTTTTACCTTTACACTGTATATATCACCCTGCTTTAAATGTGTTTCCTGTAAACAACATACTGTAGGATTCTTGCTTTTGATCCAGTCTGCTATCTGCCTCTGTTTTATGGGAGAGTTTATGCCACTCACATTTACAGTTAAAACTACTAATTCTGTATTTCCTGCCATCTTATTATCCCCAGATTATACTTTTTTTCCCCCCTTATTTCCCTCCCCAGTATTAAATTTATGGACACCACATGCCTCATGCAGCTCTCCCTCTTTAGAATCCCTCTCACCCCCTTTGAATTCCAGGTCCTGTGAAACTCTGGCATTTTGTGGTTCACTCTACCTTTGGCAGTTGTGTAACTTCTGAGCCACCAACCTGTGGTAAAGTCCTTCCTGCAAATTCTCCACCCTCGGAGACAGCACCCTGCCCCCAATGTGCTCAGCGTGGGCTACCCTTTGTGTTCTGCCTCCTTGCCTGCACTGGCCTCCTCCCACCTGAGCAAGATAGACCTTTTCTGGAGATCTTCCAGATTATCTTCCGCTGGTAATTTGTTGTATTCCCGATATTCATGGATTCTACCAGTCAAGAAGTAGTATTTCAGAGGCTGAATTTGGTAATTAGTAAGTGAGGGTAGAAGGGAGCTCAGAATGAAGTGTGTGTCCTCTCTGCCATCTTGACTCCGCACCCCCCCCAAAAAAACCAAACAAACAAACTTCTTTCTTATTTACAGAGAAGTTATCTTGGATTGCAGACTTCTGAGATGCTTTCATTTATTCCCAACCAGTTCTATGCAAACATTCTGACATAAGCCATGAAAAACCATGTAAACCATATAAGCTTTTCCAACTGAGCTAAGTAATTTGCTCAGTTGGAAAAGATTAAAATAGGAACTAGGTATTTACAGAATGTCACATTGCCTAGGTATGAGCTATTTAGGGCTTTGCATCTGATGAGGTTAATGGTGATGAAGTTAGTGGCAAGTTAGTTGTTAAAATCCCCTTATGGTCACCACACAGGTTCTTCATGAAGGAATTCACAATCCCAAATTAATAACTGGCAAAAATGAAAGTTTATTGTTGGATAGGAAGCCAGTTGGATAGAGACTGACTTCTTCAGTGGCAAAGTCCTATTAGGGAAATGGAAGCTGATACTGAGAAGAGAATGCCTTCTCAGCAGGTAGGGTCCTAGTGAGCTGCTTTGGGCCTTTGCAAAGTCCTGTTAGGGAAATTGCCCTTTAAAAAGAGCCTTGAGACTTCAGATTTCAGAAAGCCAAAGTTCCCAGGCCTAGATGCTTATCAGTATCTGACCCAGATCTTCTAGTGAAATTAACAACAGATCAAAGGGGTACTTTTTGACCAAAATTTCTAATTGAATCAAAGAGTCTGGCATCCCTGAAAGATAACTTATCTGTGGGGAGACTCCAAAAGGGATCACAAATCAAAAGGGAACACAATTTCAGAAAGATAATCTTAAAGGGAACACAGTATCAGCAAAAGATACAGTTTCCCTCCCCTTTCATATCTATTTAGCTAGAAATGTAGCAATAAAAGTTAAAAGGACATAATGTCGAAGCTTCTAGATGAAAAATGATAAATTTAACAAATCATCAGATTTCTTAGTCTAAGTGATATGAAATATCTGAGTATTTAGCCAAACCCATTTTGTCGTTGTTTTTCATCTATAATGTTTTAAGTATAGTCTACAGGTACAGAAGAAATGAGTTTTGGATCTGGTCTCACACTTTAGGAGAAAATGAAAGTAAGGTGTAATAGGTATATTTTGGATATAAAACCTCACTGCTTTCATCAAGATGTTCTGACTTTCAGAAACATGCCTTGTGGGCAAGAATGTCAATGGTATTTTATACTGCACTGAAAGACCTTGAAGCTTCCCTACAGCAACTTCAGCCAAAGGAAAATAGGGAAGGGAGGAGAATGTATTAAAAATATATTTACATGAATTAATAACAGCCTAGAGAATAAAATATCAATGACAAAGTCTAACATGGTTTGCAATTGCTTCATGTCAATAAACTTCTAAAAATCTCTTTGTCATTGCTATAACAATAGGCTTTTCTGCTTTAAGTGGGTTGAAAAACAGCTGAAATGCTTAATAGACAACAATACATTTTGATTTTGCATTTTTTTCACAAAACATTTTGGAGTCAAGAATTTCACAATACAAAGATTCCTTTACAACAGAAGACATAAGTAAAAATCCTAATATGACTCTACAGATAGTCAAAGAATAATATTTTACTCCTTATCACAGAAGAAGCCATTTTCAGCTATATTGAGTTTTTAGGAATATCTATATATACAATGTCAGGTCTCCAGATGAACCCCATTACTTAAAATTTCTTGCTAAAAATCCTAAGGACTCCCTTTAAATGATTATATATGTTTTCCCAACTTTTATAAACCATTCAGGTTTTGCTATTATAGCTCTATATCTCTTTCAAATGAAAACTGACAACCTAAGATTCTTAACCCAGAGTAGGGAAATGGTGAGATCCCTTATGTGCTATACACTTTACCATTGCCTGCTGGTCCACTATGTTCTCAAGTTGACCAGTCAGTAGATATCCCTGACTAAACATCAACATCGATATGGTCCAAAAATTAACTGTGTTCAATAACAGCAAGAAAGAGAAAACAATCACTTCTAGTCATAAGGCCATAAGGCTAATGGGAAATATAAATTTTATCTCTAAGACAACTAGGTAAATCAATCTATTTTTGAAAGGGGGTTATTGATAAAAATTGCATATTACTTGCCAAAACCCAAATGGAAATAAATTTTGAATTATCTTATTTGTTGAGATGGCATTTCATATCTGCCCCTATCCTTTGGCATGAATAATTAACTATAGCTGAAAATCTGGGCATTCACAATTTGAGTTATTGGCTCAGATGACATACTAAGAATGTAAACAAATACTCAAAATCAGAAGCAATTATTTTTCAGAACCATATAATGAAAAAGTCACCACCTCATTACTTTTCTCTTCCCTGTGAGTACTATAATAGCTTATTAAACAGCTTTGCCACTAGTATCTCATTGCCAAATCTATCATATTCACCCATGCCAGATTAAAGCTATAATCATGTCACTCCATTCCTCAAAACCTTTCTATAGATTTCCATTATCTAATGGATTGTATTTATGGCTCTTCACAATCAGGCTTCCTTTGTAACCTTACCTTACAATCTACCTCTTAAAGTATTCAATATTATATTCATACCAAATCCCTTAGTTCCCAATACACAATGCAGCTTTCCCACCTCCCTAACCATTTCTTACATTCTCCCATGTGTCAGGAATACCCCCTCCTTACCTTTCTATGCTTATGGAATCATAAAGTCAAATTCAAATGGCATCTATTTTATTCTAATTCACTATTGCCTCACTCTTGTCCCCCAATCCGGAAATGATCTTTGCTTAACAGCATTTTCTTCTTCCTTTTTAAAATTCTATTTTGTATTGTTGAGAAAGAGCATGGCCAGTATATAAAGTACAGGGCCTGGAGTCAAGAAGAGATATGCGTTCATACCCTGTCTGTATTTACTGCTTGTGTGATGACAGGCTACTCATTTAATCTCTCTAAACCTCTTGTTACTTTAAGATTTAACTACAAAATTATTGATTGGTTACTTCAAGGAAGATCTTACAACTTCCTTTTTTGACTTATTGTTATATTTAATCTCCCTCACTAGAATGTAAGCTAATGAAAACAAGTAGGTGCTACTTTTATAACTCTACCACATCCTGTACTTAATCATTGTCCCATTGTTATTTATTTCAAATTGAGTCCGACATAAAATAATGATCAGGAGTGGAATTTATTTGTTTTTTTTTTTTTTTTTTTTTTAAAAAGCAGGGATAGTAATCATGATCTCAGACAAAATTAAAGCAAAAGTATATTTAATCAAAAGAGAAACTATTTGTCAATAATATTAATCAATATTGTTTTAACTATTCAAAATAACTAAAGAGCAAAAGGTTAAAATGTTGCTGTGGTGTAGGAAATGATGAGTTGAGTGGATTTGGAAAAATATGGAAAACTTGGACTTATGAAGTTAGCCATCTTCAGAGAAATAGAGGACAAGCATAATATAGTACTATATAAATGCATATGAATGCAAATATATGTGATTATAAATGTATGTATATTATGTATGTGCATTGGTATGTTTATATGTATATGACCATGCTTAATTATAACTTTATGGGGTTAGGGGAGAGGAAGGGGAAAAAATAATAAAATAAAAAGTATATTAACAGAGCAAAAGAAAATCTAGGAGGAAGCAAAGAAAAGATGGAATGCTCTGAACACAATGTATTTTATTTATCATTTATTATATAGCTTACTTGAAATGGAAATTTACTGCTTTATATTTTGAATCCTCTCATGCTGTTCTGCACATAGTAATTTTTTTCTTTTTCTATTTTGTATTTAAGCTTAAGAGAAATTAAAAAAAAAAATCTGAAAAAGTCTTTGTGGATAAATACTGCTCTTAATGATTTTCTTACCCCCAGGGAACTAGAAACTAGGAAACCTGGGTTGTAATTCTGGTTTTGATATAATTAACCATCAGTGCATGACAAGGGAGAGCCCCGAAACTCTCACTCTCTCTTGGACTTTGGGGGGAATGCTAAGCTCTTCCCTGAGAGACCTGCCCCAGGGATTAAGATAAAGTGGTTTCATTCTGTTATCCAGGTAGGACTAGTTGAGTCCAGGACCACTCCTACTTAACCAGAGTTGGAGATGGAGATTTCTATCCAGGGAGATTAGTTGGCGATTAGTCCTTCAATTCCTTTATTCTGACTCCAACTCAAACTGTTCCCTGCCCCCACCATATAACAAGCTTCCTTCAGCTCAATTCCTTGTAGAGGACCCAAAAGCAGGAATAATGCCAAGGAACCTCTCTCTCTCCCCCTTGATATAGCTGCGGATCTCTGCCTGCTGAAAAAACATTCTCTTTTCAGCATTACTCCCTCTTTATCTCTCTCACCTATTTCCCTAATAGGATCTTGTAAGGATGCGGTTCCCGGAAAACAAGAGAAGGGAATTGTAAGGGTCCTTTAAATGGGCGGCGCCACAGCACAACAGGAGATTTGAGTGGCACAGAAGTAATCTCTGTGGATAAACAACTGCCTTGTGGATGGGATCCTGGCCATATTGAGATAGCTTTGTAATGGGTGATGGCTCTCTCGCTGGTTGGCTGTGTGTGTGACCTCACAGGCCCTTTATAAGCTCACTGCAGACAGCAAGTCGCTCTCTTTAACCTGGCTCCCTAACCTGGGGTAGCCAAGCCAAGCTGATGGATAGTTGGGAGGTAAGGAGTTTGGTAGTGAACACGTGGGTCTTCAGACCAGGTGTTCACTAGGGAGCTAACAAGTCAGGGTATTATGTGAGTAGGTATGATAAAGGCTTTTAAGTTTACATGTGGCTGTTCTTGAGCGCGCTACCGGTTATTAAACTATAGATTCAAGAGATTGTGGCCAGAGATCTTTTGAAGGCTTCAGAGGAGGCGAGCCGGGTAGAGTTGACACTGCAAAGGTCAGTGGTCAAAGTACTCTGTTGGGCCTTGGACAGACTGGAAATAGTAACTGCCAGGAGGGCATGTTACAGGATCTTATTTACTTCTCTGTTGGGATTTCTCTGCTCGATCTTTATTTCTCTGTGGGGTCCTTGCCACTAAGGAAGTCAGCCTGCAAAAGCTGACTTCTCAGTTCTAATAATAAACTTCTTTTGCCAGTTTAAGCTTTAAGGTTCATAAATAAATTAACAAAGGACCTGTGCCAACCATAAGGGGATTCCTACAACTCCCTGCCCTGCACTGAACCTCATCAGTGAGAAATTGAAAAAGTTACTTTTTCTTGCTTGGTTTCGGCTGTATTCATCTGTAGAATAAAGAGGCTAGATTACCTTCATTCCAACTCTAAAATTCTATGTTTTGGGGGATGAGAGGGAGGAAAGGAGAAAAATCCAACTACTAGAGGCTTAAAGCTTTTTTACATTTTACCTGATATGATTTTCCATTCATAATCTATAGTTTATTTTATAAGAAATAAAGTATTTTTACTTTATGAGGATAGACTTACAGATTCAGTTTGATTTGGGATTTGATTTGGCAGAATTGATTTCCAAGTAAAAAAAAAAAAAAAGAAAAAAATTGTTTGGTTTTTTTCTTTAGGCTACATTCAAGTGAATGTGGTGGTTAAAAGGATATTAGAGCAGCCTCCTATGAATACTGAGCAAAGAGAATGGAATCAAATGACTGAATTAGACAGTAGAAGAATGCAATCACATTTCTGGGGACCATTCTTACATGCTGCACTATTAGCCTCCGTTATTTGAAGCACTGTTAGAGCCTTGAAACATTCCAACACTACAGATGAAAATTCTAGGAATATTACTTTTCCTTGCTTGTAAAGTCTTTTTAAATGCAGAAAATTTTCATATGAAGAATTATTTGTATATGTTGTAATATTTTTACTAGATTTTTCAGAAAATTAAAATAGGATAACTAGACTCACTATTGTGAATGGCTCAGAAAAGCTAAGTTACAAAATTACAAAACATGAAGATATATTTGCTGATATTGGCAAATAATTACAATCCTATGACTGTTTTAAAAGTACCTTTAGAGTATGCTATATTTAAACCAACCTACAGATGGAAAGACAATGTGTTGAGGTATAAAGAATGTTATTCCTACCTCCACTAGGGAAATTAAGAATCAAGAGAAATTCTTTTGAATTCTGACTGTAGCTAGAAACATTTTCTAGCAGTATGACCTAGCTCAAAATTGTTTAACCGCTCTCAGGATCAGGTTCCTCATCATAAAAATAAGGATGATAAATCCAACACTACACCTCATGAGGCAATTACAAAGCTAGTATATTGCCATTTATAAACCCCAAAATGCTGTATAAATGTGAATTATTTTCATAATCAATACCATCATGTAGGCCTCTATCTTTTGCTGCTCAGGCAGACAGGCACAGTGGAAAGAACACTGGCTCTACAGTCAGGGAAGCAGGACTCAAATTTCACTTGGGATGCCTCTGATTATCTCTATGATTTAACGTCCAGGTCCCTCAGTTTTGTCTGTTAAATAAAACTATTTGACTCAATAGCATCTGAGGTCCCTTTCAGCTCTAAATTTATAAACCTATGCCCCGAATCATGTATTTAATCACCAAATACTTGATGTAAGGCAAAATAACACTATGGGGGCAGTTTTTTTTTTATGTCATTTTAAAAAATAAGTCTCTAATAAGTTTAAAATAGGGTTTACGCTTTGAAAGGAATTCATACTAAGGAACAGACTAAAGTGAGGACATATCATGCAAAGATTATTTGGAGAAAATGTATTTACACAGTCACATCTTACTGATCTGTATATTCTCTAGTTTCTAATATAAAGTTTATACTACTTAACTGTTGGCTGAAATGAATTAAACTGAAGTAAGGAATGGCACAAGTGTTCCCTGAGGTTAGTGTCTGACTATGGACCACAAATTCTTAGCTTTGGGCTGCTCTGACTTTCCAGCAAGTGGCTTTAAAAAAAAAAAAAAAAAAAAATTTAAGTAAAAAATGTTAGGAGTTATGAGTTCTTAGAAGGATCTGTTAGCCTGTGATTGGAATGACATGTTCTGTTTACTGTAAAATAAAGAGCAATAAACTTGCTGTAGATAATCTGTATAAATTCTTATTCTTCAGCTCACTAGTTATGTAACTTTGGGCAAGTCAACTTCTCTGAACCTGTTTCTTCATCTGCAAAATAGGAATAATGATGAGGGTTCATGGTACTGTGGAGAAAACATTAACTCTGGAACAAGAGGATCTGGGGTCAAATCCTACGTCTAATGATAATTATCTCTGCATATAGTGGTGGCAACTTTACCTTCTCGGTGTAAAATGAAGGATTTAAGGCAGAATAGATGGTCCTATTTATTTTAGAACTATGATCTTAAGTGCACTTCCAATTTCACAAGGTTGCTGAGAAAATTAAATAAGATATGTATTATAAAGCTACTTTTTTACAAAGGGTAAAAGTTTATTTGGTTTATTTATTCATTTATTTTTTATGACTACTTCAGGATTAGTAATATATCTGCCAGTTTGACCTGGATAAGAATCTCTAAAGTTTATTTGTTTACTACATAAAACACTAAGGCTAAATAAACATGGAGGTAGGAACAGGATGACAATAGAGACTACCTAGAATTTAGCTAAAATGTATATTCCCACAACTAAGTTTACTTTTTTAAAATATATTCAGTCAAACAGTAAATGAATCTAGAGGAAACTAGAAAACAAAAGACAAAATCTAAAGTTTTCTAGTAGCCATTTGCACTGTATTTGAGAAAATTACAATGGGCTGGCTAGACAATTGAATTATTATAAATGAAGAAGAGGGAGGAGAAGAAAATGGAAGAGGAAGGGAACAAGCCTATCTATAACACCTACTATGTGCCAGGTACTAGACTAAGTTCCTTTTACAAATCATATCTCATTTTTTCTTTACAACAACCCTTCAAGATAGATGTCACTATAATCCTCATTTATAGCTGAGGAAACTGAAGCAAAAGGCTAAGTGACTTGTTCAGGGTTAAACAGTAAGGAGGGTCTGAGGTCATATTTGAACTCAGGTCTTCCTGATTCCAGGCCCAAGACTCTTTCCACTGAACCACTAGCTGCCTAGGTAAGATATAAGCCAAAAATCTTGAGAAGGAAATAGAATAAAATTACCAACTTTACAGGGATACATTTGTTATTTGGGTCATATCTAACTCTTCATGACCCCATTTGGTGTTTTCTTGGCAAAGATATTGGAGTGGTTTGCCATTTTCTTCTCAGCTCATTTTATAGATGAGGAAAGAAAAGATAAACATGGTTTAGATGATTTACCCTGAGTCAAATGCTAGTAAGCATTTGCAGACAAATTTGAACATAGGAAGATGAGTCTTTCTGATTCTAGGTCCGGCACTATATCCACTGCACCATTTACATCCATCAGGGAAACAGGGAAGCACCTCCCAATAAAAGATTATTTTCTATGACAGTTAAAATAACTGGCCTAGATAGTTGACTGGTCTTTGAAAAAACAACAACAACAACAACAACACATAACTCATTTAGCACTATTTCTCAATAACTTAGAGATTATTGCTCTGTAACTTTTTCACACTATATGTACTATTATTACCTGTTGTGTCCTATCAAGAGAATTGTGATTTAAATACCCCTAATCCAGTAACAAGTTGGATAGCACATTCACATTTAGAGAACTGCCAATAAATGCAATATATCAAGGGTTTTTAATTTTTCCTCCCTTATAATCGTCTTCAACTGTACAGGAATCAATATCTAGTGTTTTAATACGGGGAAAAGGCTTGTTGGCCTTATATGTGGTTTTTAAAAGCAACAGATCACCTTATGGGCATTCAACAAAAATTTAGAATGAGAAAACACTCTACCATATATATTAGCATGTAAGATAGGTCAAATAAATACCCAACAAGACAGAAGACTAGACAATTTCTCTAATCCCAAATATCAACAAATGAAATTCCTCACAGAGGAATCCTTACAACTATCTACAAGACAAGAAACTAAAAAGTTCAATAAGGCAATAGCCTTTGTAATTAATTAACAGCAAAGAAGAGGAATGCAAACATTTCTTACCTTTGTCTCACCAATCTCTGAGCTCTAGCAAGGTCCAGGACCCTATAACTTATTAGGTATTCTATTTTCTGTTGTGAGGTTCTGTGTGCTCATCTTTTCCTAGCACCCTGTTGCAACTAATAGTGTACTTTGATGTACAATTACTTGTGGAGGCAAGAGTAAAGGAAGGAAAGACTTGATCTCAGCCTGTGGTAAGCCTCTTAAGTTAGAAAAACCCACAACAATAGAAATTGTCCAAATATCTACTAGACTCTCTCCCAACCCTATAAAAAATATAAAATACTGACATCCCAAAAAGAGAACCAAAAAAGGGAGGAAAATGGCATAAGGCATTAATATGTGGCACTTCAGTGGGCCTGAAAAAATGGGGATTAGTATCTAGTTGGAGCCAGGCCTATTTTCATGTTAGGATTCTTACAAGGTACTAAGTTAGTTATCCAATTTAGCATGGTACTTAACAGTTCTCTAGTTCACTAATGTACTTAGTACTTATTAGAGTTCTACTACAAGATTCACACCTTTAAGAGAGCATATATAAGCTAGGAGCCTCAACCAGGATTCAGTTGAGGAGATTCACAAGCCAGAGAAGACAGCTTAAGCTCTCAGAACCAAGACTACAGAAGGCCTCTAAGAAAAACTAGCCAAGCCCCAAGTGAAGGAGACATTAAAGGATTTGGGCTTTAACTCCTGGCTGTATTTGGGGTGATTACTCTGAACCAAAACTAAGGCTGCCTCCAGAAGCCCTCCAAGAAATCTTCTCCCAGAGAACATTACACTTTAGAGAAGAACATTACATTTTCACAGACTGATTAACCATTGTTTAAAGAGTCTGAGACAGATATGAAGTCAATCCTCATGAATAAATCTATTATGAAAGGGTCATAAAATGAGTCACAAAGAAATATAAGGAAAAAGGACTATAACCACCAAAGATATCAGAAGATTAAAATTGAATTTAAAAAACTAGGAGACAAATAGATCAACAGGGAAGGTGCTCAAATCAAAAAGAAAAATGAGCAATAGATTTTTAAAAAGATTGAAAAAAGTTTTAAATGAATATTGCAAGAAAAAAAAAGAAATTGAATCAACATCTCAACATTTCAATAGGACATGGAACCATAAAGAGATGATGCAAAATGATTCAAGATACAAATCAAGATACAAATTTGACAGAATTCTTAAAAGAAGAAATGGCAGAATTTATTGCCTTTACAAAAGAATTAATTAGCATAACAAAAACTTGAATCCACAGTGGTCTTTCCAAAGAAATGTGAGAGAAAACAACAGATTCAGAATATAAATTTACTGAAATGAACAACTGGAAGAGGAGAAGCAAAGTGTAATAACATTAAAAAAACATAATTTGTACATAAGTAAAACATTCATCTCAAAGCCATGATACATAGAGGAGCAAAGGTTTCTTAAAAGAACATGGCAAATCAAACCATAATGTACCATAATGCAGGAAATAATGCAAGAAGCTGCACAGAACTTCTAAATTTAAAAAAAAAAAAATACCCATTATAAAAATCCATGAATTGTCTTTACAAAATAAACATGTTAAAGATCTCCAAACCAAATAATGATTACATTTAATTATTGCAATGACAAAAAATTCTGCAAACTACCCAAAGAAAGACCTTCAGATATAAAGAAAAGAAAGAATGAATAAGACAAAACTATTCTGTGTCCACTAGAAACTATAAAATGGAATGAAATAACATATTTCAAGAAGCAAATGTTCTCCAGTTATAGGCCAAAATGATGTACCCTAAAAACCTAAGCCTCAGCAACAATGAAAAAGATGAATATCCAATAAGAGATATTTGAAACACACATCAAAAAAAAAAAACAAAAAAACCAACCCTATATGATTTTTTTCAAATTTCATCTCTGTTGTTATGCTATGCTACAAATCACAGTCTAAAATAATGCAATAACTTCTCTATTTTTAAAAACAGGAAAAGATGTTATAAAAGAACATAGTAGTCAAAAAGTAATTATGCCAGACTAGATTTGTAATTTGACAGAAAATAAGGTAATATTTACTTCTGTATCCCTTGCAGTGTCTAGTGATACTTCACTAGATCTGTATTTTCATAATTGGAAATATTCCTTCCATTGATACAACTCACAACCCACTCATAAAAGAGAAATTCTATATCCATGTTCTCAATTAAGTAACCTTCACAAGGAAAGGGGCTTTCCTCCAAATGTGAAATTTACATGAATATCAACAGAGCACAATGACTGTCCATTTGTTACTCCCTAGTATTGTAAAAGGCCTCGTACATATCCTTTTCTAGTCATAGGACTCTCTTTATACTCTTGCCACTTTTCCTGTATAATACTTTTTGGTATTATCATATAGTTTGTGAATGTTCACCATGTGACTGTCGCCTTTTGAGTAGTCGAAAACTGGAATTATTTGGAACCTGTGATATTCTCTGACTTCTATGAACACTAAAAGAATACTGATGCTAAAAATATAGGACTTGGTTTCAGAGAAGCTAGGGAGGTGAAAAACATTGGTAATTTCACAAAGGCAATCAGTGTGACCCACGCTCTTCCTATTCTAATCTAAGTTCAATTCCTTGTACACACACAGAATTGGTCCAAGGCCTATGTATGCACTCATAGGCCAATTCCATCCATCCAAATGCCTATCAAAACTATCAAATCTGGACATTTTGGAGATAGTGTTTTGAGTAGTTTCAGACTTATTTTAGAAAGCCCTGAAATGCAATTAATATAATGTCCATATCCTCCCAAGCTATAGGAGAATTCCTCTGAATACAGTAGTAAACAAATAACAGATAAGCAAATGAATGGTAGTAAAATGAAATTCACAGTAACATTATACTAAATAATATTTAATGTTTATTTGATTATTTTGGAGCTTTCAGTACTCCAAGATTTATTATTATAGACTTCAATTATCAGACTATGACTCAACAAAATTTTACCTTTGCAAACTCACATAATATTTGTTTTATGTATACCACTCATCTGAAAAAAAGAGCACATTGTACTCCACACCAAACAACTATTTTCCAGAACAGCTCATTAAGTAGTGAACTCTTGACCAAAGAGGTTTGTTTTTTTTGTTTTTTTGGTTATAGTTTTGTCAGAAACTATATCTGGTGTGCCCTTCTCCTTCAGAACCTTTATAGGAGATTCTTTAAAGCCAAAAAGTCAGGCAGGAATTAAGTTTAGATCAATAACTATACCATTACAATAAGCTTAAAATTAATTATGTAGTTTGAATATTAAAGACTATGTCACTAAAACATTAGAAGATAAGCAGATCAGCTTCACAGCTATGACTGTGGGAAGAAAGAAACAGATATTTAACCAAACAAGGGTTAAAGGTGACTAAAAAAGAGAAAAAGAGATAATTTGAGTACATGAAGTTAAAAAACTTTTCTGCAAACAAAATTAATGCAATTAGGTAATAGAAGTGGAAATTTTTTTATCTAATAACTTTGATAACAGTTTTGTATCTTGACATAGAGACAACTAACAAAAATGTAAAAGAACAAAAGTTATTCCTCAATAAATAATCAATGGATAGAAACAAACAGCAATCAAGAGAAAAAATATATACTATTAGTAATTATATCAAAAAATGTGCCAAATCACTAATAAAGAAAATGTCCATCAAAACAGTTCACAAGGATTCATCATCAAACTAGCAAAGATTTTTTAAAAGATGGGTACAGTGAACAACTGAGGAGTTTTGCAAAGACAGGTACATTAATGCATTGGTGGAGCTATAAATTTTGGAAAATAATGTGGACTTGTGCTAAGAAAAGTGATTAAAAGATCTATGTAGTCATTGACCCAGAGATTCCATACACCCCAAGGAGATCAGTGACAAGAAGGGCAGCTTCATATGCACATATAGCAGAATCTTTTGTAGTAACAAACAACTAGAACCAAAGTAGATATACATAAATAATGGTACATAAATGAAACAAAATATTACTGTAACTACTGGGTTTTAAAAAACAGTGATACTATGACCACAGAGAAACATGAAAAACTTCCATGAACTGATGCAAAATGAAATAAGTAGAAACAATTACACACACATAAACAATACAAAAGGAAAATTTGTCAACAACAAAGTGGAAACTGCATATTATAAAATTATAATGACAAAATTTAGTCACAAAGAAGAGGTATATAATAAGTAATGTCTCTTTTTAAATTATTTTTTTAAAATTTTAGTGAAAAGGAGTATTTAATCTAAAGTTTGGTATCTCAAATAATGGGCTTATGAAACTAAAGATTCCTTTTTCTGTATCCTATAATTAGTTTTTATTTATGAATATTATCATGTAACATATAGCTAGTGTTACTTCATTTTTACATGGCAGTATTTATTCATCTTACTTTTCCATGTGCCATTCTTGACAATATAGATTTCTTTGAAATATTGTTTTAATTTAAACTTTCACTAAATCATAGTGGCCCTTCTGTTACTTTTCCAAATGGGAGAGATTTTACAATCTTTTTGAGACAAACAACAATAGTCCAGAACTAACATGTAAGAAATGATATTTGAAATTCATTCACTCATTCAGCCAACAATAAATAAAATACATATTATATTTACAACACTATACTGGGAGTTAAGATTCTTATTGTTAGCTTCATTAAGAGCAATAATGGATTTAAAGTTTTAAGTCATTATAGCTTAGGAAAGAAAAGAAAGTTTATAATGCGTAGTGTTGCTAAGTGACAATGATTATTAGTTTCTGGTGGTTCATTGAGACTATATAAAAATTTATTTGCTACTATGCTTAGAGATAGTGTTAGGATACATGAAGCAAACATGTACCTTCTCTTTTTTAAAATGAATGATTCCATCTTAGAAAAAAGTTTCCTTTCCATTCAAGATGAGAAGCAAAATATTCCTCTTTGTCCTACTATTTAAAACCTTTTCCTATCTTTGACCTCACAGCCTTTATTTGTAGGCTAAATAGTGATAAAGCTGCATCAAAGCTGAAAACGGGGATAAGTCTAATTGCAAGGGGAATGCAGATAAAAACTATATACTTAAGGTAAATGAGACCTCTTTAAGGCACATGAGACTTCTACATTAACTTATACAAAGAAGTTTATAAAAGGAATTTTCCTTCTCTTCCCCAATAGCTATAGTACTCCTAAATCCAGCTTCTACTGACCTAAGTCAAAATTGCAAGATGTGACTTTTGCCATGACAGATAAAACAGACAAGAAGTATGAGAAAGATGAAGTTTTTTATTACATCCTCTGGGAAAGGTAAAATACGATTTAGGACCTGTTCAGCTGACTTAGCACTAGATTCCTGATACTATCTTTTTTATCAGTTAATATAAGCAAAGCTTTTCCTTTCTGACACCAAATGTTATTAAAATATGGTGCACTGCACTTTGCTCTATTCAATGACAATGCTGTTGGCATCAAAAATTGGAATTTTTCTTCTAAAAATTGAGTTATCCTTAAGATACTCTGAACCAAAAATTCCTTCTTAAAAAAAAAAATTTTAAGTAATTGTTTTTGTGATCAAAGTCACAATAAAATAAATCCCATAAAAATTAGCTACTTTCTGGTTTCCTTTTAAATTAGCTAATTTTATTTTTACTTTTAATTAGCTGTTTAAAAGAATGTGTTGTTATGATTTTTAGCCCTTTCCTGAAGTGTCCAAACAAGGGTTTATATAATAATAAATTTGCTTTTTTGGTTAACTTTGATTAACTTTTACCTATGGAGCTTGATTTCAAGAAATGTTTCACTTTTTCTCCAACTTTTCTTTGATCTTCCAATCTTTAAATTTTCAATGATTCTTTTATTAGTTATTGATTAAAATGTACAAGAGACATCATCTCCTTAAAGCAAGTAATCACCTAGTCTTTTGCTAATTTCTTGCTTTCAGGTTTAGATTCATTTACCAATCTATCTGTTTTTGGTCTATTTGCACATCCAAGATCTTGCTCAGTAAAAGATTTCTCAGATAGAAATGTTCTAAATTCATTTAAGAACCCATTTTTTTCTCTTGACAAGAGTACTCCCATTTATGAACAACAGGTAATTTTAGAGTACAAGATAATTTTCCTTACTTTCCCATATATCATATTCTAATCTCTCTTTTTTAAAAATTTCTTAGATCCTTTGAATTTTCTTATGCAATCTGAACGGCTATGTTATGTTATGTGAAGTGCATTTAACCAGATTGTCTTCTTCATACTGAAACTGAAGTCTGGAAAGTACAATTCTAGGAGTTTTTAAATATTGGTAATCTGAGAACTAGTAACCTGAATATTTTACTAATTTAAATTATCCTGTTTCTGATATTACCAGGCAAATTTCTTGAATGATAGCTTGGAAATGCAGACTCTTTCTTAGTATATTTTTCTGGAAGTTCAATAATTCTCATATTGTATCACTAGCTTCTATTCCCTAACTGTTCTAGTTTGTAGAACTCTCAAGCTTTGGGTTTTTTTTTCTTTCCCGTTTTGTCATTTTTAAATTTTTATCCTATTTTTTTTTCCATCACTGATTTCAACTTGCCTGCTCTTAAATGTGTCCATTTCACTGAGATTTTAGACTGTTTTCTACACGATTCATAGTCATGCTTGTCATCCTATAATTTCACCATCAATGACCTTATTAAAACTTAACAGATGCTAGATTTTTCCTGATATTTCTTATTGTGATTCTAAGCCATTTTGGAAATGAGTTTGTTATGTTCATTTCCTTTTCTAGATAAGTGGTACTTGTTGATATGGACCTCTTCCTTAATCATATAATTTCTTTTTGTGTTATTTTATCCCATAGCATTTATTCATTGTCCTTAGACCTCATTTTTAGATTAATTTATTTATTTTCCTCTGTTGGTTTCTTACTCTTTTTTTGTTATTGTTGTTATTTTACATTTGTCTGGGGTTTTGGAAGGTATGTGAGTTACTCTTCATCAAAATCAATTGCATTGTCTTGTTGGAACTCTCCTTCAGTGACCTTAGAAAGTAAATGCGACAAGGAGACCAAAAAACACTTAGAATCTATCTTAGCCAGCAAAAACTTAATTTCCTGATCAAGAGGTGAGGCAGTCAAGTTTAACACCAATTTAGAATGCAAAATTGTTTGCAAAGTGGTAGGAAGAAATATGGTGGAAGATCATGAATATAACTGCCTCATAACACAGTGACAATCAGCTGAGTTGAAAATGGGACAGCAAAGAATTTGATATGAGATTTAAGTAAACCAGCTAAACTAGAGAATATTTGCAGATGAAACTAGAAATAAGGTAATAGATGTGAAATGAAATGTAGTGCTCATGAGCAACCATAATGAAACTACTACATTTGCAATCTATTATCTTGAAACTCAATGATTTATATGAAGACAAGGTCAAGAGAATAAAGTGAATAAAACTGTCTAGATATGACCCAAATGTGTGTGAAAGGAAGAGAGGTAATACAATTTTTAGATTCAAAGTCAGGAGACTGGAATCTGGGAATCTTACAGTAAATAGCTTTGTGATCCTCATTAAATCACTTAAATTCTCTGAGCTTGAAAGTAGGACCAGATTTCAAATACTACTACAAAATATTGAAGATCAAAATCATTTGGTATTGATTTAAAAACAGAAAAGTCAATCACTGGAAAACTTTTAAATAAACAACAAATAGAAGCAAATGAACCTAGAATTGTGACATTTTATATACCCAAAGATCCCAGAATAATGGGTTAAGGACCCGGTATTAGAAAAAGTATGCTGGAAAACATGGAAACCATTCTGCAGGAATTAGGGTGAGATTAACAGCAGAAATTGTAACCAGAAAATTCAAATGGATATATAACTTAGATTTTTTTAAAGTTAACATAAAAAATAGGTGTAGGTAAGTGACAGAGTAGACAGAGTATTAAGCCTAAAGTTAGAAAGGCCTAAGTTCAAATAGGGCTTCAGATATTTGATAGCTGTATAGTTTTGGGAGAGTCATTTAATTTCTATTTACTTCAGTTTCCTCAAATGTAAAATGGGTATAATATTATTACCTATCTTCTGGTTAAGAAAATCAAATGAAATAATTTTTGTAAAGTGCTTTTAGTGCAGTGTCTAGAACATAATAGTTGTCATATGAAAGATTATTATTATTATTATTATTATTATTATTATATGAATTAGAAGAGCAAAAAAGAAATTTCTTTACAGATTTATGAATAAGGGAAAAAATTCAAGGTCAAACAAGGAATGGAGAGGATCATAAAAGATAAGAAAAATATTTTAACTAAATAAAATTGGAAAGTTTTTTTTGCAGAATACAATAATTTTAGCTGTTGATAAAATAGAAGGGAAAGGAGCAGCTAGGTGATGCAGTGGATAGAGCACCAGCCCTGAAGTCAGGAAGACCTGAGTTCAAATCTGGTCTCAGACACTTAACACTGCCTAGCTGTGTAACCCCTGGGCAAGTCACTTAATCCCAATTGCCTCAGGAAAAAAAAAAAAAGGCAGGGAAAACTCTGCAAAAAAAAAAAAAAAATAATAATAATATATATATATATATATACATATACATATATATATTTAAGGAAGTTCTCATTTCTTATATAAGAAACTAATTAAAATTTCTCCAATTGAGAAATATTCAAAAGATATGAACAGAAGGAAAATATTGAAGCTATGGCTATATTTCAAAAGCCAAATGCAAAAAAAAAATTGGTAATTAATAATTAGAAAAATAGGAATTAACATAACTCTGGTATTTCCCTTTACATCCATAAGGCCAGCAAAGTTGACTAAGAAGGGAAATGACAAATATTAAAGTAGCTCTAAGAAAATAGACGTTGTTTTATTTTTTGATATACTCCTGATGGATCTGTTAAGTGGTCCAGTGATTCTGGAAGCAATTTGGAACTAAGCAAAAAAAGTCACTAAACTCAGTCAATAAACATTTGTTAAGTGCCAATTATGTACCAGAAACTGTGCTAAATTCAGAGAATACCAAAAAAGGAAAAAGGGAGTAATACCTGCCTTTAAGGAGATCACAATCTCAAGAATAATACAACAAGCAAACAAATATGAATAAATAAACTATATATGGGATAATTAAATATATATGAAATAATTAAAAGAGGAAGGGACTACAATTCCTGTAGAATATGTTACAGTTGGGGCTTGAAGGAAGACAGGGAAACTAGTAGCTGAAGATGTGGAAGAAAAGCATTCCAAATTATAGGAGTCATCCAGAGAAGATGTCCAGAGCTACCAGATGAAGTATTTGTTTATGGAACAGCAAAGATATTAGTGTTTCTGGATAGAAGAAAATGCTACTGGGAATAAAGTGTGAGAAGATTAGGAAGAAGATAACTGCTAAACTATGAAGTTCTTTCACTGCTAAATAGAACAATCCTGTAGCCTTGGGATTGTGGTTGGAGTGTAACATAAATGGAATACCCTTTGACCTAGTGAACTCCCGAACCATTTAATATACCACAGTTTAAAAAAAAAAACAAAAAAACTTTTTAACATCAATATGTACTTTAAGATGTTATATTCCTATGAAATATGACATGATTTTAGAAGAACCAGAACTGTATCCAAAAGGTAACAGAAAGAGGGATATAAGCAGGCTGTAGTATATTACCATTGATGACTTGCATGAGATTCAGTATGGAAGATATTTATGTACATAAAGAAGAGTGGGGCTGTTGTCATGTAACATAAAAAAGATAATATACAGATAATCTGAGAATTTCACTGATAAGCATAAAATATTAAAGTTGACAAAGGAAAGCCTAGCACAAAGATAGAATCCTCTACTGAAGAATCACATAAATATATGGCCAACATTTTATATAGGATGAGAAGAATGAGATGGCAAGTCTATCTCCTTTAGTGGACACATAAATCACATGGAAGAGGTCACATATCCATCAAGTATCTGAAAATATGCACCAGTTAGTAAATTGATCATGCAATATCAATATCAGAAGGTGACTATATGATTGATTTTATTATGTGCACTGTAGATGCTGAATATAAAATCAATGATTAATTTTTCACAGATTGATAATATAATATATATATATTATCTTGTCCTCTCTTTTATCCTTTCTGATTCAGTCATTTTACTGAAAATTATCATATTCACTAAAACATAGTAAAAGAAAATAAATGTGATATATCCTATGTGCAGATAAGATGGCTTACTTAGAAAACCCCAGAAAATAAACAAGCAAAGAAAACAAAAAAGAAAGCAAATTAAATAATAGTTTCAGTAAGGTAGAACAAAGACTAAATCTACAAAAATTATCTGCAATTCTATGTATTACTAACAAAAGCTAGAAGGAAAGAAATTCCACTTAAGAATCAAAATACTGGATTTTAATGCACAAAGATACAATGAGGACCAGTATAACTACAAATGAAAAAAAAAAAAAAAGGTCATTACAGAAATAAAGCAAGATAAATACTTGGAGAACCATTCATTGTTCATGGTTGGGTTGTGTCAATATTCCAACAAAGATAATACTATTTATTAATTTAGAGATTGTGTTATGCCACTCAAATGATCAGTGGAATTACTGTCTAAAATTAAGACAAAATAATAGATCTAAAATGCTAAAAGAAACAATGTGAGGAAAGTAAGAATGAAGGGAGCATATTATTATCATAGCAAGCCATATTCTAAAATAGCAAAAAGCCTGAAATATTTGGTACTAATTAAAAATTTTTGAAGACAAATTAGTGGAACAAATTAAATAAAGCAAAAGAAGATAAAAGAGGTATCAAAATACAAAGAAGGTATTTTTTCTACTTCTAAAAAAATGTAGAAAGAAGGCAAAATCAATACCAGTAATAGGGGTTCTTGAATAAATTATAGATTTTGTTTATCCAGGCTACCATTATCTTTCACAAGAACAGATACTGGAGAATCCTTTGAATTGTTAAAATTTCAAGATTATCCAATTAGGTAAGACTGAAACTTTCAGTCCTAATTCAAGAAAAAAGGAAAAATTAAAATTTACTTTCATTGGTGGAAAGAAGTATGTTATTTGGATAAAATATAGTATTAGGTTACTAATTTCATTTTGTCAATGCAAAATTGGTACATAGAATAGAAACAAAGGAAAACTAATGGTTTGTTTAGAGTAAATCAAAATACAGATCTGATCTTTCTGAAATGTAAAGTCATAGTCCTTTATCCTAAATACCAGTTGGTTTTAACTATATATATATATATATATATATATATATATATATATATATATATATATATATATGTATGTATATGGTTTATTTCTATTACCTTACTATTCATTAGCTTTTGTATTTGTGAACTTTGCTATTACAGAATTAGGGTAATTAAAGTACATGCAATCATGAAATTAAAGCAGGTAATTATCATGCTTAATGAACTGTCAAATGCTATGCAGTATTATAAACAAAAACAAAATATACAACATGTGAATTGGGCAGTTGTGCAAAAAAGGTTTTGGCTGTTTCCAAAAAACTATCATTAAGTAGTAGTATTTCTGTATACTTTATGTTATAAGCCTCAAGGGGTTTTTAAGGCCTTGAAATGAAAACTGAGAAATGTGACTTGGACTTCCTACTCAGAAAGATATAAGTACATCTCTTCTCTACTCTTAAAAAAATTAGTCTACCAATGTATTTTTACAGTACCTGTAACTGGCATTACAGTGTACTGTGACGATATGCTTTTCTAGAATAAAAAAAAAAAGAGAGAGAGAGAGAAGACCCAATAAAAGATATTGGGTACCTATAAATGATCATGTGAACTTATTCAAATTAATATAGTAGCAGACATGAAGTAACTTCTTGTCTCTTTACTTGCCTTGGACTTAGAAAGGTACTTCTGGGACTTTCAATTTCTGGGAGCCAATTGGTGAAAGTGCTGTAACTTTCCCATATTCATCTCTAAGCAACTATAAAATAGCACCCCAAAACAAATCTGTTTTGCAACAGAACCAGCAAAAAGAAAGGATGAAACGATCTTTAAGTCCAAGAAACTTAGAAAATACAGGAAAGGTCTTTCCTCAGGTAAAATGTCTAGGAAAGGAAGCATCCTAGAAAGCCAGCACCAGGACCTCTCCTTCCCTCATATGCCTCAGCAGATCAAAGGGACAGCGTAGACTCCAGCTTTGAGAACTGCCATATGCTTCAGTGTGGCCCCAGGCAAACAGCAACCTTTAAGTCCCTAACCAAACATGCAGCTCCCAGTGGCCAGACCACCATGAGCTTCAGTGTGTTATAGCTGGGGCAACAGAAATACCTACCAGCTTCAGCACAACCCAGACATTAGCACTAGGACTCCTGTTCAGCATCAGGTAAGGTGCCAGATCCCTACAGCCTCCAGCAATTCTAGCCACAGCTCAATACGACATCAATGCAGCACCAGATAAATAGCCAAGGCCTGCAGCCCCTGGCACAAGAAACCTGAGACAGTGCCCCTTCTACCCTAGGAGAAGAGCTCCAAATTAAAAGAAAAGGGTCAAAGATGATGAGCAAAAAATAACAACAACAATAACAAAAAGAATCAGACCATATTAAATTATTATGGTGCCAGGAAGATCAAGACACAAACTCAGAAGAAGGCACCAATGTCAAAAGATCTATGGGCAAAGCCCAAACAAATACAGGAAGTGGTCTCAAAGATCAAAAAGAACTCATGGAAGAATTCAAAAGGGGGCTTAAAAATCATTTAACAGAGGTAGAAGAAAAATTGGGAAAAGAAATGAGAGTAATGAAAGAGAATTATGAAAAAAAGTTCCACAAGCTGAAAAAAAGAAAACTTCAAAAGCAGAATTGACCAAATGGAAAAGGGAAATACAAAAATTCACTGAAGAAACCAATTCCTTAAAAAAGTATAACTGACCACATAAGAAAAAAAAAAATACAAAAGCTAATTGAGGACAATAATTCCTGAAAAGTTACAATTGGGCAAATGGAAGCTAATGACTTTTTGAGACATCAAAAATGAATCAAACAAATTCAAAAGAATCAAGAAAATGTAAAATATCTCAGGGGAAAAAAAACTGACTTGGAAAATAAGTCCAAGAGAGACAAAATCAGACATAATTAAAAGGAATTAGATATGGCATATTAGCTGAGATTAGATAAAAAATAGGAATTCTAACAGGTGGAGTCACCCTCACCTATTGAAAGAAAAATATATCTAAGAAACCTAAGTAGCAAAGTTCTATTTGGTTCTTCTCTTCTCCATCAATACAATCTTCAGAATGGAAAAGGAACAATAAACTTAGGGAAGAAGAAATTTTTCCAGAGATAACATCTTATAAAATTCTCTAAGTGAACTAATTTCAACTGGAAGAGATAGATGATAAGTTGGACCACAGAATTAAGATCTGAAAGCAAAATCAAAAAACCCAGCATGCTAGAATTATGAGATAAATTTAATGAAGTGAAATTCAATAAGGTAAGGTATAAAATGTTACATGTGGATTCCAAAAATCAATAGCATAAACATGGTGTGAAGGACACATGGGTACAGAAAAGCAGTTAGGGAGAACAGTAGATAAACCGAAAGCAGAAAGACTTTACTTCAAATAAAGCCACAGCCATTTACTAGTTATGTAACACTGGACAAGTCATTTAATCTGTGTGTCTCAATACTCTCATCTGTAAAATGTGAAAATAATAGCACCTAAGGTTGTTGAAAAGATAAAATGAGCCAATAATTATAAAGTTCCTAGCATGTAGAAGGTTCTATTAGCTATTAGTGGTTAGTTAGCTATTATGGTGATAGTGGTGAAAGGAAAATAAAGTATAATAAAGGCCAGCTTATTTAGGATTTTAAAAGCCAAACAGAGCAAGGTAAAAGGGAATTACTAGAATTTATTAAATGTGGACAAAGGATAATGACATAGTTTAAAAACTGCACTTTAGAATGATCAATTTGACAGCTGAGTGGAAGATAGACTGGAATGGGGAGAGACTTGAGGTACCAAACCACCAATAAGTTGTTACAAGGGCCTGCATGCCAATGGAAGTAGCATCAGAGGAAAGAAGCATAAATAAGAAATATTAACAAAGTAGAAAAATCAGGACTTGATAACTGATTTTATATGGGCAGAGGTGAAATGAGGAGATGGTGAAGAGAGGGATAGCATCTTGGTTATAAGTCTGGGTGACTGAGAAGATGGTGCTCATGGTAGGAATTGGAAAGTTGGGAAGAGGAGGGATTTTGTGGGGAAAGGTAATGACTTCAATTTGAGGCATTCTAAGTTTAAATTCTCCATAAGACATTCAGTTTGAGATGCCTAATAGACAGTTAAATCTCAAAGATTGGAAGTGAGGAAAGAAATAAGACCTAGATAAGTAGAGAATCTGAGAATAATCTGAGATAATTTAAACAGTGGAAACTGTTTATTACCAAGTGAAACAATACCGACAAGAAGAGAAAAAGGGGCCAGGACAGAGTCCTAGAGAACACTCATAAATAGCAGATGCAACCTGGATGAAGACACAGCTATTGAGACTAAGAAGGGGCAGTCAGACAGCTTAGAGGAAAAGCAGGAGAACTAGGAGAAGGTCAAGAAAAGCTAAAAAGAAAAGAATATCAAGGAAAAGAGAGGCTCAGGAGAAGTCAAAAAGGATGAGGATTAAGAAAAGGACAACTTGGCAATTAAAAGTTCCTGAATAATTTTGGAGAAAGTAATTTCTATTGAATAATAACAATAGAAGTCAGACTTCAGAGTTAAGATAATGAGGGAGAGGAAATGAAGTGTGTGTGTAGGGGGCCTTCTCAATGAATTTAGTCACAAAAGGAAAATAAGAAATGAGACAATAACTAGAAAAGATGGATGAGTTAAGTGACAGGTTCTTGAGAATAGGAAAGATATGAAAATGTTTTTGGATAAAAGAAAAGTAGCAAATGAAACAAATGAAAATTAGTAATAAAGAAGTGATGATAGGGGAGGATAGGATCACCTAGACACATACAAAAATTTGTCTGGGCAAAAAGGAGGGCCAACTCCTCATAGGAGATGGGTGAAGGGGTGAATATTTTGAAATATTCATAAAAGGTATATGTGTGTTTATGTATGTATGTGTGTGTTTATACAAATATATATATATAAAAATCATTTTTACAGTACTCGTTAATGTAAAAAAAGACCTGAGGGTTTTAATGGACTGCTGTTTCAAATGGAACAAGGCATCCAAAAAATCCCTGGAGTATCAGGTTATATTAAAAGAGGCACAGTATCTAGAATAATGGTAATGATAGCTATTATTATAATCAACTTTAGTCAGACTATATTTGAGGTATTATAATTAGTTCTGGGCATAATACTATAAGAGGGACACTAAATAAACTGGCATGCATTCTGAGGAAGGTAACCAGAATGATGAGAATCGATGAAATACTGCATATGAAAATTATTTATAAAATTCAAAATGCTACATTAATATAAGATTGTTAAGGGACAGGTCAATTCTCCGAGAGCCTTCATAGCTGTGAATCATAACATTTGAAGAAGTTGCAAGGCAGCCTTTGCTGACACAGGTGTTGCAGACTGAGAATGAGATAAATTGGAGGCAGAGGGAAGAGGAGAGAGGTCAGACAATCCAACAGTCTTAGTCAGAGAGGTCAAAGAGCAGCAACTGCCCTTTCAATCTCGTATCATCTTCTCACAAGAGGTGATCCACTCTGTAGGCCTGGGTTGGATCTCCAACAGCTATGGTCAGGTGACTCCCATGTTACAACATAAATAAGATTTTTTATTATTACTACTATACTATAATGCAATTTTATGCCAAAGAATTTTTTAAAAAGAAAATCATGGCTTATCCCCCAAAATTTATTCTACTTCCTTAACAGCATAAGGAACAAAATGATTTGTGTTTTGGTTAGTGGTCTGTGTTAGTGTATCCTAAGAAAATTTTTCTTTTAATAAAATGTCTTCATGTGCTATTAACTATAAGTACCCTCACTGCTACAACAAAATGACTGAATTACTGTAAGTTCATGCTGATAGTAATAGCATTAATGTCAAATGTTGAAAGTAAGATGAATAACTTAGCATAAAAGAGATGACTTTTCAGTTCAATGGATTATGTAAATGTGGCCACCTAACAAAACATTAAATGTATTATTTACTAGGAAACTTCAGCAAATATACACAATGAAAAACAGTTATAGTATAAAGATTTCAAATTAAAACTTTGGAAATTGGGCAGTAAGGACTCTGTTTATTATTTATTCCAATTTTAAAAATCATCTTTGTAATGACAATTCTAAAATCCTAAAATATCACTTATTAAGACTATTAAATTCAGTAAGAGGTTGACAGAGCATAAACCCAAGTTTAAAACAATATAATAAAAGTTGTGTTGTCTGGAGCTTTATGCCAATCAGAAAGAAAGCTCATAACCTGTCTCATAAATTTTCAGGTTGGAGCAGACCTTCATTGGTGATTAAATATAGTTTGGAGTTAAGTTCTTTATATAGAGATAGATATTTAGATATTTTACAAAACCTGCTAATTTATAAGAGTAAATTTCTTTCACTTAGATGCTAAGGTTTCTAAACCTTTAGAAAAAAGACAACCTAAAAGCAAAATGAATTAACTTCCTTGCCTTGAATTTTAGACTAATTAGTTGCTCAAATCTTTCCACACATATTAAGAATTTTATGGTTCCCCAATAGTTTACTGAAAGACTTACTTCAAAATGAAATTAGACCGGGTCTGCCACTTAGTAGATATGTAATTTTGAATAACTCATTTTCCCTTTTCTGGGCTCTTATTTCCCTTACTCATATTATAAACAGATGGTCTAAATAGTTTTTAGGATTCCTCCAAGATATCCTTTTCAATAATAGGATTGGATTGATGAGTGCCTCTCCATGTACTTCAAACACATTAAGTAAAAGGAACTTTCAGCATAAAAGGCACTGAAAAGTACATCAAGGATCAATTCTTGGTCCCTTGCTGTTTCACATTTTTATGAACGACTTAGAAGATAGCAAAGATGTAATTTATAAATCACACAATTTGTAAATGACATGAAGTGAAAGAAGAGAGTTTACATATTGGACAACAGAAAATTAGGATCCAAAAAGATCTTGGCATAGAAAAATAGACCAGGGGCAGCTAGGTGATGCAGTGGATAGAGCACCAGCCCTGAATTCAGGAGCACCAGAGTTCAGATCTGGTCTCAGACACTTAATACTTCCTAGCTGTGTGACCCTGCGCAAGTCACTTAACCCCAGCCTCAGGGAAAAAAAAAGAAAAAAAAAAGAAAAATAGACCAAATCTCTCTATTAAAATAGTTCATTTCAAAGTTACCAATGATCCCTTTAAAGGCCTTTTCCCAATCTCAATCCATATTGAACTCTCAATTGTACTATGCCTTTCAGAGAATACAAAAGGTAAGCCTTGGTAGCCCATAAAGAAAGCACCATCTATTATAAATTATAGATTTATATATTTATGTATAATTATAAATTTAGAACTGGGAAGGCCTTTGAAGGTCACAGAGTCCAAACATGCTCTACTGGAATTATTGATCAAGAGGTATGGCTTTACATTGCCTAAAAACATGATTTCCTAAAAGACATAATGGCTCTCTGTACCTCAATTTTGTCAACTATAAAATAATTTTGGTGATAATGCCATACATATCAAAAAGATATGCATTAGAAAATCATACAATTAGATGGATTTGGAACCATTTAAAAGGTTAAACCCATAGAATTATTATTAATGATTTAATGTCAGTAAGAAGGTGATCTTTACTGGAGTTCTCCAAGCAACTAAACACTCTTATCAATGATTTAGATCAGAAATGGCATATGTCCAATATGCAGCCTGAATAAGGCCTAAGAAATTATATACTCTAATCCTGACAAAGCAACCACAAGTGACAAAAACCTCCCGTTGTTTAAATTCTTTAAGTTGATATTTTTTTTATTCGGTCCCCAAATGATGTTATAAATATCTAAATGCACAGTAGAGAAAAAAAGAATGACCTCCAGGAAGCAAAGAAAAGATGGACAGTCATGAATATATCTTCTATTATTATATATGCTTTTTTGAACTGGAAATGTTACATATTTTATATCCTCCCTGATATTCTGCTAGGCACATGACAATGTTTTAATTTTGTTTTATTTTTTCCTTTTTGCCCCTTTTTAATTTTTTAATTTTTGCTTTTTCTTATTTTGTATTTAGTTTTAAATAATTTTTTTAAACAACCAAATGACCCTTGGCAGAAAAAAAGATTCCTTACCCTCAATTTAAATAAAGGAGTGGCCAACATGTTTATTAAAATTTGCAGATGTAACAAAGCTGGGAGAAGTAGCACATACACTGATGATGAAATCAGTATTTTAAAATGGTGAGCAATCTAGAACTGTAAAGGGCTAGAACTGAGCAAATGCATTTGGATAATGAAGGACATGAGACTAATTGCCAATTGGACAATTCTCTATTAATATGTTTGAAGGTTGACCCTCCCCAGCTGTTCTGCGCTGACTTGATTGCTGGGACAAAGAGAGGGAAGTGACGTGTGTGGGAGGGGTAGGAGGAGGAAGTGAGACACTGACTCTGAGTCAGTCTTTCCTGGCATTTGAGGGAGGAAGGTGTGTGTGAGATTGATAGACCTAATCCCCTGACCTTGACCATAAAAGATCAAGAACAAAGACCTTCAGTGATCCTGACTCCAGCTGATTTCGGGGAAGACAGAGTTCCAACATTTTGGCACACTACTTCCACTGGAGGCCTCCAGTGACCAAGAGATTAGGTGAGTATTCTAATAGAGATAAGGAACTTACCTTGTTAAAGACTAAACCAGCAATCTCTAATAGCTGAGATGGGGCAGATGTTAGGTATAGACATTCCCTCGGCCTCAGCCAACCTTGCTCCAACCCCAGCCCCTGCTTCAGCCTCATCTAGAAATGCTATAGAGGATATAATTAAGATAATTGACAAGAAGAGTTTACTTGTAACCAGCCCACAAATGGATAATCTTTTAAACTCATTGAATTGCACGTCCCCTAGATTCTTAAAGGAAGAAAAACTAACTGTAGATAACTGGAAGCTAGTAGGACTTGAAATGAAAGAATTTTATTCAAAAAATGGGTCTCATTCTATTTCCCCAGAGGTATTTTATCTATACAACGTGATTCTATTAGACTTAAACTATCACGCAAGTTATAAGAGAAGGAAAAGTTCTAAAAATGAACAGAGGAGGAAGTGTGAGGAACAAAAGATAGAAGATAAGCAAACTCAAGACCTTGCCAGAGGGCAAGGGGATTTGAATGAGGAATTAGGGTGTGATGACTCTTATTATCCTGAAGAAATTTCAACCCCTCCCACAGAGCAGATTATTGATCAGCCCACATCAATTCCACCTTCAGGGCAGAGGGAGGAGGAATAGTGGGAGGGGCGGTGATATCATCAGCACCTCCCCCCAGCAATCACCAACCTCCATAACCAGATTACAGAAAGGGCTTATTGAAGGATTAAAAATGGAAAAGAAATAGATAATGATTTCAAACTTCAAATTTTTCCCATGATTCAACAGCATAATTCTGCAGGTCAAGAAAGTAGAAGATACACTCCTTTTAATATGGATGTCCTTAAAGACCTGAAAAAAGCTTGCACTCTTTATGGGGCTACATCAGCTTATGTTAAGATGTTACTACAGAATTTGGCTTATGAAGTCTTAACCCCTAGTGACTGGAAAGCCATTGCAAGGGTGTGCTTAGAACCTGGACAAAACTTATTGTGGTTTTCTGAATATAGTGAGCTCTGTAGGATTCAAGCCCAACAAAATAATCAAAATGGAGTTAATACTTCAATCACCTGTGACCTACTAACAGGTGTAGGTTCTTATGCAGATGCTTCAGTACAGATTAATTACTCCATAACAACATTTGAGCAAATTGCTGCTGCTGCTATCAAAGCATGGGCTTCTCTCCCCAGTAAAAACGACAAGGGTGAGACCTACACAAAAACTGTACAAGAACCAAATGAACCCTGCTGATTTTGTGGCACGTTTGCAGACAGCTGTTATACAGACTAATGGTGAAAATGAAGTAACAGACACTTGAATAAGGCAACTTGCTAGAGAAAATGCCAATGAAGTTTGTAGAAGGATTATACTAGGACTACACAAGGATGCTCCTTTAGAGGAGATCATAAGATGCTATGCCACAGTGGACACAAATACCTTTTATAGCCAGGCTATGGTGCAGACTTCCCAAGATCCCAACATAGGAAGACAGGGTCCCTTTTGGCAAGGGACTTCCAGAGAGACTTGTCAATGCTTTCAATGCGGTAAAGTAGGGCATCTGAAAGCTCAATGTTGGCATAGAGACAGAGTGAGAAAACAGGGGGGGAGAACAAGACCCAAAACCCCATGTCCTAAACAGAGGACTCCATTGGGCATCAGAGTGTACACTGATTCAGGGAAACGGGATGAGGGGCCCCAGGCAAAAAACACTTCGGGCATGATGGTAGCCAATGCGACACCCAGAGAGTGCCTACAAGTCCAATACCCAGACATGACCAATCAGCCAGGAAGCCATCTGAGGGGAGAAAGGGATTACACAGTCAATCAGCCAGGAAGCAACATGATTGGAGAAAGGGACTACAATTAGGGAGGATAGAGTTGTATGCAGCTGGGACAACTGAGATACCTCCTAAAGAGGTGAAATCTGTTCCTCTAGAGCCTATGGATCCCTTGCCTTCAGGGACAGTAGGCTTGACCATTTCACCTCCTGAGGGTACTTACAAAACAGTGTTCATTCATACACTGATGTGGGAAACTGGGCAATGTGTAGATAATATCCCAGTCACTAACACAGGTAGACAATGTGTGACTTATCAATCAGGGGAAGTAGTAGCATCGGGTTTATTGATACAGACTCCTAATAAGCAATCTGGTGACAGTCACCCATGTTCTGACTCCAAGCAGCAAAACCCAGGAATATACTGGACAGCAGCTGTGACAGCTGACCGACCTATGCTCACCATCTATATAAATGGTATTTCATTGGAAAGACTGGAGGACACAGGTGCAGATCGCACAGTCATTAGAGGTGCCAACTGGCCCAGTCATTGGCCAAAGACTAAGGCAGACACCTATATGTCTGGGGTAGAAGGATCAATAGCAGCTGAAGTTAAAGCTACTCCTTTAAGATGGATATTTGAAGGTGAAACAGGGATTTTTTTCAACTACAAAAGGAGTAAAAACTCAACCATGGGGAAGAGACATTTTACAACAATTAGGGTTAAAAATGAGTACTTTGGTTTTTTTAGGCAGGGCTGCTATTGAAGGCCTGCCAACACTTTCACCTGTTTCTATCCAATGGAAAACTGATACACCAGTGTGGATAGAACAGTGGCCCTTGCTAGCGATAAAATTCAGGCCTTACTAGACATAGTACAGGAACAACTTGACCAAGGACACTTACAAACTTCTCTAAGTCCTTGGAAATCCCCAGTATATGTTGTAAAAAAGAAATCTGGAAAATGGAGGATGTTGATTTATTTAAGAAAGGTAAATGAACAGATGGAAACTATGGGAACTCTTCAACCTGGACTTCCATCTCCTACTTAATTGCCTAGAGAATGGCTTCTGTGGGTTATAGACATTAAGGATTGTTTCTATTCTATCCCTCTAGATATAGAGGATATGAAAAGATTTGCCTTTTCAGTGCCCAATGTTAATTTAGCTGAGCCTTATAAAAGATATGAATGGACAGTTTTGCAACAGGGAATGAAAAACAGCCCTACTATGTGTCAAATGTATGTTGCTGCTGCTCTTACTCCATAGAAAAGCATTTCCAAAAGTAATGTTATTACATTACATGGATGATATATTGGGATATGCACCTGAGGAACAAATGTTAGAAGCATGTCTACAAAAAACCATAGAAACACTAAGGAATTATAAATTGCACATAGCTTCAGAAAAGATTCAAAGACATACTCCTTTTCAATATTTAGGATATGAAGTATATCCTAAGGTGCTTACAGTACAGAAACTCTCCTTAAGAACAGAGAAGCTAAACACCTTAAATGACTTCCAGAAATTGATAGGAAATATCCAATGGATGCATCCTATGCTAGGCTTGACTATCTGTCAATTGCAAACATTATATGACATTTTAAGGGGAGACAGTGCTTTAAATACACCACACTAGCTCACAAAAGAAGCTCAAGAGGCTTTGAGACAAGTTGAACTGGCTTTATCCAATGTGGTTGAAAGTCACTCAAAAACCCTTGGAAATATCAGTTTTTGCTACACAAATGGCACCCACAGCAGTCCTTCATCAAGGAGACAGTGTGATAGAGTGGGTGAACTTCCCAGCACAACCAGAACAAAGCCTTATTCCTTACCCAGTGCTTGTGGATAGAATTTTATTAAAGGCCATTAAGCAAGCAGCACAATTGTCTGGGATAAGACCTAACAAGACATACACCTTTTATACTAATGCACAAGTTAATGTGTACTGTGAAACCATCCCAGAGTGGCAAATTTTATTAGCCATGGCTCCAAATTTTACACACAGGTCTCCATTAAAGATAACCAGACTGTTACATAATTGGCGATGGATTCTTGAAGAAAAGGTTTCTAAAGTTCCTCTTAAAGGACCAACTATCTTTACAGATGCATCCAAACATAATATTTGTGCTGTATATTCTCGTGACTTAACTATAAAGAGAGTAATCAGAACTCCTTTTCAGTCCACTCAACAGAATGAATTGTATACAATCATGCTAGCTCTTGCTTATTATCCAGGAGACATAAAAATAATATCTGATTTGGCCTATTCAGTAGGTGTAGTACAAAGAATTGCCACAGCCCAAATAAAATTTGTAACCTCCAATATATATCATCAGCTCTTTAAGGAACTTCAAGAGCAAGTGAGAAAGCATCCAGGTAAGATTTATATTTTGCATGTCCACTCCCATAGTGGACTTCCAGGTCCTATTTTTGACAGAAATTCAAAGGCAGATAGCCTTCTAACCATGTTGGCCAACACTCCTTTATTTCAAGAAGCCCAAGAAACTCATTCTAAATATCATCAGGCTGCCTGAGCTTTACATTTACAATTTTGAATAACAAGAGAAGAAGCTAGGAGCATAGTAAAAAGCTGTACAGCTTGTCTTCCTTTCCATGCTCCTACACTCCCTCCAGGGAAGAACCCTCGTGGTTTGAGACCTAATGAAATTTGGCAAATGGATGTGACCCATTATAAATCTATATCGTCTATCTTTTATCCACATCATGGTAGACACTTTTTCAGGATTCACTTTTACAATGCCAGCAGCAAAAGAGACAGCCTGAGTGGTCACTGAATTCCTCATACAAGCATTTGCAATTATGGGTGTGCCACAAGCAATAAAAATAGACAATGGACCTGCATATACTTCTAAACATTTTGCACACTTTTGTGCACAGTATAAGATTTTACATACCACCAGCATACCCTTTAATCCTCAAGGGCAGGCAATAGTAGAGAGAAGAAACAGATATATTAAGACACTCCTCCAAAAACAAAAGAAAGGGGGAGCCATGGGTAATCCTAGAGAACTTCCAAATTTAGTTCTCTATACCATTCATTTTTAAATTTTTGACAAAGATGCACTGGCTCCGGCACACAGGTTTTATAACCCACCAGAAGGACAGTGTCCAGTGTGAGCAGCTCCACTGTCTTTAGATAATCGCCAGGTGATGTGGAGAGACCCAGAAAGTGGTGAATGGAAGGGACCAGATAGGTTAACTGCTTGGGGGAGAGGGTTTGCTTGTATCTCCATAGATGGAGAAGGAATCAGATGGGAGCCATATTCACCTTGTCCATTGGAGAGAGATGGAGCATACCCTTGAAACAAAGAAGACCCAAGAAACATTGGGTGGTTCTGTTGCTGACTGTGCCCACCACTGAAAGAACCTGGCAGTTATGGCGTTTGACTCATGGACATCAAAAATTGTTGGACTTGAAAGCCTTCAGGAATCATTAGATTCTCTGAGACTGAAAGTCCTCAGGAATCATTGGATTTTCTGAGCCATCATAAGACTGTTGCAGGACTTCAAAACCTGGGATCATTGGATTCCCTAACATACAAAAAGACTGATATGGGACTTCAAAAACTTGTGGGGAATCATTAGATTCCCTAACACGTGAAGCAATGGACAATTGGTTTTGGACTATCCCTTGGTTGCTGAAGAAGGCATATGTGTGATTGATGTTTACATACCCTCCTTCTAGGACTTCTGGAAATCTTTTACAAAACTGTGTTGATTTATATTGTTTGTTATATCACTACCTGCATGTATTATTCATGTTTGTTACACCACATGACTGTGTGGAGAGTCATCACTAATAGCCTCTGCGTTATTGCTATATGCTTGTATAATAACTTCCATGCTGATGGGTTTGTGCCTACTTGTCTCTAATAAGGCCCTTCAACCCAGAAATCTGCTAGCAATCCCCACTTCCCTTTGGTGCTTTTCATCTCCTTTCCTGTGATGTCAGGGAGGGCATGATTATCAACTTTTTAGTGCTCTCCCCTCTTGAGAAGTCATGATTACCTCTTTTTTGGGGTTCTCACCTCCCTGAAAAGTCAGGAATGGCGCAACCACCTGTGGTCTAAAACAAAAGAAAGCAGGAGATGTAAAGGGCTAGAACTGAGCAAATGCATTTGGATAATGGAGCACATGCCAATTGGAGGTTCCCTATTAACTTATTTGAAGGTTGACCCTCCCCAGCTATTCTGTGCTGACTTGATTGGTGGGACAAAGAGGGGGAAGTGACGTGTGTGGGAGGAGTAGGAGGAAGAAGAGGAAATTGAGACACTCACGCTCAGTCTCTCATGGTGTTTGAGGAAGGAAGGTGTGTGTGAGATTGCTAGACCTAATACCCTGACCTTGACGATAAAAGATCAAGAATAAAGACGTTTAGTGATCCTAACTCCGGCTGATTTCTGGTTAGACAGAGTTCCAGAATAGAACATTCGGTTAGAGCTAGTTATATGAAATTTCATAGAAAAAATTAAATATGGCTTAAAAGTTTTAAAGCTGGATTAAAAAATCAACTTCCCAAGTTCAAGGTGGAACAAAGCTGGCTAGAAAGTACTTGATCTGAAAATGATCTGAGGCTTTAGATGACTGTAAACTCATTGTGAAATAAGCAGTGTGACATGAGTCAAGAAAGCTAATAAAGAATGAAGAGGTAATAATCACATTATCCTAGGTCCTAATCAACACACATCTAAAGTACTGTGATCATTTCTGAATACAAATTTGAAGAAATATATTGATAATCTGAAAAGTATCCAGAGGAATGAAAACAGAATTGTGAAAGGCATCAAGTTCATGCCATAGGACTGGTTAAATGACATTGGAGCTGGGGAAGAAGTAGCCTGGAGAAGAAAAGACTAAAGAGGAGCTGTAGCAATTGTCTTCAAGTATCTAAAGGGCCATCATGTGGTTTACCTATTATGCTTGCTTGCTCCCAGTATGCAGAACTAAGAGCAATAGGTAGAGGAAACTAGACTGTATAGTGACTAAAGGATTGGGCCATATAGAAGTTCAAATCTTGCACTGGACACTAAATAGCTGAGCAATGACTGGACAAGTCATTTAATGTCTTGACTGCCTCACTTTTCTCTTCTGTAAAATGGAAGTGTTAATAATTCCCATGATTGTTCTGATTGTGAGGAGAAAATAAGATAATACATGAACAGCACTTTGTAAGCCAGAAAGCTACATACACATTAGCTGTTATTGTTGTTGGACTTTGAAAAGAGGTACATTTAGACTCAATTTAAGGAAAAACTTCCTAACAATTAAAGCTATCTAAAAGTAGAATGGGTTATTTTCCATTCTTGAAATTTTTCAAGCACAGGGTAAGTGATCACTTGTCCAATTAGACCAGAAGAGAATTTTTTTAGATCCCCTTCCACTCCTAAAATCTATGTGATTTTGTGCTGCCAGAAGAAGAAGCATAGCATCCTAGAGCTGGAAGGAATACTAAAGATGATTTAGTTCAGTCCTTTCAGTTTACAGATGAGGAAATTGAGGCCCAAAGAGGGAAAATGATTTCTTTAATTAACATGACAAAGAGAGAATAGAACCTGGTCTGGATACTTTCCACAATGAAACCAGGTTTTCTGATGCCAAATTCAGTGCTCTTTCCCTTTTTTCACATTGCCTTTTTAGTGTTAGCCACAAAATACTAACCCCTTTTTAAAAATGAAGATTCTAAGGACAAGGGCCAAGAAATGATTTTTTAAAAACAGGTTGTAACTGTAAGTGAAAGAACCTGGTCTCAAACCCATCTACTGCTCTTTAACCTATTCCATACTAACTTACAATTGTGTAAAACTTTTACAGTTGTGAGCTATTATATACATCTTTTAGATGTTAGATATTAGAGATTCACCAGTAAGTGATAAAAATGGGACTAGGCTCCAGATCACAGTTGCCTTCCCCCTCAAATAAGATAAGGGCCATGAAAATGTTTTGAAAAGTTAAAAAGCTCTAACAAATTTGTGATAAATATATTGTAGACTCTGGCCCAGACTATCAAAATAGTGTTAACAACCCATCTTTCATAATCTGTTCAGTAAAAAGTGGTAAGTTGGGTTTCAGGAGCCAAAGGGAACCCCTGCTGTAGTTTATTTTACATTTTGCATCGATATAAGCCAAAACAGCAAGGAAGGTTTACAGTTTCATGATACTACTTTTAATAATAGTATAAGTTTCTATTTCCCTCTGTGCTGATATTCCACAGTCTGAACTTGCACTTTGAGAGTACAACTCCAAATGAGTGGGAGGCAAAATCTGTTTCAAACTCTATAATCACAGGATGAAAAAAATGGGAACACCGTCCTTTTAAATGTTATGGGCTGCACATCTTTTTGTACATAAACAAAAGTATAAGGCTAAGAGAGTGATAAAAGAAAGCAACTCATATCAAAGAATAATTTTCGAATAATTAAAGGGTTTTCAATACCAGAAAACTAACATTAATGTAGAATTTTTTTTTAAGTGATTTGGACTCCCAGAAGACTATTCCCATCTTTTAGAGGATATCTCACATTTCTAAAGACATCAGAGGCTTTTCTAGTAGTTTTACATTGGAAACTAGGTGGCCTAGTGGATAGAGTGCCTAGTCTGGAGTTAGGAAAATTCATCTTCTTGAGTTCTAAGTTGCCTTAGACACATTACTGCTTAGGAAGCAGTAATCTAGCAATGCTATTCAGCAGGACATTATTTTAATGTCATAAAAATTATATTCTTATTCAGTCACAATCACTAATCACCTTTTGAAGAATTGATATCATCTCTCTTCAAATATTTAATCCAAATTGGACTGTACTTCTATTCCACTAGGACATTCATTCCATTTTTCTACCCTCCTACTCATACTGTGAGGCTTTTTTTTTCTAGAAAATAAAATGAATCTTTCTAAACTGATCATATAAATACCATCATTTTCCGCTACAGGTAAAAACTGCAACCATTATCTAGAACATTAACACATAGAGATTTAAATGTATCAATAATTTATTCCAATAACCTCCTTCTTTCATCCCACCTGAGAAGTGTCTGTTTACAGGTGGCTGTGGCAGCCCTACCGGTCAGACTGTTGCCTACTGAAAGAGATTTAAGAATAACTGATACTATGAATATAATACCAGAGCAGCAGAACAAATAATTCTGCACTTCAGCTTAGAAATCTGACTAGTGCTAACTCTGAATATAAATAAAGTATATGATGTCAGACAGCCCTCTCCAACACACACATATCCAAAATGGAAAAGATGCCTCATCAAATAGCCTCTAACTTTCATGTGACCAAATAATAAGAGGGTACTTCTTGTAATGTTCTGATCATCAAGAATATTGTGGATAAAATAAGAATATATTTTTCTTTCACAATCACAGACCATTAGGGCTAGAAAGAGGCTTGGAGATCTAGTGGAAATCTTCTTTTAAACACATTAACATTCATAAATTTTTATTGCCATTCAAGAGACAAGTCATATATGGAAATACATTAGGGAGAGCTTTTACTATAATGGATGAATTGTTCATGAACAACAGGAGAGGATAGTGAAGGATCATTGTAGAAACCTTTGCAAGTTTTTAATTCTGTTCCAATCAATGCAGTAGCATGAATGTTGTAGATTTATTTTATGACTGGTCTTATGGTTTCTTTATGTGATATCATTAGCCCAAGGTGAATTTTCTAAAGTTAAGTCTCCCAAAGTGTTACAAATAAACACAGATGTAAATTGTTTTTGACACAGCTGCAAGATTATGCTCATGGTCTTTAATTTTCCTCTTTGAAAAGCATCCAATTTAAGAATTTCTGCAGTAATCATTTCAGAGTAATGAAAAACCGATGAACAATAGACATTTCAGCTGTGATAAGAGCAGTATTTTGTCCTTTCTTTCTAATGTACATTTTACCAAGATTCATTAGTAATTATAAAGAACCCTCTTATCTTTCCACAAAACCAGATTCTTCTTTGCTTGCAGACCACAAACATCATAATACACCTAATTTACACAATACACTCATTTTTTCTCCATAATGATAAACATAGAAAATTTTCGAGCAATTTATCTCCAAAGAAATAGCCCCACTTGAAGAGTCAAAAAATCTACCTTGCCAACATTTGATCTCAGCTATCTCTTGACTTCCTGGAAGCCACAGACCAAGAGAAAGATTCACCACTTATACTCTGGCTCCATGATAAGAGGAAAATTAGTTTTCAAAGAGTTTATAAATGGGTAAAGGCCGATTTAAGGTAACTAACCCTAAATTCGCGCTAGAAAGAGAATTATCTGCCATAGTAAAAGAAGGGGGATCCCACTACTCAGTACTATTTCTCCAGTTTCTCCATTAGTCAAACTCAAAAAATAGTAATCATAAGTAGCTGTTTTATGTAGTATTCCTGAAGTAGGCACTTAGGGAAGGAGTGATTCAGAAGAAATGGGAAGCACTTTTCTAGTTTAGAGAAAAAAAACAACTTAAGCTCCAAGAAATTATTTTTAATCAACCAGCTACACCATTAAAGCCCTTCAAACTCAGTGACCTACAAGGAACAAAAAAAAAAATGTCGCTCTTTGTAAATATATGTGTATGTAACCTTAGCTGTTAGTAGATAAAGCAAAAATATGACACAATAATAGGAGTATATATGTACAAACTAAAAATTCTTATTGACCATTGATACTTTCTGGTGTTAACTCAGGAGTTTTATCAGGAGTTTTATAATAATTTGAGTCTGTTTTATTGATGTGGCCATAATTCTCTGGGCAAATAAATCTGAGTTTTCTCTGTCAGAGGGAAGTGTGAATTGTAGAAATAGGTCCATAACAAATAAAATAAAATTCTGTGGCCATATATGCAAAAGCAATTTGGTTCAGAGGAAGATAGAGTCTGATCTCGGAATCCAAGATCTGAGTTCTACTTCAGGATTGGCTACTGATTCACTATGAAACCTTGAATCTCCACAGTCCTAATCATAATAGAGAAAGAAAATACTCCGTTTTCCCAAGTCACTTATACTCACTATATTTCTTCTCCATTTCCTCGCAGAGACTCACCAATAAATCTTCTTGAATATTTAGAAAGTCTCTTCTAGAACTAAAATTTTGATTTTAACTCTGAAAGGCTCAACTCCGAGGATCTTTTTTTTTTTTAATTAAAGAATTAAAAAGAAGAAAAAATTTCAGCAAAATTAAGTAAGAACTGGAAAAAGTCTAACATTATATTCAGTGCCCTATACTATGGCATTTCACTTTTTCCAAAAAATGGCAGAGTTTCTTCTCATGTGTTTTTCTTTGGAGACAAACATTTTAATTTTTTTTTTATTTTATTTTTCAATTATTAAAAAGCAGTCTTCTCTCTTCACCTCTTTCCATTCCAAAACTTAACAAAAAAAAAAAAAAAACCAAAATCCTCATAACAAATGTGCATGATCAAGCTATTTGCAATAGCTGTGTTCAAAGAGTCTCACATCTGAACCCTAAGTTCATCATCCCTCTGTTATGGAACAAGATATTAAGTTTTAGCTTAAGTCCTCTGGAATTATGGCTGGCCACTGCAGTGATCAGAGTTCTTAGTTTTTAAAAGTAGTTTCTCTTTACAATGTTGACTGTCCTTGCTCACTTCACTGTTCATCAGTTCATATGAATTTTCCCAGGTTTCCCATTAAGCTTATAACATAAGCAATTTAGCACAGAATCAGATCTATAGATAACAAAGGCATTATGAAATATAAAATGGGTCAATTTGATTATATTAAATTAAAAAGATTTTGCACAAACAAAACTAATGTAGCCAAGATGAGAGGCAGATTTACTCTTGATAAAGTCTCATTTTTCAAATGAATAGAGAACTAAGTCAAATGTATAAGAATACAGATCATTCTCCAATTGATAAATTAGCCAAAGAATATGAACAGGCAGTTTTCAGATAAAGAAATCAAAGCTATCTATTAAGTCATGTGACTTGATGGGCAATTGCCCTTAGTTTCCACAAAAAGAGCCTTTAAGATTTTTGAACGAGAGGGTCTTTTTCCTCTTTCTTTGGTTTATTTAAGATATGTTTCATTTCCTTCCACAGAAAACTCCATTTAAGGGTTCAGCTTATATTCAGTAGCAATATATGTGCTTCTATATTTATGTCTGACAGAATGCCTCAGACTGTTAAGTTTCTAACAAGCAGAAAAAGAAAGTCTACATATATACGTTTCACTATATAGCACCTAGAGTACAATGTATAAGTAAGCATTTAATATATAGTAGATGATGTTAATGAGTATTTATAGCTGTGAAAATAGGGCAAGCATCAGAATACTTTATTAGGCTGAGAGAGAGAAAGAGAAAGGAAATTGATAGATAAATAATCAGCACCCAAAATATGAGTTTTAGGAAATAAAATACACTATGACTAAGAGGAAAAAATGATTTCTCTGCTACCACCAGATTCTTCATAAAGAGGTGGCAGGGTACTATCACCACCTAGAGGTCATATGTAAGTATAACTGTTTCTAAATCATTAACCAGAGTTTGTATGTTGTAGAGCAAGAAGCAAGAGATGTTTCAGAACCTACAGAACTGTGGTATGAGAATCAGCCAGATCTTGTATTCACAAGCACAGTTTGTTGTTCACCTGTAGGTATTTTAAAAAGCAGGTTGTAGAATTGCAGACCAAAGCCAAGGAGTCATCTCACTCTTGCTTAACATTACTCAAGTGCTCTATTTTGGTGACTATTCTATAAATCTCAGGAAAATCATGAAAAAAATTTCCAGTCAAATAACATTTATGTCGTATCAGGAAATTATAGCACAGTCTATTAAATGAATTAAGCAACGAGTATAAATTAAATTAACTTGCAGTATAACTTGAGAAAGTTGTTTAAGCTTTTCTTGCCGTTATTAAAGTAGATATAAAAGGATATAAAAAGAAAATAATGACATCAAACTGGCCTATTTACTGAGAGAAATGTTAAAAGATGGACAGACTCAAGCTTCAATTCTGACACATGATCACTAAATCAAGAATTAAATAAACAGCCACAAATAGAAAGACAGGCTATTCTCCTATTCTCAATCTCTCCTTATCTACTGGGCTCCTTTCTCTACTTTTTACAATATGTCCCCCACAAACTGTCTTTAAAAAACAAAGCAAAACACACACACACACACACACACACACACACACAAATCATCCAATTAACCCAGTTACTTCCTTCAGCTTTTGTACAGTATCTTTCCCTCCATCAAAGTACACTGCAAAGTACACTTCCTAAACCATAGGTATTACTTTTGTGACTTCAATATTTAAGAATTTTTAATGAATATCTATGGCCCCTAGTCCAAGAATTCTTAACTATTTTTGTGTTATGGTCCCTTTCGACCATTTGGAAAAGTTTAAAGATGTCTTTGCAGAACAAGATGAAATATGTAAATTAACTGAGATACAATTGCTAAAAGGATAATTTTTTTAAGTTCACATGTTGAGGGCGGTAGCCCCTTCGTATTCCTTGTTTGATCTCTAATTGCATTTGGGACTTGGACTTTGATGTAGTCAAACTAGTTTGGGCTATCTGAGCTTGGGGTTTTACAGCCCCCCATTCTAATCTGCTCAAACAGACCAAATGTCACAGCAGGGGAAGAGACTTCTGTCTCTACTCAAAAGATAACAAGAGAATCCTTATCTTATTTACATCACTCTCAGGCTGAATGATTGTGCTCTGGTATAAAAGAGAGAACTCAAAAAATCTGCTCTTTGCAAAATGGGCCTTGTACCATGCAGCCATTTTGCCCACCGGCTCTCCGGTGTTTCCAATCTAATCAATACAGACTATGTTTCCATACAGCATTAAGTAGCAAATTCCTTTGCTGCCAAACCCGCCATTGGTTCTTTGGGGAAGGAAGGAGAGAGAAAAAAGGAACTGACCCATCTGGGTTTAGATCACAGTTTACTCCTCATCACACAGATCCTCAAGTTAAGAATTCAGTCTTATTCCAGACCACCTTTCTAGCCTTATTTCATTATTACTATTCCTTTTTTACACATTCTACATTCCAGCAAAATTGGTTACCGGATGTATGTAAACTTAGTAATGTTATCTCTCACCTTTGTACATATAACTCTGTATCTCAGGACAGCATAGGCTATTCTTTCATATATTCTTTTTTCTCTTAGAATCTTTGGCTCCCTTCATGATTCAATTTGGGAGTCATCTCCTTTATATTGTCTTTCTGCCTCTCCTCCCAGTTATTGTTCTTTCTTTCCTTGAATTATCTTGTACTTATCTGCTTCACTGATGTTTAATCCCAATAAATTCTTTGAGAAAAGGAAGTGTTCTTTGTTTTGCCTAGGACCTATCACAAATCGGATGTTTAAAAATATTTGTTGTAGGTCCAATAAGCTTGTTCTATTTTACAAGGTCTTTGGTGTGCTTTAAATTCTTCCAACTAAATAGTTAAATAGTTTCATCTTGAATTTATTTTTGAGGATTTGAAACCTGCAGCAAATCCTATCCTGTCCTGTCCTGTCCTGTCCTGTCCTGTCCTGTCCTATCCTATCCTATCCTATCCTATCCTATCCTATCCTATCCTATCCTATCCTATCCTATCCTATTTGGCTCTTTTATTAAGGGTAGTAGGGTTGGGGAAAGGGACTAGTATGAAATTGTCAAAGTTGTCTCTGAATGAACCTTAGAAGATCAAACAAATATTTGTTGGTCCAACACACTGGGCAGAAAGAAATAACATAACATAATAAAACATAGGGAAATTCATTTAGAGTTGAAAAGGTCTTAATAGTTATCTAGTCCAATATCTTTACTTTTACAGATGAAGAAACTGAGGTCCATCTCTTACTAGAGATGTGTTGAAAGTCCAAATGGTAATAGATGACAGAAATGAACTTCAAATCTGGGTTCTCTTCCACGGGACCTACATTAGCTTGTATTCCCAGAATTTATAATCTAGTTGAAGAGTGAAACAAACATGTAGCCCAAAGGGAGAAATAATTTATTTTTCTTTGCATTATCTGCAATACTTAATGCAGTCTTACATTTTGTAGGTACTTGATAATTTCTGGCATATAAATAGAGTGAATGAGACTTGCCAAATTAGTAGCATACTACATGACTAAATTCTTCTAAACAGTCCATTTCATCAACAAAAACCTAACACTCTGACTTTCAAATAGTATGAGTTGGGCAGATTGGGGGAAAGAAGTCATGATGTGGACCTTTTGCTCAACAGAGATCCATTTTTAACTGACAGGATGAATTTTGTGCACTGGGGGGGGGGGGGGATGGGAGGGGGAAGGGAGCTTAGCAATTCATTTAAATAAACATCACCTCCAGCCTTGAAATAACCCCTTATTACTAATAAGGTAATAAAAGGTAATTACTAATAAGGTAATAAATTACCTAAGGTATAACAAAGGGCACTGACAGCTATAGTCAGAACATGGTGAAATTTTATTTTAAAACACAACTTAAAAAGGACAAAACTGAGGTAAGTGTTAAGTGTGAAATCAACAATTGAAGCTCAGGAATGCAATTCCTACTTTGTCACCCTTCTTTCCTCTCTTTCCTCCTCAGTCCCTAATACTAAATCTTACACATAAGGCTAGCCTTAACTATAATCCTTCCATGAACATGCTGCCATCATTTGATGTTCAATGGCATTTATCTAGGAAAGAACAAGGTCTTATCTAAGCTAATGAGCTCAACCAATATGCAAAAATAGTTATTTCTTATCACTGAAGTGAATTTATGATTATTATGTCTCAGCTTCCACATTTATTCTACTCTAGAGATGCTATAACATAAATATAATTAAATTCTGTACAGCTATAGTAACTTAACTAACATGGAAGGTTAGAAGCTCACAGATTTAGAGTTGTAGAAACTGAAGTCAAAGGGATAAAGGGGGAACTTCCTCAAGACTACAACAGAAATAAGTGGCAAAATCAGGAATAAAACCTAAGGTATCTTACACCAGTTCCAGAATTCTTTATATTATAACATAGATAAACAAGAGCTTTTAAATCTCATAGACATTTCCTTGAAATATAAGCCCAGTAGTAGCACTGCTGGATCAAAGGGTATGCAAAGTTTGATAACTTTTGGGGCATAATTCCAGATTGTTCTCCAGAATGGCCAGATTCTTTCACAACTCCACCAACAATGCATCAGTGTCCCAGTTTTCCCACATCCCCTCCAATATTCATCATTATTTGTTCCTGTCATCTTAGCCAATCTGACAGATGTGTAGTGGTATCTCAGAGTTGTCTTAATTTGCATTTCTCTGATCAGTAGTGATTTGGAACACTCTTTCATATGAGGGGAAATAGTTTCAATTTCATTCATCTGAAAATTGTCTGTTCATATCCTTTGACCATTTATCAATTGGAGAATGGCTTGATTTCTTATAAATTAGTCAATTCTATTTTTTTTAATTTTTATTTTATTTTATAATTATAACATTTTTTTGACAGTACATATGCATGGGTAATTTTTTACAACATTATCCCTTGCACTTATTTCTATTCAGATTTTTTCCCTTCCTCCCCCAACCCCCTCCCCCAGATGGCAAGCAGTCTTATATATGTTAAATATATTACAGTATATTCTAAATACAATATATGTGTATAGAACCGAATTTTTTGTTGCACAGGAAGAATTGGATTCAGAAGGTAAAAATAACAGTTTACATTCATTTCCCAGTGTTCCTTTTCTGGATGTAGCTGGTTCTGTCCATCATTAATCAATTGGAATTGGATTAGCTCTTCTCTATGTTGAAGAAATCCACTTCCATCAGCATACATCCTCGTACAGTATCATTGTTGAAGTGTATAATGATCTTCTGGTTCTGCTCGTTTCACTCAGCATCAGTTGATGTAAGTCTCTCCAAGCCTCTCTGTATTTCTCCTGTTGGTCATTTCTTATAGAACAATAATATTCCATAACATTCATATACCATAGTTTACCCAACCATTCTCCAATTGATGGACATCCATTCATCTTCCAGCTTCTAGCCACTATGAAAAGGGCTGCCACAAACATTTTGGCACATACAGGTCCCTTTCCCTTCTTTAGTAGTTCCTTGGGGTATAAGCCCAGTAGTAGTATGGCTGGGTCAAAGGGTATGCACATTTTGATAACTTTTTGGGCATAATTCCAGATTGCTCTCCAGAATGGTTGGATTCTTTCACAACTCCACCAACAATGCATCAGGGTCCCAGTTTTCCCACAGCCCCTCCAACATTCATTGTTATTTGTTCCTGTCATCTTAGCCAATCTGACAGGTGTGTAATTAAATTAGTCAATTCTGTCTATATTTTGGAGATGAGGCCTTTATCAGAACCTTTAACTATAAAAATGTTTTCCCAATTTGTTACTTCCCTTCTAATCTTGTTTGTAAAAAAGCTTTTTAATTTGATGTAATCAAATTTTTCTATTTTGTGATCAATAATGATCCCTAGTTCTCCTTTGGTCACAAATTCCTTCCTCCTTAACAAGTCTGAGAGGTAAACTATCCTATGTTTCTCTAATTTATTTATGATCTCATTCTTTATGCCTAAATCTTGGACTCCTTTTGATCTTTTCTTAATATGTGGTGTTAAATGTGGGTCCATGCCTAGTTTCTGCCATACTAATTTCCAGTTTTCCCAGCAGTTTTTGTCAAATAATGAATTCTTATCCCCAAAGTTGGGATCTTTGGGTTGGTCAAACACTAGATTGCTGTTTTTATTCACTATCTTGCCCTGTGAACCTAACCTATTCCATTGATCAACTAGTCTATTTCTTAGCCAATACCAAATGGTTTTGGTGACTGCTGCTTTATAATATAGTTCTAGATCAGGTATAGCTAGGCTACCTTCATTTGATTTTTTTTTTCATTGCTTCCCTTGAAATTCTCAATCTTTTGTTCTTCCATATGAATTTTGTTGTTATTTTTTCTAGGTCATTAAAATAGTTTCTTGGGAGTCTGATTGGCATAGCACTAAATAAATAGATTAGTTTAGGGAGTAGGGAAGTATTTTAGTACTTTAGTAGAAGGAAAAGGGACCTGTATGTGCCAAAATGTTTGTGGCAGCCCTTTTTGTAGTGGCTAGAAAGTGGAAAGTGAATGGATGTCCATCAATTGGAGAATGGTTGGGTAAACTATGGTATATGAATGTTATGGAATATTATTGTTCTGTAAGAAATGACCAACAGGATGAATACAAAGAGGCTTGGAGAGACTTACATCAACTGATGCTGAGTGAAATGAGCAGAACTAGGAGTTCATTATACACTTCAACAATGATACTGTATGAGGATGTATTCTGATGGAAGTGGATATCTTCAACATAGAGAAGAGCTAACCCAATTACAATTGATCAATGATGGACAGAATCAGCTACATCCAGAAAAGGAACACTGGGAAATGAGTGTAAACTGTTAACATTTTTTGTTTTTCTTCCCAGGTTATTTTTACCTTCCGAATCCAATCCTACCTTTGCAACAACAACAACAACAAAAAAAAAAAAATTCGGTTCTGCACATATATATTGTACCTAGGAATGCCTGCTTACAGAGAAAAGGATTTCCAGAAAAGAAACCTCCTCCCAGAAAGAAGGATTATAATTGAGAGACAACAGACCTTTACATTTTGGCGCCCAATGTGGGGCAAGGACTTTTGCTTATCCTGACTCTGACTGATTCTGAGCGCTTCAGAGGAGCTAGCCAGGACATAACACAACATGCATTTACAAAGTTGTCTAGCTTGTCTGTGACTCTTTATAGCTTCCTTTTGTCCTTTTTTTTTTTTTTTTTTGCATTTCCTTTAAATGTTTAAAAGACATTTTCCCCCCTTTTCTGTCAATACAATAGTACTGATTATTCCCAAGAAAGCCTCATTCAATTATAAAAGACAAAGGGGAAAAAGCTTATATAGCAAACATAATCCAGCAAAACAAATCTCTGCATTGGTCATGACCAAAAAGTAAATTTGTACTTTAAATCCAACAACACATGGATAGATAATATTGTGTTTAGTCCTTAACAATGATAAGTAAGAGTTCTTTTTTAAAAAAAAAAAATGCATCCTTTTAAATTTTGCAAAGTAATTAGTAAACATTAAGTATTATGATATTTTAAAGGTAGATCATAAAGGAATTATTTTCCCCCTTTGGCAGATATTACCTGTAAAATGTTTAGTACACTGTCTGGAATATAGTAGCCACTTAATAAATTATTTTTTTCTAATTATAGCTTTTTATTTCCAAAATATGTACATGGATAATTTTCAACACTCACCCTTACCAAATCCTGTATTCATAATTTTTCCCCTCCCTTCCACCTCCCTCACCCAGTCAGCAAGTGATCTAATATAAACATGTGCAATTCATCTACATATATTTCCATAAATATCATCAGCAAGAGTTCTTACGTCTTTCAAAATTATTTTTCTTTACAATATTGTTAGAGTGTAAATTATTCTTCTAGTTATTCTCATTTCACTTTGTATCAGTTCACAGAAGTCTTTTTGATTTTCTCTCTTTCAATATTTCTATCAATAAACTATCCCAGTATTTCTTATAGCACAGTAATATTCTATTATGTTAATATGCCATGAAATGTTCAAATATTCCCTAATTGATGGGCACCTCTTTTGTTTCTAATTTTTCATTACAACAAAAATAAGATATTTTCTTGTTGGTTCTTTACTATTTTTGTACATTACCTTTTTCTTTATTCCTTTCTAGGTACAGGCCTAGTAGTAAGTAGTATCTCTGGATCACAGTTTTCTGATTTTTTTTTTAAGTATAATTCTAAATCACTTTGTAAAATGGCTGTAACAATTCACAGATTTACCTCCGGTGTATTAATGTGTCTCATTTCTCACAGCCTCTCTGGTTAATTTTCTTTTATGTCACCTTTGCCAATCTAATAGGTATGACATAGAAACTTAAATATCTTAATTTGCATTTTTCTACTTATTAGTGACTTAGGACATTTTTCTCATATTGCTACATATGGATTTTTCCCTTCAGAAATGCCTATTTGTATCTGTTAGCCACTTATCTATTAAGGAATGGCTCTTGTTCTTCTTTATACATTTAAATGAGTTTCTTATATATCATGGATAGCAAATCTTTTCAGAGAACCTTTCTTGAAAGATTGTTTTCTACGTTAACTCTTTTCCTTCTTTTAAATATTTTTTTTTGTGCAAAACCTTTTCAATGTTAAGCTATAAAAGTTTAGTTAATGGTCTGTGATTTTCTCTTTCCCTTGTTAAGTCACAAGCTCTTCCATCATCCATAGTAATTTGTCTGTTTATGATATATAACAAAATATGTAACCACATACCAATGACATTATTTGGAATTAAGTCTGTATATTTATAAAAAAGTAATTTATAATTGCAAATTTTAGTTCATTTTTTGCTTCTCTAATTTGATTATGATTGGACCCTTTATATCTAAGTCAGGTATCCATTTCACTCTTAACTTAGAATGAAATGTTCTAGTTTTCCAAAAGATTTTCTTCTTTATCCTAATAATTGGGATCTTGAGATTTATCAAATCTCATGCAACTATGTTTCTTTGCATTTGTACCTCGTGTACCTAATCTGCTTCACGTGCACACATTTAAACACATTTAAAGCAGAGTAGTACACAGAGAATAAAGGTAAAAAGCTGGAGCAGAATCTATTACGCTTCAGATAAAATAAAAAAAGCAAGGGTAGCCATTCTGATCTCAGATCAAGCAAAAGCAAAAATTGATCTAATTAAAAGAGATAAGGAAGGAAACTTGCCAAAGGGTACCATAGATAATGAAGCAATATCAATATTAAACATATATGCACCAAGTGGTGTAGCATCTAAATTTCTAAGGGAGAAGTTAAGAGAGTTGCAAATAGACAAAAAAACCATAATAGTGGGAGATCTCAACCTTGTTCTTTTAGAACTAGATAAATCAAAACACAAAATAAATAAGAAAGAAGTTAAAGAGGTAAATAGAATACTAGAAAAACAACATATGATAAATCTTTGGAGAAAACTTAATGGAGACAGAAAGGAATACGCTTTCTTCTTGGCAGTTCATGGAACCTATACAAAACTGGCCATATATTAGGATATAAAGACCTCAAAATCAAATGCAGAAAGTCAGAAATAGTAAGTGCATTTTTTTCAGATCACAATGCAAAAAAAATGGAGAAAAAGAAGGTCAATGAACTGGGTTTGCAACTGAAAAAGCTAGAAAAAGAACAAATTTTAAAACTGAAATCAAATATCAAACTTGAAATTCTAAAAACAAAAGGAGAGATTAATAAAATTGAAAGTAAAAAAAAAAAGATTAAGTAAATAAAACTAAGAGTTGTTTTGTTTGTTTGTTTGTTTTTTGGAGGCTGGGATTAAGTGACTTGCCCAGGGTCACACAGCTAGGAAGTGTTAAGTGTCTGAGACCAGATTTGAACTTAGGTTCTCCTGAATTCAGGGCTGGTGCTCTATCCACTGCGCCACCTAGCTGCCCCTTTTTTTCAGTATTTTTTTTTAAGAGTTGTTTTTATGAAAAAAAAAAAAAAAAAAAAAAAAAAGATAAACCTTTAATTTGATTAGAATAAGGAAAGAGGAAAATCAAATTGTTAGTCTCAAAAATGAAAAGGGAAAACTATCCACCAATGAAGAAGAAACTAGAGCAATTATCAGGAATTACTTTGTCCAACAACTTTATGCCAATAAATTTGACAACTTAAGTGAAATGGAGGAATACCTAAAAAATATAGAATGCCCAGATTAACAGAAGAGGAAATAAATTACATAAATAGTCCCATTTTTAAAAAAGAAACAGAATAAGCTATTAATTAACTCCCTAAGAAAAAATCTTCAGGACCAGATGGATTTCCATGTGAATTCTACCAAACATTTAAAGAACAATTAACTCCAATACTATATAAACTATTGGGGGGGGGGAAGGGAATAAAGGAGTCCTATCAAATTCCTTTTATGACACAGATATGGTACTGATACTTAAACCAGGTGGGACAAAAACAGAAAAAGAAAACTATAGACTAATCTTCCTAATGAATATTGATGCAAAAATCTTAAATAAAATATTAGCAAAGAGATTACAGATAATCAAGCCCAGAATAATATACCACGACCAAGTAGGATTGATACAGGGCTGGTTCAATATTAGGAAAATTATTAGCATAATTGACTATATCATTAACCAAATTAACAAAAAACATATGATCATCTCAATAGATGCAGAAAAAGCATTTGATAAAATCCAACATCCATTCCTATTGAAAACACTTGAGAGTATAAGAATAAATAGACTTTTCCTTAAAATAGTCAGTAGCATCAATTTAAAACCATGTAATGGGGATAAAATAGAACCATTCCCAATAAGATCAGGTATAAAATAAGGTTGCCCACTATCACCATTACTATTCAATATTGTATTAGAAATGGCTAGCCTTTGCAATAAGAGAAGTAGGTAATGAGGAAACCAAATTATTACTCTTTGCAGATGATATGACGCTATACTTAGAGAAATGCAGAAAGTCAACTAAAAATCTATTAGAAATAATCCACAACTTTAGCAAAGTTGCAAGATACAAAATAAATCCATATAAATCATCAGCATTCTTATACATCACTAACAAAATCAAAAAACAAGAGAAACAAAGAGAAATTCCATTTAAAATAACTGTTGATAATATAAAATATTTAAAATTTAAATTTAAATTTAAAATTTAAAATATAAAATTTAAAATTTAAAATATAAAATATAAAATAAGCAAAACCACAAAACACTTTCCACACAAATAAAGTCAGATCTAAGCTACTGGAATCAAGTGCTCATAGTGAATATAATAAAGATGACAATACTCCCTAAACTAATCTATTTATTTAGTGCTATACTAATCAAACTCCGGAGAAACTATTTTACTGACCTAGAAAAAATAACAAAATTCATCTGGAAGAACAAAAAAGGTCAAGAATTTCAAGGGAATTAATGAAGAGAAAAGCAAATGAAGGTGGCCTACCTGTACCATATCTAAAACTATATTATAAAATAGTGGTCATCAAAATCAAAGAAACAGAGAAGTTGATCAGTGAAATGGGTTAGGTTTATAGAACAAAATAGCCAATGGCTATAACAATCTAATATTTCACAAACCCAAAGGCCCTACACCTTTTGGGATAAGAATTTACTATTTGACAAAAACTGCTAGGAAAATTGGAAACTAGTATGGCAAAAACTAGGCACTGACCCACATCTAACACCATATACCATGATAAGGTTGAAATGGGTTCATGATCTAAACATAAAGAATGCTATTACGAACAAATTAGAACAACACAGGATAGTTTACCTTTCAGATTTACGGAGAAGGAAAGAATTTGTGACCAAAGAACTAGAGACCATTACTGATCATAAAATAGATAATTTTGATTATATTAAGTTAAAAAAAATTTGTACAAACAAAATGAATGCAGAGAACATTAGAAGAAAAGCAAGAAACTGGGAAAACATTTTTATATCCAAAGGATCTAAAGGCCTCATTTCTTTTTTTTTTTTTTTTTTTTTTTGAGGCTGGGGTTAAGTGACTTGCCCAGGGTCACACAGCTAGGAAGTGTTGGTGTCTGAGATCACATTTGAACTCGGGTCCTCCTGAATTCAAGGCTGGTGCTCTATCCACTGCGCCACCTAGCTGCCCCCCAAAGGCCTCATTTCTAAAATATAGAGAGAATGGACTCAAATTTATAATAGTTCAAGCCATTCTCCAATTGATAAATGATCAAAGGATATGAACAAACAATTTTCAGATGAAGAAACTGAAACTATTTGTAGCCACATGAAAAGGTGCTCCAAATCACTATTGATCAGAGAAATGCAAATTAAGGCAACTCTGAGATACCATTACATACTTGTCAGATTGGCTAAAATGACAGGAAAAGATAAAGATAAATGATGGAAGGGATGTAGGAAAACTGGGATACTGATATATTGTTGGTGGAACTGTTAACGGATCCAACCATTCTGGAGAGTTTGAAACTATGCTCAAAAAGTTATCAAACTGAGCATATCCTTTGATCCAGCAGTGTTTCTACTGGGCTTATATCCCAAAGAGATCTTAAAAAATATGGTATATGAATGCTATGGAATACTATTGTTCTGTAAGAAATGACCAGCAGGATGATTTCAGAGAGGCTTGGAAAGACCTACATGAACTGATGCTAAGTGAAATGAGCAGAATCAGGAGATCATTATACATGGCAATAACAAAATTATATGACAGTCAATTTTGATGGACATGACTCTCTTCAACATTGAGATGATTCAAACCAGTTCCACTTGTGGAGTGAAGACGAGAGCCATCTGCACCCAGAGAGAGAACCATGGGAACAGAGTATGGAACAAAACATAGCATTCTCACACTCTCTGTTGTTATTTGCTTGCATTTTGCTTTCTTTCTCAGTTTTTCTTTTTCTTCCTTCTTGATCTGATTAATGTTATGCAACAAGATAACTATAAATATGTAGATCCAAAAGGATCTAACATGCATTTCAACATATTTAACATGTATTGGACTATCTGCCAGTTAAGGGAGAGGATGGAGGGAAGGAGGGTAAAATTTGGAACAAATTGTTATACAAGTATCAATGTTGGAAAAATTACCCATGCATATGCTTTGTAAATAAAAAGCTTTCATAATAATTTTTTTTTATTTACTGCTTTTCTAGTTTATTAGCACTGGGTTTCTATAAAATCTATAAAATTTCCTAGCAACAAATTTAGATGAAATATTAAAAAAAAAAAACAGAAAAAAGATCCAATAGTTATAATTCACCTCTTTTCCCCTCACCCAAAGTATTCGATCAATTGTCATGTTTTGTCAAGTCTACCTCCACATTTCTTGTTCTCCATCTGTTGCTCTCTATATTTGACCACCTCATCACCTCTTCGTGTACTATTGTTAAAAGCCTCCTAACTGGTTTTTCTGCTTCCAGCATCTCCTTCTTCCATTCAATTTTAACACAGTGTCAAGATGTTCCAAAGTAAGGCACGTAGGACTGACTATATCAGTTCTCTGTTCAAAAAGCATTAGTGGCTTCCCCACTGACTTCAAGAAAAAGTACTTTATAAAATCCTCATTAATTTGACTCAAGACTTCCTTTCCTGATTTATTCTATATCATTCTCTTTCACATACTCAATATTTTAGTCAAATTAAATCTACTAGTTGTGTTCCACACTTAGCAATTCACCTCCCATATCTGAGTCTTTACACAAGTCATCCTCCATACTTGGAAGGAACTCTTCTTCACCTCTACCTTTGTTTGCCTTTGAGACTCAGCTTATATAATATCTATTGAAGTCTTCTGCATTCACCAAATGTTCTAGTGCTTTCTCCTTTTTCAAAATACCTTCTGTATCTCCAATAGAAGGGAAACTCCTCAAAGACAGGAACTCTATTATAATTTTTAGATTTGTATTCCAAAAGTCTATTACAGTGTCTTCCAGAAATGAAGGTTTTTTTCCTAAATTAAAATTTGTTTCATCAAAAATCCTTTCATGATTTATAGTTCAGAAATAAATTCTACCCATACATACACCCAAACACACACACACACCACACACACACACACACACACACACACACACACACAAGTGTGAATAGCATATTCATATCTTGGTTTATTCATTGTCTTTCTCCATGATGATAAGATAGCCTAATGAGGAACTTTAGGTTATTAACAACTCACTCCCCCTGACACCATGCCCTTTTCTACTGTTTCAATTACATCTAATTAATAATGTATTCCCTTGAGGTAATGAGAAAAATCACTTTGTTTATTTATAGTATTACCAAGAATATTTGTTCACCAGAAGCAATTTTAAGAAAAACCATAAAGTATTTTGCACATGGGAGTTTGCACAGGTTATTTTCTTTTCCATGACCAAAAGTACAGGCATTGATAATCTTGTACATATTTGCGCATAGTATATATATACACATATATACATATACATATACATATACATATATATACACGCAAACACATGTATGTGTGTTTATGTATGTTTATCAATTTTTCTTCAAAATTTTATCATCCAATCAAATGGCAATGACATTCTCTTGGAACTAGTTCAAAGTAAGACTCTAGGCTGTGGTACTATTTTATTATCTAGCAGTCATTAGAATATTTATTTTTGATACTCTCAATCCTGGAAGGATTACTTTTTAAATTAAATTTTTTATTTATTTGTAACACAGTGCTCTATGAATCATGTTGGAAGAGAAAAATCAGAGCAAAAGGGAAAAGCCATGGGAGACATTAAAAAAAAAAAAAAAAAAAAAAAAAAAAGAAGTGAACACTAGTATGTGTCTATTTACATTCTATCTCCATAGTTCTTTTTCTGGATGCAAATAACATTTTCTATCCAGTGTCTATTAGGATTGCTTTAGATAAGTGAATAACTAAGAAAAATCAAGTTTTTCATAAGTGATTATCACATATTCTTGCTATTACTGTATACAATGGTATTCCTGGTTCTACTTGTTTCGCTCAGCTTCACTTCAGGTAAGTCTTTCCAGTCCTTTCTAAAATCAGCTTGTTCATCATTTTTTATAGAACAATAATATTCTATTACCTTTGTATACCACAACAGGTTCAGCTATTCCTCAGCTGATGAGCATCTATTCATTTTCCAATTCTTTGCTATCACGAAAGATCTGCTACAAACATTTTTGTACATGTGGATCCTTTTCCCTCCTTTATGCTTTCCTTGAGATACACACACAGTAATGGCAGTGCTGGGACAAAGAGTATGCATAGTTTGAACATAGTCCTTGATTGCTCTCCAGAATCGTTGCATCATTTCATAACTCCATCAACAATGCATTAGTGCCCCAATTTTCCCACATCCTCTCCAATATTTATCATTATCTTTTCCTGTCATCTTAGTCAACCTAAGAGGTATAGGGTGATATTTCAGCATTGTTTTAATTTGCATTCCTCTAATCAATCATGATTTAGAACATTTTTTCATATATCTTTAGATGACTTTAATTTCTTTATCTGAAAATTGTCTATTCATATCCTTTGACCATTTATCAACTGGGGAATGACTTGTATTCTTACAAATTTGACACATTTTTTAATATATTTTAGAAATGAGACATTTATCAGAAATACTACCTGTGAAGATTTTTTCCTAGCTTTGCACTTCCCTTTTAATCTTGTTTCTGTTGGTTTTCTTTGTGTAGAAACTTTTTAATTTAATGTAATCAAAGTTGTCTATTTTATCTTTCATAATGTTCTCTACTTCTTCTTTGGTCATAAATATCTCCCTTCTCCAAAGATCTGATAGGTAAATTATCTCTTATTCTCTTAATCTGTTTATGGTGTCAACCTTTATGCCCAAATCATGTATCCATTTTGACCTTGTTTTGGTATGGGTTGTAAAATGCAGGTCTATGCCAAGTTTCTGACATATCATTTTCCTGAAAAGATTATTTATGTGATTTCTGAAATCATCATTTTGAGTGAATAAAATTAACAAATTAATTTAAGTTTCATTAAGTTAGTGTCAGTGACTCATTTTTGGCCATGCAGACTCTGAAACAAGCTCACTCACAACTGTATCTTTAGTCATGGGAAGAAAAAGTACTTGTGTAATTACCACATTGTAAAGTAAATCTTCTGAAATTGCTTCAGGTAAATAAATATTCTAGAATATAATATGACTACTATAAATAAACCGAATTATTTTTCTCACTAAGTCAAGGGAAGACATTATTATTAATTAGCAGTAGCCCAAATGGTAAAAGAGAGCACATGGGGGAATATTGTGCTAATATCTTTAAATTAATCATTAGATTGCTTAATTATCATCATGGAGAGGGTCAATGAATAAATCAAGAACTTTAAGGAAAATATTAAAATGTGTCTTCTGGACCTAGAAAAAGATTGTCACAAATAATAAAATTGATCAAAGCCAGATCTATCATCTTATAATATAGAATAATATCCTACACAGTCACATCTTGTTAGCTAATAAAAAAGTAATATAGAAGCATTTAGACAAAAACAATAGCATCTATACACCATAATCATCTAATATGTTTTCACAAACATACTCTGAATAAATATGGATGCTTCTTATGTCATATAATAGATCACAGGATCATATCATAATAGTTTTAGGGTTCAAAAGAATCTTAAAAGTTACTTATGTCCAGTCTTACTTTTTAGATGAGGAAATAGCAGCCAGAGTAATTGCTCACGATCAAAGTAAATGAAAGGGAGGAGAGAAGGGAACAAACATTTATTATAATGCTTACTATGTGCCAGACACTATCTCATTTGATCTTCATTATAGCACTGAGAGGTAGGTATTATTATTATCATCCTTGTTTTACAACTGTGAAACTAAGGTAGAAAAAAGTATTATTATAATCCATGTAATATAGCTCATTAAGTATCTGAGCTTGAGTTTAAATTTACATCTTTCTGATTTCAATCCCAGCACCATATTCATTCTGATACTAGTTATAGCAAATGAAATTCAAACTCAGATCCCTGATTCCAATTAAAGACTTCTTTTATGTGTCATATATGGGAAAACTGCAAAGAAATAGAAAATCCATCCCAAATTAAAGTAAATACCAATGGCAATGAACAATCTAGTTCTATTTTACAGGTTTTTCAGAAACTTTAAAAAATGATGATACAATATATTCACAAGTGAACATGTAAAAATGACAAGACAGTTGTAGTACCAAGAAAATATTGCAACTTTGTGACTTGCCAAAAAGGTCAATAGGTGTTTACCATTTCCTAACTGGAAAGGAATTCAATGGAAAAAGTAATATTCATAGTATCTATCTCAGAATTTACACTAAGGATTATATGAGACAATGTATATAAGTAATAAGTAAAAAGAAAAGCATTATAAAAACAACTGTCACTGTTACTAAACAATAACAAAACTGAGTAAACATTTCCATCTAAGGTGCAATGCAGAGTTTCCTGGAAAAGATGATAACTTTCTAAGAAGTAGTTATTGTTTACTCTGTTTAGAGACATCATTCAGTAGAAGGTAACAATGTGTGCAAAAAGTCTTAAAAGCATAAATCTTTCAAAGGACTGAGCTAAAAGCCTGTGTCAATAACAGAAATTCTGAAATGTCAGACAGGCAAGAAGATAGAAGAGAGAAATGTTATCGAAGTATAGAAATCAGCTTTTAGTTAGTGAAATGAAAAGCTGAACAAGGAAAATAACACTTTATGGTGGAGAGTCTTTTTAAATAATACATGGGGTTTATGCCTTAGACCACAATCTAATTTCTAGTTGAGGGATTTTTAAAATGCATCCAATTAGATAGTTCAATCAACTGGTTTCCATGGTCTCTACTGCAGTGCCAGAAAGAACCTGATTTTGCTCAAGGAATTAAGGATTGGTGGAGTTGTGAAATGATCCAATAATTCTGGAAAACAATTTGGAATTTAACCCAACGGGTTATAAAACTGTGAGACCCTTTGACCTAGCAGTGACACTGGGCCTGCATCCCAAAGGAAAAAGAGGGAACAGGACCCACATGTATAAAAATGTTTGTAGCAACTCTTTTTGTGTTAGCAAAGAATTGGAAAATGAGAAGCCCATCAATTGGAGAAAGACTTAACAAAGTGTGGTATATGAAGATAATGGAATATTACTGTTCTATTAAAAAAAAAAATGATGGACAAACTGATTTTTAAAAGGCCTGGAAAGATTTACATTAATTGATATTGAGTGAAACAAACAGAACCAGGAATACCATTGTATACAATAACAGCAAGAATGTGTGATGATCAACCATGAAAAACTTGGTTCTTCTCAGTGCTTCAGTGATCCAAAATAATCCCAATAGATTTTGGATAGAAAATACCAAGTGCACAAAAAGAACTATGGAGATTGAATGTAAATCAACACGTGCTATGTTCACTTCTTTTTTCTGTTTTATTTTTTCCCTCTCCCATGATTTTTCTCTTTTGTTCTGATTTTTTTCTTCTAACAAGATTCATAAAGCAATGTGTATTAAAAATAAAAAAAAATTTTTTAAAAAGAAGGGACCGACCTCAGGATTATAGTTTTATATCTAAAGGGACATTAGAGGTTACCTAGTCCCTCTTCACTTTATAGATAAGAAAACAGGCCCAGAGGAACACAGTGACCTGCCCAATGTTCTACATCTAGTAAATGTCAAGGTTGATTATTAAATCCAGATTAAAGGAATCCAAATCTAGCATTCTTTTCATTGCATTACAATGTATGCCAAAAAACATATTTACTATTATACATGGCACAATTCCCACATGGTGAAATCTTCAGAGTTCCTTTCCAAGGTTATTTATGCTTACTTTTTTTACCACAAAACTAAGAATTTTTGTGATCCTATAACAAGGTCCCCAGCTGAATGGAAAAAACAAATTTAATGAAAGATGGGGTACACTTTGACCAGAGCTTCAATGGAGAGGACAGAAAAACTGTAAAAGTAAAAACCAAAACTCAAAACCCCACACAAATGACAGTAGGATGAAACCATCAACCCCCTCAGGGCACGAGGACATTACAATGTGGTATGATAATTGATAGTGATGATGATAAATTTTCTTATCTGAAAAGAGACTAGTTTAAATACTCTGCATATCTCAGTATATGCCTGCTCAATAGAATGTAGGCTTCTTGAAGGAAAGAACTATCTTTTTTTTTTTTTTTTTTACTTTTGTATCTGTAATTTCATCAATACCTTAAACAATTAAATGACTGTTGAGTTAATGAATGAATGATTTAAGGGGGAAAAATTCACATAGTACATTTTAGAAATTTATTTCCAAAATGGCTGAAATCACAATATTAAGGAAAAAGTATTTGGTATTTCAATGAGTTTGTCTTCAATATCAAGAGAACAGCTTATACAGAACAGTTCATTCCTTAAAGGAATGGAACAATGGCAGAAATTAGATATGGATCCACACTTAACATCATATACCAAAATAAGATCAAAATGGGTCCATGATTTAGGCATAAAGAATGAGATCATAAATAGATTAGAGGAACAGAGAATAGTTTACCTCTCAGACTTGTGGAGGAGGAAGGAATTTATGACCAGAGGAGAACTAGAGATCATTATCGATCACAAAATAGAAGATTTTGATTACATCAAACAAAAAAGTTTCTGTACAAACAACACTAATGCAAACAAGATTAGAAGGGAAGTAACAAATTGGGAAAATATTTTTACAGTTAAAGGTTCTGATAAAGGTCTCATTTCCAAAATATATAGAGAACTGACTAATTTATAAGAAATCAAACCATTCTCCAATTGATAAATGGTCAAAGGATATGAACAGACAATCTCAGATGATGAAATTAAAACTATATCCACTCATATGAAAGAGTGTTCCAAATCACTACTGATCAGAGAAATGCAAATTAAGACAACTCTGAGATACCACTACATACCAATCAGATAGGCTAAGACGACAGGAAATAATAATGATGAATGTTGGAGGGGATGTGGGAAAACTGGGACACTAATGCATTGTTAGTGGAGCTGTGAAAGAATCCGGCCATTCTGGAGAGTAATTTGGAACTATGCCCAAAAAGTTATCAAACTGTGCATACCCTTTGATCCAGCAGTACTGCTATTGGGCTTATATCCCAAAGAGATACTAAAGAGGGGAAAGGGACCTGCATGTGCCAAAATGTTTGTGGCAGCCCTTTTTGTAATGGCTAGAAACTGGAAGATGAATGGATGTCCATCTATTGGAGAATGGTTGGGTAAATTATGGTATATGAAGGTTATGGAATATTATTGTTCTGTAAGAAATGACCAGCAGGATGAATTCAGAAAGGTTTGGAGAGACTTACATGAACTGATGCTGAGTGAAATGAACAGAACCAGAAGATCGCTGTACACTTCAACAACAATGCTGTATGAAGATGTATTCTGATGGAAGTGGATATCTTCAACATAAAGAAGATCTAACTCACTTCCAGCTGATCAATGATGGACAGAAACAACTACACCCAGAGAAGGAAACTAGGAAGTGAATGTAAATTGTTAGCACTACTGTCTATCTACCCAGGTTACTTATACCTCCAGAATCTAATACTTAAGGTGCAACAAGAAAGTTGGATTTACACACATATATTATATCTAGGTTATACTGTAACACATGTAAAATGTATGGGATTGCTTGTCATCTAGGGGAGGGAGTAAGTAGAGGGAAGGAGGGGAAATTTTGGAAAAATAAATACAAGGGATAATGTTATAAAAAAATTTACTCATGCAAAAAAAAAAAAAGGAAGGGAACAGTTTTGAGTTTTACTGTGATAAAGATAGAGACACTTAAAAAAAATCTAGAAATTGTGAAATCATTAAATGAAAAGGGATCGGAGACTCTACAAATGAAAATTTGGAGAAATTGTGAAACACATTAATTATTTTAGCTCCTTTTATAAAATAAAGTAACCAATGGTTTAGGGAAACTGCAAATTAATTTTGCATAGCATAGTTTGCTCAGAAAATTGAACTTCAAACATAAAAGAAAGTAGAAGAGAAATGTTATTTTATGTTCCCTTGAACAAGAGATTGAAAAATATTCTTAAAATATTCTTCACCAATATTATTTCTTTTTTCATTCTTACTGCCTCACGCCCAGGAGTGAAATAAAGACAAAACAGGGTTCTTCTTTTATTTGTTGTCTTAAAACTTAATTTAAGCATTTATAAAGTTTTTAAACCTTTTATATTCATTATATAGAATGATAAAATATTTAAAAATAATAATCATAAGCCACATGTATGTAGCACTTTAAGGTTTGCAAAATACTTCATTTGATCCTTGGAAGAATCCTAGAAGATAGGTGATATTATTATTATTATCATTTTGTAGGTGAGGAAGATCATGCTTAAAGAGATTAAATGACTTGCCAAGAACACATAATTAGTGAATATATAAAGCAAGATTTGAGCTGAGGTCTCCCTGACTTCAAGTCTAGCATTCTAGACACTACTACCACCTTGTTGTTTCTTAATAAGGGATCAGAAAACTAATTAATTCTAAACTATTACTTTCTTAATATTATGAAAATCAATCCTTAAATTTCTTATGATAGAAGTACTAAAAAAAATCATCAGAATTCAATCTGTCATTAAAGTTAAAGCAAAAGATATTAAATATTGTTAAATTATTTTCAGTCATGTCTGACTCTTCAAGACTCCTTTTTGAAGTTTTCTTGGCGAAGTCATTGAAATGGTTTACCATTTCTTACTCTACTTCATTTTATAGAAGAGGGTCAGATGGATATTTAATGTCTGAGGGCCAGATTTGAACTCAAATCTTCCTTGAACTCTAACCCTGGCCCTTAGATATACTGTACCAGTATATCTAACTTAAAAGTATTGGACATCCTTTGATTTATATGTATTTTATATACTCACATATCTATTTCTAATATAATAAACTGATAATTAAAAAATGTAAGACATTTTCAATTCCGAAGGTCATTTAGAATAATAGAATAATCTGGAAGGGAATCTAAAATAATTTAGTCCACTCCTATCAATTGCTATATAAGGGAATTGATGCCCAGAGAGATTTCTATCCTTTCTAAAACTGCACAACTTAGTCAAAGAGCTGGAACTAATTTCCTCCCAGACCAGTCGTCTTGTGAAAAAACAAAACAATTCCCTTTTTTATTGTATGTGAAATTAATATCTCTAGAGTAATGGTCTTCTATAGCCACTTTCCCAAATATTATTTTGTATATATTTATAATATATTAAAGGGAAGCTAGCTGGAACTGTGCATAGAATTCTGGGCCTGAAGGAAGACTTATCTTCCTGAATTCAAATCTGGTCAGAAGTTAAACTAATTTGCCTGTCAATACAGTTTGTATTAGAACTGGGATTTCTTTAAAAGATTTAGACAGTAAATAAATGCTTGACTCAATATTTTAGAGCTTATAAAGCTCATTATTTCTTTTGATGCACACAACAATATTATGATAAATTCAGGTAATTATTATTTTACATTTAGACAGATGGGAGACAACATCAAAGCTCACTGGGATTAATTGCCTTGCCCAAAGTAGGTTGGAATCCAAATCCAAAACTTCTAACTCTAAAACTAGTATATTTATCATGAATCAATAAGTAAATAAAGCATTTATTAAGCACTTATTATGTGCAAAGCATTGCACTAAGTGGGAAACTTAGTAAATAAGTAATTTGCTTAGTAAGTAATAAGAAAAGTAAGACAATTCTTTCTAGAATCTCACATCTGCCAAATTGGGAAGCAATTTGCTTCCCAAAATCATGACAGTTCCCGAAGAACATTCTAACTATTCCTCTATTATACCATATGTGCAATATGACATATATTATGTGTACCCATTAGACTGAAAGCTCCTAAAGAGCTCTGTGATCGTCTTCCTATGTAATTTTTCATAGTGTCTACTTTATGTTTATTTATAGGTAACTTTTCTCTCTCTTCAAATGTTTTCAGGCTTGAATATCTAGGAAGGGAGAAAAAAAGGCAATTTTGTGGTTGGTTAAGTTTTTCTATCTCCAGAATTTATCTCCAAAGTATCAAGTTTTGAAACTCAGACAAACACTAGGTTCTCGATGAAGGAAAAGATAGGAAACAAAAAACCCAAAAGATTCTAAGTATTTCTCCAAAAAAAAAGCATAGTTAGCAACTTTTTCTCTAAAAATGACTAAAGGTTGTTGCTAAGAAATCTTATGAGGGAAATTCCTTACATAGAGCCAACAGTTTCCAATCTAAACTAGTAAAATATTTATAGGAGCATTCTATAAAGTAAAATAGCATGTGGCATAATTTCTTTCTCTGACCTTTTCAGGATAGAAAATACAATGTTATTCCTCCTAGCAATAGAAGATCAAACCAAAAGCACTATTTAACAAAGCAAAATACATTAAATATGGTATACGATGAAAAGCTGTTTTGCTTTTTTCAATCTGAAGCTGAAAGGCTTCATAGTGGAAACTTTACTGCTATGAAACAAATGAAAGGAAGAAAAGAAGCTTTACAAATTTTCCCAGGTTGTAAGTGATATGATAAAGGACAAGAAGGAATTCTTAATCCAAAGGCTGCCTCGCTGGGGGGAAAAAAAAAAAGGATATTACTGTAGGGAGAGTAAAAATTAAAAAATAAAACTAAAATGGGGGAGCACATTAGATATTATTGTATTTAAATGCAATGGTTATATAATAAATTACATGATAGAATATTTTCTTACCACTAAATTCAGTGATATTAAAACATAAAAAAGAATTTTAATATATTGTTTTCATGAGGGTCTCCCTAAGCATAACAATGTAATTGAGGAATAAGATTTCAAATGGAAATATTTATAGTTTTTTTTTTTTTGTTTTTTTTTTTACTAGAACTGACAACTCCAGGCCTATTGCAATTTAAACCTAATGCTGGTGGCAGCTAGGTGGCATGGTGGACAGAGCTCCAGCCCTTAAGTCAGGGGGACCTGAGTTCAAATCTGACCTCAGATACTTAACACTTCCTAGCTGGGGGGCTCTGGGCAATTGCCTCAGCAAATAATAATAATAATAATAATAATAACAATAATAATAATAATAAAATAAACTTAATGCTGAAACAAACTGAACTGAACTTAAATGAACAAAGAAAACAGAAGTTTCATGGTTCTCACTGAAAGTGAGGTTATCTCTTTCCCTAGAAGAAATGTTGAAGGGGTGGGAAGGCAGGGGCACACCCGGTCTTATGATGATCCAAATAATGATCCAAACTTATGAATAGTCAGTTGACAAGGTCATATGATTTAAGAGAGCACTTAGAACTAATTCATATCTGACTCAATATCTCCATAAAAAAACTAATTTCATTTCTCCCCAAATAGCTCCCTATTTCTACCAAGGATTACATTCTTATTTTTTTTTTTCTGATTTTTTTTTTTATTATATATATATATATATATATATATATATATTTTATAATATTATCCCTTGTATTCATTTTTCCAATTTACCCCCCCTCCCTCTATTCCCTCCCCCCGACGACAGGCAATACCATACATTTTACATGTGTTACAATATAGTCTAGGTACAATACATGTGTGCGAATATCATTTTCTTGTTGCACAATAAACATTAGAATCCGAAGGTACATGCAACCTGGGCAGACAGATATTAGTGCTAACAATTTTCATTCCCCTCCCAGTGTTTCTTCTCTGGGTGCAGCTACCTCTGTCCATCATTGATCAACTGGAAGTGAGTTGGATCTTCTTTATGTTGAAGATTTCCACTTCCATCAGAATACATCCTCATACAGTATTGTTGTTGAAGTGTACAGTGATCTTCTGGTTCTGCTCATTTCACTCAGCATCAGTTGATTTAAGTCTCTCCAGGCCTCTCTATATTCCTCCTGCTGGTCATTTCTTACCGAGCAATAATATTCCATAACCTTCATATACCACAATTTACCCAACCATTCTCCAACTGATGGACATCCATTCATCCTCCAGTTTCTAGCTACAACAAAAAGAGCTGCCACAAACATTTTGGCACATATATGTCTCTTTCCGCTCTTTAGTATTTCTTTGGGATATAATCCCAGTAGTAGCGCTGCTGGGTCAAAGGGTATGCACAGTTTGATAAATTTTTGGGCATAATTCCAGATTGCTCTCCAGAATGGCTGGATTCTTTCACAACTCCACCAGCAATGTATTAGTGTCCCAGTTTCCCCACATCCCCTCCAACATTTGTCATTATTTGTTCCTGTCATCTTAGCCAATCTGACAGGTGTGTAGTGGTATCTCAGAGTGGTCTTAATCTGCATTTCTCTGATCAGTAGTGATTTGGAACACTCTTTCATGTGAGTGGATATAGTTTCAATTTCTTCCTCTGAGAATTGTCTGTTCATATCCCTTGACCATTTATCAATTGGAGAATGGTTCGGTTTCTTATAAATTAGGGTCAGTTCTCTATATATTTTGGAAATGAGACCTTTGTCAGAACCTTTGTTTTTAAAAATATTTTCCCAATTTGTTACTTCCCTTCTAATCTTGTTTGCATTAGTATTATTTGTACAGAAACTTTTTAGTTTGATGTGGATTACATTCTTATAGTCACCCTTCTTACAGCCTTCAGGGTCATCTTTCATTCTTTACTCTTCTTCATTCATCAGATCTAATAAATCTGACATTCAAGTGGTGTAGGGACCCATTAGACCTGGAGTCAGGAAGATGTGAGTTCAAATCTGAACTTAAAACACTTACTGATTATATGACTTCTAATTTGCTGAATGCAAAAAATACATTTCATCATCATTCAATTAGTAAATAAGAATTTATTAAATACTTATAATGTGATAAACACTCTGAGAAGTACTGGGGATACAAAAACAAACATTTAAAAAAAAAAAACCTCTTTGGTCTGAAGGGTGAGACAATCTCTAGCAAGTGTGGAGTCAGGAAGACCTAGATTCAAATTCTACCTTAAAGACACTTAACTTTTCTTGTTCTCTGGTCAGTCATCATTTGTAAAGGAGGAGTATGTATTTTCATCACATAATCACAAACTTAGAATTAACAAAAACCTGAAAGATTTCCTGGATCAAAGTTTGTGATTATGTGATGAAAATACATACATCTATACAAAAACCACATAATATAAATACAAGGTAATTTAGGGAAAGGGGCATTAGAAAATGAGAATGGAGATAAGAATGGCCTCGGATGACAGTAAAGGCCTTTAGTGAATATTCTTTTCCTTTCTTCATGACTTATTTGGTACTAATGAATGAAAGAAGATAGAATAAAATTATTTATATTCTTAAGTTTTTAAGGAATATTGGATGATTTTGACAAGTCTGGAAGACACCTTATTAAAGAAAGTCTTTAACATAGTGTTCTGCTCTACCAGATAAAGTTGTTTATTGAAAGCAATAAACAATAAACACATTAGAATTTTGTATTTTTTACTCCTTTCACTTAGTTGTAAGACTGTAAAGACACCTATGGCTGCAAATATGATTTTTCAAAGCTTCCTGGCTTACTTCTCATATCTTCATCAAAGATGTTCTTAATGTCCATTCATCAGTCTTATATAAGTGTTTTGTAGGGCTAAGAAGGAGTTTATAGACAATGGTATCCTCTGTCATCTTTAAAATACATCTTAGTACGATCTAATACTTTTTCTGTGCCTTTGGAATTCTCCCATGTTGCAGATACTTTGAAAATGCAGCCTTCTGTGACGCCACAATTATGTTTTCTCTAGCACAGATCCCCTAAATGGCTCTTGTTCTAGATTAGTTCCTGTTAGTTTTCCATTGTCAATTCTACTTCTTCATGAAGCACATCTATGGCTGTGAGATTAGAATCTAAATGTGGAGATCCCACTGACCTGGATTTTGAAAACACTTTGTTACAAAAATTTTAAGATCTTTTCTACTTTTTTTCTTTCAATTTGTTTTCCTCCTTTCAGTTTCATACTTAAAAGCTAAGTGGACTAAGGATAATTTTGTTTAAATGAGATCTTCACCAGATTTTATGGATAAGTTTGCTTAATTGGCAAAGAGAATAATTATTTGTTCAAAGGATATAATGGGAAAAAAGTAGGAATGAAGGGATACTAGCATTACCAGATCTGAAATTATATCAGAAAGCACTAATCTTTTTTTTTTTTTTTTTTTTTTTTTTAAGAGTGAAAATGCTGTTATGAACCACACTCATTCCCCACAGTCCTCTTTCTGGGTATAAATGGCTCCCTTCATCACAAGATCACTGAAACTGGTCTGAATTACCTCATTGTTGAAGAGAGCCACGTCCATCAGAATTGATCATCATATAATCTTGTTGTTGCCAGGTACAATGATCACTTGGTTCTGCTCATTTCACTTAGCATCAGTTCATGTAAGTCTCTCCAGGCTTCTCTGAAATCATCCTGCTGATCATTTCTTACAGAATAATAATATTTCATAACATTTATATACCATAACTTGTTCAACCATTCTCCAACTGATGGGCATCCACTCAGTTTTCAATTTCTTGCCACTACAAAAAGTGCTGCCACAAACATTTTTGCACATCTGGGTCCCAGAAAGCACTAATCTTTAAAACCATTTGGCATGACTTTAAAAAATAGAAAAGAGTAGATAAATGAGATCCAGGAACAATTAAAATTTATAAATATAAAACAACTAAGAATATTGTTCAAACAAATAAATAAACAAAGGACACCTAGTACTCACGTTAAGAACTCACTAGTCAACAAAAACAGCTGGGAAAATTGGAAAGCAATGAGACAGAAATTAGGTTTAGACCAACATTTCACAAATATATCACAATAAACCCTAAATAAAAATGTGATTTAAATAGTAAAGGTCATAATTTTTTCAAAAGTATAGATGGGATAATAATTCTTAATTAAATAAGGGACAAAGACAATCACAGAAGATACAATGAACAATTTTAGTTAAATAAAATGAAAATCTTCTAATGTAGTTTGAAATAGAAGAAAAACAATAAAGGGAAAATCTTCACAGCAAATTTTTCTTAGAATTGTCTAATGTCCGGGACATGATACAAGAACAAGCTAAAATTATAAGAAGAGCTACTGTGCAATAGAAAGTTAAAGGATACTTGTAGATAATTTCCAAAAGAAGAAAGATAACTATATGAAAAAATGTTCAAAGTCACTACTAATAAAAAAATGCAAATTAAAGTAGCAGGCTCTACTTGACACTTATCAGATTGGCAAAGATAAGAGGAAAGTGACAACTGTTGGGCAGATTGTGAAAAGAAAAGATACTAATTCGTTCTTGTTGTTGCACCATGGAGCATTTACAAAATGATTAGCTATTTTGGAAATGTGCATCCAAATAAAAAAAAAAATCAGTAAATTGTATATACCTTTTCATACAATAAAACCACTACTAGTCATATATCCCAAAGACATCAAAGACAAAGGAAAAGAACCACTATGTACAAATGTATTTATAATAGTACTTTTTGTTGTGGCAAAGAAATGGGGAGGGGGGGAATGTTTGTCCATCAATTAGATAATGGATGAACAACTTATGTCATATCAATATAATGGAATATTATTATTCTCTAACAAAGGATGAATATGACAAATGCAGAGAAATTTGGGAAGACTTGTGTGTATTAATACTGAAGGAAGAAAAAATAATTTACACACTGAATAATACGAAGGAAAACAATTTTGATAGATTGCTCTGATCAAAGCAGTGATCACCCATAATTTTAGAAGACTGACAATGAAGCAATTTTTCTTTCCACATCTTGGAAGAAAATTGATGGGCAAGAAATACAATATTAAAGCATACACTTTCAGACACTGTCAATATATTGATTCCTTTTGCTTGAATATAGTCATTTATTATAAGGGATGGCTTCTATTTGGGAGATGGAGATGTGTGAATTGGCAGACAGTGATAATAAGTTTGAAAAGAAAGAAAATAGCATAATTTTAACAAATCTTTTTAAATACCAGAAGAGATCAGAAGGAAATTCAAAAGTAGGTACAGATAAAAAGAGTTGCATTATTTTATATAATAAACATTTTTAAAACTTTATTAAAAGTTTCATCTAAAATCTCCTTTTCTGTTTCTCTTTGCATGCTAAAATGTAAAGCTTTGCTCATTTTAAAGCTCCTAATAAAAATACAACTTTATTTGTAAAAACAGAGTGATTGGGGCAGCTAGATAGATGAAATCAAGAAGACCTGAATTCAAATCTAGCCTCAGACACATAGTATTTCCCTGGGCAAGTCATTAACCCCTAGTGCCTCACACACAAAAATAAATTTAAATATTAAATTAAAATTAAGAAAATTTAAAACAGAATGATTGCTGACAGTTTTTAATTTTTATTAATAGCAGTTGTTAGGTTGTCTCCTTACTGTAATAGTTGATTTTATATTGGTTAAACTTTTAAAGAAATGGTCATAATCTGTATCAATGACCATTTCCCCACTTACTTTCCATTTGTGGGTATCTGTTTTTGCGGCTCTTAGAACTTATGATTTCATAGGCTTAGTAAATTCCCAGTAAGGAAACTCCTCCCCTCTATACAGTTCAGCAATTGCTCAGCAATTTGTAATCTTAGCAAGTTTCCTTGGGCACACTGAAAAGTTAAATAGCCCAGCATTACATGTAACAGAGGTAAGACTCAGACTGAGATCATAATCAGTAGCCTGACATCAATAGCCCATTTAAATAGAGTTGGATAGGAGGCCCATTTATCAGAGAAATTTAATACAAATAATTTTTCCATTCCAAAGTTCTTTTGTTCTTAGTTATATCATTGTTATTTGTGTAAAATCTTTTACATCTTACATAAAAAGGTATATTTTCTTTGTTATAAATTTCCTTCCATTTATAATTATAAAAGTTAAAACCTTTCATTCTCCTCTAATTTTTAAATGGTGGTATATTTATATTTAAATCATTTATTCATTTGACATTTATTGTAGTATATGATGTTGATCTAAGCCTTCTTTTTATCAGACTGCTTTTTAGTTTTCTTAACAATTTTTCACATAGAAGGTGGGTACATTAGCTGAGCTTTGATAGAAATTAAGGCATAGATTGTGAGGAATAGTCAGTATAAAAATATAATGATGGAAGATAGATAATAGGTAGGCTGTAGAATTTATTAAAGAGGAGTGACATTGTCAAACCTGCACTTTAGGAAAATAACTTTGGCAGCTGTGATGGAGACAGTTTGCAAGGCAGGGGGGGGGGGGGAGACTTCAGACAAAGAGCATTACAAGAAGGCAACATGAGCTCAAGTAAAATCTAAATAAGCATCAATCAGGAAGAATAAAGAGAAGAATATTGCACCGGATAGAATGCTGTACAATAATACCTCTACACCTGAATTGTCCTATTCCAAACAGAAAAACAGACTTCTTACCCTCAAAAGAGTGTATCTTCTAAATGGAAAAATACAAGATACATAAAATCCAACCAGCATTTGCTATTAAAGGAGGTCCAAAGTGGCATTAATTCAAATTAAAAGCCACCAAGCAAATTTTGTAGAATGTTTTTCTTCCTCCCTCTACCCGTCAGGCAGTTATCATTCATGCTATAGATGAAGAGGAGAAAATAAGGGACAGGAAGCTCTCCTTTTTCATCATTCTCAAGTAATAATACTTGCAGATTAATACAGGGTAAATAGGGTATACAGCTACAGAAGGGATCTGACATAAATAATTCAAATAAGGAAAGATTAATTTGGAATTTAAAGAGATAAAAAATGGAAAAAATCATTTTTAAAATACAAAAGGAGGTAAGAATGAAGAAAAATAGAGGATACACATTTAATACATCTAGGCCACAGAAATAAGCCAGAGAAAGAGATAACCTTAGCAAGGGAGCAAGGACAAAACTACTCTTGTTACCCCAAGAGAATATGGATTTGTGATTTCATTAATATAATCCAATGTAATCAAGAGAGGTAAAATGCCCTCCTCTCTTTGAGTGCCAGCCATAGTCATCATTTAAAAATCTTAAAAATGATTCATCAACACTTTTCTGAAAGGCCTGTTGTAAATTTGCCAATTATTGAGGCTTTTAACTTTTAGAATGTCCAATGTATTGCTAAACTGGAGTTTGCATTCATCCTTAGACAAGTGTCACAGCACTCAGTATTTCAAATAAGCATTTAAGACCTAGACCATAGAGAAATATGTAGTTCCAGATCAAGCAAGTCAATTAGCTTATGTTAACAAATAATTTCTCTTCTTTTCAATATAGTTTGAAAGTATACAATCCTATTTTGCTTACATTCTTAACAGATGAATATGTGTAACTAAACTGTAATTTTAAATGTTACCAACTAATAATAGGAGCCAATCCCCACCCCCTCCCACCACCAACCTTCATGCTGGATTTGTGGTATACTACATTACCTTGTGAACAACTTTCTTCTCAATGGTAGATGTGTATAAAAAAATCCAACAGAAGCAAATGGAGCAAAAGAAAATATAAGCAAAATCACTTGCTCAAAAGATTCAGAAAAAAAAAAAAAAAGTGGGTCTTTCTTGAATCTTTCTATTCTCAAGTTTGGCTATGGATGTACAACCTAAGATAACTGGGTAGGTTTGCTATTAATACAGACTGGCTATGTGATTCTGTGTGCCCTTCCGTACTCTAGGCAGCTGATAACTTGCAAAGCAAATTCTGATTTATCTGCATTGGTAGAGTGTGAAATTACTGACTCCGTCCAAATCTTCCTAATCTCCCCCATGACAAAAAAAATAAAAATCAAATACACATACCATAGAATCTTCCTTCCATCCTTCCTTTACATATTCCTTTCTTATTTCTTTTTGAATTGGAGCTAAATAATCTTTTGGGATATCACACCTTGTTGTTTATATTTGCTTAATGCAAGGTCATACATACTATCATCATCATAGTTGTCTTTAACCTGTTCCTCACAATTCTGTGAATTGCAAGCATTCTTATTCCTTTACAGGATGAGCAAGAGATCTCTACCATAACCCTTAACCTGGAAAAATGATACTGTTGAAGTTTGTTTAGCTATACTAAAGGCTATCTTAAATAATCCAAAGAAAAGAAAAACAAAGAAATATCTATGAGTTTGCAAAGCTGAAGCATCCTCTTGAAATAGTGTCTGGCAGCAAGGCAATCAATAACAGACGTTTGCTATCTGCACCAATAAGTGTGAAGCACACCTTATATTCTCGAATATCACAAGACATACTCCAAGCTGTCACCAACTCTTTGTACTAAAACTAAGACTCACTTTTGCTATTGTTTGATCTATTTTGTCCCTTCTAGAGGGTGCTTACTCAAATACAGCAGACAACAAACTGTCCTCACTTTTGATAATCCAGTTATCTGAAGATAAATCATTGATACATCAAATCATAATAAGTTCAGAGAAAATGGCTCAAAATCCCAAGACTGCAGAATTGGAAGTTCTCTGACATGTCATCTAGTCAAACACCTAACAAAAGCATGACAATAAATGAGTTTCCCAGAATTTCTGCATAAGTTTAAGAATCACTTTGGTATAATACTTTATGGATTTCAAAGCACCCTCATATAAATCATTTTAGTTGACTCTCATCCTGTGAAGTAGGTAAGATGGTTTAATTATTATATCCATTTTATAAGTGAGGAAATGATAGTGACTTGGCCAAAGTCACAGTATGCAGCAAAGAGAAACTATTATCCAATATTTTTAGCTCCTTATCCATATTCTCTGTGTCCCCTTGTGATCAACCCTCAAAAGAATAAGGAACATGAAAGTTACTGGGGTGATAAGGAGCAAATTCACCATTAAAAACTCAGAAGAGAAGCAGAACAATGTCATATAGTAAAAATAGCTGCTAATTGGAATGTAAGAGCCCATGACTCAGAACTCTCTTCCTATTGTTCTTCCTCTAAACACCCCACATACTAGGGTTGTTTTCATTAAAAAAAAAAAAAAGAAAGAAAAAAAAAAGCCAAATTGGACCTTTAATCTGCATAATTCCAATTATTTTCTTTTCAGATAATTTTCTAAATTGTGCATTATAGCAAAAAAGATGGAAGATTTATTATTTAGTCTGTTGTTTCCATTCATAGAGCTAAATAAAATTAGTGTCAAAAGTCCTAAGCTATGCTCACCAAGATACAAGGTGTACACAATTAATTTAGTATGTCATTGTTCTTCAGGTTCTGATAAACTATATAAGTTGGGAATTATAAAATCATAAATTCTGTACTTACAAAGCCTCCAACTTTTAATCTATGAAAGTACTTGAAAAACAAAGATTGGATAACTACTTGTCATTTCTTTTTAAATCGCTTTCATGTATGGATTGGACTAAATGACCACTGACATCCCTTCCAACACTCCAGTTATAAAACTCTTCGATATTACATATGAACCCTGGAAGAACAGACTAATTTTGGGAAATAAATTGCTCAGTCCTATTAAAAAAAAAAAAAAAAGACTCTTTCAAGCATAAAATATGTTTATATAAAAAAGACCTATTCAAGAAATGTGAGCAATTGCTTAGAAGGAATCTACACTTGTTCCTTATGAAAAAATTCTTCTTTCACATTCTATTCATTTAAGTGCTGTGTGAATAGTCATTCATATTCATAATCATGGCAAATGAGTAGCAGAGACAAAAAAGAGTGAGAATTCCATTCCTTCAGCTTAAAGGAATATTCCTTTAAGACAATAAAGAAGTCCTTAAAATCATCAGTTGCCAAGTCTGCCTTCACAATTTCACATCCATGCTCTCCTCAACTGCAACTATAACCAGCCTTATTCAAGCTCTTGCTTTATCTTACCTAGTCTATTTCAATATCCCTTAATTGCTTTCCCATTCTCAGGGCTAACTTTCTCCAATTTATCCTACACACCACTCCCTGAGTAACCCTTTCTAAAGCTCTATGTAAGAAAGAGCTTTATCTTTCTAAAGCTATCTAAGATAGCTATACATAAAATACCTTTAGTGCAACCAAAAAAACTACAAACAAATGATTCTGGCATTCAAGGCAATCCATAATCAAGTTCCAGAATACCTTTCCACATTTATCTTACACTATGCTCTTTCACATTCTTTGTATTTCAGCCTAAATGAACTTCTCTGGCCTTCATTTCTTCCATGCAAAACACATTGTCCCTCAAACCTGGAATGTACTCCTACCTATATCTATTGAATATTCCCTGTTCCTTCAAGGCTCAACTAAGCAGCAGGCACTTCTTTCATGAAGTCTTCTTGACACTAGTCTCCCCACCCCCACCCCAGCTGAACATGAACTTTTCCCTCCTTGAATTTCTCAAAGTACTTTTTCTTGGACCTTTATTTGCATTTTTTCATGCTTTCTTACACTAATGCTATTTATTAGGGGCTCAGCACTACTGCTTTTGTGAAAGAACTAGGACCTCAGACATCCTCCACATGAATTAGAAGTGATCAAAAACTTGAAGTTCTGAGAGGAAATACAATTTCAAGAAACTTCCACTTTACTTTCTACTCTCAGTACTGCAATCAAGAAATTTAGATCAAATCAATTCTATCATAGTTTCTAGATGGAGTATATCTATCTAAACTTCTCTAAGGTTATCCTAGGAATTTTCTAAAATCAAAGCAACCCTCCCTGGCCACAAGAGTAAATGTCCTTGAGCAGAGGGAATGCTTTTGTATTTGCATCCCTTACGCTTATTATCACACTGTGCTGGGCACATTCTAACAAATGCCTTTCAATTTATTCATTCTAGTCCTCCTGCTATAATCATCTCTCTTAGATTCCATCTCCTTCAAAGCACAGGTTTTCTCTTACTCTGAAATATTCCATATTTTTTTACTGACTGCCTACTGAACACTATCTCCACCTAAGATAGTTCATACATATCTAAAACTCAATGTATCAAAAACAGAACTCATGATTCTCTTTGCCCACTTTAAATATGCCCCTCTGCCAAACTTTGTTTTTTCTACTGAGAGCACATACTTCCAGTCAATGAGGTTCCAAATCTCATCCAGAATCAGAGTTAATCTTGACTCTTCCTTCTCCTTTCTCTCTTATATTCACCTAGTTCTCACCTCTCCTTGATTCTACTTCTATAAGATCTATCACATCTGTCCACCTTACACTCCTATAAACTCATATCCCTACTTCTGACTCTAATCACTTCTATTGTTGTAATAGCATACCAAATGAGATCTCAGCCTTCTGTTGCTTTTCTAATACATTATCTAAATAACTGCCAAACTGATATATTGTTAAAGCACAAGTTTGACCATATAACTTCCCTGCTCAAGAAAGCTCAATTATTACCTATTGCCTCTAGGAAAACAAACAAAAAGATCTCTTCTTTTCATCATGTGAGGCCATTCATAATCAACCTTTCTTTTCAAAAACCTTTGACATTCTTAACAAAAAAATGAGCCAATAATGATTGCTGATGTACATTTTAAAAAGTATGCACCAATAAAAACAAATTACAACAAATCATCCCACTAGCTTCTGTAGCTTCCCTCATTCTCTCATTAATTCATAAAAAAATTGAACCATGGTCATCATCAGTTTCATCAATTATTCTTCCTTTAGCCTAAAAGGAAATTAATCCTTTAAGGATTCTTAAATCCCTAAATTTAAAATTAAAATTCCCAAAAAGAAATTAAAGCAGACCTTCTATGACTTAAATGTACTCATTTCCAGAATACTTTTATTAATATGAAATCTATTTTATTTGTTTACTTATTTAGATGACACAACTCTCATTTTTTTTCCTGTTGTCTACCAAAAGCAAGAGTTTGATTACAAAACTTGTAGAATATATCACTGACAAGGTATGGGGATCAATTGTTCAAATATCAAAACAAAAAAATCACTTCCCTCTTTGAGATTAAACTGGCAAGAAGAAAATTGAAATCTGAAAATCATCTTTTCCCACAACCTTCTGTTCTTTGGTCAATTCCTGACTCAGCACTTCTTTCAAACCCACATTGTGCTCATTTCAAAAATGCAGGAACCTCCTATCTTGCTCTCTGAATTGGCTCAGCACATAGTTCCTGGCCAGCACTCAAATCACCCTTCCCCTATGCAATTAAATATCGATTACACAACTGCAGCTGAGTGTTTTCTTATTTTAATCCATAGAATGGACATCACTCTCAGCTTTGATTATGGGTAATTTAAGCCTTTCATATATCCAAATTGTCCCGGTTGATTTGGAGAGTACAATAATAGCATTTTGTACTAAACTTATTTGCAGCTCAAATACTGTTCTAAACTTGTTTTGATTGCTTGTTTGCTGAGAGGGTAACAGTATAAACTCAACAGAATCACATTTGCATTAAGGATAGTGAACATGGGAAGTTGGAGGTGGATGAAAAAATTAAGGAAAACTGAATATTCAATCACATCTACTGAGCCTAAAAACTACTCCTGTGTTCTCATTTAGGCCCAACAAATTTTCCTTCTTTAATCCATATGATTTTCATCATATTTAAAGTAAAAATTCAACTGACACAAACAGCTGTTCAACATAATTCATCTTAGGAAAAAAAGCACTTCATCTAACTTTAAGTATTTGATCTGATTTTATTTCATAACTTATGTGCTGTTTCTTTTAGGGCCCATGCAGTGAGCTTCCTGGCCTCCTTAGCAACAGCATCATTTCCAATAAAATTCCAACAGTTCTGTTTTTAATTTCACCAAAAGACAATCAACACAGTAGCTTGTGGTTTTTCAAAGTTGGAGAGATATGAAACAACCACCTTTATATTTTACTACTGGATTCATTCCAAGTTTCCTTCTTCATTTATCATAATTTTTTTGGTTTACTGTTCACCATTAAACAACAAATCAAACAGTGCCGATTGTTATGACTCATGTCGAAACTGTTTTTAATGGCCAGTATGAGCCAGTTCCATGACAAATGAAGAAAATAATGACTTTGCCCAAAGTCAGAGCTTGAATTTGCAACAAAACCATGTCTTATACCCCGTTATTCTGTGTAGTATTCTTTATACAATGCAATGTTGTTTTGTTTCTAGAAATGGCAGCCTTGACAATGCACACCAAGATCTCTTCCCACTGCCCCCTGCCTAGTTTACACATTATTACTTCATGTCTACATTTCTAAAATAGCATCCTACTGAAACACTCTCTGACTTGTTTTCCTGACAGATTAATCATTCTACAACATTGTATCCATTATTTTAATGGCTTGCCAAAAAAAACTGTCCATACCACTTTCACAACATACAAAATAAAATCCAAATTTCTTGACTTGATATTCAAGGTCTACCACAAAATGGCATCAATCTATTTTTTCTGCCCTATCACCCACTGCTTCCCAAGAACCCCTCATTCCAAAAAGTAAAATGCAATAAAGGCAGCATGGATGGTGTTATAGAAAAGAGACAAGATTCAGATTTAGAATCTAAAGATCCAAGTTCCAATCTTAGTTCTGCCATAACCTATGTGGTATGGGGTAAAGCATTAAATCTCTTGTTGTGCTACAGTTCCCTAAGTTGTTCTGCCTCAGTTTCCCTAATTGTCCTGCCTCACTTTCCCTAATTGTTCTGCCTCGATTTCCATGGTTGCAACCCCCTCTTCTGCTTATTATAATTGAGATAGTTAGGGCTGTGGAGATCTGGCATTCCAAAAGATAAAACTCCAGATGTCCTATCTCAGATATCTAATTGGTATCCTCTAACTCCAGACTTCCAGCTCTAGTTGAACACCTCCTTAACTCCCAATTTGTAAGAATGTATGGTCCTACCCCCAACCTGTCAGAACTGGATTGGTGGTCCCTGCCAGGAGAGAACCGCTCACCAGGGTTTGGACTCCACCCCACTTTGTGGACCCGAATCATATATGTCACTGAGAACTCACATTTGCTGCTAGATGCTTTGGATATCAGTCCTGAGGGTTAACATGCCCCCAGCACAATTGCTCCCTCTCAGAAATCCAAACAATATATTAAAAATTCTCTAATTTCTATCTTGCCTCAGTTTCTCCATCATTACAAAAGCAGATATTCAAAACAGACATAAAGAGGGAGGGTATTTTAAACCTGAGTGAGATGTGAAAAGGCATGCATATATATAGGACACCAGCAAGGGGGGAGGAAGGAATAAACATTTATTACCCATATATTTGCATCATTGCACAAAACTATGTACAAATGTTTTCATCTGATCCTCAAAAAAACCCTGAGAAATAGATGGTAGTATGAAGTCCATTTGATAATTGAGGAAATTGAGGCAGATTGAGTTTAATTGACTTGCCCAGGGTTACACAGTTAGTAGGTGACAGAGGTAGTATTTGAACTCTGATCTTCCTGAATCCAGATCCCATACTTTATCCACCACCCAGATGCCTCTTTGGGGGTACCTGCATGAGGAAGAGCAAATAGGTTGTTATGTCAGACCAAAGGGTATATGAAATGAAGTATGGAACAGTGGATGGAGCCTTACTTAGACTTGAAGTTAAGCCAAGCTAAGTTCAAATCCTGTGAGAGGATGGTAGTTGGATGAACTAGAACCAAGTCACTTGGTACCCACTAGTCAATAAACTCCACTGGCTTCCTATAAGTCCAGGATCAAATAGAAAATCCTCTGTTTGAAATTCAAAGCCCTTCAAAATCTGGTTCCCTCCTACCTTTCTAGTTTTACATCATACCCTTACCCACATGCTCTTTAGTTCAGGATCACCAAGCTCTTTTTTTATTCCTCAAATAAAACCCCATATTTTCACTTGCTAATACCTGATCTGAAATTTTTCTTAATGTTAGTGCCTTTTCTTGTTGTTGTTGTTGTTGATTGTCTCCAATTTGCCCTGTACATATCATTAGATTGTAAGCTTCTTGAAGTCTAACATGTACCTGGGCATACAGGTAGTTTAAAATAATGCTTATTTACTGCTTTCTAACTAACCTTTTTTTGAGTTGGATTCCTATCTGTAAAATGAGGGGATTTAAGCCTGGTATCATCTAAGGCACTTTCCAGTTCTAAATCTATGATCTTATGAATACGGTCAGGGGTTAGGTTATAAAAAGCTTTCAATGCCATAGAGTTTCTGTGTTATGTCAGAGCTAATAAGGAACCACTGGAGTTTATTTATCAAATAATGAAATGAAATCATCAGAACTGGGTTTTAAGAAAATCACTTTCTTCCTAAAAAATATATTTTATACATGATAAGTCATGAATGGGACCAGGTGAAGATTTCTCAAGTCTGAATCTAGGCCTAAGTCCCATGAACCCTATTCCCAGAGTTGGAAGATGGAGCCTTGGACCTCCTGTTGGAAGAAGTCACACAATCTCTGGGCCTAGAGGTCTCTAAAACCTTAGGTCAGCTACAGGAAGTGGCAGGAGTGACATAATCCACAGGAAGCAGACAACATTGGTGATCATTGGTCAAGAATGGTTACTTCCTTTTAGTCTCTCCAATGAAAAGGTTTGGGTCTTTTGCTATTAAACTATTGACAAACACATAGTGGGAGCTGGGATATCTTCGAGGTGTGTCTGGGCCTCTCCCTGCAGGGACTAAATAAATGCTTTATCTTTGTACCTGAAGATGTCTCTGATTAGTTAATTTGGGGAAAGGGGTCTAGTACCCGTCCTACACAGTCAGAGTAGGAGGGAGAGTTGAGACAGAAAGAGTAATTAAGAGGCAAGGAGAAATGAGATGTCTACCAAGATTCTGGAATTTACAAGGGGAAACACTGAGATAGTAATTATTATTGTCAAAAGACAAGACTATTCTAGTCATACTATAACAGTCATTTCAAAATTATCCATAAGATATTCAAAGACAATATCAAAACATGATTATTAAATCCTATTAGACTGCATACTTTCTAGACAGGAGTTTCTATAAACTATAATCATCATTCACTACATAGGCCAGTTCCCAGATAGCTAACCTGAGCAAAAACCAACAAGCATGCCCCATCCATATAAGGCAGTTTGGCAAAATAAAGGGCAGGCCTCAAAACAGGGGTCAGGTCCCAAGACATACACACCCCTGCCCTGTACCAGCTATAGGCCCTGGATAAGGCATAACCTCTCAGCGTACTAGGCAACTCTCTAAGAATTTAAATTACTGACATATCAGTTGAAAAAATTTCTACTCACCTGGAAATTCCCAATACTAGTAAAATCATAAAACCAATCTCTATATTTTATGTCAGATATAAGACAAGAGTCACAGAGAACAAGTTATTCAATGAAACTACATCACAGAAGAAACCATATTTATATTTCAGATACCTGAAATTAATCTTTCCCTAACTTTGGAAGGAGGATATAATAGGATACACATAAACATTTGTGTGTAAATGAAATATAAACAGGATAAACTCTTAGTAACCTCAAAGGGAAGGCACCAAAATTAAAACTGGCATCTGATTGGCATGTCATAATTGATATAACAAAATATTGAATAAAAAAAAAGATGTCATATAACAGTAAACCACTAGGAAGAACCAAGTCTTTCACAGATGATCATCACACATTCTTGCTATTATTGTGTACAATGTAGTCCTGGTTCTGCTTGTTTCACTCAGCATCAGTTCGTGTAAATCTTTCCAGGACTTTCTAAAATCAGCTTGTTTATTTTTTAATAGAAAATAATTTTCCATTACCCTCATATACCACAACTTATTCAGCCATTCTCCAATTGATGGGCATCTACTCATTTTCCAATTCTTTGCTACCACAAAAAGGGCTGCTATAAACATTTTTGCACATCTGGGGTCATAAGCAAGTCTTTTCAAAACATCAGGAATAAATCCCTCTATGTTTGTCTGTCTGCATTTTTTTATTTCCTTCATGGGCTAATTGTACACTATTTCAAAATCCGATTCTTTTTGAACAACAAGACAACTGTTTGGACATGTATACATATATTGTATTTAACTTATACTTTAACATTTAACATGTATTGGTCAGCCTGCCATCTGGTGGAAGAGGAGGGGGAGAAGGAGGGGAAAAGTTGGAACAAAAGTTTTTGCAATTGTCAATGCTGAAAAATTACCTTTTTATATATCTTGTAAATAAAAAGCTATAATTAAAAAAAAAAAAAGAAACATTATCCTTACATATGTTTTGAAAAAAGCTTTTAAAAAAAAGAAGCAGAATGTTATATATTTGCTTGCCATCGAGGAGAAGGGGTGGGAGAAGGGAAGGAAAAATCTGAAACACAAAGTTTTGTAAGGGTGAATGTTAAAAATTATCCATGCTTATGTTTCGTAAATAAAAAGGTGTAATAAAAAAAAAAAAAATCACCTTTGTGAACATAAAAAAAAAAAAAAAAAAAAAAAAAAACCAAAACAAAACACCATCTCAGGAATAAAAATGACAGGAAGGCCTGATGGAGGCCTTTTTTCTTTTTTTTTCTTCTATTTTGTGGAATTTTTAAACTGATCTAACTAAATCAAACCAAACAATAAATTAACAGTCATTCATTCTATTCTTGTGGAAAAGTTGGATGGACTATGAAAACTGGTTAAAGACCAAACTCAAAGAAGCCATTAAAACTTCAATATCAGTTTGTGTCTAAAGGAGCATTTTAGGCATCTGTGTTTGGTCCTGATATATACAACAGTTTTAAGAATGACTTGAATGAATACATAAATGGCATAGTTACCAATCCTCATAAATGACATATGCATGAAGCAGACCCAGACAGCACAGCTCTGATTTCTTCTGTTTTGTTCAGACATACCTGAGGACATACAGGATTGGGGTGTCTCAAAGTTGTTTTGGGTTTAATGAAGAAAAAACTTGCTAATCATTAGAGCTATCCAAAAGTAAAATGGGAGATTTTCAAGCAAAGATTAAATTGTGTCTCATCAGACAGAGGGGATTTTTTTATCCATGTACTGTTGGAAAAGATGATCATTTAGGACCCTTTTGATTCCAAGATGTAGTGGTTCTGTGATCCTCTGTTTTCACACCACCACCAATTTACATCTACTTCTCTCTCATACCAACATTAAAAGCTTAGATGGGAACCAGACAGGTCTCTAAAAATAGAAGAGAAATAACAATAAAAACAAATAGCATTTATAAAGCACTTTGAGGTTTGCAAAGCATTTTATGTTTATCTTATAAGGGAGATGTTTGAGTCACTATTTGCATTTTCCTGAGATTTATCTCTTTTGAAAATGGCCTTTTTATTATAAAGCAGCAGTCACCAAAACAATTTAGTATTGGCTAAGAAATAGACTAGTTGATCAGTGGAATAGGTTAGGTTCACAGGGCAAGATAGTAAATAAAAACAGCAATCTAGTGTTTGACCAACCCAAAGATCCCAACTTTTGGGATAAGAATTCATTATTTGACAAAAATTGCTGGGAAAACAGGAAATTAGTATGGCAGAAACTAGGCATGGACCCACATTTAACACCACATACTAAGATAAGATCAAAATGGGTCCAAGATTTAGGCATAAAGAATGAGATCATAAATAAATTAGAGAAACATAGGATAGTGTATCTCTCAGACTTGTGGAGGAGGAAGGAATTTGTGTCCAAAGGAGAACTAGAGATCATTATTGATCACAAAATAGAAAAATTTGATTACATCAAATTAAAAACCTTTTTTACAAACAAAATTAGAAGGGAAGTAACAAATTGGGAAAACATTTTTATAGTTAAAGGTTCTGATAAAGGTCTCATCTCCAAAATATACAGAGAATTGACTTTAATTTATAAGAAATCAAGCCATTCTCCAATTGATAAATGGTCAAAAGATATGAACAGACAATTTTCAGATGATAAAATTGAAACTATTTCCACTCATATGAAAGAGTGTTCCAAATCACTACTGATCAGAGAAATGCAAATTAAGACCACTCTGAGATACCACTACACACCTGTCAGATTGGTTAAGATGATGACAGGAACAAATAACGATGAATGTTGGAGGGGATGTGGAAAAACTGGGACATTGATGCATTGTTGGTGGAGTTGTGAAAGAATCCAACCATTCTGGAGAGCAATCTGGAATTATGCCCAAAAAGTTATCAAACTGTGCATACCTTTTGATCCAGCAGTGTTACTACTGGGCTTATATCCCAAGCAAATACTAAAGAAGGGAAAGGGACCTGTATGTACCAAAATGTTTGTGGCAGCCCTTTTTGTAGTGGTTAGAAACTGGAAAATGAACGGATGCCCAAAAATTGGAGAATGGTTGGGTAAACTTTGGTATATGAATGTTATGGAATATTATTGTTCTGTAAGAAATAACCAACAGGATGAATACAGAGAGGCTTGGAGGGACTTACATCAACTGATGCTGAGTGAAACGAGCAGAATTAGGAGATCATTATACACTTCAACAACGATACTGTATGAGGATGTAGTCTGATGGAAGTGGATATCTTCAACATAGAGAAAAGCTAATCCAATTCCAATCGATCAATGATGGACAGAATTAGCTACACCCAGAAAAGGAACACTGGGAAATGAGTGTAAACTGATAGCATTTTTTGTTTTTCTCCCCAGGTTATTTTTACCTTCCAAATCCAATTCTTCCTTTACAACAACAACAACAACAAAATTCGGTTCTGCACATATATATTGTACCTATGATATACTATAACATATTTAATATATGGGAATGCCTGCCATCTAGGGGAGGGGGTGGAGGGAAGTAGGGGAAAATTCGGAACAGAAGGGAGTACAAGGGATAATGTTGTAAAAAATGTTATAATTATAAAATTAATTTAAAAAGAAAAAGAAAATGGCCTTTTGGGGAAAGGTAATATAGCAAGGCTAATTGCTTAAAAATACAATTCAGTCTGCTTCTATCTTGACAACTTTTATACAATGATTTAACTATAGTGATAATCTGAATTCATACTTGTAGAAGGAGATGACTATTCCTGAAGAGGTATTTTAAAACAATAAATAAAGCAACTAGATAAATACAATAGATGGTGTAAATAAACTTTTAAAACAAAGATATCTAGTCATATGTACATTTCTTGCACACACACATACAAAACATAATTAATCATGCTAGAGTTATGAAATTATTTCATTTTAAATCCTTCTTTTTCCAGGACTGTGAATGTTTCCAGAATTGGGCAATATACCATTGCTTACCAGGATGGCAAACTGGAATATTTTCTTTCAGGTTTTAAACCATAACCCCAGAGCTCAGCATAGTTATTCATCAGGTCTGACTGCATCTTTCAAACAATGCAGTACTTACTAAGACTGGATCACTGACTGCTGCAAGACAAAGATAAGGGAGGCTCTGAAACCAAACAGGCTGCTTAGCTACTTTACTGCTACAAATCTCTAAGGTAAAGCTTGATAATCAAATTAGTCTATAGCCAGGGTCTAAAGAAAACAATTTCACAACCAGCATCACAAAGAAAACTTAACTCATGACATCAGCTAGATTTTTTGACTCAATTTTTAGCAAATTATGGAAGGTGGAGGTGACATGACAATACAAAATGTGCCAAATAATCAAAAACAAAAACAAAAAACAGAAAGAAATCTCCCTTAAAGCAATAAGAGGGGAGAATGTATAAAAATAAGTCTCCAGTTCACCCCACTGGTAGGCCTGTCTCATGGCCCATTCCCCAATTAAAAGAGTACCTGTGGTGGGTTCAGATATAATAATGCCAGGACTATCATTAAGTGTGACAATAAGCTATCAAGAGCCTTCATTAGTATATCCCTGCTTCTCAGACTATCTTCTTGGCTGCAAACCAACCTCACTCCTTCAGTGAGAAAAATAAATGAAAGAAACAGCAAATAATCATATTAAAAAGAATAATCATGATAATAATAAAGGAAATAAGCACTTTTAAAACATCTACTATATGCCAGGGCACACATGTACTAAGCGCTTTTGTTTTTTATCTTTTAATAAATATTTGATCTCACAAAAACACTGTGGGATTGTGCCTCAGTTTCCTTAACTGTCCTACCTTGGTTTCCCTAAACTGTTCTGCCTCAGTTCCTTGAATTGTTCTGCATCAATCCCCCTGGTTGCAACCCCCCTTCTGACAATTAGGACTGAGATAATTAGGGCTGTAGCTGGCCACTCTGACTTTCCAAAAGATAAAATTCCAGATGTCCTATCTTAGATACCTAATTGGCATCCTCTATTCTAAGTTCAGACTTCCTGGCTCCTAAGTTCTCCTAAGTTATGAAGAATTTATGGTCCTCACCCCCAACACTGAGAGAACTAGATTAATGGTCAGTCCCTGGAAATTCCCACCGCTTACCAATGTTCAGACTCTACCCCCTTGCCTTTGTCTACCTTGATTGTTCAGAGCCATATATATTTCATTGGAATCTACATTCAATGTTGAATGCTTTGAGACTTCAGTCTTGGGACCAAAATGAATCCTTTGGTCCCAGAAAATCTCTCCCTCTCAGAAATCCAAATAAAACATTAAAAACTTTCTATTCTCTATCTTAATTCAGTTTCTCCAGCATTACAATAGCTATTATTATTATGCTCATTTTACAATTAATAAAACTGGGTCAGGAAGAGATTAAATGACTTGCTTAAAAATCACATAACTAGTAAATATTTGAGGCTAGATTTGAACCCAGATCTTCCTGACTCCAAACCTAGTCATCTATCCACTATCCCAGTTACCGCTAATGCTATCTAATGAAATATTACACACAAATTAAGCAATTCTTAAGAAGAAATTTATAACCCTAAAAGATATTAACAAAAGAAAAAAGAGAAAAATGATGAATTGAGTATTCAAACAAAGCAAAGTTACAAATGAATAAGCACAAAGACTGATGTGCTAAATGAAATAGATAAAGATTTAACTATACACATACACAAAACACCTATATGGTGACAAGAAAGGGGAAGAGAGGAGGAGGAAGAGGGAAAAGAGAATTAAAGATTAAATAACCTAACAGAAAACTAAACAATTTTCTCTCCAAAAGAGAAATCATTAAACTCCCAGAGGTGAGGAAAAAAAAAAAAAAATTCTTGTTATAAATGGATTTACAAGTTAATTTTATTAAACTTATTTCTTTAAAAGGTAACTCATAGTATATACATTGCTTAGGAAAATAACGTTTCCTTATCAAAATTCATCGTCATTCATAAAATATATTCCCACTATTTAAACTAGGAAAAGAGTTGGATTTATACAAAAGTATAAGGATACTTGAATATTAAGAAAATTATAAAGATACATCAATTTAATAATAAAAAGTTAAAAATATATGGTCATTTGATAAAATACAGTACTTATTTATGCTTAAAATTTTTTAAGTATTTAAAAGTCCTTATGTGACAAAAAATTTTCTAATGAAAAACTAAGATTTAGCATTATTTAAAACAGAAACTTTTCCAATATGATCAGAGATAAAACAGGGATGCTTATTATCTTTCCACTTCTATCTGATAAGTAAATATAGCAATAAAACAAGAAAAAGGAAATGAACTTATAAATACAGGCAAAATGAGAAAAAATTATAATTTAATGCTCTCAATAAAAAAATTAAGCAAGAAAATAACTAGGAAAGTAGATTACAAAATCAAAAGATATTCTTTAAAAAAAAAAAAAAAGACAGGAAGAAAAAATATATTTAAAATAACAAAATATATTAAATGTCTCTGAGCTAACCTATCACATTACATCCAAGACATATAAATATATGCAGAAACATTTTATAGAAATAAAATAGGTCATAAATATTTTTCACATACTATGAAAAGAAACATTATAGAAAGATTAAAAAACTTAATGAAAAAATTCATAACTAGAGACAAAAAGAAATCATAAAAAGCAGAAAGTGACATCAACTTCAATTAATCAATAAGCATTTATTAAGTACTTATTATGTCCCAAGCACCATGCTAAGTCCTGGGATACAAAAAGAGACAAAAAAGACCAAAAGTCCCTTAAGGAGTTTAAAACCTTTACAAATATACAAAAATACAAAGCAAGGACAAATAAGAAATAATTAACAAAGGGAAGGCACTAGAATTAATAGAGGTTGTGGAAAGCTTCCTGTAGATGGGATTTTAGTTGGCAACTGATAGAAGTCAGAGAGATCAGTAGTTAGAATAAAGGAGGGAGAGCATTCCAGACATAACCAGACATAATACATAGAACTGAGAAATGGAATAATATTTTTGTGGAACAGCCAGGAAGCTATAATCACTGTAGTGAAGAGTATGTGTTAGGAAGTAAGATACAAGAAAACTGGAAAGGCATACATATGTAATTTACTAGCGTTCACATAAATAAAATTATTAAAGATAGAACCTAAAGGGGAAAAACAGAATGGGGAAAATAACTTCTATTACATTTCTATGATAAAAGCTGACATCCACATTAGGAACTGATAGAAATATGACTGAGATCTATTCATCTAATAAAGAAATGTTTAACAGATATGCATAATTTTCAAAAGAAATACAAACTATCAATAATCACCTTCAAAATTCACAATTATTGACAACAGTACTTTATAACTGAGATATGTCAGGATCATAAAGAGGTCTTTATGGACATTACAGGTCATATTGAAGAGGTAAAATAGGCACCAGGAGTGGTAAATAAAATAGATTCAGGAGAACAATAGATTGTAGAAGAATATTATATTAAAATAACATAATAGTGATTCAGTTCATGACGTAAATTATATTATAAGCATCCATCTCATTGCTTTGCTATTTTAGTATGTGAATAGCACACTGAAGTTAGCAAGGAAAGGGGTTTTAACAATTAACAAGGGGAAAGAATTCCCTACTAGAACTCACAATTTAATCAGGAAGTAGCCATTAAAGGGAAGATGTTATGACATGGGAGAGAATGAATACCCTAGGGTTAGTCCTGAATAGGAGTTAGAAAGATCTACACCACTCTTGGATCTTTTATAGGGTAAATTTAAGTGCTGAGATTTGGCAACATAACTTAGCTTTCTAATTGGTGGAGTTTCTAGAGGTCCCCACTAGGAGTGGAACTGTAACAGAAAGTCCACTAGAACAAAATACCCTAATTAAGAACAAAAGGATCACTAAGGCTAAAATGACCCCTTCATTGTCCTTCCCTACTTATCTCAGGGAATATTATAGTCTTATCAGTACTTCTGGGTTTTCGTAGCTAATCAGTTAACTAGGCTAACAAGGACTTCATCAATATGGTCCAACCACCTTATTTTACAGATGATGAAATTGAAGCTCTAAGGAATTAGCAAACTAACAGATGTTTAAAGTTGGAAAAGCTCATTGTTAGGTTAAAAACATCCACATTTACTGCTGGTACTGATGTAAACTGAGATCTTTTTGGGAAAAATGATGCAACCTTTGGGAGGGGCTGGGATACTCCCAAACCCTGGGAAAAATATACCTTTCCCAGACCAGCCTTTCCCAAGTTAAGTGGCTTCATTCAATTGGAGATCTTAGTCTAGTGGTCCTCAAATTTTTTAAATAGGAAGCCAGTTCACTGTCCCTCAGACTGTGGGAGGGCCAGACTATAGTAAAAACAAAAACTGTCTCTGTCTCTGCCCCTCAGCCCATTTGCCATAACTCGGCGGGCCACATAAACATATTCAGTGGCTGCATCTGGCCCAAAGGCCATAGTTTGAGAACCCCTGTCTTAGTCATATCACCCTGCATTGAAACAGATCTTTTGTTTCATTGAAACAGATCTTTTTGCCTGCTCCCTTCAGGAAGTTCCCAGACTCTGGGAAAAGGCCTTCAAATTCCCAGTTAAGTGACTTTATTCAACTGGAGATCTCTGTCTGATTGTCCTTTGTTGATTAGCCCAGACAGCTCCACCCAGGCCAACATTTGCCCATATAATTAGTTGTCTGTTAACATACCTGTGCCCAGTTCTGATTGAGGAGTTTTTGCCCACTAAGAGAGCTTCTTCTTCAACAATAAAATTCCCTTTTCTTGCCACATATTTCGGGTTTGGGAATTCTTTCACGTTGGACCTGTGCTGACCAGAGGGGATTCCCCACCCCAACTCTCAACCACTAGCTTCATCATTTGTACCCCATCAGTACAGCTATGAAATGGAACAACTGTTCTGGAAAATAATTTTAAATTATACAAGAAAAATTTCTAAATATTTCATGTCCTTTAACATGGGTTAGCAAGAAATATTTATCTGTATAAAAATCTTTCATGGTAGCATTATTTTACAACACAAAAAAATGAAGCCAAATATGTGCCCAACAATTATGAATCAGTGGACAAATCTTGGTATAGAGCCTTACTAAGCTCAAAGGAGTAACAAATATGAAAAATGCAGAGAAATATGGAGATCCGTATGGAGAGATGCAAAGCAACGTAAATAGTCAAAAGAAGGCTATAAAACAATGACTATAATCGTGTAAATAAAGTCAATGTGAAAAGATAATAATTTGATTCTGACTAAATCTAACTATCGGTAGTGTCAAATTGAAAGAAAACCTTCTTCACTTGTGTTAATAATAGGTAATAAAAACTCTTTTCTCAAAAAATATATTTTATAATATATAGTATAAATATATACTATAAATATGTTAAATTAAAGGGAGACTGGCCAGGTGTCTTTGGAGGAAATATTTATTGCATCAAATAAAAGTAGCAATTTTAAAAATTCAAACTAGTGCATTTTATCTCGTTTCACTAAATCTACTCCTCTCCATGAAGCGGGTTGGGGTCCCTTTAAGAAACTGTATTTCCTATTGATCTGATTCCTTTCAGATTCCCAGCCCCTCCTGGCTGAGGCATATCCTCCCCAGACAAGTTGTCTTTCCAGGATGCCAGAGCCTTTGATTCAATTACAAATTCTGGTCAAAAAGAATCCCTTTGAATTCCAATAGGAGATCTGGGCTTATCCCAGCCCCCACTGGGTCTGAACCAACTTAGGCTCTTCCAGTACCCACTAGGACACCTATTATAAAAGAGTCAAACTAAAACTTTCTCTTTGCAAAGATTCCAAACATGCCAGCTATGCCATGCTTAATGATGCCAAGGGCCTCTGTCCACTGGAATATTTTTTTCCAGTGCCACCTTCTCTTTACCCTTATCTAGTTCCCTAACCAGACTTTATGCTTCTCTATCAGGATTTCTAATCTTACTTCCAACCCCCATAATAAATCTCTTATCAATCTAAGCTTTGGGGTCTGTAAATTCCTTTAGAGAGAACCTCTGCACTGCCAGAAGGGAGTCCCCAAAACTCCCTATCCTTGCGCTGAATCCCAAGGGGGTGCAGGGGAACCAAAACTCTCCATTTGGTTCCCTGAACCCCAAACCTGCCACTAAACCTTATCATTTAACTCCTTGACCACCAGAAACCCTAATCTCATTTTGGTTCCCTAAATCTAAACCTTATCATTCACAAACTTTTATGAGTGAATTAAGCTTCAGCTACATGGCAGCATGAAAACAGAACTGAACTTGGAATCAGGAAGATTTGAGTTCAAATCTTGCCTAAGGCACTTACTGCCTTGGGCTTCTCGGTATCCTCATTTGTAAACTTGGGATATTGGGTTCCAAAGTCAATGGGCTCCAAAGTTACTACTAAATCCATGATTCTAGTCATTCCCCAAACATGATACTCTACACTCATATATTCACATGAAATACTTCCAAGGCCAAAAGCAAAGTTCCTCTTCATGTCAGCTTCTTGGAATCTTCACATTAAAGACACAGTTCAGGGGCTGTCTCTCCATGAAGAAAATTTTTACCCAATTATCCCCATTCTTACAGTTCTTTCTCTCTTCTGTTCTTAGTCTATTCCTCCTGTTTGCCACAGTTCTCTTTTAATTGTTCTGCCTCAGTTTCCCTAATTGGTCCTGCCTCAGTTTCCCTAATTGTTCTGCCTCAATCCCCTTAGTTTCAAACCCCGCTCTGGTTCATGAAGACTGATATAACTCAGGGCTATTTGCTCTAAGGTTATAAATTGTCAATGTGTAAACTGAGAAAGGGGGACTCCAGACATACTGTCTCTTGCCAGATACTTTCTTAACTCCCAGTTACTAAGAATTTATGGTTCTACCCCCCAACCTGTCAGAGCCAAGTTGATGGTTCCTGCCTGGAGATTCTCTCTCACCAGAGTTTGGACTCCACCCCCCCTCCCTTTGTTTAGTTACTGTGTATAAATATGTCATTGAGAACTCACATTGGCTGCTGGATACTGGCTGGGTGCTGGATTCTTGGAGACGATAGTCTCATTCAGCACTGGAACCAAACCATAGATCCATTTGGTCCTAGTAAATCTTTCCCTTCCAAATAAAATATTAAAAACTCTCTAATTTCTATCTTGCTTCAGTTTCTCCAGAATTACACTCCCTTCCAAATGAATGTATCTTGCGGTTATAGACTATTTCATTTTTATCCTTGTGTACAAGGTTGGACACAAAGCAGCTGCTTAATACACTTTGATGATTTGATGAATTTATTTCTTCATTTAGGTCAGGTAAAATATGTGGTCAGAGAATGATTTTTAAATTAGTAACTAAAATGAAGTCTGAAGATAATCTGTGGTTTTGGTTATTATGCTTATGCCATGTCTATAATAGACAAATATTTATAATTTCTTAAAAGTCTCAATATAGAAAAATAAATTGTTAAATGTTCACAATACACTAACAAAAGCATTAAATTTTCAAGATATATTTTTGTTTAACAGAGATGGATAATTTAAGAGAAACACTAGCATACTTTTATTTCTAATGCTACAGCTTTCTCTCTCTCCTTTTCTCTTAAATATAGAAAACTTAAATCTGGTATATAAGTGTTAGGTTCCTGAACAGATTGAACTAAAGTATAAATGCAACAGACCCAACTATTGGTTAGCAGAGTACCCTCATCCAAACACTATAGCTTTCAAAATGTGGTTCTATTTCTCATCTTCAATCCTATACTCAGAAATTAAAGTACCGCAATGTTTCCCTCCAAATCTTTACTCTTTTGGTTCTCAACTAATACACCTATCTACAATCTGCCTCACAAGTAGGTCAAATGAGTCTAATATTTTAACCCTACATTTTGTAATGTTCATTTATACTTTCATATTCTTTTATTTTGACAGCTGTATCCTTTAATACTTGCTTAGACTCTAATCTGTAAATTACACATTTTTCATAAACTTATCTTTGTCATCCCCTGACAACATCCTCCAAACCTTCCCTGACTGGCTGCTTCTTCCAAACCCAAACACTCAAAGGCAGTCTGACAGCATTTTGCTTGGTGTTGTACTTTCACATGAAGCTGGGATTCACAGTCACTCATGATGCTGCTGTATTCAGCATAAGGAGATAACCTTTAAAGGTTGAAATTAAAATGGCTTTCTTTATCTACAGGGTTTGAATTCACTGTTTTAAGCAGTATCCCTTGCCTAAATAATTCATTATATCATTTTCGATGCTTCTCAAAGCTCAATGAAGAGAACCCTATTCCTTATTAATGTGTATATGAGTTGTTCAAGACAAATTTCAAAATAACAACATATTAAAGCTTATGAATAGTTAGGGGAAAATAGATTGTGATTTATAACGAGACAAATGTTTAGCAGAGAAAAATTCTTTATGCTATAAACAAGAAGGAGACATATGTATATATTACATGTGTATGTAAACACATACCATATACCTTGGAAAAAAACACACAAATGCCAAAATGGACTAAAATGCATAAAGAGTAAGAAGGAAAAGTCAGAAGGAATTTTATAGTGCCAAGAGAGTCAGTTTATAGAATCAAAGAATTAAAAAGAAACTTCATGGGTATAAATAAGTAAAGGAAAAGATACACTCATATAACAGACATTTCCCACCCAATCAAAAATCTCTTCTACAACATCCTTGGATGTTGATCATCTAACAAATAGATCTGGAGCAGCCAAAGAAAATCACAAGAATACATGCTTGTAAGAGATCAGGAAAAGGTAAAAAGTCAATAATAGATCAAATGAGTGATTTATCAGGTCATGAACAAAAAGACAGAAGGAACTTTAAAGATCATCTAATCCAACCCTCTCATTTAAAAACATAGGACCACAAAGGGGAATGGTTATTCAAGTGGTAAAATAATAGAAGCAAAATACTGACTCCAGAATCCAGTGACCATTAAGTACATTGTGATACCTCAAAACAACTACATTTCCCCATAAAAGGAAAACAAACATTTCAAACATCATTAAACTGTCAAGACTATTACATATGCATAGTGTCCACTTAAAATAAAGGTAAAGAGAAGAAAGACTATTAAGTGATTTGGGACAGGAGAGAATAGTGCAAAGATCAAAATATCTGGATGAAATCTCTATGCTAAGAACAATTTATTCTCTTAATTTTCCATAAACATATAAAAGAACACATTGTTATGGATGGCTGCATAGATTACTGTCTATTTAGTAAACTGTGTTTTATATTGCAGGGTTCTGGCACTGAGATAAACCTGTTATGCTAGTAAAACTTGCTGTGTTAATATTCAATATACAGAGAATAAGGTATATTACCTCAGTTTTTAGGGTTTTATGGCTTTGAGCTTGAGGGAATCCATGATGATGAATTCTTCACTCCAGGCATTAGTTTCCATTTCATTGCATGGATTCAAAGGGCTGAGGAATAAAGATTAAGGCAAGGAACAGAATTTGGATGGCCTAGTGAAACTGGAACAGGGTAGAGCCTAGAAAGTATTGATAAAGGGAAATATCTTCAATCAGTGTTCTTTGAGTTTCTTGTTCCCCTGCCTTGCAATATCTTTGTTATTATTCACCTTTGTGAATAATCAATTGTATTGAGTATTTTTTCACAGGAAAGATGCAGGTGGGGTAAGAAGGAAAAGTTAGAGGGAATTTTTTTGGTGCCAAGAGTCCAAGTCAATTTAGAATCAAAGAATTAAGAGTTGAAAAGAAATTTCATGGTCTGAATAAGCAAAGGGAAAGATACACTTATAGAACTTAGTCATCTCTCACTCAATCAGAAATCTCCTCCAAAACATCCTTGGCATATAATCATCTAACTGATAGATTTAGAACAGCCAAATAAAAGCACAGGAGCACATACTTGTAAGGGATCAGGAAAAGGCAAGATATCAATAATAAATTTCAAAAAGTGAGAAAAGACAACTTATGGAGGTCAAAGTAAACAAATAACCCCAAATTTAGGCAAACAGGAAACTGAGTTTAAGACATTGCAAGTCAAAACCTTGAGGCTGAAATCAAGCCAAAGGTTACAACCACGAGTTTCTGAAATGCTTTTTATTTACTTTGTCAAAATAAGCATTACTGGAAAGCAAAGCTAGTTTAGAACCCTCGGCTTACTTGACTAGAGCAAAAGAATATGATTGAGAGGCCTAATAGGACATCAAATGTGGGTATTTCAATACTTATCTTCCTGGAATCTGGGACTAGATCCTTAGAGAATCTTCCAGTCCAACCTGCCCACCCACCGTGGTTCACAACTTCTCAAAACTAGATACTTTTTACATAGTATATCCTGACTCCCTGACATGTGACCATTGTCAAGGTTCCTGTAATCCCTGGGCATCCTATAACTGAATCTCCATTTCCCCTCAGAACTAAAGTCAGAAACATGAAGAAAACTCAATAAAACCATAGATAAGTGCTGAAAGAAATGCTCAAAATAAGTCTTGAAGTAAAGCAATCAATAAGAAAATCTTGTTGACTTTTTTTTAGGAAACAAGCTTGTAGGCATTGGAGCCCCAATAGAGTAGAAGAATCAATAGATCAGGAGTCAAGAGAACTGATATCTAGTCGCCCCAATTAATTGTGTGATCCTAAATAAGCCATGTCTCTTCTTGGGCCTGAGATTTCTCATCCATACATATGAAGGCTGGAAGAGAGGATCTCTAAGTTTTTTGTTTTTGTTTTTGTTTTTTTTTTTTTCCTGTTACTTCCTATGAGTAAGCATTCACTGTTGATTTTTCATTTGGAAGATATTTTGTTTTTTAAAAGTCTGATGGTTTTAATTTAAGGAAAATTAACATGATTTTATAACAATTAATGAAAAAAAAACATTAATAATGCCAATTCTTTAGCACAAAAATATCACCAGCCATTGTTAAATTTATTTTGAATTCTTAGAGTAACAATTATTGGCCATTAGAAAGTTGCTTGTTTGTGAATGTTATTAGTAGAAACAATGTAATTACAACAGAGGGAAAATTTTGTATTTTCAAAAAAAAATGTACTGTCAAATTTAAAAGTTCTCTTATAGATTGTCAAATTTGAGTGTAGATTGGACATCTTCGAGAAAAAAGGGTATCACATACATTCTCATGGTTTAGACTCATCTGATTTCCCAAGCAAAAGGAAGTCTAGAGAGAGGAAAAAGTCAAGGAGACTGATGAGAAAAAAATAGAATTCTTATACTTAGTATATTAAGCCCACCAGCTCATGTAGTTGCAACATACATACATACATACTGAAATGGACAGACACTGTCCTCTGTCCTGTACTCCTGAGACTGAGAATGTTACCCCTATTTGAACTCTGCCTGAAGTCAGAACTATGTTGCCAGCTCTTCACTCCCTAAAGCAGGTGTGTACTGTGCTGTTGTCTCCAGAAACTGCCGATCGCTCTCTGGGAGGAGATCTGCTGTCTCAACTCAAATCTCTGGGACAGATTCTTCTTCCTGTAGAGAGCCCTTGTCTCCAGACAGTTGCCACCAACTCTGGTCCAGAGTACTGACTTCTTCTTCCTCCGGAGAGCCGCCTCAAGTCTGGCCCAGAAAAGACTCTCCATCTCTGGAGTGCCACCCTCTTTTCTCCTCCCAGAGAATGGGCGGGGGATAACGCAAGGGCTTCTAAGAAAAATTACTTCAACCAATGAACTTGCTCCTCCTAAACATGCAAGCTCCTCCCCAGGAGTTCACAAGTAAAACTCCCAGGAAAGGCCGGAACTAGAGAATTGTTAAGACTTAGCACTTAGTAAGAACTTATCATCTCATTATCTCATTAGCACTTAGTAAGAACCTAACTTAATAGGTGGTATCTCCTGTTTCCAATTACAGCCACATATGGCCCCCAGATGTACTGCTCTAACTTTATCAATAACCAAACCTTGTTAACCTTTGCCACCTGTCTGAGAATGGAATTTTAGTGTGATAAATGTTTCATAACATTCTTGTGGTTTTCTCCTATAAATATGTATCCCTGAAACTGTACAGGGCTGATTCCCCAGTCTTGTATTAGGGCAACTCAAGTTGCTGGCCAGCAATAAACATTCTAAACTACATTATTTTGGCTGTCCCTTTCCCTGGAGGTCAAAGAGGGTTACCATCTCTAGAGGGTGGCCACCAAGAAGATGTTCCTTGGCCCCTGTTTTGTGATTTTAGAGAAAAGTTTGGATCCGCTCCTATAAATGATGCTCTTGGACTCAATTAAAGTGAAAGTAAAAAAAAAAATTTTTTTGGAGGCTGGGGTTAAGTGACTTGCCCAGGGTCACACAGCTAGGAAGTGTCTGAGGCCGGATTTGAACTTGGGTCCTCCTGAATTCAGGGCTGGTGCTCTATCCACTGTGCCACCTAGCTGCCCCAAAGTGAAAGTAAAATTTAATTATACAATGCACAGAATACATAAAAGACAAAGCAGAGAAGGGAAGAGAATACATCACCAATTCGAAGAAGCACCAACACTAGATCAAAAGGAAGAATGTGGGAGAAGGCAGGGCTCCAACTGCCGAATCATCCCATGTACTACCATCTTCATGGGTGAAACTCCGAATAGAAAATGCATTACCCACTTTTTAAAGGGATTGGAACAAAGAAGGTTTTGAGCCAAGTAAAGACATCATATAAGTAATGTACCAACAAGGGCTCCAGATGGTTATAGTCAAGTGTTGTTTTGACAAGGGGGCCAGTCCTTATCAACAGCAACTGTTCCAAGGAGTGGCGAGTTCCCTGAATCACATATTTGGAGCCAAAACACAGGTGGTACGTTCCCATCTTATAGGCTAAAAAATGGTCAAGTTCTCATGGGAAAAGGTGCTAAAACAAATGTTGTTATGGGTTAAGGAACGGTCAGGTTCCCATGAAGAAAGTTATATCTTACATTAATTGGGTTTGGATGGTTCAAATGGAAATCAAGTTATTAGGCTCACGTGGAAAGAGTCATGTTCTTTCAATGATTTGAAATGAACTTACTAATAATATAGAAATTTCTGATTCAGCCCCTGACCTTGGTAACCTCCTGCAGACCAGGAGAGTGAGACCTAAATTGATTCGATTTTGCTTCGAGTGTTCTGGAAACTAGTTCAATTTTGGGTGAGTACTCTGGGATAATCGTAAGTGGCTATGCTGGACACAGCATCAATCATCCCCACTGGCCTCCATGGGATGCTGTTGGAGTGCCCTGGTTAGATTGTCTGTCTTTTATGTTCCAGAATTGTTTTTCTACTGTCTCTTTGTGTTTAAATATACTTGTGTCTAAAATGGGAAATTTTGAGTCCAGGGCTCTCCAAGAAGAAGGACCCCTGAAGTATTTCTTGAAAAACTTTAAAGAATTTCAGAAAAATGCTAATGATTATGGCTATAAAGTTATTATCAAGGGGAAACTAATTGAGAATTGTCAAAGTGGCCTACTGTGGAAACCAGGTGGCCACCAGAGGGAACCTTTAATCCCCAACTAATTGAAAAAAATGAAACAAAGTTAGCGATCCTGGAAGGGCAGATCAGATCTCAAATATATTCTTGTCTAATTAGATGGGGTCCCTCTGAAAGCTCTAGTTGATAATACTTCCTCAGAGATCCCCACAAAGACTGAATTTGCTTATGATTTTAAACTTTTTAACTTGTTATACTAATTTGTAAGTAAATGGAACAAGAAAAAAAAAAGCAGCTTGCTTTAGTTAGAGAAGAGGGGAAAAGCAATAAAATTCAAGCTTAGCCTCCTAAAGGGCAAAAATAAAACCTTATTGATTGAAGCCACCTGGGGAAAAGAAGTTTATGCTAATTTCTTTGAAACTCAGGCAGGAGAAAACATTTGATTAGGAATTTTAGGATGATTCTGAAATTGTGGGAAATAATTTTATTATTGCCTGTGCATGCCAGATTTGTTATTTTGAGTATAAGATCTTAAAGCATTTGTTTGAATACTGAAACATCTGATACTGAAGAGGAAACTTTTAAAGTTATATTTGATTTGGTTCAATTTAACTTGCCTGAAACAGGTCACATGCCTCTAATTAGGTAAAGTATGTTGCCTTCTCATGCTTTAAATCCAGCTCTGCTAGATATGTGGGTATTATAGAATTATTTAGCTATTCACTGTATTGGGAATCTTAAAAGTTTTGAAAGAAAAGGACAGGAGAATGAAAGTGATTTAAGAAAGGAGAGAAAAAGTATTGGGAATGTATTTACATGTTGAAAAAAAAGTTGGGTGAGGGAGGGAGATACTGGATCTTTTGTCTTCAAAGGTAAAGATTCAACTCACCCTCCCCCCCCCAACTGCTTCTGCTACTTTAGCATTGAAGCACCTAGTTAGAAAGGTTGTTAGAATTTGTTTAAAGTATGTAGCTTAGAGAAAGAGAAGAGTTAAGTAGGAAGAGGCAAGTTTTTAATGGAAGGACTTCTGTGTGGGGAAATTTGAGTGGGGAACAGGAGGGAATCTTTTGTGCAGATTTAGCTCCCCTTCCCTTCCCTTTCCTTTCCTATCCCCCACCCCCACTAAGTGTGTTCAAGTTGTGGCCACTTGGACGTCTGCTGAAAAGGGCAATCTGTGATTTTAAAAGGATAGGCCTACTTTTAAGTTACTTGACTTGTTTGTTTCTTTGGATACATAATGGTTTCCTTGTTTAAGGAATAGGGTCATAAATGTGATCTATAATTTGGTAGGGTTATTTCTAAAAATTTAATTGATTTTATTTAGAATCTTTCTTTATGTGGAATTGGATATTCTGTATAAGTTTTAATTGATTATACTGATTATATCCTGAGGTTATGCTCATCATTTCAAAGGTCTCTGAACATAATAGTTTTTCCTCTGTCCTTTTGAAAATGCTATGGACAATATACAATTTGGAATTTTTCTATGAATTTTTATGAATTGGGTATTTTAAAGCAAAACGATTTGTATAATGTTCAACTTATGAAATTGTCTACTTAGATATGAAAGATAAGTTGTGAATTTACTGGGATAAATTGTTTACTGTTATCAATGTAAGATCATGGTAAATACCTGTTTGGGATTTATCTGAAATTTTGGTTAATGGGATGTTATTGGAGGTAAATTTTCTTGGGTTTGTAGTTAATATTATTTGAAAGTTCTAAAGCTCCATTGGGACAATTACTGGTGTAAAACTGAGTCAAGGTTATTTAGTCCTTTATGTCCTGAAGGATCAGTTTTTAAATTATTATTTTTTTAATTTTTTTATTTTTTTAATTTTTTTATTTTTTAAATTATTATAGTCATATCCCTGCATTTTTTTCCTCCTGTTTCTAATCAGAGCCAACAGTCAAAAGGAATTGTTAATTCAATTCAATTATGTCATAACTTGCTATTTCCAATCTGGTTATATGTAATCATTATATCCAAATACTTATGAAAATAAGTATTTAGGCTGGTCATCCGTCTGTTACTGGATATTGTGTCTGTGGATATTCAGGTTTTTAAAGGTTTCTAACTAATGAGAGGACAATTAGCATAGTGGTCTGTGAAAACTAATTGTTTTTATTAGGACTATAACCTTTTGTCTGTCCTATGAAGCAAACTTGTTCCTTCACATAAGAGCTGCTGGGCCTCTTCACATTTTGCAGCAATCTCGTGAACCACGTCTTTCTATCTCAGACTATTCTAACCTTTATTGTTAGAATTGTTTTTTGTTCTAGAATTTTGGTTAAATTACAGCTATATTGATCTGCTTCTGGATCAGCCTATTGATGGATTTCAGCACACCATACTCATCCCCCTGCTTGGACTGAGAGTCTGTTCTTCACCCATTCTCAGCATGTAGTTTTTAAATGAGAGATCATAGCCCCTTCTCCTAGTGTACTCTGGACTGATATGGGGAATTTGGGAATGTTTGATGAATGACTGTTAAACCCTGACTGGGTCATCTATTACTTTAAGATTAAGGATGCAACTATATTACTGTGTGTTTACTATTTGGGATGGAAATTGTTACAATTGTGTAACTATATGGGAATTTTAATTCAGTCTTGGGATTTATATGTGTGATGGTTATTTGACAATTTATTGGCTTTTCTTTGGATAATTCCAATTGCTTCAAAAAAAAAAAAAAAAGGAGGAAGAGATAGAAAATTGGAGAAATATGGATTTTTCTTAAAAACACCTGAAAGAATGGGAACCCCTAGTTTCCTGTTCACTTTGCCCTAGGCACTTCTGCCCCAAACCCTATCTCACTAGTTCAGATTGAATTGGAAGTCCTTTAAGCAGTCCTTTTTTGTTTTTACTCCTTGCTCATACCTTCTGAGATGTGGCTGCTGGTTGTGCTTTAATTTTGAAACCCCTTATTCCGTTAGAATTGCCCTGGCAGACTCAGTTTTGGGGACTATTGTTTTAGAAACAACCAAAAATCAGGCACTTTGGGACTTGGCAGTCACCAGTCCTGTAATGCCAGTTTCTTAATTAGGATTTCAGCATTCTCAAAGGACTTTGCAGTTTGATATCAGGCCTCTAAAGTTGGGGGTTTACTTGCCTTGATGGTCTAACTTGCATACTCTGATAACTCTCTCAGAAATCTGGATCCTTCCGGTATCCTAGTAGCAGCCTTGTTTGTTCCTCTGGGTGGGGAAGGTGTAACAACTCTTAAGCCTCACCTTTCTCCCCTAGAGTCTCTGATAACCCATGGGGTTGCCCCTCCTAAAACGTCTTGAGCACTACTGCTGCTCTATAAGCAGAGGCTGAGTTAAATGCACAAATGACTGTAGACCACTTAACTCGCAGTGAATTATCCATCTCAAACTGGATTCTCTGGCTGAGATGGTGCTCCAACTGCAGAGGACCTGACATGTGCAACAGGAAGCCTTTGTACTGCTGTTAACTCTGGGGTTAGACTTATCCTTGCCATAAATCCTTGCATTTTTCTAGTTTTATTTTAGTTTGTTTGCCTCAAATAAGGTTGGTCAAAATTATGGTGCTGAGACCTTCCAAGTATCTAGAGGAAGGTAATTCAATGATTTGAATATTTAGAAGAGAGTGTGGAATGTTGTGCTACAATTCCCTTTTATTGTTCTGACTCAGTTTCCCTGAACTGTTCTGCCTCAATCCCCCTGCTTGCAAACCCCCTTTCTGCTACTTTAACACTGAGATAATTAGGGCTCTGGAGAAGATAATTAAGGTTGTGGAGATCTGACATTCCAGAAGATAAAACTCCAAATGACCTATCTCATTCATACTCAAGTGATATCTCTAAGTCCCAGATTTCCTAGCTCTAGTTGGATACCTCATTAACTCCCAGTCAAAAAGAGGCTTTTAAACTCACTTTCAGGCAGCCTCTGGAAGTGGTGGCTGAACATCATTTAGACCAACTCCTTCATTCTCTCCTGTAATGCTGGATTTCTAATTCCTGCCTCACCCACTATCAAGTTCTGTTGCTTGATAAAACCAGAGTTACATTTGCTCCTCCAAATTCCCTGAATCCTGCCACCCTCTTCGCCTCTGACCTGCCTGAAATTCCCTACACTTCTCGCCCAGACTTGTGAGACACCCCACTCCTGCAGTTGGACTTAACTCTGTTCACAGAAGGGAGTAGCATGGTCATTGATGGACAGCACTAGACTAATGCCGCAGTGGTCTCTTTGTCTGCCACTCTATGGACAGAAAACCTCCCGCCTGGCACCTCAGCACAGCGAGCTAAGCTCATTGCTCTGACCAAAGCCTTATAGCTGGCAGAGGGTAAGAGAATAAATATTTATACCGACAGCCAATACGCCTTTGCAACTGTCCACATATACAGCTACGTTTACAACAGCGTAGTCTGCTCACTGTTGAAAGCAAAAAGTCAGGAAAAAGGAGTACATCCAAACACTCCTAGATTCTGCTTGGTGCCCCAGAGAGGTGGCTATCACCCATGTTCCAACCCACAAGACCGGGAACAACACAGTGACTTGTAGAAATGCTGCTGCTGCTGAGGCCTCCAAAGGTGCAACCAAGCAAATGGGTGAGCTCCCTGACGTGATGGACACCTGTCCCAGATATCCTACGTACGGACCTCAAGATCCTCCTGTCCCAGCTAATGGCCAGTGCTGGGCACCTCAGATGGACATGCGATTCCTCCAAAAGCCTTGGGCTATCCCTTCATTTCGAAGATGCATTCTCTAACTCACTTAGGAGGGACTCACTTATATGATCTCCTTGCCTGTTTCTTTTTTTTTGCCTCAAATGAAATCCCTCACTGAGACCTGTGCCAAGGTGAACCCTACCCATCCCCCCACTGTGCCTACTCTGCACCTCAGAAGACTCACGCCTGGTGAACGCTGGGAAGTCAATTTCATGGATATGGAAACCCAGATTCAAGGAAATTGTTTTCTTTTAGGTTTCATTGACACCTTCTCTGGTTGGCTCAAAGCTTTTCCCGTCAAGTTGGACGTAACTAAGAAACTTGTGAATGCAATTATCTCCTAGTTCAGCCTCCTTTTCTCCCTCAGTCTGACAATGGCCTGGCTTTTGTTTCTAATGTTGTTCAGTCCCTGGCACAGGCCCTTGGGTTCAAGTGTCGCCTTCACTGTGCCTATGGACCACAGAGTTCGGGTCAGATAGAAGGAATAAACAGGACTCTTCAGGAGCACATTTCTGAGCTCCAGTTGGGAACTGGCGAGACCTGGGTAGGACTCCTTCCCTTTGCCCTCTTTAGGGCCAGGTATACTCCAAATCCTTCTGTTCTCTTCCTCTCACCTTTTGAAATCCTATTTAGTGTTTTACCTACTATCCTTCCCCGCATGGGGCAGCATGGCTCTTATGATGTTACTAATGATTCCCTTTTCAAGTCCCTACAGGCTCTCCAGGACACCCAGGCAGCAGTGAGAACTCTCTATCATGGTTCTGCCCAGTCTCCCCCGTCCCAGCCTGCTGGACCAGGCCTCCAATCAGGTGATTGGATCCTGGCCAGAAAATGGGAACCACTACCTGATCTAAGGTGACAGCCAGTTGTTAGCTCTGGGTTCCCAGGTAGGCCAGGACATAAAGGACCTAGAAAATCAGGTCCTTTATCAAATATCCTTCCTGGAAAACTCCTTAAACTCCTTAGCAGAGGTAGTCCTACAAAATTGCCGCACCTTGGATTTGCTCTATCTTAAATAAGGAGGACTATGTACGGCTCTTGGAAAAGCTTGCTGTTTTTATGCTAACAACTTGGGGGTGGTAAGGAAGTCCCTAGCTACAGTCAGAAGATGCACCGAGGAGCAGGAGACTGCCCAACAACAATCAGTGTCCTGGTATCAGTCACTTTTTAACTAGTCCACTTGGATATGACCTCCCTTCTAAACCTTCCTGATAGGCCCCTTACTCTATTTCTGCTAGCTCTACTAATTGCCCCTTGTTTGATTAACTGTTTAACCATATAAATCAGGAAAAGAATCCAGGCAGTTAAGTTGTTTGTTGCCAGGATTGCTTACTCCCCCTGGCCTCTGGCGAGTTCAGCTTCTAAACAGTCACAAGTAAAAGGGGAGAGTGAATTGGATGGACACTGTCCCCTGTCCTGCACTCTTGAGACCATGAAAACATTATTCCAGTTTCAGCTCTGTCTGCAGTCAGAACTATGTTGCCAGCTCTTCACTCCCTAATACAGGTGGTATCTCCTGTTTCCAATTACAGCCACATATGGCCCCCAGATGTACCACTCTAACCTCATAATAACCAAAGACCTTGACAACTTGACAAGCATAAAACTTAAAGAAATATTGTTTCCTTGTTAACCTTTGCCACCTATCTGAGAATGGAATTTTAGTGTGATAAATGTTTTCAGAACATTCTTGTGGTTTTCTCCTATAAATATGTGTTCCTGAAACTGCTCAGGGCTGACTCCCCTAGTCTTGTACTAGGGCGACTCAGTTGCTGGCCAGCAATAAATGCTCTTAAATTTACATTATTTTGGCTCTCCTGTATTTTCTCTCACCCAGGTATTTCAATACATATACACAGGGTCACATAACACTTGTTCATCACAAGAATAAAAGCTGTAAAAATGACAAAGAAAAGAAAACTGTGATTTTTCTCTGCAAGTCCAAGACACAAAAATACACAGGGAACTTAATGCTTCCTAACTGTGTGACCCTAGGCAAGTCATTTAATCCCAATTGCCTCAACAACAACAAAAAACACACAGAGAAAGAAGGTGCTTATAAACTAGAAAGGAAGTAAGATAAATGGCTCAAAAGTATCAATGGATTTTATAAATGCATCATCAAAGTCCCTCAAAAGATACCCAGACAACATTGTTTACATGCTACAGAAACATCTTTAGGAGAAACAAGGAAGCAGTTTAGAAATGTCAGTGGAAATTTTAAACAAAACCATATAAATATTCTATTGTAACAGACCTTTGGGATCTAAGAAACAGACAGAGGCAGTTCATGCTCACAGAGAGCTTATCTAATTATAATATATTGCTGTCAATACAACATATACAATAAAAGATACATGCTAACTTGTGATATAGACACTAAATCCAGAATAACAAAAACTAAGGTATCTTTAAACATATCAATCACAATAACCAGATCCTTACCTGTTGAATTCATGACTTATTACACTTTCTTTAGTCCTCAAGTACTACATTTTCTATCTTCATGTCATAGTTCCTGTGTTTGAGAGATGGGACTAGTCTAAACAGATTTCTTATATCACTTAACCTCTTTTTGTTTCAGTTTCCTCAACTATAAAATGGGGATAATAGCCCCTATGTCTGGGGAGTGTTATCAGGATCAAATGAAATAATATTTGTAAAGTTTTTAGCACAGTGCCTGACACATAGTCGGTGCTGGGTAAAAGCTAACTGCTATAATCATCAATGAGAAATAGGTTTTTTTTCATTGGAGGAAAAAAATGTCAGAAACCAGAGAAAACTCAATTCTCTTCTTCTGAAATTTTGCAAACAATGGTAGATCTAGATGAGAAGAATTTTTTAGTTATCCTTTTACTTATAATATCCACAATCCAAAATAGAGGAAAATGGATCTCTTAGTCAGCCAGCATAAAAGGAATTATATTCTTTGGAATCATTATGTGTACTTGGTTTAAAAGAAAAAGAAAGGGTTTTTGGGTTTTTTTTTGGAGAATATTTGGGTTGAATAAACAAAAAAAAAAAAAAAAAAAAAGATTAGAGGAAGAGGTCAAAGGGCAAGGAAACTAGAGACAGAATGACAATGAGAAAAATCTTGCAGAAATACCTTGATTGTAAAGAACTTCTATGATGAACATCTTAGGCAACTGAAAATTTAGAGTTTAAAAAAATTATCTTATTTTCTTCATATTATTCTTATTATTTTAGAAATGGTAAATTTCCTTAGGTGATTCTCAATTCACTTAAAAGCATATTCTAGAGTTGCCCAGCCAAAAGGTAAGACTATAAACCTTTCCAATTTTTGTTTACCAATTTATGAATAGAACATTAGGCTAAATGTTCTATTCATAAACCAAGTACTCTGAAAGGAATAGCTCCTTCTATGAGGATATGTATGCACACACCTTTCAAGATTTTCTGTATTCATCTACTCTAGAAAGTAGAGAGGTCAGTGCAAAAGAACATTTTTTTTTTTATTCTACAGACTCAAGAACAAGTTACCCCAAAGCCATACTCTCAAAATACACCAAACATTTCCTTTTTCTAACAATGCAATAGGCTATTAAAAGCTCTTCTGAACCTATCCATCAAGATGGACACAGATATCAGAAAAGAATGTAAATGACTGAAACTCTGAGTTGATGCACTGGGGTCAACCAAGCACTTATGGCTAATTACCTATTGGACAATGCTCTATTGGCATATGCTTGGAAAATGGTTCTTCCCACTATTCTGTGCAGGTTCGATCTTTTGGTGTATACAGAGAATTGTGGGAGGGATTAGGGGGTGGAGTAAAATAAGCCAGAGTCACTTTGGTGGTAGACAAGGTGAAAGAAGGTCTTGGAGATCCTGCGTCCATCCCTTTCACTTCTACCCCTAAAGACCAAGAATAAAGACCAAGAACTTTTGCTTATCCTGACTCCTGCTGATTCTAAGGCATCCAGGGTGCTAACTCGGTCTTCACAAGAAGTTAAAAAAAATGTACTTCTTGGATATCTACAACATAAAGAAGATCCAACTCACTTCCAGTTGATCAATGATGGACAGAAACAACTACACCCAGAGAAGGAACACTGGGAAGTGAATGTGTTAGAACTACTGCCTATCTACCCAGGTTACTTATACCTTTGGAATCTAATACTTAATTTGCAATAAGAAAATGGTATTTACACACATATATTGTATCTAGGTTATATTATAACATATGTAAAATGTATGGGATTGCCTGTCATTAAGGGGAAGGAGTAGAGAGAGGGAGGGGATAATTTGGAAAAATGAATACAAGGGATAATGTTATAAAAAAAAATTACTCATGCATAATATCAAAAAATAATAAATAATAAAAAAATTTTGATACACTAAAAAAAATGTACTTCTTTCCTATATTCAGAAAGCATGATTGAATTAAATAATTCTTCTCCATGAAGGGATTTACAAATAAGATTTTCTTTTAAGTTAACTAGTACAATATCTATTCTCCAAAGATGATATCTACTTAGTAACCAACCACTTGCCACCATGGAAAAAAAAAAAAACCACAAAACCAAACAATTTTTAGATAAAGAATATTAAGAAAGATAGACTGTGGAGTTTCATAACCACATTACAGAGAACAGGCATACACTATAGGATTGCAATCAATCTATCAGCTCATCTTTTCTACTGAGATTTCTTAATCGATAATCACTGACCTCTTCTGTTTACATGCCTTAGACTATCTTCTAGCAGTGTGAAATAATGTCCTATTAGATTTCAAATTTAATTCTTCATCCTGAAAATCAGGGCAGAAAGAAGTAAAGGCAGGATTAAATTTCAATGGTAAACCAAAAATCAGACTAGTATTCCAAATGAGAGACTTGTCAGATGACTGAGAATGTCCTGTCCATCCTCTGAACAGACAGCACTAGAGATACACATGACCATATTCTCTGTGGGGTTTTCCTATATGGTTAAATCTCCATCCAAAGTTCTTGTTCAAATTTCATTTTAGAGATAACTTATTTCATGAAAATTATCAAAGAATCCTTAATGAGATAACTTATGAAAATTCCATGATACTAAATGTTCCTAGGGCAACTTAGCATAGACTTTACCATCTGATTAAGCATTATATACATATATGTACATATATGTATTGGTGAACAAAATACATCAGAGTTTTGACACCTTCAATGCAGATCCTTGTGTGTGTGTGTGTGTGTGTGTGTGTGTGTAGAAAGAAGTGTGACCCCCATCCAAAAATGACAACTCAGAGATTTGAGGTTTTAGATTAGAAGTTTTAGAATTAGAATCTTACTATTCTAATTGGTCTGTTCCCAAGTGCTCAAAGAAAGAAGGCCAATTTTACAGAGGCTAATCATGATTTAAATAGTCAAGAAATAAAAATAACAAATTATTAGCCCACCCATCTCCTGTTAGTCATCCCAAAATCATTGGCAAACTCGATCTTTATTCCTTTATTTGTCTTTGGAATACAGATAGGTTTTTGTGGTACTAGGTCTTGGTTAAGCAATAAATGTTTCCAAAAGGGTCTGTTCTGCTTCAAAGGCTAATAATCAATTAAGCCAGAGGGGTTAAAGGTTTCTAAAATAACTAAGGAGATTTGGTTTACCTTTTCTCAATCAACAAATAGAGACAGCCAGTTTGGAAACTTCTCTAATATCTCCAGGCCAGGTGGTTCTCTAAGCAGTTATGTCTTAAATGTTTTCTGCTGGAAGAGCACAGAGCCTAATGATTACACAGGCCCTTGGTGCTGAGTCTTATTATTCTGAAAAGTCTTGTTTCCTGTTCACCCATGGTTAAAGTGTTACAAAGTCAATATGCTTGACTTATTACAAATGTTTGCTCAAGCTTAGCTAGTCACAATACTTAAACTATTTTAAGTTCTTCATCATGATACTTATAGAATTTCATTTTCCAAACTCATCAATTCACTTCATATATTAAAATCTAAATGGTAGGTTTAATCTACCTTAGTTAATGATTCTTATGAGAAACCACACTTATTCCTTACATTTTTGATACATAAAAGATAGACTAAAAACAGGAAACCAAAGAGGAGTCAGTCTCTCTAAGTGATTCTCTAACAATTTTTCTTCAGGTTAGTGAAAAGGGATGATGAGGTCCTTGGTACTTGATAGCTAAGTAGGTCATAGGGAGGAGGATTATCAAGAAAGGACCAAATTAATTCCTAAGGCAAGGTGGGAGGAGCACTGACAGAATAATATCCTTGTGTGGGCCTTATTCTTGTCCTTAAGTGGGCCTTTGTTGAATTCAGGACATTCTTTGTATTGACCAAATTGCCAACATCCCACAGTCACTCATCCAATTAGAAGGCCAAGTTAGGATGTCAACCCTGAAGTTATTTTTCTCCTATAGCAGAAGCTACTATAGCCCTACTTCTTCACTAACTTCTAGAAGAACTGAGCCCATTTTATGGCATTACTAGTTCATTAGGAATTTAGGCATTTTCCCCTTTGTTAACAGCAAGTTCTGCTAGGAAACTTAGCCTGAGCCTTTCTCTTTGTTAACTGCTAACTCCTTTTTAGAGTTAACCCACTTACTAAATGGTTAGTCACATTAAACATCATGATGGTTAATTCCATTTAGGAATTAGCCAGCTTACTAAACATCACAATGACTAGTTCATTAGGAACTTAACCTGCCTTAGTAGTCTCCCTTGCTATGGCATGTTTCTCCTTAGTTCCACTAGGAAATTCCTCTTATTAATAGCTAAAATTCTCTTTTGGAATATAACCAGTGGAATATAAGCAGTGTAATAAAATCTTTGCCTCTTGATTTGAAGATGATCTAAGCCTACAAATTCTTTTGAGACATCACTCAACAGCCAGAAATTCCAATATGGTTTTGGAGGTCCAACTCCCACAGAGTCCTGGGGTTCATTGCTACTGGATCCTCATCAGGGAGTCTAGAAAATACTACTTTGGAAGCATTCTGATACTGAATCAAACTGAAGGTTGAAGACCAACTTCCACGAAGGGTTTCTGATTCCTTGTAATAATCAAACAGTAACAAATCAACGAAGATCTATGTGCAAGAATAGGCTTAGAACAAAGAGGTAAATATTATTAATGACAAATATGAAATTGAATCAAACTAATTATTTTCAACTTCCTTAAAGCAACACAATCAAATATACCTAAGTGCTTCTAGGATCCATGATTTCACTGTTTCTACCAGTTCAAATTGTAACTCTTACACACCCAACTCACTATGGCTTTAAAAAAATCATTATTGGGTAGCTAACAGTCTGATGATATATATCTGCAAAATGATCTAGCAGGCTGCATGGCAGAGTGGAAAAAAAAGGTGGATTTGAAGTCAAAGGGGGCTAGTTTAAATCTTAAAGAGAATTGAACCAGATGACCTTTATATCTAAATTGTCATGATCCAAGAAGGACACCTCACTCAAAATTCTCCTAGGTAGAGAGGAATAATGCAAGATTAAACTTTATTGATGGGACCCTTGTTATTTATCTTTTATTCTCCAAGAGGATCAATGACATCATAAGGGTAATGTCTTGACTTGCAGGTGAACTGGATTTGAGTGAAACAGAACTGCACAGAGACCTCACTCTCTCCTCAAGAGTAATTGAAGTCCTGTGGAAAGATAAAAGTCAAGATTACTGGTGATGGCCCATTAATGTGGCCATTAAGGAGTTATGGTAATCTCTATTATTATAAGATATACATAGGATTTTATTTTAATTTAAATACTTGGAGAGCTGGCAGAGATTGAGAATAAGATTTCATCTTACATAGGGAATTTTCATGTGGCAATTCCCTTCAGTAATGTATATTAATAATTATATTGTAATTTATAATGTTAAAAAGATGTGAAATTTAGTATGATAATATTGTTCAAGTTTAGCTGTTCATAGTTATGTTTTTATTTTTTAAATAAAGTGTAAAAAAATTCAAGGTCATAAAGAATGTCAGCCAAATGTCTTTGATCTTAGATGACTGAACTCTTTTACCTCCTACTCCTACCTCTGAAATCCTTTTGCATTTGCTTATCTATGTACATGCTTTCTCCAGGAAAATATAAGCTTACTGAGGATAAGACTATTTTCATTTTTGTCTTTTTATCCACAGCAATGAGGATAGTGCCTGGTAAACACTAAAAGTGTTAGTAAAGAATTTTTTTAACTTTTATTGAATTGCTGATCATGTATTCCTGTCCTCTAGTGACAACATCCTTAAGTGGCAGATTGTTTACTTGAATTGTATATGTGTGTTTATTTGTGTGTGTATATATTTTTAAAGATTGACTACAAACTGTATTCCTGTGCTTAGCACAATGCCTGACTGACACGTAGTATGCAATTAATAATTTCTTGTTTATTTGACCTGAGAAAATTTGACCTAATAAAGCTTTATCTTCCCATTTGGTACTCCATGTGGTGAACTAGATTTACCTGCAAAGTAGTGTAATAATCATAAATTAAAGGTAAATAATTCCTGTTCATGCCTTTGTTAAGAGAGAATTACAACTAAACTAGATATTAGTTTTATCAACACCCACACTAACAATGAATCATTTCTGTATATAAAAGTGTGGTCTCAGTGACAAGCAAGAGAAAAGTCCGTTTCCTTAAGTAATCTATCAATAATAAAGTATTTATTAGGCATCTCTAATAAAAAGGTTTGCCAAAGCTATCAGTGATCCATAAATTTAACTCTCTATTGATGTTAGTTTCTCTCTTTGGAATCTCAAAATAGTTCCAGTTACTGCCAATTTACTTCTAGGGCTGCCATTGAAGTTTGAGTTCATCAGAAAAAAAAAAAAAAAAAAAAAAAAAAAAAAGGCAATAGAAGTAGTTTCTCACTGGAATCTACTCTGTTCAAGATCATTATATATTTAAATTAATAATGTGTGTGTGTGTATGTATACTTTTTTTTTTTTTTTTTTTTGCTGAGGCAATTGGGATTAAGTGACTTGCCCAGGGTCATACAACTACGAAATGTTGTGTCAATAATATATTTATAATGATGATGTCATAACAGACAGATTAAAAACCTGTTACTACTATATAGTTGGTAAAGGTATTTACTATAGGAGATAAAAGATTTCTATAACACATCTAAATACAAGCAGCTTTGTGGATGTTTATTAAAATCATCAAAAAAGCCTAATATACTGCATTGAAATAAACATAGGCTCCTAATATTCCTTTTAGGCTAAAAATTTCTTTAACCTGTTCAAACATGCAGAGAAACAAATATGCAAATTTATATCAGAAAAAAGCAAATGAAAAAGTCAGGTTTTTTAAAAAGCCTATTTCCATTAGTTTTTTGCTGAATACATGATGCTAGCAATTCCATATGAATAGTCATCTTTATAAACAGTAACCCATTCATCCTACTATGTATAGATAAATTTCCTGAATAAAAAAAGGAAAATTATGTTTATAAGTTTCCTAGATTTAGCCTTATAGATTTCTTTTTTTTGTTGATGACAACATCTTTCTTTCTAGTCCTTGGAATTGGGCTGATACAGAGATCCTCCAGAGAACTAGTCCGGACACAACCGTCCAGGAGCTTATTACCCTTCAAGTGTTTTATTATAATAGCCTCTTTCACCCTGTGTTAATCCATCCTTCATACAGCTACAAAAATAGTCTTTATAACAGTTAGATCTATCTGTTACTTTTCTACTTTAAAATTCTGTGGGTTTTTTTTTTCATTATGAATAAAAAATAAAATAACCTATTTTTACATTTAAGGACATTAGCAATCTGGCTTCAATCTACGATTACTATCTCCATCTTATTATGAATTATTTCCTTTTCATTGACTCCATTCTAGCCTATTATGTAGCTTTACCTGGGTGCTATTTTATTTTATTTCATTTTTTTTGTCCTTATGACCTAGAATTCACTGTCCACTTAGCTGTGCCATATCCACATCCTATCATGCCATCATTTTCCTTCAGGACCTAGCTCAAGTACTATCTGACACTAGAAGTCTTTTCTAATCCCCCAAAGCTGAAAGACCTCCTGGAAACATTTTGGATCTCTCCTACATTCTTAGCTTATATTACTTTGCAAACATAACATATTTGTGTAAGTATATTATCTACCTATTAGAGGATAGCTCTAGAATACCAGAGACTATGAAATTTTTCATCTCTGAAGCATCTATGTCTAGCACAATACCTTTCACATAGCAGACAATTTTTAAATGTTGGTTAAAATGGATTGGATAATTTTTTTTTTTTTAATGATTAGTTATTCTATAAGCAAATGCCAAGTGATTAACATGAACATCTTCCCCAACATCCTTCTTTTTCATTCACCTTCCATCAAATCTTTGGATTCTGTTCCCAGAAGGCTGGCTCTAGAAGGTGATCTTTCAACTTCTTTTGCCCAAAAGCAAACCTTTGAGGCCATCTCTTAACCCAAATCAACTGAATCCCACTTTTCAGGTTACCTAATATGTTATCTTCCTCCATTAGAATATAAACTCTTTGACAGCATGGGCTTTCTTCCTTTCTAATATTTAAATTCATGATGCTTAACACTGCTGTGACTTATTCTCTTCCCCTGCTAGGAAGAAGCTATTATCAGATAATTGTATTATTACATAAATCCCAGTAAATTAGGGAAGTTTAGAAAAAATATACCTGTTGGATCTGGGGGAAAGGGAAGAATTTATGACCAAACAAAGAGACAGAAAACATCACATAAAATAATATGGAAAATTTTGTTTGCATGAAATTAAAAAGCTTGAGCACAAACAAAATAATGCAGTCAAAATGTGAAGGAAAACAGGATACCCGGAGGGAAAATTCATGGCAAATATCTCTGATAAAGGCCTCATTTCTCAAATATATAGGCAACTAAACCAAATACATGAAAATATGAGTCCTTCCCCTCTTGATAAATGATCAAAGGATATGATTAACCTGTTTTCAGAAAAAGAAATCACACCTATCAATGATCACACAAAAAAATATTCTGAATCACTTCTACTTAGAGATCACAAATTTTAAAAACAACACCTGATGCCTACTGGATAGCTAGAAAAGGAAAATCACAAACGATGGAGGTAAAGTAGAACAACTGGGACACTAATGCATTGTTAGTAGTAAATTAGTCTAATCATTCTGAAGAACAATATGAAATTATGCTCAAAGAGCTATAAAACTATATAACATTTATCCAGTGATATCACTAGATTATATCCCAAAGAGATCAAAGAAAAAGGAAAAGGACTTATTTATATGACAATAATTATAGCCATTCTTTTTGTGATGGCAAAGAACTGGAAATCAAGGGGAGATTCATCAACTGGGAAAGGACTACACAAGTTATATATAGTGATTGTGATAGAATTAAAATCTGCAAGGAATTGTACTACAAGGAATGATGAACAGGATACTTTCAGGAAAAAAATTGGGAAGACTTATATGAACTTATGCAAAATGAAATGAATATAACCTGGAAAATAACATGCACAATAACAGCTACTCTGATCAAAACAATCACCCAATTCCTGATTTAGACATAAAAGGTGAGACTAAAGAGAACAAGGGATAGTTTACCTCTCAGATATGTAGAGAAAGAAGGAATTTATGATCAAAGAAGAAAGAGATGTGCAGCATGATAAATGTGGAAAAATATTTAGAAGAATTGTACATGTTTAACACATATTGGATTACTTGCTGTCTAGAGAAGGGGTTGGGAAGGAGGAAGAGAGAAAAATTTAGAACACAAGGTCTTGCAAGGGTGGATGTTGAAAACTATTCATTTACAAGATAGTCTTCAATTATGGTATATTCTGGTAAGCAAAGGCATTGGAACAGAGAGATGTCTTAACAAAGTAATTGATAGTATTATATTTGTATATATTACAGGCAAGAAAAATATAAAAGCTTGTGGAATGTGGGAAATTAAGAAAAGTTTGTGCACATCCAAGCCTGCCTGTTCCTGAGCCAAAGTCAAGGCAACTAAAACAACAAACAAAAAGTTTCAGATGCATCGTTGGAATTCTTGTTCATTAAGTTTTCTTTAATCTCACCTCCTGTAAGACAAGGTAGAGGGAAACCATGACCAAAATCCTTATCTAAGAACTAATAAGGATATGGGAGATAGAAACAGAAACATAGAATTAAGATTAGAGCACTTCTTGCACAAGACATTCTGGGTAATTTTATATTTTAGATAGAGTTGTCTCAAAATCTCAAAAGCTTTTAGAATTAATTTCTGTCTGCATGTTTTGGAAGCTTCTCAAATTTTGTAAGTGCTATGATTCATGATCAACAAAGAGACAAATATAAAATATTTAACACTGTCATGTAGGATGTCCTAATAAGAATTCCAGAATTTAAGAGTTGAGAAGGGCTTTAGAGGTCCTCTAGTTCAAACTGTACCTAAAGAAGAAGTCAGTCTACAATAGATCCAACCATGAGGCATCTAACTTTGGCATGAAAAACTCAAATAAGGAACAGCTCACTACTTCCAGAAACAGGCAATTCTAATTTGGAAGAGTTCTTGATTGCTAAGTCTTCCTCTTTGCAATTTATATCTACTTTCCCTTTCTGTTTCTAGAGCAAAACAGAACAAGTGTAATCTCTCTTCCATATTACACCCTTCAGACATTGGGAAATCTCTCTCCTAAGTCTCTTCCCATTTCAGTAGACTTAGTTCCTTCAGTTGCTCGTAGTCTTTGATCATACTGTTTTTCATCTCTTCAAAAAAATGTCCTGCCCAGAAACAAATATAATACTCCACATGTGGTCTGAATGTCACCTTCCTCTTTTTTGGAAACTCTGTCATTAACGCAAGTTAGGACCATATTGGTTAGCATTTTTGGCTGCCAGATTACACTACTGGTTTATATTAAGCTTATAGTCCACTAGAACTCCCAGATTTTTTTCAGATAAACTATCTAACCTTGCTTCCCTCATTTTGTACTTAAGAAGCTGGTTTTTGAGAGAGCTTTTATGTGTATTCCTATTATGTTATTAGATTTCAGCTTAGCATTTAGTCTCTTGAGAGAGATCTCAGTTTTGTGTCAATTGAAAGTTTAATAAATGCACTTAGGGGTTGAGTTGGCTCCATATACTCCTGGAGTTTCAAGTGAACTTCCCAGTCCTGTTCATCTTTGTAGGGTGATCTATCTGGTTCTAGCTCTGTTCCCTGTTTCAGCTCCAAGTTTCAGAGATGAATTCAGAATGGCTTCATACAACACTGGTACATGCCAGATAAGAGCTCCTGTGGGCCTGAGGTCCCATTTATTAGTGATCAATCAAGCTTCCAAACCTACGTATGTGATTCTATTTAGAGCTCCTATAGGCTTATGCCCTGTTTAATGGAATGTTTTTTATCTCCTCAACCTGTCCCCTCCTTTTCCAAGAACTAACAGGCTTTTGGCTACCATCTATGAAGTCCTGAATTAGTGAAAGAGTTACTGTTTTTATTAATTTGGTCTTCTCTATCACTTTTACATTTGCTGCCCCTGTAGATCTTTGTTAGCCAGAGGAACTCCAATAGTATTTCTTCATGTTGTTATTTTCACCAGAATGTCCCATCTCCCATGGACTTACTTTTCCTGTAGAATTTTGTCAATAGATTGTCATCTAATCTTTCTGTGAACCCTGCATAATTTGTTCTACCAACATGTATGTAGCACATCAGACTATCCACAGCTGTTCTCTGTTTCCTAACATATTCTAAGTTGGAATAATTACAGATTCCCAAACTACCCATTATTTCTCCTTTAGTAATTATAGCTTTTTTTTTTCCCCTGAGGCTGGGGTTAAGTGAATTGCCCAGGGTCAAACAGCTAGGAAGTGTTAAGTGTCTGAGATCACATTTGAACTCGGATCCTCCTGAATTCAAGGCTGCTGCTCTATCCACTGTGCCACCTAGCTGCCCCAATTATAGCTTTTGTTGATGGCATGGATCTCTGCATTTAGTGAGTGGTAAAAGAGGTTAAAGGACAGTGCTACAACTGGGCCTTCAGCTTTTAAAAAAAAGCTAAGGAAGATCAGCAAGAGCTTTGGGTTCATTCTCTAAGAAAGATTTGTGAGATTACATGGATTAAAACCATGCAGGATACAGAAGCTTGGAAATTCTGTGATCGGAACCAAGAGAGGGAGCACCCACACTGATAAAGCCCAGGGGCCATCAAAGTACTATTTATATATATAGCTACCATCACTGTAGAATGACTTTTTCTAAAGCCCACTCTTGCTAATATTTAAGAAAAGGTTGTCTCAGTGAGCAATGAGAAGAAAGATTCTATGTAAACTGTAAGTCAAGACTATGAAAATGATTTAAGACATTTTTCCTTTTAGAAAAATAGAGAAAACTATGGCTTGTCTTGAATTCTCTCATTATTTCATTAAAATTCCTTTGTTTTGTTAAAACTTCTAATTAAATTACAAGGTGACTATATTCTCTGTGATTAATTAAGGAAATATGTAAATATGACTATGAAAACTGTTGGATCTATCCTCCCATTGGTAGATACCATGCATATGCAATGTCCACCAGCTGCTTCTCTGAATGGTGACTGGGGATTGCCTATTGTTCACGTGCTGATCATGCTTTCAAAAATGTATGGCAACAAGGCTCCATGGCATAATAAACGGGAGCTCTTTAGGCACTTTATGAGTCTTCCACATCATTCATCTTGCCTCTGAGATCAAAGGGCTCATATGCCATGAGCTCTCAAAAGACGGCCACAATAACTGGCTCCTGGGGAACAGGGATAGCTACCTGGAAGGGTACCGGAGCGACCACTTCACAGTCAAACACTACTACATGGTCAAGACAAACTCTACGAGGATTCCAGAGGGAGAACCTGCCGAACTGCAGACTCTGGACCAGGCAGAGTGCAGCAGAGATGGTTAGTAACCTAATGGGGCAGAAAGTAGACACCCTACTCCCTTCAGACAGGGAAGTATATGTCAAGACTATATATAAATGCAGGGGTGCACAGTTTAATTAAGAGATATTAGAAATTTCCTGGACATTGTTTACAAAACTTCTCCATGGTTACTTGAGGAGGGCTATTATAATTGTGACAGATGGATTGTTTTTGGTGAACAGCTCACTGCTTTTGATAAACAATGCCCAAGAAAAATACAGAAAAGTTATTTTACTATATATAATCTCATTAAACACAGTCTGAAATCAGAATTAGAAAAGGAGTTCAGGAAATTTACACTTGGAGCACAGACAGAAGAGCCTCTCTTCCTCTCCTGAGCAAGATGATTTTGAATGGCTTCTCCTCTTCTCCACCACCTTCAACCCCACCTTATCCAGACCTACAACCTTTCAAAGAATCTCCTAATATAAAAAAATGAAATAAGAACTGAGGAAAAGCAGGATGAGAAATATAAAACAAAAACCACAGTGACACTTAGCGGACAAAAAGCAAAAGGTAATCAGTTATATTCTTTATCTTCACTTCAAAAAGTTTTGCAGCTGGGTAGAGATCAAGAAAAAGACATGGAGGGGTGGAAAGAATCATATCCTGTTATAGAAGAGGATGACCCTTTTAACCCAGGGCAGAGAAGCAGCAAACATGAACCACTTCCCTTTAAAATTCTAACCCAACTTAAAAACTCAGTTCATAAATATGGACCCATTGTACCTTTTGTTATGTTATGTTACAATTTGAAACAATGTCATGGGCAGTTTTGTCCACCAGTGATTGGAAAGCACTCACATATGCAGTGTTGACTCCAAGCCAGGCAGTGTTCTGGATGACGGAATTTTTAGAACAGATTTGGTTGACTGCTGCTCAGTTTGCTCCTGGAGCAAACATGAAGTTATATTTTGAGAAACTTAGCAGCACTGGGGCCCCAAAACCAACTTGGGGAATGACAACTCAAGTAGGGACAGATATAAATCAGGAATGGAGGAACAGGTATGCAGCTTTAGATGCCAAGAGACAATCAGAGTACTAAAACTCAAGAGCAATGATTATTATCACCTATCCCCTCATGCTGTTTGTGAAGTGTCCATTCAACAGTACCAGAGATTCATTAGCTATCCTAATCATACAAATATATGAGGAAGTGCTATGTCTGTACTATGATTGACACTGACAATATTGAAATATATCTTAACAAGAGATAATGTATAGTTCAAGGAATAGTCATTCCATTTGAATTTACAGTTAAAACAGAAGATAATAAATGCCAGTTAGCCCCACAGATGAATCCAAAGTCAAAGGCCATTGTACATACATATTTTACAAAGGCTATCACACTCACTCAGGCAATACGAACCCTTACTTTTAATAACCAATAGGTTGAAGGATTAATAAGACACTAGAGCTGACAGAACTGTTGTGGCTGCTTCTCAATGGTGTCTTATGACTTCAGCTAACAATAGAGTCACAGGGATAGAGGCAATAAGGAGGCTTTAATGTCTGCTGAACTGGTAAATTGGCAAAAAGATGGAAAGACAAAAACCATTTTTCCTTTAATAATAGTTGGCTTACATATTAACTTTTGGGGTAGGGATATATTGCATCAATTAGGGATGAAAATTACCACAGATTTTTAGGAGGGGTCAGTGCTACTGCAGCTTCCATCACTCTAAAAATGACTACCTGCTAGGATTACAAGGTGAGAACTCAGGTTGTCTAAACAATTCTCTAGCTCAGAATTCACACCTTTGGTTCAGGCCTTTGAAAGGAGTTTGCACCTTTGGACTTCTGGGGGAGAATTTACATGTTTAAAAGAGTTCGTATCTTTAAGAGGAGCAAGTTCATTGGTTGAAGTATTTCTCACAAGCCCTGTTGACTTCTCACTAGCCCATTCTCTGCTAGGATAAAAGAGGAGGGCAGTAGGGGGCAAGGAATTAGTCGGGCTGAGAGATTCAGTTGAGACGGCGGTCTCAACTTAAGAGATGACCGGACCTTTACAACTACCAACACACTGGTATGGGTGGAGCAATGGATCCTGTTCAAAGAGAAAAAAGCCATTCTACATCAATTAGTACAAGAACAATTAAAATTGGGATATATTGAGGAAAGAAATAGCCAGTGGAACTCCTCTGGATTTGTTATAAAGAAAAAAATCTGGTAAATGGAGAATGTTGACAGATTTGATACAAGTTAAACCAGTTTTGAAAGACATGGGTTCTTTACAGGCAGGTTTACCATCCCCAAACATGATCCCCAGGGAATGGTCCTTATGGATAATAAATATTAAGGATTGCTTTTACTCTATCCCTCTTCACCCTGAGGATATAGATAAATTTGCTTTCTTAGTACCAACATATAATTCTCAATGACCTGTAGGGCTGGGGACTAACCCCAGAGATAATAATAGGCCAAATGATATATGGCAAATTGATGTTACACATATGGGAAAAACATGCATTCATGTTACAGTTGATAGTTATTCAGGCTTTGTATCTGCATCCTTTCAATGAGGGGAAACTGCTTCACATGTAATAACTCACCTATTTCACTGTTTTGCCTCTATAGGTATCCCACACACCATAAAGACTGATAATGGACCCTCATATACCTCAAAAATATTAAAATAGTTCTTACAGAGAAATGACCAGCAGGAGGAATACAGAGAGGCTTGGAGAGACTTAAATCAACTGTTGCTGAGTGAAATGAGCAGAACCAGAAGATCAATACACTTCAACAACAATACTGTATGAGGATGTATTCTGATGGAAGTGGAAATCTTCAACATAAAGAAGATCCAACTCACTTCCAGTTGATCAATGATGGACAGAAATAACTACACCCAGAGAAGGAACACTGGGAAGTGAATGTAAATTGTTAGCACTACTGTCTATCTACCCAGGTTACTTATACCTTCAGAAGCTAATAATTAATATGCAACAAGAAAATGGTATTTACACACATATATTGTATCTAGGTTATATTGTAACACATGTAAAATGTATGGGATTACCTGCCATCGGGGGGAGGGAGTGGAGGGAGGGAGGGGATAATTTGGAAAAATGAATTAAAAAAAAAAATAAATAAATAAATAAAATTTAACTTTCACTTTTGAAAGATAAAAAGAAGGAAGAAGAGGCGTTCATCCAACAGGAGGAGAAGACGTGCCCAAAGACCACTAGATAGATGTTTTCTGTATATATGGGATTGCGCTACACACAATCAGGACTGGCAAAAGAGGCCAAAATATGGGCTGGACCCACCATGGCCTAGAATTGTCTCATGGGGAGCAGGGTGTCATGTGACATGTGCTGAGCAGGCAGGGGACGCCCTGTCAAAGCGACACCCTCATCCATGGGACCGTGGCAGTGATGTGTCTCTCTAAATAATGGATCATCAGGTTGGCCCCACACAAGCCTCCATAGGACACATTTTTTTCACATAAGAATTGGGCCGGCAGTTTGGCACAGGGAAAAACATGTTGGGACCTGGTCTTTGGAGAAATGGCAGGAGAACTGAATACCAGCTTTATACAACCAGCCTGTCTGGGAGGGAAATATTATTATGTTGGGAGACTGTAACTATTACCAAAGAAACATTAGATTTTTACAATGTTACCTGTTGGAATTGTATACTGAAATTGAAAATCCTACTGTATTTGTGATCCCTAGAGCTCATGTATCAATGCTTCCTGTCAAAAGTGAGAAAGAGGACTTCTGGCCAAGATGGCGGAGAGGAGGCAAACAGCTTTAAAGATAGAGTGGATAAAGAAATAAAAACTTGAAAAACAGAATTAGTGAGTTGGAAAAAGAAAATAGTTCTTTAAAAAATAAAATTGGTGAAATGGAAAAAAAAAATTCCATAGAACAAAACAACTCACTTAAAAATTAAATTGGACAATTAGAAAAAAATTATTTAAAAATTAAGTGAAGAAAATAATTCAGTGAAAATCAGAAATGGACTTCCGGCCAATATGGTAGAGAGGAGGCCGACAGCTGCTTGAGCTCTTGACTAGCAGACAGCTGCTTGAGCTTCTCTCTCAGGACTTACTTCATGACAAGCCTCGGAGTTAATGCTTGACCAGAAAAGAAACAAACAAATAATCACCAACAGAAGACATCCTTGAAATTCACCAGAGAAGGTCTGTGTTTGCTCCAGGGAGGGGAAGAACAAACCAGGGACAGCCTGTGGGCAAACATCAAGAGCAAGGCAGGCAGCTCATACTGTGCAGACCTGAGGGGGAAGGAGGGAGATCTTTTCCATTTCTGGAAAACGAACTTTACCCCAGTGTGGAAATTCCGTCTCAGCAGCAAGCTAGAATCAGCAGAGAAGGTGTAAACACCTGAAGTAAAGAATAAAACCCCGGAAAACTAGGGTCTCTTAGGACCGGCCACCCCCACCCAGAGTGACTCAGCGCGTTCTCAGAGCAGCACAGCCATCTCTGTCCTGCTAGTACCTCGCTGCTGTCTCCCACAGTCTGTAGAGAAAGCTCGTAAACACCATCCAGCCCCATCCCCTCAAACAGAGCAATTGTTTCTCTTATCAATTTGTTTTCTTCGATTCCCTCTCTGACAAAATGAACAAAAAATTTAAAAGGGCTCTAACCAATGACAGCTTCTGTATGGATAAAGAGCAGACTTCAAACTCTGAGGAGATTAAAAGCAGATTGTCTCCGGAGGAATCCCCTAAGGGGGATATGATCTGCTCCTCAATACAAAAAAATCTCATAGAGGAAATCAAAAAGCCTCTCACAAGAGAGCTAGAAGAGAAATGGGAAAAGGAAAGGGAAGCTTAGCAAGAGAGCCTGGAGAAGTCATTCCATGCATTCAAAGACAGAGTGGATAAAGAAATCATTGAAAAACAAAATTAGCAAGTTGGAAAAGGTAAACAGCTCCAAGGAAAACAGGATTAGTGAGCTGGAAAAACAAAGCAGCTCTCTAAAAAATAAAATGGATGAAATAAAAAAAAATTCCGCAGAAGAAAAAAAAAACTCACGTAAAAACTCAATTGGACAATTACAAAAAGATATAAAAAAGTGAGTGAAGAAAATACATCATTGAAAATTAGACTCAAACAAGTAGAAATGAATGATTCAAGGAGAAACCAAGAAGTAGCCAAGCAAAACCAGAAAATGAAACAAGTGAAAAGAATGTCAAGTACATTATTGCAAACTCAACAGACCTGGAAAACAGATCCAGGAGAGACAATTTGAGAATAATAGGACTCCCTGAAAAATGTGAGGAAAAAAAGAGCCTGGACACTATTTTCCTAGAAATTATCAAAGAGAACTGCCCAGATGTTTTGGAAACAGAGGGTTAAAATAGACATTGAAAAAATTAATCGATCACCTAAAAGGGACCCTAAAATCAAAACGCCAAGAAATATAGTGGCCAAGTTCAAGAACCAACAGACAAAGGAAAAAATATTGGAAGCTGCTAGAAAAAAGCAATTCAGATATAGAGGAGCCACAATAAGGATAACCCAGGATCTAGCAGCGTCCACATTAAAGGAACGAAGGGCCTGGAATATGATATTCCAAAAGGCTAAGGAACTTGGTATGCAGCAAAGAATAGCAAAATTCCCAGCAAAAAATGAGCCTCGTTTTCCAGGGAAGAAAATGGACATTTAATGAAATAAATGAATTCCATCTATTCTCAATGAAAAAACCAGACCTACACAAAATGTTTGATCTTCAAATAGAGAACTCAAGAGATTTCTAAAAAGGTAAAATATGTAAAGAACACATGTATAATTTGTCCTATAAACCAGAGGTGGAAAGGAAATTATATCATAAAAAACCAGTAAAGTGGTGGTACTATATCTCAAGAAGAGGCAAAGGCAACATTATATATGAGAGAAAGAAAGGAGCGGGATGAACATAGTATCAATTGACATATTCAATTTATGGTGAAACTTCTTCCACTTCATTGAAAAGTGGGTGGGAAGGAGTAAGCTAAGGGAAAGGAAATACAGAAATTGTGAGGAAAAGGGGCAAAATAGGGGGAGGAACTTTAAGATGGGAGAGGGATACTAAAAAGGGAGGGCTGTGAAAAGGAAGAGGTGCTCACAAGTTTAATACTGGGGAGGGGGGTAAGATGGAAGGAAAGGAGAAAAGCATAAGCAGGGGTTAACAGAATGGTAAGAAAGCATAAGCAGGGGTTAACAAGATGGTAAGCAATATAGAATTAGTCATTCTAACCATAAATGTGAATGGGGTAAAATCCCCCATAAAGAGGAAACAAGTTAGTAGACTGGATTAAAAGCCAGAATCCTTCTATATGTTGTTTACAGGAAACACACCTGAAACAGGGTGATACATTCAGAATAAAAGTAAAAGGGTGGAGCAGAATCTGCTATGCTTCAGATGAAGCCAAAAAAGCAGGGGCAGCCATCCTCATCTCAGATCAAGCAAAAACAAAAATTGATCTAATTAAAAGAGATAAGGAAGGGCATTATATCTTGCTAAAGGGTAGCATAGATAATGAAGCAGTATCAATATATATTTCCCCCCCCCTGAGGCTAGGGTTAAGTGACTTGCCCAGGGTCACACAGCTAGGAAGTGTTAAGTGTCTGAGACCAGATTTGAATTCAGGTCCTTCTGAATTCAGGGCTGGTGCTATATCCACTGCGCCACCTCGCTGCCCCGGCAGTATCAATATTAAACATATACACACCAAGTGGTGCAGCATCTAAATTCTTAAAAGAGAAATTAAGAGAGCTGCAAAAAGAAATAGACAGCAAAATTATAATAGTGGGAGATCTCAACCTTGCACTCTTAGAATTTGATAAATCAAACCACAAAATAAATAAGAAAGAAGTCAAAGAGGTAAATAGAATACTAGAAAAGTTAGATATGATAGATCTTTGGAGAAAACTAAATGGAGACAGAAAGGAATATACTTTCTTCTCAGCAGTTCATGGAACCTATATAAAAATTGACCATATATTAGGACATAAAAACCTCAAATCAAATGCAGTAAGGCAGAAATAGTAAATGCATCCTTTTCAGACCACAATGCAATGAAAATTACATTCAATAAAAAGCCAGGGGAAAAAGACCAGAAAATAATTGGAAACTAAATAATCTTATACTAAAGAATGATTGGGTAAAACAGCAAATCATAGACATAATTAATAACTTCACCCAAGAAAATGACAATAATGAGACATCATACCAAAATGTGTAGGATACAGCCAAAGCAGTAATAAGGGGAAGTTTTATATCTCTAGAGACCTACTTGCATAAAATAGAGAAAGAGAAGGTCAACAAATTGGGCTTACAACTAAAAATGCTAGAAAAGGAACAAATTAAAAAACCCCAGACAAACATGAAACTTGAAATTCTAAAAATAAAAGGTGAGATTAATAAAATTGAAAGTAAAAAAAACTATTGAATTAATTAATAAAACTAAGAGTTGGTTCTATGAAAAAACCAACAAAATAAACAAACCCTTAGTAAACCTGATTTAAAAAAGGAAAGAGGAAAAGCAAATTGTTATTTTTAAAAATGAAAAGGGAGAACTCACCACTAATGAAGAAGAAATTAGAACAATAGTTAGGAGCTACTTTGCCCAACTTTATTTATGCCAATAAATTCAATAACTTAAATGAAATGGAAAAATACCTTCAAAAATATAGCTTGCCCAGATTAACAGAGGAAGAAGTAAATAGTTTAAATAGTCCCATTTCAGAAAAAGAAACACAATAAGTTATTAACCAACTCCCTAAGAAAAAATCCCCAGGACCAGATGGATTTACATGTGAATTCTACCAAACATTTAAAGAACAACTAACTCCAATGCTATATAAACCATTTGAAAAAATAGGGATTGAAGGAGTCCTACCAAATTTCTTTTATGACACAGACATGGTACTGATACCTAAACCAAGTAGGTTGAAAACAGAGAAAGAAAATTATAGACCAATCTCCCTAATGAATATTGATGCTAAAATCTTAAATAAAATATTAGCAAAAGCAGAAAATCATCCCCAGGATAATACACTATGACCAAGTGGGATTTATACCAGGAATGGAGGGCTGGTTCAATATTAGGAAAACTATTAGCATAATTGACTATATCAATAACCAAATTAACAAAAACCATATGATCATCTCAATAGATGTAGAAAAAGCATTTGATAAAATCCAACATCCATTCCTACTAAAAACACTTGAGAGTATAGGAATAAATGGACTATTCTTTAAAATAATAAGGAGCATATATTTAAAACCGTCAGTAAACATCGTATGTAATGGCAATAAACTAGAATCTTTCCCAGTAAGATCAAGAGTGAAACAAGGTTGTGCACTATCACCATTATTATTCAATATTGTACTATAAATGCTAGCCTCGGCAATAAGAGCCGAGAAAGAGATGAAAGGAAATAGAGTAGTAGGTAATGAGGAAATCAAACTATCACTCTTTGCAGATAACATGATGGTATACTTAAGAGAATCCCAAAGACTCTGCTAAAAAGCTATTAGAAATAATTCACAACTTTAGCAAAGTTGCAGGATACAAAATAAATCCACATAAATCCTCTGCATTTTTATACATTATCAACACAATCCAACAGCAAGAGATACAAAGAGAAATTCCATTCAAAATAATGGTCGATAGCATAAAATATTTGGGAATATAAGTACCAAAGGAAAGTCAGGAATTATATGAGCAAAATTACAAAACACTTGCCACAAAAATAAAGTCCGATTTAAATAAATGGAAAGACATTAAGTGCTCTTGGATAGGGTGAGCAAATATAATCAAGATGACACTTCCTAAACTATTTATTTAGTGCTATACCAATCAGACTCCCAAGAAAATATTTTAATGACCTAGAAAAAATAACAAAATTCATAATAGAAGAACAAATGATAGAGAATTTCAATGGAAGTAATGAAAAAAAAATCAAATGAAGGTGGCCTAGCTGTACCTGATCTAGAATTATATTATAAATCAGCAGTCACCAAAACCATTTGGTATTGGCTAAGAAATAGACTAGTTGATCAGTGGAATAGGTTAGGTTCACAGGACAAGATAGTGAATAAAAATAGCAATCTAGTGTTTGACAAACCCAAAGATCCCAACTTTTGGGATAAGAATTCATTATTTGACAAAAACTGCTGGGAAAACTAGAAATTAGTATGTCAGAAATTAGGCATGAACCCACACTTAAGACCACATACTAAGATAAGATCAAAATGGGTCCATGATAGGCATAAAGAACGAGATCATAAAAAAATTGGAGTAACATAGGATAGTTTACCTATCGGACTTGTGGAGGAGGAAGGAATTTGTTACCAAAGGAGAACTAGAGATCATTATTGGTCACAAAATAGAAAATTTTGATTACATCAAATTAAAAAGCTTTTGTACAAACAAAACAAAATTAGAAGGGAGTAACAAATTGGGAAAACATTTTTACAGTTAAAGATTCTGATAAAGGCCTCATCTCCAAAATAAAAAGAGAATTGACTCTAATTTATAAGAAATCAAGCCATTCTCCAATTGATAAATGGTCAAAGGATATGAACAATTTTCAGATGATGAAATTGAAACAATTTCCTCTCATATGAAAGAGTGTTCCAAATCACTATTGATCAGAGAAATGCAAATTAAGACAACTCTGAGATACCACTACACACCTGTCAGATTGGCTAAGATGACAGGAACAAATAATGATGAATGTTGGAGGGGCTGTGGGAAAACTGGGACACTGATGCATTGTTGGTGGAGTTGTGAAAGAATCTAACCATTCTGGAGAGCAATCTGGAATTATGCCCAAAAAGTTATCAAACTGTGCATACCCTTTGATCCAGCAGTGTTACTACTGGGCTTATGTCCCAAGGAAATACTAAAGAAGGGAAAGGGACCTGTATGTGCCAAAATGTTTGTGGCAGCCCTTTTTGTAGTGGCTAGAAATTGGAAAATGAATGGATGCCCATCAATTGGAGAATGGTTGGGTAAACTATGGTATATGAATGTTATGGAATATTATTGTTCGTAAGAAATGACCACCAGGATGAATACAGAGAGGCTTGGAGAGACTTACATCAACTGATGTTGAGTGAAATGAGCAGAACTAGGAGATCATTATACACTTCAATAACAATACTATATGAGGATATATTCTGATGGAAGTGGATATCTTCAACATAAAGAAGAGCTAATCCAATTCCAATTGATCAGTGATGGACAGAATCAGCTACACCCAGAGAGGGAACACTGGGAAATGAGTGTAAACTGATAGCATTTTTTTGTTTTTCTCCCCAGCTGATTTTTTACCTTCCGAATCCAATTCTTCCTTTGCAACAATAACAACAACAAAAAAATTCGGTTCTGCACATATATATTATACCTTGGATATACTATAACATATTTAATATGTATGGGAATGCCTGCCATCTAGGGGAGGGGATGGAGGGAAGGAGGGGAAAAATTCAGAACACAAAGAGTACAAGGGATAATGTTGTAAAAAATTATCTATGCATATGTACTGTCAAAAAATGTTATAATTATAAAATTAATTTAAAACTTTTTTTTAAAAAGTGAGAAGCAGACCTTAATCCCATTAGAAAAAAGAGAAGTATCATTGAAATAGGATTAGAAATAGAGTTATTGAAACTCCGGGCTCAATTACAATGTGAATTCAGTTGCTGAAAAATCAAACATTGGTTTTATAATACCTCTTTCTTGGTGGTTAAAATTAGAATCATGGATTGCCCTGTGTGTTCTTACATTGTTACTGCTTTGTTGTTGCCCTGTAATATTAGGATGCTTTTATAGATCTTTCTCTGCCATCCTTTCAGAGGTTGTAGCTCAAGTAAGGATTTTTTATCTAAAAGATAAAAAGGGGAAATTGCTAAGGCCACCTCGACCTTTGATGCACAATAAGTTGTCTGCCATATTGCAGAAATGCCCTTGTTGAGCAAGGAGCATTGATTTGTGATCATGGGAAGGAATGTAAGCCGAGGGTCACAGCCAGTGGCTACGTGAACAGGGATGCCTGAACAGGACTTCTCATCTGTGAGCGAGCTGCTGAATTGCTGGATTGGCTCTCCTCCCATTGGCAGATACCATGCATACTCAAAGCCCATGAACTGCTTCTCTGAATGGTGACTGGGGATTGCCTGTTGTCCATGTACTGATTATGCTTGCAAAAATGTATATCAGTAAGTAAGTATATCAGCAAAATAAACTGGAGCTCTTTTCACACTCTATGAGTCTCCCACCTCATTCATCTCATCTCTGAGATCAAAGGGCTCATATATCATGAGATCTTAAAAGGCGGCCACATCAGAAAACAATATTTGTTCTATTTACATTGCTCAGTGAAAGTGTAACATAGGAAAAGCTGAGTGTATCACTAACCTAAGCTACATACAGGGGTGGAGAAGATAGGATCAGAAGTGTACTTTAGGAAAATCACTTTGGCAGCTGTATAGAGATCAAATGAGAGATAGGAAAGACAAGATAGAGAGGTTAATTAAGAGACTAATGAAATAATTCAAGTGAAAGTTAATGAGAGCCTGCACTAGAGTAATAGTGGCTGTGTGAGATGAGAAGAAACAGATGTGAGAAATGTAGCAGAAAAATGACTGATTGACAGAAGCAGAACAAAATTAATCTGGAAATTCAGGTTGAAGCCAAATTTTGGAAGATTTTGCATGATGGGCTAAATAGTTTACATATAATTTAATAGGCAAAAGTCAATGGTTCCTTAAAGCACAGTCAATACAGTGTATGGTATAAAGAAGAAGGAATGAATGCAAGGGATATTGGGTAACTTAGACCAATTGATAATGAATAACAATAATGATTCACATTTGTAAAAGGCTCTGAAGTTGACAAAGTGCTTTCTGCACCACATTCCTGAAAGATAGTAACTACAATGATTATCCCCAATTTACAAGCTGGATATGGAGGTCTAAAGAAGAAAGGGGAATCAATACCACAGAACTAATATATACCACAGAAAACATGCAATTATTTCACAAATAACTATTTCTATTTGATCAGGCTTAATGGTTTCCCCAATTCCTAATCAGTTAAGCACAAAATAATTGCTTTTCATGATTAAGTTTGCTACTTAAAATAAAAGCGGCAGAGACTTTTTGTAATTCCCCATTAGTTAAGGAAAGAAAATAAGACTCTTTAGACCTGTTCCATTATGCCTTCCAAGCCCAGGAGCTATAAAAAGAGCAAAAATGGACTAGAGATTTATTGGCTGTAATCCACTAAATGTGCCAGAATTGTATGAATGACCAAGTTTTACTACATGTCAAGTTCTTGAGGGGAGAGGGAGTAATAGGAAGAACAAAGATGGATTTTGCCCTAGTTTATCTTATCATAACAGCACACAAACCAACCAATGCTGGCTAAAAAACAACAGAAAAATCAAAGACTCAAATGGTAAATTAAATCCAGAGTTGGATTTAGGACTCCTGTGAAACACAAAAGTCACATCACAAGGGACCCAACACAAAAAAAGAAAGAGATTTGGTAAAGCCTCAATCAAGTTCCTGTTTTTAAAAAGTTGGAATGGAATCTATCTGAAAAGAAAAATTTATGCCAACTCCTAGAGATACCATTAATTTTCACATTTCTGCATCAAATTTAATTTCATATTTTTCTGCTTAATGAATTTTTTATCTTCCTAGCTACAGACCTACAAAGTATAAAAAGAGAGACATCTAGGTAAAATAAAAAACAAGTGTCTATGGGGGAAATCTTTGATCTTGGAAAGGAAGACAAAAAGCAATATTTGAGAAAAACCAAAATGTAATGTCCAAAAGCATAATCAATTGACCCAAAAAATGTATCCTGCTTATATACTCTAAGATTTACTATTAAAAGAGAGAGGAAAGATATCATTTTCCTTAGCCCCATAAATATGTTGAGCTAGGACAATTTTTATTTCTTTTTTTTTTTATAATAGTTTTTTTTTAATTTTCAAAATATATGCAAAGAGAGTTTTCAAACTTTACCCTTGCAAAACCTTGTGTTTTAAATTTTTCTCCCTCCTTTCCTCCTACCCTGCCTTTCCTAGATAGCAAATAATCCAATATGCAATTCTTCTATACGTTTCCATATTTATCATGTTGCACAAGAAAAATAGATCAAAAAAGAAAAAAAAAAGCAAGCAAATAATAACCAAAATGATAAAAATATTATGTTATGATCCACATTCAATCCCTACAGTCCTCTTTCTGAAAGCAGATGGCTCTCTCCATCACAAGTCTATTGAAACTGGCCCCATCCATCAGAATTGATCATCACATACAATGTTCTCTTGGTTATACCCCCCCCTTCACATAGCATCCATCAATTCATATAAGTCTCTCCAGGTCTTTCTGAAATCAGCTTGCTGATTGTTTCTTATAAATAATAATATTCCATAACATTCATATACCATAACTTATTCAGCCATCTCACAACTGATGGACAACTACTAGGACAATTATTTCAAGAGCAATGTTGACTTTTTTTTTTTTTTTACAAAATTTAAATACTGAGTAGGTCTTCTTTACTTTAAGTAACATTTAACAAAGATTTTCTGTTCTCTACAGGGAAAGAAGCTAATGCTGAAAGAGATGCTTTTCAGAAATCATGACTACTCATTTTTTTAAAGTAAACTGAGTTTAAATGAAAACAACAGAAGTTAACATTCCTTACAGCCACATTAAAATATTGAAGCATATCATACAAAGAGGCAGATGATTCCAACTGCCCCATATACAATGTAAAATGGAATATAAGTTTCAAACAACATTTACTTCTATACCATCTTGACAAACATAATATTTGCTTCTAAAAGGTATCCATTTCTTTCAGGGACAAAATTAAAAACAATCAGCATTGTCAATGGCAGTACACTTTGGCATAATATATGTCAGCACTGATATTTTGATGTCATTTCCTTTTCACTTCAGATAGGGCCATTTTCAAAAACATAATGACACATAGGCAAAGTTTTCCAAAATACTTCTAAATATATATTGAGTAGCCTTGTCAATTACTAATCAGACACAATGATCGGTAACTGTGTTACTGATGTTAGTAACTATGTTGATAACGTTAGAAAATGGGCAAAAGTAATACTGAAAAAAAAGTATTGTGACAACACTTAGCAACCTCAAAAAAAAGATATCAAAATCTCAAAAGGGCAATTTTTCCAATAATAAAAGCCATTTAGTAAGCACCATTTCTTTTCTTTTCTTAAATCTGAGTTGCATACTCAAATCTCTGGAAGGATGGACAAATCTCTAAAAAGCTCTGAATATAGAAAAGAGAAGTGAGGTAACTTTAATGCTATTAAGTGCTGTAGAAACCATCTCCCTGGCAACTACGTATTTTCTGTATCCATTTCATTCTTGATCTGACTTTCAAAGACTGAAAATTTCCAAATATCTTCTAGACAAAGAAAAATTAATGAAAGAACACTTATTTGTACTTAAAGGTTGCAGAAATCTCTCAGGTGATGGAACATTCTAATTTCATTTTAAAATAGAAGTGTTTGCTTTCTTTTTTCATTTTTCAAGCAACACCTTGCTGCTTTCTCATGATCTCAAAACAGAACAGGAAAACATCCAGACAGCAGGAAATTCGGGAATTTGTGTTTCTTTTGTTATGTTTTCAGGATTTAGGTGAGAAGAGAAATGAATGGAAGAGGTTATTTGGAAATCTGCTTTCTCTAATTTTCTTTTTCTTTTTTTTTTTTTTAAATCAGGTTTCAGATTTTTTCCAATCTTTATTATAGTGATATTATTGCCTAGCTTAACATGAAAGATAAAATAACTTTCCTCTGCAGAAGAAAAAAAATCATTTCTATAAGCAGGATCTCAAATAAATATATATGCAGCTGCATCTAAACCTGCTATTCATACAATTTATTTATTTAACATCCAGGTAAGAAAAATATTACACATTAACATTTTTCACATAGTTCATAAAAAATTAAGTATGGAACTCTTGAAAGGCACCATAAAAAGATAACATTGGAAGTTTGAATCATCCAATTTACAACTCCAAAAGTAAAGAATCAACCAATCTCTACTGTGGATCACTAATAATACATTCCCAAAACAAATCAATCCTGAAAGATGAGAACTCCAAGTATTAACTAGTCTCAATGTATAAAAGGGAAAATAATATAAGTATGTAGGACAATCTAAAACATACAAAATATGGAATAATTCTACTCTATCACCATTACTAGAACCTATTGGCATTTCCATTCATCTCTTTATTTACCACTGATAATAGTGGAAGACTGATGTTCTAATATGTCAACAAGAGCATGGTTTCAAGCAGGCTCCAGTAGTGGCAGAATATTTCTTCCTTATGTTTAATTAACATAAGGAATTTTTTTTAATTTTTAATATTTTTAATTTTTAATAATTTTTGCCTGAACTATCTGACTAAAAAATTAAAAGGCAAAAGATTTCCTGCAGTGGGTTTGATATGAAGAATACAGGGAGTTGGTATACAGAGAAAAGAGAGAAGAAAGCCAAGGAAGGAATTGGATCTGATTTATATATATTTAATGTTCTGACTTTAAGACAGACTGTGTATGATAGCAATAAAATACTATTAGAGACATTTTGATTTTTCTTAATTACGTTTATGAAGTTTGCCTAAGAATAACGGTACTCACCTGATATACATGGAATGCATTTGCAGCCTTCCCTCGAAGAAAAACAGAGGGAATCCAGACATTTATCAGAGCTCGGTTTGATCTAACCAAAATAAAGGGAGAGAAAATGGTCATAATGGGTCACTGTCACTCACTGTTTTAAAATTCTGAAACTAAATGATTTCACTTGAACTTAAAACGAGGGAAAAATAATTTACAAAAAGATGTGTTTTTCTTTAAAGTAAGAGCTATTTCAGTTTAATGTGTCAGTCTATAAACTGTCTTCATGGGAAAGTTGGCTTAAAAGTATTTTTTTCTTCACTAATGGCTAGATCCAAATTACAGCAGAGCAGACAGCATTATAAGCAATGGGAACAATTCAAAATCAACTGTGTCCTAACTATAAAAACAGGATTGCATGGTTGTGGGGGTATCAGACCCTTCTGCTCATTAAAGCTGTTGTAGTGGTAAATGCATTTTCAAGAGTGTTCTCTCTAAAGAGCAGTCATAAAAATTCTCTAACTCTTGCACTTAGAGTATAATTTGAGATGTTTAACATGGAAGCAGTTGTGATGCAATGTTCTCTCAACCTCTAGAGTAAAAAGCATTTTATTTTAACCAGGAAAACAACACTCCAACTTATAGTTATCTCCTGAGGCAGGATTTCATCTAAGCTCAGCTCTACAGTAGTGACCCACTTCAAGAAGAAAATAAGACTTATTGATCACATCCACTCAAACATACACAAACACTCAAAATACAGCCTGCATTTTGAAGCTTCCAATTCAGGTTGAATGCCTAATGAAATTTCTTTTGTAAAAGTACAAGTTCCCAGAGCTAAGGTCTTTAATTTTCCCATGTAGATGTTTCAGGACAAAACTAATCAAGGTATTTTATTAATAAAGATAGCTGCAGTTAGAAAGTCATTCCAGTATCTTCTTTAAAGACCCTCTTAAGGGTCAAAATTTACTATAAATGATACAGATTTCAGGACAAATAGTCTCAATTCTTACTACAGAATTGCCTACCACTCATGGATTCTGTTTCAGGAAACAACAGCTCCCAGAAGGAAAAAAAAAAAAAAAAAAAAAAAAAAATATATATATATATATATATATATACACACATATAAATGATGAGAGAGTTTTCATTTAGCCTAAATTCTCTAAAATCACCAGAATCTAGTTATCAGCTTTTAGGAAAGCTGATACCCATAGAATCTGCTATTTGGTTTTAAACTTCACTCATTTTTAGCCACTCCCACTTTACCTTCTTTAGGATATTAACTTGTTTGGCTCCATTAAATTGTAAGCCTTCACCAAGAAATCCCCAAATGGAAATCAGTCAGACATGACTAAAATAAGTCAATAACATCAACAAAGTCTTGACTACATGGTTAAAACTCAGTACTGCCCTGATACCATAAGATTCTTTCATTTTCTTAATATTCCATTCTTTCTTTCTTACTATTGGATTACTTGCGTCTTCTACTCCTTTCAATCTTGCTTCTTTAAATGCAAGCCATAAGAGGTCTGTTAAAGAAAGTCTCAGAGATGTGAACAACTGGCCTAGAACAAATACATGTTGTTTATCCTTAAATGGGTCATTTATTGTACTCTCTAAGGATCTTGCTTGTGGAGAACAACATTTTCCTTAACCAGTTTTAAACCTACCCTTTACGGGTAACAATCCCTCTTAATATCTTCAATGGATACTAATCATATGCCTTCAGATATACATAAAAAGCCTTCCCCTACAGGGGATATGGAAGGAGGGGAGAAGCATTTTATTTTCTACCTCATTTTATTCCTTAATTTTTTTAAAAATTTACTCAGCATGTCTTTTGGACTTTTTTCCTGATTTCTATCATTTAGTACAAACAATAAGTCTATAATCTACATCAAAATAAAACTTTTTCTTCCTTTTGACTCTACAAATATTCTGCATTAATTTCTGATTGATTCTTTGGGAATACTTTTCTTCTTGTCTACCACTAACTACAAGCATTCTCACAGGATTCACACAGCAACTTTTTGCTCTTTTTCTCCCTCCCATGGTTCTCATGACTTCAATTATATCTCATTAAGATGATTTTTCCAATTAATATTTCAATCCCTCACATTTTCCCTACCTAGTTCCATATCATCAATTTCTCACTTGAAGTACCATCATATCATTTCTTTCTTTTTTTTCTTTTTTTTTTTTCCCCTGAGGCTGGGATTAAGTGACTTGCACAGGGTCACACAGCTAGGAAGTGTTAAGGGTCTGAGACCAGATTTGAACTCGGGTCCTCCTGAATTCAGGGCTGCTGTTCTATCCACTGCACCACCTAGCTGCCCCACCATCATATCATTTCAAACTCATCATGTAAGCCAAGCTTAACCTTTCTGCCTCCCTGCCTCTTCTCCAAAGCTTTCTGTATATACTGTCATAATGATTTCCCTAAAATACCATTTTTATCGTATAACTTCCTGGTTAGAAAACCTTCAACCACAATCTTCTTATGGCTATGTTTTTATTAGTAGAATAATTTTATTGATCATTGGGTCAGAGATTTAGAAAAGTAAAAGAACTTAGATATTATCTGGAAACGGTCCCAGATCAATATCAAAAGTTTCTGTGCTCTATGCATACAAATGCAAAAATTCATTCATTCCTTTCTTCTAGGTTATACACTCTGGGGAAGATAAAGAAGTACTAATTGCCAATATCCTTCCCAAGTCTCAAAATACTATCCCTTGAAATTTTGAAGAAATTATACTTCTAAAGAAATATTCATGCAAATAACACCAAAGTTCAAGGCCAATCCTCTTACACAAAACAAAATCACTACAATTCTATTTGTAAACACTTAAATTATAGCCTTTCATAGGTAATACAGAGTGCCTAAAAGATGGTCCTTGATATAAGTCAACCAGAGATTAATAGGAAATGATGAAACTCTTGCTTTAGTCTCTGGCTATTATTTTTCTTAAATCTTGAAACAAGTCAAAGCTAAGTCAGCTTCTCAAACCCAAGTCATGTAAATAAAAAAAGGACAAGCGCATATACACAAACACATTCAAAATACCATTATTATGTTTGTCATAAGCAACTCAGATTGGAAGGATAATTTCTTTTCTTCTTATGGTATAATAGCTCAGATATAAACCTGGCACTGGGTGCTGATCAAATCAAACAATTTCCATTGTAAAGTACCTCTTTAAGACTTACATTTCAAAATCTGACAAACTTTGGTCTTCAGATGTTTGACTCAAATCTCCAGGCACCTGCCATCATAAGAGAGAAAGAAAAAGCATAACTATTACCATGGTATATGCATCATGATGGTAGAATTCTTCATCTGAATGATTCCTGAACATTTTGCTTTAAGAATGCAACTAAAAAGCCATTCCTGAAAAACAATAAAGGATTTGGGGGATAATGGGAAGGGGGCAAATTGTAGTATTAAAAATATGCCACCAGTAAAAGATCTCAATTATCTTTAAAGAGGGAAATGGTTCTAATCCTATTGCTGAAATCATAGGCATTAAGAGAGTAATTTTGAAACTATAACAGGCTAATTATAATCCCAGGTAGATGGGGTTCAGATGTGTGAATGAAAAATACACCTGGCACAGTATCATATACACAGTGTGCAGAAATAAGATATCAATGTCTACCTTAATCACAGCCCTATTTTCCCCAAATGATAAGTGAGCTTATGTTTATGAAAAGGAATATACAGAAAATCCTCTGTTTGAAGATTCAGAGAGAGGAAGGGATAAAAGAAACTACTTGCCATTTACACACAGGAATCCATTAAGTACAAAGACAATGATAAGTCCCAGGATCATCAGGGGAATAATCATATGTTAAAGTGAAACTACCAATTAATCAATAAACAGTGATTTAATAAGTGCCTACCATGTGCCAGACACAGTGCTGGATAAAGAGAACACAAAAGCAGAAAAGGAAACTTTCCAGTCCTAAAGAAACTGTATTTTACTAACAAAGCCCTGATGTCAATACAAAAACCCAGAATCAGGTACTGGATATATCTCTGGATTGAGCTTCCTAATTTGGTTTGGCCAAGTCAAACTTTGCTGAATTTTCAAGAAGAAAAACAGAATGATGGAGTTGTTGATTAAATAAGAGAAGAAATAAAAACTGTTAACTTATTTCTATTTCCACTGAGAACAGATTAAAAGGAAATAGGCAAAACTGGAATGTGAAGTATTTGGGTTAGAAAAGCAGATTATCTTTCTACCAAAATGGATATTATATACCTGGATGCATTACTGTGATAACAATAATAGTAGCTATTACTGATGCTGCTACTATCCCTACTACTACTTACAATCACAAAGTGCTTTTAATTTATAATAATTTTGAGGGATGTAATATAAGCATGATTAATCCCATTTTGTCAATGAGAAAACTTAGCTTAGAGTCTAAATGACTTTTCCATGTGACATAACTAAAATGAAAGAGCCAGAATTAAATGAAGTCCCTCTTGACTCCAATTCTAAAATTCTTTCTACTATATCAGATAATTTCACTCTCACTATGGTCTCTCCTTCATGGAAATCTAAAAATAGGACTAGTATAGTCATTCGATAATAGTACTAATACAATCTCTGTAGATCCATTCAGATATCCTAAATTAAATTCTCAAGGATCTTTGTTCTCCTAAGATTCATTTGTCTTAAGTGGTTAAACTGAGCTTACTCAAAATAAAATGCCCTATAAAGGGATGTTACTGGGGTGGGTCTTCTTAACTTTTGAACTTTAAACAATTAAGGTTCAATTATACATATATACTCCCTCTATAACTATGCCAATTCTACTCACAACACAGACATAGTTAATATCCTTGTTTCAAAAGATCAGTATTATGATAGAATCCTGCCAGGTTAAACATTAGGAACAGGGACATAACTCCAAAATTACATTTGAAATCAACTCCTAGAAATCATTGAGAAGAGGAGTAAGAGTTTAAAAGACATAATTGGAAATCAAGTCTCTAGACTTATATCTGGATTACACTGGAAAGGAAGCCTTGAGCAATTTCTTTCCTCTCTTAGCTTCTACTTCATGATCCAGGAAATCAGGAGACATTTCTCTCAGGGATACTATGAGGATTAAGTAAATAGATTTGAAGATATATATACATACATATATATATATATATATATATGTATACATACATACACACATATATATATATATATATATATATATAAAAGGCACCAATATGATTATATTGCTACAAATTTTTAATTCTATCTTATTTCATACATAAATTGAAAAGTATTGTGGGACTGAACTTGAAACAAGGCTCTTAAGTCAGTGGAATTGATAGAGACAATGGTTGTTTAGCATGGTGCTTAACAGTTCTCTAGTTCAGTACCACAGTTCTCTAGTTCAGTACCTGCACTTAGTACTTACTATAGTTCCACAAGATTTACACCTATGATGAGACAGGATATAAGCTCGGACAAACTCATCCAGAAGGAGAACTAGGGAAGATCAGAGAACTGGTGGCAGGCTGTCGTCCTTCACTTCTCCAAGATCCGAAAGGCCTCCAGAAAAATTAGCCAAGCCCCAAGTGAAGGAGACAAGACTTTGAAGGAGATAATAAAGGATTTGGACTTTTAACTCTTGGCTGCACTTGTGGTGATTACTGAACTGAAACGAAAGCTGCTCCCAGAAGCCCCCCAAAAAACCTGCTCCCAGAGCACATTACATTTTAGAGAAGAATATTACAGAAAAGATTACTCTTCTGACTAAGCAATTTATAATAAAATACAATTCCTGCCACATCAAGAAAGGCAGAGGTGATGACATGATGGTATACTTAGAGAACCCCAAAGACTCTGCTAAAAAGCTATTAGAAATAATTCAGAATTTTAGCAAAGTCGCAGGATACAAAATAAATCCACATAAATCCTCAGGATTTTTATACATTACCAACACAATCCAACAGCAAGAGATACAAAGAGAAATTCCATTCAAAATAACAGTCGATAGTATCAAATATTTGGGAATATATCTACCAAAGGAGAGTCAGGAATTATATGAGCAAAATTACAAAACACTTGCCACAAAAATAAAGTCAGATTTAAATAATTGGAAAGACATTCAAGTGTTCTTGGATAGGCCGAGCGAATATAATAAAGATGACAATACTCCCCAAACTAATCTATTTATTTAGTGCTATACCAATCAGACTCCCAAGAAACTATTTTAATGACCTAGAAAAAATAACAACAAAATTCATATGGAAGAATAAAGGTCGAGAATTGCAAGGGAACTAATGAAAAAAAAGTCAGAGGAAGGTGGTCTAAGTGTACCTGATTTAAAGCTATATTATAAAGCAACAATCACCAAAACCATTTGGTATTGGCTAAGAAATAGACTAGTTGATCAGTGGCATAGGTTAGGTTTACAGGGCAAGATATATAGCAATCTAATCTTTGACAAACCCAAAGATCCCAAATTTTGGGATAAGAATTCATTATTTGACAAAAACTGCTGGGAAAACTGGAAATTAGTATGGCAGAGACTAGGCATGGACCCACATTTAACACCACATACTAAGATTAGATCAAAATGGGTCCAAGATTTAGGCATAAAGAATGAAATCATAAATAAATTGGAGGAACATGGGATGGTTTACCTCTCAGACTTGTGGAGGAGGAAGGAGTTTGTGTCCAAGGGAGAACTAGAGACCATTATTGATCACAAAATAGAACATTTTGATTACACCAAATTAAAAAGTTTCTGCACAAACAAAACTAATGCAAACAAGATTAGGAAGGAAGTAACAAATTGGGAAAAAATTTTTACAGTTAAAGGTTCTGATAAAGGCCTCATCTCCAAAATATACAGAGAATTGACTTTAATTTATAAGAAATCAAGCCATTCTCCAATTGATAAATGGTCAAAGGATATGAACAGACAATTTTCAGATGATGAAATTAAAACTATTTCCACTCATATGAAAGAGTGTTCCAAATCACTATTGATCAGAGAAATGCAAATTAAGACAACTCTGAGGTATCATTACACACCTGTCAGATTGGCTAAGATGACAGGAACAAATAACGATGAATGTTGGAGGGGCTGTGGGAAAACTGGGACACTGATGCATTGTTGGTGGAGTTGTGAAAGAATCCAACCATTCTGGAGAGCAATCTGGAATTATGCCCAAAAAGTTATCAAAATGTGCATACCCTTTGACCCAGCCATACTACTACTGGGCTTATGTCCCAAGGAACTACTAGAGAAGGGAAAGGGTCCTGTATGTGCCAAAATGTTTGTGGCAGCCCTTTTCATAGTGGCTAGAAGCTGGAAGATGAATGGATGTCCATCAATTGGAGAATGGTTGGGTAAACTATGGTATATGAATGTTATGGAATATTATTGTTCTATAAGAAATGACCAACAGGAAAAATACAGAGAGGCTTGGAGAGACTTACATCAACTGATGCTGAGTGAAACGAGCAGAACCAGAAGATCATTATACACTTCAACAATGATACTGTACGAGGATGTATGCTGATGGAAGTGGATTTCTTCAACATAGAGAAGAGCTAATCCAATTCCAATTGATTAATGATGGACAGAACCAGCTACATCCAGAAAAGGAACACTGGGAAATGAATGTAAACTGTTATTTTTACCTTCTGAATCCAATTCTTCCTGTGCAACAAAAAATTCGGTTCTACACACATATATTGTATTTAGAATATACTGTAATATATTTAACATATATAAGACTGCTTGCCATCTGGGGGAGGGGGTTGGGGGAGGAAGGGAAAAAATCTGAATAGAAGTAAGTGCAAGGGATAATGTTGTAAAAAATTACCCAAGCATATGTACTGTCAAAAAATGTTATAATTATAAAATAAAATAAAAAATTAAAAAAAAAAAAAAAAAAAAAAAAAAAGAAAGGCAGAGGTGAAGAAACAAAGATATGGTAGCATTATTGACAATGTGCTGTTTTTAATGACAGATATTAATTTGTAATTATAGAAATGATTAGCAATGATGGCTTAATCTTAAAAAGGCATAAAAATTCTCTTGATTAAAATATTTTTCTCTCATTATTTTTAGTCACATTCTGGACAGATTAATGTAGTGAATTTCTTTTTTTTTTTTAATTATAGCTTTTTATTTACTATATGCATAGGTAATTTTTCAGCATTGACCCTTGCAAAACCTTCTGTTCCAACTTTTCCTCTCCTTCCTCCTACCCCTTCCCCTAGAGGGCAGGTAGACCAATACATGTTAAATATGTTGAAGTATATGTTAAACACAACATATATATACATATCCATACAGTTATAAAATTCCATATTTCTATTAAAATATGTATCTCTTAGATTCTGGATATCTTACACTTACTAGGGAAACCATATTCTTTGTGCTATATGCCTGTCTTCTGATTCACCTTTCATATCAATCATAATTTAATGATTATAAACTTGAAATTATCACTTAATTATTATAAATGAAAACATTCACTATTTTTTGGGTTCTAATTTATAATCTTATAAAACGCACTATGAAAGCAGATTTCAAGGCAAAAGGTAGGAATGATATGAAGAAAAGAAGTGAAATATTAAAAATATGTATATAGTAACATCCAAGTTCATGTGAAAGCCTGGTCCTCTGAGGCATTAGAAAGAATATTCATATAGGTCTCTTATAAAGCCACCAGTGCTAACTGCACAATAATATTTTATAGGCACTCTTCCTATTCTGTCACAAGCCTAACTGCTCCTTATACTCTGTTCTCCCTGAAGCCACTTAGTTTAGGAATTCACCAAATAGCTCGCTTCTCTTTGCCATGTGCATGGTCTTCCCTTGTGATCTCATCCTGTCTTTCCTGGTGATCTCATCCTCTAGGATCACTTTGATTATCAAGTCTCTGTAGATGATTCCCAAATCTACTTTTTGAGTCATAATGAATATCCAGAACTACAGTCCTGATGGACATTTCTACATGGGTGTCTTGCTGACATCTCAAACAAAAATCAACTGATCTCATCTACTTCACAAACACTCTACCCAACTTCTGTTTTTCTGTTGATGGCAGTTTGAAAGTCTAGTCCCCTTTGTTTTTCTTTTTTCTTCAGCAGCATACATCTAATGAAGTTGTTAGATCCTACCAATATCACTTTATAATATTTCATAATATTTATAATATTATAATAATCACAGAAGATACCAGGATTTTTAAAAATCCAACTTTCTTATTTTACATATGAAGAAATTGAAATCCAGAGAGTACAAATCATATTCTTTCCAATTATGCTGCTATCACCCCAGTTTAGGTCTTTATCCTTCTCACTTTGACTATTATAGTGCCCAACCCCCAACAAAGCTCCTGTCTTATTAGTTTTTCCTCTTTTCCAACAAATCCTCCAAAATTAATAGCAAAATCATCCACTTAACATGTCTTTCTCCTGCCTCAAGACTACATTAAAAACAAACAACAAAAAATCAACTCGTTGTTAATTATAGGAAATAAAACAATCAATCAATCCTGGCACATAAGCTAATGCATAATAGAACTTCAACCTAGTATTAATTACCTCTATTCATCCTACTAGCCCCTTCACATAGTCTACATACCAATCAAATTGAACTTCTAACTGTACCCCAGTTGTGTTCTACATTTTCATCTGTGCAGGCCACCCTTGTGACTAGAAAGCATGACATATATCTTCCTTCTGATATCTTGACACTGCCTTGGGTGACTTTGGTTAACATAACTTCCCTGGAATTCGTATGTAATATAACATAAGGGAATCTAGAATAAAGGCCTTTTTCTACTTTAAATCTGTGATCCTATAGTTTTTTCTCTTCCTTTTCATTAGGATGGGAGATCTATGTATCCTTTCTTGACTTTTATGAAAATGTTTTGCATAACTTTACATATGATTTCTTAATTGTGAGTGGGGATGAGAGAGGACCTAGAACTCAAAAATCTTAAAAACAAATGTAAAAAATGTAAAAAATGTTTTGAATGTAACTGGAGGAAAATATTAAATAGATTGATTTAAAAAAAAAAAAAGTAAAAAGAAAATATTATGTTTTGATCAGTCTCCTTAGTTTTTTCTTTGGCATTAGCTGGCACTTTTCATCATAAGTCTATTAAAATTAAATGTTCTCTCTTATTAGAAAAATTTAACATCTACCTTTTCCATCATTAGTTATATTTAAGGTAATTGGAGGTAACAAATTAACTGTGGCTTGAAAATCATAACCACCCGAGAGCCAACTACAATTTTTACTAAAACTAATTTTTCTGCATCGTGCTTTATTTATTTATTTGTTTCTTTACTTACTTATTTACATAAATAAATATTCATGTTTATATGCTTATAAATAAAAATAAACAAAATTTTAGGCCTAGGTTTATCTCAATCCGGTTAGGGACCTGAGAAACCATTCTGACGTACATAACTAATCTAGTCTAAGGAGTCTGCAATCTAAAAACACTCATATCTTTATCTATCTCTAATCAATCAACCCCTTCACAACCATAAAGTATGTAGGACCTAGTGTGGCACTTAGTAGTAATAGTCATCAAATCCCACTAAGTTCAGCTTCTTCATCTATAAAATGGGACAATACTTATACTACTGTATTAAAAGGTTGTTATAGCTGTAATGTAAATCACATTAGTCAAGTAACCAACTTGTGGTAGTAATAGTAACAGTAGTAGTAGTAGTAGTAGTAGTAGTAGTAGTAGTAGTAGTAGTAGTGATAATGATGATAGAAAATTCACACATTCCAGCCTTCTATTATTTAATTATGAGAAATAATGGGAAAAATTCTGAATTTTCTGCTAAAATGATCAATTGCTCATAGACAAGACAGTGAAGGAATCTATGAATACTTTAAAAAAAATTTCCCTTCCTTTCGAAGGCCTGCTCCATTTTCCCCTTTCATTTCTTATTATAAAATCAGGGGCATTCATTCTATTGGGTTTTAAAATAAAATAAAAAGCAGAGATGACAAGGCTCCCAAATTCAAGTTAAATCCTAGAGAATATGGTGTTCAATATTAGAAATGTGCTCCATAGAAGGTTAAACTCAATCTGCTAAATATGGAAATCAAGTCCTCCTCATAAAGAACAGTTTCTGGGCGAAGAGGGAGGTTAGAGCATTCTATATATTTTCCTTTTAAATGGAGAAAAAGATGAAGTACTAAAGAGAGTGGTTTTTAAATTGCTACCTAGACATTAGGTACAATATACCTTACAGTCTGGAAATGTTGCTTTGAAAATTCCAGCAGTGAACATACTAGCTTCAACTAATCACAAAGTAGTAGCTTCATCTAACTATATCCAAAAGGCCAAAAAGCATTGTAGCATATTCAAAGGCATAATAATCAAAACACTTAGGATCAAGAGCCAAGTCTAAAACGTGCTAACTGTGTAACTCTAGGAAAGTCATTAAGTCCCACTGAAGTTCAGATCTTCTTTTGCATCCCAGATTCAGTGCTCTTTTGATTAGTTTTAGATTTCACAGCATCAATATGAAATATCAAAGAAACTAACATTTAGCATTCTAAGAAACTGAGGCTCTGCATGACTGGCTCAGTCACAAGGTAACTCCAGCATAGTGTTAGGAATAAATGATAAATTTCTTAGTGCTTCCTATATAGGAATGAAAAGTCATTAAGTTTTTTTTTTTCTTTTCATTAAGTTGAGACTCAACATTTAATAATATTAAAAGACAATAAAAATACTTATAGAAAATTAATAATGTAAACAAAAGCTTATTAGAATCTGCTGTCTGATATATGTCTTCCTTATGAAAAGCTGGAGAATGTTCACTATATCCTATAAATTACTGTCTTTTTTTTTTGCTGTTTTTGTAGTAATTTTATTTATTTTTAATACACATTGCTTTATGAATCATGTTGACAAAGAAAAATCTGAACAAAACAGAAAAACCATGGGAGATTAAAAAAAAAAACAGAAAAAAGAAATGAACATAGAAATCAATTCATATTGATTTACCTTCAGTCTCTTTAGATCTTTTTCTGGATACAGATGGCATTTTCTGTCTATTGGAATTGCTTTGGATCACTGAACTACTGAGAAGAACCAACTCTTTCACAGTTAATCATCACATATTCTTGCTGTTATCATGTACAATGAATGTATTCCTGGTTTTGCTTGTTTCGCTCAGCATCAGTTCATCTAAACCTTTTCAGGCCTTTCTATAATCACCTTATTCATCATTTTTTTTTAAGAACAATAATATTCTATTACCTTCATATACCATTACCTGTTCAGCCATTCCTCAGCTGATGAGCAGCCACTCTTTCTCAAATTTCAAAATTTTTGATACCACAAAAAGAGCTGCTACAAACATTTTTCCTTTAAGATTTCCTTCGAATACAGATTCAGTCATGGTATCAAAGGATATGCACAGTTTTATAGCCCTTTGGGCATTGTTCCAGATTGCTCTCCAGAATGATTGGATCATTTCACAACCCCACCAACAATGCATTAGTGTCCAGTTTTCCCACATCCCCTCCAACATTTATCATTATCTTTTCCTGTTGTCTTAGCCAATATGAGAGGTATGAAGTGGTACCTCAGAGTTGTTTTAATTTTCATTTCTCTAATCAATAGTGATTTAGAGCATTTTTTCATATAAGTATAAATAACTTTAATTTCATCATCTGAAAATTGTTTATTCGTATCCTTTGACCATTTATCAATTGGGGAAAATTACTGTCTTCTTGAAAACAAGATGTAATATACCAGCATCCCAGGGAATTATCTCTGTGAAGAACAATTTTAGTGCAAAGAATAAGTACTGTATTAGCAACACCATAGAGAAATAAGTCTTCAAGCACACCAGTCTCTTGAAATGACCCTATCAGTGTCTCTAAAAGAGCTAATGAATGGAAATGAATGTCCAGACACTGACAAAGATGAAATATTAAAGAAATAAAATTTTGAACCTTGTGGCTGATCAGCCTTCAGGCTGATTTATAAGGAGGAATCTATCTATAAAGGCTAGCAAGTGAGTGAAAATACTTGCTTTAATGAGAAACTATGATAAGGCAATCAGAGCATGTGCATATGGGCAATTTATTGCTAATTACATGTATACACTATATTTTTAACATTACAAGTGCTATGATTACATCTGCAGCTGATGAAGCTCAATGTTCACTGTTAATTTGCAGATAAAAGCAAAATGACTCCAGAATCTTTCCTCCCAGAATTCTTCCAGGGGATTTAACTTCTACCACTTAAAAACAATATCTGCAGCCTAGATCTTGCTTCACGTGCACTGATGATACATTTTAAATTAAGCTTCTTAGTTAGTAACCCTGTTTACCAATGTAAAAGATGGTATGTTAGGGTCAATACATTTACAGTTACTGCCAGGGACTAAATGTAGTAGATTTCTTCCATGAAACGTATGGCTAAGTGATAAGATAATTCAGTATATTTCTAAAGCTAGAATCTGATAGCTCTCACTGATACCTCACATTTTCCAATCCTATAGCTTTCTTTGAAATTCCTTGCTGAAATTAGTAATAAGAAGAATAAGAATAATATACTTTCATAGTTGTTTATGACAGATATATAGATATATAAAAAGAGATATTCATGTATGTTATTTCACCTAATCCATACAATAATTCAATGAAGTATAAACTATTCTTAGACCTATTTTACAGATAAGGAAAAAGAAAACTATAATAAGAAACATAAGGAGAGACCAAATTAATATTTTTCGTTTTTCCTTTCTTTTCATTTTTTTCCAAAATGTTTCTTCCATTATTTTCTCCTTAGTTCAACCTCCACTTTCACTCAGTAACTATTTTCTGCCTTTCAGAAACCAAAATCCCTTTGAATTTGTCCCAAGTGCGTCTCGCCTAAAGTTACAAATATGATAAAACAACACTGAAAAATGTATTGGCCATTAGAGAAAGATAATATGCTTCACTGGACTGGCATATTTTCTAACCCCATTAAATGGTTCAGTAAGAAGAGAAGGGAAAAAAAACCCTGAAAAAGCCCAGTTTCTCTTCCAACATATTTTATGACAGGGAAGTTAGGGGCTGCTATTTATATATCAGTAGATAAAATCTGAAAACTGAGCTCTTTTGTTTGTTCTGTTCTATTTCCTGGAACAATGTATCTCTTTTTCCTGGAACAATGTTTTTCCTTCTCAGTTACTTTATCACTATAGTTAAATGTGGCTTTTTCATTTGCAACAGGTTTTAAAATCAGCAATTGGCTGTGTTACAGAGCAGACTGGTTTCTGAATTCCAATATCACAAATAAGGAGAAGGCAAGGTTAGGAGATAGTCCAAGGATACAATGAGTCAAAGAGGAAGGAATGCTCCAAAGTACAATTCCACTTTCACTCTTCCAACATGACCAGAGTCACCTGACCTTTCTCCCAGACCACTTGCTCTGAGACACTGGCAGACTCTTGATGCCTTCAAAATTCAGCCTTTTGGATAAAGTGCACAAGAACACTTCACTGACACAAACGTGCTGTGACCAATTAAACAATGATTCATCACTGCTCAGCAGCGCCTACTATTTGAGATTGATGACTTCTGAAACCAATCACTGAAACCTTCAATTAGAGACAGAAAACATCCCTAATGAAAATCAGAAGCACAGACATCCCTGCCAGAGATAAATCTCCCTAATTTTAAATGTCTGTAGTCAATAAGCGATAAATGATGAAGAACAGCTAATTAAAGATATGAACCATTCTGCAATTTTCAATCCCCTTTATAATCACATGTTCTTCAGCTTGATGCTTCTCTCCCCGTCCCTTCCCTATTTGCAACCTGATTGCTCTTTATACTGATGTTACTCAAGATTGGGTTAAAGCAATTAAAAGTTACTCAATCCTGACCATATAGTACTTCTGTGCAAAGTTTCTGGGAGTTCTAGTGACTCAACTAACATTTAAAAGGAAAATCAGTCATACTTTCTAAGATTTATAAAAATGCATCTGGCCATGACATAAAGAGCTCTCATAGTCTCAGTCTTCTACTAAAGACGCAAAATGTACAGGATTATAAGCTACAAAAAGCAATAACTGCTATTCTTCCTGTTTTGGGGAGTAAGGGTATCATTTCCAATCCGGCCATTTATTTTAAGATATTAAATGCCAACCCTGTCCATATGCTCCTGAAGAAAGAAACACTAGAAGCCCTCTTTCCCTGCACAAAGTAAAAAACCTTCAAAGTGCAAAAGCTGAGCCAATCAAAAGGATGGCCCCCTTCACACTCTCTTAAGAATTGAGTCAAGATCTATACATATTGTAGAGGCAGACATCCAAAAAATAAATAAAAGTGGAGTTTCATCCACACCATACTTCACAAAAAAGAGCACTCTGGCTAAGTTGAGAGCCACTAAAATAAAATGCAAGCATCCTGCTTATAAACAGAAAATGAAATAGACTTGTTCAAATTTCTAAGTGGTACAAAGCCCAAATCATAACACAAGCTGGAGCTAATAATCTACATCACAATGTTGTATATTTAGCTTTTCAGGTAATTAGAACTTTTTTTCATCCATTAGAATGGTAGCCCTGAAATCCATATCTTTTACTTCCCCGTATTTTCAGTAGTATACTCAACATCATGAATATGGGCAGCTAGGTGATACAGTGGATACAGCATGTGACTGGAATGATAAAAACTTCATCTTCCCGAGTTCAAATTCTTTTGCAGTCACTTACTAGCTGTGTGAACCCTAGGCAAGACACTTAACCCTGTTTGATTCAATTCTTCATCTGTAAAATGAGCTGGAGAAGAAAATGGCAAACCACTTCAGTATCTCTGCCAAGAAAAATTCAAATGGGGTCACAAAGAGTGAGAAAACAACTAAAAAACATCTGAACAACAAACCATGAGCAACAAATATGTGTAAAATAGTGAATAATTGAAGGTGGTTGAAGAAAAGAATTTAAGTCGTTTCTCTTGTTTTGTTTTTTCCAAAGTCCTTCATAAAAGTTTTATCTGTGAGATTGGAACTTTCCTTGATCAGTCTCAAAACTTCACATCACACTTAAGGAAAAACAAATGAACAAACAAAAGTCTCTTTAATGTATTTATCATGTAACAGTGACTATTCTAATCTTCTCCTAGATGATAAAGACAAGAGTAGAAAGCATGTCTTCTCCAAATTCTGCAACTCCATAGTACTTAGTACAATAATAGGTACGTGATATATATTTTGTTCTGTTGGGGATGATAGACAGTCTCTGCTGCTAGTCTCTCCCTATTTTAGTGCAATGTTCATTCACACAGCTACCAAATTAATTTTCCTAACCTACAAGTCTGATCATATTACTCCTTCACTCAAGAAATATCAGAGACTCTCTAATACCACAAGGATCAAATGAAACTCCCCAATCTAGTTCTAATCAATATTTCAATGGGTTACTTGTCTTTTCACACTTTCCATAAGTAAGACTTGACTGCTGCACTTCCTCTTACCTCATTCTGTCGTCTCCTCAGAGCTTTAGTGAATGTCTTCTCTTATACCTGGAATGCATTACCTTCTAATCTTTGTCTATCAAAATTCTTTTCTTCCAAGATCTAGGTCCTTTCCTATGACATCTTTCCTCATTTTCCCAGCTTAAAGCACTACTTTCCTCACCAAGTTTTCCTATTAGTATTATATCATTTGTACACTTAAGAGTATTCTCCTACCACAATAGACTCTTAATATCTCATGAAGGACAATAACTATGTGGGTTATATTTTTGTATGCTCAGAATCTAGCACACCACCTTCTAAACAATTTAAGTGTTTTACAAATAGTTCTTAAATTAATGGTTTTAACATGATTTCTTCATCTCTTTATTCTGCTATGTGCTGTAGCACTTTCTAGGAAATCATAAAAGCAGGTGAGCAATAAATGTCTGGTGTGTAGAAAAACATCTACATTGGCCTCTGAGACAATGAAAAGAAGTATATAGCAGGTAATAAGGACAAATACAGGTTTCAATAGATTAACAATCTTAATCTAACATTTCAACAATGATAATGATAAGAATCTTAACATCTTATGACTCACAAAAATATGGTATTCAGATATGATTTCAAGCTTCTGAAGAAATTCAAAATCAAAAGTGAAATACTTCTATTCCCTTGGTTGGTAATGGCCTTCTTCCATCTTTAAGTACAATTTTGTGTTACAAATCTTTAATGCATTTATCATGTAATACTGTATTATCTGTGTTATCCCCCTACAATATTGCCAATGTTTATAGAAAAGAAAATTTATATCAAAAAAATAAACTATAGTAATTCTTGTAAACCGGTAAAGCTGATGAAATGTCATCAACCACAAATTTCTCCCATGTCCCTCCTCCTCTCTAGCATCTAAGATCTTTGTAAATATTATAAAATCTTACAGCTATATTAATTTGCATTTGTTTGTAAAATTTCATTGGGGGGCATATCATCTTCATTATTGTTCCTTGACAGAGGACTATGATCTATTCCAAGGAAATTTCCCCCCAAGAGTGAAGGCTCTTCATGAATGGGCATTTAATGTAAATTACCAATCCACTAAAAAAATCTACCTTTAGTAGCCAACAGAGAATCTTGGTTTGGTGAGAAAGTACATGACTGGAATCATTTATTCTCACCAATATCCAAATAAATCATTAGTTGCACAGAATCAAAAGGCCATGATCTAACTATGGCCCTCATCACTCTTCACCTATACTACTATAACAGTCTTCCTTTTTCAATTCTGCCTTTCCCTTATTCAAATCAATCTCTACACATTTGCCAAACTGATATTCCTAAAATATATGTCTTATCAGGACAACACTCTGCTCAATAAACTTTAGGTATCCATTATTGTTTCTAGGATAAAATAGGAACTTCTCTGTTTGATATTTAAAGACCTTCACAAGCAAGTTCCACATTACATTTCAGTGTGATTTCACATCATTCCTCCTCATTCACACTATTTATGGTCCAGCCAAACTGACCTACTTGTTATTTATTTCTCAAATTTCACCTTCTAAATCAGTAGTTTTGCACATAACTCTTATGCCAGAAATGCTCTCTCTCCTGACCACCTCTCAGAATCTTTAACCTTATTCAAAGCTCAGCTCCAGTATTAAATGGTGCAGTGGAGTGTGTTGGACTTTAAGTCAAAAGGCTCTAACTTTGAATCCTATATCAGAATCTAGGCAAGTCACTTTAGCTCTTATAGCTTTAGGGCCCTCAACTATAAAATAGAAAGAATAAAAACAGAATCTAGGCCACATTATTGTTGTATGAATAATATAAACAAAATGTTTTGCAAATCTAAGTACTTTGTAAATGTTTTAGCTATTATATCACTTCACTATCCAGAGCTCCCTAGCTTTTTATTTACTTACATGTGTGCACATGACTTCTGAGATCCTTCAGTGAAGCTCTAATTCTATGCAATCATGCTATTTACCCTCAATGAATTGTAGTAAGAAGGTAAACACCTTGAGGGCTGGGATTGTTTTCTGTTTTTGTCTTTGTTTTCCCAATATTTACTCTATACATGACAAAATACATTTTGATACATTTTTTAAAAACTTATGGGATTAAAGTGTCTGAAGATATTCTATGAGCATTCCCTAATTGATGAAAGATGCTGAACCACTGACCATTACAAAATGGGAGTCACTTTATTTTTTTTGTTTCTATTTATGCCCTTATAAACAGGGAAAACTACTTCCCTTCTTCTTCCTCCCCAATTCACATATTAAGACAATAATTTAGCTAATATGTGAAGTGCTTTTGATTTTTAGTACTCTTCATATCACCTTCTTTGCCTCAAGTTTCTATCTTCCAAGACAAGACATAAGTCCTCAAAAACCTCCTTGATTAGTGAACATTCACCTTTATCTCTGCCCCAGATGCAACACACTACTTCTCAAACATTCCCATGCCCCTATAATACACTGCCTCCCTTCTTCCCCAGCTTTGCTTCCATCTTCCAGATCTAGTTCTGAGAGCTAGATCAATGATCAATGATAATTTGTTCAAATGGCATTTCTGAGTCCAACCTATCTAAGTTTGGAAAACTTACTACTAACATCCTCACTACTGTAAGGATGGCTACCAGATGATGATGATCTTTTTTTCAGTCATAATAATTCCTCAAATTGTCCACAAATTTATAAAAGATTTATAATATGTTTTAGTGAAAGATTATCCACATGGATATATTCTAGATTCTTGACATATTGAAGAAGTTCTCCAAAAGGAAAAAAAAAGTATAATTTTTTGTAAGGTGCTTAAAGTGGTTGAGGTAACCACAGAACAAACCAGAAAAATTTATATGATACTATGCTGCTAGGCACAGCTATTTCTTCTAGAGGCCAGAGTCTTGACACTTTTTTCTCCCTACTCAAAAAATAAATAAACAAACAAATAAATAAATAATGATTATCCTAGCAACCACTTGGAAGAATTACAGGTGTTTGTTTGGTACAATAATTCAGTACTTTCAGCATTTCCTAATTCAGATGCAACTGAAAAGAGGCTCCCATTAGCTACAGAATCAAATATAAAATTTTCAATTTACTTCAATGTTTTCACAACACAATTCCAACCTATCTTTCCAGTATATGACTCTCCTCCATAAAGCCAAAGTAGTCTTCTTGCTGTTTCTGAGCCAAGACATTCCATCTTTGCTCTCTAGGATTTTGAATATGCTGTTCTCCATTTGAAATCCACTTCTTTCATATCTTTATCTCTCAGAATTCCTTGGATCCTTCCAATTTAAAATAAATCTCCTCCCCTTTTTATTAACTTCTTTAAGATTCCCATACACCCAGATACGAGCACCTTCTTCCCCCCAAAAAAATTTCCTGTCTTTGATTTTTTTTTAAGGCAATTGGGGTTAAATGACTTGCCCAGGGGTTACACAGCTAGGAAGAGTTAAGTGTTTGAGACCAGATTTGAACTCAGGTCCTTCTGACTTTAGGGCTGGTGCTCTATCCAGTGCACCACCTAGCTGCCCTGTCTTTGATTTTGTATGCATTTTGAATATACTTTTCTTTGTACAGGTTGTACCCCCTGGAATTTAAACTCTTTTGAGGTAGGGACCAGTTCAGGGACATCCTTCTAAGCCAAACCTTGATTTTCTATCATATTGTTCTTTCCATATATATTCTAGCTCTGCTGACAACCACCATTGATGGGATAGCTTATCTTTCTAACTGATGGGTAATTTCATTATCACAAGTGTTTAAGTTTAAGTCAAATTTAAAATTGAGCTATCAAAAAAACTCAAGTGCAGCAGAGGTGTGATAGTTACTTATATATGACATATAAAAGCAAACAAACATCCTGGACAAACAAATACACTGTTATCTCTATGTACTTTCAGAGTATGATCCTGTTTCACTACAATTTGACCTAACAAATATCTACATGTTCAACTTTGAGCTAGAAATAGGGAACAGACAGAAGAAGACACGTTCCCTGCCTTCAGACAGGGGAGTCCCATTCAGAAAGATTTTAAAAATACACATGAAATGGTGACAAAGTGAGTGGTACAGACATAAAGATATTGTGTGGGGTCTGCATGGGGAGTTCTAAAATATGAGTGATGTATGCTTGGAATGTTGAAGAAGACTTCGCAGATTTAAACTCATTACATTTAAGCTGGATCTAGAGAATAAGTAGATTTTGGAAAAGCAGAAAAGGGAAAGGAAAAGGACAATGGAAATATAGCAAATATAACAAAGCTAAAAAATAAGAAATGGAAGTGAGTCAATCATTCAGGGAATCTAGAGACAGAGGCACTAAACTTAGGTTTCAGGTACCTGAAACTCCCTGTGTAATTGGGAAATGTTTAACAAAATAAATGAATCACAATACAACACAGATAGTGTTAATTTATGCTTTACAGAATCAGAATATGAGCACCCTTAGGATTCATTTTTTATTTGAGTTTGACATTGTCATTCTAGGTTAGTTACCACCAAACTGGCAGGAACAAGGGAAGTAGCGAAATGTTGTTCATGCTTCATTTTGAAGGGGGACCAATAACATGACAGCTAATGTTTTGATTTGCAGGCAAACTGGATTTAAGTGAGGCAGAGTTGCACAAAGTTCTCAGGCGTATTCTCCCACAGTGTTCAAAGTCCAGTGGCAGGAAAAAAGTCAAGATGACTAGTGATAGACCAGTATGCAGTGGATCATCTTGGCATCTTCAAAGTCTGACCAAGCTCTAAGAATTCCTTGTTTCAGCCACCCTTATGGTCTTTGGAACAAAATGTTCTTATCTCTCCTTTCTGCCAAAAGAAATCTTCACATGCTTGGTGTAGAAGTCCCTCTAATCACCCATGGGTTTGAGACCTGTCAATTTATACTCAACCTGGTTTAGTCCATTTGTCAAGAAAATTTACTGGTGTGTGGCCACTGCACTATTTCTTGAAAACAGTGAATTAGTGAAATAGTTATATAGTGTATAATATTATTTCAGGGCTTATTGTTGGTATCATTCTAATTTTAAATGTAAGCTTTATGCTGCAAAGGAGGATGCATCAGAAGAGGTAGCAGCCAAGTCAAAAGGATTTTCAGTCATTCCACACAATTAGGATCATGGAATCTTGACTGAAAAAGCCATTCTGAACAAAGCTCTTACCAGGTATATTTTTTTATTGATCCTCAAAAATAAAGAAACTTTCAAGAGGGGAAAGGGAACAGGAGGCTTTTTCTACTTCATCAGAATTTAGAGTTGGAATTTCTCTCTTGGACTGATGATCAGCAGTTTCCTAAACATATCACATACCACAGTTGACACTACTAATATTCATAAGTCATAGGAAAAAAGGTCATTGGAATCAAGATTGCAAACTCTAATATAAGAAAATTGTTGTTGTTATTGTTGGAGACCACTGAGATGAATATAAGAACCCTTGAGCTGTGCTTGTCTGCTCCTTGATATTGAAAATTTCTGGTATCTCTGGCTCCTAACAACAAAAGGAAGCAAGGTCTAAGACATTTAGCACTGGGTAGACAGAATTTCAAATAATCATAGGATCTGAAAGATGAAACATTGAGATAGTCCACCGAATCAAGGTAATACTTTTCAAAGTGTATTTGATCCAATATAATCAACTGAATCACTACCTTCAGAGAAAAGTGATACAGATATCAATCAAGATATCAAATGCTTTGAAAACTATATGCAACTCATTAAGCACTTGTGTATCAATTAAAAAACCCATACATTAAATATGGTGTTGGTGATATCTAATTTTTACATTATAGAAAATCATTAGTAGATAAATAACTGAAAACCTAATTTTTACCTAATGGTAAAAAACATGAAACAATCATCTAGCACAAAATGGAAACTCACACTAGGCTATACTATTAAATTGGACTTAACCTTAGATTTCTATTTTATGATTTCAGATTTGGGTTTCTCACGAATTCTATGACTGAAAAAAATCATTTTAGACTGAATCTCCAGAGGAGGAGAAAGAAAGAGGAGAAGAAAGAGAAGGAGAAGAAAATTGGAGTGAGCTAGATTATTTCAGAATTCTCTTTTAATTCTGAAATTAAGTGATTCCTAAAAAGTTACCATGTATGTTCCCCTCACATTCAGACAGGATAACATTTGAATCATCTCAGATAAGTGAAGTCACTTCAAATTAGTGTCCTTATTCTAACAGACTTGCTATTCTCATTTACATTGTTCAATATTTTCACTATCTCTCTGAGAATAAGAGAAAGGGGAGTTGACATTATAATTTACCTTTACAAATTCATATACTCATTCAACAAACATTAAATTCCAAGATGCAATGAGTACTACAGTAATCACGGGGGGAAGATACAAAGGTTTGATTAGACACAATCATTAACTACATGGAGGTTATGCTTTAACAGGGAAAAAGACAAAAATACATATATTTATACATGCAATAAGACCTAAAATAGAGCTGAAAAACAAGGATGTAATTAAGAAGAAGGGAATTATTAACAGAGTAGATCAAAATAAATCAATACTTTGAAATGTGCTTTTTTTTTTCTTTTTTTTTGAGGCTATTGTGGTTAAGTGTCTTGTCCAGGTTCACATAGCTAGTAAGTGTCCAAAGTCACATTTGAATTCTGGTTTTTCTGATTCCATAGTCTGTGCTCTATCTACTGTACTATCTGATTACCCCTGAAATGTATTTCAAATGCTAAATAAGAAAACAAGAAGTAAAGAATGACTGAAAGCATTGTAAGCATGAGCAAAAGCAAGAACAAGGTAGAAATAAGGGAGAGTACCTGAAATGTTCTGAGGACAAAAAGTAATCCAATCTGGCTGGAACTTAAGAGCATATAACTGGCATAAACAGACTAGAAAGATAGAAGCAGAGAATCGTAGCAGACTTTTAATGTCAACTAAAAGCACTTAAATTAGATTTAATAGATGATAAGAAACCAATAATATAGCCAGCTAGATCTGTATGTAAAAATACTATTTGGCCAGTATGGATGCATAGAAGGTTTAAATAAAAAAGAAGAGAATGGCAGTAAAAACCTATGAAATATATTTATAACATAAAAGAGGAAGAAAAGACAGAATATTTTTTTATTTGAGAAGGAAGAATAACATATGATCTCTCAAATTACAAATATATGAGTAAATGGTAGTGTCAAATAAAAATCAAGAAATCAGAAAGAGAAACTAGCTCCATATGAACCATTCACATTAAACAATTGGGAAAGGACCAGAATTAGAAGGGATTCTTAAGAGTTCACCTTAGTCTTTTCAGAGATGTAAAAAACAAACCAAAACAACAACAAGGTTACCCAACTGGTCACTAGCAGAGCTGGGAATCAGAACTAAATTTTTTTCCACTGTACCACAAAAAGATAAAGACAGAAAAGGAGAAATGAAAGTGGCAGAGAAGAATACAAAGAATGTAGTATCTCACAAACCAAGAGGAAAAAAAAGTATAAAGTATAGAAATTAAAGGTCAATCATGTCAAAAGCTGCAGAGAAGTCAAAGAAGGTAAGAACTGAGAAGCAATTACATATGGAGATTAAGAAGTCTTTGACAACATTTATGTAAGAAGATTTAATAGCTGGGAGTCAAACTGCAGAAGATTAAGGAAAGAGATCAATTTTTCAGGCACTTTTAATACTAAGAATAGGAAATGGGATGAAAGATAGAAAAGTTAATAGAGTAAGAGAAGGGTTTTTTTCCCTAGAATTGGGAAGATCTAAGCATTTGGATTTTTTGAGATTAGATTGGCCACAATCTCTCATCTAAGCAGCATAGGAGCTTTGGCTTGCTCTAATTCTGACTTGGGCCATTTTGCCACTCCTCACTAATTTCTTGATCTCTTGTTTCCAGGGCTCATGATGCTGACAATAAATTATTCAATCAATTTAATACACTAAAGCACTGAAAGCCCAGACTTAAATAATCTTATCAACTTCAGCCTCCCTTATAGAAAAAATTACAAATAGGTACTATCATGCCCAGATTAATATTTTATTTTTTAAGTATTGAGGAGATAGAGGAAGAAGAAGAAGGAAAAGCTATAAGAGAAAATTATTGCTGTGGCAAATTCTGGAGGCGGGACTAGGGAATTGGGATTAAAGGTATAAGGATGACACTTAATAAGGAGCAGAAACACTTCTATGATCTGAGGAAAGAAAATTAGAGTGGGCTGTGATGTTAAGAAGTTTGGAAGAACAGAATAAGTGGGCTGATGGAGCTCAGCTCAGATGGCTTTCATTGTCTCAGTCAAGTAGGAGGCTAGCTCATCTGCTTTAAACATGAGAACCTTTTTTAAAGGGTTCTATTAAAAGGTGTGATTTTAGGAGGGATAGAAGTAGTTTGGAACACTGTGGGCAATGAAATTCAGAATTGATAAGAATAGAGTAAGATTGGCCAAGAGCAGAGCAGCAAGAGTTGTATTTTTAGTGTTATATTTGTAATAACATGTTTACCCTGGGCTACAATCAGATCAGTTACATGATTTTTCTCTATCAAAACTGAAGAGAAATGGAGCAGAAGCAAAAATACTGTGATGTGAAGGATGAAAGGAAGGATGTGAAGACAATGTGATATGAAGGAAAACAGGGACAAAGAAAAGTGAATAGACAAGTTCAGGGTCACAAAGTGATTTATCAAAGAAATGGATTTTAACCTGAGCTTCCAAACAAGATCAACTGATTTGTCTTCTAGACACTGCATTTGTAGAACACCAGTTAATAAACATCACATCTTTCTCTCTGCTTTTAAGAACATTAAGCATGACATAATAGAAATACTGTATTTGGAATCAAAAGAAATGCTTGAATTTCAAACCCATCATTTAGTTATATGACATGGAGCAAGTCAATTCATCTCTCTGGGAGTCAGTCTCTTCAAATGAAAAAATAGGAATAATAATAACTATACAACTTGCCTTAGAAAACTGATGAGAACAGAATAAGATAAAGTATAAAAATTACTCTACAACCATAAAGTATTATGTAAGTGACCTATTATTATGACATTTCTAATATATTCTGATATATTGAGTTTTTAACTTACTGGCATTTTGTACAATCCTCATCTTATATATGGATATACATAAGGTGTTCTATTTCCATCCTTATACTCTAGCTTCTTTCAAAGCAGATAACTTTACCACCTTCTAAGTCTTTTTTCCCTTTCCTTTAGCTGCCTAGAAGACTGTTCTATGTAACATGCACACAAACTCTCACTGATTAGCATCATACAAGAATACTTAAAATACTTCTTTTAACCAACAACTTAAATTATTACAAAACACCAATATTAGAACATGATTACTTTGTGCCTTATTAGTGCATATTTATATAAATATGGAACAAATGTGAAAATAAAACTTAACTATGCTATATTTGCCAGTAGATATGAAAAAACCTTACATTTCTAGGAAATTAGAATTTAAACTTCTGTGCCTAGATCTGTCTTATAAAGATAGGCAGCCAGATCTAACCCATTTATATTTTGGAATTTCAGGACAGTGTAAAATTTCTCATTATGATAAGCATTCCAAGAAGAAAGCAGCATCGAAAGCATAAATAACTTTTGGCATTATAAAATATTTCGGACATATTATATATCAATTATTCAAATGAAGAAACCTCAAGGAATGTGTGATCAAGCTTAGGGAATTGGCTAGTCTAAAGAGAAATATGTTTATAGGAGGAAATTCTACTATTCTGTGGCTCTAGTGCAGCACTTATCTTTTTAAAAGGATTCCATATGCATCAGATACTTTTATGTAAAAAATTAATGCTTGAGAGTTACTTTTGTGAAGTGCAGATTTTGCTCATAATCTTTTTCCCCCCCAGAGGAAATTGGGGTTAAGTGACTTGCCCAGGGTCACACAGTAGGAAGTGTTAAATGTCTGAGGGCACATCTGAACTCAGGTCCTCCTGACTTCAGGGCTGGTGCTCTATCCACTGCACCACCTAGATGCCCCCCATAATCTCTTTAAAAATAGCATTTTAAAAAATATCTTCTTCAAGAAGGGAGACAAGTGAAACTTATGATGTCCAAAGTGCATTCAAAAAAAATTTTTTTTTGGAATTTGGAATGCAATATTTTAGAGCTTCTGTGGGACTCCAGATAACTTGGTATTTGAACATTTAATATTCTTAAAGTGCTATTCAGATAAAAGATATATTAAGCTTCCTGCTTAATAAGCACTATGTACTATATGGTTTCAGAAGCACTAAGAAAGTTCCAAGAAGAGTTTTTATTTTATTGTGAAGTTTGTTATAAAACTTCAGATAAGTACTTTTATCCCAATTTAGTAATTTCTGAAACTTGTGTTAGGTGCTTGGATAGACACTTCAGCTAGTTTACAAGAATAATTATGTCAAACTCTTATCCTACAAGTTTTAGAAAAGATTATTCAAATCAAATATCCTAAGTACTTTGGACAATAGAGAGATGAGTTTGAATTCTTGGTATTTCAGAGGTTAAAATGTCTACCTTAAAAATGGACATGTTGAGCAGAGATCAGGAAAGTAATTTGAGCTAGATATATAGATTTAGAATCATCTCCCTAGAGATAATTGAATCTAAAAGACTGGATAAATAACTTGCCTGCAAGAACCTTACTTCTATAGGGAAGATCGCATATACTATACAGTAATATATAATAACACTATGATATATAATAGGGTATTAATATATAACACTGTACTATATGTTATATAATAATATTATGGCATGATATATAGCATATAATAAGCATACAGCATACAAAATAAATATAAAGTAATGTGTAAAGGGATTAGTAACTGGAAAACAATGATCTCTATGTAGGAAGTAATGTTTAAGGAGAGCTTTAAGGGAAACCAAGGATTCTAAGAAGCAGAGTTAAGAAAGGATGTACAAGGTTGCACAATGAATAGAGCACTAGCCCTGAAGTTAGGAGGACCTGAGTTCAAATGTGACCTAAGATACTTAATACTTCCATAGCTGTGTGACCCTGGTCAAGTTGCTTAACTCCTATTGCCTCAGCAAAAAAAGAAAAAAAAAAAAAAAAAAAAAAAAAAAAAAAGAAAGAAAGAAAGAAAAACAAAACAAAAAAAAAGATGTGCAATAAATAATGGATGATAGGCATGGGAGATAGTGTGAGCAAAGAGAAAATAAAATATTGGTGGTAAGGAATATCAAGATGTTCAGCTTTGCTGTAATAAAGAGTTCACAAAGGGGAGTAATGTGGGTCTTGAGCTTTCTCCGTGCCTTTGCTTACTGTCCTTTATCCTTAGAATGTCTTCCATTCCCCTATACACCTGTGGGATTTTTACCCATTCTTTATAGCTTAACTCAAAGGCCATGTCTCTTATGAAGTTTTTCTGTGCTCTACTTTACTTTTGCCTTGGACGTCACATATCACTTTGTTTTACTCTCTAGAAGAGATATCATATAATTCATTTTAATTTAAATAAACAAATATTTAAATATGTAAAGCACCAGGTTAGATACTAGAGATACAAATGGACACAAGTATTTCCAATAAAAAGATATCAGCTCTCAATTATTCCTCTTTTCTCTCTAGCCTGGGGTTATCTTGCCCACCCAACCTGAACTTGCAGGCTGGGGAAACAAGGAAGGTCTTCATAGAGGCAAGAATCAAAATGCTATCATTCAATATCAGAGGGTTAACTATGGTGGAAGAAATATACTACTATTCATAACTACAGCGCCTCATCTCCCATTGGTGTATTTCACATTTAACTAATCATCATCCATAATTACTGATCAGAATTATTTAGCAAATAGAAGGCAAAGCAAGAATAATGAAAATTCAGCATTCTATTTATAAACCTGAGATACACCTTCTCCCTAATGTACACAGTATCTGTAAGGGACAGTATACACAAACTTTGGAAAACACAATGATTAAAGCAATGATGTCAAATTCAAATAGAAATGGGGGCACTAATCCATACATAAGAATCTTTGCAGGCCATACGCTGATTTAGTATAAAAAAGTATAATATAATCTACATGTTATAGAATTTTTATTTATTTTATTAAATATTTCCAAATTATATTTTAATCTGGTTTGGGTATACTCAAGAGTATACACATATGTGCCATATGTGCTCCATAGGCTGCATGTATGATACCTCTGGACATAGATGTCTAGGTTAATTCACAAGTCTTGAATTATGTGTCTCAATCAGTCCTTAGATTCCTCTCAGAAACAGTATGAACCCACAATTTACTGATGAGTGGATCTGCATTTTCACTCTCCTGCTGGGAAAAATCAAGTGTCTTCTTAACTTCTAAGATTTTCTAGTAGCTTCTACTCCTCCTTCTGGGTATCCAAGGCAGTTCTATACTCTATTAGTCAATATAGCAACCATAAGTCTTGGTTAACTGTGGAGCTTCTTTACTTCAGTCTATTATATTATCATAGCACCATTATATTCTTTACAACAAAAGTAACTCCCCAAAGCCTGGAATCTGCATAGCTTTGCCACGTCAGCTCCTTTGGCTAGATTGAGGGAGTTCCACCTCTCAGAGAGTAGATGCCAAAGCAAAGTAGAGTCCTTTTCTTTTAGTCAATTTTCTTAGCAACAATACTTTTCTTCTAATTTTCTCTTCTAAGCAGCTTATCTGCTCTTTTTAGCAACAAGTTTTTTCTCCATTCCGCTTTTTGCAATAAAAGTTTATTGTTCAATTAATTCTTCCTAACAGCAGGTAGTAGTCCAGCCTCTGAGGTTTTGCTATACCTAAGCCCCAAGGATTCTTCAAAGACAGACTAATTTTAAGTAGACTAGTCTACTTTTAAATCAACCATTCCCAGTTCCAAAGTAGGGTCTGTTACATGAAATGATTGGTCTATATCTTATCAATAGGAAAAAAAAATCCACATTTTGGTCAACAACCCTCAACTAGACAATACAACTGTCCCACATAAGAAATAATCCGGTATTAGCAATTTTTAACTATGCATCTCAAAGTCCTCATTTCAGTCATAAGAAGATCAGAACTGGAAAATAGGTCATTACTTTGTCTTTACTCTAAAGCTATGCTTTTATTTGTAGGGCTGGGTTTTTTGTTTTGTTTTTTGCTGAGGCAATTGGGGTTAAGTGACTTGTCCAGAGTCACAGAGCTAGGAAGTGTTAAGTGTCTGAGACCAGATTTGAACTCGGGTTCTCTTGACTTCAGGGCTGGTGCTCTATCCACTGTATCACCTAGCTACTCCTGTGGGGCTGCTTTTTTTTTTTTTTTTTTTAATTATTTTGACAACTATTTTGCTCCTTTCTCTTTATAAAATTATCAAAAATCAGAAGAGGACACCTCTTTATACAGATAAAAACAAAATTGTCATTGGCTCAAGGAAATTACATTCATGAAACCAATGCTTATGTCTTGTCCCTATGCTACACTTAAAAGTCCTTGCTAGATGGCTCAGTGGATAGAGTTACTAAGCCTACTAAGTACTGGTTAGGAAGGCCTGAAGTCAAATTTGGTCTTAGAATTTACTGCCTGTAAAGTATCCCGGATCAAATCACTTAACCTCTCTATTCACTTTCATCCACTGCAAAAGTAAATGGCAAAACGTGTGGATATTATGGCCCAAAGGGTCATGAAGAGTCAGAGATAACTGAAAAGCGACAAAACTCCATAAAATTAGGGACTTTGTCTTACCTATCATTTGTACCACTCCTGGAATCTAACATACATTTAATACATAGAAGGTACTTGATACATGCTTGTATAAATTAATGAATGAAAGAATGAAGGGACTGAGTTATGTTTGCAGCCTAAAAGAACATTAGACTTAGAGGAAATGGGCTCTAGACTTGAGACAAAGAACAGATTTCTTCACCTGTGAAAGCATCAATTTCTTTCTATATAAAACAGGGTTAATCATATTTGCACCAGATGACTCACATAAAAAATACTTTGTGATATATAAAGTACCATATAAGTATATACACATAAGTATACTATATAAGTATATATATATATATATATATATATATATATATATATATATATATATATATATGGATAAATTATTTATAAATTATTGCTAATTGTTAAAAAAAAAAAAAATGAAAACACACCTGAACAGGTTAATTTGGAGGAGCCTGGGAATCCTTTACAATGACCCTTTAACTACACATACACACACACACACACACACACACACTCATTACACAGAAAAGACAGTGGTTTATTGCCAATAGTAAATGAGATCTGTTTCTTTCCTGAATAGCTCCCAAGGGCATCAGGGAGTAATTTAACAAAGACTGAAGCTGGACACAGCTGGTATATGGACAGGGTAGGTATGAAAATATGATTAGTTATCACCACACAGATGTGAGCAAACTACCTAAGAAAAAGATGTCTGTGTCAGGGAGTATGATGTTTTCCTTCATTTTTAGTTTACTTTCCAGTTTATGTTCCTTACTATCCAACAATAAATCCCATTTGTGGTTATGGATCACAATCATCCTGTGAACTTTTTTAATGAACTCCCTTTAATTGTAATAAATAGTTTAACAACACAAAAGTGTATTCAAAATCTGCAAATTAATTGGATGTCCTTCTAAGGGAATAAAAGTAGAACATATATGCCAATATCTGCCAAAATGTTTATTGCAGCCCTTTTTGTAGTGGCTAGAAACTGGAAAATGAATGGATGCCATCAATTGGAGAATGGTTGGGTAAATTATGGTATATGAATGTTATGGAATAACTAGCAGGATGAATACAGAGAGGCTTGGAGAGACTTACATGAACTGATGCTGAGTGAAATGAGCAGAACCAGGAGATTATTATACACTTCAACAACGATACTGTATGAAGATGTAGTCTGACTGAAGTGAATATCTTCAACATAGAGAAGATCTAATTCAGTTCCAGTTGATCAATGATGGACAGAATCAGTTACACCCAGAGAAGGAACACTGGGAATTGAGTGTAAACTGTTAGCACTACTGTCTTTCTACCCAAGTTACTTATACCTTCTGAATCCAATTCTTACTGTGCAACAAGAAATTCGGTTTTACACACATATATTGTATCTAGGATATACTGTAACACATTTAACATGTATGGGGTTGCCTGTCATCTAGGGGAGAGGGTAGAAGGAGGGAGGGGAAAATTCGGAAAAGAAGTGAGTACAAGGGATAATGTTGTAAAAAAAAAAAAAAAATTATCCATGCATATGTACTTGTCAAAAAAAATTATAATTATAAAGTTAATTTTTAAAAAGTAGAACATATCTTGGTAATGCAAAATGGTGTAAGAAGTCTTCAAGAAGCCTACTCCTCCAATTTTTTATTTCCCATCTTCTTTCTAGTGGGAAGCTGTTTAACTCAGTTCCTCATCTATAAAATGAGTTAGAGAAGAAAATGGAAAACCCACTCTGGTATTTTTGCCAAGAAAACCCTAACTGTGGTCACAAAGAAGGGAATACAACCGAAATGATTCAGCAGCAACAAGAAAAAGAGGAAGGGTGTGGAAGAAAAAAATACCAAACTGAAAATAAAATATAGCTGAATTAAAAAAAAAAAAGACAAATAGAAATAATTTAGATAATCATTATAATTCATGAAAAGGAAAGAATGTAAATATATTTAACTTCATAAAGGAAAAGATAAAATGGGCAACAATATCAAATGAGACTGAATTCAAACCAGAAAAACTCAAAAAAGATTTGAACATTTTATTTACTATTCTTTGTGTTATTGTAAAACAAATATGTATTTCAATAATTCATGGGTTTATGATCTAATTTAGTTGGGTAATCTTCAACATTATTGATCATGTACAGCCATATTTGCTTTCGAGAATGGTTATACTAATTTACTGCTCAATCAACAATGTATAAGTATTCCTATCTTTCCACAACCCCGCTAACATTGATTATTCCATCCTTTTCAACTTTTCTATTTTCTTGATTTAGTTCAAACCTGAGGCTTGCTTTTATTATTAGTAATTTAGACTATTTTCTCAAATAGTTTGAAATTCAACTGAGAACTTTATTCATTTATAGAAGCTTAAATTCCGAGACAAGAAAACAATACATATAAATAACTGGTGGCCAGGGAGAGTTATCTTGGTAATGATCTGATTTTTTAAGAGTCATAGTTGGAAAAGGAATTGAGGAAGGATTATGAAGAAATGGCCAGAGGTGAATCTGGATCTGACCTTGATATTGTAAGTAATCTCTAATTAGAAGCCAGGGGAAGAATACTACTAGATGGATTTGGGTCTTGGCTAGTCAGGTACATGCTCATCAGTTAGAAGCTAAGGATTCCAGACCAGGAGGTTGAAAGTAGAGTCTGCAGCATAGAAGAATGAGTAGGAAATGTAGAATGTAGAGGGATGAGCAACTTACTACTAGAAGGTTGGTCATTAAATGGTTAATGGGCCAGAGATCCACATAAAATCATGTTCTAATATGTGACAAATTTATAATCTAGATTTGTAGAGACATGCTCTAAAGAGGTATTGAAGTAACAGAATTAACAAAGAGATAATTACATATCTTTTAAACTGAAAATAACAGTTATGAACTAAATGAAAACAGAGAATATTTTTTTAGTGAACAAAGAGTTTTTACAAAAAAATTGATTGTACTTAAGCAAATTAAAAAAGCAAGAAATTATATACATTCTAAAACACCAGAGCTTAGTAAAATTAAAAACAAATAATAAATAAAATATATGATGCTACATGGTATTAAATAGCAACTAAGTTAAGAGGAAATTTTTTAAAATACCATGCTTTTGAATATAATTCTAAGAACAGCATTTAACAAAATGTATGCTATGCACTCAAGCAAACAATGCCAATTTAGAGCACCAAGTATCTGTAGTAAACAGGGGGAACAAGGAGGAGAGCGGGAAGTAAAGAATCTGAACGAAATCTATATCACAGAAAAATATGTAAAAGAATAATGCGTAAATCTAAAAGAAAGTAGAAAAAAGGAAGATCAGAAATAAATAAAATAGAAAATGCCAAAACCTCAACTGAATTAATAAGTTAAATCAAAAGCTGGGCTTGAAGAGCAATGAAATGAAACTAAGAAAACATTAGTAAATTTATTTTAAAAATGTAAAAAGAAAACACATATCATCAAAATTAGACATGAAAACAGTAACACATAATTATGAAAAACAATGAAACTATCAAGGAACATTACACACACCCTTTTCCTGAAAAATTTTACAACTTAAAAATGAAACAATTCAATAGTCAAAACAGATGTAAATTACCAAAATTAATGAAAAGTAGGAAATGAGGAACGTAAATAGCCTACCTTCAGAAAAAAATTAAAAAATAAAAGTCAAGAATAAATTACCTAGCAAAAAAGACTCAGCTGACTCAAAAGGATTTATGAATGTAAGTTTCCAAATCTTCAAAAGAACAAACCAATTCTGATATTATAAATTTTATAAAAAAGTGAAAGATGGACTGCTACCCAATTATCATTATTAGGGAACTATGGCACTGATTCAAAAGATCCAAAACACACAATAGTTTTGTTTTTTTTTTAAATTATAGGCTAATTGTTATGATTCTTACAAGGTACTAAGACAGTAGAATTGATAAAGACAATAATTATCTAATTTAGCATGGTTCAGTATGATTGATCTGATTCTACAAGGAGATGTTATGGGCCAGAACTTGAAACAAGGTACTGAGTGGAATTGAGGAGACAATGGTTAAATCTAATTTAGCATTGATTTAATCCTACAACAAATAATGGTTTCCTAGTGATATAATGATTGATTGGAGGCTGAAGCTGGCAGAGGCAAAGGACTAGCAGCAAGAGCTCTCGGAACCAAGGAGAGAGACAGGCCTCTAAGAAAGTTAACCAGGTCCAAGGAAAGAGATAATACTTGGAAAGAGAAAATAAAGGATTTGGACTTTAACTCTAGGCTGCATTCAGGGTGATTATACTGAACTGAAACTAAGGCTGCCTCCAGAAGCTCCCCAAGAAACCTGCTCCCAGAGAACATTACCTTTAGAGAAGAATATCACAGCTGATCTCATTAATAAACAAAAAATTCTAAATTATACATACATATATATACATATATATATCTGTGTGTGTATATATATATAAAAATACATACATACACATATATAGGATATATTTTAAAAATAATTTTGCTTAAGGGCATAAATCAGGAAGACAAAGTATGATTTAGTATTAGAAATATTACTACAATTATGAAAATATCATAAACATGCCAAATATGATAAGCATCAATGAAGGGAACTTCAGTGTGTAAACTATCTCTTCTAAAGTAGATAACTATTATGATTAAGTCCTAAAAAGGTGGCTGAGGCACACAAAGATTTATTATCCATTCATGATAGAGAAAAAAAAAACTACATATACAAAAAGAATAGAAAAAGAGGAATTTTCCCCCACAAAAATAATATAAACAATATAAAATACCCACTTCAAACCCAAACCTCTCTCAGAAAATTACTACTTATATGATTTTGGGCAAATTACATTCCTGATTTGGAAAATGATAGTGTAAGGTGAGATAGCTTAAGTCTCTTCTCATTCTAATTCAATAAATTATAATCCTAAAGAATATACAAGGCAAAATGTTCTGATTAAATCTAAATTTTAAAACGATTTCCCAATTTTCATAATATTAAGAATTCTAGTAACCATAGTTAAAAGAGGAAAAAAAGACATCAGCAGAAATAATTTAGGAAACTATTTCGTTTAGTTATTAGTAGTAATAGCTTACTCTGGTCTCAATAAAAAACAGTAACTGAGAAATGAATATATGAAATAAAACTAATAAATTCACTTGAATTTCAGTATTACAGAAATGACAAACCACTCTAGTATCTTTGCCAAGAAAACTTCAAATGGGGTCAAGAAGAATTGGACACAATTAAAACTACTGAAAAACATCATCACCATACCAACAACGTCAGAAAAAGCACTGTTTTTAAAAATCATGTCCAATAATGAAAAAGCAAAAACTATCTATGAAATACAATATTTTTATATAAACATACATATTTTAGTAAAGATGACTGTAAACCATTGACAAGAATAATAGAAGATGTAAATAATATACTCACATATACTTATGACATTAAAATTTCAAACTAAACCCTACAAAATTAAAGCCAAACTTGATCAGTCCCAGAAGAGAGGAGACAATAGACTCCTTTGCAGAGTGGAGAGTTATGGATGTGGATCAATGTATATACACTATCATGCTCTTATTGAACTGTTTTTCTTTCTCTTTTTAAATTATTTTTTATATGGAATAGTTCACAGGGGATAGTGAGGAGTATATTCTGGAAAAAGGAAATGTAAAAATAAAAGATATTGATATGATCATTTTAAATAAAATCCAAGATTGATAGATGAGTCAAAGCACTATAATTAAAAATGACAATCCCTAAATTAAATTAGAAATTTGAGATCATATTAAAGAAGAAAACCCAAAACTCTGAACAATCCTTAAAGGAGAAAATCTTCTTTGATTCTGTCTCAGTGAGGGGATTCCACCCCAAGCACAAACAGTTTTATCTTTGTTATCTGGGTGGGATGGCTCAGTCCCAAAATCCATTGAATTCAATTCAAATTCTAACCCTGACTGAAACCCAGCCAGGAGCCAACCTGGGACTTCACCCTTTGTAGCCAAAAGCTCCATATAGCCCCCCAGAGCCAAACTGGAGCTCTCTCTTTGCAGAGGGTCTAAACATGCCAGCACCATGCCTGGCACCCCGCCTGGCAACCCAAAGGCTCTCTGCCCACTGGAATGTTTCCAGTGTCCTCCTTTCTTTATCCTCACTATTTCCTTTAACTAGGCTTTAACATTACTTCCTCTAAACCCCTCAATATCAATCAAAAAACTATGATGTCCATAATAGAATTGAAAAATACTGCATCAAAATTTATAAATCAGTTTATAATTTAAATTGCATATTATATATGTAATATTATATATATAACAAATCAATTTACAAAAATTATATGTTATATATTTTTTAATTATATATATTATAAATCGATTTATTAAAAAATTAGCATGAGAGGGAGGGAAGCTGATACAGATAAACATTAGCTTCTTTTAGGCTAAGGGATTAAATAAAACAATTATAATCAGAACTATCCGATATTGGGCAAAATTTTTTTTAAAAAACTAAAAACCAGGTGAAAATGATAAAAGTTCAAAAATAGAAACAAAATACCAGATATAAAAATATTAATTCTCAAAAAAAAAAATCAGCAAAAATAAACACTAAGCAAATGATTCCTTATTAAATAACTATTTGCTGGAAATGGGCAAAAAGCTGGATAGATATATCAAAAAACAAACAAACCACACACTTGAGAAAAGTAGGTCACAGAACAAACATACAGTTCTAGTTTTAAAAATCTGTGAAAAAAAATTTAAAAGTAAACACATTTTTATCATCTAATCACATTGAAGAAATTATAAGAGATGAAATACAAAAGAGTTGATTATTAAAATTATGAAATTCTGCATGACAAATAACTATATATTTAAACATTTAAAAATAAGAAACATTTAGGGCAAATAGAATTAAATGGAAATTAACATTTAAAATATATAAGGATTTACTAAAAGAAAAAATTCAAGGGCAATATGTAGTTCCCACTAGCTAGATGTGCAAAGGACATGAAAGATAAACACCTTAAAACAGAATATGCATACACACTTAAACTATTACTTAAAGTAATTCAATTTCAAAACAACAAAAATAACCAAAAGCCATGAAACTCAATTCTAGCAAGGTTGTAGAAAAAAAAGGATGCATATTCAGTAAAAATTTAAATTAACAACAATCTTTTTTTTAGCTATATCTGGAAATATATGAGTCAGAAAATATATGTATTGAGCCAATACTTCCATTGTAAGGTAAACAAGCTAAGAAGTATTCTTAAAAAAAAAAAAAAAAAAGAAAAAAGAAAGAAAAAAGAAATATGATGACAGAAAATAGCATTATTTAGAAACAGAAAGAATGATCAATAAATATAGACCTGATCTATCCATTAAGTGGGGTAATATAACCAATTCAAAAAAAAAAAAAAAATTTAGGGACATAACAAGAAATTTGGAAAGACATATAAAGTAATGTGAAATGAAGAAAACACAGGCAGAGAGTAGATACACTGACTATAACTAACAAGAACAATAAAAGTACAAATATAGAAAAAAATAGATAAAAAAGAGAATATTACAGAGGAAGCAATTACTAAGCTGTTACAGCTATTTTCTGTTTAACTTAATCTTTAAAATGTAAATTGAAAATAAAGCTAAAATGCTTGTTGACTTATTTTTACTATTAAAATAAGTAAATAATAAATTCTCTAAATTCATCAAGAAAATTTCATTTATTAGGAAGATCAGTCTATAAGTTATAGAAGTCAGGTGACTTGCTCATAGTTACATAGCTTATAGGTATCAAAGGCAAGACTTAACCCCACTTCTTTCTTTCACTACTTCATGATACTTTTCCAGTCACAGAAAATGCTAAACATAAGAAAGAAATGGTGACTAAATGCTTTCTCTCCAATGTAATCAAAAGGACCGAAAGGGCAATGAAAATGGGGAGCCATAAGCTTTGAACACATACAGACTGAATGGATTGATAAATATTCTAATCACAACTCTTGGGAGTTTCACAAATAAAGTACTTACTGGTCCTCGAAGATCAATGAGTTCCTGTCTCATTTGGGATACAAGAGCTTCCTTAGCAATCAGAGCTCGGTGAAGTCGTTCATTGAATTCGATAAGTTCTCCATGCATTTCTGCCACCTAAAAAATATACAACCCCAACCAATCAATTAACAAGTGTTTCTCTATTCCAGGCATTAAACTAAGCACTATATATGCAAAAACAAAGGGAAAAAACAAAAGAAAACAAAACAAAGTTAACAAGACTTAAGAAATCAAAACCTCCAAATCAAATGATGACTTTAGTTTCAAGACTACTGCATCACAAATTTATAGATTTAAAGTTGCAAACATTAGCAACACTGAATACAATCCACTCATTTTACACTGAAGGAAACTGAGGCCAAATGAGGTAAAGTGATTTAAGATCATACTGACAATAACTAGTAGAGCCAGAATTTAGACCCAGGTCTTCCCACTGCAAATCTAACACATTTTTCTAAAATTTAAATTTCTTCTTTCTACAGAAGTTAATTCAGAAAATAGAACATGGTTGCTTTTTTGATAAACAAAAAGAAGCTACCTTTTAAGTATACATTGTAATCTTAGTTACATCTAATAATAATTAGATTATTATTGTGATTATAATGTAATAATACAGAAAAGCCTCTGTTTTTGGAGCCTAACATCTCTAGGAATAAGCTCCTTCATAGCTCCTTTTCCAACTGGGTTCTTGTCACCTTTTGATATTTTTATGCCTGAAAACTTTCATGCTTGTTTCTCCAAGCTCTAGCCTTCTAGTGGGATGATATCCTTCCCTCTTTCTAAAATCCCTAGTTCTCTTCTACATTCCTGAATTATTCTAATGAGTGATAGTAGAACCAGGAGTCCATCCACTGCACCTAGAAGAATAGCGACAATTGATATAACAATGTGTCAGATCAGAGGGACAGCACCACAGGCAATTCTCTCCTCTTGTTCTAGTGATATTCTTACTTGTATACTTCTTCCCAGTAACTCTGGAAGTGTCCTCATATTACTTTCTACTACCTAGTAATAGATATTGCCCTGTTGTCCTCTTTTTCTCATTTCCTTCTCCATACTCCTGGGCTTGGGTGTTTCCAGTTAAATTTCACTGCCTTTCCTTGAACACATCAGGGAAAGATATATAGCTTTTCATTTAATGGGATAATCTCATTATACTATAAAGCAATCTTCATGTCCCAGAAGAGTAATCCCTATATTGAACTGGAAAAGAAAATGGGACATTTTTTAAAATGACAAGACTAAAAGAGAATAAGCACATAAATTATTTGATTAAAACTTGATCTGTTATACCACATTTCCTATATGGACCAATATTCCTTTAAAGGATAATTTTATGTAATAATAGCTATAATAACTAACATTTATAGAGTGCTAATGTCAGGCCTTAGGTAAAGCATTTGACAATTACATCATTTGATTAACACAAAAAGTCTGGAAGGTAGGTGCTTTTTATCTCCATTTTATAGATGAGAAAACTGAGGCAAGTAAAATTAAGTGACTTGCCCAAGGTCATATAGCTAGAAAGTGACTGAAGCTGCATTTGAATTTAGGTCTGCCTGATTCCAGCCCCACCACTTAACTACCCAAAGATATCTTCTAATAGGCCTGATGATTTGCACTAACAATTAATATTTTATTATATTTTTATAGACAAAAGCTTTGTGCATAGTGTTCATAGTGTTAAATAAATAGAAATAGAAAACTAATTCATAAATTATTTCCCTATTGTTATAATTAAGCAAAGAGCTTTAATTCAATGCAAGCCTACAGTTAAAGTATAAAATTGATATAATAAAATTAGTATATCTAAGAGAAATTAAATGCTGCTACTTTTGAGATATATTTAGGAAATGGACTTCAGCAGCTCCAGATGAAATTGGACCTGGAAAACAGCTTAAGGAAGGAGGCAAAAATCTTCTGTGGTATAGAATGATAAAAGTCTAACTTTGAATATGGGAAGGAAAAAAGCTTTTAAATACATATCTTTCTAAATGATCACCGGAATTGATTTCAAGTCCAAGATAGTATCCTATGTCAAGAAGTAGGTAACTCCAATTTTAACAATGACTTCATTATTGTTCAATAAAGAGTTAAAAAGAATCATAATATTTTAAACTAAGTATTGAGTTAGTGAAATAAATGGTATCTTAGAGCAGTTATGGGAGAAAAAGGGTAAGTTATAATGGGCCTTTTTCCTATGGAATACAAGTTTAAGAAGATTTTGCTTTCACAAGATACACAACCAAGTTGATTGTATATATTATTTCCTCCCTTAATTACTAGTCCCGTATATCCATCTTGTAGAGGCTAGTATACCAATAAATTGTATTTATAAGATCAATCTAAATACTAGTATTAGTCTCCTTTACGTTAATTGGTGTCCCTTCCTTCCTACACAGAATAGCTGCTTTATATGTTCTAAGTGTATGGCAGGTCTTTATTTCCAACATTTAAAATCTGCCAGGGGAACACTGCAGAGCCAGATGAGGTAAAGAAAGGCAAAACATAAGCAAGCAAGAGCTGCAAGCATAGATCTGGAAGAGAGTGATACCTCTTCACTGGTGTTTGAGTTAAGTCTCTTTCCCCAGTCTTACCCCTAACCTAGTCTCATGGCAAAAAAAGCTGATTTTCATAACTATTATGCTAACAACCATAGAAACTACCATTGCCTAAATGTACCTGCCTAGGACCAGAGTACCAGATGTCAGGCTGTTCATCTCTAGGTCTCTGGTCCCAATTCAGAAATTCTCTGGTCCCAAGCTATGGTCCAGAATGAGAGACTTCATATATTCAGGACTCTGAGCAGAAGTGAATTCGCATACGCCAGGCCAAATTAAGAACATCTCCCATAGACAAGGAATCTTCTGATTGTGCATCATTCACCATTATCTTTAAATGAAACAAAGGAAATAGTACAACTGAATATGCCACTAAGGTTTTTCCAAAAGGACCTAATCATCAAGTATTTACAGACCTTTATGTTCAACACAATCTCCCCTACTCACAGGTCCTAAATTTAGTAGAAAGATTCCTAAAGAACACCCAGACTACTCCTCTTGTTTTATAAATAAATTTAATCTCAAAGAATTTAAGTGTGTGCCACACAAGGTGGCTGAGCAGAAAATTCAAACCCAAATTTAATACTTAATAAAAAATTAACTTTTTCCATTTTTTTTCATTACTATCTCTTGATCATTAAAACAAAAAAAAATGTTATGATCCCTATTCAATGAATCGTTTTTTGAGAGTAAGAGTCTCAGCAGGTGTTATTCCACATTCTGTAGCTAGGAAATTTCCATCTCTTCTTTTTATCCCTATCATGCAAAGTCTCCTAGTCTCCTACTACTACTTTGCTCATTCATTATTATCCTTTAATATTAATTGCACCCTACCCTCATGTCCTTGTCAGGAGGAAGAAAAGGCTTAGTACTTGCTCCTCAGAACTACATCCAGGTCCTCTACTCAGCCTCTACCACTAGGCAACCTCTATTCTTTGGTTCTTTATTACAGTTTTTGATGAAGTGGTGACTCTCTTCCTTGTCAAGATTAAGGCTTTATGCCCTTGATCTTTTTTTTTTGTTTGTTTTTTTTTTTGTTTTTTTTTTTTTTTTTAATTTTTTATTTTATTTTATAATTATAACATTTTTTGACAGTACATATGCATGGGTAATTTTTTACAACATTATCCCTTGCACTTACTTCTATTCAGATTTTTTCCCTTCCTCCCCCAACCCCCTCCCCCTGATGGCAAGCAGTCTTATATATGTTAAATATATTACAGTATAATTTAGATACAATATATGTGTGTAGAACCGAATTTTTTGTTGCACAGGAAGAATTGGATTCAGAAGGTAAAAATAACAGTTTACATTCATTTCCCAGTCCTTTTCTGGATGTAGCTGGTTCTGTCCATCATTAATCAATTGGAATTGGATTAGCTCTTCTCTATGTTGAAGAAATCCACTTCCATCAGCATACATCCTCGTACAGTATCATTGTTGAAGTGTATAATGATCTTCTGGTTCTGCTCATTTCACTCAGCATCAGTTGATGTAAGTCTCTCCAAGCCTCTCTGTATTTCTCCTGTTGGTCATTTCTTATAGAACAGTAATATTCCATAACATTCATATACCATAGTTTACCCAACCATTCTCCAATTGATGGACATCCATTCATCTTCCAGCTTCTAGCCACTATGAAAAGGTATGCCCTTGATCTTATTCCTTTTCAGTTTTCTCTAGGAACTTAGCCCCTGTTTCATTTTCCCCTTTCCCTGTCTTCATTCTTTATCACCAGGCCACTTCTAAAAGAGACTTGACCATACTTAAAAAAAAAAAAAAAAAAAAAAAAAAAAAAAAAAAAAAACCCTCAATTCTTCCACTCCCTCAAGCAATGATCCATATCTTTGATCACTTTCACACCCAAATTATAAAAAACTAAGGACTTTGCCTCTAAATGCCTTGCTTTCTAAGATCCTAATCCCATCATTCCTTTAAAAGTGTTCTCTACAAAATTGTCCCCCCAAAATTCTTAATTCTCGATTGCAAATTTTAATAGTTTCTTCTTTGTTTTACTTCTCATTTTACTTGACTTTTAGACTCAGTTAAATAACCTCTTTTGGCTGCTCTATTGTTCTGGCTTTCAAGACCCAGTTCTCTCCTAGTTCTCCTAACTCTGACCACTCATAGTCTCATTTATCGCATAATCATAAGCACTGATTCAGTATTTGAGGGAATATTTGGTACACATAAATTTTTTTATGATCTCTATATAACCTATGCACAGCAAGCCCCTTGTTGGAAAAGAATACTTAAGGCTGCCTATTAATAATTTTGCAATCAGTAATTAATAAAGAATATATTGGTCAACTGTATGACTAAACATACAAAATTTCCCTAAGAAGTTACTTCTGAAATCTAGTACTATTTCATACCATTGAGCTTGGGGTAGGGGGAAATGAGAAAACATAATTCATTATTGGGCTATGGGAATAAAGACATACTAATTCTCTATTGTTAGAACTATAGATTGGTTCAACCTGAACTGGGGAATTACGTAGGAAAAGTTACTAATTTTTTCATATCCTTAGCCCTAGAGATTCTACTCTCCAGGGAGCTTATGAACAGAAAAGAAAAAAAAAAAAAAGCTACACATACAAAAATGTTCATGGTAATGTTTTAATAAAGAGTTGGAAATAAAATATGTGCCCAATAATTGGGAATAAATGAACAATATATACATACATATTAGTAAATCACAATGGATGAAGAATATGAACTATTTGGGAGGGAATGGAAGACCAATAATGAAGGATAAAAAAAATAATCAAAAACCTCACACATAATACCTAAAACAAACACTAAAATATATAATTATTGGAAAGTAACAAAACTCTGATCAAATAAAACGGTCATTATTAGTTTTGTCCTTTCAAAGCTAAAGGCCACAGTCTTCTTTCCAAAAAGAAATGAATAAACAAAGTGGAGGGAGTGTAACTTTGTATGTGATTTTACTTGAGTATCTGGTGATTGAAAAGTGTCAGTTTTTTAAAACCAGGTCTGAAAGCTTATTTATTATACGTAGATCATTCTCAAAGATTTTAAAGACATGAAAAAACACATATTATTATTTGCTACTGTACAGTATAATATTAATGCTATCCTCTTTGGATCTTTTCCAATTATTTGATGTCTTCCTTTATTTGAAAGATTGATTCCTTTATTTTGAAAATAGTGATGCAGGAATTTATTCTGCTCATACTTGTTTAAATATAGCCATTTTCCAAATTTCACTAATTTTTAGTGCCATATCAATCTTCTTATATAACACATGTGGTACTGAGGTGTCATTTTTCATATTTAATGATTCCACAATTTTCAGTGCTGAGAAATTATCACTATGGAAAGTTCTATCAATTTCATTTTCCTCCAGATGATCAGTGAAGAACTTCCTACACTGAGATTCCCCATAGTAATGAAATCACCCAGGTCTAAGTTTAAAAAAAAAAAAAAAAAAAAAAAAAAAAAAAGATAACCCTTTCCACTTAAAAAAAAAAAAAAACCACAAACAAAAAACTGTATAGTACTTTCTTTCAAGGGCTATTGTGAGGATCAAATGAAATAATTAAAATAAAGTACTACCTAAACATTACCAACTATTATTTAAATCTTTTAACCATATAAATATATAGCAATAATCAAAATCAATATTATACCTTAGTCCAATTCTCAATTTTCAGAATCAGTAGCTTTTATTTGAATAGCTAGAGATCATCAGAATCCATTTTAGCTCCAAATATGTGGTTTTTTTCTTTATTTTTTCCTTTAATCTGGTGTTAATTTTTATCTTTGTGCTAATTAAATAATGGTCTAAGAGAACACAGGTTCAAAAATGATTGCAATGTCTGTAAACAAAGGTTTCACATCTGTCAAGATAAAATCACTTTTATTCTTCATTGAGTTGTTTGTTCCTCATCATTTCCAAAATGTTAAATCACTTTTTTTTCATATAAAGTTTTTAAATTTTCAAAATACATGCATATAGTTTTCACCATTCACCCTTGAAAAACTATGTGTTCCACATTTTTTTTTCCTCCCTTCTCTGCACCCTCTCCCCCAGATGGCAAAAAATCCAATATATGTTAAACAAGTATAATTCTTCCAAACATATTTCCACATTTATCATGCTGTACAAGAATTGAGAAAGAAAACTAAATACAAGCAAACAACAACAAAAGTTGTGAACCATACTCAGTCCCCACAGTCCTGTCTCTGGGTGCAGATGGCTCTAGACTATTAGACCTGGCCTAAATCACTTTGCTATTGAAAAGAATCATGTCCCTCACAACTGATGATAATATAATCTTGTTCTGTGTACAATGTTTTTTTTGGTTCTACTCACTTCACTCAGCATTAATTCATGTAAGTCTCTCCAGGACTTTCTGAAATCATCCTGCTAGTTGTTTCTTATACAACAATAAGATTCTATAACATTCATATACTATAACTTATTCACCCATTCTGATGGGCATCCCACTCAGTTTGCCACTACAAAAGGGTGGCTACAAACATTTTTGCACATGTGGGTCCTTTTCCCTTTTTTATGATCTCTTTTGGGATACAGACCCAGTAGAGACACTATTAGATTGAAGAGCATGCACAGTTGGATAATCCTTTGTTCTCCAGAATGGTTGGATCAGGAGAATCTTTCTTCTTAAAATATTTATGACATATATAATTCATTTATTCATATTAATAGGAACTTTCTGAGTAAGCTTTTGTTAGTTGATATTTCTTAATTTTTCCCTCTGCCTAGCCTGGCACTGAAGTCATCAAGCATCAAGGTTGAGTTGGAAAGAATGACATAGCCCAATCAGAGCTTTTATATTTCTAAATTTTCTATGACAGATGTTAATGTACAAAGTGAAATTATGCAATTTTTTTCATAGTGGTCAGTTTATTTACATTCACTGTGCATATTGTCAAAACAGGTGATCAGTGTTCCCATGAAATGATATTTCTTCAATCAGCAGGATGATTTCAGAGAAGGCTGGAGAAACCTACATGAACAGATACGAATTGAAATGAGTTGAACCAACAGAATATTGCTCCCAGCAACCAGACTTGGCTCTTTTCAGAAATAAAATGATTCAGACAAGTTCAAATATATTTGTGATGGAAAGAGCCATCTGCATCCAGAAAGAGAATTTGTGGACTGAATGTGGATCACAACACAGAAAAAAAAACTATTTTTTTTTGTTGTTTGTTTGCTTTTTGGGTTTTTTTTCACTAATTTTTTCCCTTTTTGATTTGATCTTTCTTGTGCAGCATAATAAATATGGAAATTTTTAACATATATTGGATTACTTGCTTTCTAGGGGACGGAATAGGGGAAAGGAAGGAGAAAATTTGAACACAAGATTTTGCAAGGGTAAATGTTAAAAACTATTTTTACATGTATTTTTGAAAATAAAAAAGCTATTATTTAAAATAAATAAATAAAAGGAAAAAATATTTCTTACTGATTTAGAATGCAGAATGAAACTTATTTTATCAAATCCTGTATGTTTTCTTTTTAAGAAAAATCTATGAGCCATTATTCCATTTGTCTTTTGTTTATATCTTCTACTTTTGTTTATAATAAGAATGCCAATAATAGAATGGTTCAACAACAATATAACAACAGGCTATATTTTAATTTAATAAATATTTTAACATATTCATGTATTTTTTCAATATTTGTGTTGTCATTTTCATGCCTTTTCTTATTGAATTCAATCTGGAAACTTCTGAAGGGAAGGAACCAAGTTAATTTAAATTTAATTAATATGGTTCTTGGCATAGGCCCTATGTGTGTTATCATTAATAAATGGTTTTTGATTGGGCAATTCAGACAAGGAAATTAGTAGTTAGATAGCCTGTCTTATAAAATGTCATATCTCCTATATAGGTCAAGTGTCTTAAAAGAAGGACCTGTATCATATTTCTCTGCATCCATTCAAAGTAACTTTTATACTTTATGTGCTCAATAAATAATAATGATGATGACTAGAGGAGATCAGTTACCAAAACATGAAATTTAAAATACTAGAGAAGTTCTATGTTTCTTCCTTGGGGGAAAAAAAAAAAATTCAATATAGCATTCTCACTCTGTTTGCTTGCATTTTGTTTTCTTTCACAGTTTTTTCTCCTTCCTTTTTGATCTGATTTTTCTTATGCTGCAAGCTAACACTATAAATATATATACATATATTGAATTTAACATATATTTTAACATATTTAACATGTATTGGACTACCTGCCATCTAGAGAAGGGAGTGGAGGAAGGAAGGGAAAATTTGGAACAAAAGGCTTTGCAAAGGTCAATGTTGAAAAATTACCCATGTATATGTTTTGTAAATAAAAAGCTTTAATAAAAAAAAAAAATTGCTCAGGATAAGCAACAAATTTAACACTATGCTCTAAACTTAAATCATAATTCTTCTATTAATTTGTGGGACTTCATACCCCCAGCAATGACCCTATTTCCACAGTCCTCATTTCTCTAAAAAAAGGTTTTAACTACAGTGTAAAACTGATGAAGCATGTAGTATGAACAATATAATTTAAAAATGAAAAATTATTCACTCCCATTTAATCACTTTTTTCTTTATATAGATCTTAAATTAATAAATCAAATTGTCCTTTTTTTTTTTTTGCCTCTAATAAACACAGTATCTCTAATATTACTTTTGTGAACATTTCCAAATTGAAATCACATCAGTCCTTTAGGAGCCTACTAAAGTCTGTGAACTAATCTACCACATGGTAAGCAGGAAATATACAACTGCCAATATTGCTACTAAATACCTACAAATATGCACCACCAAATGGGATCTTTAAATAAACACCACAGCCATTTACAAAGCTAGTATTTTACAATGGGAGGAATCGTGTTAAAACAATTTTCCATAAATGCATTAAACATGGAAACATCCCAGTTCCCTGTGTTTTTCCTATGCTGCCAAAATCCAGTTTCTCTCTTGCAGCTAGAAAATTATCTGGATCATATCAAACAATGATCCAATCTGTAATAATAACTTCCAGTATCCAATAGAATTGCCATTTTTATGGAGCATTGTAACTAAGTGGACCATTAAATCTATGAATTTTATCAGTGGAATAGGTTAGGTTCACAGGGCAAGATGGTGAATAAAAATAGCAATCTAATCTTTGACAAACCCAAAGATCCCACCTTCTGGGATAAGAATTCATTATTTGACAAAAACCTGCTGGGAAAATTGGAAATTAGTATGGCAGAAACTAGGCATGGACCCACATTTAACACCACATACTAAGATTAAATCAAAATGGGTCCAAGATTTAGGCATAAAGAACGAAATCATAAATAAATTGGAGGAACATGGGATGATTTACCTCTCAGATTTGTGGAGGAGGAAGGAGTTTGTGTCCAAAACTAGAGATCATTATTGATCACAAAACAGAAAATTTTGATTACATCAAATTTAAAAGTTTTTGCACAAAACTAATGCAAACAAGATTAGAAGGGAAGTAACAAATTGGGAAAACATTTTTAAAATTAAAGGTTCTGATAAAGGCCTCATCTCCAAAATATATAGAGAATTGACTCTAATTTATAAGAAATCAAGCCATTCTCCAATTGATAAATGGTCAAAGGATATGATCAGACAATTTTCAGATGATGAAATTAAAACTATTTCCACTCATATGAAAGAATGTTCCAAATCATTATTGATCAGAGAAATGCAAATTAACTCTGAGATACCACTACACACCTGTCAGATTGGCTAAGATGACAGGAACAAAGCTATGAATTTTAATGATATTTCCATACATGGACCATAGTCATATAAAAGTAGGAATCCTTGAATGTTTTACACATTCAGAGTAAAAGAAGTAAAATTTTAAGACTAAGAAATACCTTTTAAAGAGAAGATTGCAAATATAAATTATTTCCACCATTTTAAAAAAGAGCTACACAAGATCTGGATGTCAGAATTCCTGTTTGTCTTTGAGAATACTCACAAATTTAGTTTGTTTTATGTTTTTAAACACCTAAGCAAATCGTCACTGGTGTAGCAAAAAAAAATATATATATATATATGTATGTATATATGTATATATATATATATATATATATATATATATATATATAGTATGGCTTATATAATAATGTGTGAGTCATGTAGCTAACCTGAACAACACTAAGTAGCTGTATGACCTAGGGCAAGTCAATTTACTTCTAGGGGCCTCAGTCTTCTCATCTGCAAAATAAGTACTTTAGGTGAAGTATAAAATGTGTATATGTCTTCTGGCTCTAAAAGTACATGACAGTAGCATCATTTCTCCTTAACTAAGCCAAATATACCCACATACACTCATGCATTCATTCATAAGTGTATGCATTTATCTTCTCACACTTTGCTGGTAAAAATGAAAATGCAAAATAATGAAAATATTTCTTAGTTTCACTCAACAGTGATATGAACTCTCTTAGGCATAAAAGGAAGGCAGCTAATGGGGATGAATAACACAAACGTCACATGATATATATATATTCATTTAAAAATAAATATTTTCTTAGTACTCAACCCAAACTGTCTCAATTAACCTGGTCTCATACCTCAATACAAAGGTTACCTCTTAACTGTTTTAAAAACCTTTCCAGATTCTAAAATTTCTAAATTCAATATTTTAAAAGTAGACTAGCAAATAGATGATATAATACTTCAAAAATGGTCACTATCAGTGTAATCTCAAACATGGGATTCCTCAGTAAATCACAAATCATCTATAATTCCTCATCCTATGGAATTCTCATGCATTGTCTCCCATGATCTACATGAAAACCTCTACAATGTGCTGAAATATTTCCTCTATGTTTTATTCTATTGTCTAAGTTACTTTGTTGGACAACAATAAAGGTCCTGTTCACTTTTGGAAAGACTAGAGCAGCTGCTCTGTACTCTCTAATCCTCCAAGATCTTGAAAAGCCAATTGTTACTTTAATTATCAATGGAGACTTCCTGCAACTCTATTTCACTTAAATCCAAGTCAATATATCATCCTGTGATGTCTTTGGTCCTCTTCAAAAAAATGATGAACCAACAACATCAACAATGGACATAGATTATTATTCAAGTGAAGAGACTTGAAGTCATGAGGTGTTAAAAATGTGTGTTCTATCTCTCCCAATCCCAAAATTATTCTCTATTCAAAAAAGAAGTAAATTAAGGATGGAATAATTCAGCCTTCTCATAACTATTCATCCTGATAGCATTCACCTACAACAATGGAAGGAAGATAAAGTGGCCAGAGCTAGCAGGAGAGGCAGAAAGATCTGGGACAAGATTTCACTTCAGGCAGCCATGCGATTGGGAAAAGTGACTACCTCGAAGTATCCTCAGACAATTCTGTAAGACTCTAAGATTAATCCTGCAAGACTACCTCTTCTTTAATCTTCTTCAAGCCACAACTTTTCTAAAAAGTCCTTTTTTGCTCTTAGCAATTACCATCAACCTCTGCTCATTCTAAGCTACGTAGCACTTGATACCATTCTTAAATCACTAAGCTAAAATTGTATTGATCCATAGTTACCTGCCTTTCTTTATCTTCTATATGTTTCTTTTAAAATTGTTAGTTTATCTAACCAAAAACTGGAAACACAGAGTGGATCCCCCCAATTGGAGAATGGCTGAATAAATCGTGGCATGTGAATATTATGGAATGTTATTGTTCTGTAACAAATAACTAGCAGGATGATTTCAGAAAGGGCTGGAGAGATTTACATGAACTGATGCTGAGTGAAATGAGCAGGACCAGGAGATCATTATATACTTCAACAACAATACTATATGATGATCAATTCTGATGGATGTGGCTCTCTTCAACAATAAGATGAACCAAATCAGTTCCAAAAGAGCAGTAATGAACTGAACCAGCTACACCCAGCAAAAAAACTCTGGGAAATGACTATGAATCACTACATAGAATTCCCAATCCCTCTATTTTTATCTCCCTGCACTTTTTATTTCCTTCACAGATTAAATAAATGTACACTATTTCAAAGTCCAATTCTTTTTGTACAGCAAAATAACTATATGGACATGCATACATATATTGTATTTAACTTATACTTTAACATATTTAATATATATTGGTCAACCTACCATCTGGGGGAGGAGGGGAAAGGATGGATAAAATTGGAACGAAAGGTTTTGCAATTGTCAATGCTGAAAAATTACCCATACATATAGCTATAATAAAAAAATAAAATAAAATAAAATTGTGAGTTTATGTTCTCTAAAACACTGAAATGATTATTTTAGATAATCCTTTTCCTTTTCTAATGTTGGAATCATTTCTGGTTCTGAATTCAGAAATTGATCTTTGAGAAGTCCCTACTCGTCTCAGATAGACTTTAACTGAAGAACGAAATACCACTGGATTCTACTTAGACTTTATATGAATCTTCAACATTCTGCTTTCCTAATATCTAATGTACATATTGGCTGATATACTCTCCTTTCTTTTTTCACAAGTTTTAAGTTATTTAAACCAAGTCATAATTACATCTGTGTGTATGTATGTATGTCAACAGCCAATTCTTTGTTGACCAGAATCCTAAAATTTCATCACTTCTGCAACTTTTAAAGGATAAAGGATAAAATTACCATTAAAATAAGTAAGTTCTAAAAAATGAAATTATCATTTCATTTCATTCCCAAGAATTCTGTGATGTTGTCTTTATCATCAAGTCATCTAATTTCACCTTTTAATGAGCTAATCGCTAGCTGACAACTCTGCTTCTGTTTCTCCCTTCACTGATCCTTACCCAAATGCTCCATTATTCTTCCCTCATGAAATCATTTTCTGGATACAAAATGCTACTACCTCTTCTCTGAGGTCATTCTAGGAAAACAGGCATTTGCTTAGACTCTATCCCCATCCAAAAATAAAAATTTTACAAGGAGATGAGGGTAGTATTTAACTATTCAAAAATATTCACAGTTGTTCAATTTGTACTATCAAAAGAGGGGGAGGGGAAGGAAGGGATGGAGGGAGAGGAAAAGGGAGAGAGAAGGAGAGAGAAGGAGAGAAAGGAGAGGAAGGAGAGAGAGACAGAGAGAGAGAGAGACAGAGAGAGAGAGAGAGAGAGAGAGAGAGAGAGAGAGAGAGAGAGAGAGAGAGAGAGAGAATGCAGTTGAGAGAGAAACAACCTTTAAGAACTGAACAATAGCTGAATAAATTTTGTTAAGCCAATATATACCTAATACACAAGAAGATATAGCATAACAAAGTAAATAGAGGAGGCTTGGGAAGCACAAAGACCTAAACTAAATTTGTCATGTAAATGAATAATTCAAATAACATCTCAGTAGCTCCAGACAAGTCTGTAAGACTACAAACTATAGATAGGCTAATTGCTATCTTGTATTAGTGGAAAGATTTTTCTTAGTGAAATTACCTTCTATCAGAAATTCTTTTCATGGGATAAGAAAACATTCAATATAGCAACAACATCAACTGTGACGGATTTGCTTCTTTTCCACAATGAAGTGATTCAGGCCAATACCAACAGACTTGTAATGGAGAGAGTCATCTGCATCCAAAGAGAGGATTATGGGGACTGAATGTGGATCACAACATAGTATTTTCACCATTTTTGTTGTTGTTTGTTTGGGTTTTTTTTTCTTTTCTTCTTTCTTTCCCTTTTTGATATGATTTTTCCTGTGCAGCATGATAATTGTGGAAAAATATATAGTAGAATTGCATATGTTTAACCTATATTGCATTACTTGTTGCCAAGGGAAAGGAAGATGGAAGGAGAAAAATTTGGAACATAACATTTTTCAAGGGTGAATGTTAAAAACTATCTTTGCATATATTTGGAAAATAAAAAGCTATTATTTTAAAAAAAGACAAGGAGTTTGGGGTTGCCTCTTATATCATATGGCTGATAGAATTCATTGCTAGTTATTAAGTTATAAAAAATGTTGTTCACCTCAAATCATTTTCCTTAGAGAACTTATTTGTCCTATACTTAGGCAAATTAAATTTTAAAACACCAGATGTTTTTTGACATTCTTGTTTGCACTAGTGGCATGCAGGTGTCAGAAATGTCTTTGTTGTAATTACTGTACTATATTACAACTGTCCTATAAAGAATCCTGTGTCCCATATGCTCTAAATTATCTTTTTTTTTTTTTTTTAATCTAGCTAAACTCATAAATACAGTGCTGAGATGGGTTGGCAAGAGAAATGTTAACTTGAATTTTCCTACATAGACTTCTGTAGAAATTAATGCTTGCTCTGCAGTGGAATTTTCTGCTTATACTATATCATTCTACTGAGGTAAGGGTGTGGGTGGGAAGTGGAACTGGTAGAAGAGCCAAACATTTTAAGCCAATTGAATAGCAATAAATTGTTTGTTATCTTTCTCCTCCCTTCCATTTTGTTACTTTTCTAACTTGGCCAATCCTGGAATCAGGAAGACTCATCTTACTGAGTGCAAATCAAGTCTCAGACACTTACCTCAAATACATCACTTAACCCTTTTTGCTTCAGTTTCTTCATTTGTAAAATGGACTGAAGAAGGAAATGGCAAACCATTCTAGTATCTTTGCCAGGAAACCTCAAATGGGATCACAAAAAATTGAATGTAACTTAAAATAACTGAAATGGCTACATTTGTTGGATTAGCCTTATTCACTCAATACAAGTTTTTATGGTCAAGGACCTCACAGACAGGGAAATATAAACAACATCGAGGACATGTAGTAGCAAATACCCTAAAACTATAGGACTCTCTAAAACTCATAGAAAATTTCTAGGCACTCCTATCAAGGTTGCCTGCCTGATATATATCATAAGCATACAAAAGGCCTTGACATCAAAAAACCACATTAATTTAAAAAATTAAAATAATACTTCAAAACAAATTCTGGAATGGCAGAATTCACAAAAGGATAGGATGAAACAATTTTCCAGTTCAAGATTGTCCTATCAGAATGATAGACCACAATCCGGATAGACAATGCCCTGGCAAGATGGTGGCAGGTAATACTTCCAGAGTTCCCAGACCAAAGACAATATGGAAGTCAGAAAATTTGTCAGAAGGAGATTACAGGAATCCCTTTGGTACCATTGATGTACTACTCTGTTGCATTGTAAATACAAGAATTCAGGTCACAGTCCTGAGACAAGTAGAAGCACTAGTATATTAGAGCTTAGCTGCAGAGTAGCAGGAACCCTCTCCAGTTTTGGAACAGAAAAAAAGAGTGTTTGTGGATACTCACAGGCCAGACTACATACCAAGATAGGAGTTAATACATCTCTCCTTAGATCATACCACCTTGGAAGAACCCAAAATTTACACAACCCTGGAACTAGTTTTGAAAACAGCTACACAAACAATCTGCAACTTGAGACAATGCCCCATATACCCCAGTAGCAGAGTTCAACAAGAAGTAGGCTGAAAAAATGAGCAAACAAAAAAAAGAAACTAACAAAAAAAAAGTACTATGGTGAATGAGAAGATCAAAATAAAAACTCGGAACAAAACAACAAAGTCAAAACCATTATATCTAAAGCCTCAACGAAAAATGTGAATTTGTTTCAGGCCCAAATAGAATCTTTTACGAAAAATCTCCACACCTATGTAACAATGACTGAACTTTTCCCCAAAATATGTGTTCTAGCCATGAACATCCAAAAAATTAAATGATTGTCAAACAACTCAAATTTAAAACAAAATTAAAGTCATCAGAGGAAATATAATTGATAGATTCCTAAGATTCAGACCTGAAAAGGAAGTGAAGATGTACCAGATCTTAATATATCTTAGGTACCTAATTTTTTTTTTTTCTGTCAGATTATGATAATTTTAAGGAAACTCCAGAGGTGGGAGGCCAATCTGATATTAGACTATATTTTTGCTGTTGTTGCATTAGATGAAAATTATTCCTATATTACTGACACTTCTCTTCTAGAGAAAAGCTGCCAGGTAGATATTCTTCATTCACTCTTGTAATAGTCTAAGAATTATAATACTTAAGAAGCAGCTATGAACCTGGTGTGAGTCATAAAGAATCACCTTCTTGCCTATTATCAAGATAATTATTACAGTCAAAGGAACACTGGATATGAAGTGAAGAGATCTGGGTCAAATTATAATGCCAGCCTTTTACTAAGTATATGACCAACATCAAATCACATATCCTTCAGCTTTTTTCATCTGTAAAATGACACAGATGAATTAGAAGATCTCTTTAGTAGAGGTCTTCTACTATCTCCTGAAATCTATCCGAGATCATACTCATTGATCATTGGTCACTAGCTATCATCTTGTCCTCTGACTTTTCCTTCTCCTTTTCTTTTCAAATGAGACCTATCTTCTCATGTGGCCAAAGTATTTGAGCTTCAGCTTCAATATTTGTCATCCTAATGAGTAGTCTAAATAAATTTCTTTAAGTATTGACTGATTTGATCTCCTTGCTGTCCAAGGGACTCTCAAAAGTCTTATAAAGCATCATAATCTGGATTTCTGGCCAAGATGGCAGAGAGGAGGCACACATCTGCATAAGCTCCACATTTTCTCTCAGAATTTATTTTATGAAAAGCCTTGGAATTAATGCTTGATTGGAAAAAAAACCCACAAATGATTACCAACAAAAGACATCCTTGAAATTCTCCAGAAAAGGTCTGTTTTTCTTCGGGGGAGGGGACCAACAGATCAGGCGCAGGCTGAGTGCAAGCAGTGAGAACATGGCAGGCAACTCACACTGTGCAGACCAGAGGGGGGAGGGGAGTGATCTCTGCCTTTTCTGGGGAAAGACCTTTACCACAGTGTGGATATTCTGTCTTGGCAGCAAGTCAGGAGCAGCAAAGAAGGTGTAAACATGGGTGTTAAAGAATAAAACCCCGAAAAGCTAGGGTCTCTCGGGACCTGGCCACCTCTACTCCCACCCCGGGTGACTCAGCTCTTTCTTAGAGCCTCAGAGCACAGACCCAACACAGCCATCGCTGCTGTCTCCCACAGTCTATAGAGGAAGCCCAGTAACACCATCCAGCCCCATCCCTCACTCCACCACCCAAAAGAAGCTGACTGCATTTGTTTGTTTTTTTGTTAGTTTGTTTTCTTTGATTCTTCTCTGACAAAATGAGCAAAAAATTAAAGCACACTCTAACCAGTGACAGCTTCTATATGGATAGAGAACAGACTCTAAACCCTGAGGAGACTAAAAACAGACTGTCTCCAGATGAATCCCCAAAGGGGTAAATCATCTAGTCCTCAGCACACAAGACTCTCATAGAAGAAATCAAAAAGGCTCTCACAAGAGAGCTAGAAGAGAAATGGGAAAAGGAAAGGGAAGCTTGGCAAGAGAGTCTGATTAAGTCATCCCACACATTTAAATACAGAGTGGATAAAAAAATTAAATCCCTAAAAAACAGAATTAGTGAGTTAGAAAAAGAAAACAGCTCTCTAAAAAATAAAATTGGTGAACTGGAAAAAAATTCCATAAAACAAAACAACTCACTTAAAAACTCAATTGGACAATTAGAAAAAGATATTAAAAAAGTGAGTGAAGAAAATACATCATTGAAAATCAGAATCGAACAAATAGAATTGAATGACTCGAGGAGACACCAAGAATCAATCAAGCAAAACCAGAAAAATGAAACAATGGGAAAAAATGTCAAATACCTTCTTGGGAAGACAACAGACTTAGGAAATAGATCCAGGAGAGACAATCTGAGAATTATTGGACTCCCTGAAAAATATGATGAAAAAAAGAGCCTGGACACTATCTTCCAGGAGATTATCAAAGAGAACTGCCCAGAAGTTTTAGAAACAGAGGGTAAAATAAACATTGAAAGAATTCATCGATCACCTACTGAAAGGGACCCTAAAATCAAAACATCAAAAAATATAGTGGCTAAATTTCAGAACTATCAAACCAAGGAAAAAATACTGCAAGCTGCTAGAAAAAAATCAATTCAAATATGGAGGAGCCACAATAAAGATTACCCAGGATCTAGCAGCATCCACATTAAAGGATCGAAGGACCTGGAATCTGATATTCTGAAAGGTATACAGCCAAAAATAACTTACCCAGCCAAAATTAGCATTTTTCCCCCCACGGAAGAAGATGAACATTCAACGAAATAAGTGAATTTCATCTATTTCTGATGAAAAAACTAGAACTAAACAAAAAGTTTGATCTACAAATATAGAACTTAAGAGAAACCCAAAAAGGCAAAAAGAAATCTTGGGAACTATATTTCTATTTTAAAGATATATAAAGAACACATGTTTAATTTGTTCTAGAAACTAGAGGTTGAAAGGAAATTGTACCAGGAAAAGGGTAAAGTGGGGGTACTACATCTCACAAAGAGACAAAGGAAACCTATTATATCCGAGAAAAAGAATGAAGGGGGATGAACATAGTGTGTTCCTTAGACATATTCAATTTATGGTGAAACTTCTCCCACCTTGTTGAAAAGTGGGAGGGGAAAAGTGAAAAGGGAAGGAGTAAGCTAAACAGAAGGGAATACAGAAATTGTGAGGAAAAGGGATAAAATAGGGGAAGGAACTCTAAGGTAGGGGAGGGATACCAAAAAGGGAGGGCTATGAGAAGCAAGTGGTAGTCACAAGTTTAATACTGAGGAGGGGGGTAAGGGCAAAGGAAAGGAGAAAAGCATAAGCAGAGGTTAACAGGATGGCAAGCAATATAGAATTAGTCATTTTAACCATAAATGTGAATGGGGTAAACTCCTCCATAAAGAGGAAGCAGTTAGCAGACTGGATTAAAAGCCAGAATCCTACAATATCTTGTTTACAGGAAACACACCTGAAGCAGGGTGATACATACAGAATAAAGGTAAAAGGTTGGAGCAGAATCTACTATGTTTCAAGTGAAGCCAAAAATACAGGTAGACAATCCTCTTCTCAGATCAAGCAAAAGCAAAAATTGATCTAATTAAAATAGATAAGGAAGGGCACTATATCTTGCTAAAAGGTAGCATAGATAATGGAAAACTAAATAATCTTATACTAAAGAATGATTGGGTAAAACAGCAAATCATAGACATAATTAATAACTTCACCCAAGAAAATGGCAAGACGTCATATCAAAATGTGTGGGATGAAGCCAAAGCAGTAATAAGGGAAAACTTTCTATCTCTAGAGACCTACTTGCATAAAATAGAAAAAGAGAAGGTCAATGAATTGGGCTTGCAACTAAAAATGCTAGAAAAGGAACAAATTAAAACCCCCCAGACAAACAAAAACTTGAAATTCTAAAAATAAAAAGAGAGATTAATAAAATTGAAAGTAAAACAACTATTGAATTAATTAATAATAAAACTAAGAGTTGTTTCTATGAAAAAAAACTAACAAAATATTCAAACCCTTAGTAAATCTGATTTTGGAAAAATAGGGATTGAAGGAGTCCTACCAAATTCCTTTTATGAAACAGACATGGTATTGATACCTACACAAGGTAGGTTGAAAACAGAGAAAGAAAATTATAGACAAATCTCCATAATGAATATTGATGCTAAAATCTTAAATAAAATATTAGCAAAAAGATTACAGAAAATCATCCCCAGGATAACACACTATGACCAAGTAGGATTTATTCCAGGAATGCAGGGCTGGTTCAATATTAGGAAAACTAATATTAGGAAAACTATTAGCATAATCAACTATATCAATAACCAAATTAACAAAAACCATATAGATCTGCATCTCAATAGATTCAGAAAAAGCATTTGATAAAAGCCAACATCCATTCCTACTAAAACCATTTGAATAAATGGACTATTCCTTAAAATAATCAGGAGCATATATTTAAAACTGTCAGTAAGCATCTTATGTAATGGGGATAAACTGGATCTTTTCCCAGTAAGATGAGGAGTGAAACAAGGTTGCCCACTATCACCATTACTATTCAATATTATATTAGAAACATTAGCAATAAGAGTTGAGAAAGACATTAAAGGAATTAGAGTAGGTAATGAGGAAACCAAACTATCACTCTTTGCAGATGATATGATGGTATACTTAGAGAATCCCAGAGATTCTACTAAAAAGCTAATAGAAATAATTCACAACTTTAGCAAAGTTGCTGGATACAAAATAAATCCACATAAATCCTCAGCATTTTTATACATCACCAACAAAATTCAACAGCAAGAGATAAAATGAGAAATTCCATTCAAAATAACTGCCCATAGTATAAAATATTTCAGAATCTATCTACCAAAGGTAGATGCCTTGCCACATCTTGCCACAAAAATAAAGTCAGGTTTAAATAATTAGAAAAACAAGTGCTCTTGGATAGGGCGAGCGAATATAATAAAGATGACAATACTCTCTAAACTAATCTATTTACTTAGTGCTATACCAATCAGACTCCCAAGAAACTATTTTAATGACCTAGAAAAAATAACAACAAAATTCATATGGAAGAACAAAAGATTGAGAATTTCAAGGGAATTAATGAAAAAAAAAATCAAATGAAGATGGCCTAGCTATATCTGACCTAAAACTATAATATAAAGCAGCAGTCACTAAAACCATTTGGTATTGGCTAAGAAATAGACTAGTTGATCAGTGGAATAGATTAGGTTCACAAGAAAAAATAGTTAATATCTATAGCAATCTAGTGTTTGACAAACCCAAAGATCCCAACTTTTGGGATAAGAATTTATTATTTGACAAAAACTGCTGGGAAAACTGGAAATTAGTATGGTAGAAATTAGGCATGGACCCATATTTTTTTAAATTTTTTTATTTATAATTTTTTTTCACAGTATATATGCATGAGTAATTTTTTTTTTATAATATTATCCCTTGTATTCATTTTTCCAAATTATCCCCTCGCTCCCTCTACTCCCTCCCCTTGATAGCAGGCAATCCCATACATTTTACGTATGTTATAATATAACCTAGATACAATATATGTGTGTAAATACCATTTTCTTGTTGCACATTAAGTATTAGATTCCAAAGGTATAAGTAACCTGGATAGATAGACAGTAATGCTAACAATTTACATTCACTTCCCAGTGTTCCTTCTCTGGGTGTAGTTATTTCTGTCCATCATTGATCAAGTGGAAGTGAGTTGGATCTTCTTTATATTGAAGATATCCACTTCCATCAGAATACATCTTCATACAACATTGAAGTGTACAGCGATCTTCTAGTTCTGCTCATTTCACTCAGCATCAGTTGATGTAAGTCTCTCCAAGCCTCTCTGTATTCCTCCTGCTGGTCATTTCTTACAGAGCAATAATATTCCATAACCTTCATATACCATAATTTACCCAACCATTCTCCAATTGATGGACATCCATTCATCTTCCAGTTTCTAGCTACTACAAAAAGAGCTGCCACAAACATTTTGGCACATATATGTCTCTTTCCGCTCTTTAGTATTTCTTTGGGATATAAGCCCAGTAGTAGCACTGCTGGGTCAAAGGTTATGCACAGTTTGATAACTTTTTGGGCATAGTTCCAAATTGCTCTCCAGAATGGCTGGATTCTTTCACAACCCCACCAACAATGTATTAGTGTCCCAGTTTTCCCACATCCCCTCCAACATTCACCATTATTTTTTCCTGTCATCTTAGCCAATCTGACAGGTGTGTAGTGGTATCTCAGAGTTGTCTTAATTTACATTTCTCTGATCAGTAGTGATTTGGAACACTCTTTCATATGAGTGGATATAGTTTCAATTTCATCATCTGAGAATTGTCTGTTCATATCCTTTGACCATTTATCAATTGGAAAATGGTTTGATTTCTTATAAATTAGGGTCAATTTTCTATATATTTTGGAAATGAGACCTTTATCAGAACCTTTAACTTTAAAAACATTTTCCCAATTTGTTACTTCCCTTCTAAACTTGTTTGCATTAGTATTGTTTGTACAGAAACTTTTTAGTTTGATGTAATCAAAATCTTCTATTTTGTGATCAATAATGATCTCTAGTTTTCCTCTGGTCATAAATTCCTTCTTCCTCCACAGGTCTGAGAGGTAAATCATCCTCTGTTCCTCTAATCTATTTATTATCTCATTCTTTATGCCTAAGTCATGGACCCATTTTGATCTTATCTTGGTATATGGTGTTAAGTGTGGATCCATATCTGCCATACTAATTTCCAGTTTTTTCCAAATAATGAATTTTTATCCCTAATGTTGGTATCTTTGGGTTTGTCAAAGACTAGATTGCTATAGATATACCCTTTTTTGATGGACCCATATTTAACACCACATACCAAGATAAAATCAAAATGGGTCCATGATTTAGGTGTAAAGAACAAGATCATAAAAAAATTAGAGTAATGTAGGATAGTTTACCTCTCAGACTTGTGGAGGAGGAAGGAATTCGTGATCAAAGAAGAACTAGAGATCATTATTGATCACAAAATAGAAAATTTTGATTACATCAAATTAAAAAGCTTTTGTATAAACAAAACTAATACAAACAAGATTAGAAGGGAAGTAACAAACTAGGGAAACATTTTTACAGTTTAAAGATTCTGATAAAGGCCTCATCTCCAAAATATATAGAGAACTGACTGATTTATAAGAAATCAAGCCATTCTCTAATTGATAAATGATAAATTGATAAATGGTCAAAGGATATGAACAGACAATTCTCAGATGATGAAATTGAAACTATATCCACTCATATGAAAGAGTGTTCCAAATTACTATTGATCAGAGAAATGCAAATTAAGACAACTCTGAGATGACCACTACACACCTGTCAGATTGGCTAAGATGACAGGAAAAAATAATGATGAATGTTGGAGGGGATGTGGGAAAACTGGGACACTGATGCATTGTTGGTGGAGTTGTGAAAGAATCCAACCATTCTGGAGAACAATCTGGAATTATGCCCAAAAATTATCAAATGGTGCCTATCCTTTGATCCAGCAGTGCTATTACTGGGCTTATATCTTAAAGAGATCTTAAAAAGGGAAAGGGACCTGTGTGTGCCAAAATGTTTGCAGCAGCCTTTTCTGAAAGTGGCTAGAAACTGGAAAATGAATGGATGCCCATCAATTGGAGAATGGTTGGGTAAATTGTGGTACATGAATGTTATGAAATATTATTGTTCTGTAAGAAATGACCAGCAAGATGAATACAGAGAGGCTTGGAGAGACTTATATGAACTAATGCTGAGTGAAATGAGTAGAACCAGGAGATCATTATACACTTCAACAACAATACTGTATGAGGATATATTCTGATGGAATACATCTTCGACAAAGAGAAGATCTAATTCAGTTCCAATTGATCAATGATGGACAGACTCAGCTACACCCAGAGAAGGAACACTGGGAAATAAGTGTAAACTGTTTGTATTTTTGTTTTTCTTCCCAGGTTAATTTTACCTTCTGAATCCAATTCTTTTTGTGCAACATGAAATTCGGTTCTGCACACATATATTGTATCTAAGATATACTATAACATATCTAACATGTATAAGACTGCTTGCCATCTAGGGGAAGGAGTGGAGCGAAACAAAGGAAAAATCGGAACAGAAGTGAGTGCAAGGGTAATCTTGTAAAAAAAATTACCCATGTAATGTACTGTCAAAAAAAGTTATAATTATAAAATTAAAAAAAAAATTAAAGCATCATAATCTGAAAATGTCAATTCTGTAATTCTCAGCTTTTCCTTATATTTCTATTCTTACAGCCATACATTGCTGCCAGAAAAACCAGAGTTTTGACTATACAGACTTTTGTCTTGATGTCTATGCTGTGAAGACTGGCCATAGCTTTCTCTGCAAGGAACAAGTCTTTTAATTTTATGACTGTAGTTGTTTTTGTATTAATTTTTGAGCCCCAAAATATAAAACCTAACACTACTTCCATTTCTTTCTCACAGTAGTTTTCAAAAAAAGACTTATAAATTATCAACAATCATATGAAAATATTCCAAATCACCAAAAAAATTTTTACAAGGTAAAAAGAGTGTTTGAGAGGTTATGGAAGGACAAACATACACTTGATAGAGCTGTGGACTGGTCTACAGGTGAAAAATTATTTGGAAATAATTTGAGAGAAGTAACTGAGATGTTCAAAGGTTTTAACCTAGTGATTCCATTGCCAGTCCCTCAAGGAGATAAAAAACAGAAAAAAACAGGAAACATATGGACATATATTCATAACAGCATTTGTTTGTTTGCAAAAACTGTAAACAAAGTAGGTATCCAAAAATTACTGGTACAACTGAACAAATGATAGAATATGAATGTAATCTTACAGTACCACAAGAAAAATAAATTCGATGAACTCATACATGGGAAAACTCATATGAACTAATCCAAATTAAAATTAGCAGAATCAGAATAGAACAAAGTATAACATTGTAAATGAAAACAATTAAAAAGCAAATCTAACTAACAATAATGAACAATCAGCATCCCTAGAACTAATGGTAAAACATTCTTTCCCTTGTCTAATTCCTTAGTTGTATTTTTAAAGATTTAAAGTACCCTGTTCAAGATCATGGTACATATATATTCATGGTAAAACCAAGAGTTGCACCTGCATTTTAATGTTATTCCATTAGGGAAAATTGGCAAAAAGATATGTCTACTTTTTAAAGCACAGAATATTGATCTCTCATGAAAAAGAGGTGAAGTATTTAGTACTATGTTGCCACAGTACCCCACTAAAAAACACCATTATCATAGTTACACTAAGGGGTTATCCCTATTATACAAAATGGGAGAACAAAGATAAGTGCCTTTCCATTAATAGTACAAAGGTCAAGAAAAAAAATCAGAAAAGTTTCAGATTTATATTACTCTTATCAAAATTTTCTAGGTAAGAATAGTAAAGATTAAAGTATGAAGAAGGAAATAAACTGAGAAAATATAAGACCATAGCAAGACATTGGCTAGGACACAAGAAATTCACCTGATGAATTTCTTTGGGCCTTTTAGGACATGGACCTCTCCCTTGAAAAATGATTCCTATCACATGAATGGATTGTTTTCTAATTCTGATTAAATACATGAAGCAGCATCAGAAACTAAGCAGTAACAGTTTATACTTTATAGGACCTTCATAGTTACAAATACTTTACATTTTCTCATTTGATTCTGACAATTCTATGAAGGGGTTATCACAAATATTATGATCCCATTTTAACGAAAAGAAAAATGCAGTTCAGAAATACTAAATGATTTGTGCAAGATCATACAAATAGGAAGGAAGCTAAGGATTCACGGTCAGATCTGCTGATTAAAAATCCAGTCCCCTTTCCACTACAGCATGCCTTGCAAAATATTAACATAGCTATGACATACCAATATAAAAAATGTCAAATAAATGTTTAAATAAAAATCAAAAGTTCTCATGTCACCTATTACTCTATAATGTCCAACCATAACTAAGGTTCAAATCAAAGAATAAAAATCAAATTAATTATTTAATCATTTCAATTTAATTATTCAAAATTCAATTTTCAGTATCACAATTATTATTTACCTGCTACACTTCCAGAATTTGGCATTATAATGATGACTTATGAGTGCTATATTCCAGAGCTGACATTGCTGAATTGCATTCTCAAATAGTCAGAGAACTGTGCTTACAGGACTAATGATAGGTAGATTTCTTACTGAATGTACCACAGACAAGTAATGATGAATGTGATTTGACTACTAGGCAGAGAAGCTTATGTGAAAACTTGAAAGCAAACCTGTAAAAACATAATGTTTAAAAAATAGCTTCTAAGTCTACTATATAACATTTTATCTTGAATTCTGTTTGAGATTAGTGATACATAAAACAGTCTGCTCATATTATACAAGTTTAGGATCTTTTCCTCTCATCCAGCCCAATTAGCAGCAGCATATTTCTATGAAAGAGAAGTTTAGATAACTGCAAAATTTCTTCCACCAAGCCGATATGTCCCATTTTGTAAAATGAGAAGTCATTTCCTCTGACACATAACCTTTCAAATAGTGCATTCCACAAGCCATAGAAAAAGGTCATGGATAGCTAGAACCAATAGTGAAAATAACATATCTCCTCATCTGCCATCTGCTAATAGCCCCTTAATAGCAGAAGAAACATACAGAAGCTGAATGGCTAAATTATTGGCAAATTCCTTCACTTGAGGTCATTCTAGGCAAATGAATATTTGCTGAGGATCTGAGAATAGAAAGATATGACTTTATTGTTTTTAGCAGACAGATACTGCTGTATTATTGCAGGAAAGCAGATTACCTATATTGGAAAAACTTTCATCTTTAAAAGAAGTTAGGAAGGACATAGAATTGTACCTTAAGTCAATAAGACCTGAATTCAAATTATGCCTTAGATACTGACTGCATGTAAGCCACACAGTCTTCATTAGTCTCAGTTTTCTCATTTACAAAATTGGAATAACAGCGCTTATTGCTCATGGCTGTAGTAAGGTCTATATGAGATAATGTTTCTAGAACACATATGCTTTACATATGCTAGTAACATCACCACCTCACCTTTTCCTAAAAGAGGAAATAAGAAAAGAATAAACATTTATAAAATGCCTACTCTGTGACAAGTACTATGCTAAGGACATTACAGATATTATCTTATTTGATTCTTACACCAATCTTTGAGAAGTAAATTCTCTTTTATCTCATTTTACATCAAGCAAATTTAAGGCAAACAAGGTTGCTTGGTTTATATAGCTAGTTAGTGTCTAAAGTTGAATGTGAACTTGAGTCTTCCTGATTCTAAGCCTAGCACTTTAGCTACTTTGCCACTTTGCTGCCTGAAGACCATTCCTGCCCAAAGGAGGCCATGTATTGCAGTGAACTGTTCTACAAGCAAAAAAGTTCTTACTGAACCTTAAGTGCATTATGAGGATATAATAAACAAGAGATCATCACTGTCCTTAAAGGGAACATAAAAAGGTGATATAAAGGAGTAAATAACAAATGACAGCGATGATGTTATAAGGATCACTGTGGGTCACAGAAGTCAAGAAAGAAACCATCACAAAAGAGATACCAAAAGGAGGCAGAGAAGATGAGAGTGGGGCAGAGCAGATGATGAAGAAAAGAGAGACTTGCAAAAGCCCTTCAAAGACTTTTAAGTAATGCCATAAAACAGTTTCTGATACAGCAGAACCCACAAAAGGTTAGGGTTAAATAACTTTCCAGTCAAAGACAACTTAGAATGTCAGTTGAAAAGGACTGTTGCCTTGGATGTGAGCAGAGCACAGTCTAGCACAGGCTGTAGCAGCACAGAAACAACCTTAGCAAACCAGGAGTCTTAGGAGGTGCTTCTAGAGCTCTCCAGCCACAGATGTTAAAGGGATCAAACAACTCGTCAGGAGATTGCAGGGTCTAGCACCTGTGGCAGGACTCTTGTTGTTTTGCTCATATGCAGATCCAGGTTGTAGTCCTGGGTGGCAGTCCCAGGGCAAGGAGAAGAATCGGTTATCACACCAGAGCTTGAAACCATAGTGGAGTGGAGACGCTTCCTCACAGTTGTAGTAGAGAAAAAAATGCTTGGGCTCACTCACAGGCCAGAGCACAGGCCAGGAGAATAGTAAACACACCTCCCCTTAAAACCCCTTGGAAGAACTGAAAAATTAGAGGTTTCTCTAAGAAGGATCTTTGAAAACAGCTGCATAAAACCTCTGAAGCTTGGAACATTGTGTCTTCCCTCTCCAATTCTCCCTCACCCCAAAAAAGAAAGGCTTAAAAAAAAACCTTAAAGAATTAAAAGAGATTCAGATGGAAGTAAAAAGAAATCCAGAAGCACAGAAAAAAGTCAGCAGAAATAAAAAAAAAGAAATAAGGAGAGAGAGTGAATAGACTGATCTCGTTGTTAATCAGTAAGAAATAAGATCAAAGGTTTATATTAGGACTAGAAAGCAGAAAGACTAATATGCCAGGCTTAGAATTTTAGAGTTATTCTGTAAGCAATAAGAAAGTAATAAAAGTTTTTGAGCACATAAGTGACTTAATGAAAGTATTGTTTTAATATTAATCTGAAAGTGAAACATTGAATTTGGGAAGGGGAAAGAGGAAGCTTAGTTATGAGACCACTTGAAATGATTCAGGTATGATGACAGGAGTAATAAAAAGAAATGGATGTTCATTTTCCAATATCTAAGTGGTCAGAGGATATAAAAACACATTCTCAAAAAAATTGCAAAGATTTTAAAATCACATGAAAGGATGCTCTCAAAAAACAAATAATAATGGAAATGAAAATCAAAAACACTTTTACTTCACATCCTAAAAATTGGAAAAATGACCAAAAGTAACAAGTCAATGTCAGAAGGATTGTGGAATTATAAGCACACTAATGCACTGCACAGGCCTGGAGTATTTCCTCTTTTCAAAGGGCACAATAGTATTCCATCATATTCTTATACAGAAGATCCCCACAGTAAGATGTAAATTTTCTTTATTAAAACTTTTTAATTTTCAAATTTTTAATTTTCAAAACATATACAATGGATAATTTTTCAACATTAAGCTTTGCAAAACCTTGTATTCCAATTTTTCCCTGCCTTCCCCCCATTCCCACTTCCTTAAAGTAATCCAAGTAATCCAATATATGTTAAATCCAATATATACATACATATTTATACAATTATCTTGCTGCACTAATGCACAGTCTTGGAGTTAAGAAGACCTGAATTCAAATCTGGCCTCAGATACATACTAGCTATATGACCTTGGGTAAATATTTAATTCCATTTTCCTCCATTTCCTCATCTGAAAAATGAAGTAGAGAAAGAAATGGCAAACCATTCTAGTATTTTCCCAAGAAAACTCCAAATAAGGCCATGAAAAATTGAACACAACTAACATAAGTGAAAATTAACAAGAAAAAAGTGTTGGTAGTGAAATGGTACCAGCATTTTTAAAAGCAATTTGGAATTAGGCAAGTAAAGTGACTAAAATTGGACCGAAGACTACATTATTAGGTTTAAACCCCAAGAAAACTATAGATAAGTCTTCATATATACAAAAATATTCATAGTCACTCTAAAAAGTCATATTTATCATATAGTTCGGTTCCTAGGAGAAATATTAGGGTAATGCAAGAAACAAAATATCAATTAAAACATATTTTTTTTAAATAACAAATTAAAAGAGAGAGAGGGAAGAGCCAACAGACAGAGACTGAAATAGAGACATGATAACAGGTTTTGGGTTTTTTTTAAACTTCTTTTTTTTTTTTTTTTAATTTTTAAAATCTTTTTTTGTTTTGTTGGGTTTTTTTAAAACAGGTTTTTTTCAAAGGAAAAAATTCCAATACTAGAATGTTTTCTCTCTACTCCAAACTGACCTATGATCCAGGTTGATCTACCAGGTATTTAATCCTACCAACAAGACTCAACTCATATCTCAACTCTTCAGGAAGCTTTCCCGAAGCAGACCAGTTTAAAGTATTTCCTTTGAATTATTTCTTTTAATATGTATGATCTATATGAATGACTTTGACTTTAGTATATATTGCCTTATATCATTAATCAATCATGTTCTGGAGTTTTTCTACCTAATTTCCATTCCTCTAGCTGTGACTCCAATAGGTGACTCCAACAGGTGACTCCAACAATTTGACTCCAACATTTTCCTATCACAAGTAACTGAGTATACCTGGAATGCCCTCCTTCCTCACATATAGCTAGTAGAATCCCTGGTTTCTTTCAAAGCATAACATGGATGCCAACTTCAAAACAAAGCTTTTTTTGTCTATTTGTACTCCATAGGCATTAGCATTCTCTCAATTATAATTATTTTGTAATTGGGAAATGTTTAATAAAATAAATAAAAACAATATGATGGAGTTACAGTTTATTTATGATTTCCTAACTCAATGTATAGCTAGGAAGAATCTATTTTTATTTGAGTTTGATGCCACTGGCTTACCTTGCCCTCTACTCTCTATGGAATGTATGTATAGACTTCTATTTTTTTATCTTTGTATTGTATAAGGAATTATTATTTCTCTCTTATATTTAATACCTAATTATTGTATTAAGACCAAGGTTTCTTGGACCTAATTTCTTGACCTTTTTCTACTAATTTAATGTAATGTGGTAGGAGATTACAAGGAATATATAATTAAAATACAAAAAAGGAAGAGATAACGAAAGCAGTGAATTTCTATTAGGAAACCATTATGATACTCTATAAGTTATTAAGGATCTTTGAAGGTTTATTCATGCTCTATATCCTTCCATATTCTATTTTGTGATTATTGCTCAACCAGATTATACTTTTAAAGACAGAGTCATAGTTTATGGATTTTTATATTTAGAAAGTACTTACCAAGATAATCTAATCCAATACACTTATTTTTAAAAAACAAGAATAATGAAGATCAATAAGGTAAAAAAACAAACAAAAAAAAAAACATACATATGTTTGGTTAATTACAGAGTTAAGACTTAGAATACAAATTTCTTAATTTAGTACTTTTTTCTTCATCACACCATTTTGGACCCTATATGATATAATTTTTTTTTTGTTAATTGCATTTTATTTTTCCAAACACATGTAAAATATAGTATTCAACATTCATCTTTGCAAACCTTTGTGTTCCAAATTTTTTTCCATCCCTACCTATATGTCCCTTCTTCTAGACAGCAAACAATCTAATATAGGTTAACAGGTGCAATTCTTCTAATATATTTCCAAATTTATCATGCTGTACAAGAAAAATCAGATCAAAAGAAAAAACAAGCAAATAAACAACAATGATGAAAAAAGGTAAATATACTATGCTTTGATCCAGTCTCCATAGTTCTCTCTAGATGAGGATGATACTTTTACCACAAGTCTTGAATTGCCTTGAATCACTTCATTATTGAAAAGAGCTAAGTTCATCACAGTTGATCAAATATGATAAAATTTAAAGACACATATAAGAAAACTGTATCTGTGTCTTGCCCTCTTTCTCCTCCATACTCTCACCCTTGCCCCTGCCAAATACAGCAGAGAAAGGATCAAGAAAATTCAACTTGAAAAATAAAGTCCACAGCCATCAAAGAACTTATTGAACAGAACTGCAAAAAAGATTGGCCTTGGCTCCAAGTTTATTTATGCCTTTTCTCAATATTCATTTAGTGTCTTCTATATGCAGGGCACTGGAAAACAAAAGGATACAAAGAAGTATAAAATGACATAGCCCCTATCCAAAGAAGCTCACAACCTAGTAAGGTGAACAAACGTACACAAATTCAGGCACAACATGAAATTACTAAAATCAGAATATGTCAGACCAGAAATCCAATTTTTAAATTCTTGAATATATTATTGATATTCATGCTCTTCACTGCTAATTACATAAGATACATTCTTGTATTATAGGGATTCTTTTTATTTAGTTGGATGATAAAATAGGATTAGGTATCAAAGTGGTCTTTCAAAGTTAAAGGAAGAAACTAACAAAGGATTAAATTTAATAGAACTTAATAGTTCTCTTCAAGAACTCCATAAGAAGATCCAGAAAATAAAAGGGATTAACAATGTAAATCTGTTGCTAGTAGTATCTCTAGAGTACTTAAAAATAAAGCATGGTACCAAGATATAACAATAGGACCTATAACCATTTTGAGAATTTTGACAACTAAATTCTAAATTGAAAAGCAACCAATGGAAAAAATGAAAGCATTTTAATGTTTGGATAATAAGCCTTGTGAAGAAAGACCAAAGTAACTAGAGTTGTTTTACTGAAGAAGAAAAACCTCAAGAGTGACTTTATTGTCTTAAACTTTTTGAAAGGATATTAAACTTTCATTTTCAAAAAGGACTAAGTAAATATGCTAAAAAATTACAAAAGTTAGAAAATACTAGAAAGGATCTTACAAATCATTTCATTTGAAAGACAAAGAAATTGAAGAAAAGTGAATTGTGCCCAGCCATATAACTAGTTAAAAGCAAAGCTGAAGTATAGACCCATGTCATCTGTGTTCAATGCTAGTAAGATTATATATTGCAAAAACAGTTCTACTTTTGAATAGCTCTAGTATTTCAAAAGTACTTACTGTCTATAAATTCTAGCTAGATTCTTCATCTGTAAAACAAGTGGGCTGAACAAGTCTTCCATAAAATGTCCTTCCCAGTTGCATATGCTGGGATCCTTTGGAGGTAATTACTAGAATGCCAAAAAACACTTCTGATCCAATAAAGGCCCAAACTACTACATTCCAGGGCTTTTTCCCCTCTCCTCACCTCAGGCTTAGACACTAGCCATAAGGAAGATTCTCCTTCCTAAAAACAGACAAGATAAAAATGCAATTCTGGTGTAAGCCAGGATCCCTTTTCAGGTCTAGGGCAAATCTTTTCATTCTCTAGTCATAGCTACACAAAGTAAGATATTTCCCAGCATTAAACAAGACTTATCTTTATTTATAATAATTCTGTAGCCTTTAAAAAAGACAAGTTAGGAGCTATTGGGAATTACTGCTGTTTTCCAGATCATCATGAAACAAATTTACAGAGCAAAACTTTGACATAGTTATTAAGCTGCAAAAACAAAAAACAGGTATTCACTAGGCTTGCTAATTTACAAATTCTCCAGAAAACATTTCATTCCCAAGTGTTGTTTTTTACATTTATTGCTCTGTTTACCATAAAGCACAGAATTCATGTACAAATATATAAATCCTGAAATGATTTAGTTCTTCATCACATTCTAATGTTTTCATAGAATCCAAGAGAACCTATGGCCCATTTTTAATCATATTCCTTCTGAAGGGAATATCAAATAGGCCTACTAAATATTTCAAACTGAATTTAGAAAATTGTATCTGAGTTTTAAATGAAAAACATTAAATTTCATGAACTTTTAAAAATATTGGCTCCCTAAACCTTCAGCTTTTCATATCAAGCAGTATTTCACTACATTTAGGGTCAACTTGACAACTGTAGAGTTTTGAAAGATAAAAGGAGTCTGCAAACTCTCCCAAACTTAATTTCTTTTCAATTTGCCTGGGAAAGTTGAGAGTTAGAAATAAAAACAGCTGTTTGCAGGAAAAGATTCCAAACATAGGGCAGTCTTACCACAAGCTGCCTTAATTTTTCCCTTCCACTACAGTAAAAAATACATATAAGACAGGTAACTGTATGCCACTCAACCCCTATTATACATGATGGAGATGAACATACTGATATTATAATGCTCTCTTTTATAGAATGCAATACTTCTCTTTTATATTGCTTGGCAATCAGTTATCACTGGGGGAAAAAACCCACCTACCACCTGAAATCTAAAGAGATACATTTGAGTTCACATCAATTCTTACTAACTTAACATTTAACAACCTGAACAAATTTTTGAGACATGTTTATTTTCTTCTTGAAGAAAAGCATTCAACTCAAAATCTTTCCTCCAATTACCTTGCCAAAAAAAAAAAAAAAAAAAAAAAAGGAATGCTATTAGGACAATAGCCAATCTACAGACTTTCCTAATATGACTTAGAACATGAATAATATGTCAAAAGCACAAGTTGAAAAGCTCCAGTAACTAGTGGATATTTCTTCACTCTATTGCAATCCACACCCAGGATGGTTATTATACAATACAAATCCCACCATATTTGCAAAGGCCATGGGAAAAATATACTAGTGAGTATAGAGAGTCACAAAAATGTAGATATCAAAGTCATATCAAAAAATTAATAAAATATGGCCACAATCTACAGACCAATAAAAAAAATACTGCTTTCTAAGGAAATAATCCATAAGACCTGAGTAAAGGCAAATTCTAGAGGGAAGATATACAGGTTCTGAATTCCATTCAATTCTGCAAATATTTGTGAGGTACAAAAGTGCTAGAAATAGAAAAGGGAAGTATACCTTGTCCTCTACAAGCATAGAATCTATGCAGCCCTAATCTCCTTCTAGAATTCTATCTAGTTCTACATCACCATCACCTACTGAAGATCCCCACTTTCTTTGACTTGTAGGCATCTAGAACTCAATATTATCAGAAGATAATCCATTCAATTCTCTTCTAAACTTCTTGCTTCAGAATCACCTTTGATTCCCTTCTCACTCTTCTCCCATATTCTGTCAGTTGCCAAATATTACTAGTTCCATCTTCAGAATCTCAGATTTGTTTCTTGTTAGTGCTAGCACAGGTACCAACCTGTTTCTTGCCCTCTTAACACTTCTCATTATGACTATTGCAAAAAATTCCTAGTTGTTTTCCCTGTTTTTAGGCTCTCTTCTCCCCTTTCAAAATCACTCCATAAAGGATCTCCAAAATAATCTTCTTAAAAGATAGCTCTGACTATATCACTCCCTCGTTCAAAAATATTCATATATCTTTCCTATTACTTCCCCCTACCTTTCGGATAAAATGATCTATTATTCCTAGAGGGTTGCAGAACCCTGTCTTTACAAATGCTAATCTTAGTGCCTGGAATGCATCCCTCCTTCACTTCTACTTTTTAGAATCCCTAACTTATGTCAATCTTCATTCTCTTCCATCACAAAATCGTTTTCTCACTTATTTAGGTAAGTGGTATGCCATCCCAATAGAATGTTAACTCAAGAAAACATACTGATATTTGTTGTCACCTCAAAACCTACCACAATAGGTTGCCTAGAGCAGATATCTAATAAATATTTGTTTAGTTGAATTGAACTGAAAATCATCTAAACAAGAAAACAACAAGCTAGCACTTCCTTGTAAGCTAAAAGTACAGAAATATTCATCGTCAGAGAAAAAGTTTTATTAATATATATGTCCATTAATTAGAACAATACTTGTTTCATTCACAAATATTTAATGAGTACCTAACATATGGAAGGGATTTTGCTGGATACTGGGGGATATACAAAAATGAGTCTCTGCTCCCTCAAAGAGTTATAAGTATATAAGGGTTATACTGATATTACTAAGAAAGATGCTTTTATTTCTTTCCTTTAGAGATCCTCAGGGTGAAACTGACAAAAAAGGACAAGTTAACATTGAAAATCATAAATGAAAGGTACCAACTTCAAACAATGTGCTCTTTGGGAGTGAAATTTTCTCATCCCAGGACCAAGAATGCCCAGACCACCACTGGATAAATTAAAAGCTAAGTCAAAGAAGAGAATCTTTTACCATATCTAATTCTACAAAAAGTTCAAGTACTAGTTATAAGAAAGGTATAACTGGGATAATCTTTTTTTTTTTTTTTTTCCCTTTCCTTCAGCAAAATGGTGGCTTAGGGTTGCTTCCTAGGCAACTGGGTAGCATAATGGCCAGGCCTGAAATCAGAAATCTTCCTGAATTCAAATCTAGCTTCAGACACTTAATGGTAGTTTGACTCTGGACAAGTCCTTTAACCCTGTATGCCTCAGTTTCTTATCTTTAAATGGGAAAAGAAACAGCAAACCACTCCCGAATCTTTACCAAGAAAGCCTATATGGGGTCACAAAGTGTCTGAAATGACTGAAACAAAGAACAAGAAGAATAAAAGTTTGCCCCTCACACTGCCTATGAAAATGAATAATCTCAAACAATTCCTTTCTCCAGAAAAACAAAAGTTTTGCCATCAGCAAGTTAAAAATTGAATTTTTTTACCAAAACAAATGATCAACATCCCACCTCTCTAATGACTCAGCTTTGAAAACATAGATGAGACATTTAGGTGGATATACATAATGTTAAGGAATAAAAATTCATTATATCCCCATTCTACATATTCAATATTCACCAACTGGAGATGATTCATACATTCATTTGTAAGTGGCTGCCAAAAATCTAAACTTTTGCTACAGGGAGGACTGGAGCACATTAAACTTTTAAAAGTCGAAGGTGGGCTATTAAAGTGTTACTCAACTGTTACTCAATCCTGAAAACTTTTATTTCTGACCAAATTTAAAGCTAAAAATCCCTCTTACACAGGTAATTCTTATTACAGATCCCCAAAATGATCAGTTTTGACCTCCTAAGCAAAATTGTTTATGGAAAACCAACAGGACAGTACTATGGCAGATTGTTCACAGACTTTTCAGATCAAAAGACTTCAGCTAACTAATGCTCCTAAATTGCTTTTTTTAAAGTTGATAACATTTTGTTTTGACACAAAAAACATGTCCCAACAAATAATAAAATACACCTTAAATGTATACTCCCTCAATCAAACCAAATTACTTAATACCATGACTGCAATTATTAATACATATCACTTTGAACTTTTGTAATATGTCAATTGTTTGCAGAAAAAAATGGAAATGTGATATAAATTTGGCAGCATCATAGTATCAACCACCACAGTTAGTTATAGGGGATATGATTTTCTTAGTCTTTTACTGATAAAGAGTTGTCTTTATTTGCATTACTGTCATCATTGTGCATGTTGGTTTTTGCCTCTCTTTTTTCACTCTGCATCACATCAACATAAATATCTTTCTTATATTTCTCTGAATTTTGGTTGTCTTTCATTGAATTACCATAAAAAACTATTAATCCATTAACTAGCTTTTTTTAAAAAAATAACAACAACAACATAGCCATTCTAGGAGAAAGGTAGGCAAAGACAAAAATCAAACAGTCTGTGCCTTCAAGGAGTTTATATTCCACTGATGGAAATGTACAAACAAATAAAACGACTAAGTAAATGCAAGGAGTATGAAGAAAGTGGCATATCAGGAAATAGCTCAAATAGGAAACAGTACTTTACCTGATCTTTAAAGGGATCACAAGGATCTAAAGGATGTGAAGAGAAAGTTCATTCCAGGAACAAGTTAGGACAAGGCACATATAGGATATAAGATATGTTCAATATAAGAAAATGCAACAGTTTGAATGAAACAAAATGCATGTGAAGGTTAGTAAATGCTTGAAAAGGTAGGTTGAAGTCAGGCTAAAAAAGACTTTACATGCAAAACAGAGGCGTCTACATTTTATCTTCAGGACAAAAAGAAGTCACTAGAGTTTTTGGAGAAAAGTAATACAATTAGATGTTTGCTTTAGAAATATCATTTAGTCAGCTATGTGAAAATTGGAGATGGAAAACTTTAGGCAGAATAATAACCTATTAGAAGACTAAGACTAAGAAAGAGGTAATAAAGATAATGCATTTTGAGTAGAGGAAAAAAAGTACAAATAGGAGAACTATTGTGGAAATAACATCAAGAAGATATGAGGACTCATTTGAATATAGAAATAAGAAAAAATAGAGAGTAAAAAATGATTCTTGTTTTGCAAATCTGTGTGACTGGAAGGAATCAGGGAAGTTAGGAAAGGGAATGAATATTTAAGAAGAAAGATAATGGGAGCTTTTTCAGACATACCAAGTTTCAGATGCCAAGGGAATATCTAATATACAATATCTCATTGGCAGTTGTTGATAAAAGACTGAAGCTTGAGAGAGAAAGAAGACCTGTATACTTAGATATAGGAGTCAGCTGCATACATAACTGAAACCATAAATGCCAATGATATCATTCAGAAAAAAGAGAAGAAAAAGGAACCCAGCAAAGAACATGGAGGTAAGATACAGATGATAATCTAGCAAAGTAAGACAGAAGATATCACCAAAAAGTCAGGAAAGAAGAATGAACAGTCTCACAGAAATTTGGTGAGGAAAGGTTAAAATTGTCAAAATCTATACAGAAATAAAGAAAGAGAAGGAAAGAGAAAAGTTTATGGTCCATTAGATTTGAAAATTGAGAATTCAATAGTCTATATACAAAATATTTATACCACTATTTCAATGACCTAGAAAAAATAACAACAAAATTCATATGGAAGAATAAAAGGTCGAGAATTGCAAGGGAACTAATGAAAAAAAACTCAGAGGAAGGTGGTCTAAGTGTACCTGATCTAAAGCTATATTATATAGCAGCAGTCACCAAAACCATTTGGTATTGGCTAAGAAATAGACCGGTAGATCAGTGGAACAGATTAGATACAAAGGACAAAAAAGGATACAGCAACCTAATCTTTGACAAACCCAAAGATACCAACATTAGGGATAAAAATTCATTATTCGGAAAAAACTGTTGGGAAAACTGGAAATTAGTATGGCAGAAATTAGATATGGATCCACACTTAACACCATATACCAAGATAAGATCAAAATGGGTCCATGATTTAGGCATAAAGAGGGAGATAATAAATAGATTAGAGGAACTGAGGATAATCTACCTCTCAGACTTGTGGAGGAGGAAGGAATTTATGACCAGAGGAGAACTAGAGATCATTATTGATCACAAAATAGAAGATTTTGATTACATCAAACTAAAAAGTTTCTGTACAAATAATACTAATGCAAACAAGATTAGAAGGGAAGTAACAAATTGGGAAAATATTTTTAAAAACAAAGGTTCCGACAAAGGTCTCATTTCCAAAATATATAGAGAACTGACCCTAATTTATAAGAAACCGAACCATTCTCCAATTGATAAATGGTCAAAGGATATGAACAGACAATTCTCAGAGGAAGAAATTGAAACTATATCCACTCACATGAAAGAGTGTTCCAAATCACTACTGATCAGAGAAATGCAAATTAAGACCACTCTGAGATACCACTACACACCTGTCAGATTGGCTAAGATGAGAGGAACAAATAATGATGAATGTTGGAGGGGATGTGGGGAAACTGGGACACTAATACATTGCTGGTGGAGTTGCGAAAGAATCCAACCATTCTGGAGAGCAATCTGGAATTATGCCCAAAAAGTTATCAAACTGTGCATACCCTTTGACCCAGCAGCGCTACTACTGGGATTATATCCCAAAGAAATACTAAAGAGCGGAAAGAGACATATATGTGCCAAAATGTTTGTGGCAGCTCTTTTTGTTGTAGCTAGAAACTGGAAGATGAATGGATATCCATCAGTTGGAGAATGGTTGGGTAAATTGTGGTATATGAAGGTTATGGAATATTATTGCTCTGTAAGAAATGACTAGCAGGAGGAATACAGAGAGGCTTGGAGAGACTTAAATCAACTGATGCTGAGTGAAATGAGCAGAACCAGAAGATCACTGTACACTTCAACAACAATACTGTATGAGGATGTATTCTGATGGAGGTGGAAATCTTCAACATAAAGAAGATACTCACTTCCAGTTGATCAATGATGGACAGAGGTAGCTACACCCAGAGAAGAAACACTGGGAAGTGAATGTAAATTGTTAGCACTAATATCTGTCTGCCCAGGTTGCATGTACCTTCGGATTCTAATGTTTATTGTGCAACAAGAAAATGATATTCACACACATGTATTGTACCTAGACTATATTGTAACACATGTAAAATGTATGGGATTGCCTGTCATCGGGGGGAGGGAATAGAGGGAGGGAGGGGATAATTTGGAAAAATGAATACAAGGGATAATATAAAAATATATATATAATAAAAAATTAAAAAAAAAATATTTCTACCAGCTCTTTTCATGACAGCAAAGAACTGGAAACAAAGAAGATTCCTATCATCTGATGAATAGCTAAACAAACTGTGACACATAATTATGATAACTACCACTATGCTATAAAAAATGATGAAGGGGATGGTTTTAGAATGTAATGCTGGAGAAACTGAGGCAAGATAGAGATTAGAGAGTATTTAATAATTTATTAAATGGGAAAGATTTACTGGAACCAAATGGATCCATGGTTTGGTCCCAGGGCTGAAAGAAACTATCATCTCCAAGAATCCAGCCAACAATGAGAGTTCTCATGACCTATATACATACGGCTCAGACTCAAGGAGTAGAGCTGAAAGGGACTCTGATAGGGTAGGGTGAGCCTCCAGAGAGGGGGCTGACATAATAGAGGGAGGCACCAGGGACATGAGGAGAGGCATCTTGATAAGACGGTATCTGATATTCTGATACCTTGGGATGGGGAGAGGCATTCTGATATTCTAAAACATAAGATCTTTTATCCTTATCAAATATTCTGATAAAGAGGGAGGGGAGGTTTTGCAGGACTGAGCTTTGAACTGACAATTATAAACTGAAGCAGAACAATTAGAGAAACTGAGTCAGGACTGGGTAAGGATTATTAGGGAAACTGAATCAGAACAATAAAAGAGAACTGTGGCATAACAAGAAAAGCCTAGGAAGACTTATATGAAATGATGTGAAACAAAGTGATCAGAATTAGAATATTATGAATATATAATATAGAATATTGTGAAAGAAGTTACTTTGATCAATACGATGTTCCATGACAATTCTCAAGGATTCATGATTTAAAAAAAAAAAAAAAAAAATTATATCCATCTCCAAAGAAAAAAACTGATGGAGGCACATATTTTTATTTACTTTTTCTTGCTCTCCTCCACACACAACATATTTAATAAAGAAATGTTGGACATGACTTCATATGTATAATGAGTATCATATTTCTTGTCTTCTCAATGGATGAAGGAGGTATAAGAGGAGAAAATTTGGTACTAAAATTTTTTGCAAAAATTAAACTAAAAATATATCATCAAGTACAAATTAAATCAAGAAATGAGTGTACTCTCCTCCCAAGGAGGTTGGAGAACTATAGTTGTTTCACATAAAACAGGTTTGCAGACCTTTTCAATGAATTGAATATTGTGTTGACTTTTTTCCTTCTTTAAAAAAAAATGCTTTAGTTATGTGGAAAGGCTTCAAGAGAGAGGCTAAAGGAAGGATATCAACGAAGACTATGACAATGTTAAACAGCACACAATCAAAGATATCAAAACTTATTTTATCAAAAAAGATATAGAAACTTACTTTTAGAAAATCATTGGTAACTTTCAAGAGAGAAATTTCAATTAAAATTCAATTAAAGCAGAACTCATACATAATGAGAATGGCCGAGATTTCTCCATCATTCCCCAGGAACTCCTTTATCCTGCAAAGACCACTTCAGCCTTCAACTCAGATTTCATTATTCTCCTCTGCACTTGGACTTCCTCCCCCTCTGACTGAAAAGCATAAAGACAAGTATCTTCCAGAACCTCCATTTCAGGAAGGCACCCAGCTCTTTATTTCCCACCCAGTTGTACTCTTTCCTCCTCTCCCCCCATTCTCATATTTATAGACAGGCACCTCTCCCTAAACACAGACTTTGAGGTTTCATTTTGTGTTTTGCTCTTCACCATTAGATTATAAACTCCTTGAGATTAAGGACTGTCTTTTTTTGTATTTGTACCTGTAGTAACTTTAGCACAGTGCCTGGAATACAGAATTATTACCAATTGATTGAAAATGGAGAAATAATGTGCCATACAATTTTTGTTATGAGTTTGACTTCAAAAGGGGAGTTATAGGACAAGAGTTAAAGTAGAGAGTAGGATAAAGGGAAAACTTTTTAAAGATGGAAGAAACCTGGACATATTGTAGCCATATGTTCATTTTTTCAGTATTTCTCCAATTCCTGGACATGTTTTTCATTAGATTTTTATTACCATAAATAATGCCATCATAAATGTTTTTATACATTGGTCTTTTAGTGTCATTATCTTAGGATGTAATTATAAGAGGTCAAAGGTATAAACAAATTTCCAACATATTTACAAATTATTTCTAAAACAGCTCCATAAGCAATAAAAGTCCCTCCCAAAAATGGATTTTCTAATCTTTTACTATTTTTGCCAAGCTGATGAATGTGAAACAATTACTCAAAATTGTTTTATAATTTGTATTTATCTCATCAACAACAATTCTGAACAAATTTTCAGACACTTTTGATAGCAGACATTTCTTTGACAATCTTTTGCCATATTCTTTAATCACAGTTCTCTTGGGAAATAGCTCTTAATATTACCAGATTTGCTATGCTTTTGATTTTATTTTACTTTTAGATTTTCAGGACTTTCTTTCAACCAACCTGAACTCAATTGGAAAATTTAACATATAAGAACCAATACTAAAGATCAATTTAAAGGTACTTAAACATGGACAAATTATTATTTTTTTAAACAAGGACACATATACCATATATTTCAGATTGACATCAGCAATTGGGTAACTCATAAGAAATATTGGGGCAGCGTTAAAGTAAAAATAGTAATTATGTTACACAAATAAAGTGCAGAGGAAGAAGAGACAGAAGCACTTGAGGGAGGAAAAGGGCTTGTCATTCAGAAAACATATAGGCAACACTACATAAACCCCACGAAGGATATAGCACCCTCAAAAAGTCATAAAGAAATAAGGGGCTAGGGATGAATGGAGTGAGAAACAAAGGGTAGGGGAAGAAGACAAGGGAGGAACCCATGGGTTGGGGAGGTTAAATATTTGCTATGCTTTTTTAAAAAGGAGTTCACTTTCAACAATGGCACGACCATTTAGCTTTTTTTAACACCGACAATTTCAAATAAAGATATACAGAGAAATAGGCTAGGGACATCATAGCCATTGCCCCTTCTAAGTGATAATAAACAAAGAGCTCACAGCCATATGAAGATCAGGTGAAAGAATGAAAACTGAGTAGTTTAGAAAATACAAGATTTAGGTAGGATATGACACATATTTAAGTACCTGAATGTCATGCAGAAGATGAATTTGATTTATTCTACTTGGACTTTGGTTTTGAGGTGGGCTTTTCTAAAATCTACATTAATTCTTCCCATTAACTAGAGGCAACTTGGTAAATTGTTGCTTTATTGTAGGAAATGGAATCCCAGGTATTCCTGTAGTTTCTCGTGACTTAGCTGAAACAAGAGACAAATTTAACTTGTGATCTAACTTAATATGTATATGCACACACACATATACTTACCTATGCATGTATATAAATACATGAATATATGTGTAGATATAAGAAAATCCAACTAAAATGACAGAGCTAAAACTGAAAAATATCGGAATACAGTGGTTTTTTTAAAAAATCATATAAATCGAAAAAGATAGACATTTCAGCTGAACTACATCATTGAGAAGTAAAAGAAAGGGAGAGGGGAGAAAAAGGTATTAAGCAGACAAAGCTACCAATTTTATAAGTTAATATCTCCAGCTTAAGTCAAAGCTGTTGCCTAAAGGAAAAAACATTTTACTCGACAAGTAAAATGCAGGGGAGATTAGCTGTCCATTTCCCCTAGCAAATGTGAACAAAGATGAAAGTGGGAAGCATTAGTTTTCCTCATCTTATTTGACATGTGCCTGGAGGGACACAATTGCAGTAAAAGAAAATGGCTTGTTAAAAAGTACAAACCCTTAGAGAAAAGTCACTGCCACACCCACTTTTTTTTTTTTAATCAGTGACTTCCACAATTAAATTTATAGCAACAAGGGAAGATGGATGGATGAATGGTTAAGTTGGTAAGTAGTGTTTGATCATTTTTAAGTGATTATTATGTGCCAGGGATACAAATACAAGCAGCAAGATATATTATATTGAATGTTAAAACCTCTCATTCTATCTTAAAATAGGACTCCAATTTTACAGATAATCCAATCTACAATTTTTTCCCCTGAGGCAATTGGGGTTAAGTGACTAGCCCAGGTCACACAGCTAGAAGTGTTAAGTATCTGAGATCACATTTGAACTCAGGTCCTCCTGACTTCAGGGCTGGTGCTCTATCCACTGCGCCACCTAGCTGCCCCTCCAATTGATAATATTTAACCCTGTTTACCTCAGTTTCTTCATCTGTAAAATAAGCTAGAGAAGAAAATGGCAAACTGTTAGGATTCCTACAGAACTTGAGACAAGGTAATATGCTTTGGGGGAGTCAAGGGGAGAACTTCGGGGAAGCTCGAGGAGATTCAGAGCTAGGATTCAGTGGATTGGCAAATCCAGCAGATTCACAAGTCTAAAGGAAAAGCCTGCTCATGGACTTCTGGGAGATTCATAACTAGGATTGAATTCTGGGAAACTCACAATCCCACACTTGGAGACAGAGTCTGATTCATTCCCACATCTACCTTCTTGCCGGCTGGAGGTTTCGGATTTAGAGGAAGCTAGAGACTGAAGCTGGCTGGAGACATTTGGACAAGAGCTCTCGGGAACCAAAGAGAGAGAGAGAGAGCTAGCTGAGCCCCAAGTGAAGGAGACAAGGCTTGAAGGAGAAAATAAAGGATCTGGAGATAAGTTTTGGAAAGATACAGTAAAGGACTTTAACTCCTGGCTGCATTTGGAGTGACTGAACTGAACTGAAAGGAAGGCTGCCTCCAGAAGCTCCCCAAGAAACCTGCTCGCAGAAAACAATCACAATCTAGAGACAACAGAACAGCACAGCAAACCACTCCAACTACATTTGCCAAGAAAACACCAAATAAGGCCACAAAATGCGGGACATGACTGCAAACACAACAACAAAAGTACTTAGGGAGTCAGGTAAGAGAAAAGCATCAAACAGCTTGTAAATATCTGAGGTTGGCTTCCAACTCAGTTTTTTTTTTTTTTTTTTTATTTCAAATCTATTGTTCTATCCATTAAATCACCAAGCTGTTTCCAGGGATTAGTGGGTCACAAATACTAAAGATCTCTACAACCTTTTCAACATTCACTGCTTTATAGACAACAGAAAGCTCAGCAGGTTTCACAGAGAAAGGAAAAGTCCCTTCTCCTCAGTTCAGACTGAATGTCTTGTGAAAGATCAAATGCTTCAGTTTGCAAAGTCAGGACTAAATTCCTAATATCCAGATGTTAAGGGAAGAAGTTCTTACCAAATTGGCATCTGGGCTCTGAATCTGCCAAGCTCTCACCAGCTATTGGCTCAGAGAAGCATTACATTCCCTGCCGAAAGGGGGAATATGCTAGGCATCAAGTTAAAAACTTTAAACTGGATTCACACTAAAATGCTTTAACACTAAGTTGTTTTTTTAAGTACAAGCTGAGACAAAAGAGAAGTTAAAAGTCAAAAGAAGTAAATACATGAAACATAATATCTATTGCCAGATTCGGCAAAGAATGAAGGATGACATTTTCTTACAAAGATATTTCCCTATACCAATGAATGAGATGAGGTGAGATCTTTCAAGACAGTTGTGAAAATCGAGTAAGGCTTCATCTACTTCAGAGTTCGAGTAGGCCTGAAGGACTCTGAAGTTCGAGCAAAGGGCATTGCCTTCCCCTCCTATGACATCTCCCTATTTCATCCAAATATGGGCAACTATGTACTTATTGGTCAAGTTCAATTTCATGGGCAGATCTCGTGTTTAGAATGTAAGACTCTCAGCCAATGAGGATGAGAGTCAGTGGTGGGAGGGGGTGTTTTGCCTTAGGGATTAAAGGGGCTGTCCTGCCCACAGGAGGTGCTTCCTCTCTTCGATTGTCTACACGAAGGGTGGGAAGCCCTTCTCTCGAGAATGTACAATAAACTTTGCTTTTCTCTAGAGCTCTCTCCAGCTTTTTTATTAAATGGTGTTCCCTCACCATTTCCATACCACACACCAAGAATTTCTGCTATATAGAGAAAATTATTTTTCTTTCAAACATTATATCAACCAAAAGTAATGCAACTAGTTTTAAGTCAAGTAGGAAAAGAATTAGAAATGTAATGACAATTTTAAAATTAAATCTGATGCTTACCCAACCATGTAATAATTTTAAATTATTTAACAGGATTATGGATTTTAGATTGATTTTGATTTTAAGTTGAATTTGACATTCTCTTTATTTTGGCCAAAAAGAAACAAAACAAAAAAAGGAAAAGTGACTTAGGATACTACAGAGAATCCATAGTAGATACAGGGCCTCTGATTCATGGAGGGGAAATTGACAATTTATAAATAGCCTATATAGAATATAACCTATATAGAATATATATAAATAGCCTATATATATATATATATAGGTCTGGATCTCATTGTCAAATCTTTTCTTATTTTTTTTTTTTTTTTATTTTTAATTCATACTGCTTTATGAATCAGGTTGGGAGAGAAATATCAGAACAAAAGGGAAAAACCATTAATACCTTTCTGCATGACAAAATGAATAAAAAATCTACAAGCACCCTTTTATTCCCCAGTTTTCCTTGAACGAAGGCTCATCTTGAAAAACATACTTTAGAATGAATATGTTTCCAATGTGGCCAAGGGAGCAATTTCAAAATTAGTTTAAGATGTATCTTTTTGGGAGAACTTTAAGCTCTAGCAGAAGTCTGTATGATAAAGAAACCTGTACATTAGAAAAAATTGGAGGCATCTATATCTGCAATTCCCAAGGAGCTATTCATCGTTCCATATAAAAACAAGACAGTACAGTAGAAAGAGAATAAAACATTGTTTTTAATGAAGCCCTTTTTAACTATTGCAAAATAAGAATTCCTCTTGCCTTCCTCTGAATGGAAGCCAGCTCCAGAAGCATCTCAAAAGAATAACAATGATAATGATTCATAGTTTGATAGCATAAAAGGAAAATACAACAAGTTTCAGACAAAAACTTCACTTCCAGTGTGATACAGAGGAAAGAGAAGTGGACTTGAAATCAGGAAGACCCCAGTCTTTGACACCCACTGACTGAGGGAACCCGGATAAATCCCTTAGACTGGCATTGCTCTAGGCAACTCTAAGACTAAATTACAGAGAAGGCAAATATCTGAATCGATAAAGAATCTTAGCTGGGAATTTTATATATCAGTGAAATCACACATTTATTCCCTATCCATAGAGAACTACTAAATTGGGGCCAGAAGTCTTGGATTCAAATCTCAACTCTGATACTTACTATCTTAGTTGGCCTATCATTTCATCAGAAAAGGAGTACTTTTACGAAATAATATCTAATAGTTCCCATTCAGTCCTAAAATCCAATGTTTCTGGTAATACTATATTAAAAACAGTTCATTCATGTCAGTACAATTGTTGAGATTGCTTATCCTGACCTATTCTATGTCTGCAATGTTGCAGGTGGATTACTGTGGATATTATCATAACAAATTTAGAATAAGTTTAATCAATTTTATCATTGCAGGTAATAAATAGTAAATTAAGATAGTAAATTCCACAGCACTTTTCTCTCACACCTCTCTGTAAAAGTAAGGAGCTTATTGTGACTCCTATAAAATAAAAGCTCCTTCCCTCAAATTTCAAGGTTTGGAAACAATTAAAAAGCTTGAAAATTTTTCCAACAATTACTTTTCCGCAACTTTATTTAATCATCAAAAAAACCTCAGTACTCTTCCCAAGAAAACTACAATGGGTTAATATGAAAAGGAGTACAAATAGCTAACAAAATCCAAAGTTTTAAACTTCTCTATTTCTTTCTAAGGCACTATCATTCTTCCATGTGCTCAGAGTCATAACATAACATCCTCAACTCCTCTATCTCACCAAGGATATCCAATAAGTTGAAAAGTCTTCTCAATGATACCTCCATAACTCTATCCCTTTCATTCACTCACTCAAATACTTACAACCCTAAAAAAGCCTTTTATCTTCTCTCATCTAACCTATTACAACAACCAAAATGGACTTCCATAAAGATGCCAAAATAATGCATCTGGAGAATGCCATCACAGCATTCAAAAACCTTAAGGGACTCCCTACTCATTCCATAATAAAACATAAACTCCTCAACTTGGCATTTAAGTCTTCACAATGTTACTCTGTGCTAAATTTCCAATTTTTTTCAGGATTATTCGGTCTCTATTTTTGCTGTGTATTCAACAATGATAATCAGCCACAAACATTTCAAAACAGGAAGGACAGAGATGTGAACTATGGAAGGCAAAAAGAGAGGGAGGGAGGGAGGAAGGAAGGGAAGAAAAGAAGAAGGAAAGAAAGAAGAGAAAAAGGGAGGGAGGAAAGAAGGATTTGCCTGTAACAAGGAAAGAGTTTTCAATTAGAAGTCAGATCTAACCAAGAACTCAGATCTGGCTCCTAGTTTTACATCTTTCACCTGGAGCATGCTTCATTCCATAAATGGAGTTGCTCAATTCATTTCTAACCCCATTCCATTCAATATCTAAACATATTCTCTTTTTCACTGCTAAAAATCACAACAGACACTGCCATTTATAGGTTCTTTTATTCTCAAAAATTACCAAGATATCAAATGAGAACTATAATAATTACACAGGTTTTCTCAAATATTTAATTAATATATTTTATCTGTTTCACTACCTGGGAACAATGGGACACAAATTAGAAGATAAAGGCTGAACTGTAATCTTGACATTTTGGATATTTTTTCTTAATAATACTGAAATGTAGTTTTTAATGTTATTATAAATTAGATTTTCCATAATCACCAGGATCACAATTAACCTGCAAAGATCAGCTGCCAAAATGTATTTAGCAATTTTTTGAAAAGCAAACCTATTCAGAACTTTATTTCAATGGCCTCTTGATTCTTCATTTAGGCAAATGTTCAATGTTAGTCTCCAAAAAGCAATATATAAACAACTCTACCAAATATTTTTTAACAGTAACTAATTTTTTAAACTATATGACAGAAGACCAAAATTAGGAGGCAAAGTTCAAATATTTCAATGTCAATTTTTAAAATAATTGCATTGATTTGTGAGTATGCAAAATTTTACAAATATTATAATGTACAATAAAGCTGGCAGAGTATGTAGTTGGTAAGCAATACATATTTTATTACTATTGCAACATTCCTTTTGCATACAACATGCTACTAGAAATTATGAGAAAGATCAATCAAGAAAAAAAAATTCTCACTAGAATACAATTTCCTACAGAGATCTCACTACTTTACTTTGGTTTTATATCCAACCTCCTCCCCCCAAACCTATTCCCAGACCTCAGAAGTTATTTAAAAATTCTGTCCCTACACTCAAAAAAAGTCTATTACAACTCAAACTTTCTTTGCAAAAACAAATATAATCATAACAGCTAGCTTTTATATGGTAACTTAAGGTTTACAAAGCACTTTAAATGTTATTTTATTCAATTCTTAAAACAGCCCTGTGAATAAGAAATTTCTATATTATTAGTAAGTTCATTTCAAATCATTGTAAGGACTGACTTTCCCCATGTGAACCCAATCTCCATTTGACTGACTTTCCCCATGTGAACCTAATTCCCACGTAAACCGTGTGAACCTAATCTAGGTAGGACGTGACTTCCCCTATGAGAACTTGACCATTCCTTAACCCATAACAACATACCATTTTTAATCTATAAGATGGGAACGTACCACCTGTGTTTTGGCTCCAAATATGTGATTCCGGGAACTCGCCACTCCATGGAATAGTTGCCGTTGATAAGGACTGGCCCCCTAGTCAAAACAACACTTGACTATAACCATCTGGAGCCCTTGTTGGTACGTTACTTATATGATGTCTTTACTTGGCTCAAAGCCTTCTTTGTCTCAATCCTTATAAAACATGGGTAATACATTCTCTATTCGGAGTTTCAGTATATGGGATGATAATTCGGCAGTTGGAGCCCTGCCTTCTCCCACATTCTTACAATCTGTCTGGGACCATCTTTTCCCATTCGGAACCTAGAGGCTGTAGAAATTGAAACTCCCCAGCCGGTTAACCTAGTGTTGGTGCTCTTCCGAATTGGTGATGTACTCTCTTCCCTTCTCTGCTATCTTAATCATAATTCTCATTATTCTTTGTCTTTTATGTATTATTTGCTGTATTAGTTGTTATTGTAAGCAATCTATTCCATGCATTGTATAATTAAATCTTACTTTCACTTTAATTGAGTCTGAGAGCCTCATTTATAGGAGCAGATCCGAACTTTTCTCTAAAATCACATAACACCCTGTGAGATTATTAACCTTTTTACAGATTAGGAAACCAAGTTTGGCTGTCTGGCTTTAGACACTTCACCTTTCTTGGACTCAGTTTTTTCATCTACAATGTGGGGTAATAGCACCTTCTTCACAGAATTATTTATAAGGTTATATAAGTCAACATATTTAAAGCACTCTGAATGCTAGAGGTGTTGGTGGTGGTGGTATGACTTGCCTGAGGTCACACAGCTAGAATTTGAACTCAGATCTTCCTGACTGCAAATCTAGTACTACATCCAAGCTGCCAAAAACACCTTTAGAGGGTAAGAGTCTTAAATCCAATCCAAAGGCAATTCATTAGCTTACCATATCTCCATGGTTCTCATCCTGCAAATCTGACTTTCTCTTTATATATACACTCATGCATGTGCACATACAAATAGGCACACGCACTGTGGAATGCATGCATTCATACACATGACACATTCACCAAAAAAAAAAAAAAAAAATGGAATAGCTACCCTGAATTTGGTTTTTAATATTTTGTCTTGCCTTTGTCATTTTTTTTAAAAAGAACTAGATCTTTGATCCTGAGAAAATGTCCTGTTCTAAGATATTTCTTCTTCACATGGACTTCATTACTTACCCTAAATGTTATCAGTCTGACTGAGTCACTTTCTCACGGTCTCTCCCTACATTCAGTCAACCTCCATTCAATCTTGTCTCCTTATATCAAGACCACCTGCCCCTTTAATTTAGCAGTGCTACTATTGGGCTTATATCCTGTTAGGTTCTTACTAAGTGCTAAATGAGATGAGATATTAGGTTCTTACTAAGTGCTAAGTCGGTACTTGACAATTCTCTAGTTCCGGCCTTTACTGGGAGTTTTTACTTGTGAATTCCTGGGGAAGAGCTTGCATGCTTAGGAGGAGCAAGTTCTTTGGTTGAAGTAATTTTTCCCAGAAGCCCTTGCATTATCCCACGCCCATTCTCTGGGAGGATAAAAGAGGGCAGCTCTGGAGGAAAGAGTTTTGTCTGGATGAGACTTGAGGCTGCTCTCTGCAGGAAGGGAAGTCAGCTCTCTACAGGAAGAAGAATCTGTCCGAGAGATTTGAGTTGACACAGCAGATCTCCTCCCAGAGAGCGATCGGCTGTCTCTGGAGACAGCAGCATGTTACAATATCCCAAAGAAATACTAAAGATGGGAAAGGGACCTGTATGTGCCAAAATGTTTGTGGCAGCCCTTTTTGTAGTGGCTAGAAACTGGAAAATGAACGGATGCCCAACAATTGGAGAATGGTTGGGTAAATTGTGGTATATGAATGTTATGCAATATTATTGTTCTGTAAGAAATGACCAGCAGGATGATTTCAGAAAGACCTGGAGAGACTTACATGAACTGATGTTCGGCGAAATGAGCAGGACCAGGAGATCATTGTATACTTCAATAACAATACTATATGAGGATGTATTCTGATGGAAGTGGATATCTTCAACATAGAGAAGAGCTAATCCAATTCCAATTGATCAGTGATGGACAGAATCAGCTACACCCAGAGAAGGAACACTGGGAAATGAGTGTAAACTGTTAGCATTACTGTCTTTCTATGCAGGTTACTTATACCTTTGGAATCCAATTCTTACCATGCAACAAGAAATTTGGTTTTACACACATATATTGTATCTAGGATGTACTGTAACACATTTAATACATATGGGATTGCCTGTCATCTAGGGGAGGGAGTAGAGGGAGGGAGGGGAAAATTTGGTAAAGTGAATACAAGGGATAATGTTGTAAAAAGTTACACATGCATATGAACTGTTAAAAAAAATTATAATTATAAAATTAATAAATTATTTTTTAAAAAAAGACCACCTGCACAGCCACAAAGGATGTAATATTTTTCCAAATTGCCTTTTTGCTTTAAAAATCTCTAATGAAAGAAAATGAATTGTTGACAAAAGACATAGCACTTCACATAACACTATTCATTTCCTGCCGTGTCCTGCCCCCTTGCTACCAGTCTCCTGCCACTCAATCTCCATTGCATCATCATAGCAAAACTGGAGAGCCCAAACTCCAGATACAGATACATTCTTAAGTTTCAGGGGATCACCTAAATTCTAATGCTAGAAATAAATGCTATTTCCTAACTCAATCATTAAGACAGTGATTTTTTTTTTTTTTTTTTTTTTTTTTTTTTTTTTTTGCACTGAGGCTGGGGTTAAGTGACTTGCCCAGGGTCACACAGCTAGGAAGTGTTAAGTATCTGAGATCACATTTGAACTCGGGTGCTCCTGACTTCAGGACTGGTGCTCTATCCACTGTGCCACCTAGCTGCCCCTTAGGTCATATTTTCCAGTTGCAGAAGGTTTCAATGCTACAGAAAGCTTGTAGAAGTGGGTAAGAATGGCTCCCACATTTGACATAGGGAAGAAGAGAACACAATTTTTCTATGCCTGTCTTCATAATTTTTAAATTTTTTTTCATTATTTAGTCCTAATTTCAAGGAGAAACTATTCTGCTTGAATTTAAATCCCATCACAAGGTATGAACAAACACATTTGTTCCTTAACAAGTAAAATATCTTCTATCCTGGTTTCTGAAATCCAAAATAGTGCTATCTATTATTCAAACATAAAGTTGGTTATTCAGATTCAAGGACTTTTTAAGGTCACTGAAAGGCCTCTTATAATATGAAATCTGTAGCAGTTCATAAAGAAGATGGTCCAATTTATACTTTTATCACTATCTTTTTCTACTTGAAAAAGCCCAACCCTGAAGATAATGGACCCTAAATTAACTGGGACATTGTTTAAAAGCATTGCATGTTCACAAGTAATCCCTCCTCTTGCAGTGCTCTCCCATCTCCTGTATGCTTTCTGGAACATTTAATCCATTTCAAGACTCAAGTATCAGCTCCTAGAGGCCTTTCCTGACACGACCAGGTTAGAATTTCTACAACACTCTCTCTACATTTTTTTTTTCTGTTTATCTTCTAAATTGTTTGCATTTCTAAAGCAGTTGTGACATAAAAGTCAGAGAGCCAGGCTCACACTCAGAAAAACCTGTTGGCCTCTAACACACACTGTAAGAATCACCCTATAGAGGTGATCAAATAAGCTCTCAATGTCTAGGGAATTCTTCAAAATAATAAAATGGGGGTCAATTTCTGATCTTTCTTGATTTGAGGAGTGGTTTCCTCATGTAGGGTTGCTAGTAGATTGAAGGCAAAAGAAAATGGGGATGGCAAAGGATGAGATGCATAGATAATGTCACAGAAACAATGAATATGAATTTGAATAGACTTTGAGAGATAATAGAAGAGAGAAGGGCCTATCATGCTAAGATCAGTAGGGTCACAGAGTCAAGCATAAGTGAACAACTGAACCCCGACAGCTACCCTAGTTCTTGTGGAAATATTTTGTATTTTTGGTCTAGGCACATTTTGTTCATATGCCTAGTTTATTAGAATGTAAAAGGCAATTATTTGTTAATCTTTATATTCCAGTGCCTAGCATAATTCCTGGAGCATAAATTTTTAATAAATATTTGTTGAATTAAATTGGATTGACTTTTCTTACTTAAAAACAATTCCAACATTAAATGTGAGTGAGTATGGATCATAAGTCTTAAAACTAGAACTAGAAAGAAACTTCAGAGGTCATCTATTCCAATTCTTTCATTTTTCAGATAAGAAAATTGAAGTATATGACTTTAGACAAGTCATTAAATTTCAATTGCCTCAGCAAAAAAAAAAAAAAAAAAAAAAAAAAAAAAATTAAGTATAGATAAGTAACTTAAAGAGCTAGGATTTTATTCCAAATCTATCACTTTTTCTAATGATAGAAGAGTGAGTCTCAGGGCTGCAAAGACTCTTCTAAGATGCCCTGGTAGAATTCAGTGTTCTTAACATTATCATCAAAAGTTATGTTAGATATAATTTTAGGAAAATAGCCATTCCTATGAGATTACAATTTTGACACAAAAACCCCCCCACTAAAATAAACCACATGAAATTAAACTACAATTAGAGAAAAACAATCTTCCCAGATTTACTCATTATTTACTGGTATCTTAAAAATTACCATATATTCAAATCCCCCATAAAAAAATGAATTAAAGAAAAGAGATAAGCATGTCATCAAAGACGCCAACTCTACTGAACTAGAAATTTTTCTGAATGATAAAAATATACTCTTATCAAATTTCCACTAGCACTGAATTATGGGTGTTGTTTCATTGTGTTAATTCAAGTAGGGGGACTGAAAAAAATATTGAAACTCTTACATAGCATCTGAAAAGAGTTTCATCAAGAGAACAAACAATTATCAAGTATAAAAAATTATGTAAATATCCTTGAAAAGTGTGATAACAAGAATGGGAAATAATTCTTGAAAATAAAATTTAATGTTAACTCTATTATTACCTCATAAATACAATCTTAAAGCTGTAATGCATGAGGTAACACACTTCAAAAAATTTTTGGTTTTGGTATTTCAATAAATGAGATTGTAATAATTTGAATCTATGTCCTATGTGTTTGTCCCCAAAATGTATCATATTGTCAGTATATGCACAATTGATTTATGCTAATTAATATGTCTTGTTTAGAACTAAATACCTTCTATTAACATTATAATTATTTGCAAAAAAGCACCTCAAGTGCTAAAAATCATATATAAATATCCATTTTAATATAATCAAAGTCATGAAAGAATAATAAAATAATTTGGTGGGGAAAAAATGAAGCAACAAGTTCTATTAAATATTTATGACATGCCTAATAGGTAAGCACTGGGTTAGTTTATGATGGATAAAAAAAAATTAGAATGGTTTCAAATAAGTTTACAAAGTAGTTCAGAGGAGAGAGGGAGAGAAGGCTATACAATCATAAGAAGCACTTATATACAAGGTCTATAACGGAGAAGACACTGTACTTAGCCCTAGACTTTCAAAGTACAAAAAAAAGTAGATCAGTCTATTAAAACAAAGTAAAACAGGAGGTTAAAAAGGAGCAATGATTATTTCATAAGCACTTTGGGGGCTCCCACCTTTTACTACATATAAAAATTTAAGCCACAAACTAAACTCATTGAAGGGGCAAAAATTAGATCTAACTCTTTTTTTATTTTCTCCACAACTCCCTAGCACAATGCTTTGGGTTACATGGTTAGCACTTAGTCAACAATCATTCACTATGTGCCAAGCACTAAGCTAAGTGATGGTGATATAAAGGTAAAGATAGATAGATAGATAAGCCTGTCCCTCAGAATGATCTTTCGCTCAACTTGATTCATTGTCACTTTTCTTCTGCCTCAAGAACATTAGTTGTTGAATTAAGATTCTTGTGAGATTTTTTTTTAAACACAGAAAACTTATTCTGAATATATTAAGAAGTAAGTCTGTCGGGAAACTCTCTAATGATTACAAAATATTAAAGCAGTGATTTAAAAGAAAGAAAAAAAAAAGAAAAAAAAAAAAAGGAACAAGCACCAAATAGTAATAACTAAGATAAGCCGAGAAAATTAGGAAACTGAATTACCTGTCAAATACATGCACCAGAGCAATTTGGCAGGACATGTTGTTTGCTAACATTATATCAATTAATAATTCACAAACCACTCAAGTACTGTTCAGACAATAAGGGAATTCTACATTTTCTAGAATTAAAATGAATTACTTTTATTGTGTATATTTTAACATGTATATATGTTCCAAAAATATTAATTTTTATTCCTCCTTTTTTTCCTTTTTCCTCCACTAGTTTAATTACTGTAAAATAACTGATATATAAAAACTAATTCTATGGCATAGTATATTGGAAGGAGCAAAAGACTTTGCATTGAATATCTATATTAGCGTCCTAGGGTTTTCACTTGCTAAAGATTCATAACTTGAAGCCCATAACCTCTAATCTCTCTCAGTTTTAGTTCTTTATCTGTTTTTTTAAAAAAGGGAATAATGGTACTTCTACTACCTAACTCATGAAGTAAAGTGAGGATAAACTGAGTAATGTATTTATCCTTAAAGTATTATATAAATTTTAGCTACTCAATACAAAATATGCTACATGTATTCAGCCAGATTCTATGAGCATATAAATTATCACCTGAAAATAGCCTGTAAAAGTGACTTTTGGTACAGTGAAAATGTTTATAATCTTTACTAAACTCTATTTCAAAATTGTTCAAAAAATAAAGTCTTTTTTTCTAAAATGGCTAACTAACTAACTGGAAAATAATTGAGGTAATTGTAGAATCTAGATGGCTGAAGGGAAAAAAAATTGGATCAGAGTATCACTGATATAAAGCCAAAAGAGATCTTAAAGATTATCTAAAGCACTGGTTCTCTAAAGGTGATATAAGGACCTCTGGATGTCTCCAAGCCCTTTCATGGGGTCCATAAAGTTAGAACTATGTTCATAATAAAATTAAGATATTTTAATTTCGAATATAGTCAATATTAATAGAAATAATCCAAGTAAACAAAATCCTGCTCTTTTCAGGAAGAGGGAGGTCCACAATGATTTTTTTAAAATACTAAAGGATCCTAAAACCAAAAAGCTTAAGAACCTCTGAACTAATCCAGCCTCTCTCTTTCAGACTAAGAAATAGACACAGATTTGCCCAAGACAACTCAAAAAGTAACTAAGCCAGGATTTAAACAAATAGGTTAAAAAGGTAGTAAATAAGAAAATCAAAATTTGAAGCAGATTCTCTGATTCTAACTCCAACACATTCCATTAAACTATTCTAAAACAATTCCTCTTCCTGGAATCGAACATTCAAAAAGAAAAAAAATTTAGCCCTGGCAAACAGCAGCAAAAACTGGAGCAGGGAAATAAAGATATCCTATACAAACAGTACAACTTCCAGTTTAATTTAAATATCCTATCAATTAGTTAAGGGCTACCTCTAAAGTGATGAGGATCATATCTAAAACATACTAGGTGCTATATAAATGTTAACTATTATTATTATTGCTATCTGAGACACTCAATTCTGAGCCACAAATGAAGTATCAAAATTATATATATTTTCATTATAAAGGGTATACTCAAGGTAATGGAAATTTTTCTCACTCTCTCCTTCATCAAAGATACATGTGGAACACTCTTGTCACCTTTGTTTCCAGTACATAACTAATTCAATCTTTCTTCTTATCTATTTCCTTGATAACATCTTTAACTCTTCTTTTTGTTCTTTTCTTTATTAATTATATATTGTGGAAAGCTCACATTCACCATGTGTTTCTCCCATGACTCCTTGTATGACATTCATTTTCACTACAACAAATATTGCTGAGTTCCATGTCTTACAGCCATATAGCAACACTGGTAGAATGTTGCTTTTAAAAAGATAAATCTTTGTTTCCAGGAGGAGCTTAGGGTCTTTAAAGAAGTACTGTAATTTTGTTCAGTTTTTGGCCCAATTCACTATCCACTGAAGTGTCTGACTCTGATATACATACTGATATCTACTGCATCTTGCTTCAATATCATGATGTCATTAGTCCTCATCAAGTACGAAGGACAAACAATATACTGATAGACAAGCTCTATAGATCATACATTCAAATACATACGATAATATACACAACAGATAACCTTTATCCATTTGGTCTTTTCTATATAAAAATCATTGATCATTAATCATGAATACATGATCCTTAGGCCTATAGCATAACAAGCATTTTACATAGCACTTTAAGGTTTGTAAAGCACTTTACAAATATCTTATTTTAACCTAGGAAGTAGGTATTTTTTATTCCCATTTTATAGAGGAGAAAACCGAGGCAGACAGAGATTGAGTTGCATGACCTGTTAAGTGTCTGAGGCAAGATTTGAACTCATGTCTTCCTGATTACAAGTCCTGGGCTTTAAACATTGTTCCATTTAGCAGACAAGATAATTATTCCAATATAATATGCTTCTTTCTGACAAGATTTCAAATGAAAAATATTATTTCTCTGCAATATTTCTCTCTTATGTGAAATAGATTATAAATGACCACTCCATGTTTATAACTTTCTTTTTAAAAACAACTCAATTTTTTTTAATACAATTTATAATTTTGTTGTATTCTCTCCAAGGGAAGTCTTGTTTCATCATACATTCCTTCATTCATTCTACACAGAGTGTTTATAAACTTACCCTACAGCAAAGAGCCACTTTCTCTGTTATTTTTTATCATAATGATATGTTTTCAAGCAATGTTTTCAACCCTAAAGTGTAAGCCTTCTAAACATGTTTAGGTATCAAATATAATTTCAACTTTAATTATTAATGCTATATTTCACCATCTCTTTGTACATCATATTTCTCTACCACTACCCCTCAATCATATGTCAAAATCAGCTGCTGGATTTTTCAGACCTGTTAGCAAAAGCTGTTTTGTACTTGAACATCCTATGCTGATACTACCTGAAATATTCATTTCCGAAACAAATTACACTTTCAACTACTTTGGCTCCTTCCTATCCTATCTCAGAGATGCCCAGAACACTAATATAACATTTCCAACTTTAAACAGAACAAAATTCACTTTGATTCCTAGCTCTTCTACTTACTGCCTATAACATGGAAGACTGGTCCTACAATCCTAACCTTCTCTCTGAGACCTTGAAACCTGTTCAACTCCAAGACTTGGAAACTTAAGAAAAGCAACCCAGTTACAGACTAAATCCAAGATCAAAAACTTCTTGATTTTAACTTGTTTTAATATTTTTACAACTGTATATAATTATTTTCATTTGTAATCCTGTGTATTTTATTTAACATGTTTCCAAACATAATTCTGAGATACCTATAGGCTTCTCCAGCCTATTAAATAGGTCTCTGACTTAAAAATCATTAAAAACCTTGAATTTAGATGAACTCAACCTTTCCTATGGTTTCTGGTGAATCAGGGCCCAAATTCTTAAACTGTGGTTTGCAATCACATATGGGATTTTGTAACTGAATATGGGAGTTACAAAATTATGATTTATTATCAGTAAATGTTATATTTATATACCTATTTTATATACACATATATCCAGGATCACATAAAAATTTCTCAGTTGCAAAGGGGTTGTAAATGGAAAAAGCCTGAAGAAGTCCTAATTTAGGAGATGAGAAAAGTTCAAAAGGGAAGATTAATTCTTCAAATGGGGATCACATTTTTATTTTTCACCTTCCCAAAAACAATGATCAGAGCTCAGAATTTCAATTAAGTACAATTCAGTTCAAATCAAGGGTTAACAAGAAACAAATAAAAAGGATATAAATTGTCCAGATCACAAAAACATTGGGTAGTTAGATAATCATATCTTTGACCAGTTTCAACTAAGCAATTTAATCTTCTAAGTAAAAAGGAAATATTCCAAATACCTCTTTTACAGAAATAGACTTCTTTTAAAATAGTCTCACAGTGTTTGCCAGTCATGAATTTTATTCAACTTGAAGAAAGAAACTTATTTCCCCAAAAGGTTTTTCTCATACAATTCCATCCCAAAATCAAGTAAGATGGTATGGAGAGGGAAAAAAAAAGAAGAGGACCAAAGACAGTCTGTAAAATCACCCAATTTGTGTGGGAGTACCCTTAATGAAGTAAAGTCAGACAGGAAGAAAGAGAATGAGAAGAGCATGGTATCACAAAAAGAGAGAGAAAAAGATCTAGAAGAGGTTGATAAAGAGTGTTAACAGTAACAGATAAAGATTAAGAAATGTCAATTAGATCCTTGGTAACTACTTATTCACCAATACCACCACCACCACACCCACACCTTGTATGTGTGAAAGTCTGTTTTTGTCTTTCAGTTTGTCTGTCTTTGTCTCTATCTCTATTTCTCTCTTTCCTTAGCCTCTCCATCACACATGTACATACCCTTCTTTTATACCTATACCCTCATATATCCCAATCTACACAAGCTTTACTTGCCAGTCCTAATTATATCTGTGTCTATATATATATGTATATATATATAAATTGATCATATATATGTTCTACCTCTGTCAAAGGAAATATCCTACCCTCCAGCATCTAGCAGTTTCTTGCTCAGAATAGGACTGGAATCAGGAACACTTGAGTTCAAATCCAGTCACAGACTCTTGATATTAGTTGTCCTACTCTACATATGTCTTCTAAACATCTTTTTGTCTCAATTTCTTCATATCAAAAAAGGAATAATAATAGCACCTTCCTCCCAAGGCTGTTTGTGAGGATCAAATGAGTTAACTTGTAAAGCATATAGCACAGTGACTAGTACATAGTAAATGTGACATAATGTGCTATTATTATTAATGATTAAATACTGGTATAAATAGTAGTTGATACTTGTAGAGTACTTAAATGTTAATACTCTAGCATGAACATTTTATTTCATTTTCATAAATTTTTGAGATGAGTTACACAGGTGTCATTCTCCCCAATTTAATGATAATGATAATGCTGAAAAGCAGCTTTGCATAGAGGAAATAGGACTAAGATAAGTTACAGACATGATAGTTCACAAATTCACAATACCTTCTGGAGTCTTTTGCTATGAAAGATATGTGATTTTTCTCTTGAGCTAACAAGTATGCCATGATTTTTAAGTAGCAGCATGGAGAAGCCAACTGGACTTGGAGACAAAAAACTGGATTGCCACTTCCTATCTATGTGATCTTAGGCAAGTAACTTTAACCTTCTGAGGATCAATTTTGTCATATTTAAAATGAGAGAATTTTAAATGAGAGATATGAGAGATTAGAGCACTTATAAGACACTTTGCATCTATAAATTCCATAATATATTCTTATCTGTTTAAAAAGAAAAAGGAAAAAAGAAAAAATTCCAAATATCAATCACCAACAACACCCAGTACATAATCAAGTTCTTCCATTTATAAAGAGAGAGTTGATTCTCAGAGAGAAAGGAACTCGATAAAGCACTTGTTTTATGGCATTATTTGTTGTCCACAATTAGTTGTAGCCAAATCAATAACCCATTGTTTCCATGGTCTATCTACAGGGACATGGAAATAGCTTTGTTACATAAAACCTCTGTAATGATATGCTTGTAATTGGGATGTTACCCAGAGCTTTCAAATATCACAAGGCTGCCAATATTCCATTTTAATTAGCCCCACTTTTATTTCCCTGTGTCATACTTATTCCATTTTACTCTACAGCTCTCCATATCACTAAACCACAACAATACATGTGATCCTGCGGAAAAAACATAATAATCTTATAATAGATAGTGATGAAGATATCATGCCCATTTTACAAATAGGTTACAAATAGGAAATAGATTCAGAGAGGATAAGTTGCAAGGCAAAGTTTCCAACTCATTTTTCTCATAGCCCAATATGTTGGGGTTTTTTTTTGCTGTTATTATTATTATTATTTCCAACTCCACTCCAGAACACTGATGACTATCTAAATATCCCAGGCAAAGGGATCTACACTATGTAACTGACAGAAATCAGAGGGGAAAACCTCATGTTGATGAGAAAATGTTTATGATCTTCTTTTATATTTGAATGAGCTTCTATCTGTGCAAATATATAGAACTGTCAAAGAAAGATTATAGTTTTTGTAGAAACATTAGTCAAACCATGCATTTCAATTTCACATTATGATTACTTCATCAATATCTTTTATCTTTTACATTTATACAACTAGAGTGCATGAAGCCTTGCCACAGGAGCCAATGCCTGGCTTGTTCATCTTGCCTTTATTAATTCCAAATGCTGTGGTAAGGGACTCATTCTAATAGTTAGTTCAGCAGGTTTGAGTCTTTTGGCTTTGGACAAATTATTATTTTACTGAAATTAACTAATATATATATATATATATATATATATATATATATATATATATATATATATATATATATATATATATATATAATTTTATATATAATAGTCATATAATAATAAAATCTAAGGAAATTTTTTTCACTATTCCATTACAGAAGAACTATCTTCCTGAGACTTTCAATTAACTTAATTTGACATTTTTTCAGCCCCATCACATATGCAATTAAAGTGAGATAGAAAGAAAAGGACTAAAGAACTTCTACTTTTCTTTTTTTTCTTTTTCCATCTTTTTCCTTTAGGATTTTTCCCTGATTCATAACAACAGGCAAGAAATAAGAGCCAAGTAAACTAAGATAAAAGACAAAAGTGAAAAGAATAAGCAAGAATTAAGAGTGAAACCACAATAAGTAAAAGAACCAAAAAAAGTGTTCTTTCCTCTTCAAAAAAAAAAAAAAAAAAAAAAAAAAAGAAACCGCTAATAATTGCTAACATTTATGTAGCTTTTAAAAGCATTTTATAAGATTAGATTATCTTATTTGGTCCTCCCTAAAACCCTCTGAGGTAACTCTGACAAATATTATTGACCTATTTTATAAAGAAGAAGAAATTCTGCTTCACCATTTGGGGTGAAATGATCCTGTTTAAATATTTAAAACCTCTTCTTAAAACCTTCTAACTACCTTAATAAGAGGGAGGGGGTGAAATCTCATATCAATATTCTCCCTCAGTTAAACATTTAATCATTAAGAGAGCATAGGGAAAAGTCCTTGGTCCCAAAAGCTGAAGTGTTCTCTAGTAATGAGAGGAAGTTCAAACACTGTCTTTTCAGAATACTTCCCCCCAGGGCCTTGTATTAAATAGTCTCAGAAAAGATAGTCATAAAAGATATTATCAAATATGGGATAAATAAAATAATATTTGAGTATCAAATCAGAAAATGCTTTTAAAGAATTTTATTAATGTTAAGATACTTTTTAAATCTTAATTTTTATTATGTTGGAGAACAAAGATGACTCAAATTTTCTATCTTAGAATATAGATAATATAGTAATAAAATGGTCAATATGATTTTACTAATCAACTTTAATGGGTATATTAATGCTGGCAGAAATTTGGTCAGCCCAGAAGAAAGCTTAAGTAGTTTTAAGAAAATAAAATATTTAGGAGAAATTATTTTCATGATATTTCTTTTAAAATACATACACCTTATAAACAAATTGAGCAAAACATTTAAACATTTCAAGAGATCATCACATACTAACATAAACAACAATAAACTATAAATAAAAATAATAAAAATAAATAAAATTTTAAAATAAATTTTAAAATATAAATAAAAATAATAGACAAAGATGATAAATTTGTAGAATTTATGTTGCTTTTACCAGTTGAGCCTGTTTTGTTTTTAACTATGCTATTTCTCTATTTGGCTTAACTATGATCTAAATGTTAATGAAAAATGTCAAATTTCGATCCATTAATATTGTCAGTTCTAACAATTAAGTTATTTGGTTTATTGTCTCTCTGAGAATTATTATGTACTATGCTTCTAAATAAATATTGGCTTTCAATGTCTTTGATAACTGTTTAAATCCTGAGGTCAAGATATCTTATTTATTCTCAAAGGAACTCAATATTTCATCTGCTTAACTCTAGAAAGGTTATGCCTTTGGTGGGGTTGATTAATAACAGAAATGTTTAACTCAAAAAGGTTTAATTTATACAAAATTCCTTAAGCTTTGAAAAAAAAATGTTAAAAGCATGTAAGAGCAAAGGAATGGCAACACTGTCAGATTGAGGCATTTGAGAAACAGCTTACATCAGAAAGAGATGAACAAAAATCTTTAAAGAATGCTGGAAGGAGCAGGCATGGCTAGAGCTAGGAAACAGATATGGATGGTAGACAAGGAAAAAACAAATGTCTAAGATGATGAAAAAAGAAATTATAAGAGTCAGAGAAAGTAGTGGAGAAAAGGCCACGGACAAAATTTTTGCTTGGCAAAGTTCCTGAATTTTTAATGAATAATTTAAGTGAATTTAATGTGCTATAAGAACAGAGGGGAGATCATCATGAATCGGTGAACATCTTTACAAGTAAAAATTCTTTAGTCTTCCCCTATATCTTGATGTGATTCAAAACTTAAAGCAATAGATTAGGAACTTTGGACATACAGGTCCCTTTGAATGACTTTGAGCAGATCAAATTTCTCTCTAGGTCTCAATTTTCTCATCTGTTAAATGAGTTAGACTAGATTATTTCTAAACCCACTTCTAGCTATAAACTTTAAAAAGTAACAAATGCCCATTTGATTTATTTGGTTTTTATAAACTTTCAACCAAACTGACCGCAATGCTTTGCTTCAAAATTTATACCAACAAAGCAATTCATACCTCAGACACTGTAAAAACTAGTTGGCAAGTCATTTACCGCTAAATTGATTATTTTCTCTATTCCCCTGAGCCAAAGAGAAAGGGGGAAATACATATTCTCCAGTAATTTAAAAAGCCTTTACCACTGAATGCAGAAAAGATATTTCAAGAAGACAAAAAGGCAATATTTTAGCATTTAAATCCAGTTTCCTCCACAAAGGGAAGAAAAAATTGTACTGTTACTGTATAATACGTTTCATTTGTGGAAGAACTTAATTTAAAACACTCATTTTCAATAGCATTAATCTCAATCTTCTGGAAATGAAAGAATTGAGTGTAAAAAAGTGGCCTTTGTGATGAAAAAGCCTAAAAGTTTTTGTAGGATTTCCCTACCATATATGAACTTATATATTATTAAAATTTGAGTTTTAAGCTTCCTACAGAAAATTTAACCATGAAGCAACTTATATAGTCCCAGGTGAAGAGATGCCATTTTTCAACTGGAGCATGGCAAAAAGAATATTAAGTTTGGATGTTTGTGAATTGGGACTTTTTAAAGATTTTCTTTTTTTTTATACTTTTTTTTTTTTTTTTTTTTTTGAAAGCTTTTTATTTTCTTTTTTTTTTTTTTTTTAATTTTTTTTTTATTATATATATATATATATTTTATAATATTATCCCTTGTATTCATTTTTCCAAATTACCCCCCCTCCCTTATTCCCTCCCCCCGACGACAGGCAATACCATACATTTTACATGTGTTACAATATAGTCTAAGTAAAATACATGTGTGTGAATATCATTTTCTTGTTGCACAATAAACATTAGAATCCGAAGGTATATGCAACCTGGGCAGACAGATATTAGTGCTAACAATTTACATTCCCCTCCCAGTGTTTCTTCTCTGGGTGTATCTACCTCTGTCCATCATTGATCAACTGGAAGTGAGTTGGATCTTCTTTATGTTGAAGATTTCCACTTCCATCAGAATACATCCTCATACAGTATCGTTGTTGAAGTATACAGTGATCTTCTGGTTCTGCTCATTTCACTCAGCATCAGTTGATTTAAGTCTCTCCAACCCTCTCTGTATTCCTCCTGCTGGTCATTTCTTACTGAGCAATAATATTCCATAACTTTCATATACCACAATTTACCCAACCATTCTCCAACTGATGGACATCCATTCATCTTCCAGTTTCTAGCTACAACAAAAAGAGCTGCCACAAACATTTTGGCACATATATGTCTCTTTCCGCTCTTTAGTATTTCTTTGGGATATAATCCCAGTAGTAGCGCTGCTGGGTCAAAGGGTATGCACAGTTTGATAACTTTTTGGGCATAATTCCAGATTGCTCTCCAGAATGGCTGGATTCTTTCACAACTCCACCAGCAATGTATTAGTGTCCCAATTTCCCCACATCCCCTCCAACATTTGTCATTATTTGTTCCTGTCATCTTAGCCAATCTGACAGGTGTGTAGTGGTATCTCAGAGTTGTCTTAATTTGCATTTCTCTGATCAGTAGTGATTTGGAACACTCTTTCATGTGAGTGGATATAGTTTCAATTTCTTCCTCTGAGAATTGTCTGTTCATATCCTTTGACCATTTATCAATTGGAGAATGGTTCGGTTTCTTATAAATTATGGTCAGTTCTCTATATATTTTGGAAATGAGACCTTTGTCAGAACCTTTGTTTTTAAAAATATTTTCCCAATTTGTTACTTCCCTTCTAATCTTGTTTGCATTAGTATTATTTGTACAGAAACTTTTTAGTTTGATGTAATCAAAATCTTCTATTTTGTGATCAATAATGATCTCTAGTTCTCCTCTGGTCATAAATTCCTTCCTCCTCCACAAGTCTGAGAGGTAGATTATCCTCTGTTCCTCTAATCTATTTATTATCTCCCTCTTTATGCCTAAATCATGGACCCATTTTGATCTTATCTTGGTATATGGTGTTAAGTGTGGATCCATATCTAATTTCTGCCATACTAATTTCCAGTTTTCCCAACAGTTTTTTCCGAATAATGAATTTTTATCCCTAATGTTGGAATCTTTGGGTTTGTCAAAGATTAGATTGCTATAGATGTACCCTTTTTTGTCCTTTGTATCTAATCTGTTCCACTGATCTACCGGTCTATTTCGTAGCCAATACCAAATGGTTTTGGTGACTGCTGCTATATAATATAGCTTTAGATCAGGTACACTTAGACCACCTTCCTCTGAGTTTTTTTTCATTAGTTCCCTTGCAATTCTTGACCTTTTATTCTTCCATATGAATTTTGTTGTTATTTTTTCTAGGTCATTAAAATAGTTTCTTGGGAGTCTGATTGGTATAGCACTAAATAAATAGATTAGTTTGGGGAGTATTGTCATCTTTATTATATTCGCTCGGCCTATCCAAGAGCACTGAATGTCTTTCCAATTATTTAAATCTGATTTTATTTTTGTGGCAAGTGTTTTGTAATTTTTCTCATATAATTCCTGACTTTTCTTTGGTAGATGGATTCCCAAATATTTTATACTATCAACATTTGTTTGGAATGGAATTTCTCTTTGTATCTCTTGCTGTTGCATTTTGTTAGTGATATATAAAAATGCCGAGGATTTATGTGGATTTATTTTGTATCCTGCCACTTTGCTGAAATTTTGAATTATTTCTAGTAGCTTTTTAGCAGAGTCTTTGGGGTTCTCTAAGTATACCATCATGTCATCTGCAAAAAGTGTTTTTATACTTTTTAAAAGTACTTGTCATAATATGTGAAAAGCTGACAGTTTGCCTTAACAGAGACTGGTATTCATGTACTAGAAATGGAAGGTGTGAGTCATAATGAGTAGGCCTAAGGAAATGAGGTATATTCAGCCTTGTGTTTTACCGGATCTTGAGTCAAATTTTACCTTCAACAGAAGCTACCAAAAGGAAGAAAACTGATGGAGAGAAATCAGTCACAGAGGAAGTTACAAAGGGTAGTTTTTCAAATAACAAAATCAAAAAAGACAGGGAAAAGTTGGCAAAAGAAAGTTCTCAAGTTAGTGGGAAGAACTGGAATTAAAGATTCAATTATCCTTTCTAAAAAAGTCTTCACTAAATAGAAAGCCCCCTAGACAGAATATATATTTGACAAGGGGGTTGAAGGTACAGTGGGAAAAGTTATTTAGGTGCTCAAAAATAAGTGATATTAATCAAAATCTACTATAATATATGGTAAGAAAAATGTTTAGGGAGAGAATTAAATAGAATTCATTTTAGTCTTTGCATCTGCTCTTATTTGGCAAGATGGAGATCCAGGTCTTACTTTTCCTTCATTGTTCTTTTTCCATTTTATATGTGGACACTATCAGATGAATCACTTGACAAGTTATTATCATATACAGTATCTCGCGAAACAATGAAATGGCTCAGAATTACTTAAAGAGGGGAGAATTCAATGCTTTAAAAAGCCAAACACACCACCAAAATGGATAAAACAATGTTTAATTTATTCTTTTTACATAGCTATTTCAAATGACTTTAATAGTAACATAATATAATTAATTTGTTAAATTAATACTAAAATAAATAAGACTACAATTTCAGAAAAGATATCCAAAATTCCAAGTTCTGGTATATGTAATACTTTAGAAGATGAAAAATTTCAGGCCAAAGAAAGCCTCCAAGTTTCATTTTCAAGAAAACTCAACCTCTGCTAAATATGTCAGTGGATACACAATTCCTTAAGTACATCTTCTGAATCAAAACACAAAACAATAATAGATTACTTAAAGTAATAATTACCTCTAGAAAATCACAAACAATGCTTCATAATAAATAATAAATTAAATAATTAGGTATAATAATATTTCAAGGCATGCTGGGTTATAAAACTGTTTATCATAATATTGCTAAAAGGGAATAATAATAGCTAACATTTTTATGGCACCTACTACATGACAATTCTACTATAACTTAGTTCTAATGATGGTATACTAGCATGGGTTCTGAATAATAGAGGATATCACAATTTCCTAGTCACCACCAATTGAATCAAGCTGGGCTACATGCTTGCACCCTTGCTTTTTAGCATAGTATTTTCAGCAATATTGTCAGATGCTTTCAATGAGGATGAAAATAGCATCAAAATTATCTACCACACTGACATTTAGTTACTTAACTTGAAAACTCAAAACTACAGTTGAGGAAAAGTTGGTGCACAACTTTTTGTTCAGAGATGAAAAAAAGATCAATCCTCTATTGCTTCTGCTACTTTTTGGCTAACAATTAACACTAAAAAAAATAAGAGATTCTCCATAAGACAGTTCCACAACATCCGTACTCAGAACCATCAGTCACAGCAAATGGAGAGTGTTTCAATACTACTGATAAGTTCCCTTACCATGGCTATATACTTTCCAGGGATGTACACACATAAACAATGAGGTTGATGCCAGAGCTAACTCATTATTTTGGAAGCTCCAAAGGAAAGTGTAGGAGAAAAGAGGTATCAAATTGAAGGTCTGTAGATCTGACCTGCATGCCATGTAACAATATATCAGCAGCACTGCCTTAGGAAGATTCCAAGACCATCAGGCAAGATAAAATACCAGATAGTGATGTGAAGGTAAAAAGTGATATAAGGATATTCTCAAGGTCTGTCTGAAGAACAATAGTGACAAGAGGAAATGCTGGCACAAGACCACCTACCATGTCATGTCAATATCAAAGAAGGTACTAGTGCTCTATGGGCAGAGCAGAATTTCTTCAGTAGTTCAAAAGAAACATTAGAAACATCTCTACTTCAAATGTTCATATGGACTTTTTGTGCCAGATATATGGGAGAGCCAAATTCATACTGATCTGACCAACCACTGTCAGACACAATGTACCTTGAACCCCAACATAATGATGTCATTTTGATCCTCTTTGAGAATGAAGGATGACAACCAATCAGCTACATGTCAGGCACTGTACTAAATGCAGAAATATTATCTCACTTGATATATTGAGATCATATTATAACAAAGTATTTCAACTTAGTCTTAGGCTGCTAACTGTGCTAACTACACAGAATTATATTAGGCTACTTGGATATGTATGGAATATGTCAATGGATATGTCGATTGAAATGTCAATGAAAAACAAGAATATCAATTAGTGAATAGGCATTTATTAAATGTGCCAGCTAAATGCTAAGAATATTAAAAGAGGCAAAAAGGCAGTTCCTGCTCTCAAGAAATACATACTCTAATGGGGAAAAAAACAAATAAATGAAAATGTACAAGCAAGTTGTGTCTGGGGTAATTTTTTTTAAAAAGTTAACAAAAGGAAGGCACTAGAATTAAGAGTGGTTAGAAAAGGCTTCCCATAGAAGATATGGTTTTAGTTGGGACACAAAGCAAATGTAGGGAAGCCAGGAATCAAAGATGAGAAGGAAGAACATTCCAGGCACAGGGGACAGACAGCTAGTTTGGTCTAAAGGTGGAATGCCTTTTTGGAGGAACAACAAAGATACTAATGGCAATGGACTGAAGAATTTGTAGAGGGCATTAAGGTATAAAAAGTTTTGAAAGTTAGGGATGATTGTCTGGGGAGGGGGGAAGGAGAAGAGAAGGAGAGATAAGTTGTTAAAGCCTTTAAATAGTCAAACAAAGGACTTTGTTTTTGATCCAGGGGTTGCCTGGGAGCCAATGCTTTCTGTTGAGTAGGAAGATGATTTGGTTGGATCTTCAATTTTAAAAAATCACTTAGGCAATGGAATGGAGGATGGATTGGAATGAGAAACATTAAAGGCAAGAAGACCCACCAGTAGGCAATTGCAATAATCCAATCATAAGAGAATGCGTACCTATTGGTATAGGTGATACCAGTGTCAGATGAGAGAAGGGGACATATTTAAGTAACTCATCAGAAAGAAGGCTGCTTATAAGTCAGAGGAAGTTAGAGAGAGAGTAGAGGGATACAAATAAGCTATCTAGATAACAAAAAGCAGTTTTAGCGAAATGGAGGTCAAGGACTGAGTTCAAATCTCTACTCTGATAATTACCATTTGTATGATCTTAGGCAAGTCATTCAAACTTCTTGGGACTCATTTTCTTCATCAGTAAAATGAAGATTTTTAGACCACATGTCCTTTAACTTGCTTTCTAGGCAATAAGATGAGTGTTCTGCAAAAAGAATGGAAGATCCTTCCAAAAAGACCCTTTCTGATTATGGATTTCCTAACTACAGTTTAATTCCCTCATCTTATAGATGAAGAAACAGAAGGCAGGGAAATTAAGTGACCTAAGGTCACACTTGGTTGATAGAGGTACAACAGGCGTGAAGAAATAAATGAATAATAAATTCTGAAATCAGATCTCAAAGTTTTCCAGAGGAACTAAAGGAAAAGTCTTCAACTATCTTGATTTCTGCTTGAAATAATCATTCCTTGGGTAGATCTCATAGGCTACTTCTAAATCACCACTGCAAAAAGCTCTTCACTGTGTTAAAAGTTAGTTTATTTTGCCAAAAATTGCATGCCTTCCTAGATAGAAGCAGTAACAAAGACACCAGATTCTAAGCAGTAAAAAATACAAGTTACCATAGTGACCATGTTAATAATTATAAATAATGAGGGAAAATGTCTGGAATTACCTGACAAGTACTCTACACTTTGGGAAGAGAAAATTTCACAGCACTGAATAAAGAATGAATATAAATCCATAGCCCAATATTCATAAAGTTGGCTTAAAAAAATTTAAGTCTATCAAAAATGAAATTCTGACAACACAAATTATTTTTTGGAGATTATTTTGAAGATTAACTTGAAGATTTTTTTTTTTTTGAAGAAAAAGTAGTTATCTAAAGAAACAAATGAATTCATTGGCAAACTCAGGCTTAAAAGTTCAGCAAAGAAAATGAAAGCAATAATTGAAAAAGATGGGGAGAAAGAAAAGAAAAGAGTTAGAATCTTAGTGGTGCCTTGGATTGGGGAATGGTTAAATAAATTGTGGTGTAATGAGAAATAATTGTGTCATAAGAAAAATAGCAAGACACAATTTCAGAAAATCCTAGTAATATAAACTGATGTAGAGTGAAGTGAGCAGAACCAGAAAAAAAACAAAGATTGAAGAAACAATAAAACAGTATAGATGAGAAGATGCCAACGAATGACAGAAGGAAAAATTGCTTAATTCTCATTTGCTTGCTTGCTTTTGCTTCCATAGGTAATATTTAATTCTTCCATATGCCCATGTCATTTAAAAATAACATATACAATTTTTTAAAATATTTAAGATGGAGATGGTATAACCATGCTTAGTGATTTGAAATGATTGAAAGCGCTTACAAGCTTTTCTATCATCTCAATTATCTTGTTTCTATTCTTTGCTAAGCATTTTTATTCTTTATTTTCCATTGAAGAAACTGGGGCAGTATACCTTGAAAGGAGAGATGGAGAGGAGGAATATGATAAAATGATAACTTCAGAGAATAGAAATAGAAAAAATAGAACCTACAGGAAACAACAACAACAACAACACTTTTACTCAATATATGGAAAAACTTCCAAACATATCTATCCCAAAGTGGAATGAACTCTCTCAGGAGGTACTGAGTTCTCCCAATCAGACTTCAACAAGAGGTTGGATAGGAGGTAGTTAAGACAGCAGAGTGAGAGGAAGGAGAACACCCTGGCTCCTAACTAAACTTCCTCTATAAAAATCTAGAAAATGCACCCATTGCATTCTAATTAGAAAAGTTAGTAATTTTTTCCAATTCAGGGAGTCTTAGACAAACAGAGACATTTGTGGACAGTGGGAAAAGGATTTGTCCCAGAACACATTCCAGCACCCACAGGTTGAAAGAGGGCTGAGAAAGGGCAAGAATCAATGTGGCAGAAAGATATCTTAGAAGATTCTTTAACTAGAGTTGGGTACTCAAATGGATGCTATCTGGTGGCTCTGTTACCTACTACACAATTGCAAGTCACAAATCCAGAATAGAGAGAAATGATTGGAAACATGAGCCCTAGCTCTGCAAAGAATGAGTGTGAGAAGCAAAACTTCTGCGTGGCTCTGATGCTATTAACAGAGCAACGACTAAGATTTAGCCTCCAGGCCAGCATGGACGACCATTATGGAATAATCTGCATACGAATAACCAAAGGAAAACCTGAGGTTCAGTCCCTGTACATCTGCACAGTCTCTCAGTGGGCAAATTTTGGTGGCTGAGTCTAGCAGCAATTTATGCAACTCCCAACCAGGGACAAGCTAACAGACCAAAACCCAAAACAAGAACAAAGCAGAATTCAGACCAGGAAGCTAAGAATAGACCTTCCCTTTGATTCACATCACCACTATGCAAGCATTAAAAAACAGCCTGAGTTGTAAAAACAATAGAACGATATAAGAGGACAGATGATCAGAAAAGATATCTCTCCACACACCAGAAGTATATAGAGCCCAGCATTAACAAAAGACCAAGGTTAAGAAGCTGGAAGAATGAGCAAATAAAAAAAAAAAAAAAAAAAAAAAAATCCAGCTCTAAAAAGCTACTGTGGTGACAGGAACGCTCAAAACATACACAAAAGAAGAGCATGACTTTAAAACAAAACAAAACAAAACAAAACAAAACAAAAACCCTACAACCAAAGCCCAAAGGAAAACCCAAAGCTGGTACACAAATCCAACAAAAATTCTTCAAAGACAGACAATATGAAAACAAAGGGGATATACATATACAGTTAGCAAGAGTAATTACGAAAAGAATTTTAAAGCAAGTTTCTCTGATGAAGGCCTTATTTCTCAAATGTATAGGGATCTGAGTAAATTTATTTAAAAAAAAAAAAAAAAAAGAGCCATTCCCCAATTGATCAAAAGATATGATCTATGCCCAAAGGGTTATAAATAACTATTATCCTTTCACCTAGCAATGCCCAGTAGTAGGCATGAATCCCAAATGGCCTAAAAGAGCTTTTTTTTTTTTAATGTAAAAGAACCTATAGGCATAAAAGCATTTATAGCAGCTCTTTTCTCAGGGCAAAGAACTGAAAACTGAGGGAATATGCATCATAGAGACTAAAGCAAAAAAAAAATTTTTTTTAGTTTATTTAACTCCTTGAGAGTTTTGGGGGGAGGAAGGAAATATCTATGTTTTCTTTTGCAACATAACTTTTAAAAATAATAATAGCCTTTTATTTTTCAAAATAAATGCAAAGACAGTTTTCAGCATTCACCCTTGCAAAAACTTCTGTTCCAAATTTTCTTCCCTCTCTCTCCACTTCCTGCTTCTTTTAGACAAACAAGTAATCCAATATAGGTTAAATATCAGCAACTCTTCTAAACATTTCCACATTTATCATGTTGCTCACGAAAAATCAGATCAAAAGAAGACAAAATCAGAAAGGAAAAAACCAAACAAACAAGCAAACAACAACAACAAGGTGAAAATACTATATTCTGATCCATATTAAGTCCCTATAGTCCTCTTTCTAAATACAGATGTACATCATAAGTCTATTGGAATTGGCCTGAAACACCTCATTATTGAAGAGAGTCAAGATGATCATCACATAATCTTGTTTTTGCTGTGTACAGTGTTCTCTTGGTTCTCCTCACTTCACTTTGCATCAGTTCATGTAAGTCTTTCCAGATCTTTCTGAAATCAGTCTACTGATCATTTCTTACAGAACAATAATATATCATCACATTCATAACTTACTCATCAATTGTTCAAATGATGGGCATCCACTTAATTTCCAGTTTCTTGACACTACAAAAAGGTCTACTACAAACATTTTTGCATATGTGGGTCGTTTTCTCACCTATCCTTTGACTTTTATCAATTGGAGAATGTTTTATATTCTCATAAATTTGATCCAATTCTCTATATGTTTTAGAAATCAGATCTTTATCAGAAATCTTGGCTGTAAAAAAAATTTTTCCCAGTTTTCTACTTCCCTTCTAATCTTGGTTACATTGGGTTTGTTTGTACAAAAACTTTTTAAATTTAATATAATCAAACTATTCATTTTGCATTTCATAATGTTTTCTAGTTCTTTGGCCATAAATTCATTCCTTCTCCACAGATCTGAGAGGTAGACTATTCCTTGTTCTCCTAATTTGCTTATAGTATTAACCTTTATGTCTACATCATGAACCCATTTAGAACTTATCTTGGTACATAGGGTGTCAGGTGTTGGTCAATGTCATACAATTGGTTTCTGTCATGCTGTTTGCAACATGATTTTATGGAAATGTTTTGCACAGCTTTTCATGGGCCCTCTCAATGAGGGGGTGTATGGTGGAAAGGGGAAAATCTGGAAGTCAAAAAAGTCAAAAGTCAAAAAGAATTTATTGCTTTATGAATCATGTTGAGAGAGAAAAGCAAAAAGGAAAAACCATGGGAGAGAAAAAAAAAAAAAAAGAAGTGAATATAGCATGTGTTGATTTACATTCAATCTCCATAATTCTTTTTCAGGATGCAGATAGCATTTTCTGTCCAAAAACTACTGGGATTGCTTTGGATCACCAAATTACTGAGTTTTTCATAGTTGATCACTACACATTCTTGCTGTTATTATGTACATCATATTCCTGGTTCTGTTTATTTCACTCAGCATCAGTTCATGTAAATCTTTCCAGGACTTTCTAAAATCAGCTTGTTCATGATTTTTATAGAACAATAAAATTCCATTATCTTCATATACTACAATTTATTTTGCTGTTCCCCAATTGATAAGCATCTACTCACTTTCCATTTCTTTGCTACCACAGAAAAGAGCTGCTACAAACATTTTTGCACATGTGGATGCTTTTCGCTTCTTCTAGTTTCCCTGGGATATAGACCCAGTAATGGGATCGCTGGATCACAGTTTGATAGCCCTTTGGGCATTGATTGAAAGTCAATTTTTTTAAACAAATATAAAAAAAATTGTTTTATATGTAACTGGGAAAAATAAAAATATTTAAAATTTTCTCAAAGAGAACACAAGAACTTGTTTTGTTTTTTTAAAGCTAAAAGAAATTTTAAAGCCAAATGAGAGTGATAGAAGAAAAAATAAGAACAGAAACAAGATAAGATATGAAAAGAGAATTGACAGCCTAGGAAAAGAGATAGAAAACTAGACTAAACAAGAAAAGATAACTTCATGGATGATATAGAAGAGGAACTTGGTTCTAGAAGGGGCTAAATTTGTGGATCTATGAGGTTTCTTCTAACTTTATGACTCAAGGAGTGAGAGTAATAAGAAATATGCCCCTTATAGAAATATACATTTCTTTCTCTATAACTTTTTTCACAGACATCTTGTCCAACCCACTCACCTCTCTGATGGCAGATTATCATCATTTCCCTTGCTGTCCCCCATTCCCCCTTTCAGTCTTCTTTCATCTGATTCCCTATAATCCAGCCATACTGACCCATTTGCTGTACCTAACACATAATGACCCATCTAGGCCTTTGCCTTGGCAGGCTAACTCTCTTCCAATCTTTGACTCTTAGAATCCCAGCTCTTTGTTAAGGTCAACTCATGGGCCATCTTCTGCATGGCCTCTCCTGCTCTCTTCCCTGACATGATGCTGCTAATGCCAATCCCTCTCAAGTTACCTTCTATCTTCTGTGTATTTTTCTTACGTTCTACTTTAGAAAGTAAGCTCTTTGAAGGCAGGAATTTTTCTGCTTTTCTGTTATATCCTTACGTCCTTTGTACAAAGCCTAGTAGATGACAGTAAGACTATAAAAGCTCAGTAATTGATTCTATTTACTTCCCCTAACTTCATTATATCCTCTAATTTTCTTTTCAACTGCTTCTTCTTGAATTCTGCTTCTGGCCTTCCAATTGATCCTTCCCACTTTTGGAAGAGTATTCTATTTGATTAGCAGCAAAAATTTTTCACAACAATTTTCACTGACACCACATATACTATCTACTACTGACCCAAACCAATTCAATTATCTCACTTCCTAGATTTAGCCATTTCATACATTTCCTATGTATGCCTTAAGAGTTGAGCTCCACCCAGAGGAAACTGTGATTCTTACCTTTTATCCTACAATCCCTTCTCTTCCTAGGAACACTGAAGTGGCTTTGATAGAAGCCACTTTCTGCCTCAAAGAGGAAAGTAATTATGAAAAGGACCCAAAATAGTGTAAGCCTGAAAAGCTGAATCCCAGCCACTATAATTATAGGCATTTTTATCCCCCCCAAAAAAGGGAACTAGATTATTTCCCAAGTGTTTCTCTGAGGGCATTTATCTATTCTTTCTCAAGAAATTCAGACTTCTAGTCCACACACACCACCAAAAATAAGGCCTTTAATAGTACTGGTATTCCTACGCATGGCAGCATTCACAATGGGGTACTATCCCAAAAACCAAAACCATGTCTCCTTTCAAAATCTCAAGGAAGAATGAAACGTTCAAAGCCACTGAATTTCTAATATGTAACTGAAGTCTAAAATTTATGCCCTATTGATCTGCCATGCTCACTATTTGATTACCAGTCCCAGCCCAAAAGCAGGTTTTTTTCTACATATAAAATATGTATAAAAACAATGCCCATTCAAATTATATCTTGCCTGACTGCTGATGTACACACAAAGAAAAAACAGGTATGAAAACAGGTATGAAGAGATAATAAATAGCTGGCTCCTTTTACCTATACTGGAAATTTAATACATCATATAAAGCCATATCTGAAAGCTAGGAAACCTCAGCATAACTGCAAAATTGTATTATTCTTCCCATTTATTGGCCAACCTATGCAAATATTTCAAAGCCATAGTTTTGGCCTCCTTATTTTTAAAATAAAAATTGCAGTCAATATACAAACAAGAATAATCCCTTAGCAGAAATGGCCTAAACCAAATGTATCTTACATAAATGGGGTGCCAAGGTGAAAAATGAATGCTGTTACTCTGGTGTCACGAGAGGGACAATAGGCAAGCTGCACAGAGACAGAACCACCTACTGAAAATTTTTCATCCCGTAGCTCTGCAAATTAAATATTAATTTAGGCTAATATGGTCCTATTTTAAAATGCATAATAGTGATGAAAATAAAATAATTATTTATGAAAAGCCTTAGGGCTACCAAGTACTATAAATATATCATATCTCATATAAGCCTCATAGTGTCATGGTTCCCATATAATAGATAAGCATAATGAGGCTCTAAAGAATTAAGGGCCCTACTCAACATTATAATGATAATAAGTGGTTGAGTTGGGACAAAGATATGAAATCTCCTCACTCCAATTTCAGAGCTCTCTATACCACACAATATCTAGCTATCAAATACTCTTTAGAAGAGTTACAAATCATTTCCATCTCACTGTCAAGAGCTGCCACCTAAGAGTCAATCAATATTTGGATGAATTCAATTGATATAATGGTCTATCCAAGACAACAAATTACAGAAGGTCTGCCTCCCTGCAAATATCTAAGCAAATACAAAAACAATTGAAGTACAAGATTTTGTGTCTTCTGCTATGACTAATGAGTAGATACTGTCTGGAGAGAACTGGTTTATCTTTTACCCCCTGTTCCATGATCACCAGACACTCAGTTAGTTCCCTGATGCCCGTAACACTGCTGCTAATAAATGCTGCCATAACTTCTGATCTCTGTCACTTTTTTTTTTCCTCATCCTTTTTTCTCTTTTGCCCCATCTTTACTTCTCTCTTCTGGGTTTTCTCCCATGTTTCTTGGTTTTCATGAGAAAAAGGCAGCCTTTTGATTAAGCATAATAATTAAGACTTTGGCTCTTTTCCCACATTTTTCGCTGTTGCTTGTCAGCAAGTAACACAGCCCCAAAGTGGCTTTGCTTCCCTCCCATTTGGGGAAAAGGAGATGTGATATACCTCTGGGCTCTTGGTTGAATGGACTTAAATTCATAAAAGCTTAAGTGTATTTAAATCCAAACATTTAGAGTAGAGATTCTTCACATACCCCACTCTCCAACCCAGATTAATATTGATCATATACAAGTAATTTAAATGTTTAGGGTTCTTTTAAGAGCCATGTCATTTAAAATTAAATGTTTTCAATTCTTTTACCTTTCTAATACATTCAGAACTTAATAAATACTTGGCATGTGTTTAAATAGTTTGTTGTTATATCCACTCATATGAAAGAGTGTTCCAAATCACTACTGTTCAGAGAAATGCAAATTAAGACAACTCTGAGATACCACTACCCACCTGTCAGATTGGCTAAGATGACAGGAACAAATAATAATGAATGTTGGAGGGGATGCGGGAAAACTGGGACACGGATGCATTGTTGGTGGAGTTGTGAAAGAATCCAACCATTCTGGAGAACAATCTGGAATTATGCCCAAAAAGTTATCAAACTGTGCATACCCTTTGATCCAGCATTGCTGCTATTGGGCTTATATCCCAAAGAAATACTAAAGAAGGGAAAGGGACCTATATGTGCCAAAATGTTTATGGCAGCCCTTTTTGTAGTGGCCAGAAACTGGAAAATTAATGGATGCCCGTCAATTGGAGAATGGTTGGGTAAATTATGGTATATGAAGGCTATGGAATATTATTGTTCTGTAAGAAATGACCAGCAGAATGAATACAGAGAGGCTTGGAGTGACTTGCATGAACTGTTGCTGAGTGAAATGAGCAGAACCAGAAGATCACTATACACTTCAACAACAATACTGTATGAGGATGTATTCTGATGGAAGTGGAAATCTTCAACATAAAGAAGATCCAACTCACTTCCAGCTGATCCATGATGGACAGAAATAACTATACCCAGAGAAGGAACACTGGGAATTGAATGTAAAATATTAGCACTACTGTCTATCTACCTAGGTTACTTATACCTTCGGAATCCAATACTTAACGTGCAACAAGAAAATTGGATTTACACACATATATTGTATCTAGGTTATACTGTAACACATGTAAAATGTATGAGATTGCCTGTCATCTAGGGGAGGGAGTAGAGGGAGGGAGGGGAAAATCTGGAAAAATGAATACAAGGGATAATGTTATAAAAAAAATTACTCATGCATATATACTGTCAAAAAATGTATAATTATAAAATTAATATATATATATAAATAAATATAATAAAATAGCTTGTTGTTTCAATCAACCCATTAATAAAACCACACAAAACAGAAATTTAAAAAATACATAAAAACAACAATAAAAGATACAGGCATAAGTCTATTGTGCTGAAGACTCTTACACCTCCAAAACAGTCTTACCTCTATGAGCTTTCTTTCATAGGAGCTTGCTAATTCCTCATTAACTTCTACAGGTTTTTGCTCAGGGACTGTAACATCTCCATCAATGTTCCAAAGATTTGGCACAACTTTAGAAAAAGAAAGACACTATATGAATATTTTAACAGTACTAGAAAATTATATTCTCAGGAAAACATTTTATCTCTTTCCAAACTGCTTCTCCAAAGAGAGTGCTCTTTTTACAATGACAATTGCTAATTACTGTAACAGCAAATTTTTCACACAAGTACAATAATATGAATAACAAGATGTAAAAAATACTTTAAGTGTTGTCATGAGGACAAATGCAAGAATCCTGAGGATAATCTTTACACCACTTGCTTTTCCCAGTGAAAAATATCACCTTGATAAAATTTATGTAAAATCACTTTTATCCTTTAAATCTCATGAATGTTCTCATTATTTAATCAAAAAACAGTTACCCATTGATGTAATTAATTACTACATGCATAAATCATGTGATCTGATAAGGATGAAAGAGAGAGAGAAGGTAGGCAGAACAGAGAGGATAAGGAAGATGGGTTTCATAAAGATATCTAGAAATGATTTAAACCATAAACATCTCAAAATTAAAACTGCCAGAACTACAATTTTTAAAATAAAGACCAAAAAAATCATGAAAATCAATTTCAATTTTTTAATCACATTTTCTCAAGCTGTAGTTAGAAAATAGCTTCCATTTTAAAAAGAAACTATCAATAATAAAGTTTGTTCAAATATTGTGCCTTACAATTACAAAACAAACAAAACAAACTAACAACTTAATATGTTCCCTATCATCTTATCCTTATACCTGCCCTGCTATTCACCTGCCTCATTCTATCAAGGGAGTCATGTACCTGGAGTACCTGGAGAAACACTTAAGGGGTGGGATAAAGATGATGATCCAAGGACACTGAGGAGTAGTCAGTAGATAGAATGAAAACCAAGAGAGAACAAAACCGCAAAAAGGAGAGCACATCCAGGAAGAAAAGGTGTTCAGTTATGTCAAATGACACAGAGAATTTGAGAAGGATAAGGATTAAGGAAAAAAGCTATCAAATTTGGTTAAGAGATGACTGATAACTTTGGGGGGAAAAAAGTTTCAATCAAGGTTGAAAGGTAGATCAAAGTTTCAGAAAAACGAAAGAGTAGATCAAGTGGAGGCAAAAAGCTTTCTCGAAGTGAGTTTGGTTGAGAAAAGGGGCAGAGACACTTGATGATACCCAATGGGGATGGCAGGATCTACTCAAGGTGTTGCCCCTACCCCCACTTCAAGAATTGCAGAGATTAGGAGTTTGTTAGCATCAGAGAAAAAAAGGGTAGAAACAGAGAGATTAAAGACTGAGGGAAGTGATAATGAGAACAGGTCATTGGAGAGGATAGAAAGGGACAGTATCCCTTTGGTATCAAAGACATATGTAAAGTGGTTAGCCTTGGCATGGAGAATATCTTGCTTTTCATCAGAGATTAGAGGAAAAGATAAAGTGGAGGATGATGTCAGGATATTCTGAAATGAAGAGGAGGGGAGAAGAGGAAGTTCAAGGCTAAAGACCTTTATTTGGTAAAGTAGAAGGTCCACAGCTTTTGAGGGGTAGGGATGTGCAGAATTATTCTAAGGAGGGAAGAGAAGCTGCTAAATAAATATTCCTAAAACAGTTTGCACTATTATCAATTTCTTGATCAAAAATTAGGTAATCTTATTCAGTGAATAAAAAGAGATATTATTTTTTAAAAATCTTCAGTGGCTCACTACAAAATATTCAGTCTGGCACTAAAACTCTTCTACAATATGGATTCTACCTACTTTAGTTCACATTTCACTTCACATACAGCCAAAAAAAAAAAAATTTCACATACATACATACATGGCATACCTTTGCACAGTTAAGTGATCCTCTGGAATGTATTCTTTCCTCACTCTACCATCCTTTAAAGCATAACTCAAAAATCACTCACTAATAAGAATTCTCCTAATCCCTTTCTCTCTCAAATTGTTAGTGTCTTCTCTATCACTTTAAGGGACTTAATATTAAGTAGTAGATAAACCACTAGCTAAATCTGAATTAATAAAGTTCTGAGTGCAAAGGCAGCCTGGACACTTATTAGCTATATGTCTGGGAATGTCACAACTTCATCTGGACTAGTTTTCTAAACTGTAAATAAGGATCATAATAGCACCTACCAGTGAGTAGCATACAATGAGTTATCTTTGAAAAACAAAGCATATGAGTGAAATGAGCAGAACTAGGAGATCATTATACACTTCAACAATGATACTGTATGAGGATGTTTTCTGATGGAAGTGGATATCTTCAACATAGAGAAGATCTAATTCAGTTCCAATTGATCAATGATGAACAGAATCAGCTACACCCAGAAAAGGAACACTGAGAAATGAGTGTAAACTGTGAGCATTTTTTTGTTGTTGTTTTTCTTCCCAGATTATTTTTACCTTCCGAATACAATTCTTCCTTTGCAACAACAACAACAAAAAAATTCGGTTCTGCACATATATATTCTACCTAGGATATACTATAACATTTAATATGTATAGGAATGCCTGCCACCTAGGGGAAGGGGTGGAAGGAAAGAGGGGAAAAATTCAGAACAGAAGGGAGTACAAGGGATAATGTTGTAAATAATTACCTATGCATATGTACTGTCAAAAAATGTTATAATTATAAAATTAATTTTAAAAAAAGAAAGAAAAAAAAGAAAGAAAAACAAAGCATAGTGACTGGCACACAGTCAACATTTAATTTTTTAAAATTCCCTCCTTCTAGAAAAATATAAGCACCATGAGAAGAGGGATTATTTCAATTTTTTTTTCTTTCAATACTATACTATGAGAATAGCTGTTTAGTAAATGTTTAGTGAATTATATTGAAATAAAAGAAATGGGATTCCAACCCAGTTTCTTTTTTTCCAAATCTAAGGCTCATTTCTATTATGCTAAAAAGAGATTTAGAATCTCTTGCTCAATACATATAAGTTACTAGTATTAGGAGCTAAGAGCAATTGTTGCTAAATTAGAATATGTCCACTTCTACTTCCCACTTCATCCCCTATATGATTACAAATCAAAAATTATATTTTCCAGATACCTAAATTTATACACCTGTAGGTACATACCAATGGCTTGTCATTTTTCTAATTAGAAGATTCCATTTTATCTCTGAAGTTAACAAAAATGTTACTAGTAACTTAAGCTGAAAGTAAATAAGAAAAATTCTCAGAAACCTTAATCTCTCAGAGTTCACAAATAAACAAGAAGTATATTCAGCATTCCATAGTTTTGCTACCTATATCAACATGTACTGAGTGAAGTGCAGTATCACAGAAACAGTATATAAACAATAAGCACAAATAATATCTAATTGATCAAATAGAAAAGGAAAAAAAATATAGCAACTTTTTTGAGGGAAAGACATTAATTCTGAAATCAAATGAGTGACAATTTAGTACCCTACAAGAAAAATCATGCTTCTCTACTATCAATAAATACAATCTCTGAATTTAAGAAAAATGACGTTTCAAAATATTTACTAACAAAATTTTAACTACTAACAATTTTGGCCTATTTTCAGAATTGCTTTGACATCACAAATTAAAAACTAGCCTTTGTCCAAAATAACAGGGAAAAGTAGAACTGTCTATTTTTAATAGTGATATTGCAGAGGAAAGGACTTTGGGAATCACTGAGTGAAAAAGGACCTTGGAAAATATCTAGTCCAAACCTCTCAATATACAGATAAAAAAAAACCTGAGGTCCTGAAGGGTGAATTGAGGCGCTAGATGGCGCTGTAGACCAGACCTGGAGTCAGGAGGACTTAAATTCAAATATGGCCTCAGACACAACTCTTTATAGACTGTGACTTGAGCAAGTCACTTAACTCCAAGTAACTCACCTAAATAAAACAAACAAACAAACAAAAAACAACAGCAACAACAACAACAAGAAAACAGAAGCATCAGAAGGGTGGATTGATTTGTTCCATGGTCCCACTGAAAGACTATGCTATCTCTTTCTGTGGTAGGAAGGAATTGGAAATTGAGTGGATACCAATTAATTATGGTATATGCCAAGGAAGTTAAGGGAAAAAAATAAAGTCTACATATACCAATATATTTATAACAGCTTTTTGTGGCAGTAAAAAAAAATTATCAATAAGGTAGATGTACATTAGTTGAGGAAAAGGTAAAGTGCAGTACATGAATGCCATGAAATATGACTACACCGTAAATAATTATATCAATCCAGAAAACTATGAAAAGACTTATATGAACTGATATTAACTGAAGTTGATAGGGAAAACAAAATACATAAAGAACAATAGTAATGACACCAATGGATCTTCACAGAATTATTATAATGACCAAGCTTGGTCCCCAAAAAGATATATGCCTCCCCATATTTCTTTACAGAGGTAGGGAACTATATGTTCTATGGAAAAGTATAGGTCATATCTTTTTTTCAATAAATTGATAAATTTTGCTGAATTTTTAGTGCTCTTTTTAAATTTTTTCTTCTAAAAGAATTCGTTCCACTGTGAGACACTGAGATGAGAGATTAGGTGATGCAAAAAATAAAATAAAAATTTTTTGAAAAAAATTATTGTATATGAATATAATGGAAAATTATTGTTTCATAAAAATGATAAGCAGGTTGGTTTCAGAAAAACCTGGAAAGACTTACATGAACTGATGCTGAGTGAAGTGAGCAGAATCAGGACTGTACACAGTAACCACAAAATTATGTGATGATCAACTGTGACAGATTTAGCTCTTCTAAGATTTATCTCTGTATAAGCATTCTCAGCAAGACAATTCCAACAAACTTGGGATGAAAAATGTCATCCACATCTATGGAGAGAACTATGGAGACTGAATGTGGATCAAAACATAAATTATTTTCTTCACCTTTGCTGTTGTTTACTTTTTCTTTCTTGCGATTTATCTCTTTTGGTCTGATTTCTCTTTTACATCATGACTATTTTGGAAATGTTTAAAATGATTGTACATGTATAACATATGATCAAGTTGCATACTGTCTGGTGAGTGGGAGAGGCAAGAGAGGGATAGAGAAAAAAATAAGAACTCAAAATCTTTAAAAAAATAAATGTTGAAAACTATCTTTACATGTAATTAGAAAAATAAAATACTATTAAGGGGAGAAGAAAAAAAAAGAAAGAAAGCCTGTGCTAGCTATATTCAAGGAAATCTAGGTTTCCCAAGCCCACTGCTTTTTATGCTACTACAACATAGATAAATATGTCTCTTGAAGAAATTATTTCCTAGTATCCTGAAAAAGTTAGTATCTGAAGATGATAAAATAGTTTACCTTCAGACAGTGGCTTTAAAATTTACAAAGTACTTCAGAATGTAATCCTCTAGATAGTAGACATTATTATTTAGACTTCACAGGTAAAGAAAGGGAAATGTAAAGAGTTAAAGTGATTGGCACAGGTTCAGAGATAGTTAGCAGCATAGCCAAGACTAGGACCCAAGTTTTCCTAACTTCAAATAAACTGCTCTTTCTAATTCAACTTATCTTGAAGACAATAAAAAAAAAATAGTGTGGTCATCCTACAGCACCACCACAAATTCTGAAAAATATTTTCTCACATATAAGGGAGCAAATTAACTTGATGGGTAAGTATCCTTTCTCAGCAGGTACTAACCCCATCAAAGTCTTATTCTAATGCTTCACCATAAGATAAAAAGAGAGGTTGTTCTGGCCATAAGATCTACAAGAGCTTTAGAAGTAAAGGAGACTTAGAGAGCATCTAATCCAACATTCTCGTTTTTACATCAAGATGACTTGTCCAAGTTCATTTAGAAGGATATCACATTATCTAGGTCTCCTGGTTACATTTTATATATTTCTGGCTATATTTTATATATATGTATAATAGATATGTAATATAATATATATTGTTATATAATATATATTTTATACATTTTGTATATGGAAAAATGGCTTTCCATTTTACCCATTTGCCTCTACTAGGCCAAAGGAACACCATTTCTAGAAGACCAATCTACAAAGTATCTGAATAAAAGCACAACATTATACTATGTCTTTTGTTGAAAAAAGTTTGACGAGAATCGGCACCAGAAAGTTAGCTACCTAATGATAAATGTTTTAAAGTTAATTTTAAAAAGCATAATATGTAAATTTTAAAAATGTATGAACATATAAAAATGTATAGAACATATGAAGAGAGATATCTATATCCAGAGAAAAAACTGATAATTTGAAGTTGGTATAGAATAATTTTATAAATATAAACCTATTTGTCTATAATGATAGCCATCTTCAAGGCAGATATGACCTGGGCAGGGGGGAAAGGGGAAGAGTGGGAGGCAGGGAAGAAAATAAAGAGAAAAAAAAAAAAAGAAATCTACATGATAACTTTGCTAGATATTTAAAGGGAATAGCAAGTTGTACATGGTAAATATGCAGTTTCATATGTAATCATCTTTTTTTATTGTACTATTGTATTATAGAAATGCTACCTTTCTTCCCTGAATTAAATGCATATTTTTAAAAAGAAAAAAAAACATTAAGTTTTGCAAAGAACTTTACATATATTATCACATGTGAGTCTCATAATTACTATGCAAGGTACATAGTATTGGTATTTATTTTACAGATGAGAAAAATGAAACTGGGGTTTAATGACTTTTCCAAGTAAGTTATCCTAAGTCCAGAATTCTATTTTGAAGACCCTTTACTAAGACACAAGACGGTGTCTACTATATCAGTAGGAAGAGTATTCATATTATTGAAGTGATGCCTAAATTATTAATGTTTTATGCCCATTAATAGTATTGATGCTGGTAATATTCTAATTATTTCTAATAAAATCAATGCTGTGTGCATTAAATATACTCAGAATAGTCAAAGTCAATTTTCTCCCACATTTCCCTGATGATATAATTACAGAAATTAGAATGCACATTGAAAGGACTGGGGGGGGGGGGGGAGAGAGAGAATGTAGAAAAAAATAACAAATCTCTTCTTTAAGCTTTATCATCAGAACCCAAATTGTATTTTGTTAAAAACCTAGAAAATAACATATCCTTTGTTTCAGAAAGCTTTTTGTTATTGTTTCTCAAAAAGCTGCCAAATTTGGTGAAAACATTTAAATTCTTTTAAACTTATAAACCACTTTCTAGTTCATAGTCATTTCGGACTGTTTGGAAGTATTTCTAATTGAGAATTTTGAAATTAAGTGGTTATTTTGTGGTTGTTTTATTTTTGTGACCCAGAAAGCAAACAAGCTTTTCTGTCTAAATAATAACTGAATAAATTTCCAGGTTCTATAGAGATTCTCCCTCTATAAAAAGGGAAAATCTATGCAGTATAACAAGGTTATTTTTAATTTTCTTTTTTCGTCCCTCTTTCTTTGCATCCCCAGACCTGTGCCTGAAACACAGTAGGTACTTAAATGGAACTGAATGTGGATCACAACACAGCATTTTCACTTCTTTTGTTACTTTTTGCTTGAATTTTATTTTCTTTTTCATTTTTTCCTTTTTTATCTGATTCTTCTTGTGCAGCAAGACAATTGAATAAATACATATGCCTATATTGGATTTGACTTGGGTTGAGGTCCCTTTAAGATTCTTTTCTGATTCCCAACCCCCACAAACAGCTACCTCCTTATCTAAAAAGCCACGGATTTCTATTCAATTCTAACCCAGGCTGAAGTTCCAGCCAGAGGCCAATCTGGGACTCCACCCACCTTCAAGATCATCAAAAGCACCCTTTTGAATTCCAATGATATCCAGGCTTTCCCAGCCCCCACTCTAATGATCTGCTCAGGTTTCCCCAACCCCATAACCCCATTATAAAAAAGGGGAACCCTGGAGTACACTCTTTGCAGGAGCCCCAAACATGGTATCCTTCAGGCCATGTAAGGGTTCCTGTCCGCCCGGCAACCAGCTCTGGCCCTGGCGTCTTTCTACCTTTACCCTTACTTCCAAGTCCCTACACTAAACCGTTTTTATCAATCTAGGTTTGGGGGCCTGTAAATTCCTTTACAGGGGACTCTGTGCCATCACTAGACTGCATTTCACTATGTATCCTTGCACTGAATCAAAAGGCGTTAGCCCTTACCTAACCCTCATCAGATTTACATACATTTTTTACCATGTTTAACATATACTGGATTACTTGTCGTCTAGGAGAGAGGCAGGATATGGAACACAAGGTGTTTGTAAAAGTCAATGTTGAAAAATTATCCTTGCATGTGTTTTGAAAATAAAAGGCTTCCATTTTCAACAATGAGATGAACTAAATCAGTTCCTATAGAGCAGTAATGAACTGAACCAGCTAAAGAACTCTGGGAGATGATTATGAACCACTACATAGAATTCCCAATCCCTCTATTTTTGTCCAACTGCATTTTGGATTTCCTTCACAGGCTAAATGTCCACTATTTCAAAGTCTGATTCTTTTTGTCCAGCAAAACAACTATTTGGTCATGTATACATATATTGTATTTAATTTATACTTTAACATATTTAACATGTATTGGTCAACCTGCCATCTGGGGTGGGGGTGGGGGAGAAGAGGAGGGGAAAAATTAGAACAAAAGGTTTGGCAATTGTCAATGTTGTAAAATTACCCGTGCATATATCTGGTAAATAAAAACTATTAAAATATTTAAAAAAAAAAAAAAAAAAGGCTTCAATAAAAAATAAATAAATAAGAATACAGCATCTTCAAACCTCTAGAAATAAAGAAAATTAGTACATTCAACAGACCAAACTTCTTCCTTCAGTGAAAAAGAATTTACTGATTGTATAAACCTAAGCAAGCAAGGGAAAGCTAAATAGGTCCAGGATTTAAATTCTTTGTAATGCGTCTTTGCACTACACATGATGAGGTATCATGATGAGGTAACATGATGAGGTAAATACCTAATGGTTAGGTATATACCTCAATAGGATTAATTAAAGTCTAGTGGCAGGATTCGGGGTACAGGGAGTCACATGGAGCTCCCCTGCAGCCCCTCGGCGCAAGGATACAAAGTTAAATCAGGTCTAGTGGCGGTGAAAGTCCCCTGTAAATGAATTTACAGGCCGAAAACCTAGATGGGTAAAAAGATGTTTATTGCCAAGTTTGGAAGCAAGGCCAAGGTCTGGTTGGTAAAAGGCATTAGATAGAGGAAGATATACACCGAAAGCAGCAGCAGGGACAGAGAGTCTCGGATGCCAGCATCTTGGCTAGCATCTTTCAAATCTCTGACCCAAGAATGACTCCACCTTTGCTGCTTTTATCTGCTTGAAGAAGTAATGGGCAGAGCTCAGGTTGATTCCTGATTTTTGGAGGGCTTTTCAGATAGTTGGGGGTTGGGTTATCCAAGCTAGCTCAGATCTGGTGGTGGGGCTGGGTACAAGCCCAAAATGGCTCAGATACGTATCTTTTTCCTTAGGAATACAAAAGGGTAATTTTGACCAGATCTTGTCCCAAAGGTAGATCAGACAAGGAATCTTAAAGGGGGCTACACCCGCAACATACAGAGGGTAAAAAAATCGATGCCATCAAATGCCCACTTCTGCTCTGTATCAATTAAGCTTTATTAAGCTTCTATTGTTTGGTAGGCACTGTACTAAAGTAACAAATAAAGAATGGAACAATCCCAGCCCTCAAGAAGCTTATTCAAGTGTAAATGTTTGTAAACAATAAATTCAAAAGAAATACAAAGTTATAATGGAAGGGAGAGCATTAACAGCAGGAATGATTTTTTTTAAATCTTGATATACAAGGTGACATTGGAAGACTTGAAGGAAGAGAAGGAATTTAAAATATGGAAGTGCCCAGGGAGGGCATTTTAAGCACAGAAGTGAGAACTGTAGTACTTATAGGAACAACAAGAAGGGCAATTAACAGGATCACAGAGTAAAGAAAGATGAATGAAATGTCTAATGCTCCAAATACCACTATACCAGCTAACAACCTGAACCTCAGTGTTATCCTTGACTCTTCTCATTCACTGCATATATCTAATTTGTTGCCACACTTTGTCATTCTCTACTTGTATAATTTCTCTCTATGTGTGTATCTTTCATTAAACATATAGACACCAGCCTAGAGCAGCCTTTGTCACCTCACTCCTAGACTACTCCCTATAGTACTCCTACACTACAGGATAGTACACTGTAGTACTCCAAGACTAAATAGCCCGATACCTTGTTCTTCTTGCCTCAAATATCTCCCCACTTCAATCTATTCTCCACTAAGCTATCAAAGTATGGTTCAAAAGCAAATCTGATCATGATACTTCCACACACATACAGGATCAAACAGAAAATCCTTTGTTTAGCATTTAAAGCCCCTTCTACTTTTCCAAATTTTACTCGCATTTGTGCACTCTACCATCCAAAAATACTGGCTTTCTTGCTGTTCCTCATATAAAATGTTCCATCTTCCAACCCTGTGTCTGCAGGCCTAGAATTCTCTCCTTCCTTCTCTTAGCCTTCTAGTAACTCTTGCTTCATTCAAGAGCTCGAATTCTTCTAGCTGTGCATAGTAAAATATGGTGAAGAACTTACAGTTTAAGCACTTATTGATCAAAGACTGCTAGCTAACATAAACCAGATCTATAGGCCCCAGTCATGTGAAGACATAGGCTGCATTCCATTGTCCAAATAGGGCATCAAGTGACCAAAGATTGTAACCCACCTGGTCGGCTGCATTCCATTGACCAAATATGACCGATCACAACTATGGAGGGTGGGATTTTGGAAATTCTTGGTCTGAAATGTATAAAAACTGTGAACATTTTCAAGGGAGTGCCTCTGTCCTGCTGTGAATTTGGCTCACAGACCAGGATGGGGTCTGCTTCTCAAGATTCTAATAAATAATTCTGCTTTTCTATGAGTGATCTCTGAGTAGACATTTTTGCATAGGATTTTCTATCCCTCACAGTTTTGGGGCATTGATCCGGGATGAGTCTTTGGGGGAGATGGCTGCACATCCCGAATGGGGATAGGCACACCCACGGCTAGTTTTTTCCCATGGTCTCTGGCTCTGAGGTGTAGCCTCCCTCCCTCTCTGACAAAAGACCCAAGGCAGAGATATTCAGTGAAAAGCAGAACTGAAGACAAAAAGGAGAAATAGAGTCCTGATGGGCCAGCAAGGCAGTCTGAAAAAGAACACTGTGCTCTCAAGGTGAGGTTGGAAAGGTATGGGGGTCTATTGCCTGGGTTGAGGGAGACGCAAGGGATTAGCCCTCCTAAAAATTGCTTTGGTGGACTGCTATTGACTCCAACGATAAAGGACTTTCTAAGGAGATTCTCTCTCTTGGGTGACTGTGTGGCATGAGAGTAACGAAGGACCTCCACTGACAATTTGGTTTGAGACCAAGTTGTAAAAATGGTATAGAAGCAGTCCAAAGAATTTGTCAGGACGGTAGCTAGGTATAAAAAGAAATGTAAAAGGTGAAAATAAGAGCTCTACTTGTGTATGTGTATGTATGTTTGTGTTCTTTGTATTGTTTTTGTCCCGTGTTAAAAGTTAGCAAGTTCGTAAGAGACAAGCCTCTGTGATGCAGGCTTAGAAAAATATCAGGCTGAATTGCTGGGAGTTGGGATTCAGTCAGAGTAGTAATTCTTTCAGAGTGGCTCAGAATGTATTGGTCTTAAATCATGGAATATCTAGCATTCTCTGGGAAAGCAAAGAGATGCACTAAATGGGCTTGGAAGTTTAGAGAAACTTGGGATTCTGGGAAGGATGATAAAGGGCAGCATCAATAATGAAGCAGTATCAATATTAAACATATATGCACCAAGTGGTGCAGCATCTAAATTCTTAAAAGAGAAATTAAGAGAGCTGCAAGAGGAAATAGATAGCAAAACTATAATAGTGGGAGATCTCAACCTTGCACTCTCAGAATTAGATAAATCAAACCACAAAATAAATAAGAAAGAAGTCAAAGAGGTAAATAGAATACTAGAAAAGTTTGATATGATAGATCTTTGGCGAAAGCTAAATGGAGACAGAAAGGAGTATACTTTCTTCTCAGCAGTTCATGGAACCTATACAAAAATTGATCATATACTAGGGCATAAAAACCTCAAAATCAAATGCAGTAAGGCAGAAATAGTAAATGCATCCTTTTCAGACCATAATGCAATCAAAATTACATTTAATAAAAAGCCAGGGGAAAATAGACCAAAAAAAATTGGAAACTAAATAATCTTATACTAAAGAATGATTGGGTAAAACAGCAAATCATAGACATAATTAATAACTTCACCCAAGAAAATGACAATAATGAGACATCATACCAAAATGTGTGGGATACAGCCAAAGCAGTAATAAGGGGAAGTTTTATATCTCTACAGGCCTACTTGCATAAAATAGAGAAAGAGAGGGCCAACGAATTGGGCTTACAACTAAAATTGCTAGAAAAGGAACAAATTAAAAACCCCCAGACAAACACAAAACTTGAAATTCAAAAAATAAAAGGTGAGATTAATAAAATTGAAAGTAAAAAAACTATTGAATTAATTAATAAAACTAAGAGTTGGTTCTATGAAAAAACCAACAAAATAGACAAACCCTAGTAAACCTGATTAAAAAAAGGAAAGAGAAAAAGCATATTGTTAGTCTTGAAAATGAAAAGGGTGAACTCACCACTAATGAAGAGGAAATTAGAACAATAGTTAGGAGCTACTTTGCTCAACTTTATGCCGATAAATTTGATAACTTAAATGAAATGGAAGAATACCTTCAAAAATATAGCTTGCTCAGATTAACAGAGGAAGAAGTAAGTAGTCTAAATAGTCCCATCTCAGAAAAAGAAATAGACCAAGCTATTAACCAACTTCCTAAGAAAAAGTCCACAGGACCAGATGGATTTACATGTGAATTCTACCAAACATTTAAAGAACAACTAACTCCAATGCTATGTAAACTATTTGAAAAAATAGGGATTGAAGGAGTCCTACCAAATTCCTTCTATGACACAGACATGGTACTGATACCTAAACCAGGTAGATCGAAAACTGAGAGAGAAAACTATAGACCAATTTCCTTAATGAATATTGATGCTAAAATCTTAAATAAGATATTAGCAAAAAGACTTCAGAAAATCATCCCCAGGATAATACACTATGACCAAGTGGGATTTATACCAGGAATCCAGGGCTGGTTTAATATTAGGAAAACTATTAATATAATTGACCATATTAATAATCAAATTAATAAAAACCATATGATCATCTCAATAGATGCAGAAAAAGCATTTGATAAAATCCAACATTCATTCCTACTAAAAACGCTTGAGAGTATAGGAATAAATGGACTATTCCTTAAAATAATAAGGAGCATATATTTAAAACCTTCAGTAAACATCATATGTAATGGTGATAAACTAGAACCTTTCCCTATAAGATCAGGAGTGAAACAAGGTTGCCCACTATCACCATTACTTTTCAATATAGTACTAGAAACTCTAGCCTTGGCAATAAGAGCCGAGAAAGAAATTCAAGGAATTAGAGTAGGAAATGAGGAAATCAAATTATCACTTTTCGCAGATGATATGATGGTATACTTAGAGAACCCCAAAGGCTCTGCTAAAAAGCTATTAGAAATAATTCAGAATTTTAGCAAAGTTGCAGGATACAAAATAAATCCACATTAATCCTCAGCATTTTTATACATTACCAACACAATCCAACAGCAAGACATACAAAGAGAAATTCCATTCAAAATAAATATTTTGATAGTATAAAATATTTGGGAATATATCTACCAAAGGAGAGTCAGGAATTATATGAGCAAAATTACAAAACACTTGCCACAAAAATAAAGTCAGATTTAAATAATTGGAAAGACATTCGGTGTTCTTGGATAGGCCGAGCGAATATAATAAAGACAATACTCCCCAAACTAATCTATTTATTAAGTGCTAATCCAATCAGACTTCCAAGAAACTATTTTAATAACCTAGAAAAAATAACAACAGAATTCATATGGAATAACAAAAGGTCGAGAATTTCAAGGGAAGTAACGAAAAAAAAATTAAGTGAAGGTGGTCTAGCTGTACCTGATCTAGAACTGTATTATAAAGCAACAGTCACCAAAACCATTTGGTATTGGCTAAGAAATAGACTAGTTGATCAGTGGCATAGGTTAGGTTCACAGGGCAAGATAGTGAATAAAAATAGCAATCTAGTGTTTGACAAACCCAAAGATCCCAAATTTTGGGATAAGAATTCATTATTTGACAAAAACTGCTGGGAAAACTGGAAATTAGTATGGCAGAAACTAGGCATGGACCCACATTTAACACCACATACTAAGATTAGATCAAAATGGGTCCAAGATTTAGGCATAAAGAACGAAATCATAAATAAATTGGAGGAACATGGGATGGTTTTACCTCTCAGACTTGTGGAGGAGGAAGGAGTTTGTGTCCAAGGGAGAACTAGAGACCATTATTGATCACAAAATAGAACATTTTGATTACACCAAATTAAAAAGTTTCTGCACAAACAAAACTAATGCAAACAAGATTAGAAGGGAAGTAACAAATTGGGAAAACATTTTTACAGTTAAAGGTTCTGATAAAGGCCTCATCTCCAAAATATACAGAGAATTGACTTTAATTTATAAGAAATCAAACCATTCTCCAATTGATAAATGGTCAAAGGATATGAACAATTTTCAGATGATGAAATTAAAACTATTTCCACTCATATGAAAGAATGTTCCAAATCACTATTGATCAGAGAAATGCAAATTAAGACAACTCTGAGATATCACTACCCACCTGTCAGATTGGCTAGGATAACAGGAAAAAATAACGATGAATGTTGGAGGGGCTGTGGGAAAACTGGGACACTGATGCATTGTTGGTGGAGTTGTGAAAGAATCCAACCATTTCTGAAGAGCAATCTGGAATTATGCCCAAAAAGTTATCAAAATGTGCATACCCTTTGACCCAGCCATACTACTACTGGGCTTATATCCCAAGGAAATACTAAAGAAGGGAAAGGGACCTGTATGTGCCAAAATGTTTGTGGCAGCCCTTTTCATAGTGGCTAGAAGCTGGAAGATGAATGGATGTCCATCAATTGGAGAATGGTTGGGTAAATTATGGTATATGAATGTTATGGAATATTATTGTTCTGTAAGAAATGACCAGCAGGATGAATACAGAGAGGCTTGAAGAGACTTACATCAACTGATGCTGAGTGAAACGAGCAGAACCAGAAGATTATTATACACTTCAACAATGATACTGTACGAGGATGTATTCTGATGGAAGTGGATATCTTCAACATAGAGAAGAGCTAATCCAATTCCAATTGATTAATGATGGACAGAATCAGCTACATCCAGAAAAGGAACACTGGGAAATGAGTGTAAACTGTTATTTTTACCTTCTGAATCCAATTCTTCCTGTGCAACAAGAAATTCGGTTCTACACACATATATTGTATCTAGAATATACTGTAATATATTTAACATATATAAGACTGCCTGCCATCTGGGGGAGGGGGTTGGGGGAGGAAGGGAAAAAATCTGAACAGAAGTAAGTGCAAGGGATAATGTTGTAAAAAAAAATTACCCATGCATATGTACTGTCAAAAAAAAAAAAAAAGTTATAATTATAAAATAAAATAAAAATCAAATTTAAAAAAAAAAAAAAAAAAAAAAAGGTGAAACATTCTCTTCAGGGGTGGGAATTTCCTGGAAAAGCCCCTAGTCTGTTTTGCTGATTTAAAAGCTCTGTTAAGTTTTAAGAACAATGATTAAGGAATTTGGGAATTGGTTATTTGAAAATTTGCTTGTGATTTTTAATTTTTTAACCTGATGTACTAATTTGTAAGTAAGTGGAACTTGGCTATTTTAAACTGACAGGAAAATTTTTCCCTTAAAGCAGTTTTCAGAGCCTGCTAGAGTAAAGGACAATAAAACCTTATCTGATGGAAACTCAGACAGTAGAAAAACATTTGATTAGATGATTCTAATTGGGATGATTCTAAAATTATGGGAAATATAATTTTGCTATTACCTTTGCATGCTAGATTTGTTTATTCTGAGTATAAGATCTTAGAATTTGTTTGAATATTGATACATTTATTACTAAAAAAGGGAAAGAACAATGAAATTCAAATTTAGCCTGGGTTGGGCCATAAAAGCTGCCTGGACAGTTAAGAGAGAGATGCTAATTGCTGTCAGACAACACTCAGGCAGAAAAGAAAAAAAGAAAAAAAAAAAAAAAAAACCTGTTTGGTTTGATTCAGTTTATTTGTTAACATTGTAAGTTATGTTTTATGGGAGTTCTAAGCTATTCACTATATTGTGAATCTTAAAAGTTCTGAAGTGAACTGGAGAGGAGAATGCAGGAGATTTATGAAGGATTGATTTATAGGAGTAAATTGGAAATTTGAATGATATCAAGAAGGAATCAGTTGGAAAAAGAAAGGAAATTAACTGATTGCCTAAATCTTGAGCAGAATCCCTGTGTAGGAAGCTGAGTGGGGGGAAAAGCAGCAGTAGAAAGGGGCCTTTGTTCGTGCTGCTGAAGAGAAGCAGGCTAATCATTTAAAGGGACAGGCTGCTCTTACAAGGTGTTAATTGATCGAATATTTGTTTCTTTGAAACATAATGGTTTTCTTGTTTAAGAAATATGATCAGAAATGTGATCTATAGTTTGAAAGGGGTTATTTCAAAAAGTTTAAATGATGTTTTTAAGAACTTTTCAGGTTCTTTTATGTGAAAATTGGAAGTTTTAATTAACTGTATTGATGTCAATTATTTAAAGGGACTCCAAGAATAATAGTTTTTGCCTTTGTCCTTTTGAAAATGTTTTTGTTATGGCAATATGTAGTTTTGATTTTTCTGTGTATTGGGTATTTTAAAAGCAAAATAATTGGTATAATGTTCAACTTATGAAACATCTATCTACTTGGGTATGTAAGAATTGTGTGAACCTTCTGGGATAGATTTCTTACTGTTAAAAGTATTACAATATGTAGATGATCTTCTTGTGGCAGGGAGGAAAAAGAGTGACCTTGCCCAAGTTACTATCAGTCTGTTAAGTAATCTAGGGGCACAGGGATTAAAAGTTTCCCAAGACAAATGGCAATTTGTGAAATGTGAGGAAAAATATTTAGGCCATTTTATAAGCTTAGGGAAAAAGAAATTAGACCCTATATGGGTGGAGGGGATTCTTCAAATTACCAAGCCTAGGACGAAAAAGAGTCTCCAGAGATTTCTAGGATTGGTGGGGAATTGTAGAACCTGGATTGATGAATATGCATTATCATACTCATTTGTTGGAAGAGAAGCCTGATATAGTGCAATGGGATTCAAAAAGGGAATAAAGTTTTGAAATGCCAGCCCCTGTATTACTTTTGCCATCATTGGAAAAGGCTTTTCATTTATATGTAAATACAGTAAAGGATGTGGCTTTAGGAGTATTAGCACAATTAAGGGGAGGGCAGCCACAGCACTTTTGGTAGAAGAAAAGTCAGAAATTAACTTTTGGGGGTAGTTTAATAGTGAGTGTCCTGCACCAGGTTTGATCAATTCTGAATCAAAGGGGCCGGGAGGTGGCTAACTGATTCAAGAATTTTAAAATATGAAGCAATATTATTGGAAAGAGATGATTTGGCACTCTCACCAGACCATAACTTTAATCCAGCCATGTTCTTATCTGCTTCCCCTGGGGAACATGTGTCCCTTGAACATGATTGTCCAAATGTGCTTAATTACCAAACTAAGATTGGGGAAGATTTGTAGGAAGTCCCTTTGTTGAAAGGCACTGAATAGTTCATAGATGGTTCCTCACGAATAGTTAATGGGAAAAAGAAAAATGGATATGCTATTGTTAATGGGGAAGATTTGACTCTAGTTCAAGCTGGATTCTTGCCAAAAGAGTGGTCAGCTCAAAATTTGTGGATTATATGCAGTAAATCAAGCCCTAAAATTGCTTGAAGGACGGATTCAAAATATGCTTGGGGAATTGTTCATATATTTGGGAAATATGGGAAGAAAGAGGAATGGTAAATAGCAAAGGAAAGGGATTGGCACACAGGGCATTGGTCACTGAAATTTTAACTAATCTTATGTTGCCTAAGAATATTGCAGTGATTCATGTGCAGGAGCACCAAAGAGGAGATTCATTTGAGATAAGGAGAAACTGCTTTGCAGATGAGGAGGTGAAACGGCCTGGAGAAAAGGAATCTGTAAGTACGGAGGAGATGATGGTGCTAATTCTGGCATTTCTGCTTCCAATGCCTCCACCTTCCCTTACCCCAGAAGAGAAGCAGGAAACCCAAAGCCTTGGTGCTCAGGAGGATAAAGAGGGCACTGGCTCCTCCCTGATGGCAGAGAGGTACTGACTGCAGCAGGTATGAGACATGTACTCCAACATTTACATCAAGGCAGTCATTGGGGTGTCCAAGGCCTGTGTGATATCGTGCTAAGTTTGTGGCACTGGCTTGTACATAATAGCAGGCAACTGGTCAGTGAGTATCCTGTTTGTCAGAGGATGAATAGGGCGGCCCAATGACAAGTCCAAAAAGGAGGAAGGCCCCCTGGTATCAGACCTTTCCAAAGCATACAGGTAGACTTTCCCGAGCTGCCATCATTGGGGTGTCTCAAATATCTGCTGGTCGTAGTGGACCATCTGACCTTATGGGTGGAGGCCTTTCCCCTTGCCTGGGTAACTGCCTCAGCAGTTGTAAAAGTACCCCTTGAGCATATCATTCCGGGGTATGGGATGGTGAAGCAGGTAGATACGGACCAAGGCACCCATTTCGCGGCTAAGATCCTCCAATCTGTGGCCCAATCATGGGACTTATATATCCTAGGGCATCTGCCCTCATCAGGTAAAGTGGAAAGGATGGATAAGGAAATTAAATAGCAACTGACTAAATTGGAGTTAGAGACACAATTGCCCTGGACCAAGTGCCTTCCCCTTGCCTTATTAAGAATTAGAACAAAACCTCAAAGGGATGTGGGATTATCACCTTATGAATTATTGTATGGTCACCCTTATCTAAAAGGGATTCAAAATTCCTCTTTGGATCCAATGTTTGAGACCAAGGATTTGTTTTTAGGAAAATATGTCATGTCTTTATTGCAACATCTAAAAACTTTACACCTAAAAGGGCTTATTGCTCAGACTCCTCCCTTAGGATTCACAGTACATAAGTTCTAGCTTGGAGATGGGGTCCTGGTTCAGACATGGAAGGAGGACAAGCTGACCTTGAGCTGGAAAGGACGTTCCAGATCCTGTTGACTTCAGATATGGCAATACGCGCCAGAAAGAAAGGTTGGACACATCATACTCGAGTCAAAGGTCCCGTGGATGCGCCAAAGAAGTGGGCAGTAGGGGCTGATCCAGAAACATTGAAAGTGCGGCTGAGCAAAGACTGATGTATTGTGCATGTAAAATCTTTTTGACTTGTCTCATTTGGGGAACTGTCTTGGAACTTTTCTTGTTTGTACTAGATATTACAATTTGTTGAACTGTATTATTAGGAATTAGGGGTATTATATACTAGTAAGGAGAATGGGGTGTGAACCAAACCCAAAGGGTTGGAGACTGTGCCTTGTATATACATGTATGATTTTATGTGGGTACACCCTTTGTACTGGTACCTCGAGAGCAGTGGGGTATGAAAATATCTTTCAAACCCTGATCCAAACAATAGCCACTATCTTTAAATTGACTGGCTGTTGGTTATGTGGGGGACCTGATCAACTTACACAGTGTCCCCTGTCTCTGACCTGGAGCTTGAGCAACAGGTCAGTAATACACAATGGAACAAGTTTCTAGTCAGCAGAAGAAAAGCATCACTGGACCCTGACCAGTACAGTTTTAAGGAGATATTGCCTACGTCAGACTGGTACAGGGCCATGGACGGAGAAAGTGAATGTACTTGGACATTTACTTGCAGATCAGAGAAGGAAGCTATCATAGACTACAGTATGTGAATAGATGGAATAAACCAGTATAATTTGTTATGATGGATCAGTAATTCGCTGTATCCAAAATTCTAATAGGAGTGAGGGGTATGCGAGGAAATGCTACCTGCCTGTTTAATCCCTGATCCAGAGGGACTCCAGATATGGACATGCATAACCTTGAATAGCATAGCACCAAGTTCAACTTACACTTCAATGGAATGGAAGTGGGAGAATAGAGAAGGCACTGTTAGGAAAATGTTTAATAGTTTCTGGAGCCGTCAGGATCTAACTGGGGAAAATGGTTGCATCTGCCAGTGGGTAGTTGAAAGTCATCTTTGGAGATGTAATTCTAATATGGGGGGTAGAGGGGAACCCTTAGGTCCCTGGGATGTGAGGTATTTTCCACCTTCAAGTGGACCCTTCATATTTTAGTATGAAAATAATCCTGCCCTGAAGGGGCATTATTGGATCTGTGGTCAGACAACTTATACCCATTTACCCAAAAATGGGACTGGGGTTTGTTATATAGGTATAATTAGACCTAAATTTTTCTTTCTCTCATCAAGCACTGGCAGGTAATTGGGGATACGATTATACAAAGATTTGGAAAGGGAAACACGAAGTGTGGACCGCTCTCTAACCTGCATTAATTCTTCTTTGACCCAAACAAATGATGCCAATGGGTAGGGAGATGCCTGGCCTCCAGAGAGAATTATAAAAGAACACGGACTGGCAACATGGGCCCAGGATGGTAGTTGGGGGGGTATCGAACACTGATGTATGTGTTAAATTGGTTGATTAGGCTACAGGCAATTCTTGAGTTAATAATTAATAATTAACCAAACTGCTCAGGCCCTTGATCTATTAGTCGATCAGGCCACCTAGACAAGGGAAGCTGTTTTATAACATATGTTATATGTTTTATATATATATACCAGGTTCTCCTGGTTATTCCTTTCTCTCTGAGATTATCTTCCATTAACATTATAAATATCTTGAATCTACTTTTTTTTGGTTTCCCCCTATTAGAATGTGAGCTCCCATAAGAGAGGAACCAAGGTTTTGCTTTTCTTTATTTATGTTCCCAGCACTTAGCATAGAGCTGACACACCATATGTACTTAAAATGTTTGTTGACCAGTAAATCTGTATTCAAATCCTGCCTCAGTCACTAGTTATTGATGTGACCTTGAGCAGGTCATTTTCTTTTACTAAAACCTTATCTGCAAAATGAGGAGATTAGACTATATGGTTCTTTCTAGCTTTATATCTAACATCCTGTGATCATTTGAAAGATAATTCATAACCTTTGATGGGAGACAAAGGAGAGAGAGGAAAATAATTAAGAGACCAGAACCTAAATGCAGACTGAACTACACCATACAGGATCAGGCAGGCTGTACGTGCCAGAGAGTCTCAGACTGTTCAGCTGGAAATGAGTCTCACGCTTATCACATTCTTATTTTACTGATGTATGTAAATAAGATTTTTGAAACATCTTGACCAGAAGCACTGTGGTTATATGATGATAAACATAAAGAGCCCACGAATTATACTTCTCCAGTTTTGCACATCAGCCACTCTCACACATTAACCTTTCAGCTTTCTTCTCATGAGTTTTTCCAGAAAGATCTGCTCACCTGCTTAAATGCCTCATCTTCTTGCAAGATATATTATCTAAATTTATAACACATGCAGAAATACAGCTGGGAATGACTATATTATAAAATCAGAACTGTCATCACACCCTTCACAAACCACATTTTCACCTGCTCATGTGAAGCAGAATAGCAGAATCTTTGATACAAATTTTTAAATTGTGCTGAGTGAAAAGCAGTTTGATAGTGAAAACTACTTTTGAGCCGAAATAAAATATTCAGACAGCCATGCCAGACAAAGTCATTTTTCTCATGTTTATCCAAAGGACAGAAAAGTATTTGTTGTATAAAACTCTGGATGTCCAGAGTGTCCAATCTAACCAATCAAGGTCACAGAAAAAGCAACTATAATGACAAAAATGCATGGTGGGAGATAGAGGTACAAAAGAACATTTGGTCTCCACAAGAGTTTTGAATATCATTTAAAAAACAGCATATCCTATGTTTACCTCAAAAACTGGGTGAAAATAGCATCTTTATAATATAATATGGTCCCAATAATGGCAATAGAACTGTTAAAATGATGTGTGTGTGTGTGTGTGTGTGTGTGTGTGTGTGTATATATCAAGGCATTCTTATCCAGTAACAATCTCTGATGAAAAATTCACATATTTTCTTCGTAATGCAGAATGTTTGAGTTTTTTAAGGCCACACAGAAAAAAAAAGAAATAAACACTACCTATTGCCTCTTTTATAACAAAGAATTTCTACCATATATTTTTAATCTATAAATCATCTACAATTTTGTTGATTATTTCAAGTAGGTTCATCTTCTTTCTATAACTGTAAACTTCTGAACCAGGACGAGGATTATGTGTATGATTTCTTTTGTTTCCCCTGCAGCTACTAAAATAGGGAAGGTCATTATTTATTAAGGCAATCAAGCTACTGTATTAATTTATTGATCAACAACTGTTGCTTCAGAAGGCTGTCTAAATGTATAAAAGTTGCAATAGAGACTGATCAAACCAGAAGCTGGCATTTTATTTGAGAAACCCAATCTAATCACCAGAGTATGACTGATATGAATTCTCAGATCTAGTAGTCAAATCATGACATTATCTTTGTTATAAACTTGTTTACTACTCTAATGAAGAAATCTTTTTAAAGTGCAGTATAAAAGTCTAGAATACAACAGTCGATCTAAAATGGATAATCATTTTTACACTTGCCAAAGAACTTATTTGCACATTTATTATCTTACTTAATACACAAAAAATGGCACTGTGAAATTAGGGAGGATAAATAACAAGAAATCATAGAAACAACACTTCCATAATATTAGCTTTGTCCAAAATGGGCAGACTGAATAACTTATACTATAAAGGCAAAGCTGAAACAAACTAAAGTCACAAATTATAGGGATTAAATTCATGAAACATATGGTAGTGAAAAGAATACAAGACTAAAAAATCAGGAAAGCTGATTTCTGATTCCAGCTCTGCCACAAATTAGCTATGTGACTTGAAAAAGTCACTTAACCCTTTGGGACATTAGTTTGCTAAATTATAAAAGGACTAGACTTAACAATTTCTAAGGAAATGTCCAGCACTGACAATTCTATCATTCTAACAAAGCCAGACATAAAAAGAGAAAGAAACAGAGCCAAAAAAAGATGATTGAAGAAGAAATAGATTTAGAATATGTGCTCTTCTATTTACGCTGGCAACAATCATTTAGTCCAAATCCTCATTTTACAGATGAGGGAAATAAGGCCCAGAGTTATCACATGACTTGCCTAACTTGACAAGGTCATGCAGTTTTCAAGGTGGAGAACTATAATATGAACCCAAATTTTTTTAACTCCACATTTACTGCTCTTTCCACTAAATCAAATTGCTCATAGCAAACAAAACTACCCTCCAAAAAAAAGTCTAACTGAAGAAGACAAACCAAGAAAACTAAAATAATGAGAGCAGTTTCTCAACAAAACATACATTCTCAACAAAAATGGAAGGTTGTAGGACTGAGACACAGAGTAGGAGAATGCTTGGACATGAACATAAAATATACGGGGAAATGTGCTAACAAAGGCTAGTTATATAAAATGATCATCATCCATGGAAATGATGTGCCCTACTATGAATAATTATTTCAAAAGATATAGGAATCCAATAAAACATATTATAAGTTAGTCAAGAAGGGAAACAATAATTACAAAAATGCCAGGACCAAGAAAGTTGGAAGGAAGGAAGACTAAAATTAATGATAAAACAAACAAGCAAATAAATTAAAAAATACTAAATTATATCCACACTAAGGATGCACCAGGAAAGAACAATGACAAGTCTAAAAAAGAGAAAATTTGCAGTATAAGAAAAAACATCAATTGTGAAACTCAAGATCATAAAAAAGTCATTTTTACAGAGAAAATTATGATGGAGTATAAAAGAACATAACATTGATAGCCAAATGTTTATGAATTCTAAAAAGTACCATGATGAAGAAGGTCATGGTGAAAAGAAAAAGGCCATGATAATGGGTCAGCTGGTTTACACATGTGCATACAATATAGATTTAGATACTGGCATCTCAGGGAAAGACAAAAGAAATACAAAGAAAAATAGATATACATCTTCAAAAGATAGTCATAAAAATCCTATTCATACTAGGCAGAAACAGTTCAAGGACAGGATGACAAAGTCTGTTAATGTTCTAGGAAAATGGAAATTTGGAAATCAAGATAAATAGAAATCTGAATTAAATGATTTGGATTGAAATGTAAAGATCCAACAATAAATATAAAACCAAGAAAATAGGGAAAACATACAACTTCCCTAAACTGCATGGGAGCCAAAATAAAATTACAGAAAACAATAATTCTTGTCATTTGATGTGTGAATCACACAAAAATAACATAGGTCAAGAATCCACAATAGGAGAAATGCTATAGTAAATAGTCAAGAGTTCAAGTCCATTCAAGTCTTACAGCTAACACATATATGAAAGTTGGGTGACCTTAAAGTTATGTGTCCCTGAGCAAATCACTTCTCCATGACTCAGGAAATAATATCCATCTATAAAATGCAAGGGAGTTGCTGAACATTAGACTTGGAGTGATAAAGATAAGACAATCCTCCCTCAGGTATTTATTAACTGCATGTCCTATAATAATGAATATTCTCCAAGATTTTGAACTGGGCCTTCTTCTCTTCTTTTATCAGCTCCAATTAATTTAATCTTCTCTATGCTAAAATGACTCTCAAATCAATTTGTCTTCTAACTTCTCTTCAAACTTCAGTACTACCTGCTGGAAATCTCAAATGTGAATGTTATAAATATCTTAAAAGTCAACATGTCTAAAATTCAACACATTATCTTTCTCCCCAAATCTCCTGTCTTTATAATTTTCCTATTATTGTTGAGGAAATTAGATGTCATCCTTAACTGCTAGGTGTCTAATTCTCTACATCCAATCAAAAGTCAAGCCCTATCACGAGCTTGTCATGTCCATCTTTGTTAACATCTCTCATACATCCCACCTTCTCTCCTTTAACATGGCTACCAGCCTGATACAGGCCTTTATTTACTACTCACAATTAGGCAACTACACTAGCCTCTTATTTGTTCTCTCTGCCTTGAGTCTTCCCTGGCAATCACAATGTCTCCTCCACTCAGCTGTCAAATTAAATTTACACAACTTAAGCTGTTCCTTGTATAGGGAATATTCTCCCAACAGGCTTTTATTTTCTTGAAGTCCCAATCAAAAATCATACCTTCTAAAAAAGTGTTCTCCTAATCCTTATTAATGCTATCTTCCTTCTCTTGATTATCTCTAATTATTTATATATATATATATATAATCCACTATAAGACATGTTCATATCCTTTGACCATTTATCAGTTGGAGAATGGCTTGATTTCTTATAAATTAGAGTCAGTTCTCTATATATTTTGGAGATGAGGCCTTTATCAGAACCTTTAACTGTAAAAATGTTTTCCCAATTTGTTACTTCCCTTCTAATCTTGTTTGTATTAGTTTTGTTTGTGCAGAAACTTTTTAATTTGGTGTAATCAATATTTTCTATTTTGTGATCAATAATGTGCTCTAGTTCTCCTTTGGACACAAATTCCTTCCTCCTCCTAGAGTGTGAGTTTTTGTTTTCACTATAGTCCTGACCTCCAGCAGTCTGAGGGACAGTGAACTGGCCCCCTATATATATAAACACCCACACTATATGTTCATAATGTCTTTACCTGAGCATATCCAAAATGCATCTAAGCCCTTACTTTTAAAATCTGAAATTTTATGTGACAGATGAGAAGTATTTATTTCCACTTAAGCTAATGAGAAGACTGAGAGAGAGAAAAAATTAAATTACTTCACCAAAAGACACCCCAGAGCTCTCATGATTCCAGAGTACTGTTTATCTTCTCCTAAAGTAACATACATCAGAATAAAAAGTATCATTTATTACCCTCCCTATAGAACAGGACTTCCTAGCAATTGGTCTACAGATCCCTAAGAAGAACATGAAATGATTTCAGAGGGTACATGAAATTTGATGGGAAGAAAAATTAAATCTTCATTGTAATTACCCTTTACCTGAAATTTAGAATTTCCTTGAACTAAAAAAAAAGTTTTATGAGAGGATTCATAAGTTTTACCAGAAAACTCTGTAAGTTAAGAACTTTGCCTTGTTTCCCAACTGGTAGAAATGACCAAGAAGTTAAAGTACCAAAAAGCACTTACTTGATGTGGACTTGAAGACTTCCCCAATTAAATGTAACATCCTCAGCACCTCCACCAAAAAAAATGTGTGTGTGTGTGTGTGTGTGTGTGTGTGTGTGTGTGTGTGTGTGTGTGTGTGTGTGTATGTAGCAATCCAACAATTTTTTTAAAAAAATGGCTTCGGGTGAAGAAGCTAATGCACTTAAGGAATTAAAAAAACAATATTAAATCTGATGAGCAATTAGACAGCTGGAAGAGGCAGCTGCTCTCTCAGTTATTGCAGGCAAAATGTACAATCTGTAGAATCAGCTGGTGCAGGTGCTGCATGGCAAGGTACCCAAAGCCCCCTTAAATTGAGTACTGCCTTTTAAGTTTGCTTTTACAGATTTGAGCAAAGTGAACAATATATTGTTCATTAGGTTCCTCATTTGTAAAAAGGAATTGTTTAGGATCATCTCTAAAATCCTTTCCAGCTCTAAATTTGATCACACACGATAACTAAGGAAAAATTGGGATATTTAAAGGATAGTTCTAATATTTTGAGCCTAAGGTCCGAGGACATAGGTAGGACCTCTTTCAATAAATATACCTTAGGTTAATTGGCTGTTGTCTTTTGTTCTTGAAGAGAACTAAAATGACATCACTATGTTAGAGTTGAGTTTACAGTTTGTCCAACTGTGGCTGATCAGACCAATACAAACTTCAAATGATCTGCCGCATGTTAGACACAAATAGTTCATATGAACAGTTAGGGTAGTTTCTCTAATTTTGCATATCTCACATTTCTTTTGGACTAATTCAAATCTGCTTAGTTTATAGAGCACAGCACCTTCTCTGATGAGGGCACAACATTCTAGATGGTCCTGGGCCAGTGTCTCCCATATCATACAATAGATTCTAAGATTCTTAAGAGATACCTTGAGAGCACCTTTGAATCACTTTTTCTGACCACCTTGTGAGTCTTGCCCTGTGTGAGGGTTCTCTATAAAATAATTTTTTGGCAAGCATACATTTGGCATTCAATGTGTCCAGCCTAAAGGAATTGTGCTCTCTGCAATAGAGTTGGAATGCCTGGCAGTTTAATTTCAGAAAAAACCTCAGTGTCTAGTATCTTATTCTGCCAGGTGATCTTTAGAATCTTCTTAAGACAATTCAAATGGAAGTGATTCCGTTTCCTGGCATGGATCTAGTATACTATGGTCCAGGTTTCACAGTCATACAACAATGTGTAGTCTACAGCTACACAACAGCTCTGTAAACTTTCAATTTGGTAGTCAGTCTAATACCATCCTCTCACATTTTCCTTCGAGACTCTCAAACATTGAACTAGCTCTGGCAATGAGTATGTCAATGTGGACATCCATGGAAAGTACACTGCAAGGTATGAACTTTTCTAAAGAATGCAAAACTTCATCATTCATTGTAACTGATGGTTGCAATATGGATGGTATGGCATTTACTGATGGAGAACATACGTTTTCTTGGTGTTGAACAGCTTTGGTGATGAAATTTAATTGGTATCCTAAGTAATAACTTCTAAAAAGTTAAACTTATTCATCTTCCTCATATAAATCATAGCCCCAGAGTTGTGTACTTAGCCACCAATATAGCCAAAAAAATTCTAGCTGACTTTTTTCCTGACCCAACTATATCCACCTAGAATCTCAGGTTTTCTGGGAAGGGAAGAAAAACTCACACAACCCACCCAGTGAAGAGTTGATGAAGTCTTCAGTGTTGTATGTGGTTATCAGAGAGATACTGAAGAACTGATAAAAATTAATCCCTGAGGCAGACAGGGAGAAGGTACCTACAGAGATCAGTTTAGTTCCATGGTCCCACTCTTTGGAGGAGATCTCCAGTCAGAAATCCTAGTTACATCAAATCCCTGAGACACACCCTCTGTAAGGATCTTGGGTAGTCTCACCTAGCCATGTCATGTCTCTGAGGTAAAACTCTCCCTGTAAATTTACTTATGGACCCATCCCATGAAGGCCCTTGACTTCCTTTGGGTTAGTCCTTCACAGAATTCCTGGTTTCCTGGTATCTTTCCTCTTCCCCCCCATGCCTCATGATACCTCTCCAAATCCACCATGCCTTATGGTGTTTCTCCAAACCCTACTTCTCCTTACAGCTAATTCCTTTAAAGGGCTAAGTTCCTTTCAGAAGTTAGCCTGCTAGCTAAGGGCATGCCCCAACCTCATGGGGTACTCCCTTTCTGCTGAATAATTTTGAGTTCTGCCGAGGAACTTGTCTTTCTATATGCTCTCCCACCTCTATTTCATATTTAACATTCCTGGTGTCTCTTGTATCTCTTCATTTTATCTGTAATCTCTTCCCTAAATAAATCTACCTTTTGCCAAAGAAAAAGAACATTGTAAATTCTGCTCATGATCAATCCCAACTTTTGGTGCCTGCCATCTAGCTGTCTCAAAGTAGAAAGATATACATTCAATAACGACTACTAAAATTTAGAAAACTAGAGGATAATAAGCATCTAAAGAGAAAATTTTGGCTAATAAATGTAACAGCCAGGAAAGTTGTTATCCTTAATTGTATTTTCAACAAATGAACTGTATTTAAGAGGTAGAAAGGGTTTAGGTGGAAGGATTTCTTTCAGAAGCTGTTTCAAAATTCTCTTTTTTTGTCTTGTAATTCCCCACAATTGATATTCACCAATATGACATTCAAAATAAGAAAAGATTAAGAGTTTGGAACTCCATTCCTTAGACAACTGTTAATCCCTGAAAATTTCTGAATGGTATAATTAGCTAGGTGATATAGGAGATAAGAGAGGACCAGAATTCAAATTTGGATTCAGACAATTTATTAGCTATGTGTCCCGGGACAAATAATACAACCCTGTTTGCCTCTGTTTCCTCACATATAAAATGATCTTGAGAAGAAAATGGCAAACCCCAGTATCTTTATCAAGAAAATCCCAAATAGAGTCATGAAGAGTTGGACACAAATCAACTAAACAACAGCAAAGTGAGAAATTAGTAGAACTAAAAGATCGTTGTATATATTAACAATCATAATATACAATGATCAACTGTAAAAGGCTTAATTATTCCCAGCAATACAATGATCCAAGATAATTCTGAAGAACTTTATGGTGACTTGCCTAGCATCACATAGTAATTAGTGTGAAAGTCTAAATTTGAACTCATATCCTCTGACTCGAGGCTTGGTACTCTATCTACAATGCTACCTATCTATCTATATATCATATAAAAGGAGAATTTGGAAGGCTCTCCAATTTCTTGGAAAGAAACTGATCTAACAGCTAAAAGTTCTCTTCTATATGTCAAGTTTTAATTTTTTTTGTGTGTGTGATTATATTAGCTAATTGCTTGATCTTCTATTGAGCATTTTAGGTGATATATGATGCTCTTCAAATAACCCAGAGTTTTAAAAATTCTAATAATGTGACTACAAATAACAAAGGAGATGGTTGAGAATATCTTGAATGGATGGTGACTACTGCATAGCATTACAGATCTTTCCATTCCTAAGAGTCATAAGCATGTGGGGCTTGTTTTCTATTGCTAATCAGGACATACCAATTACACTTAAGTCTATCAAAAGCCAAACTTCTCTCTCTTTACAGTATATAAAGAAACAATCATATGAATGTATTTTTTATTTGAGTTTTATTTGAATTTTTCTTGAGAAGAGATAAAACAAACTATAAAAAACATAAAATATAATATATTCATATAAAAATAAAATATATCAATTAAAAATATATATCTCCTAATTGATGGAGTTAAATAAAAACATGATCCCAATATAATTCTATTACAATGATCAGGGGAACAAAGGTCTGAAGCCCAATATGGAATACAAAAACCAGCATCAAGCTGATTACAAAGACAAACAAAAGAGTGTAGTTTCTTATAGATGCTTTTGAATTACATAGGTTGCCCTTGATAGAACTTTTTGCAAATACTCTAAATAAAATAAATAAAAGCAAATGCAATACAATACACAGACTGAAGTGGTAAGAAAGCAATAGTGTAATTGTTTCAATAGATCAAATCTGTCAAGAAGCATTCATTAAGCAATCTACTACAGTACAGAACTGTGCTAAGTGTGGGGCATACAAAGAAGATTACTTATTCAATGCTATGTGGGCTGTATTAAACATAATCAAACATACTGAAAAAAAGAATTAAATAGTAAATTATTATATGCCAAATGCAACACACCTGAAAAAAATTAATATAGTGGAAGTATTTTTAATATCATTGGACTACTGAAGACCAGTGACCAAATGAAAAGCTGTATTTCAAGAAATAATAATGGAAAGTACCCAAATTTACTAGAAATTTACTAGAATCAGAAGCAGTAAAAATAGGAAGAAATTCACAAGTCAAAACTCCTGAAAGAAAACCCAAATTTGGGAACTTCCAAAGTTTGAAGGTTAAATGTTGCAAGCTTCCAAAAAGAATTCATGTCTCAAGGGATCATAATTTAGATCTTATAAAACTTGGCAGCCACTACAATAAACTACAAAAAAAAAAAAAAAAAAAAAAAAAAAAAGTCATAATATAATATTGCAAAATGTAAGCTATAAGAATTTACCCTTAAGAATAACTTATTTTACAAGGGAAAAACAAACCTTTAATGAAACAGAAGACTTCCAAGTACCCCTAATCAAAAGAGACCACTAAGTATAAACAATAAGTGGCAAGTAATAGAATCAGTGGAAAGCTAGAATGGTATATATTAAATAGAAGAGACTGAATAATTAAGTAGGAGGCAGCTTGGTAGCTCAATGGACACCTTGAGTCAAGAAGACCTGAGTTCATATCTAGCCTCACAAACTTATTAGTTGAGGGCTCATGGACAACTCACTTACCTCTGTTTGCCTGGAGAAGGAAATGGCAAACCATTCCAATATCTTTGCCAAGAAAACCATAAGAACAATATTGATTTCCACAGGATCCCAAAGAGTCAGACATGACTGAATAACAATAAGTAATGATAAAGTACTTAGGCTCATTATTGAGAGATAAGTGCAATGTCCCATCAAAAATCCTTGTCTTTATGGGTTACAAAGTAGATTAGACATAACCAACAGGGGGAATTAGAAGTGCTTTTGTTTATGGAATATTATTGCTCTGTAAGAAATGACCAACAGGAGGAATACAGAGAGGCTTGGAGAGACTTACATCAACTGATGCTGAGTGAAATGAGCAGAATTAGGAGATTATTATACACTTCAACAACAGTACTGTATGAGGATGTATTCTGATGGAAGTGGATATCTTCAACAAAGAGAAGATCTAATTCAGTTCCAATTGATCAATGATGGACAGAATCAGCTACACCCAGAGAAGGAACACTGGGAAATGAGTGTAAACTGTTAGCATTTTTTGGTTTTCTCCCCAGATTATTTTTGCCTTCTGAATACAATTCTTCCTTTGCAACAACAACAACAACAAAATTTGGTTCTGCACATATATATTGTACCTAGGATATACTATAAGATATTTAATATATATGGGAATGCCTGCCATCTAGGGCAGGGGGTGGAGGGAAGGAGGGGAAAAATTCAGAACAGAAGGGAGTACAAGGGATAATGTTGTAAAAAAAAAAAAAAATTCCTATGCATATGTAGTCACAAAAAAGTTATAATTGTAAAATTAATTTAAAAAATAAAATTTAAAAAAAAAGAAGTGCTTTTGTTCTATTTCGAAGGTCTAAAGAAAGAAAAAAAAAAGGGAGGGGGGAAGGGAGATGTGAATAGACTATGGTAGAAATAAAAGGGAGATATAACTTCTTGTGCCTCATTATTGAATTAGTGGGATAAAGATATATCATGAACTTCTTAAAGAGGACAAAACAGGGATAACTCACACACCGACCCAAACACATATATGCCCAGTTTGATATAGTAACATGTTACATTCAAAGCAGAACAAAAAGCAAGCAAGAGATTTAAAGGGGATGTGTGAGTGAGAGAGAGAGAGAGGAGGGGGGGGAGGAGAGGGGGGAAAAGGGGAAGGAAGAGATGGAGAGAGAGAGAGAGAGAGAGAGAGGAAGAAAGGGAGAGAAAACAGTCACATGCAAAACCAATTTCAAATATAGAGAGAATAGAACAAAAGGAAAAAATGTAAACCTCTATGATTGGGGTCTGGCCAAGACAGAGAGAGCAAAGTGAATGGAATCAAGAGAACAATATATGCAATAGCATTACAAAGAAAAATAACTTTGAACAGCTAAAGAACTCAGATCAATGGAATGACCAACCATCACAACAGACAACTACTGATAAGCTTCTACCCCTTGATACAAAAGTGATGATCTAGAGGTACAATACATGATAAATATTTTTTTGACATGTCCATTGAATCCAATTGTTTATTTGGCTTGCCTATGCTATTGTTATAATGTAGATTTTTTTGCTTACTTTTCAGGAAGGGGGGAAATTGGAGAAGACGAATAGAGTAATAGTGATGCCAAAAGAAAGAAAAGAGCAACAATAAAGGATCTGAAGAAAATGCATGGAAAATAACAGAAGATAGTTCAGAAGGCAACACAAGCAAGAAAGCTTTGGAATTAATGTGCTAAACTGAATACATACTTTTTAAAAAGTTGTATTAAATGGGATTCAATTTCATGTGTAATCCTCACACTTATTTTTTAATATGAAAATGTCTGAATTTGTTGGATTTGCAAAATCAAGAATAACAAAAAAAAATTTAATTAGACTGTACAATGGTGTCATAACATAAATGTATTTAAATGGTATGGATTCAACCATGTAGATTTGATAGAGGGAGTTGCAGAAAGGGAAAAAGGGACAGGGAAAAGAGAGAGACAGAGACAGAACTATATAAATAGTTCAGATTGATTCAATCTATTCAGTTAATATATGCCCCAGAATAAGTCCAAAGCTTCTTAAACTGTGGGTAACTGAATATGGAGGTTGCAAAATATTTGGCAACAGTAATTGGTTTCTGAATACAACAACCAAAAATTAATTCAAAATCAAATGTGTAATGAATCCAAGGTACTTCTGGCAGTATTTGCTTGTGTTGCATCCCTGACTTCACTGCAGCCTTGGTTCTGAATGTTTATATGCACAAACACTGCCAGAAAAATGTTGGCAAAAATTTGAGAAGGAGGAGCATAACAATTTCTCAGGGGAAAAGAGGTCACGAGTGATAAAAGTTTACCAAATTGGAAATTTCCTGCCTCCTACCAAGCTAGATGATATAATGGAGAGATCATTGAGTCTTAGAGTTATGAAGTCCTAAGTTCAAATTTGATCTTAGACATTTACTGCGTAACTCTGGGCAAGTCACTTTTTCTGTTTGCTTCAGTTTTCCCAACTGTAAAATGGGAAGCACCTACCTCCTAAAGTTTTTTGTTAAAAAGCAACAGTGCTTAGTTTAGTAGCTGGTACATAGGAGATACTTAATACATGTTTATTTTTTTCCTTCCTTCCTAAGTTTTCATCTGTTTTTGTTCTGATTTATTTGAGCCATATTGGTTCCAACATTTATCCTGATCAATAATTTATGTAGATGTAATGAAAAATAAAATTTACATTCAGCGTTTTTCACAAACACTACCTCTAATCCGTTTGCTCTCTGATACAGATTGCCTTCTTTTAAAGTGATGTTAGACCCTTTGCAATCATGACTTTTAAAATGCTGTACTATATTTTATGGTCAATTTAGTGGATTACCAAAAGTAATTCTGATAATATGGAATTTTTAACATAATGTGCTTATTTATGTTAAAATTTAAACCTCATACATTAAAAGCATACATTTTCTCCATCCCTCAAAATGATGCCTTTTAAAAAGAAGGGAACAAGAATTTATTAAAACACTAAGTGCTCATTTGACCAAAATTTAGTGATGGAAAGAACTATATATACCAGCAAGTGCATCCACCCTCATAATACAGGAGGAAATTGAGGCACAGAGTGGTGACTTGTCTAGGATCATGAAATTAATAAGACAAGAATTTCTTGCCTAAATTTTTGATAAATTTATATTAAACTTCCTAAATAGTAGCTTGGGCACCTAGATTATGCAATGGATAGAGAGCCAGGGCTGGAGTCAGGAAGACTCCTCTTTGTGAGTTCAGAATCAGCCTCAGGTACTTCTTACCTGGGTGAACCTGGGTCATTTAACCTTGTTTACCTCAGTTTCCTCATCTGTAAAATAAGCTGGAGAAGGAAATGGCAAACCATTCCAGTAGCTCTACCAAGAAAATGCTAAAAGGGGTTAAGAAGAATTGTACACATCTGAAAGAACTGAACAATAACAAACACTAACCCTTAGGTGATTAATTTCAACTTTCTTCATCTTTAATGAAAAGACTTAAGAAGCAAACACACATCATTTCTGTCAGGGCAACATGTGATTTAGATAAGGTAAAAAGAAATAATAAAGCCTGGCAAATCAAATATAATGATCCACATCCTTATTCACTATCCCAAAGATAGTGGGTATAAAGAAGAAATAAGATTAACAGTGGAGAAAATTTCAAGATAAAATGATCAAAAAAGATATCAGAAATAAAATCCAGGTCCCCATATTTCTATAAACTAACATGCAACATATGATAGAAAAGAGAGGTGAACTAATGATTCTGATAAAAATAGACAGATTTCCCTGACAACACAGCAATGAAATATATGATTGAAATGTAGCTGTGTTAGGGTAAACTTCATTCAGGAGGAAGAGAACAGATGTGAGGCAGGAGGTGAGAGAGAAAATGTGGATTTTCATTTGGGAAAAAAAAAATGCAAAATAAAAAAATAATCCAGGTGAGGAAATCCAAGAAGCAAAGATAAAATGCATAACAGAAAGCTTTTGATTGAGAATCAACAAAAGTAAAAACAGAAGTGGCATTGTTTTTGAGATACAATGAAGACTATGAAAAAGATGAGAAATTAGAAAAAGGTGCCACAAGTTGTTACTTTCTCTTGCATCACAACATTGATATCCATTTGATCAATGAATGTTTTTTTGAGAACTAATAGGGCATACTACTAAAAAGAATTAGAACATTTTTTCATATACTATGCTGGTTAAAAAAAGGGAGGAGTGAGGGATAAAAGGCAAAAAAAAAAAAAAAAAGACATTTCATAGGATCAAAATTTTAGAGAAAGAAGGGACCATAGAGGTGACTGCCCAGGATTAAAAAAGTCAAAATGGGAAAACAAGTTTTCCTGATTCATAGTCCAGAACTCTATTTACTATATTATCCTGACTCTTACGAATCATTTCTTTAAACCTTTTGAAATCTGTTTTCCCAAAATTTAGGATGCATGTAAAATTGTGCTTTACCACAAGATTTAAGATGGAGTGATCTTTTATCTTTGGATCCATTGCATCTAGAACAGTGCCTGACATAAGACTTAATGAATTTTTGCTGAATTGAATTCCCAAGACAAAAATTCTATAGACAGTCAACACAGGAAAGATGAATAAAAAGGACAGGATAAATTCCATTATGGTCATGTTGAGATACCAATTGTGGGATAACCAGATCTAGAATTGGAGCTCAGGAGAAAGATTAGAACTGGATATACAAATGACTATTAAATATAAGGGAACAAGACAAAAATTACCAAGACAGATGATGTAGAGAAAAGCTTCTTAAATTATGGGTTGCATGTGATCTCACATGAGGTTAAATATGTTAAAATATATGTTAAATCTAATATATGTATACATATTTATACAGTTATCTTGCTGCACAAGAAAAATCAGATCAAGAAGGAAAAAAATGCAAGCAAACAACAACAGAGAAAGTGAGAATGCTATGTTGTGGTCTATACTCAGTAAGGACAAGGAAATTTAACAATTAAGAAATTATTGGTAAAATTGGAGACAAAATTTTCAATTGCATCCTGAAATACAATAGCCAGACCACAAGTTGAGTAAATATGAAAAAGATACAGTTTAGAAAAGAAGATACTGATAAATATGGAAATATGTTTAGAAGTACTGGACATGTTTAATCTATATTGGATTGCTTGCTGTCCAAAGGAGTAAAGGAGAAGAGTAGCACTAAAGGGGAATGTAAAGGACTGAAACTCTTCAAAGGTAGGCTAGAATCAGACAACAGAGCACTTAAGGCTAATTATCTATTAGACAATGAGTCTATTAGCATATATTTGGAAAAATGGCCCTTCTTACTGTTCTATGAGGACTCAATGTTTGGCTTATACAGATAATTATAGGCAAGGATTTGAGGGTGGGGTGAGATAAGCCAGACTTATGGAGGCAGGAAGAGGAGGAGAAAGGTGGAGATTCTGGACTCCAGAATCCAGAAGAGATCTTTGGCTAAACTCCTGGCAATTTGCCTGCTTCTCCCCTTAAAGACCAAAGACTTTTATTTATCCTGACTCTGGCTGATCCTGAGGCCTCCAGGGAGCTAGCCCAGACATTACAGGGGAAGGAAAAAAATTTAGAACACAAGGTTTTGCAGAGGTAAATAGTGAAAACTATCTTTGCATGTTTTTGGAAAAATAAAAAGATGCTTTTCCTAGTTTATTGGCAGAAAGAGGCCAAATTGGACAAAAACCTTAGGAAAAGGCAAGGAAAAGTTTTGTGTTTTTTTTCAATTGTTTTTTTGGGGGCAGTTGCATGCATGCATGTGTGTGTGTGTGTGTCTGTGTCTGTGTTTTAAATAGAGAGAGAGAAAAGGACAGATAGGAAAGAGTAGAGAGAGACTAAGGATTAGGAAAGAGGAAAGAATGATTAGGGAAGATGAACAAGGGGAATGCCAGGAAATTTGGGGTCAAAACTATAAGAGGCTAGCCATCACCATAATAAGGGCCACTCTTTAATAGAGACTAGAGTAAAGAATGAGAGGATGAAAGATGATATCAAAGAATTCTGATATGTAGAATAGAAGAAAAAAGGAAGTTCAGGGTGAAATGACCACCATTTTTTCAGTGAAGTATAAGACAATGTCTTCTGTTTAAAGAAAGGAAAAGTATAGTGAGAAGCTTAGGAAGAAAGTAAATAATAGTTATTTGGGTTTTTTTGAAATAGAAGTGAAATCAAGGTAACTACATCAGTGTTATGATGGCCAAACCTCATAACAAGATCACTGCTTAGGTTGAAACTTGATATAATTCAATTTAACTCATTTGTTCCTATTGAGTTGGAGTAGAAAGTATGTTGGGAGTAGATTCTTTTCTGATATTGTTATATAGGCAGAGATATCAATATTGGAAAAAAACCTGAGAAAACAGAAAAGCAGAAATAGTGATTTCTATAATAAATCTCCTAAGAGTATTCAAGAAATAGCTTACCTATAGTGTATTCATCTACCATTCAGAAAATTTACTTCTCATTCTTAAATTTTATTGCTATAGATAATTTCACAGAGGCCTAGAGAGACTTACATGAACTGATGCTAAGTGAAGTGAGCAGAACCAGATCATTGTACACAGCACAGCAAGATTATACGATGATCAATTCTGATGGACTTGGCTCTTTTCAACAATGAGATGATTCAGGCTGGTTCCAATGGTCTTGTGATGAAGAAAGCCATCTACACCCAAAGAGAGAGGACTGTGGGAGCTGAGTGTAGATCACAACATAGCATTTTCACTCTTTTTGTTGTTGTTTGCTTGCACTTTGTTTTCTTTCTCATTTTTTTTCCTTTTTGATCTGATTTTTCTTGTGCAGCATGATAATTGTGGAAATATGTATAGAAGAATTGCATATGTTTAACATATATTGGATTATTTGCCATCTAGGGGAGAGGGAAAGGGGAAAAGAGGGGAAAAAAATTGGAACACAAGGTTTTGCAAGAGTGAATGATGAAAATTATCCATGCATATGTTTTGAAAATAAAAAGCTTTAATAAAAACAAGAAAGAAAAAATTCTTTAAAAATTTATTTTATTTAAAAATAAAAAAATAAGATTTATTGCCATAATATCTTAACTAAATCTAAAAAATAAACATGAATGATCCTGGGGGAAAAAGGAAATTAAATACAGAAAGAATAATGTGTCACAGTGCTCATCAACAACTGGTCAAAGAATGACTTTTGTAAACTCAATGGGCATAATACTAAAAAGAAAAAGAATGTTTTAATGCCTTCTTATATTGATCAAAAATGAGGAAAGAGAACAAGAGGTAGAAAAGAAAAATAGGAAGCAGGACAGTCAACAAATACTTTTTAAGCACTTATTATATACCTGACACTATCCATGTCCTAAATTATCTAATTCTAATGATGAAGAAGACACATAAAAAGAAAACTAAGAAGTAGCAGGGTATGCTAGATAAGATTAGTGAATAAAAAATGACAGCATAATTGCTAATGTAAAGAGAATACTTAACCACTCCTATCTAGTAAAGTAATAAGCATATTCACAGGTAAATCTAATACAACTTAGAATATGAGAGGTGTTCAGAAAGGATCCAAAAGGGAAGATTAGAGAACTGGAGGGGAGAGAAGGGAGAAGTAGTAGTGAAAATTTCAAAAAATGTGTCTGTACAAATATATAGAAAAAGAGACAGAATCAAATCAAGAAATAGTTAGTGTACATAGGAATAGACCAAAATAAAAATGAAAAACTAAGTTCAAACTATCTGATGGAGGATTTTAAAAACAAGGATGAGGAGCTTACTTACATTTTGTCCTGTAAGCACTACAGTGTCACTGACAGTTGGAGAAAGGAGGATGGCATCATTGTACCTACAGATTATAATTACTTTGACCAGACTTTGAAAGATGAGAGCAAAAAGAGTAGCAGCAGTTCATGTTCAGAGAGAAAAATCAATTCAATTGGAAACATACACATTTGAGGTACCAGTAGTACATAAATGAAGAGATGTCTAATAGAAATACTAGAGAGCAAAAGTTCAGAAGACAGAGCAGGATTTACAATAAAAATTTGTATGTCTTGGGTTATATTTGCATGTCTGTGGGAGAATTTGGGAAAGGAGAAGATCTGAGGGCAAAGGGCAAAATCTTGGCATATGACCAAACTCAAGAAATGAAAAAAAGATCCAATAAGAATATTGAAAAGCACTGGATTGAGATGGACATAAAGAGGAAAATATGTTTAGAACAACATCAAGTAAACTAAGGGAGGGAAAAATTTCAAGAAGGGAGGTGTTCAACATAACAAGTGAAGTAGTAAGGCTGAGGAAGATGAAATGCAAGAAGCCACATGAGGTAGGAAAAAGGGAGTGCCTGAAAGACATCATCAGGTATCAGTTCACATAGAATTCATGGACAACAAGTAAAAGGAGCATTATAGGACCATTGTAAAATATCAGTTTCTTGACTGGGACCTGAAGATAGTACACACATCATCATAAAGAGTTCAAGACCTTTCTGCTTCAGTTCAAAAAAATTCACATATATTAACTTTTTAAGAACTGTGAAAAAGCCCATCTGTTTAATGAGACTTTTGTCGGGTGAATGGGGGAGGACCAGCAGAAAAGAGAACAAAGATTTAAGAACTACAAAATAAATATTAAAGAATATATTTGGCTTTATCCAAATACCTGGTGACATATTTTCAAAGAAAAGAAGATGACAATGTTATATGTTCCTTGACTTAACTTCAAATGCAGAAATGTATTATAAAAAAGCAACACTGCTGACTTCTAAATCCTTAATTTGAAGCTAAATCCTGAACAATACTCCTATTGTTTTGTTTTCTAATATTTCTAGGTACTGCCAAAAGAAACTGATTATATAAGCTGAACCCATTCTCCTAATTCAAGTACTAAGATCAAATTGATGATCTGTTTTTTTCATCTATATTTTATTAAATTTTCTGTTCAAAACACTGATTAATTTTCCTTTCATCACATATAATGTTGAACACAAATCATCTTAACCTAGGAAATTTTTTTCTATTTCTTTCATATGTTTTAGTTTGAGTTAGTTGAGTTAGTTTAGTGAGTTTAGTTGAGTTGAAGTGAAAAGGATATTGGGAGCAGATTCTTTTCTAATATTGTTATATGGGCAAAGACGTCAATGTTGGAAAATAACCTGGAAAAACATTAAAGCAGAAATAGTGATTTCTATAATAAAGCTCCTAAAAACTTGTTAACAAGAGTACTCAGGGAATAGCTTACCTATAGTATTTTTATCTATCATTTAGAAAATTCACTTCTCATTCTTAAAATATATTGCTATAATACCTTAATTAAATCTCAAAATAAACATGAATGATCTTAGGGGAAAAAGCAACTAAATACAGCAAGAATAATGTGCCACAATACTCATCAACAACAGTCCAAAGTTCCGGGCTAGAACTCTGAACTTGAAACAAAGGATTCTTATAAGGTTCTAAGTCAGTGGAATTGAGAGAGACAATAGTTATCTAATTTAGCATGGTTCAGTATGATAGATTTAATCCTAAAGGGAGATGTTATGGGGCAGAACTTGAAACAAGGTACTAAGTGAAATTGAGGAGACAATGGTTAAATCTAGTTTAGCATTGATTTAATCCTTCAACAAATAATGGTTTCCTAGTGATGATTGGTTTGTTCTCAATGTGGAGCTTATAAACTAGAAGCCTCACCCAGGGAGATTCAGGACCAGCAGACAGAAGGCTAGAGACTGAAGGCTGGAGCACAAGCCCATCTCACACCACCTTAGTGGCAAGCTCTCCTCCTTGGCTTCTCCACTGAAACCAAGACTCAGGAAGACCTCCAGAAAAACTAGCTGAGCCCCAAGTGAAGGAGATAGGACTTTGAAAGAGATAATAGGATTTGGACTTTAACACCTGGCTGCATTTGTGGTGATTACAGTAAAGTGTAACTTTTTTTTACTGTGTACAGTAAAACTAAAAGGAAGGCTGCCTCCAGAGACCCCAAGAAAACCTCAACAGAGAACAGTACATTTTAGAGAGAACACTGCACAAAGAGTGACTTTTTGTGAACTTAATGAATGTAATACTAAAAAGAAAAAATATATTCATTAAAATCTCTTTATCTTATCTCCTTGATTAGTATCTTGATAATCTCCTTATCTTGATATACCCTTATACTAATTAAAAATAGCTGTAAGACTTGACATCTAGGGGAGAGAATAGGGAGAAGGAAGGAAAATATGCAAGGTTTTGCAAGGTTCAATGCTGAAAAATTATCCATGCATATGTTATAAAGCTTTAATTTTTAAAAAGTTTTTTTTAAAAAATGGCAATAAGAGATAAACAAGAAGATAGGAAGCAGGTATCCAGATAGTCAACAAACATTTTTTAAACACTTATGTGTCCAAAACTATCCTTATCCTAAAGTGGCTAATTCTAATGATAAGAAGACAGGTAAAAGAAAACTAAGGAGCGAAGAGTAGGGGAAAAGAGGAAACTGGGCACAGAGACATGACAGAAAAGGTCTGAAGTGCAGAGTAGAGAGGAATGAAGCAACACTTGTCATCCTCTTTAAATGGAGCTTCTGAATTAAGATATCCAATCAAAAGGGAGCGGTCACTGGAACAAAAAGTGCTACCAATGCGTGACTCTACTCATGGGATCATAGAGGAAGAACTGGAAGGGACTTTGGAGGCACTAAATCTAAGGTCTTCATTTTATAAAGTTAAGCTCAGAATGGCTAAAGGATATGCCCATGTCCCACAGCTAGTTAGTATCTGAGGTTGGATCTATTACCACAGGGCCTCTCAATGTTTTGTAACATCACATGATAGGATAAACATCTCAAAAGAAAGTGAGACAAAAATGAGATGGATAAGAGAAGGAAAATGAAGTAAGGCAGGGTAAGAAGAAATGTTTTCCATAAAAATCTCAAAATTTAGATTACATGATTAATACATTTGAAAGGATATTAAATTCCTAAGAGATCAGGGAATCACAGCTACAATCACAATCACAGCAGTGATTTCCTATCAAAAGCCTAAAAAGAAATGAAAGCTCACCTCCTTTCATTATGCCCTACCTCCTATTCTAAACTCCATACCTGAGCATTTGGCAGTTCTTTGTAGTCTCTTTGTAGTCGTAAGAAATAGGAGACTGGGGCTAAGATACAGAAACAGAAGGTTTCTCATCATTATACCAAGCCACTTGAAGCAAAAATCTCAACTGATGTTTAATAAAGAATTGGAATATGGCTAAGAGAGAAAAGAGATACTTAAGAATAAAAGGCATCTATGTGAAAGAGAGATTCAAGGGATACAAAAAACAGAAGTAGAACAATGGGTTTAAGAGTTGGAACTTTAAGAGTCAGGAACTTCAGAGAGCAGCTAATCTACCCACTGTATTTTATGATTATAGGGAATTATGAGGGTGAGAAGAAAAGAAGTAGAAGGGTCTACTATAGACAGCCTTCTCAAGAAGATTAGCCACAACGGACAGAAGAGATGTAGGATGGTAGTCAAAATGGATACATGATTTTCTCAACCACTTTCATTGAATATCATGTGTGTAGGAGTGAAGGCAGAGGAACATGAGAGTAAGTCAAGGCTAAGACTTGGCAAGGCATAACTGCTGATATGTTAAGGGAGATGGGGGTGGGGAAAAAAGGATAATTGATCACTAAGGGATTCACAAAAGAATCAAGATGGGGAAGGAGGAGAGAATGGCTACTAATCTCAGATGAGGGCCTGGGAGCAATCTAAGAAGTCAAGGAATTAGAAATCGGGCGTGGATAAAGAGAAGGATTTGGTATGGGAAGTAGAGAGATGAAAGTCAATAGATTGTCTTCAAATATAGAATTTCAGAGTTCTTATGCATGGAAATGGAACAGGAGGGATAGAAGAAGAAGGATAGAAAGGAAATCAGGAGGATATAGGAAATTAATGTCTCTTAGAATTTGAACTAATTTCTTCTTTCTTTCACTGAGGCAATTGGGGTTAAGTGACTTGCCGAGGGTCACACAGTTAGAAGTGTTGTGTCTAAGGCCAGATTTGAATTCAGGTCTTCCTGACTTCAGGGCTGCTGCTCTATCCACTGCACCATCTAGCTGCCCCTGATTTCTTTTTTATTTCATTCTTGACATAGTAAACAATGTGATCACACCCCAGTAAGTCAGTCTCTGAATTTACAAATGAAGTGAGGAGTGAACAGGGAGAGTAGAACTCAGATGAGGTAGGGACTTTGAGAAAGGTATGGAAAAGCAAATTTCAAATTCCATTTTGTTGAACAATGTACCATTTTATTCCTGAGATCAGAGATTCTTAACCTGGAACCCAGGAACTTAGGTGATGGGGGAAAAAAAATGCTTCTTTATTTTCACTAATCATTTTCTATTATTTTTTAAATTAATCATAATTTACCACTACTTTCAATTATTTTAAAGCATTATTCTGAGAAGAGGTCCATAAGCTTCAAAAGATTGTCAAAGAGATCTGTGACATGACTTAATTGAGACATATGAGGGATTAAAATCTGCTTTATTATTCCCTCTTCCCCGACAAACTCAGAAGTGGGCAGACAAGAGGGCATACTTCTACTTATCAGAAAAGCACTATATTCATAGCACTGTCAAGGCTGGGCTGGTCACTCAAGCAGACCACCACCTGGTGGAAAACTCAGATACTGCATTTTACAGAAGACAGCACATTAGTTGCAGTACCACATATCTAAAGAAATTCCAGCCCACTGGTATTTTTTAAAAAAAAAAAAGAAGAAATACTTAGCAAGACAATATTTGAGCCTCAATTCAAATTTGACTGTGAATTTGACATTAGATTCAGTATACCTGACAACCTATTAGGACATGTTATGGAAAGAGTTCTAAACTAAAAGACCTTTAGAGTTTTTTTTAGTCCAAAGCCCTCATTTTATAGATGCAGAACCAGAATATCACAGAAACTAAAGCTACTTGCCTGCGGTCACATAGGAATTAAATCACAGGGATGGGATTCAAATTTAGGTCCAGTGACAACTTCCATGACATTTCTATTATATCACACTGCCTCCTATTTCAGCTTTTAGTTTATCATTGTGACATGAGATTTTAATATCGACTATTATATATTGTCACAAATGCTAACATAGAATAACTAACAAAAATCTAGGTGGAATTTGTCCAATTCAGCTTAATCTGCAAGCCATTTCTATTCTTAATTATAACTAGTTTTTAAAGTAAAATGACTATGAAGAAAAATGAGCCAAGATAATCAGGAAAGAAAATATTTAAATTCAAAACTAACAATTTATAAATACCTTGACTGTTTTGTCTCTAATTTACTGTAATTTCCTCAAAGACAGGGAATGTGTCCAGTATGTCTTTTACATTTCTTCCAAGCACTCACTATTGGGCTAAAAGTAAACCAGGTATTTCATGATATTAACAACTATCAAAATGTCCTTAACCACAATTATAAACTCCTGCTTAATGTTCACTATAGTCGGCAATACAGAGATTCAACTCCAAAAGTTTTTGATGCATTCTCAAGAGGTGCCAGATTACCTGGAGTTTCAACTATCCTGCTGTTAAATTCTTTGGGAGGTGAAAAAAGGAATGTTGTTCTCTTGTTTACTAGTGGAAATTTAAATATAGTGTTCAATCTTCTGAATCATAGACTAGTAAAGCAATTATCCTGAAGCAGAGATCATAGGGAGATTATAGCAAGGTTTACTACCCATGCTGGGGTTTTTCCTAATGATCACAAATACTGTGGAGCACACTACAAAGAAAATGCTTAAAATGCTTATAGGACTCTCCTCGGGAATTCTGACTTTTTGTTTTTATTTCCCATTATGTAGAAACTGTCCTATTTATAGATTGGCTGCATCCATCTGAAAATAGATTGATGGATCCCACCTGAACACAGAAGAACATTTAGCACAATTACATTCAAAGCCATGAAAATTGTTGCATAAACATCCTCCAAACAAGGCCTCATAAGTATGACCTAGCTTTGTGTATTTTCTCTGGAAAACTAATCAGTATTTGGAACCTAAAAGTCTCACCAATATTCCCTAATGGGTTTCTTTTTTTTTTCTGAGGCTGGGGTTAAGTGACTTGCCCAGGGTCACACAACTAGGAAGTGTTAAGTGTCTGAGACCAGATTTGAACTCGGGTCCTCCTGAATTCAAGGCTGGTGCTCTATCCACTGCGCCACTTAGCTGCCCCCCCTAATGGGTTTCAATTTTTAAATAAAAAATTCCTATTAATAAAATGTCTTCTTTTCAAAGTGTGTTGATATTTCATTTGTTTTTAAATGGATGCTATTTTCCATTGAACAAAGCTCCCCAGAGAAGTTAGAAGCAGAGAAGCTAGTATGCAAAATGGTTAATTTCTATTTTTGAACCTTATTTCAATAATATTCTATCATGATTTCCAATTTTTCCTAGTCCATTTGAAAAACCACTACAATAGAATTAAACATGTAAAGAATATTTTAGACAAGAGACAAGGCATTGACACTGATAAGAATAATTTCATAAGGAAATTTAACCAATGTAAATGAATTGCCATAAGGAAGAAAGCAAGAGAGGCCAGAAAATACCTCAGCCAATAAACAGCTGCCCAAAGATGACTACCAAGTTAGAAAATAAACTCATTTATAAAATCTCACAAAGACGGATAATTAGGAGTCATATAGTCTTAGAAATAGAAAGAAGCAATAAGACAAGATATTCAACTATGCAAAGTAATGACATTTAAAGACAAATGTGGAAGGAAAACAATAAACAGAAATAAAATGGAAAAAATTGCTAGAACCATAAACTTGAAACCTACAAAACAGGTAAAATGATACGAAAAAAGACAAGACTGGAAAAGTAGCTGGATTGGACAAAGTATATAGACAAGATCTATACTGAAGGTGATACAACAGTGAGGGTATTGAAGAATCCCTACAGGTGGTATTGATGTAAACTGTGTCCCCCCCATCTTTGGGGGGTGGGGTGGATCTAGGTTAGAGAAACCATAAAATCTCAACCTCTCCTGGCCACAGGGAGGGCCACACCCCCACAGCAATCTCCATCTACATTCAATTGGAGATCTTGGCCTGGGGCATAATCATCACCCTTTACTGAATTGAAAATTCATCCCTAAATTCATCTGGAGATCACTCCCTAGCTTCAGGCCATAAAAACCCAATATAATCAAAAGCGGAGCCCCAAACCTTTGCTAAAAATTCTAACAGGATTTGGCCCACTGAGAAGTTATTTCTTCTCAGTGTAATAAACCTATTTTTTGCCACAAACCTCACAGAATGGGGACTGTGAATTCTCTTGCAAGAACCTAAGACACTAGCCCAGGGATCTCCCACTCTCATTTCTCATACCTTAATAGTATGCAAAAGTATGGGGAAAAAAATCTGACATTTTATTTATTTCTCTTTTAAAAAAAGTCAAATAATTTAAGCAATTTAAGCAAAATCTTTATGAGTAATTTACATAGAAAATTAGGAAAAACCTGATAAGAGAATAAGTAGGAACACTAAGACTATCAGGATTACTACACCACAATGGACCACATCTTGATCATTTCACAACTATCTGAAAAATGTAGAGAATACAAGATCCCATAGTACTTATTGTTTGTTGGTAAGAAAAAAGCATCTGGTTCAATAAATATGCCACCTTACAAACTTTCTTTTCACAAAATGTTTCCTATCCAGTTATTTAAGTTTCACTCAAAGATAAAAGAAGAGAAAAATACCTGTCTTCTGATCATAAAGAGTAGGAAAGGCCTAAAAAAGGGAGACATAAGCTCACTAAACAGACGTGCCATATAATCAAGAGTATCAGCATAGAATGCAAATAAAAGGAGCTCCTATTAGCTTCACAGATGGTTAAGTTCTCTAAATATGGATGACAACGTATGATTATATCAACTACAATAATTCAGAGTAATTTGGCATGACTATCAATATAGTAAGGGTCAAGCTGATAAAGAATGTTGTCCAAATTACATCATACATTTGGATAAAGAATTATGATCTATTTGTTTATATATTTAGGACAGATAGTACAAATATATAAAGAAGCAGGATCAGAATTGAGCAAAAAAGGACAAAAGTAGAATGCAAAACCCATTTAATGATCCCACAATTTCCTTCAATAAAAGCAAAGGCCCATATTTAATACTAATATTCAACTAATGTTCCTATATCAATGGATCAAAAAAGTATTTTTAAATATCCATTATGCATCATGTTAGACAAACAAAATACAAAACAATAAAACAATCCCAACTCTTAAGGAGTTTATAGTATGCTAATGAAGAAAAGAACAAGTATATTCAAAATATAAGGAAAATAAACTAAACGAATAGAGTCATAAAATCCAACACAGTTTGCAAAGGAAAATATTAGCAATTGAAGAGAAGAAGAAAGACTTCAGGAAGAAAATGCTACTAGAACTGAATTTAAAAGAAAGGAATTGTATGAGATGTAAATGAGGAGAAAGTACATTCCAGGGAGAAAGGAAAATAAGTGAAAAAGAATGGAAACAGAAGATAGAATGTTTTAAGTGAGGAACAAAGGTCAGTCTAGCTGGACAAATCTCAGAGTGCATAAAGGGATATAAATCATGTGAAATGAAACGAAAAAGAGGTTGATAGCTTGTGGTAAACGGCTTTAAAAGCTATACAGGAATTTTTATTTTATCCTGTGGCAAATTTATTAAGTAAGGGAGTGTCATTTAGTCTGTATCCCTTTGTTGTGGCAAAAAAAAGTGGAAATTGAGGGGATGCCTATCAATGGGCTAAACAAGATGTGGTAAATGATTTTAATGGATACTAATATGCCATAAGAAGTGATGAGCAGTATAGTTTCCAAAAAATCTAGAAAGACTTACATGAACTGATGCAAAGTTAAGTTAGCAGAACCAGAAGAACATTGTAGACATTAACAGCAATATTATAGGATGATCAGCTATGAATGACTTAGCTATTCTCAAATGAGATAGTTCCAAAGGATTCATAATGAAAAATACTATCCACTTTCAGAGAAAGAATTGATGGAGTCTGAATGCAGATCAAACCATATGGTTTTTCACTTTCTTGAATTTTTTTTTCATTTTTTTCCCTTTGAGTATGTGTCTTATTTCATAACATGACTAATATAATATGTCTTGCATGATTAAACGTATATAAATCTATATCAAATTGCTTACTGTCTCAGGAAAGAGAGAGAAGATGGAAGGAGAGAAAAAACTGGAACTCAAAAGTTTTTGAAAATGAATATTAATGAACTAATGCCAAGTGAAGTGAGTAGAACCAAGAGAACACTAAACAGCAACAAAAAGATTATGTGATGATCAGTTGTAATGGAATTGGCTTTTTTCAACAATGAGGTGATTCAAGCCAGTTTCAACATATTTGTGATGGATGTGATCTGCATCCAGAAAGAGGGCTTTGGGGACTGAGTATGGATCATTCCATAGTGTTTTCACCTTTTCTGTTGTTGTTGTTTGCTTGCTTGTTTTTTTCTTTCTCATTTTTTTTCTTTTTGATCTGATTTTTCTTGTACAGAATGATAAATGTGTTTAGGAGGACTACACATGTTTAACCTATTTTGGATTATTTGTTATCTAGAGGAAGGTTAAATGGGAAGGAAGAGAGAAAAATTTGGAACACAAGGTTTGTAAGGGTGAATGTTAAAAACGATCTTTGCATGTACCTTGAAAAGTAAAAATCTATTACTAGAAAAAGAAAATGAATGTTAAAAATTGTCTTTACATATAATTAGGCAATTTTTTCTTAATGTAAGAAAGTGTCATGATCAAATTTGACATTAAAAAAAGCATTTTGGTAGCAGTGTAGAGGAACAAATGAGTTGGGAGAGCCCTCTAAGTAAACAAAAAAATCTAGGCAACAGGTGATGGAAATTTGAAAAAAAACTCTGAGTTCTGAGAATGAGTCACATGTGAGATATGTTTGTCAACTGGTTGGTTGTTTAGGGTAAATGAGATTGAGGAATGGAGGATAATGCTAGTTGATGAACTTATGAAAACTTGAAGAATTTCAACAGAAATAAAGTACTTTGAAAGAAGGGTAGATTTGAGGAAAAAAGATAAAGAGCTGTTTTGGATATGTTGAGATTAAAATGTATAAAAGATATCCAGTCAAAAGTATCTAATAGACAATTAGTAATTTAGGATTAAAGCTTAAGGGAGGAAGTTATGCCAGATATAGAGATTTGGTGATTATCTGTATAGAGAGATGATAAAAAAATCTAGAAGAACTAGTAAGGTCATCAAGTGAGAGTGCAAGCTTGGAGAAGTTCAGAATACATTCTTGTATTGGCATGATAGTTAAATAGCTAGCTTTTGATAGAACAAAAGAAATGACTGAGGAATCATTAGACAGGTAAGAGAAGATTAAAAGGATTAGGAGTATAAAAATATAGCAGACAGAACAAGAAGGATGAGTATAAAGAAAAATATCAGATTTTACAATTAAGAAAGCAATGATACCTTGGAGACAGCAATTTCAGTTAAATAATGAAGTTAGAAGCCAAATTACAAAGGGTGAGGAATGAATATGAGAAAAAAAAGTGGAAACAATGAGAACAAATAGTTTTTTTTCAAGGATTCTTGCTAAGAAAGGGAGTAAAGCTGTAAAATGATAACCTGCTGGAAATTATGAACATTTTTTTAAGACTGAAAAAATTTGAAGTTAAAAAAAAAAAGGAGTCAGTAAATAGGGAGAGGTTAAGACTTGGGGAGGAGAGATATAATCTGACTGAAAGAAAGAAGATAAGATGGAGGGTACATAGAGGGGTTGGTTTTGGCAGTAAGAAAGAACACAGAAGAGAAATGAAAAGATGTCATTGCAACATAAAATAAGCTTTGAGGGGAAAAAAAAGAGTAAAAATGATAGATCAAAGAAGTCTACAATAAGAAACAGATGATGGGTTGGTCATATGATAAGGACAAGGAATGACATTTGGACAGCAAGAGTGTGTCTCTAGTATCTTCATGAAGTCAAATAAAGGCAAGGAAGACTTCCAGCACACTAAATGGACAACATATGAAAACTTCATGGAAGGAAATGGACAAGAGTCACAAAGGGGAGGTATGGGTGGGATGCAATCTGCATCATGGGAGGAAATTCCCAAATCAAAGAAATACTAGTAAATATGAAAGTAATTATCAAGGAATTACTTTAGCATGTTATTTTGTTAACTAAGAACAAGCAACAATATAGAAAATAGAACATTAATCAATAATGAAGAAACATAACTCTTGAAAAGTTAAAACTATTATTTTGTAGATGATATAGTATGATGTGAATCCCAAGTAAAAAGCCAAATACAAGGGTGTTTCTTCAAACCTAAGAATCACTGTGCTTCAAAATGGTTTCAATGCCATGCTTTCTCAGTGTACTGTACATTTTCATTGAGTAACAAAAATACATTTCTATGAAGAAAAAACAAACCTAATAATCATAAATTCAAGGAAGTAATTTGTATCCAAGGTTATAGGCAAGACATGCAGTGATCCACAGAGGAAGAGGGAGGGAGGGAGGGAGGAAAGAAGAGAGGAAGGAATGGAGGAAGGGAGGGAGGAAGGGAGGAAAGAAGAGAGGAAGGATTGGAGGAAGGGAGGGAGGAAGGGAGGAAAGAAGAGAGGAAGGAAGGGAGCAAGGGAGGGAGAAAAGGAGAGAGGAAGGAAAGGAGGGAAGGAGGGAAAGAGGAAGGGAGGAAAGGAGGGAGGGAAGAAAGGAGGGAAAGGAGGGAAGGAGGGAGGAAAGGAAGGAGGAAGGAAGTGAAATTTAGCAATGACAGTGGGATTTCAAAGGAAACCAGAAGTAAAAATATTTGACTTCATAAGTTGTCTTTATCTCCCCTATACTAACTACAAATCCACCAAATTTCAATTTGTAATTCTCTGAAATTTCCATATATACAAAGTAGGTATTTCATAAATGATTATGAATAAATAAATACAATATAAAGGAAAATATGGAACTTCCATGGAGAAGGAAAGGTGCATGTTACCTTCTGTTAATATTATATTCAAAAATTATTTTCAAAAATAAGGAATTATAAATTTTTATTTGGAAAGCTGTAGTCATTTACAAATGGCTCAACTCCTCATGCATATTGCAATTATCTCATGTACAATACTTAAGCAGCATTAATACAATCTGGTAATATAATACTACTCAATTTATAGAGACATCTAAAGAAAGATTTTTTTTTTTTTTAAATTCATGTTGGATTACTCCTTCTTAGCATATGAGCCCTGGGTGGAATTAAGAAAAACATCCAGAAAAATGAAGACTTAATGAATAGAGGGAAAGGTCAACATCTTCACTCTACTATGAGATAATTTAGTTTTATTTTAGGTTTTAGAAGTTATATATCTCATCATCTTGATTTATGACATCATTTTGTATTCAAAAAAGACACAAATTTTTTGAATGGCCCTGATTTTACCAATAGGGGCTTTATCTTTACAGTAAGGCCGGTAAAAAAGATAGAAATGAGTCAGGATAAACAAAAAGAAAAAGTTTTCAGGGTCTTTCTAACCAAGTTGCATTATGAGCACATTTGCACTTTCAAACACTCCCTATGAATTCTCATTGGTAGCTGGGTCACTCTATGATTATTTAACCACAAACACAGCTATTCAAAAGCAAACAAGTCCAAATTTTACTCACAGCTACTGAATCTTATCAGGTCTAAATAATGGAACAGAGCCAACCCCTGCTGCCTACAGGCAGAATCAGAAGCCCAGTGTACTCAATATTCAGTAAACCATGCCAAAACTCCAACTGTTCAGACTGGGGCAATAAGCTTCCCTTGAGCAGGAAGCCACTGACAAATTGTAAACAGAGAGCCTGGGACAGAACTCTGACAAAAGCTTGAGTACTGTCTTCATATCCATCATTTATGCTATAAATCTTTTTTTTTTTTAAATCAACAGTAGGAATTTTAAAGAGTTAATGCTACACATTAATTATGGACGTCATTAAAAAAAGTATGGGCATACTGACATACAACACATTTATTTAATTCACGCTTTCAACTAACATACACTCTTTGAGGCTTATGCTAGTTACTATGTCACAAATTCCCAGTGAATATTAATTCAACTTATTCAGCATCTCTCAAAGCAGTTAAAAATTAACATTAAACACACATATCATGTTCTCAGCTTCCCATATTTAACAAGGCTTTTCTTTAGATAATGATGGAGCATAAAGAATATTAATCATCACTGAGATTAATTGTTGTAATAGGAAGTGGCAACAAAGAAATCATTTCTAGCATAAATTCAGTAACACTTCTGATAAATTCAGCTTTTGCAAAAGTAAGATTTCTGGGTACTTTCCAATATAAAATACAAAACAATTATTTCACCTGCCTAATCCAGGCAGAAAACTCACATTATTAAATTTAATTTATAGTATGAAATTAAGTATATTAAGAAAGATGATGAAGGAAATGTGAGGCTTTCATTGAATAATTCATAATAATAACAAAAAAAAACCCACTTCTAATTAATGTACTCCTACAGAACAAAAATCATGTTTGGAGACATCTTGGTGTTATCAAAGAAAAAAATTAACTTACTAAAATCTAAAATCTGTTCCTTAAATTTTCAAACAATAGAAGAAGAAATCTCCCTTCCTTCCTCTACAGATATTTCTGCTTTATAGCAGAAATTTTATAATTTGCTTTCTGACCAACTCATATTCAATCTTTGTTAAATACCTTGAATATTTCAGTCTGCCACAGAATCTTTAATTTTATTAATAAGGACATTCTCAACATCTATTCAAATTATATTCTATCCATACTTTGTTACCCTTGATGATTCTTATCATTTGTCTTTTACAGATCAGTCCAATAAGCTGGAAGTCTTGAAATCTTATTACATTTTATCGAATACTGTATCTTCAATGCATCACTTTCACTTAGACTTAGGCCATCTCACCTTTTCCAGTCAAACATTTACTCATTGACATACAGTGAAAGTACTTTTTCAACATTAGTCATCACTGGAAATATACATGCAACCATCATGTGTCTCTCCATAGCTCTCTGGGTCACTCACAAATTTGATTCCTTGAGATTATGATTTTCAGAAAGTCGGTCACATAGTATACTCAAGAGAACAGTTAAGTTAAAAAAAAAAAAGTCTTGAAAAGTCAAGAGTATCATTCAAATTTCTCAAATGCAATTTAGCCTAATTCCTTCTGTTCAACTGTGAATTTAGCTCATTGTCTATCTTCAGTACTGGTCCCAAATAAATAAATTGATGAAAACTAATTTACTGATGGATTTCTCTCCATAAAGTTAACATCTCATCTAATAATTAAGGTGATGGTGTTTTTTATTTAATTTTTTTTCACTTAGAAGTTAAAATAATTTTTAAGGTTTTTTTTTGTTTTTGTCTTTTTAAATTTTGGGGTCTAAATTCTCTCCTTACCTTCCTCCCATCCCTACTCAAGAAGGTAAACAATTTGACATGGATCATATACGTACAATGATAAAAGCATATGTCGTATTATGAAAGAAAACATGAGATTCCCCCCCCCAAAAAAAAACCAAGATATATAAAGAAAGTTTTTCATAAATACTCTTTGTTCACATTCAGTCTCCATCAATTCTTTCTCTGAAAAAAAGAGAGCATTTTCATCATGAGTCCTTTGGAATTACCTTAGACCATAACATTGCTGAGAGTAGCTACATTACTTACAATTGATCATCATTGTGTACAATGTTCTCCTGATTCTAATCATTTTACTTTGTGTTAGTTCATATAAGACTTTCCAGGTTTTTTGAAACGTTCCTTCTCAACATTTCTTATAGCATAATAGTCTTGAAATGGGTTAATGATATTTATTGATAAATCACAATCATATATCACAACTTATTCAGCCATTCCCTAACTGATAGGTATTCTCTCCATTTCCAAGTCTTTCCTATCACAGAAAGAGCTATTTTTTAAAAATTGGTTTTTTTTAACATATAGATGACTTTTCTCTTAAAAAAAAAATCTTTTTAGGATACAAACATAGTAATGCTATTTCTAAGTAAAAAGATTTTATAAGCCTTTGGAGATAATCCCAAATATTTCTTCACAATGGTTGGATCAGTTCACAACCCCAACAAATGCATCAGTGTCCCTAATTTTTCCATATATCCAACATTTATTATTTGCCTTTTATATCATGTTAACCAATCTTAAAAGTGAGAAATGGCATCTCAGAGTTTTAATTTACATTTCTCTAATCATTAATAATTCAGATATTTTTTATATGGCTATAGTTTTGATTTCTTCTGAAAACTATTGATGCTCTTTAACCATTTCTCAATGGGGCAAAGATGTATTTTTATATAATAGAGAAACCTGCTTTAACAAATTCCAAGTTTTATGCTTCCCTTCTAATTTTGCTGCATTAATTTTGTTTGTGCAAAAATTTTAATTTAATATAATCAAAATCATCCATTTTACTTTGCATCAAGGTATCTATCTCATGATCATAAATTCTTTACTTATCTTTAGAACTGAAAGATAAGCTATTCCACATTCCCCTAATTTGCTGATGGCATCATTTTTATGTTTAAATCATATATTCATTTTGACCTTATCTTAGTATACAGTGTAAGATAATGCTCTGTACCTAGTTTCTGCCAAATGACTTTCCAGTTTTCCAGCAATTTCTACTGTGAAATATGTACATAATCTATTCCACTGGTCCACCACATTATTTCTTCCTTTTTTTTTTTCCATGCTAAGGCAATTGGGGTTAAGTGACTTGCCCTGGGTCACACGGCTAGGAAGTGTTAAGTGTCTGAGACCAGATTTGACCTCAGGTCCTCCTGACTTCAGGGCTGATGCTCTATCTACTGTACCACCTAGCTGCCCCACACCTCTATATTTCTTAGCCAGTAATGGATTGTTTTAATAATTACCTCTCTGTCAAACAATTTGATCTGGTATGGCTAGGCCACCTTCATTCACATTTTTTTTCATTGATTCCCTTAATATTCTTTTTTTTTTTTGAGGCTGGTGTTAAGTGCCCAGGGTCACACAGCTAGGAAGATTCCCTTAATATTCTTGACCTTTTAATTCTCTTAGATAAAAATTTGTTGTTTTATTTATTTCTAACTCTATAAAGTAACTTTTTAGTAATATGATTGGCATGGTATTGAAAATGTAAATTAACTTAGATAGAATTGCTATTTTCATTATATTGGTTCAGCCTATGCATGAGTAATTAGTATTTTCCAATTATTTAAATATGGTCTTAATTATATGAAAATTGTTTTGTAATTGTATTCATTTACTTCCTGGATTTGTCTTGGTAGGTAGATTTTCAAGTATTTTTTTGTGGTATGCAGTTACTTTAAATGGAATTCCTCTATGTTTTCCTATAGAATGTGGGAAACACCCAGAAATTTTGATGACTTATATAAGTTTATTTTACATCTTGCAACTTTGCTTTAGTTAAAAATTATTTCAACTAGTTTTTTAGTTGATTCTCTAAAATTCTCTAAGTGTACTAATATACCATCTGCAAAGAGCAATAGTTTTTGTTTTCCTGTTGCCAATTCTCATTTTTCTTCTCTTATTGCTACAATTAACTTTTCTAGTACAGTATTGAATAATAGTGGTAATAATGGACTTCCTTGCTTCATATCTGATCTTATTGAGAAAGCTTGTAGCTTATTCTTATTAGAGATCATGTTTGATGAGAACAAAAGAAAACATACAAGAAAGCAAAAGAAAGACAGCAAGTATTCTATTATTACATGTTTCTTTGAAATGAAAATGTATTGTAACACATTCTAAATATTCTCTTATGTATACCTCTTATGTATAGATCTATATACATGATAATCTTTTTTTTTCTTTTTCTGTTTTATTTGGATTTTGCACTTAAGTTTTAAATTCAAATTTATGTAGAAGTTCTTACCTAATCCCTACCAATGTTATGGGCCAGAACAGTTGTGGCAAGCTCTCTTCCTTCACTTCTCCACTGAAACCAAGAGCCGGAAGGCCTCCAGAAAAACTAGCAGAGCCCCAAGTGAAGGAGACAAGATACCAATATTTATTTCTTTCCTTTGAGAATTCTTTCCATAATCATGAAAGAGGAAAAAGGACTCACGTGTGCAAAAATGTATGTAGTAACCCTTTTCCAGTGGCAAGGAAATGGAAATTGAGAATGCATGGATAAGTTATGGTATATGAATGTAATGGAATATTATTGTTCTATAAGAAATGACCAGCAGGATAATTTCAGAAAAGTCTGGGAAGACTTCTATGAACTGAAGTGCAGAATCAAGAGAACACAGGCTACAATAACAACAAACTTATATGATGATCAATTGTGTTGGACTTGATTCTTTTCAACAATGAAGCAATTTCAGTTGACTTAGTATGGAAAATCTTATTTATATACAAAGAGAATTAGGGAGACTAAATATAGATCAAAGCACAGTATTTTCATCTTTTGGGGTTTTTTTTGTTTTGTTTTGTTTTTTGGGTTTTTGTTCTTGTGGCTTTTTTCTCTTTTGGATCTGATTTTCTTGTATAGTATGACAAACATGGAAATATGTTTAAAAGAATGGCATATGCTTAACCTATATCAGATTTCTTGCTGTCTTGAAGATGAGAGAGGGAAAAGAGAGAAAGAGAAAAAAATTTGAAATACAAAGTTTTACAAAGGTGAATTCTGGAAACTATCTTGGCATGCAATTTCAAAAATAAAATACTATTAAATATAAAAGAGATTGTCTTCTTTTTACACTCTATAAATTTTGTATGCACATATAAATGTTCATTTATATGTTTTCACCATTAGGATGTAGGCTTTTGTGATACAATGTGCTGAAGAAACATGAGTAAATTGATTTTTTTTTAATTTAATAAAAAAATTTTTTAATTCTTGCATGAAAATAACAAAGAGTGAAATGAGCATAATCAAGAGAATGTTGTATACAGTAGCAGCAATATTATTAACAGCAATATTGTTTGAAGAATAACTGAGAATGAGTAGTTATTCTTTTTTTATTTATTAATTTTATAATTATAACATTTTTTGACAGTACATATGCATAGGTAATTTTTTACATTATCCCTTGTACTCTGAATTATTTCCCCCTCCTTCCCTCCACCCCCTCCCCTAGATGGCAGGCATTCCCATACATATTAAATATCTTATAGTATATACTAGGTACAATATATATGTGCAGAACTGAATTTTGTTGTTGTTGTTGTTGCAAAGGAAGAATTGGATTTGGAAGGTAAAAATAACTTGGGGAGAAAAACAAAAAATGCTAACAGTTTATACTCATTTAACAGTGTTCCTTTTCTGGGTGTAGATGATTCTGTCCATCATTGATCAATTGGAATTGGGTTAGCTCTTCTCTATGTTGAAGATATCCACTTCCATTAGAATACATCCTCATACAGTATCATTGTTGAAGTGTATGATGATCTCCTAGTTCTGCTCATTTCACTCAGCATCAGTTGATGTAAGTTTCTCCAAACCTCTCTGTATTCATCCTGTTGGTCATTTCTTACAGAATAATAATATTCCATAACATTCATATACCACAATTTACCCAACCATTCTCCAATTGATGGGCATCCATTCATTTTCCAGTTTCTAGCCACTACAAAAAGGGCTGCCACAAACATTTTGGCACATACAGGTCCCTTTCCCTTCTTTAGTAATTCCTTGGGATATAAGCCCAGTAGTAGCACTGCTAGATCAAAGTGTATACACAGTTTGATAACTTTTGGGGCATAATTCCAGATGGCTCTCCAGATGAGTAGTTATTCTGAGTATTATAAACACTCAGATCAACTGCAAAAGATCTATGAAGGAATATGTTATTCACCTCCAGAGAAAGACTAATAAATAGAAATGTTGTTTTATGTGTAAATGTTCATTTGTACATGTATGTGTACATATCTGAATATATGCATGTGTCCCTATACATACATGCCCATAATATACTCACATTTACATGTCTATACGTGTGTGTGTGTGTGTGTGTGTGTGTGTGTGTGTGTGTGTGTGTGTGTGAGTGAAATGGTGGCCTTTTCTGGTATAGGATAAAGAAGAAGGGAGGGAAACAGATCAGGAACTTAACATGTAACCTAAAATATAAATAAATAAGAGACTGATCTTGAAAAAAAAATTTTTAAACAAATGAATAATTTTAAAGAGTTATGAATATATTATCTTGCCACATAGAAATACAAACAGTTTAACCTTGGTGAATTTCATATATTTTCTCCTTCTTGGTTTTTTTTTTTTTTTTAATTTTCTTAAGGAACATTTGGAGGTCAAAATTTTTTTTCACTGTTTGTCTTTTTATTAGGAATGAATGAATTCCTCTATTTCCTTAAATGTCCAATTTTTCCCCTGAAAGATGATATTCAGTTTTCTTGGGTAGTTGATTCTTGGTTGTAATTCTAACTCTTTTGCCTTTCAGAATATCCTATCTTAAGCCCTTTGGTTTTTCTTTTTTTTTTTTTTTTTTTTTTTCTTCCAAACTTTTTTTTATTTTATATATATATATATATATATATATTTTATAATATTATCCCTTGTATTCATTTTTCCAAATTACCCCCCCTCCCTCTATTCCCTCCCCCCGACGACAGGCAATACCATACATTTTACATGTGTTACAATATAGTCTAAGTACAATACATGTGTGTGAATATCATTTTCTTGTTGCACAATAAACATTAGAATCCGAAGGTACATGCAACCTGAAGCCCTTTGGTTTTTCAATGTGGAAACTGTGAAACTCTGATTAAGGAATTTATGAACTGTTTCTTTTTGGCTGCTTGCAATATTTTATCTGTGATATTTGAACTCTGGAGTATTTTAATATTTTTTGTTCCTCCTTCACAAACCTGACTTTCTTTTCAGAATTTTCTTCCATCACTTTCACTTCTTTTTCCCATTTTTTTCTTAGTCTTATGTCATTTTTTAAAATTCTCTTTGAGCTCTTCCAGGAATTCTTTGGGGGTAAGGACAGAGGTTGTAACCAATTCACATTTGTCTTTGATGCTTGGCATGTGGCTATTTTTGCTTCATTGCCTTCTTCTGAGTTTGTGTCTTGAACTTCTCTGTCACCAGAGAAACTTTCTATAGTCAAATTCTTTTTTTTTTTTTTTCTGGTTCTTTATTTGATTTTCTATGCTATTTATCGACTTACAACTTTATGTCAAAATTGTACTAGAAAGGCTTCATATTCCTGAAAGTGCATCAGCCTGGTTTGTTTGATAGGGAAGAGATGTAAAGAACATTAGTGAAAAAAATAAATGATAAAGAGAAGTTTGTTTGCTGGCATAAGAGCAGGGATTTCAAGACATAGAGAACAATGGGAAAACTGAGCAGAAATGGGACTGAGGAAGAGTAGCTATGATTAGAATAGGAAAGAAGTTCTTAAAGAGAAAAAAAAGTGAACATTCCTACCATTTAATTTAATCATTAATAAAAATTTATTATTAGGCAATGACAATTTTGCCTAGATCCCTAGACAAAAGCTGGAAATACAAAGACAAAAGGATCTACCCTCAAAGAGCTTACAAACCAACAGTAGCAACAATACCACACACACACACACACACACACACACACACACACACACACACAAGAATATAAGGAACATACAAAATGAACATAAAGTAATTCTGGAGGGGATTACATAACAGCTGGTAAGAAAAGTAAGGTTTCATGAAGAAAGTAGCCCTAGAATACAGTCTTGGGAGAAATAAGAGATTGCAGTGAGGCAGGTAATTCATCTAACAGGGCAAAGGCCCCATCCATGCTTTCCTATCCTGTGAGTATCTTGTCCGGGTCTTCTAATAAACATTTCACAGTGGGTTTGGGTACTACCCTAAGGACTTTCTACATCTTTTAATATCAACTAATTCCAATGGTGCAAATAGTCTATTCCTCACTCTCACTACATGACAACAATACCTCCTCTAGTCAAATACTAAGATGGTAAAACCTGCTCATACCCACCATACTCACTCTACTGCCAAGTGATTTTCAATTTTTTGGAAACTGTAATACTCTATTACTTACTATTATAAACACCAATAAAGGAATATTGGTTTTTAAAAGATGGACAAGGAGAAGCTTACGGTTATTAAAAGCATTGTACAATTACCCAAATGCAATGAAACCCAATATATTCCCCTATTCATTTTTAATGCTCTTAATGATATTCTGATTTGTGTGAAGTTATTTACATAAATTAGGAGTATATGTGTTCTATTCCCATCTAAATTATAAACTCACTGAGGGCATGATCATCTGTATATTTTTAAGATACTTAGATGGCTGAGCGTAAAGAGTGAAGGCTGTGGACTCAGAAAGATCTGAGTTTGAACCCTGTCTCAGATATTTTCTAGTCAAAAAGTAACGGAGTCTGGATTGACCTTGAGCAAGTCAACTAATTTCTCAGTCTCATTTTCTTCATCTATACAATGAGAATAATAACAACACTGGTCTACACACTAGGAATACCTAGATGCAATAAACAGTCCTTGCTTTCAAAGAGGGTGTAATCTAACAGAAAATCCAAGAAAAATAAACAAATAACAAGCACAAAATTAAGGGATTCTGGACTGTCAAAATGAATTTTAAAGCCCAAAAGTTATCTTTGCCCCTTATAATCTTGAGCAAACAACTTCCTATCTCTCAGTTTCTTCATTTGTAAAATAAGATGACTGCACAATAAAATCACAATGGTACTTTCCAGGCTCTAAAGCTAATGTCCAAAACTGAACTCATTTTTTTCACTAAACCTATTTATCTTCTTTATTTCTATTAACAGCATCACTATTAGTCCAGGTATTCATTCAAATGATCCTAAAATCACCTTTGACCCTTTCCTACTCTCGTCTCCCACAATCATTCAATTGCAAAATTCCATGATTTCTGCCTCCATAGCTTTTTTCACAAGCAGTCATTTTCTTTCCATTCCCCCTTCAATCTAAGCCCCCAATTCTTTTTATTATTATTATTATAGCTTGTTATTTACAAGATAAATGCATAGGTAATTTTTCAGCACTGACAATTGCAAAACTCTTTGTTCCAACCTTTCCCTTCCTTCTTCTCACCCCCTCCCCCAGATGGCAGGTTGACTAATACATGTTAAACATGTTAAAGTATAAGTTAAATAAAATATATGTATACATGTCCAAAGAATTATTTTGCTGTACAAAAATAATCAGACTTTGAAATAGTGTACAATTAGACTGTAAAGGAAATAAAAAATGCAGGCAAACAAAAATAGAGGGATTGGGAATTCTATGTAGTGGTTTATAGTCATCTCCCAGAGTTCTTTTGCTAGGTATAGCTGGTTCAGTTCATTACTGCTCTCTATTGGAACTGATATGGTTCATGTCATTGTTGAAGAGAGCCACATCCATCAGAATTGATCATCATACAGTCCTGCTCATTTCACTCAGCATCGGTTCATGTAAGTTTCTCCAGGCCTTTATGAAATTATCCTGTTGGTCATTTCTTACAGAACAATAATATTCCATAACATTCGTATGCCACAATTTATTCAGCCATTCTCCAATTGATGGGCATCCACTCAGTTTCCAGTTTCTGGTCACTACAAAGAGAGCTACCACAAACATTCTTACACATTCAGGTCCCTTTCCCTTCTTTAAAATCTCTTTGGGATATAAGCCCAGTAGTAACACTGCTGTATCAAAGGATATACACAGTTTGATAACTTTTTGAGCATAGTCCCAAATCGTTCTCCAGGATGGCTGGATGTATTCACAATTCCACCAACAATGTATCAGTGTCCCAGTTTTCCCACATCCCCTCCAACATTCTGCATTATCTTTCCCTGTCATTCTAGCCAACCTGACAGGTGTTGTAGTGGTATCTCAGAATTGTCTTAATTTGCATTTCTGATTAATAATGACTTGGAGCATCTTTTCATATGTAAGCCTCTAATTCTTAAGAGTAATCTAAGTCTCCAAATATGTTTTCTCATTTGTATTTTATCTCCTGTCTAATGCATTATGTCTAAGTAATCTCTGCTTATGATCTCTTCTACTCAACAGGGAATCATTGGAATGCTTCCCTGTTAATAACCAGATAAAACATAAATACTTCAACGCAGACATTCAAGTAAGTTTTTCCATAGTCTTGTTCTAATCTGTCTAGCCTTAGTTCATACTATTACATATTTTATATTCCAACTACCCTGGACTATGTTTTCCTTTCATCTATGCTCAATCTGCTCTCTATTATTACAGTGGGTTCACCTATATATAAACATATCCTCTTTGCCTAAAGTTCCTCCTTCCTTTAAGATCAAATTCAAATGCAGTCTCTTCTGGGAAGCATCCTATAATTTTTAAATCACCATATGAGTGTTCTTTTAAATGTAAAAGCATTCTCTATCTTTCCCATGTTTGCATGATGCCTTTCCTGTTCCTTTTCTTCTTTCTATCTATTTTTGGACAACTCCTTCCTCCCACTAGTCTGTATAGTCATTGAACAGTTGTGTTTTGAATATCTTGACATTCCCAGAACCTGCCATAGTAATTTGCACATTGTAGGTATGTATAATAAATGGAATAATACACCCTTTTCTGAATTTATGGCTGTAATTTTCTTATTTGTAGCATTTTCTCCATAGGTTTCTAAACTTGAATGACAGGAAAACTTGAAAGCCAAATGGTCAAAAAGCAAATACCATGTGGTGGTGGTGACAGTGGTGATCTTTTTCCTCATTCTCAATTAAACAGGCAGAGAGATTCATGTTTAACTGTGTCTTACCTTCTTCCTACTGCCATGCCTTCTCATATAACTCCCTTTTGCCTTGCCTATATTAGTGACAGAGATGTCAAATTTTACACAGCACAGGAGATTACTATAAAGTGCCTAGCATAAAATGCTGACTGGAGAGAGGGAAAAAAAGAAACCTTTGCCTTTCTTAAACTCACATATGGAAAGGAGCTACAAACAATTCACTGTAAAATTAATTCTCCCTTCTGCCAACAAGAGGGTATGCCTTAGTGTAGACTGTAATAAAGCCCACTTAATGTGTAACAGCACATATTTATTCATTTTTAGAAATTTTGCTACTTTTCCACCCCCCTTTTCTCTTATAAAATCTGACCATCCTACTCAGTTTCTATTCTTATCTTTCTCTCATTTGCGTAATTTTAACACTGAAAAAGATAGTGAAGCCTAAGAATATTTTTTTTATAATTACACCCATCACAGAAACTGTCAGTTTCTAATGAAGGATAATTTCAGCTATTATAAGAAGCTTAAAAGATCATTTTCATGAATAATTCTTAATATGAATCATTAAATTCAAACAATGCCAGATTTTTTTTTTTAATTTAGGTATCTAAAAACAACATTTCCTTATAAAGATAGAATGTAGTTTCTGATATATTCAATGCCTAGAGCACTGAAAGAAACTTACACTGTAGGCAAAATTAGTAAATAGGATGTCACATAACTAGAGTGGGGGAAATGAGGAAGTACAACTGTATGTAAATGTAACTAAATTGACTATTGCCACAAATGCAGTTTCCCGTGTTCATGACTCCAAAAAAAAATTTTATTTTTCCTCAAAGCACACATGAGGTCAAAATAAGGCAATTTCTCACAAAATGAAAAGGATGATGAGATAAGTTTTAATTATACAGCCCTTGCTTTTGAAATTACTTATAAAAGGCAAGGAAAATTCTTTTACTGTCATGTTCTTGTCCTGAAGGAGAAAAGAACACGTTTAGTAATTCAAGCTGATATTTAATCAACAAGCATATCTTAAATGCATACTATCTGCCAGGTATTCTACTGAGTGCTAATGGCATAAAGAAAAGCAATAACAAGGTCCTTGCCTCAAGAGGATCCCATTCTAATAAGAAGATGATTTGTTTAAAAAAAAAAAAAAAAAAAAGATGTATCCTGTATGACTGGAAAGTAATCTCAAAAGGAAGGCGTTGGGGAGGGAAGAGAAAACACCTCCTATAGAAGAAATTATTTGAGCTGAGTGTTGAAGGAAGCCAGTCAGAAAACTGAGGAGAAAAAGAGTTTCAGCATCAACAATAGTCAATAAAAAGTTAAGGAATCAGGAGATAGAGTGTCATGTGAGAGGAACAGAAAAAAGGCCAATGTAAACATTTATTAAGAGTCTACATGTCAGGCACTGTGCTAAGGACTGGAGATATATAGAGGCAAAAGAGTCCCTGACCTCAAGAAGCTCAGTGATGGCAGGAAAAACACACACACACACACACACACACACACACACACACACAGAGCCAATACTTCTGCCAAGGATCATCAACTTATTTGTCAAGGCAGCTTTCTCCCCTTTTAAAAACCGGAACATTTTTCCACTATCACATATCTGTTATTTCTATGACTTTTCAAATATTGCTGATTGTGTTTCTGAGAACAGATATGCAAGCTTTTCTAATATCTGGCGGTATCTATCTAGGCCTAAAAACATAAAGTTATTTAAATCAGCTAAGTGTTTTCCTACTACTTACACAATGATCATTAGCTTCAAAAACCTTATTAATGATGCTTTCTTTATACCTTATGATTGCAACGCTGGTTCATCTTAGTAGGAAAAAAAAATTGGTGAATTATATTGCCTCCTCTCTATCATATGTGATATTCTTATCATTTATCCCCAAGAAATGGTTCTGTGTTTGTCATTTCATGCTAAACTGCTTTAAAATAATTTGATTAAATATGTCTGATTAGTTTCCCAAGTGTGATAACATAGACATGGTGCATATAACAATGTAACTAAAAATTCCAGCAAACCAATTCCAAATAGAGTTCCACAAACTCTGGGTAGTGCAGGGGTGTCAGGGAGAAGAAGATGACAAATATAGATTAGAGCCATTTGGATGTCAGAAAGGAGGAAGATAAATGGAAGGGGACAGGGCTACTATAATTTCAAAGTCACTTTCAATAATGCTTTTGATTCCATAATGATTCTGTGTTACTTCATAATTCATATCCCATTGTTCTCCTTAATAACAAGTTTTTAATCATATATCCAAATAGCAACAGTCAAAAATAGAACAATAATGAACTAGGACAACAAAATAACATGTTGAGTAATGAGTAATTCAATATCAAATATAAAAAAGAAAAGTCTCTCTTCTACTTTTGTTAAATTACCATTTAGTCTTTAAATGTTTACATTAAAAATCCCTACATGGAAGGAACAACTCCAGCAAAATATTCAAATATCATGAAGTATTCAGCATATAGTTCTCATTTAAGATTTAAAAAAGAAAAAATAAAAGGTAAAAAGCCATATGATACTGATGAAGTTGACTTTATCCTGAATCTAAACACAAACTAATAGTTTCAACTAAAACTTCTAAGATAGTAAAAGAGAGAAAAATTAGGAAATTATCTCTCAACTATAATGTATATAAATGCAAAGGATTAAAATGTTGCTGTTTAACTGAACAACTTCTTATTACTAAGAAACATCAGAACTAGACTTTATTCCAAAATGTTAAAATGGGTGTCTAAAGACTAATTTCATGGCTTTTCTATGGGGTTTTTTGGGTGTGGCATAAATAGTAAATCACTGAATAAACTACGATGAGAAAATTTTACAAGGCAATGATGATAACAATGATAATAACTTATATTTGTACCTCATTTACCAATTACAAAGCATTTTATCTCATCAGATATCCATAACCACATAAAGAAGGCAAAGCAGGCATCATTATCTTACTGTTCAAGATGAAGAAACTAAACATAAAAGGTTAACTCACAGTCACATAGAAAATACAGGATTGAATTGAAACTCAAATACAATTCAGATAATTAAGTTTAGTGCTCTTTCTACAATGCTACTGAGACCAATCCTAAGTCGTTGGTGTTAGAATATTGTTAAGGCAGTGTGGTTCTCTGCATACTTTCATCCTTTTAGAAAAGATCCCTTTCATTCAGGGATCTTCTGCATACCTTTTCTACCGTTTTCTTTTATCCCTGAAGCTATCTAGAAACACCCAGTAGGCGAGAAATACTGAAATAAATCCTTCAGCAATATGTATTAAGCTATTGAAAATTATTCCTTGGTTATAAAGTTTAAAAAGAGTCAGGACACATGTTGGCCCTTACCTAGTACACATGTTTTTGAGGCCAGAAGCAAATGAGGCACTACATGTTTTATTATTTCCCCATAAATCTCTATTAAAAAGGCTACTTATCACTCTAAAATTATGAATTGCTCCACTGTGGAAAAACAGGAACCCAAATATATCTCCCACACTAGAAGGAAAGAAGGATGAGTTGGCCAAACTTGGTATGCCAACATCTAAGGGACATACCTAGTTCTTTCTTCTCTTATCATGACCTAACAGCACCATATCCAAGACTTTAGTAACAGATCCAAGCGAACTTTTTGCCTCAAATCCCATTTCATTTATTGTTCTTTTTTCCCCTATCTCCCTATCCCTGAGTGTTTCTTTTTAGGCCTTAGATGAGTTAAACATGTTTTGATAAAGTTCCATTTTAAACATTTTGTACTTATTTAGTTCTTTGTGAAAAGCTCTTACTCCCTGAGGGAATTAGGTCCTTTCTACATTACATAAAAATGCTAATTATATACTATTCAAAATAAAAGGTATTGTTGAATGCAAAACAAAAAGTTTCCCAATAAGAATCTTCATCCAATTCAATTTCTCCAACTAAAATGAACTATATATGATATATATAATTGCATAGTCATCCACAATCGACAATGTCTTTATCATTATCATCCTCACTTTATCATTATCATGCTTCCTTTAGGATACTGCAGTGTAAAGTGATTATGGATTAATGTTCAAACTCAGCTTACTTCTAAACCTGCCCTTTCACTTTTATGCCCTATTATTATTTTCATATACTCTATGGTCCTGCCACACTAGACTAATGGCTTTTCACCTTTTGACTGAGATTGTATAGTTGTTCAGTCATATTTGACTCTTCATGATCTCACAGACCATGCTTTCCATAGGGTTTTACTTGCAAAAATAATGGAGCTGTTTATCATAAACAGAGGATAAGTGGTCACATAGGTACAATAGATTAATGACCCACAAAACTCAAACCCAGCCTGAGACTGGGTACAGTGCTCTATATACTTGGCTACTTAGCTGTTTCCTGTATTCTTTTACATCTTTGCTATCATGCCCACCTCTAAGCATTTCTTCAGGCTAATACCTCTATGTTTTTCCTTTTTCTCCACACCAAATTTCTAAATGTTGAATGCCATGTTTTCCAAGAAGCTTTCTCAAACTTAATGCACAAAAATGTATTCATCTTTGAAGCTCTTATGGCATCTTGCACTCATTTATGTACTGTTTCTTATCACTTATATTGATACTACGTAGTATCTATAAACTATTCATTCACAGAAGGCAAAGGCCTGATATTATAATAATGATAATAATAATAACATATATACAAGTTTGCAAATCATTTTGCTAATAAGAAGGGGAGTAGGTACTATTACTATCCCCATTTTACAGATGAGGAAATATAGAGATTAAATGCTTTTCCAAGAATCCCACTACTAAATGTCTGAGGTCATGTTTGAACTCAGATGTTTCTGGCTACAGGTCCAACACTCTATTTACTGCCATCATCCTCCTACCGATCTTGGCATCTTCCATGATCTATAACATCTTTCATAACCTAGAACAGTATTTAAACATACCTTAATACTGACTTTTATCAACATAACTAACTCATGCAATGAGAAGACTTTTCCTTCCACAGTACTGAAGTTAGTTTCATGAATTGCATTGATCAAAAAAAGAAAGAAAGAAAAATCATCTGACAACCTAAAAATGAGCTGCTTGGAATTTCCATGGAATTCATCACAAGCTGAAACTTAAAAATATTTTTATCTTGGTAGAATCTGTTATAGCTTTTATTCCATTGGCAAAGTCTTTGAGAACAAAGTTACTTCTGTATTGAAATCAGTATGATTCATTTCACTATGACTTTTGTGGAGGAATAGATAGATAGATAGATAGATAGACAGATAAATGTCATTTAAGAAATGTTTCCTGAAATGAGTTTACTTCTCTATAGTACTTTAAGGTTTATGTAGTCTTTTTTTCTACCACAGAACACTAAGTTATGCATTGTAGTCGGAATCAGAGTGAATAAACATTTATGAAGAGCCCAAGTGCTAGTCATTTGTGCTAAGGGCAGAGGGAACAGAGGGGATTAAAACAATCCCAGTCCTCAAGGAGCTCACAATCTAATCAATATTTAAAAGAAAAAAAAAATTGGAAAATGAAGGGACAAGAAAAGGAACCTAAGTACTTTCAGAAGTGGGAAATAATGTAAGGAGGTATGAAGTTAACTTCATCTTCAGAATGATGAGTTTCTAAAGATCATAAAGTCCAGGGTAAGCAGCAAGGAGAGAAATACACTGGTATAACATGTTATTGCCAACTTTGCCATTTTACAAATAAGGAAAACAAGTTTCAGAGAAACTGAGTGACCTGGAACCAAGAGACAGATCCTGATCTCTTGATTCCTGCTTTACCATATAGATCTCCATGTCAGATTAAAAAAAAATAGAAAGAAGCTAGAGAGGCAAGGGTGCTCATATTTTTTCAAGAAATAAAAATTCCATCAATAGACACACACACACACACACACACACACACACACACACACACACACACACACACACTCACACAAACACACATACATACACACACAAAGAAAATCACCTGGAAGAAAATCAATATTGTTATTACAGCTGCTGCCCATTACACTCCCCAAAGCAGCCTAAGTCAGTCTGACAAGAACTACCTCCCTACGTCACTGCCAGTTTGAGTCATGAAATTATCCTATTCCATTTGATTCTAGGCTAATCAACTCCATAAAACACACCCAATGTGGTCTCAATCTACCATGCATGCCTCAAAAAACTGGAAATCAGTCATTCTTCTTTCTATTATATTCTCTATATATAAAAGCTTAGTTCCTCTAGTCCTTTCATCCAAATACTTATCCTTAAATGAAAAGAGACCCTAAATCCTCTGTCCAAAGAGATCTATCTTCAAACTGGTATCCTAATGGAACAATGAAGCCTACTACTAAATGGTCTCCATGGCATCCCAAGCTTAACTGAGCAAAAGGGGAATTCCTTTTCCTCCTCCATCTAATATAGTCAATCTAAATTCAGGATTTCTTCAAAAGTCATTCTGCTGAAAATAAAAGAAACTTTCTCACTCTTCCTAGGCTAAATTTTGTCATATTTCTCAGCTGTTCAACCCTGATCCTCCAAATGAGAGGACATAACTGCCCACATTTAGTCAAAAGATTCAGGGATATAAAAGTTTAGTCTAAAATATATCAGGTTAACTGCCAGTTCAAAAATTCAAAATTGAAATTCAAAAGAAAGAGATTGATAAGACATTGGAGAAAGGAGAGAATAAATATTTAGATCTCTGATTTTACTACTTCAGGGAAATTCTGGTGTAAAAAAATTCCTCCACTGATGCAAATCATCAATTCATATGTTACTTATTATGCTAGAAAATTATCAGGAACACTGAGAATATTACATATCCAAAGTTATATCTATCATAAGTCAGAAGATGAATCTTAATCCATGCCTCCCTGATTCTAAAGAATGCTATTTCTACTCCACCATGGTGATATCATCTCTGTTATTTAAATAACTTACTACATAATTAATGGTACTTTCCATCCATTTTCAAAACATAATTTAGAAAAGTTTTAGTGACATAATTGGCTACATGTATTGACTACCTAAACCATTTAACTCTAAACTATTATTTGAAAATATGTAATATTTATTGAAAAATGTAAAACTTGGGCAGCTAGGTGGCGCAGTGGATAGAGCATCAGCCTTGAATTCAGGAGGACCAGGGTTCAAATCTGGCCTCAGACACTTAACACTTCCTAGCTGTGTGACCCTGGGCAAGTCACTTAATCCCAGTCTCAAAAAAAAAAAAAAAAAAAAAGAAGAAGAAAAATGTAAAACTTTAAAAAATGACTAGGGGGAAAAAAAAGTAGCATTCTTATATGATAGTGACAGAGAGGTGCAGGAGAATGGGTATTGGAAGGTCTTCCCCCTTGATGTTCCTTACACATAATAAATCATTACTCTTTGTCTTGGATGATTCTTATTCCTGGAATGCTCTCCCCTCTTTGGTTTCCTTTAGGAAAATGCCCTAATACTGCCTTTTGGGGGAAGAAGAAAAGGGGAGGGAATTTTCTAAATTGCATATTTCCCCCCACTTATTAGTATTTTATTTTTCCAATTACATAAAAATAGTTTTCAACATTTATTTTAATAAGATTTTGATTTCCAATTTTCTTCTCTCTCCTCTTCTCTCCTCAATCTCACCTAATACTGCCTTTGCAGGAACTCTTTCCTACCCCAAATGTCAGCATGTTCCTCTTCATATTACCTTGATGTAGTCGCTATATATATATTATATATACCTACATATTTACATCGTGTAAGAAGACCCGGATTCCATTTATTTATTTATTTATTTATTGGCCACTAACAGTGGCAACAACTGGAAAAAAACAGTGATTTGTGGACTGTTAAGATTTTTTTGCCATTACTCTCATATGAGTCCAAACTCAAGTCACAACCTGTAAGTCTCATAATCTTTATCTGTAAAATGGAGATAAAAATTTTTGTATTGGGGCAGCTAGGTGGCACAGTGGATAAAGCACCAGCCTTGAATTCAGGAGGACCCAAGTTCAAACCTGATCTCAGACACCTAACACTTCCTAGCTGTGTGACCCTGGGCAAGTCATTTAATCCCAGCCTCAGGGGAAAAAAAATTATATTACCTATTTCCCAAAACTACACATAGTACATAAATGTGAACTATTATAATTTTTACTCCTGGACTATCAGTAAAATCATTTTTGAGTTATTTTTCATATTGCAATGCTGAACAATTCAAATATCCTCAACCATCTCATACTACTTGTGACTAATGCTATGTATATATCAATAATGGAATGTACTGGAAAAGTATTTAATAAGCACTGTAATATGCCAACCACTATGTTAAGCACTGAGGACACAAAAGGAAACTAGATAGTCCTCCCAATGCTCAAGAAGCTCATATTTTCATTAAGAGACAAAACATATAAAAGAATTCAGCTTCAAGGCAGAGGGAAAAAAGTAGAATTACAGCAGATATGAACCAGTTTTAAAATCCAGAACAAAACAATTTTCTTACTGAAATTCAATTTACAGATAAAGAAACTGAGGCAAACAGGACTAAGTGACTTGCCCAAGGTAATAACTAGGAAGTGTCTGAGGACTCAGGAAGATCAATCTTCCTGACTGTAGGCCAAGAACTCTATCTATTGCTCTACCTAGCTGCTCACTAGACTTCTGGACTTCATGAAATAACAGTTATTTTAAAATTTACATAAACACATATGTAAATGAAATACTATTATGGACAAAAGCATTTGCAGTCACAAGGACTGATATAAGTAAAGATAGAAACAAAAAAATACAAGATACATTTAATTCACATAGAAGTTATCCCAGTATAGCTAAAATTAGATATAGCATGGAAGGGAAAAAGATGAAATAAACCCAAAGAATGGAGAGATAATCAAGTAATGAGTGTACTAATATATCTTATACTCCTGTAGGGTTTACTCTTGAAACAATCACATACTAAACACAAATTTCCCAAAGTAATACAACACTTTTATTTATATTCAATGTCTGTGTAAAAGATCACTGCTCAAGTGGTTTTTCTATGATGCCTTTTAATCTCAAATTATTATCAACTTTCAACACAAGTAAAACTGACTAACATATATGAATTCAGAGATATACAATGGTATTTTCACAGTATAAGAGAATGAAGCTAGTTAAATGTTTCTCCTCATTACTATGTGTAAGGGAATTGTGCCCTTTCACATTTCAAAGATTAAAAAAAAAAAAAAAGCCCTCAAAATCTCTAGTCTCTAGGGGAATATATTTTACTGGAAGAGACAAAATATAAATATCTAGGCACATACAAAATATATACAGAATACATGATAACAATTTGAAAGGGAAACACTTTGGTAACTAGGGTAGGAAAAAGTGCCTGCAAAAGGAAGTATTAGGGCTGAGTAAAGGAACCTGTAATGTTCTGGTTAGCTTTGTGGAGGTCTCAGGATCAGCTTTGGTTTCAGCAGAATAATCACTTCGAGAATAGTGAGGGATAAAGTTTTATTGTCTCCTTCAGTCTCCCAGTCTCCATCAGCCAGCCAGTAACCAGCCAGTAACCAGCCAGTAAGCAGTCTGCACATCCAAATGTAATGCTCTGCTTTCTAGAGCCCCCAAGTTGATGATAAAACATACCGTTGCTTTCTAGAGCCTCCACACTGGAATGGATTAAAATATAGTGTCCAGACTAGCTTTCTAGAGGATCTTGGGACCGGCCTGAGTCCTTGGTCTTAGTGGAGAAATGATGAAGGCAAGAGGGCCACCAAGAGGCTGGGCAAATCTCTTCTGTGGCTGAGTTAGTCCCTAGTTTATATACTCTATTACAATTAAATCAATTCACCATACTGAACTAGAATCATTATATCACTAGGGAACCATTATTAGTTGTAAGATTAAATCAATCATACTGAACTAGAGAACTATTAATCACCATGCTAAACTAGATAACCATTGTCTTATCAACTGAGTTAACACCTTGTTTTAAGAATCCTTGCTTCAAGTATATTTCTCCAGAGTTCTGGCCCATTACAGGAACCCAGGGAAACAAAGGCAGGGAGGTGAGTGGGCAGAGCATTTCAGGAATAGAGAACTTTAGGACAGATTTCAACATTCATTTCTGTAAGACTTCATGTTCCAAAATTTTCACCTTCCCTCCTTTACCTCTACCCTTCCCAAGACAGCAAGCAATTTGATATTGGTTAAACATGTGCATCCTTTTAAACATATTTCCAATATTTGTCATGTACAAGAAAAATCAGACCAAAAGAAAACAAAGAGAAAGGAAAAGTAAACAAACTAACAAAAGCAAAAATAATATGCTTCAATCTATATTCAGGCTCCAAGGTTTCTTTTTTCTGGAAGCAGATGGAATTTTTCCATCTAAAGTCTATCAGAATTGCCTTGAATCACCTCATTGCAGAAAAGAGTCCATCACAGTTTATCATCACATGATCTTATTGTTACTGTGTACAATGTATTTTTGTTTCTATTCACTTCACTTAGTTCATGTAAGTCTTTCCAAGCTTTTCTGAAATCAGGCAGCTCATCATTTCTTATAAAATATTGGATTCATTACATTCCTATATCATTTCTTGCTGTACAAAAAGAGCAGCTGCAAAAAAATTTTGCACATGTGGGTCCTTTTCCCTCTTTTATGATTTCTTTGGGATACAGGCACAATAGACACTGCTGGATCGAAAGATATGCATAATTTTGTAGCCCTGTAGGTATAGTTTCAAACTACTCTCCGAGAATGGCTGGATCAGTACACAATTCCACCAACAATGCATTAGTGGCCAAGTTTTCCAACACACCCTCCAACATTTCTCATTATCATCTTAGTCAATTAGATAGATATGAAGTCATACTACTGAGTTATCTTAATTTACATTTCTTTCATCAACACTAATGTATTTTTATGTGATTTTTAAATGGCTTTAATTTCTTTATCTGATTGTGGTATATGAAGGTTATGGAATATTATTGCTCTGTAAGAAATGACCAGCAGGAGGAATACAGAGAGGCCTGGAGAGACTTAAATCAACTGATGCTGAGTGAAATGAGCAGAACCAGAAGATCACTGTACACTTCAACAACAATACTGTATGAGGATGTATTCTGATGGAAGTGGAAATCTTCAACATAAAGAAGATCCAACTCACTTCCAGTTGATCAATGATGGACAGAGGTAGCTACACCCAGAGAAGAAACACTGGGAAGTGAATGTAAATTGTTAGCACTAATATCTGTCTGCCCAGGTTGCATGTACCTTCGGATTCTAATGTTTATTGTGCAACAAGAAAATGATATTCACACACATGTATTGTACCTAGACTATACTGTAACACATGTAAAATGTATGGGATTGCCTGTCATCAGGGGGAGGGAATAGAGGGAGGGGGGGTAATTTGGAAAAATGAATACAAAAATAAAAAAAATTAAAAAAAAAATATTTCTTTATCTGAAAACTGTTATGTCTTTTAACCATTTATCAATTGACGAGTGACTCATATTTGACTCAGTTCTTACCATATACTTTAGAAATGAAGCTTTTATCAGAAAAATTGGCTGTAAAAATTGATTCCTATCTTTCTGTTTCCCTTCCAATGTTGGCTGCATTGTTTTTCTTTGTGCAAAAACTTTTTAATTTAATGTAATCAAAATGATCCATTTTGTATTTCATAATGTTCTTTAGTCTCCCCTTCTCCACAGATCTTGCTCTCCTAATCTGCTTATAGGATCACCCTTTATGTCTAAATCAGAAACCACTTAGACTTTATATGTGTACAGGGTATTCGTCTATGCCTAGCTTCTGCCATAGTATTTTTCCAAGTTTTATCCCAGGAGCTGGAGTCTTTGAGTTTATCAAAGAGTAGATTATTATGTTCATTGATTATTGTATCTTATATGTCTAACTTATTCCACTGATCTACTATTCTATTTCTTAATCAGTACCAAAGAGTTTTGATCACTACTACTTTGCAATATAGTTTTAGGTCTGGTAAGGAGAAGCCATCTTTGTACTTTTTTCATTATTTCCCTTTACCATTTTGCTCTTCAGATGAATTTTGTTATTTTTTTCTATCTCCATAAAGTAATTTTTTGGCAGTTTGATTGACTTGGCACCAAATAAGTACATTAATTTAGGAAGAATACTACAGATATAACCTGAAAGAAACTAGGAATTCAAAGAAAAGGAGGTAAACAAGAAGTACATTTCCAGAAGAGGGGACAAACATTTAAATGCAAGGGATAAAATATGTAGTATCACATACAGGGAATAACTAGCAAGCCAACTAGAGTGAAACAAATAGGAGATAAAGGAGAATAACATGAAATAACATGAAGGGAGACAAGTCTTTAAATGTGGGGTTGTGAATCTCATATTTTATCTAAGAAGAGAGATCCAGTAAGGATATTTCAGTAGAGGAATATTATAACTATATTTATATTTTAATAATATTAACTTATGAATTTATGAGAGACAACTGCAGAGGAAAGAAACTAAAAGCAAGGAAACTAAATAGGAGGTTGCTGTTGTTCAAATGAAAGGAGATAAGGCTCTGAACTGCTTAAAGTATGTCACTTAAGTAGAAATAACAAGTGCTGGTAAATGAATGGGGAGTGATAGAGAAGGTAGAACCAAGGATGGCTCCAAGGCTAGCATAATATAAGGAATAATTAATAAGCACATTTGAAAATTCAAATTTTCAGAAATTTTCAGAAAATCTGCAATTTAACCTTCTTGACTTTAGTCATACTTTTCCTCCTTGACTTTAGTACTTTTTCTCTCACTGGTATACCTTCCCTTTTTCTGGTCATCAACCAAATCCTAGATTCAGCTTCTGTTATCCCTCTTCCATGAAGTTTTCTCAGGTCTTATTAATCTTGCTCATCTAGGAACATTTATTATTTTTTTGGTTACACATGTAAATTTATTTTTTACACTTTTTAACATATTTCCTTATGAATGAGAATGAGAATGAATCAGAAAATCAGAACAAAAGGGAAAAACCACAAGAGAAAAATAAAATAAGAAAAAAAAATGAAGTTTGTATGGTTTATGAAAGTAATGGAATATTATTATTCTATAAAAAATGATGAACAGGCTGATTTTAGATTTACACAAACTGATATGAAGCAAAACAAGCAGAGCCAGGAATACACTGTGCACAACGTGCAAAGTAAGATTGTGGGATGATCAAATCTCTAGGCTTGGTTCTTCTCAGCAGTTCAGTGATCAAAAGCAATCCTAACAGACTTTAGATGGAAAACACTATGTACATCCAGTGAGAGAACTATAGAGACTGAATGTAAATCACCATTATCTCCTCACTGCCTACTCTAATTTGTTTAATTCCTTTTTCTTTTCTTATTACTAAAGCTAACATATCTAAGACAGTATTGAATAATAGTGGTGATAAGGATTATCCTTATTTCATCCCTGAAGCATTAGGAATGCTTCTAGTTTGTTTCCATTATATATAATGCTTCCTGATGATCTTATTGAGAATGCTTCTAGCATCTCCCCATTACAAATGCTTGTCAATGGTTTTAGATAGGTGATGCTTATCATTTTAAGGAAAACTCCATTTATTCCTATGCTGTCTAGTGTTTTTCATAGGAATGGGTGCTATATTTTATCAAAAGCTTTTTTTTTTTTTTTTGGCAACTATTGAGATTATCATACGATTTCTGTTAGTTTATTCTGTTAGTTTAAGATGGTCGTTTATGCCAATAGTTTTCCTTATATTGAACCATCCCTGCATTCCTGGTATAAATCTCACTTGCAATGCATTATCTTGCTGACAAATTGTTATAATCTTTTTGCTAATATTTTATTTAAATTTTTTTCATCAATATTCATTAGGGAGATTGGTCTGTAACTTTGTTTGTTTGTTTTGATCCTTCCTAATTTAGGTATTAGCCACCATATTTGTGTCATAGGAGGAATTTGGCAGGATTCCTTTTTTGCCTATTTTTCCAAATAGTTGATATACTATTAAAATTAATTATTCTTTAAATGTTTGAAAGAATTCACTTGTAAATCCATCCAGTTCTGATGATTTTTTCTTGGTTCATTGATGGCTTGTTCAAATTTTTTTTTCTAAAATGAGGTTATTTCAAAGATCCCAACTTTTGGGATAAGAATTCATTATTTGACAAAAACTGCTGGGAAAATTGGAAATTAGTAAATAAATTAGAGGAACACAGGATAGTTTACCTCTCAGACTTGTGGAGGAGAAAGGAATTTGTGACCAAAGGAGAACCAGAGATTATTATTGATCACAAAATAGAAAATTTTGATTACACCAAATTAAAAAGCTTTTGCACAAACAAAACTAATACAAACAAGATTAGAAGGGAAATAACAAATTGGGAAAACATTTTTACAGTTAAAGGTTCTGATAAAGGCCTCATCTTTAAAATATACAGAGAATTGACTGTAATTTATAAGAAATCAAGCCATTCTCCAATTGATAAATGGTCAAAGGATATGAACAGACAATTTTCAGATGATGAAATTAAAACTATTTCCGCTCATATGAAAGAATGTTCCAAATCACTATTGATCAGAGAAATGCAAATTAAGACAACTCTGAGATACCACTACACACCTGTCAGATTGGCTAAGATGACAGGAACAAATAATGATGAATGTTAGAGGGGATGTGGGATTTAATCCTATAACAAATAATGGTTTCCTGGTGATGTAATGATTGGTGTATACTCAGTGGGCAGCATATAAGCAAGAAGCTCTCAAGGAAGTCTTCGGGAGATTCAGAGTCAGGATTCAGTCAAGGAGATTCACAAATTGTGCAGAACGAAGAAAGACAGAGAAGTGGTGGCAAGCTATCCTGTGGAGAACACTGAAACCAAGATCCGGAAGGCCTCCAGAAAACTAGCTGAGCTCCAAGTGAAGGAGATAAGATTTGGAAAGAGACAGTAAAGGATTTGGACTCCTGGCTGCATTTGGAATTATTGAACTGAAATGAAACTAAGGCTGCCTCCAGAAGCTCCCCAAGAAATCTGCTCCCAGAGAATGATTATACATTTAGAGAAGAGAACACTACATGTTAAAACATTCTTTATAGAAAGTCATATTCCTTTTGTATACATTTACTATTTTTACCAGGAAAAAAATATGTTTGAGTTATCTTAGATTCCAATGGCAGCTAAGCAGTTCAGCAGGTAAGAGTTGTAGGCCTGGAGATGGAAAGACTTGGGTACAAATTCGGCCTGAGACACTCACTAGCCATGTGATCCTAGACAAATCACTTAACCTCTGGCTGCCTCTGTTCCCTCAACTGGAAGATGGAGATAATAGTATCTACCTTGCACAGCTATTGTAAGGATCAGATATTTGTGAAGTGTTTATCATATGGTAGGTGCCACAGAAATAATAACTTTTGCTACTCATAATAAATTCAAATTCAAGACTCCCTTTCTTGATGATTTTTTTTTGAGAAACACCTAATAAAAATCATCATGGTTAACTTAGGACGAAAAATAGAAGTAAAAAATTTTTCTTTCTGCTCTCTGTGAGTTTGGATTTGTGTCTACCATATTTTCTGGTTTTGGAATATGAGTATTGATAATCAGTTGCCTTTTCATCATCATTTTCCTAGGTTTTTTCATTTTTAAATTCTTCAGTTATGTTAATATCTCATACTAGTTAATTATCTCAGAAAATGAATATCCCTCTCTGATTAACAGAATTTAAGAGCTAGAAATCCTTATAAGGTAAAAAGCCCACATTTTACAAGACAGAAACATGAAGTTTATAGGATTAAGTGAATTTTCTAAGATTAACAATGAGGCAGGCTAGGTCTAAAATTAACCAATCCAATGGTCTTATTACATCAATAACATCTTGTAAGAACTTCTAAAAGCAATTTTCATGAAATTAATTTGCCCAAATTTGTGTTCAGGTTGTCCCCTCTTTTTTCTCACCTTCAGTGGTTTGTCCTTCTCTTTTTAGCATCTGGACAGCTCCTACATACTTCTTCAGTTGTACTTTCAGCACTTCATTTTCTCTTAAAAAAAAAAATTATTATTATTATTATATATATATATATATATAAACACATGAGCAAATTAGAAGCAGAAAAACCTATATAATTTATAGAAAAACATGTGCTGTTCTTCCTATAAATACCAATGTCCAATCTGTCTTAAAAAATTACTATCACTGGGAAAATACAGAAATGAATTTGTTAACAGAAGATAAGGTATGTATAAATCAAGAGATATTTTCAAAGGGCAAATATTAAGCTAAATGACTCTAGAAAGCAGTAATTCAATACGTTAATTCTTCAGTCAGGTTGTTTTATTTTATAAATGAATAATGTGGCTGCTAGAATCTTTAAGGTTTTTAACACCATTTTCATGTTATCTCATTTAATCCTCATAACAACTCAGTGAGATAGGCATACTTTTATCCCATTTTACATATGTGAAAACAGAGACAAAGAAAGGTAAAGTGGCTAGTTTACATCATTTAACTAAAAAGTAAAGAGAAACATGCATTCATCTAACAAATAAGTAGGGTCTGCTTTGCTTCATGAGCTATGCTTGGTTTTACCTGGAGAAAGCTGTTAAGTTCCTATTATCTACTGTTTTAACTTCCTCTAGTGGTGTCATAAGCCTAGATTTCCAGTTTTGGTGAAGACAGGAAAAAATTCATTTATTAGGCCTCAAAACCTGATTTCAAGAAAATATTATGTATAACCATTGAACAAAATGGCTTCTCTAAGCCTAAATTTCCTCATTTAATAAATAAGGAACAATAACACTTGCATCAATAAGTTCACAGGTTTTTGAGGAAGATTCTTTCTCAATATAGTTATTTTATTTTGTCTCTGATCTTTTACACACTCTGTCATTAAAGGATTATAATAGTCATAACAGCATAGATTCTCTATCAGAAGAAGCCTCAAAGATTTTTATGTACCACTTTAAAGTTTACAAAGCATGTGATAGGCATTATCATTAGATTCTCAGAATACTGTGAGGCATGTGCTATATGATTAAGCCTTTCCTAAGGTCTCTAAATTCAATATGAATGCTCTGAAAACTACAAATAGCAAGCTTTCCTTTAATAAATAAATCAATTATATTCTTCAGTGGTGCTTTCTAGAGGTATATTGATTTGCTGTATCTGTAATAGGAATTAGTATTAGCAAGCTAATTGATTAAGTATATAAAACTACAAAGGTTGAAAAAACATGCCTCAAAAAAACCTTTTATTTTATGTTCTTCTTTAGAAACTTCTTCTCTCCATTCCCAAGCTCTAAATTTGAATTCAAGTCACAGATATTTTTTTAAAGAAAATGGTAAAGTGAAAAATACAATTTAGATATATTCCCATATTATGGAAATTTAACAAAATCAGTACATAGAAGCACATTATACACATAACTGAATAGATAGGTTATCTGTTTATATTTGTTGAAATCCCCAAACTGTTACTCAGCTCATTTATTTGTCAGACACCCTTCCAGCATCTTTGTTTAGCTCAATTTATCTCTCCATACTAAAGTATTTTAAGGATACTTCCTTTTTTCTGGTCTTGATCAATCTTTTTTTTTTCTTCAAAATATCATAAGAATCTATTTAAAATGCAATAGGATTTCTAATAAAAGTATAATTCCAAACAAAACGATGGAGAAACTGAAAGTAAAATATCAACCACCACATGAAGATGTTTCAGACTTGTAAAGACAAAAGAAAAGTTTACATTGAAAAAATAGCTAAAGATTGAACTGATCACTTCAGGGGTGGGGGTAGGAGGATTGCTAAGTTGACTTTTCTGGCCATTTATTAATGTAAAACATAAATTCTGTAAGTGAATGATATCCAAAATACAATTCTCATGCTTAGAAAGGTATTATAAATGGTATTCAACTCTAAATCTACGATCCTTCATAATCCTCATAAGCAATTAACTCCTGGACAAAAAACAAGTCTGAGAACATTTATTTTCCAATGAACCAAAAGAGCAGGTCATTTAAATTGGTTAAAAATGAGATGGGAAAAAAAAAAAATCCTTAATATAAATAGGTTGATTTGGGAGCAAAGTTTCCCTTTCCAAATTTACCCAACTATCTCAGCAATTCTTAGAACTATTTATTCATCTCCTAACCACACATTTCAATAGGGAAATTATATGAAAGACAAACTTTTGATTGGAAAAGATATAGTAGGGACAACTATCTACTGACATAAGGGTTTAGGAACTTAGATCTGCTCACATGTTCCCTCAGAATTCAGATCACAGCCTGACTCCAGGGTCATTCTTGGGGCTGCTCTTTAATGAAACTAACAAGTCATTTATTTGTTGGCAACTAAGCTACCACCAATGGTTGCTTCTTTCAAATTAGCTTTATTAACAATAACCTGTTAAAAATCAAGTAATTCACTTTTCTGAAGACTGTCCCACAATGTAACAGAATAGCAATAATGTAAAAGGCAAAAGTAGACAGAAAAGAAATAAATATCTCAGGAAGGCCATAATAATTTTTAATAAGTTCCTAAGACTTAAAGAAATGTTCTGCCTACTATTTAAGGTGTACTCATTCAGTGTTCATAGATTTCACTTGTTCAGTAAAGCAATTTTAACTATCAGCATTAGGTAAATGTAGAGGATAAAACTATCACAAGGAGGAAAATTTCAATTCATTTAATAAATATGCATTGAATTGCTATTGTGTCAAGCCATTTGCTAAATCTAAAATAAGATCAATTTTGTAAAAAAGTGTATTTAAGAGATAGTCCCTCCTTATATAGAACTTATACAATTGAGTAGGAAACAAAACAAAACAAAAAACAGTATTAAACATTATATGAAGTCAAAGCAGGTTGGATCCTGACTAATGAAAATAGGAGGGTTTTTTTGTTTTTTCTTAAAGGAGGAGGTTGAATTTAAGTTGGACTTTTTCTTACTTTTAGGTAAGAAGTGAGAGAAGAAACAAGCAGATAAGTTGAGTAGTATGTATGGAGGAGAGTTATCCTCAGAGTTACAGCCAGAAGGGATATTAGAAATCATTTGGCCTAATTAACTCATATTTAAAGGTGTAGAAGTTAAGTGACATGCCCAGAGTGCAAGACAACACAGAATTTAAACCCACGTGAACTAATTATAAACCCAAAATTCTTTCTACAACATGTGCTGATTTTCTTTGGTCTGATATCATGAGACTAATAACATTATAACAACTTCCAAGGAAAGTACAGATGCATGTGAAATTATATATCCAACACTGCTTTAAGTAGATGAACAATTAAGATTTTGGGGAAAATATTTTATGTTTACACTATAATGAGATCACTTATGGAATTTTAATTCCCACTATCAATCAGGATTCCTAATAAAAATTTATATACTACTCCAAGATAATTCTTTATTTTAGATCTAGTAATTTTAAATGCTACATTTACTATTTTTGGAAGTTAGATCCTATACCTAGTATTTTTTATTTAACTCTTCTAAAGAGATTGTTTTTAATAAACAAGAATAGAATACACAATAACAAATTATGAAGGGCCTTGAATGTCAGTAAAAGAAATCTGAACTTTATTCAATGAGGATTCAAATTCAGATTTCTGAAAAAAAGAATGACATAGCCAGAGAAAATAAAATATTTTCTTGTTTTGAAGGAAATAAACTGAATAATAATAGCTTATATTTCCATATTTATTATTTCCTTCAGTAGAATGCAAGTTCTCACTGTCTTACCTTTCTATTATTTCCTATATATTATTTGTACTTAGCACAGTACTCTGCATTTAGTTAAGTGTTTAATAACTGTCTTATTCATTTATTACTAGAGCACTTTGTTATCTCATTTGATCCATACAATAACACTGTGTGGTAATGAAGAAGGAAACCCGAAACCCTAAAAATCCTTGAAGGAGAAAATCTCCTTCAATTCTGCCTCAGTGAGGGACCCCATCCAAGGACAGTTTCATTCTTGTTATTTAGGTAGGGTCAGTTCAGTCCTAAAATTCATTGAATTCTATTCAAATTCAGCTCAAGCTGAATCCCAGATTATAGAACTCCACTTCAGCTAGTAGTCAAAGCTCCTATTATAAAAAAGCCAATCTAAAATCCTTTCTTTGTAGAGGTTCCAAACATGTCAGCTATTCCATGCTTGCTATGCCAAGGGTCTCTGTCCACTGGAATATTCTTTTCTAGTGTCATCTTCTCTTTACCCTCACCTATTTCCTTAACCAGACTTTATGCCTCTCTGTCAGGATTTCTAACCTTACTTCCCAATCTCTATGATAAACCTCTTGTCAATCTAGGTTTTTGGGTCTGTAAATTTCTTTACAAAGAATCTCTGCGTTGTCAGAAGAGTGTTTCCCAAAACTCCCTACCCTTCCATCGGATTCCCAAGGGGGTGCAGGGGAGCCAAACCTCTCCATTTGGTTCCCTGAAACCCAAACTTTCCAATACACTTTATCATTTAACTCCCTGATCACCAGAAACAATCTCATTTTGGTTCCTTAAATCTAGACCTTATCAGTAGGTTCCATTATCATCCTGATTTTATAAATGGGTTATCATCCTGATTTTATAAATAGGAAATATAAATCTGGAAGAATAATTCAACCCCGATTATATGGCTACTAAGTATTATAAGTATTATACTCTGTCTACTCTTCTTTCCCATCTAATTTAAGAACTTGATGGTGAAGCACCAAAAAAAAGTTTCTTTTTACAGTACAGGAACTGAATTTTTAGCTTACTTCAGGGATCCTTAAATTTGTTCTATTTTCTCACCCCCCAAAATTTTATACAATCCCAGGTATACAGGTATGTAAAATAGAAAAACAAATAAAAAATTTACTGATAATAAATCATACAGAAACTTATTTTAAGACAATGATTTGATATGCATATAATTTTCCCATTTATTAAAGATGAAAGCAAATCTGCATGCTAATGAGATAGATGTGTTTGTTTATTACATTAAGGATTAAATCTTGGTGGAGAATAAGATGCCTTTTACAGTGGACAATTTTTTTTGCCACCTCCATATTCAGTTATATACCCCCATATGGTATTGTAAGCCACAGTTTAAGAAGCTTTGGCTTACTCCACTTTCTATCTGCAACTCTTCTTGATTTCAACTCCACAGAATAAGATCCCAAAGTACCCTTTGTGTATCCCACTCCTCCCACCTTTCTAGCTTCTTTTTGTTTGTTCCCTCACCCCATTAGATTGAAAGATCTAAAAGGACAGAAACTCACTTTCTTTTTCTTCTTTGCATTCCCTATATTTAGTGGTATCTGACATAGTAAGCACTTAAAAAATATTTATTATATTAAATTTTCAAACTTTTTAGTATCAGGATCCCTTTGTACTCTTAAACATTATTGAGCATCCCAAAGAGCTTTTGTTTATATGGATTGTAACTATTTATATTAGCCAAAATAGACATTAAAATTGGTCATTTTAATGTATTAATTCATGTAAAATGATAGTAAACCCATTTTATGTTAATATAAATATTATTAAAAATATTTTCCAACATAAAAGAATTTAGTAAGAATGTATAGCTTAATAGAAGACCAGATTCTCATTTCGGTTTCTGCATTCAGTCTGTTACAAAATACAATATCAACTGAAGTATAAAGTATAAGAAGAAAATCCAATCTCACATAGACTTGTAGTTGGAAAATGATATAAGTATTTTTTTTTTTAATGCTGAGGCAATTGGGGTTAAGTGACTTATCCAGGGTCACATAGATAGGAAGTCTTAAATGTCTGAAATAATATTTGAACTCAGGTACTCCTGACTTCAGGGCTGGTGCTCTATCCACTGTAGCATCTAGCTGCTTTGAGAAGTAATTATTTTAATAGGCAAATATAGTCTTAGTGGTATCTTTAAAATAATTTTGACCTCATGAACCCCTGATACAGCCTCAGGAACCACCAGGATGCATTATTTACATAGACACACACACACACACACACACACACACACCCCACACACACACACACACACACACACACACACACACACACACACACACTAAAAGCATCACGACCTCTCAGCTAGAACACAATAAAGCCACTTAAATGGCTGTGTGTCCTCCCTGGAATTAGATAAATTAATTCCAGGTAGAATACTGCAAAACTGAATGGTTAAGGCATAACTGAAACTGTAAGGAAATACCAGAGCAGAAGTTCTTAATCTTTTCTGTGTCATACAACTTTTGAAAATGTGTTGGTATCTACAGATCCCTTCTCGAATAATGTGTGTTGTCAACATTATTTGACAGAAATGCTAACTCACAGTTTGGTGAAAATAAAGATGCATTATTTTTTCCCATTCAAGTTCAAAGATCCCTTGAAATCTAGCTACGAAAGCTTTGGCATGTATAGACTGAAGGTTAAGAATCTCTGTAATAGGGGGCACAAGTCTTTGGAATGATAAATTCTATCTTGCTAATTGCAGAACACGCTATATGGAAATATGGAAATATCCTCATAGGCAGATGAAATAATTAAAATACATTCTTTACATACATTTGTCTCCATGTTTTATTCTTACAATTGATAGCATGTCATTTTTTTTCTCTTCTGCTTTCTATATGGAAATGAGGAAAGTGGATAAAATTCTTTGATTCCTTTCAAAAATAGATTTTAAAATTATCAAAAAAATCAGCACTATATCAACACTGCTTAATATTCAACACTATATATAAGGATGGTAATTTTCAAAAAAAAAAAATTCCTTATTGTCAGTCAACAAGTTTCTTAATTACTTATTTTTTATATAATTTATAGTAGCATTATATAATTATTTATTAAGGGATTACTATGTGCTAAGCCCTGGGTAGACAAGAATAAGCAGAAAGATATAGGATCTTATGTACAATGTACTTACTTTTAAAATACACAAGGATAAGTATTGTTTCTAGACTTTGATCATTAAAAAAAAAAAAAATGCCACATACTTTCAAAAGGAAATACATACAAACACACAAGATCATAAAAATACAAAATAAAGCCTAATGATCCGAGGTGGAAAAATGATGGCCCTAGAAATATCACCTTGAAAAAAATATATATTTTTTACACATGAGCAAATACAAGATCAAATCTCCTGTTGGCAAGATAGCTTTGCTCTGCAACATAGACACAGATCATATCCCAGTCTACAACCAGCTGCTTCATAAATATGAATGACTGGTCACAGGTAAAACAGAGAAAGTGATAGCTAAATAACCAAAAGTCTATTACTAGTGCTGGAGAAGAAAATACATGTTCAACTAAGAAGGATCAATAGTAACATCTTCAAATATAAAGAATTATATAATCTGATATATGGGATGAAAAAAAAAAAGGTCTAATACATGCTTTTAAACTTAAAATAAAACAAAATTATCTGACTACTAAGAATAATCTGTAACCAGATGGCTCCATTATTTTTGGTTTCCTTCTAAAGCATCTTTTTGCTTTCCCATTTTTATGCAGAAAATAACAGTAACAAAATAAGCTTCTGATAGAACAGATTTATCTTCCAAAATTCTTTTCCTTTTAAGAGAAATAATTAGAAAAATGTTAGTTTACAGCAGTCTGGAAGTGTCAGAATTGAATGTGACATTGATGGAGAAGTGTAGGGACTTTTCTTTAACTAATATTCAAGAGTGAAATCTGAAGTATAAGGGAATAAAACTAAATAAATAAATTCTCACCAAGGTTCTGTTCTTCTACACAAGGATCTCCATTACATAATGTGTCCACATATATCAAGGGCAGTGGCTGATATGCATAATAATGAACCTGAGACCTGAAATGTCCTGATGTTTTCAACTCACCAAAGAGAAGACAGATAAAAATTTCTCAGGGAGAATTTCATATTAAATGCTTTTTATATACTCTATATGCCAGAATAAGTGATTAAGGAATATTCCATTCTTCATATCATACTTGATTATGAATAATTTACAATAAGACATTTTTAATTTAATATATTTGTATACTTTAGACATATTCCATGAAGATTATTTTCTTCTTTCTATTAAATGTGGGAGAGTTCAAATGATATAAAACAGATTCATCAAAAGGATTTTATAATTATATTTAATTTTCGTTTCATCCACCATACTAAAATAACTACTGGATTTGACAACCAGCAAATCTTATTCTTTGATTGCAGTATACTTACATCATCATCAAAACCAAAAAAAATCATGAAGTATCTGCTCTAAATATAACACTACAAAGAATGATGGGAATTTTTCAAAAAAATATATTCTTTATTCTCAGTCAACTAACATTTTATTAAGAGCTTATTATGTACCTGACACTGTGCTAAGCTCTGGGTATAAAAATATAATCAAAAAGACAATCACTGCCATCAAAGAATTTATGTCCTAAAGTAAATTCTAATTATTCTCCAGTGACTTACTTTTAATATATATGAATAAAAGTATTACATAAAGACTATTGTCAAAAAATGTTACATACTGCCGATGACATTGAAGAGGGGACCCTGAAACTGAAAATCCTTGAAGAAGAAAATCTCTTTTAACTCTGCCTCAATAAGGGACCCTACCCCAAGGGACAAACAGTTCAGTTTCACCTAGTTATCTGAGTGGGGTCGGCTCACTTCTGAAACTCAATTCAAATTCTAGCTCAAGCTGAAACCCACCAAGGAGCCAATTTGGGACTCCACCCATGGGCCCCCTCTGCTAAAGCTCTCATAAAAAGAGCCAAACTAATCTCTTGACAGAGATTCCAAATATGCCAACTCCATGCTTGGCATGTCAAGGGACTCTGTCCACTGCAATACTCTTTCCCGTGCCATCCTCTCTTTACCCTCACCTATTTCCCTAACCAGACTTTATTTCTAACCTTACTTCCAATCCCCATAATAAACCCTTTTATCAATCTAGGTTTTCAGGTCTGTAAATTCTTTTACAGATAACCTCTGTACCACCAGAAGGGAGTCCCCAAAACTCCCTACCCTTGCGCCGAATCCCAAGGGGTTGTAGGGGAGCCAAACCTTTCCATTTGGTTCCATGAACCCTGAACCTGCCACTAGACCACCAGAAACCCTAATTTTATTTTGGTTCCTGTTAGGATTACAAGGTGATAACTCAAGTTGTCTAAACAATTCTCTGGCTCAGAATTCACACCTTTGGCTCAGGCCTTTGAAGGGAATTTACACCTTTGGACTTCTGAGGTAGAGTTTACATGTTTAAAGGAGTTTGCACCTTTAGAGGGAGCAAGTTCATTGGTTGAAGTGTTTCTCACTAGCCCATTCACTGCTAGGATAAAAGAGAAGGGCAGTAGGGGGCAAGGAGTCTAGTCTGGCTGGGAGAAGTGAGTTGATACAGCAGTCTGGAAGGATAACTTAGAGACAACAGGACCTTCACAATTTGGCGCCCACAACATGGGGCAAGGACTTTTGCTTATCCTAACAAGGACTTATTCTGAGCCCTTCAGAGGAACTAGACCAGACCTTCACAGGTTCCCTAAATCTAAACCTCATCAACATCATAGCCATTTATGAATCCTAAAGGCAGTAAAAATGATCACTCATATTTATATAGTACTTTCCATACATTATTCAAAAAATAGAGAACAAAGATGACAAAATAATATGAACCTCTCTAACCACTTGATCATATGATCAGAGACCATTAAAAAAATTAAAGTAACAGTAACAATACCAATACTCTTCCACAAAAGAAAAACTGCACTGGGGACAAATGCATATTAATTAACCTTGACTATCAGATAAATTTTACATAAATATATACTTTGAACAACTATTGCTGGTTGCTTTGAAACAGCAGGAAGATAAAACAAAACATCAGGTAAATTGCAAATGCCTGTGAAATCTTTGCAAATTACTTCAATAATTAAAGTTTCTAAGTTGAGAGAATTATTACTGCCCTAGTGTCAAGATAAACAGCTAAGTACCAAAGACAACTCTGCTCTGCAAGAATAATTACTTGAAACAAAACTTTAAAACTTGAAAGCATCACAACTGCACAACAAAAAGCTATAAAAGCATCCGCCCCTATTCACCAGCAAGAATAAATTTGGCGTCATATGTCTCGGATCGAGAACATGACACTACACATGAATGAGCAACAATCAGACATTTTAACCAAAAAAAGGAAATGATCTCAGGTACCAAGATTATGATTCAAAGGAATAGTAAAAATCAATAAATTGTAAAAATGCTCAACTATAATGGTTCTACAAAAGCAGAGAAAGAGAAAGGGGGAGGAAGGGAAGAAAAGAGTGAAGGAAGGGAAAGAAGGAAGGGAAACAGAAAAAAAGATTCTGGAGGGAAGAAAAGTTTGTGAATTGAAAGAAAGGGATATAAAAGAGAGATCCTATAAAGGTTGTAATGGGGATATATACAAAAGATATTTTGTGAGCAATAGACATGTGAGGTGAATGTAAATGAACAGTGAAGGATAATACTGAGGTTGAGGGTTTGTGAAACTAGGAGGGTAATAGTTCTCTTGCCAATAAAATTGATCATCCTTAGTTTTCAGAGACCAGTGATAACTGATAAGGTCAAAAAAGAGATAACCCAAGATAAAAATAATTAACAGGAAAATTCTTGTCTTGAGAGAGGTTAAAGGAGATAATTTGAGATACAAATGATTAAGAGAAATTCCTGTCTTATTTACAAATATCTCCGGAACCTCTTGGATAACATCTCTGTGCAAATGTTGTTTTATGATCCTAGTTATGTATAAAATGAAGTTCTAAAAATGGTTTTCCTTGCACTCAGTTTATACTTGCCTTGTGCCCGCCAACTGGCATCCCCTTGCCAGGCAGTTTGGCCTTTCTGGAGGCCAAATGCCTGTCTATCCCTTTACTATCAATAAAGACCTTGTTTTAAGTACAGCATTAATAGCGAATTCATTCGCTACCTGCCCTGATCTTGGGTTATTTTGGGGAAGGAGAAAGAGGTAATCAGGCCACAAGGAAAAGAGCTGATCTATGTCAGCTTAGAGCCTCAATTTCTCCTCATCAATACCACAGGTATCTTGACTTCCATGTGAACTGGATTCAAGCAACAAAGAGTTGCATAGTCATCAGCTTCACTTTCTTCCAGAGACTCAGACTCTTCCAAAGTCATCACAGTCCAATGACAAAAGTCAAGATAAGGAGTGATGGTCTGGGATACAGTAAGTGACTCCAAGATCTCACCAAACTCTCAGCACCTGCTCTGACTGCCTTCCTAGCCTTTGGAATCAATTATCATCTGCCATTCAGCCAAGAGAAGTCTTCCCATGTTTGGGGCAGACATTCCCTTAGCTCACCCACAAGTCTGAGGATTGCCAAGAATTTGAACAGGGTGTGGCTGCTGCAAACGTCACAATTTCTTGGAGCCACAGCTAAGATTGAATAGACAACAAAGATTGGTAGATTGGTAGACAAGAAAGGTGGAAGGGCAGCCTGGAAAGGGCTCAGCAATTCTTCACACCAAAGGGGTTAGTTCTCCCCAACAACCTCATACATCTCTCTTGAAGATGGGTGATGACATTAAAAGGGAAGTTCTGAAGGGGGGGCATGTTTTGGAGAGAAAATATGAGTACGTTTTGGGACATGTTGAATATCTATTTTTATATATCTATATCTAATATCTATAAGACATCTAGTTATATATGTCAAATAAGCAATTGGTAATTCAAAGACAATAACAAGACAAAATGGAAAGTTTGAGATTTTTTTAAGGTTAGTAGAGACACGGGTAGGTAAGGGAGCAGCCAGATGATAGAACAAAAATGAAAATTAGTAAAAGAAGAGACATAACAGAGGACAAAATCTCATGGAGAAGACGGGATGGAATGAGATTTGGATGGCTAAGGAGGAACTGCCACTTAATGCTGATTAGGATAACATCATTGTCCCAAAAAACTAAGTCATTCAGAAGAAAAATTTGAATTAAGTTCCCTCCTCTATAAAGTAAGGACGATGCTACTCAAAGCACTAACCTCATAGTATATGGAAATACTGTGATCACCTGAGTACTTAACATCTTTCCTTTCTGATCAACTCTATTCTTTTTCTTCCTTTATAATTCTTTCTCAAATTCTAACTCTTTTCCAATTCCAAAAAAGACCTCTTTCCATTGTTTTCTTAGGACTCCTAACTGCCAGCTAGGGAGCAGCATGATGAGTTCCATTGGGCCAGATAATCAGTATCTGACTGCTCTGAGAGTCACAAGTCATAATCATCACCAGAATGCAAATGTGCGGAGTCTAAATCTATACAGAAAAATTGAGAAAATTCAGCAAATTAAGTAACAGCTTTTTTCCTCTATCAATCACAAGGAATAAATATTGTTTAACTCTCCTTTGCATTTTTTCTCTTATAAAGGTGGGAGAACTAAGCAGATAAAAAATGCAGTTGCTTAAATTGCTCCTTGACCTTTCGCTATATTTTTCTGTGCAATTTTTAATTTCTGCTACTCAGAAAGAGAAATACATAAGAAGTTTCTCTGGTTTTTAGTGCACTCTCCTATTTCTATCATTATACTATTTCTTTTATAAACTCCATCTGATTAGCCACCTGGTAAATTCAGCTACAAAGCAACCTGTTTTTCTCATTTCATAGCCAAGGCCAGGAAAATAATGCAAACATATCAAATCACTCATGAAAATAATTAATTATAGGTGATAAACCCCTCCCCAAAGGCATTAAATGCAACATGTAATAACTGTAATGTTTTAATCTTAGAACCCCATTTTGCATTCTGTTCTTATTTCACAAACACTGTGCATCCAAACATTCTCAGAGCACATGAGGCAAGATTACAGCACAAAATTTTCACAAATTAGTACTACATTACTACTCTATCTCACAAAAGGAATGTTTTCTTGAAGAACAAAAGGAAAAAGAGCACCTCTGAAAAAATCTTTAGGACTCCAGGAGAGTAGACAGCATTTCTAGGGTGGAAATCCACTATCATTTCCTTCAGTTCTAGATAGCTGTGTAAACCTGTAGGTTCCACTTATCTGTGTGAATTGTAGAGCAAAGGTAACTTCTTTAAAATGTTCTAGTCAGAGACTGTGAAATCAAAGTCCTCTCACTCTAAGAGTATTGCTTTCACAATTAAAAAAAAAAAAAAAAGACATTCATGCAGAATAGGTAAATGGTCCTTATCCTCTAAAAGCTTAGAATTTACAATAGTAAAAGAAAAATAATAACATTTACAGCCCAATATACAAGAAATGGAAAATAAGAAAAATCTCTTATCATAGAGCTACTAGCCCAAAAAGCAATATTAGGACAAGAGTTTCAATTATAAAATACACTAAAAATTAAAATTATACTAAATAACCACTAAGAAGACTAAAGAATTGGGAAGAAGGTAAATTGAAATTATTGGTCAAGAATACAGGTCCCCATTAAGAATAACTCAGAATGAATTTGACAATGAAGCAGAGATTACCAGATTCCTTTTGGAAGGCATTACCAACACCATCTTTGCTGCCTGAATGACTTTGTGGAAGCCCAGATGATTTACTATGCTCAGTGCATGCTAGACCTGCAAAAACAATTTGGGAATTTTCCATCTGCCTTCATATCTATCAACAATAAGTCTTCCACAACTTCTGTATTAATTATCTTCACTTCCTCATCATTTGCAGTTACCACCTTTTGCTTTCCTTCTACAAGTAACACAGATGTTATTCCTGCCTTCAGTGACTTGAAGGAATACAGTGGAAAGTAGGAAAGTCAGAGTTTGTCATATGATTATGATGCTGCAAACAATAATGAATTATCACTACTTGCAGATGAGCACAGATTCAGACTGACTAATGGATGAAAAGGGAAATCAAAAGGGCAAAGGACCAATTGCTACCTTACAACTACTCAATTAAGTGGAAGGCATTTAGATAAACTACCAGTTATGATAATTATATTAATATATGATTAACTATATAAAGCAGTTTTAAGTGTCTTCCATGTTAATGTCTTAAGACACTCAGAAACTACCAGCCATCAGAAATGGTCTTTTCTGCCAATAATGTTGCATGGTAAATTTTTCTTGCTTCAGATCTGGTGTTAAGAGCTTTTTACTTTTGTTTTCTTAAGAATGTTTTCTTAAAGGATTCTGTTTCTACAAACATTTTTACTAACAAGTAGATTCTACTTTTGAGTAAAATAAATCAAAAGCAGATCTGTTTTCTACTGAATTTTTCACTAAAAGAAAGCCTCCTTAATTTATGTAAAATGAATTTATTATGCTTTTTATTAAAAAATAATATGGGTCTCCTCTATCCTCTTTGTCCAAATATTTTTAGCTCTTCACCTTGATTTTCCCATCTGCAATGTGGACAGCATGCTTGAAAGCTATCCACTGTCAGAACACAAGCAGAAAGGAGACACTATTTATAAATATACACTCACTATTCAAGCTGGATACTTGAAAGCATTCATAATAAAAGAATATTTACTTTGAAAATATATACAACATATTAAATATAAAATAACATTTAGGAATAACAACATACATGTTTGTTATTATTACCATAACAGAGATCAAACCTACTTCATGGATATGTTGTAAAAATTACTGTGGGAGGAAAAATCTATGAAGTCCTTCAAGAAATGACAGATAAAAACAAAATATAATTACTATTATTATTTAGCAGACTATTTTGATGGAAAGGAAAAGTACTCCCAGAATATGAGAGGTATCTTTTTAAGGCAGATATAGCTACAGATAGATATAGATATTAACAAGTATATTGCTAATTCAAAATTATTTTATGACCAGAAGAAAAAGAAATATCTAAATTTAAGAAGAGTCAGTACTGGACTTATGGATCCCAGCATGGTACAGTCACTAAATACAAAAAAGTCATTAAATAACTCCTAGAAATCTAATTTTAAAAACTTTATAAAAGCCAGGCTGAAAAATAAAACTCATTCCAAAGGATTACAAGACTCTCACTAGGCAGAGTAGGCTTAGAGACCACTGGGGAAATAGAAATCCAATAGCAAAACCTTATCAATAGTAATATTTTATTATGTTAACCCAAAGAAGTAAAGGTTTATAAGATGGGGACAAAATAAATATTTTATCAGAAATAGCCATCTTAATTAGTTTCGAGCTGGCAATAAATTCTGACCCATTACAATTCAGCTTGTGCTATTATTAACAAATTATCTTCACTTGTTACAATCATGATTCCTTGATTGGTGTTATAATTGCTAAGGAGGTAAATTCATTCCTGCAAAAGGTATCCTGTATACTCCTATTTATACAAGAATTTATACAAGAATGAGGATTGAGATGTTCTGGGGTTAATGCTATAATTGGAAGTACTTAATTGTTACCATATATAACTTACATAAATTATCAATTTTCAAAAAACCCAATTCAACAAATACAATTCAATCCAATGAACACAAGCCTGAATCTTCATATATCTTTGGATCTGACTAATTTTTTTTTTATTACATAACCCTTTTTTCAACAGTTTAGGAAATGTTTCCATCAAAACACATCACAACTAGTTTTTTTTAAGTGTTGGTTGATTCTCAGAGAAGTTAGTGTCTTACCCAACACATACAAGAATCACAGATGATCTCCCAATTAGTTCAGTATTCCTATCCATTAAACAATGCAAACACTTACAGCAAAATATAACTACAGAAATGAAGAAATATTGATAGCCCAAAAGACCAGATGCAATAATTCACTGCATCTGATGGACTTTGAACAAGAGTTGCTATAATGTTTCGACTTACTATAGCTCCTAGTTTCTGAAAATTGTGTATACAAGACATCTGAAATGAGAATAAATAAGTAACGAGACAAGGAGCAAAGGAGCTCTCAAGACAAACCACTAAAAAGGAATTTTAGTAATTCACCAGTAGTCAAGTAAGCCTTTATGAAGAGATGCCTTTTGAATTGTACCCTGCAGGAATGAAGGAGTTTCACTAGACCTAGAAATTATTTGGGGAATGGAGTCCATTACAAATATGTAAAACAGTATGAACAATGACACTGAAAGAGGACTAAATTAGAAGATAATGGAAGGTAGGGATTAGTACAATCTGACTGAAGAAAAAAGGATGCCATTATCTAACACAGCACTGGATTAGCATAGATCTGATCAAGTTTTCACATTCCAAGTCCAGTGTTCTTTTTTTTTTTTTTTTTTTTTTTGAGGCTGGGGTTAAGTGACTTGCCCAGGGTCATACAGCTAGGAATTGCTAAGTGTCTGAGACCAGATTTGAACTCGGGTCCTCCTGAATTCAGGGCTGGTGCTCTATCCACTGCGCCACCTAGCTGCCCCCTAAGTCCAGTGTTCTTTGCATTTCTCCACCTCTAGAAATAATTTAGATAAAAACATGAAAACGAGAATTAAAACCTGATCAGTACACACAATTTTTTTCCTCAAATCAATAATTCTCCTGAAGTTACACAAGAAAAAAATTAAAATAAAATCAGCATTCTCTTCTACTATCCTAATTATTCACTTTGGGGAAGGTAGACAAGAAATTATTTACTTACTCATAAACATCTGGGACAAAGGAATTGTGTTTTAAATATATTTTAAATGACTTTGAATTTGTAAAGTACCTTTCTTTGAAAAGTCCCAGATCTAAAATAAACAAAGAGGAAAAAAAAATTTTAAATATGTTGATATTTATAATTAAGAACTGGGAACTTGGCAGCTTTAAAACCTAACCCTAACTCAAGATGGAAATTTTATTTTCATGTATTCCATAAACACCTAACCTATTTATTATTCATTATTTGTGAAGCAGCAACAGTATAATCTTGTGTAAAGTAAATCTATTCCTTCTGTTTTTAAATGAGCTTTTGTTTGTACTGGTTCAGATCCTTCCTTGAAAGTCAGTAGGTGCCACACAAGGTGGTCTGCCTGTTATCATTAATTCTCCACTTATCCTCAAGTAGGTCAATTGAAAAGCCTATATGTTAGCATGGCTGGTTGAAACTCATTGTTGGAGCCGTCCACCTTCCCTCTGCTGAGCCACAAATATTCCTGGCTACTGATGGGAATGATGAAAATGAGGCGCTAAAGTACTTTTCTTTTTACAAAGGTCACAGAAGAAAACCCAGAGTTACTTATTTTGTCAAGATGAGGATTTCTTTTTTTTTTTTGCCATCTTTACACAAAGACATGGCAGTTTTCTAGGTTTGCTAAGGTCAAAAGGAAAACTGAGGCCATTTGCTACCTGGCAGAACTGTATTCTACAATTTGCTTATTTAACTTCCTTTAAGTAACCTGAGCCATGGAAAGGAAATGCCCTGGTTATTTCCTGACAGAAGGAGCATTTAGGTAATTGGTAGTACCAACAAGATAGCAAGGAAAGCTTTTAATCTCTATACTCCTTAGGATACTTAATAAACAGAATCATGTCAATTCAGATAATTGCTATGAGTTATTCAGACTTACTTTTTCTGCATTGTCAAGAAACAACAAAGATGTGGACACCATATTTAGAAGATGGGTCAAGTGAAGGTAAAAATAAGTTTAAACATAAAATATTAAATGCATTTACAAATATTTGTAATAAGTTTTTTATTTTAAAATTACATACAAAGATAGTTTTCAACATTCACTCTTGCAAAACTTTGTGTTCCAATTTTTTCTCATTCCCTTCTTCCTACTCCTTCCCCTTGACAGCAAGCAATCCAATATAGGTTAAATATGTGCAATCCTTTCTAAGTATTTTATATATGTAATGCTAGCAGATCTCCCATGCCACAAAGGTAGATAATGTTCTGCTGATCACAGGAATCCCTACTTAGCCTGGTTAGAATGGCACCAATATTTGAAACTTACATGAACACAGGCATTACATGGCCAATCATTTAATTATTTTAGCCCATGATAGTATTTAAACAAAAGAAATGTTTTGACTCTTTGGGCTCTATCTAGCCACATTTATATAATTTTTGCTTGAATCTTGCCCCTAAGCTGAATGTGAATCACAATACATTATTTTCACCCTTTTTGTTATTTGCTTGCTTTTTATTTTCTTCCTCATTTTTTTTCCTTTTTGATCTGATTTTCATCACACATTAAGTGTGGAAATATGTATAGAAGAATTATACATGTTTAACAAATATTGAATTACTTGTCATGGGGAAGAGGTGGGGGAAAGGAAGGGAGAAAAATCTGAAACACAAGATTTTGCAAGGGTGAATGTTGAAAACTCTTTGCATATATTTTGAAAATAAAAATATATTATTTAAAAATAAAGTAAAATAAAATAGTCTTTTTTGATCCCCCCCCCAAAATCTTGTCCCTATTCTTTTTTAATTTTTTGTCTCCCCCTCCTCTTAATTACCATGTACACACCCCCTCCCACTTTGCTCCCTTTCAATAATTATCTAGATTATTCAATATGGGAATAAAAGAGATTAATATAAAATTTTCAACAATCAGCAATCAAGAATCTCAAATCCCCTTTTTCCAGAATGAATTGAACTCATTTTAGCAACATCTATTTTATTTCCTGTTTTGGTTAAAAAAAAATTTAAACATGGCTGTTGGAAGGTCTAATCTTAGTCTTTTATAAATGTCTAATTGCTAGTGACTGTTAACAGATGTAACTATTGATACAGCTAAGAAAGTTCTTCTTTGCCTCCTAAGATTCTAAGATATAACATTAAAGTATGAATGCCCTGAATTAAAAAAAGCTCTATCCTTCATACCCAGGACTAGCCAGTAACAAAGGCAATTTTTTCATTCCCCAATTCAAAACACAGAAACTTTTATAAATATAAATTGCCATTACTATTATTACCATGTTACTACTATTCTCCAATTTTCTTTTTGCATTAACTTTCTTTTTGCATTTGATATTGTGACATATGCCCATGGTATAACATAAATTTCTAATGTTAGGTTAAATTCTCAGGGATTACATTTTATGATGAATGGTTTCAAATATCAAAGATAAAACTTTATCTCATCATTAAGTTACCTCCACATCATTTCAGAAGAATTCCCTTTGTTCAGGGTTCCCACAGACCATTTGTCCATTATGTGTAAATTTTAGCTAGTTTCAAATAGAAAAAAATTATGCTTTGCTGACTTGGTATCTAGATTTTGGGGTATATTTTGCTTTTTCAGTCCTGGAGCTTTGAATGCTTAAACTAATAATACATCATTTTCCTAAAGCATCTTTTATTTTGTCAATTCTGGATATGTGGAGCTATCAAGTATTTCATCTTCTTATGCTACCATTAAGTCTAAAGCATCTTTTTCTTGAGTTCTACTTACATTGCTCTTGAGCACAAAACATCTCCTAGATTAATATTTCATTAGGATCATAAGACAGATGCTGCAAGTACAATTTAATGCAGAATTCTGATAATTTTCAAACAAACTATTTTGTTCAATTTTTTTACCTTTTCAAATTTCTTCCCAAAATCAGAAAGCAATTTGCCAAAACATATTTGATATGAATTTATTTAACAATTTCATACAAATTGAGAAGCTACAGATAGCAGATAGCTATACCAGATAGCAGAAAGAAAAAAGGGATAGGAAAATGTAGTCTAATAGCTTCATTATAATTAAGTAATGAGAACTAACAAACATGAAATATGGTAACTTTAAAGAAATTCCAAGTTCCAAAACTTTCAATTTCTCTAGACTTCAGTCTACTCTCTGTTATTTAGAGCAGCAAGAGATATCAATCACCTTTGCTATTACAATAACCTCAGTCTTTATCTTATAAAATACTTCTTTTCTGTTACTTCTAATCTACCCTTCCTAGAGTTGTTGCTGTTTAGTCATCTTCGTCATGTACAACTTTTCATAACTTTATCAGGGATTTTCTTCAATTCAAAGATATAAAAGTTTGCCATTTCCTCCTCCAGTTCATTTTACAGATGAAGAAATTGAGGCAAACAAGATGGAATGACTTGCCAAGATCATAGCTAATAAGTATGGAAGGTTGGATTTAGTCAGTGCTTTCTAGCTCTAGGCTTAGTGCGCCACTCAGTGCTACATCTAGCTGCTAGAGCAGGGAGTAAATTTTTCTTCCTCTCTCCTCTTGGAATAATTTTTGCTCTTTTCCTATGCACTTAAGTCATATTCAAATTCATCCTGTATTTGTGTCACTATATTATATTCATTTTTAGATTATAAACTACTTAAAAGATATGAACCATATTTTATTGAGAAGTACATTTGTGTAGTAGATCTAATACTACACTTTTATGTAGTAGAAAGCCCTGGGTTTAAGTGTGTGACCCAGGGAAAGTCACTAAACCCAAGCCTCTATTTCCTTAGTATTAAAATGGGAATAAGTGAACCTAACTCAAGGAATTGTTATAAGGACAAAATAAGATAACATTCCTTGAAATAAGTTCAGTTATTCCCATTCCCATAAATCTTAAAGTACCATATTGGTTATGATAATTCATTTTTGGAGGACTTCCGGCCAAGATGGCACCATGGAGGCAGACAGCTGTTTGACCTGAGCATTTTCTCTCAGAACTTACTTCATGACAAGCCTCGGAATTAATGCTTGACCAGAAAAGAAACCCACAAATAATCACCAACAGAAGGCATCCTTGAAATTTGCCAGAGAAGGTCTGTGTTTGCTTGAGGGAGGGTCGAACAGACTGGGCACAGACTGAGGGCAGGCAGCTTACACTGCTCAGACCAGAGGGGGGAGGGGTGCGATCTCTTCCCATTCTGCAAAAACACTTTTACCCCAGTGTGGATACTCCATTTTGGCAGCAAGTCAGGAGCACCAGAGAAGGTTAAAGAATAAAACCCTGGAAAGCTAGTCTCTCGGGACAGGCCACCCCTAACCCCACCCCCACCCCCAGAAGAGCTAATCCAATTCCAATTGATCAATGATGGACAGAATCAGCTACACCCAGAGAAGGAACACTGGGAAATGAGTGTAAAATGTTAGCATTTTTTGTTTTTCTCCCCAGGTGATTATTACCTTCTGAATCCAATTCTTCCTTTACAACAACAACAACAACAACCACCAAATTCGGTTCTGCACATATATATTGTACCTAGGATATATTATAACGTATTTAATATGTATGGGAATGCCTGCCATCTAGGGGAGGGAGTGAAGGGAAGTAGGGGAAAATTCTCAACAGAAGGGAGTACAAGGGATAATGTTGTAAAAAATGTTATAATTATAAAATTAATTTAAAAAAGAAGTATACTTCTTTGAAATATTTTTGAGAGGAGGACTTCAGAGTTGAATTGGTATAAGACATAACTGGGGGAAAAGTCAAGACAGAAGAATATACTGACACAGCCTTGTTCCTGGCCACAGAACACAAATGACCTGTGTTAGCTTAGCAAGCCAAAATGGACACAGGCAGCCTCCTATTTCCTGCAGTACGTAGATATTCTGGAGTAGACAAAGGCCACTGGAATAAAGGAAAAGAAGAAAAAATATATATAGTATATTCATTTCAAAAGTTAAATAAGGACAGTAACTGAACTGGACAGCATTCAATGCTTGCAAACCTACTCTCCTTAAGTCATACTATTCCATTCCCCTTAACTTGGCCCACAGAGATGGTCCAAAATCATTTTTATCTCATAAAAAGATATGACTGGAAACTACATGAATGCATTTTGCTGGACAATAATGGGCAAGAAAGGATAAGACAGAAAAAATCATAACCAACACATTTTTATTTCCACTATAAACCATTATCCAATTCCAACTATTGTAGAGGGCCGGAAAAGGTATGCTTAAATCAAGGACAGCATGGTGCTTATGGTGATGTAATGATTGTACATGCTCAGGTTGCTATAGTGCAGTGAGGTAATCATACAGAGGTATTTAAGGGAGTCTCAGACACAGAAGGCTCTCTCAGCCACAGCTCTCAGCCACAGACACAGAGAAGACTTCAGGCTCCAGACTCCAGATTCCAGATTTCATCTTTGACCAGCCACATGGTAGCTCTCCTGCCTCCTTCAGTTCTCCACCTAAAGACCAAGGACTTGGGCTGATCCCAAGGTCCTCCAGAGAGCTAGCCCGGAAATTGCAAAGAAACACACACATGAAGAACAACTAAAAGTTACTGTCACTGGTTTAAAAAACAACAACAACAACATATTTTGGATGAATAAATTCAGAAAGCAGCAACAAAGCAGACTAAGGCATCTCCTGAATCACTTACCTCCCCTCCCCCCAAAAAAAGTGTAACATATTCCAATCAAAGTGTCTGCACTTAATTATATTTCACATTTCAAACACATATTACTCACCTATGGAAATATATTTCTAGGAAAATAATTTTCAAGTAGCAGTGAGATCCAAGAGCTCTAACCTAAGAATTCTCTTTGTGAAAAAAAAGTAGTGTAGGTATTTATTTACTTTCACAAAACTAAGCTGCAACATTCCATGCATGATGGAGGCCAAAAGTGACTGTATATTTGAGATAAGAGACGAGATGGTTGGAAAATTGCAACTAAAATTGAAATCTATCAGGCTTGGCCAATAAACCCTTTTTAAAAAATCTTCCTTTTTTAAGTCCAAATGAGGAATAACTCTCTCTGCTCTATACAAATATCAGAAATGTTTAGCTTTTTATTTTCCTTTTAACTCCCTCACTTCTTCTTCCCCTATCAAGAACTATACAATCTCTTCTCAAGTACCAAATAACTTCACATCCAACTTTAATTCAATAATTCAATACAACAGACCTTTATTTAACACTATTTAGTTCCTAGACATCATGGTAGATGATGAGGACACAAAGTCAAAAATCAAACAAGTCCCTGACCTTAAGACATTCACATTCTACTGAGAAATTAAAAATCAGGCTATTTACTATGAATTTCTTCATTGTCTAATTCCCTACCCCAAAGACTCTCTATATTTGTACCCATCCTATCTTTCTTATCTCCCACATGTGAAGTTGACATTCCTTGACAAGATCCCCCCTCCACTTGTGCCCTTGACTCCTTCCATTCCTAGGCTTAGAATCTCTCATTTCCTGTCTCTTTTATCTTCAAACTCAGTCTTCTGTAGATTCTTTCCCCTACCTATAAATATATACTGTATACCACCCTGCCTTCCTTCCTACTCTTTTCCCTTAGCTTGCTCAGCCTAGCTTTCTCCTTAATTCAATTCAAAAAACACTTAAGTTGTTACTATGAACAAGAACTGCAAAAAAAAAAATACTGAAATATAAAGACAAACAAAGGGTAAGAAACTTCAAAGAAACCAGGGGAAAAAGATATAAAGGAAGCAAATATCAGATCATAAACTATAGTATAAAACCAGAGTACTGTTGAAATATAAAATGGATAATTTTGATTATTTTAAATTGAATTTTTCTTATATTAATAAAACCTATGCAACCGAGAATACTAGAAATGTAGAAAATTGAGGGGAAACTTTCATAGACAATCTTTCAGATAAGATATGATTGGGTTAGAATACTACTGTGGTATGGAAAATGATGAACTAATTTAGAAAAACATGGAAAGACTTGGACTTATGAAGGAAAATGCTAACTAACTTCAAAGAAAAAAATGGGCAAGTATTAGAAATAAGCATAGTACAGTTTTATACATATCACATGGGTGTATATGTTTAATATGTATAATTCCCAAAAAATATGTTTATAGACATCCATGTAGATATACACATATGTGTGTTTATATAAATATACATTTAACTGTAGCCGCCTTTGGAAGGAGGAAGGGAGATGGGAAAAATAAAGTAAAAAGTACACAGCAAAGAAAAAGAAAGCTACAAAGCTGAGCAGCTTTGAAAACAATGTGTAGTGTTTAATATATAGGCTTTTTTGAAATGGAAAGTTATTGTTTTATACTGAATCTTCTCTTACATTCTGCTGTGCACATGGTAATTTTTTTTTCATTTTGTATCACTTATTTAACATGATTGGGCATTGATTTTGCAAAATTTTGAAACATTTCATCACAAATTTATACTTTTAGAGAATTGTGTATTAACAAGTTTACCTTTGACAGACAATCCATTTTTTCTAAATTCAGCCTTGATAATAAGCCACAGATTTTCTTTCTTTTTTTTTTTTTAATTTTTATTTTATTTTATAATTATAACTTTTTTTTTTTGACAGTACATATGCATGGGTAATTTTTTTTACAACATTATCCCTTGCACTTACTTCTATTCAGATTTTTTCCCTTCCTCCCCCAACCCCCTCCCCCAGATGGCAAGCAGTCTTATACATGTTAAATATATTACAGTATATTCTAGATACAATATATGTGTGTAGAACCGAATTTCTTGTTGCACAGGAAGAATTGGATTCAGAAGGTAAAAATAACAGTTTACACTCATTTCCCAGTGTTCCTTTTCTGGATGCAGCTGGTTCTGTCCATCATTAATCAATTGGAATTGGATTAGCTCTTCTCTATGTTGAAGATATCCACTTCCATCAGAATACATCCTCGTACAGTATCATTGTTGAAGTGTATAATGATCTTCTGGTTCTGCTCATTTCACTCAGCATCAGTTGATGTAAGTCTCTCCAAGCCTCTCTGTATTTCTCCTGTTGGTCATTTCTTATAGAACAATAATATTCCATAACATTCATATACCATAGTTTACCCAACCATTCTCCAATTGATGGACATCCATTCATCTTCCAGCTTCTAGACACTATGAAAAGGGCTGCCACAAACATTTTGGCACATACAGGTCCCTTTCCCTTCTTTAGTATTTCCTTGGGATATAAGCCCAGTAGTAGTATGGCTGGGTCAAAGGGTATGCATATTTTGATAACTTTTTGGGCATAATTCCAGATTGCTCTCCAGAATGGCTGGATTCTTTCACAACTCCACCAACAATGCATCAGTGTCCCAGTTTTCCCACAGCCCCTCCAACATTCATCATTATTTGTTCCTGTCATCTTAGCCAATCTGACAGGTGTGTAGTGGTATCTCAAAGTTGTCTTAATTTGCATTTCTCTGATCAATAGTGATTTGGAACACTCTTTCATATGAGTGGAAATAGTTTTAATTTCATCATCTGAAAATTATCTGTTCATATCCTTTGACCATTTATCAATTGGAGAATGGCTTGATTTCTTATAAATTAAAGTCAATTCTCTGTATATTTTGGAGATGAGTAAGCCACAGATTTTCAATGGAATTTAAATCAAATGAGTTCCCAGGCCATTGAAACATATTAATGTTTGTGACATGTAACATGGTGCAAGGTTATATATTATAGTGTTCCATTACCACTTTTTCTATGCATAGTTAACACACACTGGATTTCATCATTTCTCATAAGTGTTCTATTTTCTGAAATAGAAATGCTGATACTCTTCTATCTGATCACAATCTATTATTTGACCTTTCCTTCTACTTAATCACATCAAGATCCCCAAACTCTACATTCTTTTTTTTCCCCCTGAGGCTGGGGTTAAGTGATTTGCCCAGGGTCACGCAACTAGAAAGTGTTAAAGTTTCTGAGACCACATTTGAACTCAGGTCCTCCTGAATTCAGGGCTGGTGCTCTATCCACTGCGCCACCTAGCTGCCCCCTATCTCTCCATTCTTAAATAATTCTTAAGCCTTTACCTCAATTTTGTCTTGAATTAACTTTTTTTCTAATCTTGATCTTATAAGTGATCATTTCAACTCCTATCGTGCTAGGCTCTTGAATTCTTTGATGCCTTGTCCTACTACCACTCATTTCTTGCCAAATCTCAGAAAGAATTACTTCTTCCATCTGTAAAAATTATTCTGTCCTCTTGTAATACAGATTTTTGCCTGCTTTCTATGTGTGCTCACCTTGTGCACACTGAAATGGACATTCCCTTTTTAGCTCTGAAAGAAATGTAAATCATGTCAGTAATTGACATGACTCTTCTCTAAAATGTTAAGTTTTTTGGGAGCATGTTTCTTGGGGGGCTTCTGGGAGCAGCCTTTGTTTCAGTTCAGTGTAATCATCCCAAATGCAGCCAGCCAGGAGTTGAAGTCCAAATCCTTTACTGTCTCCTTCAAAGTCTCCTTCACTTCACTTCACTATTTGCTCAACACCTGACCCTAGAGTATCTTAAAGTGTACTGGGGTCCTATTAGCCAGGAAGACTTGTGGTTAAATCTTCCTGTTGACACTCACTAACTATGTGACTACTAGTCAGGTGACTCACTTCTCTGAGCCTCATCTGTCACATAAGAAAACTGAATCAAAGAATTTCTAAATTTAGGGGGTTAAACTATAATGCTCCTAGCATTAAATTCATGATTCTATCATCCAAAACTTATGACCAAAGGCAGATATTTGAAAAATGGTGTTGCTGGAATTATGAATATAGCTCTCATAATAAGAAATTCCATATATCACTGATACCACTTTTTAGCCCAATTGAAAATTCTAATTCTTTTTACCTGACCAGAAAATCTAGATTCTCAAAGTGACACATTTTACCTATTATGTATTAGCTTTTCTTTAAAATATAATTTACTTTAATCAACAATACATATGTTTATATAATCTTCCCATCTCAGAGTCACTTGCTCAGTGACCCATTCAGATGAATAGATTGGGTTCTCGCAATTACTACTACTCTCAGGGCTTAGCCAGATTTGCTTCTTGTAGGATACTGTAAGCTGGACGATAGGAATGACTCATATTTATATGCAGTTTTAGATTTTATAAAGGATTTTCCTCACAACAAACTGTTGAAGTAGGAATATCTAAAAGATCTATGGTTTTTGGTCAAGTTGGAGACCTTCTTATCTATGAATGAGTAGATAAGTTTCTTTTTGCTTTTCTTTTTCAATCACATTTGACTTTTCATAACCACAATTCAGGTTTTCTGGGCAAAGACAATGGAGTGTTTTGCCATTTCTTTCTTCAAGTCATTTTATGGAGGAAGAACTGAGGCAAACAGGGTTATATGGTTTGCCCAGGATCACACAGCTAATAAATGTCTGAGGACAGATTTGCATTTATAAAGATAAATCTTATTGAATCCAACCAGTGCTCTATCCACTGTATCACTGAGCTGCCCAGACTTAAATAACTAATATCAGAGACAAGACTGGACTTGACAATTGATTGTGCCCAGCATTTCATTCACTAATTCACCCTACTTTAGACAAGGTGGTATTAAGTATGAGATAAATAATGTAAATATTAATATTCTCGCTTAAAGACAGAGAAACTGGAGCAAAGAGAAGTTAGGTGACTTGCTCATGTGACAAAGTATTAAAGTCAGTGCTAAAGAACTAGAAACCCCAGTTTTTCTTATTACAAATCCTATGTTAAGTATAGTTTTATTGATTTTTTTCATATCACTAAAAGGTATTAAGCAATAATTTTATAATATTGCATTTTTATACTCAGTTACATTTATTACTTCTATTTATTAAGTTATTACAGTTAGAAAAATGTCTGAGAATCTCAAATCACAGAGAAGTAAAAATGATTGTCTTCAGTTAAAAGAGATGTTTGCAGGCATTAAAAATGAAGTTTCACAAAAAGTAAAATATTCTACATGATGATTTAATGAAGTATTTAATCATATAAAGCTAAGAATACAAAATAAAAATTGCATGTCTATGCTAAACATATTTATACTAATTTTTTCATGTAATAGAAGTAAACATCTCTTCTAAGGTTCTCACAAAAATATTCATTATCAGTTCCTCAAAAGACTTGTGAGCACGACAAATGTCTGATTCACTCAAGTGATGTCAATGCAAACTGAAATACAACTATGTGAGAAATGAGTCAAAAATATGAATAAACAAATTCCGTGCAAATTTCATTGCCTAAAACAAGAAAATTCAATGACAAAAACAACCCAAATGTTCAAACTGTTGGGAAGCTGTGGAATGCCAGGTTCTTTTAAAATGAGAAAGTTTTTAGAACCCAACTAAAAAGAAGCACAAAGAAGAAAACAAAGTTATATGCTCTCTGAATGGTGCAAAGTCAGAAGCTGAGCTTCTAAAAACACAAAACCCCCCTAATCCAGAATTTCCAAGAAAATACTACAGAACCCCATTAACTAACTAGTCCCCTGCCCCATAGATTTAATTCCACTGATTGTCCAATCATTTCCTTATATCAACTAGAATATGCTATGAAACTAAAGGTCTCCATGTTAGAGCATAGATGATCACAGATTTGGAAGAGGAAAGGACCTGTCTCAGAGGTCACATAGTCCAATCTTGCCATTTTACAGATGAGTAAACTAGCACAAAAAGGGTAAGTGGCTTTTTCAATGTCACACAGCTAGTAAATGTCAGAAGTTGGATTTGAACCTACATCCACTGAGTCCAGAGTCAGTGTTCTTATTCATATAACACAGCATAATATATGATACAATATAATATATCCTTTTAACATATTTAATGAGAAACTGACTCTCAAAGTAACATCCTTAATACAAAAATACTTTATCTATCAGAAAGAGATTAAATTATGCTCAGCATAATCTCATAGTAAGTGCTTTTTGCCCAATTCTTCAGACAACTGGCAATCCATGAATATGAGGAATTCTTTAGTAAATAATCAAAACACTACCTCTCCTAACAACCTGAGGAAAAAGAAAGTTCACTGTAAAGGGTTCATTACATTTTTTAAAAAGTGTTAAGAGTATTCCTATTTCCTAAAGTGTTATATTTCAATAACTGACAATTTATTATGTTCATTTTGAAATATCTAAAACACTCTCAAGATCCAAACTCCTCACAAATAAAAACTCACTGACCCATAATAGTTTGTAATTACACTTCCACAGTAACCTATGAGTGGACATCTGGACAAGTGCAAAGTGCAAGTGCAAAGAGAAAAGTTTGAGAGTTAAAAGAACTGTTACAAAGTTCTAGTCTTAGCTCAGTCATTAACTAATGGTGTGACCTTAGACAAATCACTTGCATTTCAAATTAGGAGGTGAGATTTCATCAATCAACAAGTATTTGTTAAGCAACTACTATATGTCAGGTACTGTGCTAGGAGCTGGAAATGTAAGTACAATAAATGAAATAATCATTTTACAAAACATCTACATTATAATGGGAAAGAAAACAAGTACATATAAAAATATATAATGAAAAATATCATGTTAATAAATGTCCCTAAGGTTAAATTTTCTCTATAAAATCTACTTATGGGCCATCCCACAGCTGCTGCTCTCCTTTGGGTCAGTCCACCATAGCACTCTACTTCATGGAGTCTTTCCCCTTACCCTTTTCCCATGCTACAAGGGAAAAATCCCACCATGCTTTGTGATGTCTCTCCTTATCCCACTTCTCCTCCTTATAGATAATTAACGCTTTTAGAGTGCTAATGTCCCTTTCATGAATTAGCCTGCCAGTTAAGGACATGCCTCAACCTCATGCAATGTTCCTTTTCAGCTGAATTGTGAATTCCATTGAGGAAATTGCTTTTCATATGTTCTCCCACTCTATTTCATATTTATTATTCCTGGTGTCTATTGTATTCCTTCATTTTATCTGTAATCTTCCCCAAATAAATCTGTCTTTTCCCATTGTGAATTCTTCAGAGGACCAAACCCCAACTTTTGGTGCCCACCATCACCTAATATCTATATCACCCACACATCAAAAGTAGTGAAATAATAATAATGATGATATTTTCAAATTTGCAAAACATTATAACACCGAGATTAGATTATGATTATGAACAAGTAACTTCACCTTCCTAGTTTCAGGTTCCTCATCTTTAAAATTGGATTAACAACAGCATATACTTCACAGTGTATATAATGAAATGATATAATGTATATAAAGTCCTTAAACTTTAAAGCACTATAAAAATGTGAGACTAATTTACTTTTTTTAGTCTCATAACAACCCTAAAAAGATATATGTTTTATTTCTACTTTGGAGAAGAGGAAACTCTGATTAGGAGTTTACATGACATGCCCATTTTTCAGCATTTTTTTTAAAAAGAGTTTTAGACTCTCATCATTTTTTTTTTAACACTTAAGATGAAAAATTCAGTCTTACAAATTCCAGAGCATCCTATACCCATATATAATGGCCTGAGTTTTCCAAAATCTTCTTGGACTTGCTATCTATGATATCACAGATATATATATATTCCCACAAGACTTTGCAAAGTAAAAAATTTTTGTAAAAATACTGTCTTTAGTTAAGATCATATTTCTGGTTTTGCACTATATGAGAACATGAAGTTCCTGTTAAGAACCTATACTAAAAAAAGATGGACTTTAAATCAGATATACATTACAACTCTTATTTCTGAAGCTTAAGGAAAGGAAAAGGTCATACACACTAAGAGTTTCTATATGAGAAAGAGAAAGAGAACATATCCCTATTCCCCATACCTGACCTAAACCTAAAACTCCTCTGGACCCCATCTGAACTTATGCATTTCTCACCTCATTAAACTTGGAGAAAGGAGTGCATGTGTTAATTTGGGAACCTAATGGAGTGGAGAGGTCTCTAAATTTCCTGACTGAGGCAAAGTTCCTCTCAGCTCAGGCTACTTAAACCTCCAAGTCAACATTTTACCATGGGGTTGCTGAAGGAATTTGTATTTCACAGACTTGTACAGACTACTTTTCAAGAAACAATCTATACTGCCATCTATAGACAAAGTAGATTACAAATTCAAATTTTCTTTTCTGTCTTTTTTTTTTTTTTTTGACAGTTTAACCAATAAAGAGGACTTGCAAATGAGGGATAGCTTCCAAGTTTTTAAGGAGCAAATTAGATAATATGTAAAGTGCTTTGCAAATCTTAAAGTGTTGCATAAGTGTATAAGTGTTGGTTTTAGGTATTGTTATTAATGTAATATTATTATCAGTGTTAAATAGTAAATTCAAAACTTGAATATGGTAGGAATCAAAATAAAAACCTTAAGAACTCTAAAAACCAAAACCAGAATTAAGAGCCACAATAGGTCACTAGTAGTAGACAAATCTAAAGAACTTACAAGACTATGTACTCAACCCTGTAGTGGCCCACCAGGCAGATCACCAACCAGGCAATTTCTACTTTTTGAATCCCCTGGCCAGAGGTCCTTCTACAAATGTTGATTTATTCTAGGTAATATGAAAATCTGGAGGTTTCAAAATCTAGACCTCCGCTCAACAGCATCAAGATCTTTCTCAATATGTAGACCTAAATAGAATTTATTTCACTTATCTATTTGAATCAGCCAGATTACTCCTACAATATACAAAACAATTCTCCAGAGACCATACCCAGAAGGAACTAAGATTCTAAACTTTGCAAATCCTGCCCTGAAGGCACATCATCCTCCCTAAAGAGAGTCCACAGTATTAAGCTACCTCCAAACCCAATGGTACTTCAAACCTAGCCCATCTTCTCTACTGCCCTACTACCAGCAAAATACCATTCCCTGGCCAGTACTCCCCTATTTTTGTCTTTCATTATTGGATATCTGAGGGATTGAAAATCCTATCCAAAAATGACTACTCAGAGATCACTCATAGAAAAGCAAAATTATTTATTAGAATCTCGAGAAGCGGACCCCATCCTGGTCTGTGAGCCAGATTCACAGCAGGAGAGAGCCACTCCCTTGAAGAAGCTCACGACTTTTATACATTTCAGACAAAGAACCTTCAAAATCCCACCCTCCATAGATTGTGATTGGTCATATTTGGTCAGTGGAATGCAGCTGGCAAAGTGATTTATAGCTTCTTTGGCCTCGTATAGGTTAATCCCTATTTGGGCAAAGGAATGCAGCCTAGGCCTTCATGTGACTGGGGCTTATAGGCCTGATTTTACCTTAACTAGCAGTCTCTGATCAATATGTGATTAATCTGTAAGTTCTTCACCATACCTTAGTCCACACAGATACATTAGACACAATTAGAATATATGGTCCTTCAAGCTGGGAATGCCTTATTCTTGTATTTATATTCCCTAGTCTAGGACATAATAGGTATATAATAAATGCCTTTTCATTCTCTTATTCAATTCTCTTCTTTATGGATATAGTAATAGCAACATACAACACTCAAGTAGGCAATTACCAAAATTTATGTTTGGTTTTTATTGTTGTTGTTGTTAAATTATTGTTAGTCTTGTCTAACTCTATGTCTCATTTGGTGTCTTCTTGGAAAAGATACTAGTGTGATTTGCCATTTCCTTCTTCAGCTCACTTTAAAGATGAGGAAACTGAGGCAGAGTTAAATGACTTACAGCCATTTATACAACTTACAGTAAAGTGTCGGAGGTCAAATTTGAGCTCAGATCTTCCAGATTCCAGGACTCTATCCTATTATGCTGCATTGATTTCAATGCTTAATAATTTCTCCTTTAAAAAAAAAATTTATACAAAACACTTGCCACAAAAATAAAGTCAGATTTAAATAATTGGAAAGACATTCAGTGCTCTTGGATAGACCGAGCGAATATAATAAAGATGACAATACTCCCCAAACTAATCTATTTATTTAGTGCTATACCAATCAGACTCCCAAGAAACTATTTTAATGACCTAGAAAAAATAACAACAAAATTCATATGGAAGAATAAAAGGTCGAGAATTGCAAGGGAATTAATGAAAAAAAAGTCAGAGGAAGGTGGTCTAAGTGTACCTGATCTAAAGCTATATTATATAGCAGCAGTCACCAAAACCATTTGGTACTGGCTAAGAAATAGAATGGTAGATCAGTGGAACAGATTAGATACAAAGGACAAAAAAGGGTACATCTATAGCAATCTATTCTTTGACAAACCCAAAGATACCAACATTAGGGACAAAAATTCATTATTCAGAAGAAACTGTTGGGAAAACTGGAAATTAGTATGGCAGAAATTAGATATGGACCCACACTTAACACCATATACCAAGATAAGATCAAAATGGGTCCATGATTTAGGCATAAAAAGGGAGATAATAAATAGATCAGAGGAACAGAGAATAGTCTACCTCTCAGACCTGTGGAGGAGGAAGGAATTTATGACCAGAGGAGAATTAGAGATCATTATTGATCACAAAATAGAAGATTTTGATTACATCAAACTAAAAAGTTTCTGTACAAACAATACTAATGCAAACAAGATTAGAAGGGAAGTAACAAATTGGGAAAATATTTTTAAAAGTAAAGGTTCTGACAAAGGTCTCATTTCCAAAATATATAGAGAACTGACCCTGATTTATAGGAAACCAAACCATTCTCCAATTGATAAATGGTCAAGGGATATGAACAGACAATTCTCAGATGATGAAATTGAAACTATTTCCACTCATATGAAAGAGTGTTCCAAATCACTACTGATCAGAGAAATGCAAATTAAGACAACTCTGAGATACCACTACACACCTGTCAGATTGGCTAAGATGACAGGAACAAATAATGATGAATGTTGGAGGGGATGTGGGAAAACTGGTTATGAAGGTTATGGAATATTATTGCTCTGTAAGAAATGACCAGCAGGAGGAATACAGAGAGGCTTGCAGAGACTTAAATCAACTGTTGCTGAGTGAAATGAGCAGAACGAGGAGATCACTATACACTTCAACAACAATACTGTATGAGGATGTATTCTGATGGAAGTGGAAATCTTCAACATAAAGAAGATCCAACTCACTTCCCGTTGATCAATGATGGACAGAAACAACTACACCCAGAGAAGGAACACTGGGAAGTGAATGTAAATTGTTAGCACTACTGTCTCTCTACCCAGGTTACTTATACCTTCGGAAGCTAATAATTAATGTGCAACAAGAAAATGGTATTTACATACATATATTGTATCTAGGTTATATTGTAACACATGTAAAATGTATGGGATTACCTGCCATTGGGGGGAGGGAGTGGAGGGAGGGAGGGGATAATTTGGAAAAAAGAATTAAATAAATAAATGAATGAATGAATGAATGAATGAACGAATAAATAAATAAATAAATAAATTTAACTTTCACTTTTGAAAGATAAAAAGTAATACTTTAGATATAACTAATATCTATTTGTAATATAAAGGTTTCTGATGAAGCAGAGTCTAACATTTCCATATTCTATGCACTAGATCATGCTTGTAATTTAGAGCTTAAGTAAAAAGGTAAAAGAACATAACTAGAACACAGACAAATTATTTTGTGTTTTTCTTCAATTTAAAAGTAAACTATTTGTCTCCTTGCCACAATGCAGACATACATTAAATTTTCTGAACAAAATACCAAAGAATTTGGCATAAGGATTTGATTTAAGCAAAGAGAAGAACAAATAGCCAAAGGGTGGGTGGGCATACTGCTCAATAATATCATGGCACAGTTGTGCAAATTAACAGGTTATCTCTAAGTCCTAGAGACAGGAGAGGGTGAGGCAGAAAAGTTCTGAGAATAAGAAAATTTTATTTTAGAAGATGATATATCATTACCATAGACATAAGCATTGGATCAGGACTTGAAAAAGAAATATAACTTTCCTAATTACCACAAGAGTTCCTCAGGTCCACCTAGAAAAGACACTAAGATATAAGAAAAGCACAGTAAATATCTGAAAGGATATTCAAGTAAAAAAGACGCAGGATGACAGCAGGAAAAAATAAACTATTTTTTAATAAGACATAGTGCTAGAAAAGGAACCAAAGAAAGAAAATTGAAATTGTTAAGGAATCATTTGTCCTTGCTTTTTAGAGGCCTATTTCAGGCAAGTGCTTTAACCTAGCAGTAACTCAACCAGCCATTCAGCAGATATTACCCTTCCTTTGTTACTTCAAGGCTTAATTTCTATTGTGAGTGAAAAGAAGAGAAGGAAAGGGAAACTGAATTAGCAAAAGGGCTGTCCTTGAGAATAAAAGCACAGGAAAGATAAGGCCCCAAATTCTGAGCTGCTATACCTGTCACATTTTTTTATTTAAATGAATAGGAAAAAAAAATTTGTTTCAATATTTCCTCTGGTTTTGGTTGAGAAATTTCATTTGAAAATACTAGTGAGCACCTGCAAAGCACAAAAAACCACAAAAAAAAAAGTTTGCCAAGGTTTAAAAAAATTCTTAATGAGCCATGACATGTGCCTACTACAAAAATGAACAAGTATAGGCACAAGGATAAGAAATGGCCATCTTGCAATTTAAATGAGCTGAAAAGGGGCTGGAAAAGGCTAGGAGTTTGATGTCCAGAAAGGATGATCTCTAAGGTCAATCACTCCACTGTTGCCACATTCCATACTTCTTACATAATATGGCCACCAATGATATATGCTGAAGATGCAAACAAATACGCTTAGAATAAAGAGAAAGAATTTAAAGGATGCCGATGCACTCTAGCCTTTAACTTAAATTTTTAGTTAATTTATTTAATTTATTTAAATTTAAATTTAAATTTTTAATCTTTAAAATGGAATAAATACTACATCAAAGAAATATGGAGGAAGGATAATTCAAGAAAGTGAAGAGTCAGAAAATTTGTTAGGGAAAGAACGTGACACAGAAGGAAAAAAAAAGACTAGTCCCCTCACAACAGAAGTTAACTTAAAAGTTCTCCTCTTCATGGAAGGGAAGATTGGGAATGCAGAACTGGAACTTCTAAAGAATCACAGAATTGGGGCAGCTAGGTGGCGCAGTGGATAGTGCACCAGCCTTGAATTCAAATGTGGTCTCAGACACTTAGCACTTCCTAGCTGTGTGACACTGGGCAAGTCACTTAACCCCAGCCTGGGGGAGGGGGGGAGGGGAGAGAAAAAGAATCACAGAATCTCAGAGATGAAGGGCCTTGTTAGCATAAAAATAACAATAATAAAACAAGGACTACAAGAATCTCTCAGTATTCCTAGCTTCTTAGCATGACAGTCTTTTGTAGCTCCCTTTGAGAACTCCCCCTGAAAATTTCTAGATGGTAACAATCTATAAAAGAACAAAAATTTTCTCTACAACTGAAAAGGGACCATTCAACTTTTGTCTGAAAATAGTGGTAAGGGGGAAACCTTGGCTTTTAATAGTAGTTCATTCTACTTTTGGAGAGATCTAATCATTATGAAGCTTTTCCATAGACCAAAACAAAATTTGCCCCTTTGAAATTTTGACCGGGCCCTTTCAAGCAAAGTGGTATTTCAGATATCCTCCATATGATAGTCCTTCAAATACTTCAGGTAGCTACTGTGTTCCCCCTAAGTCTGCTCTTTTCTGGGTTAATCAAAACCAGTTCTTTCCTTATACAGCATGATCTTAAGTATGGTCCGTTACCAACACTATCCAATTTATCAGTACTCTGCCTAAAAGATGACTCAGCCACGATATTCCAGATACATGGAGACTGCCATATGTAGATATGTTATTGCCAATCATGAGGTGTACTAAGCAACAAAGAGACATGATTAAAATAAAAGTCTACTAAAACTCATTAAATCTACACCAAGAACACCCTGCTGACTCATGTAGAAACAAATGATATAGTAAGAAGAAAGTTGGAATGAATCTTTAATGACTTTAGATAACCAAATATTGTCCTTGGGAAATTAAGAAAACATGGGGGATTATTTCAATCTTTCTTCAAATCGAAGATCTTTAGAAGGAAAAAAAAAAAAAAAAAAAGGAAAAAAAAGCTTCTTAAGAAGTTAACATTTGGTTTAAAAAAATGATATTTGTCCCCTATTTCCTATTTGTCTGTTCCTATTTCACAGGGCCATTCCAATGACAGACTTTTAGCAAGAGTTAGAAAGCACAGTTCATTAAGACAAAGAATATATTCCTCAGGAAATTAATATTTTCTTAACTTTTCAAGGTAATTTTTGTTTGAAGCTCTCAAACTCTGTGATATTATTATTTTATGGTAAATACAATTTCCAAAACCATCCTGCCTGAAGGAAGCCATAAGAAATGGAAGCAAATGGTCTAGCCAACAAGCCAATTGTATCATTTCATTCAGTAACGCTGAGCTCACAAACAATACCAGAATACCTACTTATAAAGAGCTGATTTAAGAAAAAGAAAAGAAACTCAACCATAAAATGCCAAATGAGTTTGAGCACAAAACAAAAATTACATTTTAACTGTCATACTGGGGGGGGGGGGGGAAGGAGAAAGGAAATGTCACAAGAAAATATCTCTGAATTAAAAAGAAGGAAGGAAAAAAGAATCATTTTCCCTCCAATAGAGGGTCAGGTCACAGAGAAACAAATCAGAAAAAAATTATCATGAGAATACAAAACTACAACACACTTGAAAAGATGAAGTATCTTGTAAAATATGATCCATTGCTCTATATTTAATGGAGAAAAAAAGGTTCTACCACTTGCTAGTATACAGCTTTTGAAAAAAAGTCCTTTTCTCTTAAGGCCCAAGCCTGTGCTCCAGTCCAAGCTCTGACAATTACCAATTATGTGGCCATAAGCAACTGTTCCAGTTGCTGATTCACTCTAATTTATCCTGCATATCCATCAAATCATGACAATTTGATCTATAACATGAATCTGACCATATCACACCATGACTCCTAAAAACAATCTTCACAACCTTTCTAATGACCCAAAATTCAAAGTCTGACATTTAGTCTCATATAATCTAATGTACACCTATATTTCCAGTCTTCTTTCAAATCAATTACCTTCACACAGTCTTTTTTCTCTTTTTTATTATTATTTTTAATTTTATTTATATTTTTGACAGTATATATGCATGAGTAATTTTTTATAACATTATCCCTTGTATTCATTTTTCCAAATTATCCCCTTCCTCCCTCTACTCCCTCCCCTTGATGACAGACAATCCCATACATTTTACATATGTTACAATATAATCTAGATACAATATATGTTTGTAAATACCATTTTCTTGTTGCACATTAGTATTAGATTCCAAAGGTATAAGTAACCTGGGTAGATAGACAGTAGTGCTAACAATTTACATTCACTTCCCAGTGTTCCTTCTCTGGGTGTAGTTAGTTCTGTCCATCATTGATCAACTGTAAGTGAGTTGGATCTTCTTTATGTTGAAGATATCCACTTCCATCAGAATACATCTTCATACAACATTGAAGTGTACAGCGATCTTCTGGTTCTGTTCATTTCACTCAGCATCAATTGATGTAAGTCTCTCCAAGCCTCCTGCTGGTCATTTCTTACAGAGCAATAATATTCCATAACCTTCATATACCATAATTTACCCAACCATTCTCCAATTGATGGACATCCATTCATCTTCCAGTTTCTGGCCACTACAAAAAGAGCTGCCACAAACATTTTGGCACATACAGGTCCCTTTCCGCTCTTTAGTATTTCTTTGGGATATAATCCCAATAACAGCAATGCTGGGTCAAAGGGTATGCACCGTTTGACAACTTTTTGGGCATAGTTCCAAATTGCTCTCCAGAATGGCTGGATTCTTTCACAGCTCCACCAACAATGCATCAGTGTCCCAGTTTTCCCACATCATCATTATTTGTTCCTGTCATCTTAGCCAATCTGACAGGTGTGTAGTGGTATCTCAGAGTTGTCTTAATTTGCATTTCTCTGATCAGTAGTGATTTGGAACACTTTCATATGAGTGGATAAAATGGTTTGATACACAGTCTTTTTTCAATCAAACTGTCATATGTCATATAGGCTTTTCCTGTTATTCCTGATTTTGTAAAAAGTAGTCACATACAGCATATCTGGGAACCATTTCATCTCTACTTCTAACTTCCATGCATATATATATATATATATATATATATATATATATACTACCTAAGGCTTTCCTCAAGGGCTTGGTTATGAGTACTCTAAAAGTTACAGAAAAGGTGCCGACCTGAATAGGTAGAGGGAGTTTTCTTACCCAGTAGTTCTCTATACAAATGATATCACCAGGGCAATTTCAATACCTATTATCTACTTCACAGAGTTGTCAGGAAAGTGGTTTTCAAATAATACAATGAAGAAGAAATATGAGTTTTTATTCTGTTGTTAACAATTACAGAAAAGCACAGTTCACATTCCACCTGTGAAAAATACCAGTGATGTATCTCTGGCAAGTGACTCCACAAACCCCTCAAAATCCTTAGGACAATAAAAGTTGCATAAACAGTTGCTAAATTGTTGGCAAAACTATGAACTAGTTCAACTATACTGGAAAATAACTAGGAATTTTTCCAAAGAAGCTATTAAGTTGTGCATTGACCTATAAATACCAGGAGGGACAGGGTGGAAAGAGAGAAAAAAAGGGGAGAAAATACAGAGCTGATAATCATAACTATGAAGATAAATGGGATAAACACTCCAATAAAACAAATGAATAGTAGAGTGGATTAAAAAATAAAATCCGACTAGTTCCTGTAATGTTCTGATTGTCTCTCATTTGTAATCCTTCTCTGGGAGGAGGTTTCTTTTCTGTATAATCTTTTCCTCTATGAGCAGGTTTCTTGGGAGACTTCTGGAGCCTCCAGCCAGCCTCTTCTTCCTGAATCCTGGCTCTGAATCTCCTCCAGCTCTTATTCTTCCCCAGTCCAGACTGCTCTCCAAGCTCAATGTTGCCTCTTTTTATCCTCCCAGAGAATGGGCGTGGGATCATACAAGGGCTTCTGGGAAGAACCACTTCAACCAATGAGCTTGCTCCTCCTAGAATTCCTAAGGTGTAAACTCCCTTTAAAGGCCCAAACCAAAGGTCTGAGCCAGAGAACTGTCAAGTCAACCTGAGTTCTCACCTTGTAATTGTCCAGACAACCTGAATTCTCACCTTGTCACTGTCCAGACAACCTGAGTTCTCACCTAGTAATCCTAACAAGTTCCACTTGTACAGTGATGAAGAGAACCATCTACACCCAGAGAGAGAACCATTGGAACAGAGGGTAGAACACAACATAGTATTCTCACTCTCTCTGTTGCTATTTCCTTGCATTTTTTTTCTGTTTTTCTTTTTCTTCCTTCTTGATCTGATTTTTGTTATGCAACCAGGTAACTGCATAAGTATGTATATACATATTGGATCTAACATGTATTTCAACATATTTAACCTGTATTGGATTACCTGCCAGCTACGGGAGAGGGTGGGGGGAAGGAAAGGAAAATTTGGAACAAAAAATTATGGAAGGATCAATGTTGGAAAAATTATCCATGCATATGCTTTGTAAATAAAAAGCTTTAATAAAAAATATTGCAAACTTCTGTATGGATTATGAATTGTTGGGTTCTGCATACACATTCATTTCTCTTGTAATAAATCTAGTGTTCACATTAAAAAATAATAAAAATAAAATAAAATCCGACAATCCTTTCTATAAACAATATATTTGAAACAGACAGATACATCCAGCATAAAGGTAAAAGGCTGGAGCAGAATTTATTATGCTTCAACTGAAGCAAAAAAAAAAAAAAAAAAAAAAAAAAAAAAAAAAAAAAAAGCAGGGGGAACAATTCTGATGTCAGATAAAGCAAAAACAAAAACAGAGATAATTAAAAGAATTCCAGTTACAAGATAGACATCAAACTTCCCCTATCAGAAAGAGAGAAATCTAGTTACAAAATAAACAAGAAAGAAACTAGGGAGGTTAATAGAATTTTAGAAAACCTAGATAAGGCAGACTTCTGAAGAAAACCGAATAGGGACACAAATGAATACACTTTTTTCTCATAAGTACATGACACCTACACAAAAATTGACCGTGTATTAGAGCATAAAAATCTCACAATCAAATGCAGGAAGGCAGAAATAGTAAATGCTTCCTTTTCAGAACATGATGCAATAAAAATTATATTCACTAAAGGGAAAGGGAAAGATAGATTAAAAACCAGTTGGAAATTAAATAATCTAATTCTAAAGAATGAATGAAAGAATGAATGAACAATAAATCACAGAAACAATCCAAAATCCAAGAGTATAATAATAAGACGACATACCAAAACCTATGGGATGTAGCCAAAGTAGTTCTTAGGGAAAATTTTATATTTCTAAATAGTTACATGAATAAAATAGAGAAAGAAAAAAATCAATGAATTGGCCATGCAACTAAAAAAGCTAGAAAAATAACAAATTAAACTCCCCCCCCCCAACTAAATTCTAAATTAGAAATGCTGAAACTCAAAGGAGAGATTAATAAAATTAAAACAAAGAAAACTATTGACCTAATTAATAAGCCCTAAGAGCTGGTTTTATGAAAAAACCAACAAAATAGATAAACATTGAGTTAATTTAATTAGAAAAAGGAGAGGAAAAAAAACTAATCACTAGCAACAAAAATGAAAGAAATTAAAGCAATAATTAGGAGCTATTTTGTCCAACTGCATGCCGGCAAGACTGACAATCTAGTGAAAATGGATCCATATTTACAATCCTAGAAGAAGAAATTGAATAAGCCATCAGTGAAGTCCCTAAGAAAAAATCTCCAAGGCCATCATGGATTTACAAATAAATTCTACCAAACATTTAAAGAACAATTAAAATATGTAAACTATTTTGAAAAAAAGGCAAAGAAGTCCTACCAAACTCCATCTATGATACAAACACGGCACTGACACCTAAGTCAGGAAGAGCCAAAATAGATAAAGAAAATTATAGACCATTATCCCTAATGAATATTAATGCAAAAGTTTTAAATAAAATATTAGCAAAGAGATTACAGCAATTTATCGGCAGGATAATACACTATGACTAAGTGGGATTTATACCAGGAATACAGAGCTGGTTCAGTATCAGAAAAACTATTGCCAGAATCAATCATATCAATAACAAAACCAACAGAAATCATGTGATAATCTCAACAGAAACAGAAAAACCTTCTGACAAAATATATCATCCATTCCAATTAAAAAAAAAAAAAAAAAAAAAACAAATACTAGAGAACATAGGAATAAAGGGAACTTTCCTTAAAAAAAAATAAGCAGTATCTATCTAAAACTAACAGCAAGCATTATATGGATGCATTCCCAATAAGAACAAGGATGAATTAAAGATGTCCATTATCACCACTATTATTTAATATTGTACTGGAAATGTCAACTTTAGTATTAAGAAAAGGAAAAGAAAAATCAGAATAGCCAATAAGAAGATAAAACTATCACTCTTTGCAAATGATATGATGATATACTTAGATATACTAGAAAATCATCCAAAAACCTACTAGAAACAATTCACAGTTTTAGCAAAGTTGCAGGACATAAAATAAACCCACACAAATCATCAGCATTTCTATATATGACTGACAAAGCCAAGCAACAAGAGATAGAGAAATTCCATTTAAAATAACTATTAAATATTTGGATGTCTACCTGCCAAGACAAAACCAGAAAAACAATTACAAAACACTTCTCCCACAAAGTCAGATCTAAATAATTAGAAAAACTTGAATAGGCTCATGAGTAGGCCAAGCTAAAATAATAAAAATGACAATTCTACCAAAATGGTCTACTTGTTCAGTGCTACATCAAAGTGCCAAGAAATTATTTTATAGAGCTAGGAAAAATAATAAAATTCATCTGGAAGAGCAAAAGGTCAAGAATATCAAGGGAATCAATAAAAAAAAAAAAATTATAAAGGATGGTGGTCTAGTAGTACCAGACCTAAAACTATATTATTGAGCAATAGTCAAAAAGCATTTGATACTAGCTAAGATATAGAGCGATGGACTTGTGGAATAGGTTACGCATAAAAGACACAATAATTAATGACTATAGTAATATAGTATTTGATAATCCCATAAATTCCAGCTTTTCTAATAAGAACTCACAAACTCACAAAAAGTTCTGGGAAAAATGAAAAATATATGTCAGAAATTCGACATTCACCTGTATCTCAGATCCCATACCAAAATAAGGTCAAAATGGGTACATGATTTGGGCAAAAAGGATTATACCATAGGCAGATTAGGACAAGAGATGATTTACCTATCAAATCTTTGGAGAAGAGAAGAATTTATGACCAAAGACGAACTAGAGAACATTATAAAATGCAAAATAGACAACTTTGATTACATTAAATTAAAAAATTTCTCCACAAATTTTGAGATACGACCTAACACCTCTCAGACTGGCTAAGATGACAGGAAAAGATAATTATTTTAAAAAAAGAAAAGATAGGGGCAGCTAGGTGGCGCAGTGGATAGAGCACCAACCCTGAATTCAGGAGCACCTGAGTTCAAATCTGCTCTCAGACACTTAAGACTTCCTAGCTGTGTGACCCTGGGCAAGTCACTTAACCCCAGCCTCAAAAAAAAAAAAAAAAAGAAAAAGAAAAAGAAAAAGAAAAAAAAAAAAAGAAACGATAATGATAAATGTGGGAGCAAATATGTAAAAACTGTAACACTAATGCATTGCAATTGTGGAATTGTGAACTGATACACCATTCTGGAAAAAATTGGAACTATGCCCAAGAAGCATACCCTTTGACCCACCAATGCCATTACTGGGTCTGTTTCCTAAGGGAATCACAAAAGAGGAAAAGGATCCACAAGTACAAAAATATTTGTAGCAACTTTTTTGTAATAGCAAAGAATTGAAAAATGAATAGATGCTCATCAGTTGCAGAACGGCTGAATAAGGTGTGCTATATGAAGATAATGGAATATTACCGTTTCTATATAAAAAATGATGAAAACAACTTGATGTTAGAAAGGCCTGGAAAGATTTACATGAACTGATGCTGATCAAACAAGCAGAAGCAAGAATGCATTGTACACAGTAACAGCAAGACTGTGAGATGATCAACTATGAAAGACTTGGTTCTTCTCGGCAATTCAGTGATCCAAAACAATCCCAATAAACTTTGGAAAGAAAATGTCATCTGCATCCAGAAAGCAAATTATAGATATTGAATGTAAATCAACATATGCTATCTTCACTTTTTCTTCTTGCTGGTTTTTTTTTTCCCCCTCCCATGGTTTTTCCCTTTTTTTCTGATTTTTCTCTCCCAAGATGATTCATAAAGAAATGCATATTTTAAAAAGTTAAACCATATGTATAACCAGAAAAAAAAATAATTAAAAATATTTTAAAGGGAAAAAAAATTTCACCCACAATTCCAAATGACTAATGAAACATAATATCCACCTCCAGATAGAGAATTGATTGAGTCAGTACAAATTGAAGCATATTGTCTTGTTTTTTCTTTCTTTTTTTTTTTCTTTCTTGTTTTTGGGATTTTTTGGGGGGAGGAGAGAATAAACACAGGAATGTACTTTGCATAATTGTGACTATTTCTAATGGATTTTGTTCTTCTTGACTTCTCAAAAGGTAAGGTAAAGGGAGATAAATAATAAAGGGAGACAAATTAGTACCAAAAATAAAATAAAACTGAATTAAAAAAAGAAAAGAAACAATTACTGATTTGCCTTGGTAAAGAGAGGTTTCCTATGGGGAACTCCCCCCATAGAGATTAACTTGCACTTTTGACTCAAAAAAGCAGCACATATTTGTACACTATTTAACAAGTTTACAAAGTAAATATAGATTATGTGTGTGTATGTGTGTGTGTAAATGTAAATTGTGCATATAGTTTCACTCGATCTTATTAGTGATTTTTTTCTAACATGCAGTTTGTTGTCTGTTCATTTATAAAAATAAATCAATCTTATATCAAGCTATACAGTGTACCAGGGCATTGCCTCCATGTCTGGCACCACATTAATTTACCTGACCCTCAGCCTATTGGGTGGTAGGCCACCCTGGCCCTCCACCTCCTCCCCCACTCCCTACACACACACACACACACACACACACACACACACACACACTCTTACATTTTTCCCATGAGATCTGGGAATGCAGTCATTCATATAATATCAAACATTCTAGTTTTTAACTTTATTTCTTCACCACTATATGGTTATATAATAATAATTAAAAAGAAAAAAAATGAACATGCTTTTCCTAACAATAATTCATGGGAGATATTATTATTATTATGACTTTTTTTTTTTTTCTGAGGCTGGGGTTAAGTGACTTCCCCAGGGTCACACAGCTAGGAAGTGTTAAGTGTCTGAGACCAGATTTAAACTCGGATCCTCCTGAATTCAAGGTTGGTGCTCTATCCACTGCGCCACCTAGCTATCCCTATTATTATTTTTATCATCATCATCATCATCATCATCATCATCATCATCATCACTAATCATCATGATTTTCTACCAGCAGCTCCACTTGGTTCTCACTCCACAGAACACCATACTTCGGTACAGGATATCTCGGTTCATGCTTTTTCAGTTTCTTTTTCTGTGTTGTTTTCCTCCTTTAGATCATAAGTCTCTTGAATCAGTCTCTTGAAAGTAAGACCTATCCTGGAGAGACTTACATGAACTGATGCTGAGTGAAATGCGTACGGCCAGGAGATCGTTGTATACTTCAACAATACTACTATATGATGATCAATTCTGATGGATGTGGCCAATTTCAACAATGAGATGAACCAAATCAGTTCCAACAGAGCAGTAATGAACTGAACCAGCTACACCTAGGAAAGATCTCTGGGAAATGAGTGTGAACCACTACATAGAATTCCCAATCCCTCTAATTTTGTCCGCCTGCATTTTGGATTTCCTTCACAGGCTAATTGTACACTATTTCAAAATCCAATTCTTTTTGTACAGCAAAAAGCTGGTTGGACATGTATACATATATTGTATTTAATTTATATGTTAACATATTTAACATATTTTGGTCAACCTGCCATCTGGGGGGGGGGGGGCGGGGAAGGAGGGGAAAAATTAGAACAAAAGGTTTGGCAATTGTCAATGTTGTAAAATTACCCATGCATATATCTGGTAAATAAAAACTATTAAAAAAAAGAAAAAAAGAAAGTAAGGCCTATCTATTTTTCTTGTTTGTATCTACAGCACTTAATGCCTCGAACATAGTAGGCATTTAATGTTTTTTTGTTGTTGTTTTTTGTTTTTTTTATTGAATTTTGGTAGAGGTATAACTTCCCACATATGCTGTTTCATAATTTTTTTTTTAAAATGCACTGTTGGAATTTCTGATCCAAACATTCTGGTGAGCAATTTGGAACTCTGACTAAAAGGCAATAAAACTGCATCATTTGATACAGCAATACTACTAATAGGTCTATATCCCAAAAGGATAAAAAAAATGGAGAAAAGTGTCTACTGGTATAAAAAATATTTATAGCAGCTTTTTTTGTGATGAGAAAAAACTGGAAATTGAGGGGCTGCCCATTAATTGGAAAATGGTTGAAGAATTTGTGATATATGATTGAAATTGAATACTACTGTGCTTTAATAAATAAAGAACAGGATAATTGAAAAAAAAAATGAAAAGGGAAGGGAAATCAAGAAAATGGTGAGAATTCAGAAAGTTGCTTGAGATGTCCCCAGTTCCCCTCAGAAAGAATATGATACCATGTCTTTGAACAGATTCTGGAACAACAGATTCTAAAAAGAGATGGAGTGAAACAATTTCCCCACTCAAGACAGATTGAGAGGACTTAAATAAAAGTCAGTTTTACTTGGGTGAAAGGGAAATACAACCCATGTCAGACAATGCCCAGGCAAGTCAACAAGAGGTCCTTAGCCATATTACAGATTAGCAACTAACAGTCCTCTGTCCTAACTCAATAGAAGATAGAACAGCAGACCAGTAGTGGAGCCTCAGTCACAATGCAAAAGGCAAACTGCCAAGCCTAGTAAACCAGGAAGAGAAGGAAAGAAGGAGGAAGAAAGGGAGGGAGGGAGGAATGAAAAGAGGGAGGAAAAAAGAAACAAAAAAGAATCTAGACCATAGAAAGCTACTATGGTGCCTGGAAGATCAAAATACAAATTCAGCAGGTTAGAAAAGGAAGAACAAAAATTGATTGAAGAAAACACCACTTTCAAAAATGAGTACCCAATTGGAAAAGGAGACACAAATGCCAACTGAAGAAAATCATGCATCAAAAACTAGAATTAGATAAATGGAAGCTATGAGACATCAAGAATCAGTCAAAAAAACTAAAAAGAATGGAAAAAAAAAAAAAGAAAGAAAGAAAAAGCTGAAAAAACATGACCTGATGGAAAGGAAAATGATTATAATGAGAACGTTGTACATATTAACAGCAATGTTGTACAATGATCAGCTTAAATAACTATTCTCAGCAATATAATGATACAAAACCATTCCAAAGTAGTCGTGATGATAACTATCAATCTCCAGAGAAAGAATTTATGGAGTCTTAACCAACATTGAATCATATTATTTTTTACCTTTTGGGGAGCATGGGGGTATGGGGGTTTAGGTCTGTGGTTTTTTTCCCAAAAAACAAGACTAATATGCAAATTTTTTTATTAATTTTATAATTAAAACATTTTTTGACAGTACATATGCATAGGTAATTTTTTACAACATTATCCCTTGTACTCCCTTCTGTTCTGAATTTTTCCCGTCCTTCCTTCCACCCCCTGCCCTAGATGGCAGGCATTCCCAAATATATTAAATATGTTATAGTATATCCTAGGTACAATATATATGTGCAGAACCTAATTTTGTTGTTGTTGTTGCAAAGGAAGAATTGGATTCAGAAGGTAAAAATCACCTGGGGAGAAAAACAAAAAATGCTAACAGTTTACACTCATTTCCCAGTGTTCCTTTTCTGGGTATAGCTGATTCTGTCCATCATTGATCAATTGGAATTAGATTAGCTCTTCTCTATGTTGAAGATATCCACTTCCATCAGAATACATCCTCATACAGTATCATTGCTGAAATGTATAATGATCTCCTAGTTCTGCTCGTTTCACTCAGCATCAGTTGATGTAAGTCTCTCCAAGCCTCTCTGTATTCATCCTGTTGGTCATTTCTTACAGAACAATAATATTCCATAGCCTTCATATACCATAATTTACCCAACCATTCTCCAATTGATGGGCATCTGTTTATTTTCCAGTTTCTAGCCACTACAAAAAGAGATGCCACAAACATTTTGGCACATACAGGTCCCTTTCCCTTCTTTAGTATTTCCTTGGGATATAAGCCCAGTAGTAGCACTGCTGGTTCAAAGGATATGCACAGTTTGATAACTTTTTGGGCATAATTCCAGACTGCTCTTCAGAATGGTTGGATTCTTTCACAACTCCACCAACAATGCATCAGTGTCCCAGTTTTCTCACATCTCCTCCAACATTCATCATTATTTGTTCCTGTCATCTTAGCCAATCTGACAGGTGTGTAGTGGTATCTCAGAGTTGTCTTAATTTGCATTTCTCTGATCAGTAGTGATTTGGAACACTCTTTCATATGAGTGGAAACAGTTTCAATTTCCTCCTCTGATAATTGTCTGTTCATATCCTTTGACCATTTATCAATTGGAGAATGGCTTGATTTCTTATAGAGTCAATTCTCTGTATATTTTGGAGATGAGGCCTTTATCAGAACCTTTAACTGTAAAAATGTTTTCCCAATTTGTTACTTCCCTTCTAATCTTGTTTGCATTAGTTTTGTTTGTGCAAAAGCTTTTTAATTTGATGTAATCAAAATTTTCTATTTTGTGATCAATAATGATCTCTAGTTCTCCTTTGGTCACAAATTCCTTCCTCCTCCACAAGTCTGAGAGGTAAACTATCCTGTGTTCCTCTAATTTATTTATGATCTCGTTCTTTATGCCTAAATCATGGACCCATTTTGATCTTATCTTAGTATGTGGTGTTAAATGTGGGTCCATGCCTAGTTTCTGCCATACTAATTTCCAGTTTTCCTAGCAGTTTTTGTCAAATAATGAATTCTTATCCCAGAAGTTGGGATCTTCGGGTTTGTCAAACACTAGATTGCTATTTTTATTCACTATCTTGCCCTGTGAACCTAACCTATTCCACTGATCAACTAGTCTATTTCTTAGCCAATACCAAATGGTTTTGGTGACTGCTGCTTTATAATATAGTTCTAGATCAGGTATAGCTAGACCACCTTCATTTGATTTTTTTTTCATTACTTCCCTTGAAATTCTTGACCTTTTGTTCTTCCATATGAATTTTGTTATTTTTTCTAGGTCATTAAAATAGTTTCTTGGCAATCTGATTGGTATAGCACTAAATAAATAGATTAGTTTAGGGAGTATTGTCATCTTGATTATATTCCCTTGGCCCATCCAAGAGCACTTAATGTCTTTCCAATTATGTAAATCTGACTTTATTTTTGTAGCAAGTGTTTTGTAATTTTGCTCATATAATTCCTGACTTTCCTTTGGTAGATATATTCCCATATATTTTATACTATTGACTATTATTTCGAATGGAATTTCTCTTTGTATCTCTTGCTGTTGGATTGTGTTGGTAATGTATAAAAATGCTGAGGATTTATGTGGATTTATTTTGTATCCTGCAACTTTGCTAAAGTTCTGAATTGTTTCTAATAGCTTTTTAGCAGAGTCTTTGGGGTTCTCTAAGTATACCATCATGTAATCTGCAAAGAGTGATAGTTTGGTTTCCTCATTACCTATTCTAATTCCTTGAATCTCTTTCTCAGCTCTTATTGCCGAGGCTAGCGTTTCTAGTACAATATTGAATAGTAATGGTGATAGTAGGCAACCTTGTTTCACTCCTGATCTTACTGGGAAAGGTTCCAGTTTATCACCATTACATATGATGTTTACTGATGGTTTTAAATATATGCTCCTTATTATTTTAAGGAATAGTCCATTTATTCCTATACTCTCAAGTGTTTTTAGTAGGAATGGATGTTGGATTTTATCAAATGCTTTTTCTGCATCTATTGAGATGATCATATGGTTTTTGTTAATTTGATTATTGATATAGTCTATTATGCTAATAGTTTTCCTAATATTGAACCAGCCTGCATTCCTGGTATAAACCCCACATGGTCATAATGTATTATCCTGGGGATGATTTTCTGTAGTCTTTTTGTTAATATTTTATTTAAGATTTTAGCATCAATATTCATTAGAGATATGCAAATATTTTGCATGATTGCACATGTATAATGTTTATCAAATTGTTTACGACTTCAGGGAGGCAAGAAGGAAAACACAGAAGAGGAGAATTTAGAAATCAAAAATTTTTTTGTTTTTACATGGAATTAGGGAAGCTAAAATATATATATATGTATATATATATTATTAAAAAAAAAAAAAAAGGAAATAACATGAGCAGTTACTAGTTTCCAAGATGGTAAGATTCCTGCTGGGTCTTATGCAGATCAGGAATAGGCATGGTATTTTTTTAGAAGAGAATGTTTAAGAATTCAGCAATTATATCCAAAAAATCAACAAAAGAATTCCTGGAAATAAGCTTTCTTCTCAAAGTAACTCTCAATTAAAGGGAGCTTGGCTTGGTGAAGAAAGATTTGTGCTAAGCTGTGGGATCTCCATCTGCTACCAAATGACCATATAATCTTCAGAAAATAATATACTCTTTTCTTTATTTTAATTTCCCCATTTTTTAAAAGCAGCTCAGCATATAAGAGGAAATGGTATGAGATTTAAAACTGAGCTCCTTTGACTTCCCTAGAATAAAAAAGGTGCTAGAGAAATTAGAAGCTAAGAGTTAATCTGGCTGACATTGGTCACTTTCTTAGAATAAGAATTTCTTTTTACTAAAGGTTCTGAAATGTTTTACTATGCATTTTCTAGATGCCTATTTTATAGGAAATACTCTGCTAAATAATATAGAAGAAATAAGGACAAAAATCATCCCTTCAGGGAGCATCTATATCATGTCTACAAATAAATTACAAGAGGGAATGGTGTTGCTATATAAGGTGCAAAAAATTTCAGGCCAGAAAACTTTGTTTCAAATTCTAACTTTAACATTTATCATTTACTACGCTTGACAGCAAAGTCTCATAGTGGATGGAGTGGTGGACTTAAGAGTTAAGATCTTGATTTGTTGTCCTCCTGTGGACATTTATTACCTAGGTGATTCTGGGGAAGTCACTTAATATCTTTTTCTAGGACTCTTATCTCATCTGCAAAACTAGATCACAAAATCATGAGAGAGCTAGTGTCTTACCAAAGAGGTTATCTAGTCCAACTCCTTCATTTTATGAATGAAGAAAGTAAGACCCAGAAATGTTGGTGACTGGTCCAAGGTCACAAAAATTAAGTGTCAGGACTTGAATTTAGGTCCCAGGAGTATAGGATCATAGACTGAAAGCTAGAAGAGGGCACCAGGGATCATATATAGTCCTACCTCATTTTACAAGGAATTCAGGCACAGAGGGATTAAGTCACTGACAAAAGTCACACAGCTAACAAATGGTTTTATACTTAGAACTCTCTCTTTAAAACTAATCTTTGGTGCAGGTACTACACTGCCACCCTTCTACTTTGTTTTGATTCTAAGAGAAAATTTGGTAGGTATCATAAGAGAGACACAAAATGCTTCAGCATTTCAAAGTTGAAAAAGACTATTTTCAGGCATGGGAAGTAGGGAAAACTCCAAAGAGGAAGCAATAATTATACTAGCTTTGAAGGCAAAGCTCATGGGACAGAAGAACTGAACTGTTTCAAACAGGAGGAAAGAGATTGGATAATAACAAATAGTTCAATTTGGTTTAGAAAGAGAATGTCTAAAGAGATGTTCTGAGAGAAAAGGTTACAAAAGTAAACTAGTTTCTGTATTATTATATGTTAGTTTTATAATAGTAAAACATCTTAAAGATTAGTTTTTTGTTGTTTTTTTTTTAAATCAAGAGCTGTTCTCATTCAGGGTTCTATATATATCTTTCCAAAAGAGCAAAGAATCACCATGTTATTTTCAATTTACCCATGAGAAATCTATTCTCTAGATAGGTTAAATAATTCAGAAAGCCAATGTGCCATTACTGGCAATAAAGAATCTATAAACGTTCAGCCTACCCCCAACCCAGTGTTCTGGCTACTAAATGACACCATCTCTTCACACTAAGCTACCTCCAGCAAGAATAAGAAAGACATGCAAGACCAATTAACTCTAACCAGGGCAGTGAAGAGAAATCATTCTTTGTGACCAGTCAAGTCCAACAGGGAAAAACATCTCATGCTCATGGGCTGCAACTGCAGTAATTAAGAAGAAAATTTAGATTCTCAAATAAAATCTGGCTCAAGGTAAAAAGGAATTAGTTCATTACTAATCAAAAACTATAGCTATTAAAACATTTTTTATTATTAAAATACTTCATAATCCTCTCTCTTCCAGTCTTCTTATGTTTACTTTTTTTTGACACATTTTAAGATTCAGTAATACTGCCTTACCTATCCTCATACAGCATTCCCTCTCTATTTCTGAACAATCTTCCTACCATACCTAGAATATTCTCTCCCTTTACCTCTGATTTCTGGATTCCTTAAAACCAAAACTCAAATCCCACCTTCTGCAGGAATCCTTCCTGCTTCCCCAGTTTCCCTAGGAAAATACTTTCAATTTACAATGGGTACATAACTTGCATCTACATTTTTTTGGCATGTTGTCTCCCCCACTATAATGCAAAGTCCTTGGTGAATCCCCATTGTTTAGCCCAGTGCCTAAGACAGAATAAATAATAGATGCTTTATATATCTATACTTCAATACCCACTGTTTTGGGTAGTCTCTTCAAAGGTAGAGGATGCTTTCAACAAATGTATAAACTTTTCACAGAGATTTTGTAGAGAAGAGAAAGTGGCCACTTTAGTTAGGAATTGTTGACTTCTTCTCTGTGACTTTTTTCAACTCTTAATAAAGACTTTCCAGGTTTTCATTATCCCTTCAGACGATTTAAGAAGTGACACTTCAATGTCCTCAAAACTGTGATACCTCCAACAGTCTCCAAGGAGATTCTTCTGAGTCTCTAGTCTTGTTCACATATTCTTCTCAACTATGTTTATTGTGTCAATTATACTTTAAAATGTGATATGCATCCTGGATTCTTGCAGTGCAGATTTCAAAGAGTTCAGTGGGAGAATAGGAAAGTTGCTTAATATCAACTAAAATTTTATGGACAGTAAGCCCAAGAACTAAATTTCAAACACATAATTCTAATGAGTAAAATTCTGAAATGCCTGAGACCACAGAGAACAGAACAACCAACTTGAGTTTTTCAAAGTGACATACAAAAGATGAAAGCAAATGCAGATATCAAAAATTGATTACAAAAGCATGCCTTGGTACCGTATGAATAGTGTCAGTGACAGTAATGCTCAGAAGAGGCTTAGATGAAATAGAACACTTCAGGACCAAAAAAAAAAAAAAAAAAAAAAAAAAGAAAGAAAGAAAAAAGAAAAAAACACTCCCATATTGTTGAAAAAAGTTGAATTAAAACAAAACAAAACAAAACAAAAACAAAAACAAAAACAGCCAGAACAGCTACTAGGAAAACTTAATAAAGGACAAAAAACGCTTTCTTAGTTATACTGGTTAAAAAAAGCAAAAAAGAGTTAAGAGTGAAAAGAGTTAAAAGCAAAGTAGGGATAAGATTAGTGTTCAGATAAATGGGATGGTGATAAGAACAGAGAGAAATCCAGATTATTTCATTTTATCTTGCTTCTGTTTTCTCTACCAAAGCAATTGATGCTTGGAATGGAAATGGGAAAATAAGATATACAGCTATTTGGGAATTGATAACTAATCTGTATATAAGGAGAAAGTATAAGAGAGAACCTAACTTTTCTTGAAATCACCTGTCCCTTACGAACTACATCCTTGAATACTGCAAGAAATGGAAGATTTCCTGATGGAAAGAGATGGAAGAATCACCATCAATAAGGGAAGAGATAACGAAGCATCAGAGAAGGGCAAGTGTTGTACCCATTTCCAAAAGAGGGAGGGTGGCGTAAGAAAAGCATCTGAAATCTGTAGCCAATAAGTTTGAATTCAATTCCTGACAAAATTTCAAAATGTGTTAAAAGAGTAGCAATGAATGTCTAGAAAAAGAGTTGCAAAGAAGAGATCATACCAGACAGGCTTAAGCTTATTTCTTTTTATTAAACTGGTAATTCAGGAAAAAGCTATACATAAAGTTTGCCTAGGTTTCAGTAAAGGATGTGATAAAGTGCTATAAAGATCTATATCTCTAGATGATAAAACAATTAAATGGATTCAAAACTGGTAGAACAGCATAAAACAGTCATTAATTGTTCAATGTCAAATTGGCAGAAAAAATCCAGCTGCATATCCTAGGGGAACTATTCTTTTTAGCCTTCTACTGTTTCTGACTTTTATTAGAAACTTGGGAAAATAGATGGATGCTTATCAAATTTGTAGATGACAGAATCTGAAAGGGATAGCTAGAGAACGCAATGGATGATAAAAATAGGATTCAAAAATATCTTGACAGGGAAAATGCTGAGCTAATCTAATAAGAAAAAAATTAAATAGGGATTTAATTAATTAAATTAATAGGGATTAACTGGGTTAAAAAATAATTTCACAAGTAGATGAGGGAGGCATGATTATACAGAAGTTTCTATGAACTATGTGTAAGGGTTTTAGTGGACTAGTTTAGTTTGAGTTGAAAGTGACATGACAGCCCCCCCCCAAAAAAAAAAAAAAAACCCTAATTCAATCTTAGGCTTTAATAAGAGAGGATTAACGTTCAGGACTAGGAAAGTGATATTTCCCTTGCTCTCCATTTTAAGTAGAACACAAATATCCTGAATATAAAATGTACTCAGTTCTACACTTCACTATAATTGTGAACTATAGTTCAAAAAGAATATTGATAAAATGGAGAAAGGAGGTAGTTAAAAGATCAAGACCAAGCCATTTGAGGCCAAATTGACCGACATGGAAATACTTAGCCTGAAAAATAAAAGACATAAACATGATATTATTTTCAAGTACTAACAGGCAGTCAAGTGAAAGACAGATTAGATTTGTTCTATTTGGTCCCAAAGACAGAAACAGGAGAAATGCTAAAATTTCAAAGAAGCAAATTTGGACTCAATGTTAGAAAAAGTTTCTTAAAAATAAAAATCATCTCAAAATGGAATGGATTACCTGGGCAAATAGTCAGTTTTTAAGCAAGTGCTGAATGACTATTTGTCAATTATATTATAGTGGACAGGTATAGGTCTAACTAGAGAGACCCATCTTTTTAATCTGTCATTATTACTTGAAAATATTTAAACTTTCTTCTTTTTCCCATTTAATGCCCTTGATATTCTTGACCTTTTCTTTTTCCAGATGAATCTTAATTTTTTGGCAGTTTGATTGGTATGGCATTGAACAAATAACTAATTTGGGTAAAACTGCCATTTTAATTATATTAGCTCCTTTTCAACAATGAGATGATTCAGACCAGCTCTAATGATCTTGCAAAGAAGAGAACTAGCCACACCCATAGAGATTGTGGGAACTGACTGTGATTCACAACATAGCATTTTCACTCTCTTTGTTGTTGTTTGCTTGAATTTTATTTTCTTTCTTATATTTTTTCCAATTTGTTTGATTTCTCTTATACAGCAAAATAATTGAATAAAAACGTATGCATATATTGGATTTAATACATATTTCTACCATGTTTAACATATATTGGATAACTTACAATCTAGGGGAAGAGGTTGGGGGAAAGGGGGTTGGAACCCGAGGTTTTGTAAGGGTTAATTTTGAAGAATTATCCAAGCATATGTTTTGAAAAATAAAAAGCTTTAATAAAAAAAATTTTTTTAATTATATTAGCTCAGCCTACCCATGAACAACTGATACTTTTCCAATTGATTAGATCTGACTTTATTTGTGTAAAAAATGTTTTGTAATTGTATTCTTATAGTTCCATGGTTTGTCTTGCCAGGCAGACACCTATATAGTTTATTTTGTCTACAGTTATTTGAAATGGAATTTGAATTAAATTGAAATAAATTTAATTTAATAAAAATTCTCTTTCTATCTCTTGCTGCTAGGCTTCATTAGTAACATATAGAAATGCTGATGATTAGTGTAGATTTATTTTATATCCCGCAATTTTGCTAAAACTTAATTGTTTCAAGTACTTTTTTTGGCTGATTCTTTACGATTTTCTTGAGTATCATCCACAAAGAATGACAGTTTCATCTCATTTCCTAGCCTAATTCTTTTAATTTCTTTTTTTTATTACTAAAGCCAATACTTCTAGCACAATATTGTATAATAATGATAATAATAGGCATCCTTGTTTCACCCTGATCTTACTGAGAATGTGTCTAGCTTCTCCATAATTACAAATAACACTTGTTGAAAATTCCCTTTATAAGAATACAAAAGTTATTCCCCAATTGATAAAAGATCAAAGGATATGAACAATTTTCAGATGAAGAAATTACAGCCATCTATAGTCATTAAAAAATGCCCCGAATCATTATTGATTAGAGAAATGCAAATTAAAACAACAAATCTATCAGTTTGGCTAAAACGACAAGAATGGATAATGACAAATGTTAGAGGGAATGTGGGAAAATTGGGACGCATTAGTGAAAGATGATGAAGTGAAGTATGAAATGATCCAAACATTCTGGAAAGCAATTTGGAACTATGTCCAAAGGGCTATAAAATTGGGCATAGCTTTTGATTCAGCAGTGTTACTGAGTTTGTATGGCAAAGAGATCACAACACAGGGAAAAGGACCGACATGCACAAAAATGTTTGTAACAATTTTTTTGCAGTGGCAAAAAATTGGAAAATGAATGACAGTCCATCAATTGTACAATGGCTGAATAAGTTATGGTTTATGAAAGTATTAATATATGATAATATAATATGATAATAATATGAAAGTAATAAATGGAATGTTATTGTTCCATAAAAATGATGAACTAGCTGTTTTTAGAAAGGCCTAGACAGATGTACATGAACTTTTACTGAATGAAACAAGGCGAACCAGGAAATCATTGTACACAGTAACAGCAGGACTGTGGGATGATCAACTATGACAGATTTGGTTCTCTCAGCAGATCAGTGATCCAAAGCAATCCCAATAAACTTTGGATAGAAAACACAATCTGTATCCAGGGACAGAAATATGAAGACTGAATATAAACAAACACATACTGTGTTCATTTTTTTCTTCTGATTTTTTTTCCTCATGATTTTACTGGTTTTTTCCTGTTCTGATTCTCCCTGTTCTAATTCTCCCTGTTCTGATTTTCTTCTGCCAACAGGATTCATATGGAAATTAAAAAAAAAAAAAAAAAAAAAATGTTGCTGTACACATAACTAGGGAAAATTAAGATGTAAAAAAAAGTTTTTAAAACTTTTTCACTTAATGAGCAGAACCAGAAGATCACTGTACACTTCAACAACAATACTGTATGAGGATGTATTCTGATGGAAGTGGAAATCTTCAACATAAAGAAGAGCCAACTCACTTCCAGTTGATCAATGATGGACAGAGGTAGCTACACCAGAGAAGAAACACTGGGAAATGAATGTAAATTGTTAGCACTAATATCTGTCTGCCCAGGTTACATGTACCTTCGGAATCTAATGCTTATTGTGCAACAAGAAAATGGTATTTACACACATGTATTGTATCTAGGTTATATTGTAACACAAGTAAAATGTATGGGATTGCCTGTCATCGGGGGGAGGGAGTAGAGGGAGGGGAGGGATAATTTGGAAAAATGAATACAAGGGATAATATTATAAAAAAATATACAATAAAAAATTATTTAAAAAAAATAAAACTCTGATTGGAATACTAAAATAAAAAAAAAAAAAAGTTAACCCCAGAGCAGTTAAAAAAAACAAAAAAAAAACAAAAAAAACTTTTTCACTTATTAGATCAGTTTACATGCTGAATACTCTGCTCACCCACTGGGTTTTTTTGTTTTGTTTTTTTGAAAGCTTCCAAAGCTTGCCTTTTATCAAATAGTCTATTAATATTTTCTGTGAGTGAAATTTTTTAGCTTTGCAAAATATACAAAATATTTTTATTTTGCAAAATATATAACATCATATTTAAATTTTTCTTTTGAATTCTTGAAACCTCAGGATAATTTTGTACTTTTCTAATTAATCCTGCTTAGAAAGATATAGTGATCCCTCCTTCTTGACTAAAAAAGCAGAGCTTTGAACATAGTGTTTAATAAATGATTTTTCATTCATATGATTGTTCATCTACTAAGGTCTCTTCCAACTCTTAAATTTTTTGATTTGATAATAATGCCTCACGCAGCATCATCATGGACTATTAGTGGCTGATCTATATTAACTGATCAGCAAATATTTTGTTGTAATAATTTGAATAGATCTTTTAGCTTTTTTGTTTTATTTATTGTCTTTCTTCCAAGCTCATCCTTAAATGCTCCCAAGATGTTCTGATTTAATTGGATAACATAAGAAATTTTATATAAATTCATTTTTTCCTACTTTACTGCTACTTAAAAGTTTTGTGAAGTGATACTGCTTGTAATCTTCAATCATCCTTCTCTGTAATATTTTAAAAATGAGTTTATAATTTAAATAAGTGCTGCTTTTACTATAATATCTTTCCATGTGGCAAATGGATCGAGTGTTTTTGGCTGAAGACTTTTTCAATGTTCTACTGGCCTCCTCGCTGGGGTAATGAATTTGCAAACATTAAACTTCCTTTGAAAACAATGATAGTCTGTTGGTACCTGATCTTTTCTCCATTTATCACTTTTCTGTGCCAATAGTTATTTAAGCAGATCAAACTGTTTTATTTGCATGCCATTTTCCCTTTTTTACTATTAACATGATATTATTTTGATCATTGTTCTAACAATTAATCATCAAACGGTATACAAACAGTTGATTAGGAAATCATTTCCCCCCATTGTTTCAAACCTATTGATATATAGCCAATATCCCCACTATAGGTTTTAGATTATTCAATGAGATTAGATATGATATTCCTACTTTTCAAGAAATTGGGGGGGGGGGGAAAAAGGTATGGTGCAATTATAAATAACTTCAAAGTACAAAAAAAAAAAAAACAACAAGTTGAGATATACTGAACTGTGCTCTTTCTGTACTTATTCTCCAAAAATCTTAAAATTTTACAGTCGATTTCATTTTAATTGTGATTCCTTAATTCTAAAATTTTTTGGAAAACTGTGTAAAAGTAAACTCTAACACTTCTGACAAAGTCCAGTCTAATTAACAGAGAAGGCTATTAAAAGCTAAGAATAGTAGAGGAGAGAACAAGGATCTACATGACACATTAAAGCTAGATATTTAACCAAGGTAGCATCACATACATCACAACTTTAAGAACCAATGACAACTTAATATTAATATGATGTCATTGTGGGACATTACACTCAACGAAATAAATTACAAATAGTGATGATACTTGGAAACAAATTTATGAATTGTAAAATGAAATAAAAAACAACCCATCAATAAATCAAATAATATCTAACAAAGAAGAACTAATCACTTACAAGTGCTTACAAGCACTTAATGACTGTGATAGATGCTGAGGAGGACTCAAATAAATATAAAACAAGATTCTTGCTTTAAATCCAAGAGAAGAGATCAGAGTGAATTTATTAAGCCCCTACCAAGTGTATTACAATAATACTAGATGTTGAGAGGAAAAAGAAAAAAAGAAACAGTCCCTACCCTTAAGAAACTTATATTTTAGGTATTTTGAGGAAGAAAAAAATGCTAAATCATACAACACAGTGGAAAGAGAGGCAGGAAAAGCAAGTCATCCTTTAGAAAGATGCCCAACTGAGATTATAATGAAGGCATGATTCTGAAAGGCAGATAATACTTTCTAGGGGTAATGTTTGGCTAGCTTTCTGCAAGTCATTTGGACGAGCCTTGGTCTCAGCAGGATAGACACCCCGAGAATGGTCAAGAATAGAATCAAGAGTATTCTGACTAGTCTTGATCTTAATGGAGAAAGCAGGAGAGCCACCATGATAGAATGTCTGTGGCTGACTTTGTCCTGAGTTTAAATACCCTATTACAATTATATCAATTATAGAACTATTAAATCATCATTCTAAGAGCTAAGTATATGTAAAGTAGATAACCATTTGTCTCATCAATTCAACTGAATTAACACCTTGTTTCAAGTATACTTCTCCAGAGTTAAGCCCTCTATATATAGGCATCCAAGAGAAAAACTAACAAAGGCACAGATTCAAGGAATCAAATGCTGATGTTGGGGATCAATTTGGCTGGAATTGAGTATGTGAGAGGGAATAATAAGAACTAAACCATGCAATCTTTTTCCAAGACTCAGCTGAAGCATCTCCTTTTATTATAAAGCATTCCCTCCTTCCCCCAATTATGTCCCTTCAAAAAGTATCTTATACCTAAGTTGTATATGCCTCTATCCCCACCCTCTAATAAAACCAAAAACTTTCTTGAGGGAAAGGTCTGTTTCACTTTTATCTCTATAGCTCAATAGTTCCAAATTCTGTCACAATGTAGGCACTTAATAAAGTACATTAGAGGAGGCTTTAGATACTAAAGTATTAAGCTTATATTTACCCCCAAAAGCAAGAAAAGCAGTGAAGATTTCTTGAGAGAATGAAAAATAGAGTTAGGTAGATGCATTAAGATTATTTTGGCAGTGATAGGAAAGTAGAGAAATGTGAGCAGGGAAATCAACTGCAGAATGCCAAATCAAAAATGATAAAAGCAAGACCCAGAGTATTAGCTATGTAAGTGAAGAAAATGGGGAAAGGAGAAAAGAGAAGGAAAAAAATTAAGGGATGTCATGATTGACAGAAGTAACAACAAGCCTTTGCACATGATTAGACATTGTTGCAAAGGGAGGTGAGAAAGAAGGAAAAATCAAGGATGACTCTGATTTTAAAGCAGAGAGAAGGAAAAAGAAATGGGAGAGTTGAGACAAAGAGAAGATTTTGGTTTTTTGGGTTTTTCTGCAAGGCAATTGAGGTGAAGTGACTTGCCCAGGATCACCCAGTTAGTAAAGTGTTAAGTGTCTGAGGTAGGATTTGAACTCAGGTACTCCTGACTCCAAGACCAGTACTCTAACCACTGTACTATCTAGCTCCCCTGAAGATTACTTTTAGAGAGGAAAATAATAAGATGTGTTTTGGATATTTTGAGTTTGAGATGCCAATGGAATATCTAAATAGAGAATTACAAGAGCATCAAAAGAGTTAGAGCTAAGACATAAGACATCCTTTAAAACACCTCTTCCAATTTTTAAAAACAAAGAAACTTAGGTCCAAAAGTGTTAAGTTATCTTAAGCATATTATATTAAGCATAAGAGCAGCTATTGGAACCCAGATCACACAAATCCTAGTTTACAGCTCTTTCTACACCACATTCCTGTGATATATATATATATATATATAATGAATGGCAGAAATAAAGTCATGAAGATGGAGTAGTTGGAGATCGATGAGTAATACAGTTTTCCAAAATGTCTGAAACAAATAATTGACTGTTGTAAGGTCACAAAGTGCTGTATATACATATTCTATCTGAGTCTCACAAAAATGGATCCTATAAGACAGGTACTAGTGTCCCAATTTTACAGATGATTAAACTGAATTTTGGAGAGACTGAATGAGCTCCATATTAGAGCAGCTAAGAAGGAGGGGCAGAATTTGAATCTATTGAATACTGACTTCTTCATTTTCTCGGTCTTTAAGTTTGAGCCAAAAAGAGAAAAGCCTTGAATGCCAAGTTTAAAAAAATAAGTAATCTTTATAGGCAACAAGAAAATGGCAATGAGAAATCTGTGAGTTTTTATGTAATAAATGGGGAGGGTGCAGGGGGTAGGGAGAAATGAAATTAGTCCAATTATATAACTCTGGTTTCATTGTCCTTTTTTTATTTCATAGAAGTGTTCCATTAGGGAATAATCATTATAACACTTTGGAGCACAGCACAGAACTGCAGTTGTTTCCTAATTCCTAAGCACCCTCACAAATAAAATTCCCACTCTTTCAACAGGGGTGACTCTGCCACCTCTGCAGCTCCATATCAGATTGGTTGTTAGACACATACTGCTATGTCCATTAGTAACAGGTTCTTCTAGGCCACTGCAAAAGACATAGAGATTATCTATGAACTTGGCAGAGACTATCATAAAGAACAAAATGCCAAGTTATATCTTAGCTGCTCTGGCAAGCCATCATGAAGAAGTAATTTTAAAAAAAAAAAAAAAGAAAGAAAGAGAGAGAGAGAGAGAGAGAGAGAGAGAGAGAGAGAGAGAGAGAGAGAGAGAGAGAGAGAATGAAAAAAACAATAGTCTCCCTCTACTACAAAAAAAACCAAAACAAAACAAAACAAAAAACATTAAGTTTGTACAACTTTGAAACTATGGTCCTCTGGAAAAAAAATCTTAATCCCCTTTCTATCACTAAGAAGCTGATTATCCAGTCTGTGGATCATTCAGATCTCTCAGTACTCTTTCTGGCCCTTGATTTTTGGGTAGCACACTACACTTTCATAAAGAGCATAAGGAGGAAACAATGAAGATGAAATTAGTCTCAGTCAGTTTTGTTCCTTGTTAACAGTCACTGAAAGGTCTTGTGGGAGGAATTGTGGAAATAATGTAATGATTACATTAAATGAAAATGAGTTTTTTAGATTATCAGTGTATTTCAATTACCCATTCTACCCCCTTTATTTTCCATTACCATAATCAAATATGACTGGGCCCCTAGAGCAATCATTCCCCTAACTTTCAAAAGCCACGTGGACTTGGCAGTTGTCTTTCTTTGTCCTGAATTGTTGATGTTGCCAAGAATATCTCCTCTGCTCAGCTTCCTGCTGCTTCCCTCACTAGCACTGAAATAACAAGAACTTGCTTGTCAGTGATGTCATCAAAACTGTTACCGCCTGCAGGGCACTCACATGTTGGCTTATTTAAGATCCAGTCTTTATATTCAGTGACTTGGAAATTGCCACCTTGTGAGTTACCAGAAAAGAAGATTCAAAAAATTATCTTCTAGGAATAAGCAGGTTATATTATTGCCTGCCTCAAAGTGGAGAAGAAAAATAGAGGGTTTAAATTGAACACCATGATCTCAAACTATTGAGCTCAGCAAAGGACAGATATGTGATTTCAATAATTTCTTTCAATGAATGCAAAAAGTATCATTCACCTGGCCTCATTACCCATCTCCTATGTTCTGTAGTCCTGTATTGCTCACAACTGCTCTGTGCTTTGTGTTTCTTCAAACAGATTTTTCAGACACTTCAACTTGCACAAGACAAGCAAATTTAACATTAATATATGTAAATGCATTACTATCCCCAGTGGATAATTATACTTACCTTTAGAATTATATCATATTTATTGATTTCTGTAAATTTTTATCTCTTCTTGTTTGTTCCTTTTGATGAGAAAAGAGGAAGACTCGAAAATAATGGGCTAAAACAATGACTCAGACTTAGGCTTCTTTCTTCCTCCTTAACAGTTGCACATTTTCAGCATTCTGATGAACCACCCAAGTCCACATTTGATGCAGGTTTTTTAGTGAACATCTGGTGTGGGTGCTAATGGTTCTAACACTTTGCTAATTCTATACCAACGCATGCTTCAAATACAGCTGTTCCTTCAAATACCTTTCTGTTTATCCCCTAAAAAATTTAACTCATCAATTTAAATAAACAGATCCTGTGCTCTTGATTGGAATGTAGAGTTAGCAGAGAAAATAAATATGTTCATTTCTTTTTAATCTGGTACATCAGGAAAAGATGCTCACTTCTGCATCTTCTCTTCCACAACTTTCACGTGACTAACCATTGAAAAAGCTGCCTGCTATCTATATATACCTCGCTTGCCTCATATTTCTGATAGAGGCCATGGTTAAAATATGCTGAAATTGTAAAAAGAAAAACCTGAGTTCATATCCCACATCTGATGCTTATTTTTTTGTTTGACCTTGGACAAGTCATTATTCTCCTATTGGCCCTCAGTTTACTCATTTGAAAAAATAAAAGAGTTAAAGAAGATAGCCTATGAAAGTCACTTTCTACCTTTGTAAGTACAGGAAATCATTTAATGTCTCAAAATCATACCTCTTCATCTTTATCTCCCCCCCTCAGGCTGGGGTTAAGTGACTTGCCCAGGGTCACACAGCTAGGAAGTGTTAAGTGTCTGAGATCAAATTTGAACTCCGGTCCTCCTGAATTCAAGGCTGGTGCTCTATCCCCTGCGCCACCTAGCTGCCCCTATCTCTTCATCTTTAAGATAAGGGGGTTGGACTGGATGGCCTCCAAGATCCTGTCCATTTTTAAATATGTCATCCTCTGAATTTAATGATCCTATGAACATTTCCCACTTGGAACCAAAAGGAAATGGCACTGGAAGTTCACAGGCTCTCCTGAGGAAGTGGCTCCCAAGTCAATTCCCCACTAGTTACCTAAGAACTTTGATTTTTCTCTTTAGACTAGAATTCCATTAATCTCTTAAAAGAAATTGACTCTAACTCACTGAATGGCTTTTCTCTTTAAAACTTGGGGGAAAGAGTCTGTGAGCAGAAGTACAGCTTTAGAGTTTTCATAGAAGGCCAATACCTGACTAATCATAACGCAGAAGAGAGTAATTCATTCTACCTGTCTCTTTCAAATATGAGGTAACACTCTCCATGAATAAATCACAAGCCTCATCAGTCAGCAATTCACAAAGGATAGATATACCAAGAAGAAAGCTTGCAAGGCATTCAAGGCCTGAAAAACAATAGTAGTACAATGTCAAATAAAGCTTAGAAGCCCGAGTACTAAATGAATTCTGTGGTTCCCTGGAAGGAAACAAGGAAAAGATACTTTTATGCCTGGCATAAGAATCACCATCCCACAAAATTGTGGCATGGAGACCAATGAAGGACTAAACAGCAGCGACTTTTAGGAAGAATGACCCAGAGAAAACAGGAAGGTATGTTTATGATATCTTAACATGTCTTCAATGATGGGCCTATTAAAAATAATAACTGACATTCACATAATATTGTAAAGTTTATAAAACTCATATTTATGTAAAACATCTCATAATTTATCTCAGTCCTACTCAATACACTACTCATTCATTACTCCAAAATTTTATCTATTTCTTGATATATACCAAATTATTATCTCTGAAGTTGCTCCCAACTCTATCTCCGTGTTTGAACTCACCCTGGCTTGATTCAGAAGACTATCACCTAATTACTTCCTCTTTTTATGTGCAAGGGTGATCTATTAGATATACAAAATTTGTAGTCATAGGTAGGCATGCAAGCGTTCAAGCTAAACTAAATATTAGGGTATCTAATAAGGCTTTTGTTGATACAGGAACATTGCTTTGTGACACAGTGGTCACACTGATCGAATGAGGACAAAAGCAAAGGAGCTTTGTCACAGAATTTAGCTGCAGTTGGAAAAAAATAAACATTGTATTGCGTAATAAATACCACAACCACCTAACTATTCCATTTTAGTACTTGCTGTTTCTTCATTTCAAGTAACTGTTTGTTTTATAGACAGCCTGAAATGTTAGAAATTTTTGAATGTAGTAAACTGAGTTCTTGAGCTGATTTAGCAAAGCTGGAGGGAAATAATGGTTAATCAACTAAACTGCTTAAGAAATAATTACATTAAATTACCAAACAAAGTTTGCTGATTTTCAAAAAAGCTAGAATAATAGAATCAGACTTTCAGAAAGAGCAAAAGTAATCATCTAGTACCTACTCATTTTAGAGATGAGGAAACTGAAATCTCAAAGAGTTAAGCTCTCTTGCTCCAAGTCATAAAGTTAATTTCATCTTTCTCTGATGAGTCCGAAAGTATTTCATAAACTTGCAGGGCCACAGGGTTATCATTATGAATATCTAATTCCTGCACACTATAGGTGTGCACGATGGTTAGTTGAAACAAAAAATTGCGGAATTACAGAATCTCAGAGTTAGAAGGTGACTGATATCATTTACTCAAAACCCTCTCCCCTAATGTCCTTTGCAACATCCCAACAGTGCCAATCAATCTCTGTTTAAATATCTCCAGTAATAGAAAAGTCTATTACCTAAATTTGCAGCACATTCTACTATGGGAGAGTTCCAATTGTTTAAAGAAAGAAAAAAGTACTCCCTCACGCTGAGATAAAAATCTGCTTCTGTTAACTTCAAAACCTATTCCTAATTCTGAAGCATGGAACTACACATAGTAAATTTAATTCATCTCAAATGCCTGAACAAGAGTTTATAATCCTATATGCAATAGGTTTTCTCTGTTCGCTAAGTCATATATGTCCATTCCTTTCAAGTTCTTTTCATATAATATGGCTTTAAGTTTTCTAACTTATGTGTTTCAAAGTGACACTGTCCTTTTTTAAAGTATTGTGCCAAGAACTGAACACAATGAAGCAAATGAGTTCTAACCAATAGGGGTGGAAAAGAATAATCAACTCCTTCCTTTTTGACTTTTTTTTAATCTCTACACCTCTACCAGTACATAATGCTACTTCTCTATCTCTTTAAGAAAGTTTTCAAAAATTATTATAAGTTAAAAAAAATTTAATCATCTAATGTTCAGTCAACGTCTGATGATAAAAGTTCTTCAAATTAGTTAAGACTTAGTCCTTGAATAAAAGTCATGTGATCCACTCAAAAAAGCTACCATAAATCATAGGGTTTGGAACTGGACAGGCTTTTAGAGATTACTTTATGCATTGATACTTAATCAATGAAGAAACCCAAACCAAGTAAGTAATTTGCCCCACATCACATCAACAACAAAAGAAAAAAAAAAAAAAAAAAAAAAAAAAAACTGAGACTCAAAGCCAGATCTTCTAAGTATATATATATATCTATTGCTTCTTTTATATTATATATACCATATATACGTATATACTACTATTATAAATTAGTAGAAACTGATGGACTGCATGCTTAATTGACATAACCCTTAAGGACCAATATCACTTTCATACCACAATAAGGAAATTAAGTAGCATTTTAGTGGGAGTTTTGGTACAAAACAACTATAAATATAGCATATATAATTTATAGTTTTTCAGTACTATTGTCTCTTTCCTTTCAGATTTTATTTTAAAACCCTAAAGTAATAAGGATAGGTTGGAGGAAGGGAAAGATAACAAGAGAAAAATATGGAGGAGAAAAAAAATGAGGATGAAGAGATTTGAGGATTTCTGTTTTTATAATAAAATGAAAGAATCGATGTTATCAAAACTCAGACAACAAACACTTGCTCAACATGAATACAGAATTCCATCAAAGTGGCAACTGTAGATACAGCAATATAATGTTATAAGTCTATTAAAGATTCACATCTTTATGCTTCACATGTATCCAGACTCCTAAGGACATATATTGAGAATCACTCAATTTTTATGTTTCTCTTGCTATTCTCCATGAAAGAGTTTTATACCCTGTTCTCTTCTAAAATGTGTTTCTAAAGAATATCAGGTTATTTATTCAGTGTCCTTACAGTCTATATTATACATTACATGCATCCATACAAAACCAACTTCTTGCTCTCAAGTTCATTTTACCCACCTTGCCAATGCCTGTATCTTTGCTACATGTCGTTCCTCCTGTTCTGACACTTTTCGTTTCAAGTTGTCAATTTCTTGCCTGAGCACTGCAGAATGTTCCATCTCTCCATCAAGCAGGTTCCGTAACGATCTAGGGGGTAAAGAAGACTTCATATATTTAGACATCAAAAGTAAAATGCCGGGGCAGCTGGGTGGTGCAGTGGATAGAGCACCAGCCTTGAATTCAGGAGGACCAGAGTTCAAATCTGGTCTCAGACACTTAACACTTCCTAGCTGTGTGACCCTGGGCAAGTCACTTAACCCCAGCCTCAAACCCCCCCCCCAAAAAAAAGTAAAATGCCCATAAAGTTTAAAACAGATCTACCATTAAAAATCCAGTTGATTTTTTTACTCTGCTCTAAAATAAAATTATATTTAAGCTCCTTCAGATAAAGTTATTTAAATAGTGTTCCAAAATATGTCCTGGAGTCTCAGGACAATAAGAACACTGAATGTTAAGGTTAATGAATGAGAATCAATAAGACTAAGAAAACTTATTCCAAAGTCCCCAAATTTGAGAGTTTCAGTGAAAAATAAAACAAATATTAGACTGTCTCTAATTATAAGAAGTGTCAAATAGGCCATATTTAAACTTTTACTGCATTAAATTAGCCTTATTATATTATTTTGCCTTTTTTTTTTTTTAATAAGGGTCATCTTATCAAAGTCTTACTGAAAAGAAGTTTAGCAAAGAAAATTAAAGCAGAGGTTGGAAAAATAATCAATGGCATGCAAACAAGCACAGAATGTGCAAATCATACAAAAGATGTTTTCTTTAAAAGATACCCATTATTATTTCCCATTAAAGACATTTTATGCTGACATTCTATCATTTCACAATCAATTATGTCTTGCCTTCCAAAGCTTATCAACCCACCAAAAGTTTTCTTGTGAACATAATTTCTGGTTTTAGAACAGCAGTTCTTTCCAAAGTTATTCAAATGTTACTGTTGAAAGACAAACCAAACATGACTTTACCAGCATTATACCCAAGCATAGAGCTTTTTTTTTTCTTAGAGAGGAAGCCTACTTACACACTAAATACCCTGAACAAATCTTGTTATATGATACCAAAGTATTAGGACATTTTTGAACCAAAATTTTAATTTGTTCTAAAGGCATATCACTTTCACAAATATAAACAAGGCCAAGTAGCACATTCTTATGTGCTAAAATCCAAAATGAGAATATAATACACTTTATGAAATTATGTCAGCAATGATTTTGGAAAGCTTTGCTAAGCATTTTTCGGAGATTTTTAAAGAAAAACATGCCCACTAATATAAGGCAATTTCTTATTTATTAGGTGAACCATGGGAAATGCATCAGGATACACATCCTTCTATTTTTCCAGAATCTGATGTCAAGAGACTTAATTTCTAGTCACTCCTCTAGCCTTGATTTAACCATTCTGGACTAAAAATGAGAAGAGAAAGGTAAAAGTATTTATGAAAAGTTTAAAGATCTCTACAATTTAAGGATCTCTTATTAACAAGAGTAATTCAGAAGACTAAGAATGTCCCCCTTGTTATTCTGAGAAGTAAACTTATGCAACAAAACATAGACACAGCAAGATTTTTTTAATGCTATTTTGTACATTTTGCATAAAATAGAGCAAATTTCATTTAATAGATAGACCGACAGTCACTTAGTCTAGGACATGTATTACTAAAAAGTGATTAGTGGAGAGTAAAAATTTCTAGCTGCAAGGCCACAAGATACCTGTTTTCTTCTTCCAATTCATCCTTTCTATTCATCATAGCCACAATAGCTTGACGCAGTTCATCTAAAAGGGAAAAAAAGCAAAGAAAAATTAAGTAGCAAGTCAAGCCTATTATATCACTTCATATCTCAGCATCCTATGTCATTAAAATAACTTGTCCGAAGAAGGCTCTTTATTCTATAGAGAAGTAACCCCCCCAACAGACTTATCTGAGAGAACAGAAAAGTTAATTTTTAAGGTGGCTAACATGAGTGGGATTTCAAATCAGCAAATATTTATTAATACTCAAAAATGAAATAATCTGATATTCATTTTCTAGTGTTTAAATTTTTTAAAACTTGTGGAAATATTGAAAACAGGTATCTGTGACAGATTCAAATGATTCAGTTTAAACCATGACACTTTGGCCATGATGGTCAGATTCAAACATCTTTATCTAACACAATATATTTTTGCAAAGAAGACAGGATCATTTGTCCTTAGTGTTTACCTCAATGAAACCTTGAAAACCCTACAAGATTTCAGTTGTGCACTGAGGGTTCAGGAAATAGGAAATTAGTTTGTTTAAGCCAAAGTCTCTTTAAGCCCTAAAAGGGACCAATAGAATCAGATAAGTCTCTGTGACAGATTCCTAGAAAATCTGAATAGTACACAATGTAGTTAATATGAAATTATTCAGATTTTCTACTTAAGATCCAGAAGAAAATAGGTTAAGTATACTCTCCTGAGAACTAAGTTGACCCATCTAAGACTTTTAGAAACAACAAAAAAAGTCATTTTGATAAGGTCTAGATTTAGGGAACCAAAATGAGATTAGGGTTTCTGGTGATCAGGGAGTTAAATGATAAGGTTTGGGGTTCAGGGAACCAAATGGGGAGGTTTGGCTTCCCTGTATGCTCTTGGGATTTGGCACAAGGGGAGGTGGCTCAGATTCTCTGTAAAGGAATTTACAGACCTGAAAACCTAGATTGAGATTTATTACAGAAATTTGGAAGTAAGGTTAAAAATCCTGACAGAGAGGCATGAAGTCTGGTTAAGGAAATAGGTGAGGGTAAAGAGGATGGCACTGGAAAAGAATATTTCAGTGGACAGAGGCTCCTTGGCATACCAAGCATGGCATAGTTGACATGTTTGGAACCTCTGCAAAGAGAAGATTTTAGTTTGGCTCTTTTATATTGAGTGTCTTAGTGGGGGCTCATCAGATTTTAATAGAATTCAATGAGTTTCAGGACTGAATTGACCCCACCTAGATAACAAGGATGAAATTGTCCCTCGGGGCAGGGTCCCTTACTAAGGCAGAGTTGGAGATTTTCTCCTTTAAGGATTTTTAGAGTTTCGGGGTCCCCTCTTCAACTTTACCTAATAAAAACACACATAAACCAGTAGTCCATTAAGAAAAAAGTACCTGAAATTTCTGACTATGACCAAATTCTGCAATATTTAGATTAACATGGTTCCGCTGATTTGGGAAGGGAGGGGGCAGGGAGAACCCTGAAACTGTCCCCTTTGACTTTGGCAGGGGAAGCCATGGAGTAAACTCTTGAGAACCTCTCCTCTGGGAGAGGCCAGCCTCAGGGAATCAAGAAAAAGTGGCTTCATTCACTCCCTATTGAGTTGAAAATTAGTCCAGAACCACTCCTACTTAGTTTGAACTTAAGTGGTCTCATTCAACTGGAAACCTGGGCCTGGGGGCAATGACAACATTGAAAGAAGCTATCTCTAATAAAAAAGGCCATTTTAAACTCATTTCCTAGTAGAATGTCCAAAGCAGGATTATATCTTATCAAGGAACCTTTCTCTCCTAGGCATAGCTGCCTGCCAGGACCCCTGTGATGACATTCTCTTCTCAGTGATAACTCCTTCTTATTTCTCTGCCAGGATTTCTCTGCTAGGACCTCTACTTCCCTACCAGGACTCTGCCACAGAGGAAGTCAGTCTTCTTAGCAAAAGCTGATTTCTGCAGTGCCAACAATAAAACTTCCCTTTTTTGCCACTAATATTTCGAGTTCGTGAATTCTTTCACATTGAACCTGTGCCAACCGGAAGGGGATTCTCATACCTCAACTCTCTGCACTGCACTAACCGCACCACCTTGAACACAATTTCCATCATGAAAACACTGAAATCAAAGCTGAGAGCTATGATGGTTTGCCCTGCTGCTGTCTAATATATTTCCCAACTACAACAGCACCCTCTGGACTGAACCTCCACACATCATGCCCTCATCCCTGGGGAAATTGACTCAATTTTGGAACTCTAATCATGAACCTGAGGTGTTTTTGTTTGGGAGTGAATGAAAACTCAATTATCCTATTATATCTAGTCAGCCTAGTCACAATCCTTCCAAGCCATCTTTCCAGGCCATCTTGCCATCTACTCAGCCACCAATCCCACTTTTCATTGTCTATTTTGGACATAGTAACCAAATCACTACTACCATTTCTTCGAGAAAGAGAATGTCAACTAGCAATCCTGTGGATTAATTCAACATCTCTGAACCTCCCAAAATTATGTTTTCTTTCCATATTAAGACCCTTGAGAGCAATGACTGGATCATGTTATTTTTGTGTTTCCAGTCCTATTAAGGATTGTATTAACAATGCCTAACATGTAAGTATTTAATATTTTCTTTCAATTCATTCTTTCATGTCTCCTAGAAGGAAGATAGAAATATACACTTAAAAAACTAACAATTCTCAAGAAGAATTTATCTAATAACAATAATTTTATCAACTTAATGAAAATTTATCATTGATCAGCATCAGGTCTACAACTCCATTTTTAACATATAAGGTTAAGTTGTTTTCTGATTTGCACTTGTACTATCCTAATACTCCTTTAACCCATCACTTGCCATATCTTTTTCACTCTACCAGTACACAAATCCATTCCCATTTCTCTATTCACATAACTACCACCTTTAGGTCTTTATCATATTTCACCGGACATGCTGCAACTGTCTGCTAACTGGATTTCTTGCTTTGAGTTTCTCCCCCTTTCCATTCTAGTCTCCAAACAGGTATCAAAACAATCTTCCCAAATGATATCATCATACCCCTGTATAAGAATCTTCAATGGCTACCCATTGCCTCTAAAATAAAAAACAAGTTCCTTGATTTGTCATTTAAAGCACTTCACAAACTAGATGTAGTCTACCTTTCCAAAATTATTTCACCTTAATACATTAAAATGTCCTAGCCAAACTGGCTTATTTGCTATTCCATAATTTTGATATCTGATCACTTATTTCCATGCCTCTGCAAAGGCTTATCCTGTTGTACGAAATGTATTCTCTTCACTTCCACACCTTGGAATTCTTACCTTTGGGACTCAATTTCACTTATATCCACTACTCAAAGCTATTATTATTAGCTTTAACTTATTATTAACTTATTAGCTGTAGTTACTTAACTTCTGGATCAGTTTCCTCATCTGTAAGATGAGGATGATAACTAAACTCACTCCCAGCACTGTTATGAGGAAAAAAATGAAATAATTGTGAAATGCTTTGCAAACCTTAAAAGCTCTATATAAATATCAACTATTATCATCATCATTATTATTATTCAAAAACATGAAAGATCCATAATTTTAGCAAAGTGGAGATCTAGCACAGTGGGACTCCCTCTGGAAATAAAGATCAATTCATGACATAAACACAGAATCAGAGAATCTGACAGTTTAAAGACACATTAAAAGTCATCTAGTCCTACCTGTACAGGTCCCTTCTTGTTCTATTTAAATCTTTCTGGACCCACTCTATTATCTAGGCAAAAATCACTCTAGCCTGTCCATAAGAAAAGTCCAAAAGAAAATTAAATATTTTGTTGAAAGCAAAAATATAACATCATCATAGTTGGGTTTGGCATAAGATAGATAGAAAAGAGAAGGTACAAGAAATGGAAACATCAATCAGGAGGATATCAGTGATTGTTCAAGAGATAATGGAGCCTAGAACCAGAGATGTGATACGAGAAATGGTGAAAAGGGATGGATATGGAGACATATCTTTAGTGACAGAACTGAAAGGATTCTATAAATAACTGGATGCAGGAGGAAAATAAAAGGGAGCAAATTAAAGATCACTTATTGTTTCAGCTTAAGGAATTGATAAATTGGTGATATTGAAAAGGGAAGGGAACTGTTCCCTTTAAAATTAAGCTGTGTTCCCTTTAAGATTATCACTCTTAGAGATTATGTCCTCTTTTCTGATCTCTGATCTCAGAGATCAGCATCTCCCAGGCTCCAAGGAGTGGAACCAGAGCCCATCCTTTCAAGATGAGAGAAATAACACTATTCAGGGGTAAATCAACTCCCATAAAAATTCTAAATTCTAATTCAATTGATCAGCTCCAGCTGTCCTATCTCCCACCAAGATACCCAACATAACAGCTTCCTTCAACTAAGGTCTTTGCAGATTGCCCTAGGTAGCTTGCTCAGCTGCCAGGACCCTTCTGCCTGCTGAGAAAGCATTCTCAGCGCCAAAACTCCATTTCCCAATGGCCACTATAAAAAGTCATTGCCACATTTCCCTTAGCAAACCGATTTCTGTACAACAATAAACTTTTATTTTGCAACTAATAATTCGGAAATGAGTGAATTCTTTCACTCTAAACCTGCAGCTGATTGTAACAGCTCACTTACTGCTACTAACCTCTTGACCACCAGGGATTAAGAGCATTCAAACCACACCAATACCATTTACAAAGTCAAGAGAACAAGTGATTTTTTTTTTTTTTAACTGTAGGTGAGGAAAGGGAAAAAAAATAGTTCAGTTCTAGATATATTTTATTAAAGGTCCATTCAGATGGGAAAGTCCTATGGAGTTCCTTAACACAGGCAGAGGCTAAGTAATAAAGGTAGAATTTAATTCTATTTTTTTATTGAGTTCATGTCCAACATTTTATAGAGTATACCATGCTGCCTTTCTTATTCATTTCAGGTCTTGATTAAATATGATAATTGATTAATTCAGTAAAATCTCTGCTATCCATTATTTTATGACTGAAGCTTTTTATTAACTAGCACTTTACAGCTATAGTACCATGGTATCTCTTATTGATAACAATGAAAATTAATATGTTCAGTATATCTTTTTTTTTTTTTTCCCCTGAGGCTGGGGTTAAGTGACTTGCCCAGGGTCACACAGCTAGGAAGTGTTAAGTGTCTGAGACCAGATTTGAACTCGGGTCCTCCTGAATTCAGGGCTGGTGCTCTATCCACTGCGCCACCTAGCTGCCCCTATCTTTATATTTATAATTTACTTATCCTAATTCTAAGAAAATTGATATACACAAATAGCATATAGAATAACTTTTTACAAAGTATAATATTTCCTTCTACAAGTATAGGCACTCACCAACTAATAAACAGGTTATAATTATAAAATTTCAATTTTTAAGTTAATTATTTTGGAATTATTTTCATATAGAAATATTATACATAACAGCAAATCATACCATGCTTAAAGGTACTTAAATAATAACAGTAGCCCTGAATTTCCATATCTCCTTGAAATCTTATCAGCCCCAATTCCCTCTTCCCTCTTACCACAGACCTGAGAAAAATAAGACGTAAAACAAGGGGCACGAAAATGATATGGAAGGTCTAGAAAGGGATCTGTATAGGTTGAAAACTACAGTAGCAAAAAGGTGGGAAGGGGGCTAGAAGGGACTTCTAAAAATTCCTACCTTAATAGCCATGAGTTTCCACAGACAGGAACCTCCAGAAAAGTATGCTAACAAAAATAGAGGACAGTAACAAAAACTCTTTCTCTGTAGGGCTTATTGACTTATTTCTGAGTGGAGTAATTATAAGACAGGGTTACTATTTCAAACCATGCAGAGAAGAGAATATTTAGGTAAACATTGTAAATACAGAAAAGTAGATTCAGTCTCCCGAGAATCTACAAACTTTTAAGGCAAATGAATTTTCTAATTTTTCATAATATTAGTACAATTTCAGGTTAAAATTGTTATTTGTTCTAAGGACAAGCCACTTTCACAAGTATAAACAAAGTCAAATGGAACCTCCTTAAGTGCCTAGGATAGAAAGTGAAAATAAATTATATTTCATGCAACTAGGTCAGAAAATGATTTTGGAAAAGCTTGGCAAAACATTTTTTCAGAGAATTCTAAAAGGAAATATGAGCAAACCCAGGAAGCAATTTTTTAACATAGTAAATGCAAAAAAGTAGTCTTTGCCTCCAGAATATTTGCAGCTTATCTGAGAAAATGGATTTTTCTGCCACTTCAAACATAATCACCAGATTCATTGTGTGAAATAAGAACTGGAGTATGATCTCCAACTATGGGACACAGTAGAACTGGAGTATGATCTCCAACTATGGCACACATAGACTATGACATATCTATGAGTCATCCAACTAAGCACAAAGCCAAGCATTAAGAACAAAGAGCAAAATATAGGAATTCCAAATAATTATTACAAATACTGCAAGTCCAGATCCCATATGAAAAAACTTAAGAGAGGAAGGGGGGAAGGGAGAGAAGAAGGAAGGGAAGAAGGGAAAAAGGAAGGCAAGGAGGGAGGAAGGGAAGAAGAGAGAAGGAGAAATTTTTTAAAACCATCAGTGTGATAGGATTTAGAAAACATGCCCTCCCTCTTCCTAAAAAGAAAATGACACAATTCTTGGCAGACTCAGACACAAAAATGCCTTTGAATAGCACAAATTATATAGTCCCAAGCCACTCACCGGGATATAAAATATTTGACTAACACTGATGTGATATATGCCACAAGTGGTTAAACATTTACATTTTAATCTCCAGTATGTCTATATAGTTGTCATCATCAGAATGACTTGTAATAGAATTTACAAAGAGCAAGAAAAGTAGCATTTCAATATTCAGAATTTAAAAAAAAAAAATCAACTCCAGCAATAACCTCAGTGCTATTTCTGCAAAGGAATTTTTATAATAACTGATAACTGTAAACCTGGGAGAGGTCAAAATCTAAAATCCACTTTTCTGAGGGTTTTGCTATTTTTTTTAAACATGCATTCAAAGTTGATACTCATTCACATTCTGCCACAATGCTTTGCTGTCACTATCCTCAGACAAAAAAGCAGGTAACTTAGGGGTTTATTTTCATAGAACTAATAAATATTACACTTCACCAACCACAAGTGACATACAATAGCAGAACTACTGTCTATACTATGTAATTTTCTCTCTCATTATCAACATTGCACATTTCATTATTTGTTCAGTCTCTCTCATTGTGACCTCTTTTATCACCTGACATAGTACAAATCTCAAATGACAACTAATTATCTTTTATCCTCCAAAGCTTTGAAAATTTTGACCTAGAGGATTCCCCAATTCTCCTTTATATAATTCACTATTAATCAGATGTGGAAAAAATTATTTACTATTTCTTTCATATGACTAAAAGGTAAATTTTCATTTATTTCAAAGACTATCAGGGAGGTGACACTACTGACCCAAATGCAGCCAAATTTTTAATCCAGCAAAGATGAACATCAATTTCAAATGCAATTCTCAGACAGGATTTAGTCACACTGTCACATCACTAGTTTCTTCAAGATGATCAAATAAAAATTAAATGTGAGATTAATAAAACTGGATGTTAAGAAAACTCAAATTATAACATAATACAACTAGGAGTTGCTTTTATGAAAAAAACCCACAAAAAAAGACAAATCATAGGTTAATATAATTTTAAAAAAAACAAGAAGAAAACCAAATCATTAGTATGAAATTGAAAAGGGGAAACATACAACTAAAGAAGATTAAATCAAAGCAATTATAGGAGTTATTTTGCATCTACATGCCAAAAAATTTTTTGGGGGGGTTATTCTGGCAAGCACTCAGGGTTAAGTGACTTTCCCAGGGTCACAAAGCTGGCTAAGTGTCAAGTGTCTGAGACTGGATTTGAACTCTGGTCCTCCTACCTCCAGGATCAGAACTCTACTGACAGGGCCACCTAGCTACCCCTCCCAATAAATTTAACAATTTAAGTAAAATGGAATAATATTTACAAAAATGCAAACTGCTTACAATAGCAGAGCAAGAAAAAGAATATCTAAATAGACATTTTAGAAAAAGAAACTGAACAAGTCATAAATGAGTTTCCTAACAAAAAAGCATTAAGAACCAGAAGAAATTACAAGTTAATTCCATAAAAAATATAAAGATCAACTAATTACAATATCAAATAAATTATCTGAAATAAGAGGCAAAAAAGAGATTCTATCAAACTTCTTTTGTGAAAGAAAAATAATATTGATAGCTAACTCAGGAAGAATAAAAACAGAAAATTAAAGAACAATTTCATTAATATGGATGGAAAAGTCCAAAATAAAATATTAAGCAGAAGAATGCAACAATATATTACAAAGATTGTACAATATGACCAGGCAGAATTTATACCAGGAAGGCAAGACTGATTTAACATAAGGAAAACTATTAGCATAATTGATTGTATGAACAATAAAAGTAACAAAAATCATATGATTATAGCAATCATAGAAAAAGCTTTTGATAAAGTATAATATTCATTTCTATTAAAACCCTTGAAATGGATTTTTCCTTAAATTGACTTTAAAAACCCATTTCCCTAAACCATTAGCAAACATTATTTGTAATAGGGATAAGCTGGAACCCCCAGTAAAATCAGGTGTGAAACTAGGATAACCACTCACTGTCACCTACATTATTCAAAATTGTAATGGAAATCCTAACAACAGCAATTAGAGAAGAAAAAGAAGTGAAGGGAATCAGAATGGATAAGGAAATAATGAAAAAAAAAATTTTTTTTTAACAAGAAATACTATGATATACTTGGAAAATGCCAAAGATTCAACTTAAAAACTAATTGAAACAACTCATAACTTTAGCAAAGTAGCAAGATATGAAATAAATCTACATAAATCATCAGCTTTCAGCTATATCAAAAACAATAACCATAAGAAGAAATAGTAAAAGATACTATATTTAAAATAACTTTGAACTGTATATAATTCCTGGGAGTACATCTGTCACAACATACCCAGGAATTATATGAACAAAATTATTATTATCAAATTACTATTTAATTTATTAATTTAATTATCTATTATTAAATGTATTTATCATTAAATTTATTAAATTATTGAAATTATTAGTATATTAATACAAAATATTATTAATTTTAAAATTAAAAATTAAATTACTTATTAAATTAATTGATTTAATTATTTTAAAAACTTTATACAAATAAAATCTGATTTAAATAATTGTAGAAATATTCATGAATAGAAAGGTCCAAAATAATAAAAATTATAATTTTACCTAAACTAATTTACATATTCAGTGATATCTCAATAGTAACTTTGTGTTTGAAAAGAGTAAAGACTTTAGTTTTCAGGAAAATCATTATTCGGTAAAAAATTAAAAAAAAAAAACTGTTGAGAAAGCTGGAAAGCAGTCTGGCAGAAATTGGGCAAAGATCAATTACATTACACCACTTAGAAGACAAGGACAAAATAGACAACTTAAATATAAAGAAAGATATTACAAGAAAATTTGAAGAACATGGAACATACTACCTATTAGATTTATGGATAAGTAAAGAATTTATAAATAAAGGACAGCAACATAAGGTATAAAATAGGTAAAATTAAATTTTAAAAATTGTATACAAATAAGACGAATATAGGATCAAAATGAAAGTGGGGGGATTTTAAGGCAGTTTCTCAAATAAAGGCTTCATATCTCAAATATTAAAAAAAAAAGTCAAATCTATAAAAATACAAGTCATTCTATTTAATAAACAGCCAACAGATATGAATATGCAGTATTTAGATAAAGAAATCAAAGCAATTTCTAATCAAGTGAAAAAATGCTATGTCATTATTGATTAGAAAAATGAAAATTAAAACAACATTGATATTTTACACTTATTAGATTGGCTAAAATGACTAAAGGGAAAAGCAACAAATGTTGGAGGGGCTATGGAAAAATTGAGACACTAACCATTTTGGAATTATGCCAAAAGAATTATTAAACTATTTGTACCCTCTAATCCAGCAATACCACTATTAGATCTGTTTCCTAAGACAATTAGAAAAAAAGAAAAAGAACTGGTATGTTCTAAAATATTCATAAGTAGTTTTGTTTGTGGTAGCAAAGAACTAAAAATTACAAAGACGTGAATCAATTGGGAAATAGATAAACAAGTTGTGTTATATGGGCATGATGGAATATTACTGGTATAGGAAACAATTAACTTGATGGTCTTAGAAAAAAACTAAATAGAATTGTATGAAAAGAACTGATAAAAAGATATATATATATGTATATGTATTTAAAAGATGTATATATGTATACATAATCACATCTATATGTATATATGTATGTATGGTTATATATATGTGTATATCTAAAGGTAGCCATTTCATAAGTCAGGGAAGAGAAGAGGGAAAAGAAAGTTAAATAATTATATATATAAAAGGAAGAGCAAATTCTACATAATAGATTTGCACTTTCATGTGTGTAGCCCCTTTAAAATTCCTTGTCTGATCCACCTTTGGGACAAGATATTTCTAAGGGAAAAGATCTGTATCTGATCCAGTTTGGGCTGTACCCAGCCCCCAATTGGTTTGGGTGTTCAGCCCCCTTTGATACAAGATCTGGTCAAAACTAGTTTGGACTGTACCCAGCCCCACCACCGGATTTGAGCTGGCTTGGATAAAGCCCGCCAAAAATCTGGCCTTCAAGGAATTAACCTGAGCTCCGCCCATTGCTTCTTCAAGCAGATAAAAAAGAGCAAAGTTAGAATCATCTTGGGTTCAGAGATTTGAAAGATGCCAGCTAAGATGCTTGCATCAGAGATTCTCTGTCCCCGCCGCTTTTGGCGTATATCTTCCTCTAATGCCTTTTACTAACCAGACCTTAACCTTGCTTCCAAACCTGGCAATAAACATCTTTTTACCCATCTAGGTTTTCAGCCTGTAAATTCATTTACAGGGGACTCTCGCCGCCACTAGACCTGATTTAACTTTGTATCCTTGCGCCGAATCCTAAGGGGGTTGCAGGGGAGCTCCATGTGACTCCCTGTACCCCGAATCCTGCCACTAGACCTCACTTAATCCTATTGAGGTATATACCTCCTCATTAGGTATTTATCTCATGATTTGGTTCAAGTCACCTCATCATTTTGAGGTTCCCTATCACCTCATCAAAATAATCTTTTTTTCTATTCTATTATGTTGTGGCAATGCTTGTTTTATTTCTTAAGTTAAGTATGAAATAATTTCTTTTTTAAAAAGGAAAAAAATAACAACATGTTAAAAGGTGATCAAATAAACCCTCAACACTACTAAACAAATCTCTCCACTAGTGATCACCACTTACTCTTGTTAGGGACCTTTTTGAAGGCTTAGCCTGAGAAAATGAGAAAATACCAAGCTAGGTTAGTGCAGAGTCAATTTATCAGATGGATAGATAGTAGCATTAAATAAGAATGGGTACAAACAGGACAGCTGTAAATGTATTTACAGATTCCATTGTGTATGTAGTATGATTGTGAACCATTGCTAAGGACCTCAGGGTGTTTGCTGTCACACGAGAGAATACCTAAATGGTTTATGAATATGCAGGAATGAGCACAAAGATCTGAGGAGACCCTCCCCAGCTTTAACTTGGCTTATAATTCTTTAGGCTTATATGTGGCACTGAGAGCTATAGGGTATAAAAAAGAGGCTGGCGGAGAGAAGAGTTACTGAACATGTAACAAATTGGCAATAAAGCTGTCTTCTCTTTCCCACTCCTCTAGCTCCTGACTCTTCTTCTAAAGAACATGGCTGGCCAGGTCCAGAAGTACTCTAAAGACCAGTAATGGAAAGACCATTACTGCCTCCAGTGGTAGGATCCGGACAAGTGGCGCCCAAATTCAGAGACTCTAAAGTTGGCAGCAAGTTTAAAGGGGACCCTTCAGTAAGAAGGAAGGGGAGGGAGAATGGCCCATAGGTTAGTGAGTTCAAGACCAGGAAACACAATCTGGGTAATTAAGCAGAAAGAGCAGGAGATATGGGCTTTACATACAGCTTTACAAAGAAATAAAAAAACAAGGAGTAAATACTTTGCCCCTAAAAGACTGGAGAGGGTTTATACAGAAAGTATTAGTTGTTTCCCCTTGGATACATGATACAGTATTGGATAAAGAAAAATAGGAAGTGGTAGGAGAACAGAGCACAAGTTATGAGAGCATAACACCAGGGTTTATAGGGGATAAGGAATTTATGATATATGGGTTAGTGAAAGCTGCTTTTCTTGGGTCTGATCGCCCTACCCAGAGTTTGGCGGTAGACTACAGACTGATCAACAATTAGAAGGAAATAAAGATACAAGATGCAAAAAAGAGGATATATTCTCACAATATAAATCCACATATCTTGATCTTAATGATCTGACAAAAAGAGATACCGTGTTTCCCCGATAATAAGACACTGTCTTATTATTTTTTTGGGACTAAAAAACACCAGAGGGCTTATTTTCAGGGGAGGGCTTATTTTATCCTCCATCATGCCCCTTTTATCCTCCATCATGCCCATTTTAGCCTCCATCATGCCCCTTTTATCCTCCATCATGCCCATTTTAGCCTCCATCATGCCCCTTTTAGCCTCCATCATGCCCCCTGAGTGCTTATTTTATTCTCCATCGCTTACTGAACTTACCGAGTTTTTAGATGGTCCTGTCTCAGCTCTACTCCGCGGCGCTGCTCTCAGTAGCGCCAGCAAGCAAATCACCAGGGAAGAAGAGGATGACGCGCTCACTGCTGCAGCTCTGATTGGATGCAGCTCGGAGCGCGACGTGCGTTTCACCCGGGAGGGGAGGGCGGCGCTGCTTACTGAAGGTACCGCTACGCAGCATATAGCGCAGGGGATCACCATGATGACCGTTTTCATAGTAAGTTCGATAGGGCTTATTTTCGGGGGAGGGCTTATTTTAGCGGAATATTAAAGAGTATGTGGGTGTCTTATTTTCAGGATAGGTCTTATTATCGGGGAAACACGGTATATGTATACAAGAATACCCCATAGAAGTATATAAAGAAATAAGAACAAGCAGGGAAGAACAAAAATATAGTTTAGAAAAGGCATTAGAGGAGGTCAGGAAAAATGTTGAAGATATGTCAGGATGGTCTCTTTGTCCTGTGGAGGAAATAGATGACCCTAATGGCCCAGGAGGGAGAAGGAGGGTACAGGTCCCTATTTAAGGGGAAAAGATTAAGGAATTGAAAGATGCAGTAGTGAAATACGGACCCACTGCTCTTTATGTAATGATACAGAATGAGAACATTTCTGGGGATTTTATTTTTACTCCTGGAAGGCTCTTGCATGTGCCTGCTTGGTCCCTGGACAGTCTGCTGTACGGATGTCTGAATTTACTGAAATAAGTAAAGAAGAGGCTAAGAGACTAGGATATTCTAACTGTCAATGAGCCTGAATCAATTCTTTTTCTACTAAGTCTTTTTCAAGTAAGGATGCAAGCCTACTAAAGAATGTAAGACTAAATCCGGCAGAATGACACAGTAGAAAGACAAATAAATGTGATAAATCAAGAAATTTGCTCTTTCAAGAGCAATGACAAGTCTCTCTTTACCACTTCATTCATCTGTCAAACAAAGGAATTGAACTAGATTAACAATCCTTAACTTCAGGTCTGTGAAATTATTTTAAATGTTTTGGTAACTGTATTTCAATATGATTGCTTTCCTTTCTAATTCTATGTGTTATATTTAATTCATTTAAAACCTAGTATTCTAATAAGAGCTCCACAGGCTTCTCCAAACTGCCAAAGGATTAAATCTCATAAAAAAGGTTAAGAACCTCTGAACCAAATGACCTCTAAGTTTCTATCAAGTCTTAAAATTCCATTTTGCATCATCATTTTAAAAATATCATCTTAGAATCATGTGAATTAGCCACAAATAGAAGGCTATAATTTTCAAAATGACATAAACAAAGCAGGGAAGCAAGAAGTCTCCAATCATTTTAATTCTCTGGAGAGCGTAGTGTTGTAGAACTTCAAGCTACACAACAACACTAGAAGAATATTGGTATTTGAAAGATAGGACTTTGTTTCAGGAGAAGTCTGATGTCATTAAAGGAGCTCTACATTTTTCCTAGGGTATATGGCGTTCTCAGAAAGACTAGCAGCTCTGGTGTGAGGGCTTCTTAAGCCCTTTTCAGAGCTATTCATACAACTTTGGTGTCACCCTGATTCACCTGTAGCTCTCACCTGTAGCTCCAAGAAGCTGTACCATACATAGCAGCAACACCCTGGTGGTAAGGCCATCTTGGTTGATGATCTAAAGCAGGTTAAGGGTAACTGACAGGCCTCAAACCTGTGTAAATATATTTAACCTAAGTAGGTGAAAACTTCCTCTGGAAGAAAGGGCAGATGGGAACAATTTGTTTCCACAGCCAGGAAGGCATCGGAAGTAGGCACTATGACTTGGTTAGACACTAAAGACACCAAAGTCATTTACTACATCTCAGGCCATTACCAGTAATCTTGATTTTGTCTTGCCAATGGGCTTTGATGACTCAAGAAAAGAGTGTAAGACTGAAGACTTTGTGCCATTCTGCCTTACTTAAATTTAATTCATCCCTTATCATTGGTCCTCTTCAAAAACAAAGAACAAAGGAAGGATTTTGAGAAGATGATGGAGTAGGCTGGTAAATTTCAAGCTCTTTAGATTTCCCTCACAAAAAAATTTGTGCCTTAGGTGAAAAAATCAAAAAGACAGGGCAGAATAGGGGTCTTCTAGATATAACCCCAGAAGATCTGGGGCTAGGGATTTCCCAGTGTGAAGTGCAAATATTTCTAGATTAGCTCCACACAAAAAAACCAAGTGGGGAGCCCCTGGAGCTAGCTGGGTATGGCTGGAGCCTCAGCAGGAACCATAGAAATTTTCACCTTCTGAACTGTTTGTATAGTCTGGGGTCAAAGTCAGGAAGACTGAGTGAACTTTGGCTGACTAGGAATGCCAGGTTCAACTGTGCTGCAGAGATGCAGCCTTGGAAAGGAAGGAACCAGCACACCCAGTGAGTGCAGAAGCATCAGGGGAGGGACACTGCTGGCTGTGGGCACTTGCAGGAGAATGGAGTTCTAGGTTTGGGGTTCCAGGTCAGAGTGGAAAGCCAAAATGGAACTTGAACTACCATCCCACCAAGCCACACTAACACACTTACACTAATATCTCTTATTTAATTAATTACACTAATTTAATTAATTAATTAAAACTTATTTAATTAATTACACTAATATCTCTTATTAAAAAAAAAAAAAGTACCAGCAAAGAAGAAAGAACTCCATTACAGAAAAATTTTATGAAAACAAAGAAGAGGGGTTCATCTTCAGAAGAGTATGCTAAAATAAAAAAGTAAAATAAGCTTCTACTCCAAAGAGTAATATGAAATGGCTCCCTGCCCAGAAAATATTTATAGAACTCAAAAAAAGGATTTAAAAATTAGAGTGGGGCAGCTAGGTGGTGGAGTGGATAGAGCACCAGCCCTGAAGTCAGGAGGACTTGAGTTCAAATCTGGTCTCAGACACTTAACACTTCTTAGCTGTATGACCCTGGGCATGTCACTTAACCCCTCAGCAAAAAAAAAAAAAAAAAAAAAAAAATCAAATGAGAAATATTGAGGAAAACAATTTTTTTAAAGTCCAAGAAAAACAAAGTTATGAGGAAAAAATTAACCAACTAGAAAAGGAAATAAAGAATCTCAAAGATGAAAATAGCTCTTTGAAAATTAGAAGTGGGTAAAAGGAAGCCAGTGAAGCTATGAAAGACCAAGAATAAAAAAAGATATTCTAAAGAATTAAAAAAACAAAACAGAATGTGAAACATCTTATAAGAAAAACAACAGATCTGGAGAACAGATCAAAAAGAGAAAATATAAGAATAATTGGACTGCCTGAAAGTTGTTAAAAAAAAAAAAAAAAAAAAAAGAAAGAAAGAAAGAAAAAAAAGAACCCAGACAAAATAATGCAAGAAAATAATCCAAGAAAATAAGAAAATTGTCCTGGAGAGATAAAACAGAAGGGTCAAGAAGAAATAGGAAAAAAATCTACCAATAACCACTTCAACAAGATCCTTTGTGGAAAACACATAGGAATATTATTGCCAAATTTCAAAAACCCCAGACCAAAGAGAAAATTTTGCAAGAAAAAAGGGGGAAAAAACAATTCAAATATGCTGGAGTTACAATTAGAATTGTACGAGATTTATCAGCAGTCACAACAAAATGCCACAAATCCTGGAATCAAAGCTATAATGACAAGCAAAAGAACCTGAAACTGGAAACTGAATGGATGCCCATCAATTGAAGAATAGCTAAATAAATTGTGCTATATGAATGTTATGAAATATTATTTCAAAAAGGCCTGGAGAGACTTACATGAACTGATACTGAGTGAAATGAGCAGGACTGGGAGATCATTATATACTTCAATAATAATACTATATAATGATCAATTCTGATGGACATGGCCATCTTCAACAATGAGATGAACCAAATCAACTCCAATAGAGCAGTAATTAATTGAACCAGCTACAGTACCCAGCAAAAGAACTCTGGGAAATGAGTATGAATCACTATGTAGAATTCCCATCCGTTTATTTTTGTTTGCCTGCATTTTTTATTTCCTTCACAGGTACACTATTTCAAAGTCCGATTCTTTTTATGCAGCAAAATAACTGTATGGACATGTATACATATAATGTATTTAACATATACTTAAACATATTTAACATGTATTGGTCTACCTGCCATCTGGGGGAAAGGGTGGAGGGAAGGAGGGGAAAAATTGGAACAAAAGGTTTTGCAATTGTCAATGCTGAAAAATTACCCATGCATATATCTTGTAAATAAAAAGCTATATATATTTAAAAAAGAAAAAGAACCAGGCCTGCAGCCAAAAAATATCATACCCAACAAAATTATCTATACTATTGAATGAAAAAAGTGGACATTCAACAAACTTGCAGATTTTCAAGGCTTTCTATCAACCAAATCCAAATTTAATAGAAAATTTAACATATAAGAGCCAATATCAAAGATCAGTGTTAAGGAACTCAATATGAAAAAATTGTTGATTTTTTTTTTAACATGGGAAATCTATACTCTGTTTAAGATTGACATCAACAATAGGAAAGGTGAAAAGAAAAATTAGGGCACAGTTAAGATAAAATTAGTAATCATGTTATAAAAATGAGATGCAGAGGAAGAATAGACACAGAGAGGAAGAGAGGAAGGACTAATACTTCTGAAAACCTATTAACATTGAGAATGGGTTAAATAAGTAACACTACATGAATATCATAAAGGGTATAGCACCCTTCAAAATCTATAAACTAATAAGGGGGAAGGGGACGGTGAAAAGAGAAGCAAAGGGTGAGGGAAGAAGACAAGGGAGGGACTCATGGCTGGGGGGGTGTTAAGTAATAGCAAGGCAAATTAAGGAGCAGAATTAAAGGAAAGAGTCAGCAGGTATAGGAAAGATATGTGAGAGGGGAGGGGAAAAGGGAGGAAGTATGTGTATGTATGTATGTATGTATATATCTACATATATGCATAAATATGTCCTTTCAAAATTGTAACTTGCTTTGGGGAAGAAGCACTGAAAGGGGTGGAGAGAATAAAATTAAAAAGGCAGCAGAGAAAAAAGAACAATTTACAAAGTAAAAAAAAAAAAGAAAATGGACACTCAGGAATTTAATTTCTTCTATCAAGATACATACTTTCTTGAACTGTTGTTATATATAACAACTTTCTTGAATCTGTTGTTATATATTTTGAATCCTCCCTGTTGTTCAGGGATGATGCTCTCTTTTATTTTGTTTTGTATTCCTTTTCTGTTTTTCTTTTTTCTTACTCTGTGTTGTAAAACAAAATAAATTTAAAAAGAAACAAACAACAAATAACAACAATGTCCTGAAGGCAATTCAGCCAGTTTTCTTCCTATTTAAATCTGAGCCCAACTCACTGACCATCAGTATTATTTGTCAAAATACGTATTTAGTGATAGATTAACTCTATAAGCTGTCCAACCAACTATATGTCACAATCCAGACAACAGACATTTTTAATTCATTAAGTTTTTCTTTTGTGAATGGTTAGGCCAAAGTTTTTTTTTGAGTGGTTATGATTCTCTTCCATGAGTATCACAAAGAGATCAATAAAGAGATACACAATGTGAATAAGCACAATAAATAAGAAAGTCTGGGGAGGGAGGAGTTAAGTAAATGACATCACCATAGAAATACGTGAAATACTGTTGTTCTATAAGAAATGATGAGCAGGCTGATTTTCAGAAAAATCTGGAAAGACACTGAACTGATGCTGAGTGAAGTGAGCAGAAGTAGGAGAACATTGTACACAGTCAGGTCAATATTGTGTGATGATCAACTATGACACTGCTCTTCTCAGCAGTACAATCATCTAAGATAATTCCAAGAGACTCATGATGGAAAATGCTATCCATATCCAAAGAAAGAACTATGAAGTCCAAATGCAAATAAAGACATATTATTTTCCCCATTTTTTTCCCTCATGGCTTCTTTCACAACATGACATATGAAGAAACAAGGATGAGAGAGAGATAGAGAAATATGGGGGAGAAGAAGGACTAAGCAAAAGATAACTCAAGGGCTGCTCCGTTGTTATTATCCATACAATGTCAAAAGAAAGAGAGTAACACCTACCAGAATTCTAGGTGGATATCCCTTCTCTAAAACTTACAGACAAGACACACAGGTCAGATAGAACTGGAGAGGTTTAAATATTCATTACATTGATGAGATCACAGATCAATATGAATCCTTTGAGAAGGGGAACCTACAGTTTACAATGATTAATCAGTTAAATAATGACTTCACTATTACATTGGAAACAAGAATTAAGTTACAAAACATGGAGATTTGAACAAGTTTTTTTCAGGGAATAACTACTAAGTGAAGGCGAGTTACAATTTATTTTTTACATGATTCCTCAAATTCAGAGATAAGTATCTTCAGATTTTAAAAGTCTTAGCTAGCAGAACTCCAAGCTAGTTGGCACACTGTCATACCATCTATTCTATAAAATTTTTCAGTAATCATATCAAAGAGGTTTATACATCTATCAATGATACCTATTCTGACAGAATCTCAGAGTTGAAAGAGACCTCAGTTAGTAACCACCTGATCAAACCCATACCTCAGAATTTGCTCAACAAAATTACTAATAATTAATTATCCAACTAGGTCATCCACAGGTAACTAAGTCTACTTTTCTATCAATCAAATGATTAAAAACTTTTTCCTATGTCAAAGGAAAATTTATTTCTATCCAACTACCCCTTATTGTTCTAAACTATATCGTTTTTACAACCCCTTGTTGTTCTAAACTATGCCAAGTTTTATCCTTTTTTCACATGATCTACCTTCCAAAATTTGAAGGCAACTTCACATCCCCATCCTACCCTCCAAGTTTTCTCTTCTCCAGACCAAACAACCCCAATTTCTTCAACTGTTCCTGATATGGTATAATTTTGAAACCTTTCACCAGACTTGACAACCTCCTCTGGACATTTTTCAGTTTATTGATGTCTTTCCTAAAACACGGAACTATCTTTATGTTTTAAACCAATTATAATGACAACTACTGAAGAGACCAATGCTGAAAAAAGTACTCCACAAAACCACTGAACCAGGACATGGTAAAAACATGCATTTAAAGTGTGGGTCATTGGTATTTAAGACAGGTGTGTTATGACATAAGCAGAAAGAGAAATACTACTGTTATGAGTAAGGCATGTAATAAAAAAAATTTTGCTTTGTTAATTAGGAGGCTTTGGTAGCCCTGGTTTGACTAATAAGTCATCATTTGAGAATTTCTCTAGGCTTCCTTTATTCGTCTTTAAAATGCTGAATGAGTTCTAAGATACCCTTTAGTTCTGAGATGATCAGATTCTATTATCCAAAAAGAACTACAGAACTACCCAGTCACTGCCATCAACCTTTGTACAGTAAGTCCCCTTCATCTATTATGGTTCCACTTGGCTAGATGAAAAGCCTAATCCAACCTAAGGAAATCATGACCCTACTTTAGTTAGAAACTACAAATAAACATGTCCTCAAGGGTACTAGGTACCAACATCTGTTGCAATGGCCCCACATACCACCAAACCGGGGTTAACTGGTAGCAAGGAATATTAATTACATGTGAAATACTCCTAAATAATTAGAATATAAAGCTGCACAGATTCCCTGCCCTCTGGCCACAGTATCATATAAAGAGGCAATTTCCATACGGCCTCACACACATAATCTGCTCTAAATTAAAAAGTAAAGTTACCAAGAGGGCAAGGAGTTAATTCTCATGCCCAGACTGGTTTTCACATAGCTTCCAACTGTAAATAGGCATGTATGCAGTGTAATCTGCTATTATAAAATAATGGCAATAACTCTCTAATAGCTCTTTCCCAATGCTCTTAAGATATTTTTAGTTCAGACTACTAACCATCTATAGTGGAAAGGGAACTGGATTTTTTATCTGCTATTTTAAAGATAAGTGATTTAAGGTTTTTCAAGGTTAAACAAAAAATTCATGTCACTAACAATGGGGAAAGTAATACCTAAATCTCATAATAATCAGTTTGGAAAAACAATAAATTAAAACAATAATTGATATACCATCTATTAAGACAAGGAACTCCAAAGTATATCAAGATAATGCTATATAACAGGGGTTCTCAAACTACGGCCCACGGGCCAGATGAGGCCTGCCAGATTATGGCAAATGGGCTGAGGGGCAGAGACAGAGTGTGAATTTTTGTTTTTACTATAGTCTGGCCCTCCAACAAACTGAGGGACAGTGAACTGGCCCACTGAAGTATATAACATAGTATATCTTCAAGTACCAGAACACTTTGAAGTAGATAGCTTTTTAACTAGGTTCGATTGAGACTGTAGCCTTACACCAAGATTCTTCAACCCCAAGAGAATATGTCTTTTTCTAGTTCAGAAGATCTAGTAGGTATAACAATGTTGCCTTTATTATAATTCAGAGTTTTGAAACTTACTCACTTAGAAGGAAATACAGAATTACTTATACAGTAAATAGTTATGAACAATGTTCTATTCATCAATTCAGTAAACATTCTTAGTTATCTATTATGTATAGAGTTCTGTCCTGAATGGCGAATAAGACATAAAACTGTGAAAAGGCATTACCTAACGTCAGGGAGTTTATTGCTAATAAAGGGCAAGAAAAACATAATGAAAAATTACATGTAAATAAATTCAGGAGAGAAACACTAAGTGTTTAGAATATGTATAATACATTATACTATGTATATATACATATATAAAAAATATAATATGTATAACATAATATTTAAAATATGGTAAGATTCAAACTAAGGTCTTCTGACTGTGCTCAGCTCAGTGAGAAGCCATTTGACATTTGTAATCTGTAGCCTTGTTTCAAAGAATTCTGACCCTTGAGTTTTTATCTAATGCTCTAAAAAGATTTCAAAACCCTGAAATAAACATGCCAAAGGACTTCAATGTTTAAATAACTTTCATTATTTCATACTTAATTTATATATTTTAGCATACAAATGTTTGTGCTATGTATCTGTATATATATGTGTGTTTATATACATTTAATCAAGGAATCTTAATAAGCTTCTTACAAAAGTATTTAAAATAATTTGACTTCAATTTAGATTCTATTTAAAACTCATTGTTCCTGTTGGGCTTATTAATATGTCTTAAAAGTTATTTAGAATATAAAGTACATATTATTGAAGGGATGAAAGATTAAAAAAAAAAAAAAAAAGCATATCTTTTCAACCGGCTAAACAAAATGGCAAAGAATTTCACTGTGGAAAATGTTTTGACTATTTTTCTATCAAAAGACTTCAGGGAATACCTACTGTATATACAAGACCTACTGCACCTTTAAAAATAGTTCCCTCCTGACCATTTCCTATGACATTGGATGATGAAATAAATATCTGGCTTGGAGCTACATGTACTGATCAATCTAACTCAGTTTATTGTTGCATACCCAATTACGGCTCCTTAACTGAAGAAGATTTCAGGAGTCCTTAGAAGGCAGATTTCTTTACTATATTCTAATAAAATAAACTGCCTCCACCCTATCCAGAAAGAAGTTCGTTATGTGAATTTATATAAAGATGTTAATCAGATTTGAAAAAAAGAAATCATCTTCTCTCTTCTTCTAAGTCAGTGAAGGGCCACAAGGAAATACAGTTTCATCTAAGGAATGAAAAACAGTTTTATTTTCATTGAGTATCAATAGAGGATAAAGTTTAATTTTCTATAAGTTTATCCTGTTCTCTCTCCAACCCAATCCTATATTGTCAAATATGAAGCACTCCCTAGATCTGCTTTAATCCCCTTTATGCACATATGTTGCTAGGTAAGAAGCTTTTAAATATTATGAGTAGGAGAATAATTTAATTTTTCTTCTTCCAAAATTAGCAGCCCTATGGATTTCCCAGCTTCTAAGGCATGGATTAAGGTATCATTTATATATCATTACAAGGTTTTTTTTATATTTTTTATTTGTTTTTGTGGAATTTGGTCACTACCTAATGCTTTTTTTTTTAATCTTCACTATATATACAGAAATTGTATTCATCTATCTTTTCTAAATTCTCTTGACCCCATGAAGCTTCTGTCTAAAGCAATCAATAAAACAAGCTTTTTTGCTTTTCTTAAGTGACTTTTATAGCTTTCATATCTCCCTTACACAGTTTCTCTCTGAACACCCAAATGAGTTCTAGCAGTACAGAATAAAGTAAATGCTAATGAAACTATTCTCCTTAAAGCTCTTTGGAAGATATGGTCCAACAAAGCAGGCAGAAAAAGTAAGTCCTAGTACCAAGAGCCAGGCTCAGTCTCTCTCTGTTCTTCCCACTGAGATTGAGTTCTCCAGCTCAAAAGAGATAAAAAGTACTTGATCAAAGCCTTATTAATTGAAAGCCAGGCTTCCTCTATTTTATTAGGCTTCCTGATTTGAAAATGAAAAACTCTGTAGCAGATATAGAAGTAAGTAGAGAAGGACAGTACAATTGAAAGGTATTGTTGTGCTCTTCTTGAAAATAGTCTAAATGCTAATTAACCAAGCAAATGGGATTTCTGTAACATAACCTAAAATGCACACTGAGGTGAATATTCCTTTTGTTTTATAAAATATTCTGATTCTGACACAAAATATGAGAACTACTAAGATCTCACCTTCAGTAGCCATCCTAATATCAGATCAAGGAAAAACAAAAATTGATCTAATTAAAAGAGATAAGGAAGGAAACTCTTATCTTGCTAAAGGGTACCATAAATAATGAAGCAATCAATACTAAACATATATGAACCAAGTGATATAACATGAAAATTCCTAAAGGAAAAGTTAAGAGAGTTGCAAGAAGAAATAGACAGCAAAACTATAATAGTGGAAGATCTCAACCTTGCTCTCTCGGAACTAGATAAATCAAACCACAAAATAAATAAGGAAAAAGTTAAAAGGTATATAAAATACTAGAAAAGTTAGATATGAGAGATCTTTGGAGAAAATTGAATGGAGATACAAAATAGGACATAAAGACCTCAAAATCAAATGCAAAAAGGTAGAAATAGTAAATGAATTTTTTTCACATCATGATGCAATAAAAATTACATTCAATAAAAGGCCAGGGTAAAATAGACCAAAAAACAAATGGAAACTAAATAATCTCATCCTAAAGAATGAATGGATGAAACAGCAAATCATAGAAACAATCAATAATTCCATCCAAAAAGTGACAATAATGAGACAAACTTACTAGCTAACAAGGTAATAAGGGGAAATTTTATATCTCTAACATGCTTACTTGCATATAATAGAGAAAGAAAAGATCAATGAATTGGGATCGTAACTAAAAAAGCTAGTAAAAGAACAAATTAAACCCTCCACATCAAATACCAAACTTGAAATTATAAAAATAAAAGGAGGTATTAATAAAATTGAAAGCAAAAAAACTACTGAATAAATAAAACTAAGAGTTGGTTTTATGAAAAAACCAACAAAATAGATAAACCTTTACTTAACTTGGAAAGAGGAAAATCAAATTGTTAGTCTCAAAAATGAAAAGGAAGAACTATCCACCAATAGAGAGGAAATTAGGAGTTACTTTGCCCAGTTTTATGCCAATAAGTTTGATAACCCAATAAGTTTGATAACCTAAGTGAAATGGAAGAATACCTACAAAAATAAAGAGGAAATAAATTACTTAGTCAAATTTTAGAAAAAGAAACAGAACAGGCTATTAATCAACTCCCTAAGAAAAAATTCCCAAGACCAAATGGATTTACATGTGAATTCAACCAAATATTTAAAGAACAATTAACTCCAATACTATATAAACTATATCTAAAAATAGGGAATGAAGGACTCCTATCAAATTCCTTTTATGACACAGACATTGTACTGATACTTAAACCAGATAGGACAAAAACCGAGAAAGAAAATAATAGAACAGTCTCCCTAATGAATATTGATGCAAAAATCTTAAATAAAATATAGGAAATAGATTACAGAAAATTATCCCCAGGATAATACATCAAGACCAAGTAGGGTTTATACCAGGAATGCAGGGCTAGTTCAATATTAAGAAAACTATTAGCATAATTGACTATATCAATAATCAAATTAATCAAAACCATATGATTATCTCAATAAATGCAGAAAGTGCATTTGATAAAATCCAACATCCATTCAAACACTAGAGAGGATAGGAATCAATGGACTTTTCCCTAAAATAGTTAGTAAAATCCATTTTAAACCATCAGCAAGCAAAATATATAATGGGGATAAACAGTAACCATTTCCAATAAGATGGGTGAAACAAGGTTGCCCACTATCACCATTGCTATTCAATATTGCATTAGAAATGCTAGCTTTGGCAATAAGAAAAAAGAGATTAAAAGAATTGGAGTATGTAATGAAGAAACCAAATTGTCACTCTTTGCATATTATGATGGTATACTTAGAAAACCCTAGAGAATCAACTAAAATTGTGAACAAATCCAACCATTCTAGAGAGCAATTTGGAACTGTGCTCAAAAAGTTATCAAACTGTGCGTACCCTTTGATCCAGCAGTTTTTCTACTGGGATTATATCCCAAAGAGATTTTAAAGGTAGGAAAAGCACCTGTGCAAAAATGTTTGGAGCAGTCCTTGTTATAGTGGCAAGAAACTAGAAATTGAATGGATGCCCATCAAGTGGAGAATGGCTGAATAAATTATGACAAATGAATATTATGGAATATTATTGTTCTGTAAAAAATGACTAGCAGGATAATTTCAGAGAAGCCTGGAGAGATTTATATAAGCTGATGCTAAGTGAAATGAGCAGAACCAGGAGATCATTATACATGACAACAATAAGATTATACAATGATCAATCCTGATGGATGTGGCTCTCTTCAACCATGAGATGATTCAAACCAGTTCCCATTGTTCAGTAAAAGCCATCTACACCCAGAGAGAGGATTGTGGGAACTGAGTGTGGACCACAACATAGCATCCTCACTCTTTCTGTTGTTGTTTGCTTGCATTTTGTTTTCTTACTCAGTTATTTTTCTTCTTAATCTAATTTTTCTTGTATAGCAAGATAACTGTATAAATATGTATACATATGACATATGTATACATATGTATATATACATATATTATATATGTAACATATATTTTCACATATTTAAATATGTATTAAACTATCTGCCAGCTACAGGAGGGGGTGGGGGGAAGAAGGGGATAATTTGTAAGGTAATTATTGTAAGGTAAAACATGAAGAAAGATGGAATGTACTCTCCACTCTGTTCTCTAATCCCCATCTCTACCAAATCTAAATAAGTAAATAAATGAAACAACTATAAGATTCAAGTGGGTAAAAGAAGAAATCTATTTATCAGCCATCAGGGTATTAGGTCTCAAATAAATGGATAAAATTCAGTACATATAAGACTAAGGAAAGAATTTAGTCTTGGAAAAGTAGATAATATCTCACCTTTCTTAGATGAACAGAAGAAAGAAGGCAGAAGACCCTTCTCCCTTTCTACATAATCCAAATCTTGCTTAAGTCTCTCAACAATACTGTGTTAAAGTGAAAAGCATACAAAGGTCTGGGCTAGAGACCTTAGTTCAAATCTCAAGACTGTCATTTACACCCTGAGTGCACCAGTTTTACCTGTCTTTATCTCATAAAATTATGAGGTTGAGCTAAATGACTTCTCAAATCTTCTGAATCTAAATCTAAGATCCTTTCACTAAAATATTCTGGTAAAAGGGAAGCACCTTTTCTGCAGGAATTGAATAAACTGCTTTCTGCTCTGGCTCTGAGAAACATCTGTTTTTGGATTAGTGCTTGCAATCCGGCACACCACCACTTTTTTCTGAACTTTGCCACAGTTACAATCTGCACTATGCTTTTCCTTATCTTTTTTCCTATGATTTCCTATGATTCTATGGAATCAGGTTACAAGATTCTTGGAGATAAAGCTCATTTCTTATGTTTCTGTCCTCCCCAACAATGGGTACATAATAATAATTTTAAAAGCCTATTAGTTGGGGCAGCTAAGTGGTACAGTGGTTAGAGCACCAGCCGAAGTCAGGAGGACCTGAGTTTAAATCTGATCTTAGACACTTAATATTTCTTAGCTGTGTGACCCTAGGTAAGTCACTTAATCCCAATTGCTTCAGGGGGAAAAAAAGCTTATTAGTTAACTGACTGATTAAAAGAAACGAGGTGCTTGCTGAAAAAAGCTTGAACAAATAATGTTTCTGTTCTTCTAAGTCCCATTCTCAGATACCATTGAAGAAATCGCTGGCTTGAAGAGATGTTTTGTAAGTTTTAACCAGTTAATACTCCAAAGAAGGAAACTCAAATTTCCCATCCAGCTCTGCAAACCCACTTGTAATATAAAGTGGAGCAGTCAGCTCCTTTTGAATAGCAAACAATAGCAACTACACATCAGTAATCATCAGCTTGATATCACCTAGAATAGGTTGGATATCTCCTTTAAAAGGCAGTAGAAATTTAATTCCAACCTGAACATCGAAGATTGTTCTAAATCTAATGTTACAAAGTACTCACTGCCAAATCTGAAGGACTCCATGTTCTTTTCTGGTATGTTTTCAAAGATTCTCAATGAGGTCTTTTCTTGTCCTTGGAGTTAACAATAGAAAGCATGACTTCAGACTCTACATTCAATCTGTCATTCCAGGTAGAAAGGATGTTATCCTCTTTTAAACATGATATTCATAATTTACCTAAACATTAACATCAAGTAAAAATCTACTAGGAAAACTCTGCCAGCTCAAAACTGAACTTTCAAATTTATTTTTTCTAGTTTTCTCTGAAGTCTTAATGAATGCAAGATTTATTGCAGTCATATCAATCAAAACAGCAAAAAAATGTGATTAGCTTTATTTTCAAAGAAAATAATAAACATCACTGTGTTTTTCTCTCTGGTGTGTGTAGTTCTTAACACAATGACATTATCAGCATTCTCACCCACACATGACAGAAATAAGATAAAACTTTTAAATTCCCTAGTGAATCCCAATACTGATATGTGATGATCTAAGCTACTCATCTCATTACTGAAATAATGAAGAGCAATCAGTCCCTAAAGGAGAGACATTATAGAGCAAGGGAAACTTAGTGAAAATAGATGATGGTAGAATCCCTCCTGAAAGCAATAATTCTTAATCTCCTCCTACACTCACTAAGCACAAACAAAACATTACTGCCCACTATAGAGCTCTTTATATGCATGGGTACCCTTGGCTTTGACTCCTCAATTCAATCACTTTAACTAAATATTTATCAGGACAATCCTTTTGCAAAACTGTTTTAAACTGAGCATTCTCCCATTGAAGAACATTTTTTCTCTGTTTGACAGATTCTTAACTGAAACCCAAAGTTTCTGGGAGAAATGAGAAAATCTCTTTAAGATAAAGAACGTGTTATTAAAGTTTTGTGTTTCTAGTAAATCAAAGATTCTTAAATTGTGTCACAACCTGATATGAAGTCACATAACTGAATATGGAGATTGTGAAATCATGATTTGTCATCAAGAAGAGTGCAACCAACCTTTTTAAAAATCCTTAATATTTTCCAGATCAAAAGGAGTGTATCTTCTTTTTTTGACATGCAGAGTTAAGCTCTTCGATCACAGGGTATGCATGTATAAAATCAGATACATTCAGTGCTTCATTTTTTGCCTAGACCAGTGCTTTTTTTAATCTTGTCATAAGCTGCTTAATAGGTGATTTGTGTCACTGCCTCTCCCCCTTTTTTCTTCTCCCTTCATCCAGGAAGGATTAATTGAGGGAAGTAACTCAGAGGATTGGAAATGATCTAATTTCTCCTGAGGTGAATTCTTATCATATTCTTCATCCTTTTCACTTAGTTTATTTGGCACCCTCCCCTCCTGCTCTTTCTTCTTTTTCCTTATTCTATAACTTATATAATTTCCTAAAGTTATATGTATTAAGTGTATCTTTGGAAATTTAGTCAGGTCCATTTTTATTGTAGTATTGACAAAGTTGCTCTCCTACTAATTTCCACTCCTCTAGATCCAATTCTTTTTTCATAAAAAACCAAGGAGATGTGTACTGTACAGTTTCTAAAAGTTCAGTGATCTGCTCCCAAATTATAATTAAACCTTGACTTTTCATAACCCTGACAATACTCTCTACACATTTTCCTTGAAGAGAAACAGAAGGCTGGAATGAATTTTGATTCCACCTCCCAGAAAGTGGGCTGGTGGGTTTCTGTGGGCTTATGGCTCTGGCCCTGAGGGCTTCTTGTTTATATTTCTGTGACTTGTGAATCTCCTCCTAATATATGCTCTATAAAGGTGTGAAGTCTAATGTGTGAACTCTCTTTAAAGGTGTGAACTAAGCATCTTGTTTCAAGTTCTGGCCCATAACAGTTTTGAATACCTATTTTATATACGTATATATCCAGGGCTCATAAAAAAAGGTAATGAGTGGGAAAAAGTTTAAGAAGCCCTCCACTAGATCACCTGAAAAAAAAAAAATTACTATTTATGCTCCAACTTCAAAACTAAAACTAAGACCCCATTTGAACTTAAAAACTTAACTTGGTTAAGATCCCTGATCATTGTTGGATTTTTTTGGTTGTTTTGGTTTTGTTTTATTTTTTAATAGATGCAGTTTTCACAAATTAGATTTTTAATTCAGTTACATTTCATATTTTGATTAGCTATATCCCCAACTTACAGGAAAAAACACTGACCTGTCTCACTCTGAAGATTTAGACCCTTCAGTTTTTCTTCTTATGAGTAGAGAAATAATTTGCTATTACATAAAACACTTTTACATTAAACAAGTAATCTCACAAGATATTCTGTGGAATATTAAAACTCAAATGACATACTCTTTTTGATTCCCTTGTCTTTCATTGTAAATGTACCTATATTTTCTATCTGTGGAAAACCCAAAATAAGTTTAATACAATCCTAAGGCATGAGTTACAAAGGAGTCAAACTGCCTAAAAACATATTCTTAAACCAAATATTACAAGGTCATTGTAACCATGGTGTTCTATGCATCAACCTTAACCAATAAAATGGTATGGGCTGTCATATCAATGAATAAATAACTAACAGGAAATAACAACATGTAAAAAAAAAAAAAAGGGTAAGAAAAAAAAAAAAGAAAACCTCAACAAGAATTTAAAAGTATCCTTCAATAGTCCCATGCTAATAACCATCAAATGATAGCTTGACTGAAAAGCAAAGTAAACTCTCAGGATATGAATGTCAAACAGTCTGGGGGATTAAACAGGACAGGTCCAATTTAAAAAATCATAAGAGCTAGAAGGAACCTTAGAGTCTATCTAGTCCAACCCATACACAAAAGGAATACCCACTATAACATCTAAAAAGTACATTTTATCTCTGTTTAAATGCCAACAAGGAGGGCACCCCTTCTATCTCTGGCCAACTCCAATTCTTAGGTAGTTTTTCCTGACTAAATTTGCTCCCTTTCAGATAACATTTTCTATCACTGTCAGATTTATAAGCTTGAAAAGAAAAGGAAAACACTTTGCTTCCATTAGTATAGTAGGGTATTTAAAATAAAGTCAATTAAATAGTTCAGGGTTGGGTTATGGATTTGTTTTTCCTTAAAGACTCTTGATTTCAAAAGTAACACCCTAGTGCAGAATGTCAAGGAATGTCTCCCCAGTGAAGTAGGTAGATTTGTAAGAGAATGAAAGCAAAGTTCTTCCATTTACAGTAAACTGACATATCTACTATGACATACAGAACAGTACCAAAAAAACAGCATCGTTTCTATCTAAATAAAATACCTATTAGCTAGTCAATCCCAACATGCAATGTTTTTCTAATTTCAGTTTAAGAGAAACAGATTTCAGGAAGAACAATCAAGAATAGATCACAAAGACCGGAAGAGTAAAAAGTTCAAAGAAAACATGTCCCAAGCAAATTAATGAATAGTTAAAAAAAATTTTTTTCTTCCCAATTTAAGAACCAATTACTATATTTCCAAGAGGTAAATTTTTCTTTTGCCATCATCATTCTCCTTTACTGTCCTTACAATGAATAAAGTCATTCTCAGATTCTACACCAGGGTTGAATTTAATATTACCTTTTTATTTTCTACATTTCTCTAATACTGGTAAAACTTTAAAAAAGTAGAATCTACTCACAAATATCTTTTTGACTTAGAAAAAAAGATTGAGCAGGTTGGAATTTTTAGGTTTTTTGAAATTTTAAGGTTTATATCAGGCTTAAATTTTTGGAATGTATATAAATCATATAGCTAGAGACCTTCCATAATTTGGTCCGAAATAGCCATACATACTTCAGGATCTAAAAATTGTCAAAGGCTTATCTAGGCTATTTGAGCTCAATGGGACATTTTGTGAGAAAGTGATAGCTAGACTTCCAAGATATCATACTCAAAAACCAGAATAGGAACAGAACTTATTCACATTTGGCTAACTACCTTTTAATGACCTAGCAACAGAGGAGCAGAACTGATTCTAACAAATATCCTATGTAGCGTAAAAAGAGATCAAGAGGGGCAGCTAGGTGGCGCAGTGGATAGAGCACCAGCCCTGAATTCAGGAGGACCCAAGTTCTGGTCTCAGACACTTAACACGTCCTAGCTGTGTGACCGTGGGCAAGTCACTTAACCCCAGCTTCAGGAAAAAAAAAAAAGAGTTCAAGAGAAATAAAATCGTAGCTGTAAAAAAAAAAAAAAAAAAAAAAAAAAAAAAAAGGCAGGTGCAATCTAGAACAGGACGGACCTTTTTCATCATAAAAACCTGAAACTAGAGACTCTGTCATCCATATGTAGTGTTTTTCTTTAGCAAAGTCATTAGAATTAGACTTTTAAGAATAACAGAATTAGTGGGCCTTCAAGAAATATTAAAACATTTTCCCCATTACCAACCATTTGTATTTATTATAGAACTTAAGCTCATAAGAGAAGAAGAAATTGAAGGAATTGGAATAAGTAATGAAATAAAATTAACACTCTTTGCAGATGATATGATGGACTTATAGGATCCTAGATAATCAACTAAAAAAACTAGTAGAAGCAATTAACAACGTTAGCAAAGTTGCAGGATATAAAATAAATGCACAGGGGCAGCTAGGTGGAACAATGGATAGAGCACCAGCCCTGAACTCAGGAGGACCCAAGTTCAAATCTGGTCTCAGACACTTGACACTTCCTAGCTGTGTGACCCTGGGGAAGTCACTTAACCCCAGCCTCAACCCCCCCCCCCATTCGCGCCAGCCTCAAAAAATAAAATAAAATAAAACAAATGCACATAAATCATCAGCATGTATTCTATACATTAAAAAGTCTAGCAGCAAGTGATACAGAAATTCCATTTAAAATGACTGTAAATAATATAAAACATTTGACAGTCTACCTACCCAGATAAAATCAGGACTTATATGAATACAATTATAAAACACTTTTCACACAAATAAAGTTATAGCTAAACAACTGGAAGAATATCAAGTGCTCATGGGTAGAACAAGCTCATATAATAAAAATGATAATTTTACCGAAATTAATAAGTACCATACCAATCATACTGCAAAGAAAAATAATAACAAAATTAATCTGGAAGAACAAAAGGTCAAGAATTTCAAGAAAATTAATGAAGAAAAAAAAAAAGGGAAATGAAGGTGGCCTAGTTCTACCAGATCTAAAATTACATTATAAAGCATCAGTCATCACAACTGGGGCCTGGTTAAGAAAGAGAGTAGTAAATCAATGAAATAAGTTAGGTTCACTAGACACAGTAGTCAATAACTAGATGAGTAATGTAGTGTTTGATAAACCCAAAGATTTCAGCTTCTGGGGTAAGAACTCACTATTTGACAAAAATTGATGGGAAAATTGGAAAACAGTGTGGCAGAAAATAGCATTGAGCAACATCTTTTTTAGACATAAAAAGCAATACTATAAGCAAATTAAGGAGAAGGAAGGAATTTATGATCAAAGAAGAACTAGAGAACATTATAAAATCCAAAAGGGATAATTTTTACTATATTTATTTTAAAAGGTTTCGTACAAGTGGATATCTTCAACATAAAGAAGATCCAACTCACTTCCAGTTGATCAATGATGGACAGAAACAACTACATCCAGAGAAGGAACACTGGGAAGTGAATGTAAATTGTTAGCACTATTGTCTATCTATCTACCCAGGTTACTTATACCTTCGGAATCTAATACTTAACGTGCAACAAGAAAATTGGATTTACATACATATATTGTATCTAGGTTATACTGTAATACATGTAAAATGTATGGGATTGCCTGTCATCTAGGGGAGGGAGTAGAGGGAGGGAGGGGATAATTTGGAAAAATGATTACAAGGGATAATGTTATTAAAAAAAAAATTACTCATGCATATATACTGTCAAAAAAATTTTATAAAAAAATAAAAAAAATAAAAGGTTTCGCACAAATAAAACAAATGCAGGCAAGATTAGAAGGGAAGCAGGAAAAGTGGGGGATAATGTTTACATCCAAGGATTCTGATAATGGTCTAAATATAGAGAGAATTAAACATATAAGAATACAATCCATTCTCCAATTGATAAATGATCAAAGGATATAAATAGGCAATTTTCAGATGAAGAAATTAAAGCCATGTCTAGCTATATAAAAAGGTGCTCTAAATCACTATTGATTAGACAAATGAAAATTAAGACAATACCACTTCACACCTCTCAGACTGGCTAAAATGACAGGAATAATGGTAAATGCTGGAGAGGATGTGAGAAAACTGGGAGATTAATAAATTGTTGGTGATTCAACTATTTTAGTGCTACTGAATCCCAAGGAAATCAAAGGAAGGAAAAGGATCCACATATGGAAAAATATTTGTAGCAAGATTTTTTATAGTGGCAAGGAACTTGAATCTGAGTGGATGCCCATCAATTAGGAAATATGGAATACTATTGTTCTATAAGAAATGATAAGCAGAATAATTTCAGAAAGGCCTGGAGAGACTTACATGAATTGATGCTAAATGATGTGAGGAGAACAATGTACACAGCAATAAGATTATATGATGATTGATTGTGATGGACGTGGCTCTTTTCAAAAATGAGATGATTCAGGCCAATTCCAACAGACTTATGCTGAATAGAATCATTTGTATCCAGAGAGAGAACTATGAGCACTGAATGTGGATCACAACATAGTCTTTTCTTTTTGTTGTTGTTTACTTGCTTTTCGTTTTCTTTCTCACTTTTTTCCTTTCTGATCTGCTTTTTCTTATACAGGATATAAATGTGGAAATATATTTAGAAGAATTGCACATGTTTAACTATATTAGACTATCTGCTGTCTAGGGGAGGGGGGAGAAAATTTTGGAACACAAGGTTTTGCAAGGATAATGTTGAAAACTAACTTTGCATGTATTTTGAAAAATAAAAAGCTTTTTTTTTTTTTTAAAGAACTTAGGAGTCTAAGTTCTTATCTATATCTTATCAATATCTGGAACAAAGTACATAACTTATAAACAGACTTAATAAATTATGTGTTTTTTTTATGATGACAAAAGTTCGTTAAAAGGTTTCTCAGTCCTTGGACCCATCAAAAGCATCATCACAGAAGTGCAAGTAAAAATCAGTTAATCTAATCTATTACTCCTATCCCCAACATAAATAATTTAATAAAAAGATTTCCCTTTCATAAAACTTCTTAAACTTTACCAATAATCTTTGAGAATTTTTTAATGTTTATTTTATCAATTGTAATCAGTCTTTGTAATAAAGAAGAAAAAGTTCCAATGCAGCCAACAAAACAGCAGGTTCACTACTCTTTCCTGCTATGAAGGACAAACAACAACCTCTGTTAATCATGAAGTACACAACCAAAGAAAAACAAATATTTATTGCTCTTTGGCATCTCTTTATATTCCTTATTATAAAAGAATTCCCTTTCCTAAGCCATCTGAATGTTTGGAGTTATATTGCCATGCATCAAGTTAGAAATCTTCACTAGCAGCCAAAATACATTCTTCAGTTAATGGTTGACTAAAAACTTGAAATAAAACACCTCCACTACTTTTACTGCCCCACAAAACATTACTCCTATCAAAGAAAAATAAAAAGGAAAAAAATAAATAAATTGTGGCTTGAAAATTTGCAAAACTATCCATGAATAATCTGTCAATATCACATACAATACTGACACTTACTAATTAGATGAGCATCTCTTTTCAAATAAAAAAGTTATCTTTTTTTTACTACATCAATTTATTGTTTTTAATGGTAATCAGAATATCAGCATACAAAAATCTTTTTCTATATAGGTATTGTTATTAGGAGCTGAATCTACTGAAATAGGAAACACTAGTGTTGTTTTATTAAAAACTGAGTTAGGAACTGACAATACCAAAAGTAAAATAAGGAAAATTAAAACCTACTGCTCCCCCTACTGGCCCCTGATTCTGATCTGTACAACTAAGTAAATATTTATTTCCACTTCATATCACAAAATAAAAATATGCACTTTATTTAAATAGTATTTTGCCCAAAGTAAAAACAAAAATCTCTGGAAGACTTAACTCTGATCAATACAATAGGCAACCAGAATTTCAGAGACTTGTGACAAAGCAAGATATCCACCTCCCGTGTGTCAGAGAAAAAATAGTCATAATACAGATTGAGCTGAGCCTTTGAACATAGTGTTTTGCTTCATTTTTGTTTTATGAGGATTTTGTTTTTTTCTTTTTTGCAAGTTCAAAAGAATGAGAAAATAGTTTTTTATTCACTGAAAAATAAAATGTTATTTTAAAAAATAAAGAGGAAAAAAATTGAATAGCTAAAATTGAGAAATAAGATTCAAGAGAATGTGAAGTTAGCAAGAACACACATACAACATTAAGATGTCATTTTTATGTTCAAAAACTACGTTTGATGCCCCTCTTGATGTCCAATTTTGTTGTTGCTGTGTATAATGTTCTCTTGATTCTACTTACTTCATTTAACATTAGCTCATGTAAGTCTCTCTAGGCCTTTCTGAAATCATGGTGATTGTTCCTTATAGAATAATATTCTATAACATTCATATACTATAATTTATTCAGCCACTCTCCAACTGATGGGCATCCGCTCAGTTTCCAATTCTTTGCTACTACAAAAATTTTTGCATATATGGATCCTTTTCCCTCCTTTATAATTTCCTTGGATACGAGGACTCAGGAGAGATATTGCTGGATTGCAGTTTTATAGCCCCTAGGACATAGTTCCAAATCACTCTCCTGAATAGTTAGATCAGTTCACAACTCCAACAACAATGTATTAGTGTCCCAGTTTTCCCACATTCCGTCTAAGATTTTATCATTTTATTTTCCTGTCATCTTAGTCAATCTGAGATATGTACTGATACCTCAGAGTTGTCTTAATTTGCATTTCTCTAATCAATAGTGATTTAGACCATTTTTTGATACGACTAGAAATGGCTTTAATTTCTTCATCTGAAAATTGTTCATATCTTTTGACCATTATAAATTTATTTCTTTCTTTCCTTTTTTTTCCCTGAGGCTGGAGTTAAGTGACTTGCCCATGGTCACACAGCTAGGAAGTGTTAAGTGTCTGAGATCACATTTGAACTCGGGTCCTCTTGAATTCAAGGCTGGTGCTCTATACACTTCACCACCTAGCTGCCCCCTAAATTTATTTTCAAAAACTAACTGATCTGTGGAAAAAGGAAGGAAAGTACATTTGATGAGTCCCAATTAACAATGAGATTATAGGGTCTGTAACTTGTGACTTTGCTGAAAGAACACAAGCTACTCCTAATGGGAGGGAAGGGGAAGGAATTTCTCAAAGATAACTGGCATTAGAGAGTTGGGAGTATAGATTTTCACCTCTTCCCCACTGGTGCATAAAAGCAGACTGTGAACTAGTTTGGTATCCTTTTGTCAGGTTTTCTCCCCTCTGGACTCCCAGACCACAATTATCCACATTTGTAGAAATCTTGTCTCAAGTAATATTGTATCTAAAACGTATAATGTAAACTTCTACATATTAAAATCTGGAGGTGGGAACAAGAAACTAAAGAAATTAACTAAGGGTCATCCCCAAAGGTGGAATTTAGAATGCTTAATCAAACCTTCTACAATCCTGTGAGATCAAAGAGTTTCATGAGTCCTGAGATATAGATTATGTAATATATTTGTAGTATACTTGTTAAAACATAGATAGTTTTAACAATTGCTAATTTATTTAATACTTATATTTGTAATTTGTAATTTTAAGGCACTGACCACAATAAGCAGCTTTCCAAATCATACTGCAATGTTACTGACCAACTAATTCAATATCTAATAACCTAGAAATAAACCTCTTTGAATCTATACAAGTATTATGACTATAGACAGATGATCCATTAATGGATTTGAATTGAAAGTTTTTTAGCTGGGCAGGACATGTCAGACATTGTACTCACTAGGCACAATCTTCAAGAATTCAAAGTCATCTCCCTACAACTAGGAATAGGATTTTATTAGAAAGTTTTAACACTATCTAAAGAAAATTCTGAGTTTGTTCAGTTACTGTATTTCAGTTTCAATATTTTGTATTCCACAGCAAAAACAAAGCATTTTATTATTATCAATCAATGAAATAATGAGATCCAGCAAAGTATGATTCTTTACTCAGATAGAAAAGCATAAACAGAGACAACAGAACAACAGGACTGACTTTCAAACAAATACATCCAAACTTATCCATACAATTGGACACCATATTCTTTTGAAGTAGGCAACCACCCTGGAAGGCCACACCATTACTCCAAAAATCATGCCAATGCTCAAAATTTTATGAAAGCAGAATACACTGTCAAAAGTGAATTGAGTAGTAGATGACTGTTTAACTATTGAAATGAAAGGAAAGGAAAGGTTCAATTTGGGGCATGGGAGAAATAGGTTATGGAGAAATCAGTGGGATATTAAAAATAAAAGTTATCTGGGCAGTTAGGTGGTGCAGTGGATAAAGCACCAGCCCTGAAGTCAGGAGGACTGGAGTTCAAATCTGGTCTCAGACACTTAACATAAATCCCTAGCTGTGTGACCCTGGGCAAATCACTTAACACCAATTGTCTCAGCAAAAAATAAAATAAAATAAATGAAAGGTATCAATAAATTATTAAATAAAGAAAAGCAGTATAAAACTAAAGTAGAACACTCCATTCAGTGGAAGAAAGGAGGAGTATGCGTAATAGAATTTTTCTTCTTGGTGTCAAACCTCTCCAGAGGTAGTAACTGATTTCTAGAAAAAAACAAAAGTAATTAGGGCCAAGTCTAGCAAATATGGTGTGTGGATAAAGCAGAATGGCACCATTTCAGGTTGTTTAGGGAGGGAAAGGTGATAAGATATGTCTACAAATTAATTCTTTATTTTGGATTCTGGGAAGATGGAGTAGGTTGGTAAATTTCAACCTCTGAGGATTTCCCTTACAAACAGAGCAAATTTTCACCTTAAGGCAAATGGTGAAAAACCAAGACTTGAGTCCTCCAGATATAACCAAGAAGATCTGAAGAAAGACCCCAGGCTGGGATAAATCTATCTGAAGAACAAACACCTCTGGGCCAACTCCTCAGAAACATCAAATGAGGAGCCCTGGGACTACCCTGGGCCCAGCAAGAACCAGAGACTTTCACCCTCCCCCCAATTGTGGGGAGAGAAGGGGTTAAATCTAGGAAGACAGAGTGAACCTTGGTACAGGGCCCTGGGGGAGAAGGAACCAGCACCAGAAGCAGCAGGACAGAGATACTGCTTTGCTGGGGACACTTGCAGGAGGATAAAGAGCTCTTGGTTTGGGGTTTCTGGTCAAAATGGAGAACTGAAAACAAGCTTTAGGCATCATCCTCCCAACCCATGATTAGAGGTACTTACACTAATAGCTCTTGTTTAAAAAAAAAAAAAAAGAACCGGAAAAGAAGAAAGAACTCCACCATTGAAACATATTATGAGAATAGAGAAGACCAGAATTCATCTTCAGAGGATGACACTTCAGTTATTTAAAAAAAAAAAAAAAAAAAAAAAAAAAAAAAAAAATGCTTCTACCCAAAAGAGTAATGTGAAATAGCTCTCTGCCCAGAGAGATTTTATAGAACTCAAAAAAAAAAAAAAAAAAAAATTCAAAAATCAAATGAGAGATATTAAGGAAAAACTAAAGAAAATAAAATTAAAACCATCCAAGAAAAACAAGAAAATTATGTAAAAAAAAAAAGACTAATCAGAAAAAGAGGTATAGAGTCTCAAAGATGAAAATAACTCTTTGAAAATTAGAATCAGGAAAAATTAAGCCAGATAAGCTAAGGGAAGGCTGTGAAGGATGAGAGGCCAAGAAATAACACAACAGATTCTAAAGAATGAGAAAATAGAACAGAATGTGAAAAAAAATCTCAAAAGAAAAACAAAAGATCTGGAGAACAGATAAAGAAGAGAAAATTTAAGAATAATTAGACTGCCAGGAAGTTGTGACTAAAAGAGAATATTGATGAAGAGGGGGACCCAGAAACTGAAAATGCTTGAAGGAAAAAATCTCTTTCAACTCAGCTTCAATGAGGGACTCTGCCCAGAAGTACAGTTTCATCGTTGTTATCTGGGTGGAGTCAGCTCAGTCCTGAAACTCATTGAATTCAATTCAAATTCTTGCTCAAACTGAAACCCAGCTAGGAGCCAACTTGGGACTCAACCCTCTTCAGCTAAATCTCTCATTATAAAAAGACCCCAACTAAAATCTTCTCTTTGCAGAGTTTCCAAACATACAGTGCTCCATGCTTGGCATGTCAAGGGCCTCTGTCCACTGGAATACTCTTTCCAGTGCCATCCTCTCTTTACTCTCACCTATTTCCTTAACCAGATTTTATAGCCCCCTCTTACAGGATTTCTAACCTTATTTCCAATCTCCGTAATAAACCTCTTTTAACAATATAGGTTTTTAGGGTCTGTAAATTATTTTACAAAGAACCTCTGTGCCACCAGTAAGGAGTCCCCAAAACTCTCTACCTTTGCCCCAAATCCCAAGGGGGTGCAGGGGAGCCAAACCTCTCCATTTGGTTCCCTGAAGCCCAAACCTGGCACTAAACCTTATCATTTAACTCCCTGAACACAAGAAACCCTAATTTTTATTTTGGTTCCCTAAAATCTAAACCTCATCATTGACACAATAATGCAAGAAATAATTCTACAAAATTGTCCTACAGTGATAGAACATGAGGGGAAAATAGAAATTTTAAAAATCCACTGATCACCAGCTCAAAGAAATCCTTTGTAGAAAACACATAGGAATATTATTGCCAATTCAAAACCTCCAGGTCAAAGGGAAAATTTTGCAAGAAACAAGAAAACAATTCAAATATGCTGGAGCTACAATTAGAATTGTACAAGACTTATCAGTACCTATAATAAAAGACCATAGGTCTTAAAATCATATCTATATACAAGCAAAAGTACTAGGCCTAAGGCCAAAAATATCATATCCAGCAAAATAGCTATAATTTTCAATGAGAAAAAATAGACATTCAACAAACTTGCAGATTGTTGGGATTTTCTATCAACCAAACCCGAACTTAACAGAAAATTTAAGCTATAAAGTCTATAACAAAGAGCAATTTTAAGGACAAACTTTATGTTTTTTAACATGGGAAATATATAATTTATGTTTAAAATTTACGTCAACAACAAGGTAAGCTCAAAAGAAAAATTGGCAGAGTAAAGGCAAAAACAGTAATCGTACAAATAAGATACAGAGGAAGAACAGATACAGAGGTATTAGAAAGGGGAAGAAGGCTCATAGTTCTGAAAACCTACTCACATTGGGAATGGCTTAAATAGGCAACTATGCATATTCCATGAAGAGCAGAACATACTCCAAAATCTATAAATAAACAAAGATGGGAAAGATAGGTGGGTGGGCAAGCAAAGAGCGAGGGAAGAAGACAAGAGAAGGATCCCTGAGTGGGGGAAGGTTAAATAATAGTAAGCCAAGTTATGCAGCAGAATTTAATGAAAGAGTCAGAAGGAAAGATATGTGTCTATCAGGGTATGTATGTGTGAGTGTGTGTATGTATGTATAAATCTACAGATATGCATAAATATAGCTTTTCTTAACTATAGCTTGCTTGAGAGAGGAAAGGAATGAAAGGGAGATCTGAATCTGTCAATGTGTGTGTATGTATGTATATGTATATATAAATATATCCTTTCTTAACTATAGTCTGTTTGGGGATGGTGGGAGGGATGAAAGAGGGAAAAAAAGAATTAAGTAAACAAGATGGGTAGCAGAGAACAAAACAATTTACAAGAAAGTAAAGAAATAAAGAAAAGATGGACATCCATGAACATAATTTCTTCTACAATATATATATTTTCTTAAATTGGCATTTGTTGGCATATATTTTGAATCCTCCTTGATGTTCTGCTGAGTACATACACTTTTGTTTTGTTTCATTTTGTTTTGTATTGCTTTTTTGGTTTTCTTTTTGATTATTCTGTTTCTTCAAATAAAATAAATTTTGGGGAAAGTAAAATTTCAAAACTCTTTGGGACAGTAGAAGAAACCATAAGAGAAAGTAGACTATCTTCCCCTTCCCCTTCCCCTTTTTTCTCCCCTCCTGTCTCTCTCTCTAACACACACACACACACACACACACACACAAAATCACTTTAAGCATCAATTCTTATTTGGAGGTAGAATTCTGATATATTTATTGGAAAAAATTCAGTCCTGTAAACTTCATGATCTTACCTTCAATATGACTAAACATAGCCACATTGATACCCAAATTTCCTTTAATAAGGTATTCGAGATTTTCAAATTTTTTTGGCCTAAAATAGAAACTCTAGAATTCAATATAAATAAATGTAGGAATAGCAGTTTAGATTAAAAAACAACAACAACAACAACTGAATTCAACCATACAGAAATTCTACATACAGTGCCAGAAATTTTTCAGAAATAGCATATAAGCAAAAAAATTATATTTTGAAAAAATATCATTAAATATTTTTTTTCAGCTGGTATGTTTTTTAAATCATGCTTTATTTAGGCAATTAAGATTGATTTGTTTTCTGAGAATAGAAAATCAGTGGTGGGGCAGCTAGGCAGCGCAGTGGAAAGAGCACCAGTCCTGAAGTCAGGAGGACCTGAGTTCAAATCTGATCTCAGACACTTAACACTTCCTGTGTGACCCTGGGCAAGTCACTTAACCCCAATTGCCTCGACAAAAAAAAAAAGAAAAAGAAAATCAGTGGCAGGGAGAATTAGAGATAGGTTATGGATGGTCAAGGAAAATCCAGCATAGGATTAAAGATATATCAAAAATTTTTAAGCCAATTTAATTCAATAAATATTTATTATCATCTACTCTGTGCTAAGAGGGGTATTGATGATACAAAGACAAAATAAAAATAATAACATCCTTAAGTCCTCTAAGAATTTACATTCTACTAAGGGAGACAGGATATAATATGTACATAATGTGTGGAAAAAGGTGAAGAACTTACAGCACATATTGATCAGAGGCTGTTAACTAAAGTAGATCAAGCCTATTAGGCCTCAGTTTTGGCCTCTCTGGAGTCACGTGATTTTAGATAAGGCCTGGACTACATCCCATTGTCCAAGGTGGCTGAAGAAGCTATATATCACCTTACCTACTACATTCCACTGACCAACTAGGGGAACAGTAGACTTATGTGACCAATCACAACATATAGAGGGCAGGATTTTGGAAGTTCTTTGTTTGAAATGTATAAAAGCTGTAAGTATTTTCAAGGTTCTGGCTTTCTCCTGCTGTGAAATTTGGCTCGGAGACCAGGATGGGGTCCGCTTTTCGAAATTCTAATAAATAATTCTGCTTTCTATGAGTGATATCTGAGTAGTCAATTTGGATAGGTCTTCTTGTCCCAAACAATAGCTAAATAAATACAAAGAAATTTGTGGAAAAAAATAGTAGTAATAGGGTTAGGAAAGTGGAGGCAGAAAGGAAATCAGGAAAGATTTAAAAGAAAAGCAGGTGAGCAGCAGCTCTTTGAAGAGAACTTTGTTCAGTCATGTCCATCTTTTTGTAATCCAATTTGCTATTTAGTTGGCAAAGATACTGAAGTGATTTGCCATTTTCTTCTCTATTCATTTTACAGATGAGGAAACTAAGTCAAGCAGAGTTAAGGGACTTGTCCAGAGTCATCCAAATATTAAGAGTCTGAGCCTGAACTTGAACTCAGATCTTCCTGATTCCAGGTTTAGTACTCATCCCTGCCTAGCTGCACTGCCCACCTAGCATTCTACAAAAGACCATTCTAGGCATAACAATTATTTCTGTAAATGCTGAGAAGACACAAGAGAGGAACAGTTGAATTTATAGCTTCTAGTCCAAGCTAAAATATAGTGTGCATACAAAAGAAGTAATAGAAAGGTAACCTACAGCAATGCTACAGGGGGCTTTGGAGGCTGGGAAGTTTGTATTCCATCTTAAATGCCAGTGGCAATCACTCAAGGCTTTTAAGCTGGAGAATGCTAAGTAAGCCTATCCCTTAGGAAATTTATTTGGCTGGCTAAGTAGAATATAAATTGGAAATGAGAAAAAGGGGGAGAAAGAAGATGAATAAATTGTCACTGAGAAAGTCCAAGTAAGAAGTATTAAGAACCAGAACTAGGGTGAATAGAGAGAGAAGGAAACAAAAGAAGTTATGGTAATAGCATTTTCAAGACTTGGAAATTGATCAAATGTAAGTGATGAGGTTTTAATGCTCTCAATTCCTGGTGGTCAAGAGGTTAGTGGCAATAAGAGAATTGTTAAATATCCCCTTTAGATTGGCTGCAAGTTTAGAGTGAAAGAATTCACTTATTCCTGAATTATTAGCTGCAAAATGAAAGTTTATAGTTGGATAGAAATCAGTTTACCAAGGGACTGATTTCTATAGTGGCAGAGTTCTATTTGGAAATGGAGTTTTGGCACTCAAAATGCTCAGCGGGCAGCTCCTAGCAAAGTGCATGGGCCATCTGCAAAGAAACTGCCCTTTTTAGGGAGTCTTGGGGCTTCAGAAGCCGAGGTTCCCAGGCTTAAATTCTTATCAGTTTTCAGCCTGGATCTCCAATTGGAATTAACAACACTTCAAAGCACTGCTTTTGACCAGGATTTCTAACTGAATCTAAGGCATCCTAGAAAGATAACTTATCTGGGGGGAGAGGGACGAAGGGGGGAGGAATATGTCTTCCGCAGGAGGGGCTGAGACTCTCTCTGAAAGGGATCAGAGATCAAAAGGAAATACAGTTTCTTAAAGGGAACACAACTTTAGTAAAGGAAACAATTCCCTCCTGCTTCATCGGGAGTAAGAGAGGGAAGAGTCCAGAGTCATTGATTCCCTAAGTGAATTAAAGGATGGTAGCACTCCTACCAGGAAAAAGAGTTGTTAGGAGGAACATCACCATTAGCAGGAATGGTAATGAGTTCCATTTTGAACATAGTGGAGGGCCATGTCTTAAGCTCAGCTCGGATACAAGGAAGATGCAAGGTTTCTTTGTACAGACATATATCCTTAGACTCTCTCCCAGATATGTAGCAAATAATAACCAAAGTTCACAAGAACAGGTGCATACATTGTGACTGCCAGTGATGAGGTATAGATTTAGGGAATCAAAATGAAATTAGGGTTTCTGGTGGTCAGGGAATTAAATAAGGTCTAGTGGCATTTGTCTCCCCTGTAACCCTTTGGGATTCAGCACAAGGGTAGGGAGTTTTGGGGACTCCCTTCTGGAAGTGCAAGTAGTTCTCTGTAAAGAAATTTACAGACCTCAAAACCTAGACTGATAAAAGAGGCTTATTATGGGTATTGGAAGCATAAAGTCTGATTAGGGAAATAGGTGAGGGTAAAGAGAGAGAGGATGGCACTGGAAAAGAATATTATTCCAGCAAGCAGATCTATGGAAAATGGAGTTTTGCACTGAAAATGCAGTTCTCAGTGGGCAGAAAGACCTGGTAGCTGTGTAAGCCACTGCAAAGACCTTACTTGATGGAAGCTCATTATATTGCTTGTCTTGATGGGGATTGGGAAACCCAAGCAGATCATCAGAATGGGGCTAGGACAACCAGAGCAGATCAGAATCCATGGGAGCTGGGACAAGCCTGGATCTCCTATTAGAATTCAAAGGGATGCTTTTGACCAGGATTTGTGAATCAAAGGTCCTAGCATCCTGGACTGATAATGTGTCAGCCAGGAGGGGCTGGGAATCTGAAAGGAATCTGAAAAGAATCACAAATCAACAGGAAATACAGTTTTTTAAAGGGACCACAACCCACTTCACCAGCACTGGGAAAGTATAGGAACCAGTCACAATAATGATATGAAATGTTAACAAGATAATATGCTATCCTTGCATTACTGTTTTTCCCATGTGAACGAGCAAGACCTATAAGGACCTTACTTGCTTGAATAAACTAGTCAATTCTAGTATTGTATCTATCACAAGCTTTTACTTTTTCTTTTTGATTTCCTCACTGTCTCACCCTGCACCCCATGTCAGATGCTGGCAGGACATGATGAATTTGAAATGCCAATGGAACACCTAAAAAGAGGTATCCACCAGAAATCCGATGATATAAGATGAAAGTTCAGGAAATAATAAAGATTTGGGAGTCATCCTATTATATAAGGAAGGTGGTCCAGCAAAGATCTTTGACAGATACCTAATTAGAACAGGCGATGAACAATCCACCAAAAGAAAATAAGAAAAACAAGATAAGCAGATAAAGAATTAGAAGAGAGCAGAGAGAGGAAAAGCTCTGTTCTAATCAATCAACTAACCAACCAAAAGATATTTATTAAGCACTGGACCATATTACAGAGCATTTGGAAAAAAATAAGAGAGAAAGCAGAAGTGTAGGGAGGAGGGAGAAGACAGTCTAGGAAAGAATTGAAGGATAGATGAAGAAAAGTTACAGTGAAGACAAAGATCAAGGTAAGGGATGTTAAAGAATAGACAAAGATAGAACAATAAAAGATTGTATAATATTTAAGTAATTTTCATTTTGAACCTGAATTCCAAAAACTTCTCCCATAAGGAATAGAAACATCTCAAGTGCAACAATTTGACACAAAGCCTCGTGATTTCAATTACACAGTTAACAACAAGACTCAGATGCCATTTCAAAAATACTAAGTTATAGCATTTATTGATGGGGGTGGTAGCCCCTTTAAGATTCCTTTTCTGATCTCCAACCCGCTTTGGGACTGACCTTTGATTTACAATTTCTGGTCAAAACCACCCTTTTGTATTCCAAGGGGAGAGATCCCTATCTGAGCTAACTTGGGTTGTAACCAGCCCCCATTCTAATGATCTGCTCAGTTTTCCCAACCCCCACCTGGTGGGTTCTGGCCCTCGAGGAATCAATCTGGGATTCCACCCATAGGCCAAGCTGGAATCATCTCTTGGCAGATGGTGGAAACATGCAAGCACCATGCTTTGCATCACAGACTCTCTGTCTGTCACTTTTGGTGTATTTCTTCTTCTAATACTTTTTACTAACCAGACTTTAACTTTACTTCCAAACCCTACAATAAACCTTTTTTTTTTTTTAATCAATCTAGGTTTTTGGGCCTGTAAATTCCTTTACAAGGGACTCCTGCATCACCATTAGAACTCATTTAACTTTGTATCCTTGCGCCAAATCCAAAGAGATTGCAGGGGAGCTCCATTTGACTCCCTGTACCCCAAACCTGCCACTAGACCTCAATTAATCCTAATTTTATTTAGGTATACCTTATCTAGACCTCATCATTTATCACTTAAAATTCAGTCAGCTGGTATATGAATGTAATGAAATACTACCGTGCTATAAGAAATGATGAGCAGGTGGATTTCAGAAAAACCTGGAAATACTTATATGAACCGATGCTGAGTGAAGTTAGCAGTACCAGGAGAGTATACAATAACAGCAATACTATATAATAATCAACCAAGCTATATAAACTTAGCTCCTCTCAGCAATATAATGATCTAAGACAATTCCAAAAGACTCATGATGAAAAATGCTATCTACATCCAGACAAAGAACTATGGAGAATGAATGTAGAACTAAGCATACTATTTTTACTTTTTTTGTTTTTTGCTTTTTTTTTTCTTTCTGGTTGGTTGATTTTTTTCTTTGTTCTGATTCTTTCACAATATTGACTAATATGACTGTACATATATAACCTAAGTCAGATGTCTTGGGAAAGGGCAAAGGAATGGGAGAAAAATTTGGAGCTCAAAATCTTATTTAAAAAAATGAATGTTGTAAACTATCTTTACATGTAATTGGGAAAAAAATACTATTTATAGGAAAATTTAAAGAAAAAAAAGAGAAATTCAATGAGTTTCTAAAAACAAACCACATAATTTCCTTCAAATAAACCAACTAGAAAAGAAAAACCACAAGTTATATGAAAGAAGTAATAGGGGAAAAAAAAAAGATAAACCTATAGGGTATTAAACCTTAAAAAAAAAAATAATGAAAAGTCATATGTTTCCAGAGAACAAAGCAGGAAAGAAATTAAAGAGTATATGATGAGGATGAAACTGAGGCTCAAAGGGAAAGATGGTTCAATGCTCCCTTCTCCTCCTAAGTACCAAAGGCCAGGTTCGTTTAGCAAATGAATTTGCTACTCAATGCTGTGTTAAAACAAAGTTTATTGAGAGTAAAGGGATAGGCAGGCATTTGGCCTCCAGGGAGAAAGGCCAGACTGCCTGAAAAGGGAATGCCACAGCAAAATCGGCAGGCACAAGACAAGGAAAAACCAAGTGCAAGGAATAGAATTTTGGAGATTCATTTTATACACAATCAGGGTCATAAAACAAAATTTGCCCTTTGGATATTGAAATGTTATCAAAGACATTCCAGAGAGATTTGTAATTAATTTCTCTTAAGATGTCATTTGTGTCTCAGGTTATCTTCCTTAACCTCTTCTAAGACAGGAATTTCCTATTAATCATTTTTGTCTGGGGCTATCTCTTTTAAACTCATCAGTATATACATCTCCTCTCATAGGCCAAGATAGATAATTAGGGAATTTAGCTTAAGGAACAAACATTGTAGTGGCAGAATCAAAGCAGGGGATGTTTGCCAATGAATCGGCCTAGTCCTTGCTAGTCAAAGAAAACCTCTTATCCCAGAGACCTTGGCTGTCTTGGATCATTGTAAAATAGTATTATAGAAATAATTTAGAAAATTAATAATTCAGATTATTTGGGAGGGGTGACTACTATGAAAGAGAGTCAATGAATGTTAATGTTAAGTTATTAATTTTATTAGTGTTGAAAAGATTATTAAATGTTAAAAGAATATGTTAATAGAACATACTGAAATAGACAAGTTATCTCATTCCTTCCTGAGATCTATCACCAAATTATATAAAAGGTAAAGGCTGGAAATAAAATAAGGATACAAAGCCAATAAACCAATCACTAGTATAAAAAATGAAATACATGGAACCAATAAAACAGTAATTAATATTTAGACCAGAAACACCTAACTTGGAAAGCTTGATTTTTAAACTATTTTGAGAACTGCATTTCAATACAAATTTTTAATCTTATGTATATTATTTTATGTATTTTACAATATTCTGATAAGGGGTTTCACCAAACTGCTAAAGGATCCCATGACATAAAAAAAAGGGATAAGAAACCCTTTAGCCTAGACTAATAACATCAAACTTAAATAGGAATGGAAGCCACTAAACTGTACATAAGGATTTCACATTGACTTAGTTTTAAGATGTAACAATTGTTTTATTATATATTTATCTTATTAAATCTTTCTCCATTACATTTTAAGAGACAACCCTGTGATATCAGGCACTTTCTTTGACCAATAAGGACCAGAATTGCCTCTTAGCCTACTATTCAGGTTCTGCTGGTACCATGTCTTCAATTGGGGCTATACTCGGGGGCATTTGGGTCACACTGGGGCTGCAGGCCATGGTTTTGATTCTTGTAATCTAGTTTATAGACATTTTGTGAGAGAACAGCAGCTTGGAGAAGGTCCAAGGCCTACTGGCCTGGGAATCAAGAGTCCAAGGTCACAGTATAAGTTCTGCAATAAACCTGCTATACGACCTTGGAAAAGATGTCACATTTCTGGGCCTGTTTCTTCATTTATAAAAAGTGTTTAGATTATATTATCTCAAAGGTCCCTTCTAGCTCAAAAAATCCAGAAATCTATAAATATCAAGGAACATATAACGGCATTATACATCCAAAGGCATAATGTCACAATGTACAAAAATCCCTTTCAAAATTCAAGACAGAAATACCTGACATGTTTATATTTCCCTATGGCAATAGCAAAACACTCATGGAATAAACTCCCACTATCCTAGGGTCACTATAAATTCTTTTTCATTGCTTCTTCCTGCAAATTATCAGATTAAAAATCAACACCTCCATCACCTGTTTCCAGAATTTTACATAGCTTGTGCTAGGTAGATGGAAACTGTGATTAAAATCCTAAAAGCACTTTTAAGGGTTTTTAAGATTGATGGCACCACTTCCTTAGTACACATAATCTCATTTCAAAATTCATGGTTTCTCATTATTTAATATAAAATTCTTACTTCCAATCTTAAAGACATAATATATTTGATCCTAGAAGTAATATAGAGCCACCAAAGTTTATTGAACATGTTGTATAAGTAGTCTTCTATTTTAAGGAAAACACTTTGCCAGTTGAATAAAGAATCATTTAGAGTAGGTAAAGACTTAATGCAGAGAGACCAGCTAGGAGCAACTAGGTCCACACAGTAGATAGGGCACCAACCCTGAAGTCAGGAAGACCTGAATTCAAATCTGACCTCAGATACTTAACACTTTTTAGCTGTATGACTCTAAGCAAGTCACTTAACCCCAATTGCTTCAGAGGAAAAAAAAGACTATTGCAAAGACAACTTTGAAAGCTTTAAGATTTTTGAAACTAATAAAATTAAAAGACCTTTTTAATCTTGAATTATGAACCTTTAAGAAAATCAGATTTAAACCAGAAAAGGAAAATAATCTCCCTTTAGAATTGATAGTTTTCCTTTTATTTGAATAGATATATAGCTCATTCCTCTCATCAACCATGATTAGTCATTTTGAGGCACACAGTTTAAAAGGGGGAAAGTTAAAAAGTAAGGAAATATAGGTAGACATATGTTCCTGAAGTTAACAGAAACAGTTTAAAACAGAGAGGGGAAGAAGGGGATACATGCATCATTATAGTGATCACAGTTGCCCTCCAGGAAATAGCTGAAAAAACAAACTACTGTAGGGGCAGCTAGGTGGCCCAGTGGATAGAGCATCAGCCTTGAACTCAGGAGGACCCAAGTTCAAATCTGGTCTCAGACACTTAACGCTTCCTAGCTATGTGACCCTGGGCAAGTCACTTAACCCCAGCCTCAGGAAAAAAAAAAAAAAACCACTACTGTCTGTCTTTGTAGAAATAGAAAACAAAAGATATAGAATACTATACATACTACCAGAAACACCATTGGATTTTTGAGTTGCTGAAAACATTTTTTCCTCTTTCTTTTTGATCTCTGTTACAAGGAGTGGCTTTCTCAGTAAGAGAGGAAGGAAAAGTATATTTAGAAATGAGAATTGAAAGAAGACATCAGTTAATTTTTTTTTTTTTTTTTGCTAACGAATACCTGTCTGAAATGGAAATAATTGCCCTGGGCAATAATAAACAAATGCAAATGAGAAATACGGCATGTGTGTGATCCCCTTCAGAGGGAAAAGTCAGAGAGAAGCATAGGATCAGATGATCTCCAATGCCAGATACTAAGGTCAGAGTGGTTTCAGAATATTTGGGAGGAGGAAGAATAGGGGATGATGGCCACCCAAAGAATGGAATGTTTGTTTGCAAGCAGTGTTAAAAAGTAAAGGAGAACCTGAATTTTAAAAGCATGTTTATTGTATTTCTAGATTAACTGATATGCTTATTCCAAAATTTATGGACCATTTATATTTGTATGGTTATGCAATTTTGTTTTCAAGAAAATACAGAATATCCATGAGATCTAAATATCAAAAAAAAAAAAAAATGCTACTTTTTATTGCTGACTTTTAGTGGGCCATGTTTCTTTAGATAGGTGGAGAGGTATTTTTTGTTTTTATTTTTATACACAGATCAATCCAATTCAATAAATATGAGTTTTTTAGTACAAAGTACGTATTCAAAAAAGAGAAAAAACAAAACAGACTAAAGTGGAAAGTGTAGGAAAAGGGAAAAGGGACAATTTTCATTTCAACCAAAAAAAAAAAAAAAATCAATTTGTCTTTATTGAGACCTCTAGAAGTCTAGTTTCATTTGATAGAAAAAAAAAAAAGTATCAGTTTTCAAAACTTCTAATAGAAATAGACAACAGCATTAGCAGGTGTCTGTCATAGCCTGAACACAAGGGTGATCTCAGACAAAAAGGCTGTGTATAACTGGGAAAGAACAACCTTTGAACTTCAGATGGCAGAACAGGAAATGACAGAGGTTATCTCCCTCTATGTCCATGATAATAAAAAGGGGGAGGAGAATAAAAGGCAAGAAAAAATAAATAAATTTAATGCCTGAAGTTTGTGTTAGCTGTTACTTTCATCTTCCTCCCATATCCCACTTTCACCTAAAGGTCCCTATGAATGGCAAAGTTGTCTAAGATTCATCTCTATTTTCAGGCCTCTTGACACAAAAGGCAAGGTTTTCTAATGATCAGTAAAAGGGCATAAAAGGAAATAAGGAAGGAAAAAGCTTAAGTATCTACTATGTTCCAGGCACACACTAAGAGCTTTACAAATATCCCATCTGATACCCACAATGACCCTAGAAGGTGGATACTAATGTTATCTTCATTTTATTGTTGAAAAAGCTGAGGTAGACAGTTCTCAGTGACTTGCCCAGGATCACACAGTTGTTAAGTATCTGAGGCTGGGTTTGAACTCAGATTTCCTGATTTCAGGTCCATTGTTCTTTCAATTGGTCTACCTAGCTGTTTCTATAAAAGGGTACACAGCACAAGATAAAAGTAGCACAAAGAGGAATGGGCAATCTTTACTTGAAGAGAAACAAGGACTGTACCCCAAAAAAGTCCTAGAGAAGGAAAGTGATTTGATAGAGGCAAATAGGAGACATAGTAAAAAGATCTGGAGAAAGGAAAACCTGAGCTCAAATCTAGCTTCAGACACTTACTAGTTTTGGACAAGTCATTTAATCTCAGCTTGAATCGGTTTTCTTATCCATATAATGGGAATAGTATCTTTTAAAAAGAAAATCACAAACCCATGATATGTGTTTACATTTTATTTATTATGTAAGAGAATGTACATGCATGTGAAATTCCTATACCTAGGAAGGAGTTCACAATCCAGACAGAAGCTTCAATATTTATGAGCTATGAAAAGGGAGAAGTTTCATAAGAGATTTGTAGGGCAATATATTCTCAATGGGAAGTAGCATGGGAGAAGAAAGGCAACAGCAAGGGGAATAGGAGTAAGTAGGATGGCAAAAGCAATATTCTTTCCTTAAGGAACCACTAAACTCTAAAGATATGATGGTAAGCCTTTCTACAAAAGTCCCAGCTGCACAAACAGTTGACTGACTGGTAACATAGCTGGTTCCACCCTCAAGGACACACCAAGACGCTAACTAAAGGTGCAAATAGCAAAAGAGCAGCTGGGGGGGGAGGGGTGAAGGGGAGAGGGATTTGATCTTTGACTTGTTAAGGACCTTCTATATATCCTGAGATCCTATCTTTCAGAAAAATATGGCAATTCAAGAAAATAAGTTGGTTTCAAGAAAAAATGCCTACCTCCCAGAATAACTGAGAATTAAATGAAAAGGAGCAAGCTAAGTGGCTTTGTCAATTACAATGCAATTTTCTGTGCATGAAGAAACTAAATCTCAGGATTATTATGGCTTCATTTATGAATCAAAAGAATTTAAAGAAGTAACTCTTGAGAAGGACTGAAAAGATCTATCAAGATAGATCAATTCCTCTCTGTTGGATGGCTCTGTGGTTACTCTGAATTTCTGCCTAAACTGAAATTCCATGTCCTTTACATACTGGGATTGGATTCAAATCTGAATTTGGATCATTCTCAAGACACATCAGGCATTCAAATAGGTCTGTCTCATGTGGAATAGGAAGGAGATGTAGAAAATTAAGCCAAAACCAATCTGTACTCAAAATTTCTAAGAATCTGAATCTCTCAACAAATACATTCTATTCTGAAAAAAATAAGAGGTATAGTGGTTTATAAATCTACCTTGTCAAACTGGTCGAAACATACTAGCACCATGCCTAGCACCAATGACTCTATGTACACTGGAATTTATAGTTCTGGTGTCCTCCTCTCTTTACCAAACACCTTTTTATTAACTAGACTTTAACTTTACTTCCAAACTCCATAATAAACCTCTTTTATCAATCTAGGGTTTGGGGTCTATAAATTCCTTTAGAGGGGATTCTTGTGCCGCTACTAGACCTCACTTAACTCTGTATTATTGTGCCGATTCCAAAAGGGTTATAGGGGAGCTCCATTTGACGGCCTGTACCCCGAACCTGCCACTAGACCTCAATTAACCCCAATTTCATTTAGTTCTAGATCATCTAGATCTCATCACTAGAGCTAAGAGTTAAAAGTAACTTGAGTTTGAATTTTGGCACCATGACTTAGTAACTCTATAACCAGAAGAATTACACATATTTAGCATCTGTACTGCATGGGGATAAGAAAAGGAGAAAAATATGGAACACAAGGTTTTGCAAGGGTAAATGTTGAACATTATCTCTGCATATATTTTTAAAATGAAAACCTATTAATTAAAAAAAAAAACAACAATGGAAATTAGGAGCATGATGCACCTGTGATCTGGAAAATATAAGCAAAAATTTCTGGTCCTCCTTGCCAGTGAAGAAATCTGAATAATGATAGTATTAAAAGATAAAATATATTGATATTATGGAATATTATGCACATATTTTTTCTACATTTCTGAGATTCTAATTTTTTTGTGTCATTTGCTTGCCTTCATGTGTTACCTGCAGCTTCTACAAAACTCCCAAAAAATTCCAATTTAATTTTTTATGCCAATCCATGACATGGGGAAACCATGATAGGAAAAGTCATAATATGAAAGGGATAACTTCTTAATAATTAAATAAATAACAATTAAAGTAACCGCAAAGTTCTACCTTACATCCATTGTACTAGCAAAGTTTATGAAAGTGAAAAATATTGAGGAAGATACAGGATTAATGTGCTCTTGGTAGGGCTGTGAAAGCAATTTGGAACTATGCCCCAAAACTTATTAAAGTGGGCATCTCCTTTCACTCAACACTACTACTACTATGCCTATACCCCAAAGAAATCATACAAAAAGGAAAAAAACTCATATGTAAAAACACAATAAATAAATAAAGATATTCCAAAAGGCCTAGTACCATTTTAAACTATTAAAGCTTGAAGCAGCACTAAGACTTTTGGAATATCCAGAATTTATATTAGCTCTTTTTGTGGTGGCAAAGAACTGGAAACAAGAAAATACCCATCAGTTAAAGATTGACCAGATTATGGTACATGAATATAATACAATATTGTTGTTCTAAAAGAAATTATAAAGAAATAATTTCATAGGGACTATTTCAGGGAAATTTGAAAAGGCTTATATGAAATGATGAAGAATTAAATGAATAGAACCAGGAAAACAGTTTCTACAACAACAATGCAAAGACAAATACCTTTAAAACTCTCATCAACACAGTAACAAGTTATGCTTCTAGAGGATGGATAATGAAATATGCTACCTGTTTACTGACAAACAATGGAGTCAGGATACAGATGGAGACATTTATTTTCTGGACATGATCAATACAGGAATTTGTTTTGCTCAATTATTATATACTTGTTAATAAAGATTTTGTTTTATTCTTTTTTTTTCCCAATAGGAGGAGGCAGGAGTGAGATAAAATATAATTTTGTTGATTGAAAAAATTAAATTAGACTTTAAAAAACATATATTGATTGAAAAGGGAAAAAAAAGCACATTCCTTGCCAAACCTCAATCTTCTCCCTTCTCTGCTCTTGGCTTTTTTAAACTTAGCTAATACTGCTACACAAAGCTAGGTATCACACCACCACGCCTTTTGTTTGTTGCAAACTAATGCCATTGAATCTCATTTGGAATCTCACTGAAGTAAGGAAAATCCTCTCTCCTCAAGCATTCCACCCCCACCCCTGAATCCTTCTCAATTAAGGTATTTACCTTATACCTTATGAAGAACATAAAGCAATTTATGAAGAGCCATCCTTTTTCCCTTCCTTTTTATCACTCAATCCCTCTTCCTCTTCTTTCCTCCAGGTTCTAATACAGAAGGGAACCTTCTACTTTACTAGGCCAAAGATGCTACATTTGCCATTGACTCATTGTTTTCTACCTTCTCCAGGAAATATCCCTGTATTCTGCTTCCTCTCTTCCCAGTATGTATCTACTGGCTCTTTTCCTACTGCCTATAAGCACACCTGAGGGCCATCTGCAGTCGTCCTGACCTATATCTGGCCACTGGGCCCAAATGGCTTTGGAGAAGAGAGTGAGGCAGGTGACCTTGCACAGCTCTCCCTCACTCAAATCCAATACATTTGCATCATCTCCTGATGCCATGGTCCTTTTTAAGAAAGAAATACAATCAACAACAGCAATATAAACAGCATCCAAATCTCCCCATCTTTTAAAAAGTCCTTGCTAGATTAGATTACATCATCCCTGCAAACTATTTATCTTAAATCTTTCCTCCCTTTCCCAGTCAAACTACTTGAAAAATACACACCATATAGGATGCCTCCATTTCCCTTTCTCTTCTCTTCTCAATTAACTGTAATCTGAATTCAGCCTCATCCCTCAAATAAAACTGATATGTCTAAATTATTAATGATCTCTTAAATGCCAAAACAAATCATCTATTCTCAATGTTCATCCTTCCGGATCTCTCTTCAGGATTTGAAACTGTTGACCATTCTCTTCTATTGGACATTCTTTCCCCTCTGAGTTTCACTGACCTTACTCTCTCTTAGTTCTCCTCCAATCTGTTTGACTTGCTTCCCAGTTTCCTTTGTTTATTACTCATCCATGTGAGTAAACTCCAAAGTTCTGTCTTGGCTCTCTTGGTTCTATATAATGTCATTTGGTGACCTCATCAGCTCCCCCTGAATTCAATTACCCTCTCTTTGCAAATAATCCCCAGATCTACATATCTAGCCTCCACTACTCCTAAACTCCATTCTGGCAATACCACTTAATTATCAGATATTTCAAACTGGATTTCCATAGATATCTAACTCAACATACTAAAAAAGAACTATCTTTCATTTTAAATCCCATTCTCTTTCAAATTTCTCCATTACTGCACCATCATTTAAGCCACTCACATTTGCAACTTCAATGTAATCCTCATATCTTTACTCTTTACTGAGAGTAAAGTTACCCCATCTTATGGTTATTATCTCCACAATATCCTTTAGATAGGTACCTCACTTTCCATTCCAACATTAGAGCTTAGCTTGGACTCTAATCACCTGTCATTAACAATGGCTGCCTATTTAGCCTCTATCTCAAGCATTTCCTTTTCTTCAGTGTCTCCAAAGTGATTTTCCTAAAGAACAAATTTGATTGTCAACATCCTATGTAATAAATTGTATTTTTTCATTCAAAATGAATTTTCATTCATTCTCCCTATTACTATTAGGATAACTATCACCACCTCAGTTTGGCATTTAAAAATTACAACCTGGTGCAGTTTTATCTTTTTGGTATTTTTACATATTACTCCCCACCACACCTTCCATAATCCAGACATAATGGCCTATTCTTACTCTTTACACATATGCTTTTCCATTTCCAATCCCCACACTTCTCTTTGTATTAGCTATCTCTGATGTCTTAAAGGTACTACCTCTTCTAATTTCTGAAATAGCTGGTTTCCTTCAAGACTACATTCAAATCCACTTTCTATACTCTTTACTCTCTTGCTTTTATAACATAATAATAAGCACAGGATAAGTACTTAATAAATGCTTGTTGAATGACTGGACATATTAGTTCATATTAAGTATGAAAACTTAGAAAAAAGTATAAAAATAAGACAATTTGGTAGGAACTAATAGGCTATTAACTTCCAGTATAAATAATTCAGAAAATACTTACTAATTGTCATTGATTCTGGCACAGGTGTGGTAGACAAGAGGCTGCTTAAGGGACTTCCTTGGACTGGAGGACTGGCTTCTACACTGAATTTAAAAAAAGAGAGAGAGAGCAATGTTAAATTCCAATAATGTAGAATTCAATACAAAATCTAGATCTGGAAGACTATTAAAACGATGGAAATCTATTCAAATACCAAGTAACACATATTAGTTGAAGAAGATTCAGTTATACAAAAATATTTAATGATACCAATTCTAGTTAACATGGCATCAGTCAATAAAATGCAAATAAGTCCCTTGGGTCTAAAAAAAAATTTACAGTCTTTAGAATTAAGAATTAATAAAGACAATAATAATACTTTAGAGCTTGATGCCTATTAATCTATCTATGCCTAACTAGTGGAAAGATCACTAGACTTCTAAATCAGATTACCTGGATTTAAGACCTAGGCTCTATCATATATTAGCTATGTGACTTTGGGTGTAATGTTCGGTTGTCTCTCAATTATAATCCTTCTCTGGGAGGAGATTTCTTTTCTGTAAATCCTTTTCTCTGGGAGCAGGTTTCTTGGGAGGCTTCTGGAAGCTCCAGCCAGAGCGAAGGTAGACGTGGGAATGAATCAGACTCTGCCTGCAAGAGTGTGGGATTGTGGGCTTCCCAGAATTCAATCCTAGTTGTGAATCTCCATGAGCAGACTTTTTCTTTAGCTCTTGTGAATCTGCTCTTGTCCAAGTGTCCCCAGTAGAATCTTGAATTCCCTTCTTCTTGAATCCTGGCTCCTTAAATCCTCCCAGAGATTGGGCCTGTGGGAACTCCTTACAGAACCAATGAACTAACTCCTTAAAGGTGTAAACTAAAGGTGTGAATTCTGAGCTAGAGAATTGTTAAGTACCGATTTATCACCTAGTAAAAACCTAACATTTGGGCTTAACCTTGCAAAATTTCTGTTTCTTCCTCTATAAAATGGTGATAATATTACTTGCTCTACATACCACACAGGTTATGTGATATTCAAATAAAATAATGTACTTAAACTATTTTGTAATCTATATATTATCTCAATATTAGTTATTACTACTGTCATTATTGCTATTACATTTCTTTGAAGGAAATCCTCAAAAATATTATACTGATGGAGAAACTATAGACCAAAGGAGTTAGATAATTTAGGATAAAAAAAAAATCTTATCAATTAGAAATCAGGAATTAACACCAATATTTATTTCCCAACACAGAGTTCTATATTTCACCTATTCAAATATGCTGCCAACATACCATTTACGTAAGAGATGCCATGACTGATTAATATCCAAATCTATGCTACTCTATAATAATTCATATACAGGTCTCAGAAACTCCCTTCTATTCCATTATTTTTCTGACCCTGTCCACAATGATATCCATCATACAGTAAGACTCAAAGTAATCATGGAACCAAAAGTGGGTTATGTGTATAATATGATTCTTCACATGAACTTCAAACAGAAAAAAAGGTTTATATATTCCTTGAATGAAGAAAAAACCTATAGTGAAAGCAATCAAGGGAGGAAAAGGGAAAGAGCAAAGAGTAAGGGGAAGGAAAAACATCTTTTCACTTATATAAAAGACAAATGAATAAATCTTTAATCGCAGTAAAATAGAGTAACTTTCAAATAACTATATTAAGATTTTAATTCCAAAGAAAGTAATTTTCATATGTACCTGTATTGATGTTCAGGCCCAGTGAGAATGTTGCTCTGGGGTCCATTGCCATTTTCCAGATTATTTAGGGTGGCATCTGAAGAATCAATTAGGATGAGAAAACTCAAACAGTGCATGGAAGCAAAATAATCCTATGCTCATTTATTGAAATAGCTGGCTTATTTCTTGTTCCATTTACATACTGAATTTTATTTGCTGCCCTTCTTTTTTTCTTTTTTTTTAAGATCCATAAATCATCCTGACATGATGGAAAATGAACTCACTGGGAAAGGAAGACTTGGGTTCAAGTTGCACTTCTAATACATACAGACTGTGTATAACTCTAAACAGATCACTTAAACTCTCAGTACACTAGACAGTTCTTTAAAACTATAAATTACATTAACAGTTGGAAATTTTCTCACTAGAATTTTCCTATATCAATGATTTCACAGATCCAGGTTAAAAAAAAAATCCCTAATTTTAGAATCAACTGTAAGAACTGTGGAGTCATCATAGATTACAATAAAGCAGGCGGCAAATATGGCCCATCTGCAAGAATGTAAAATCAACACTGGAGGGCAGTACAGCCTAATTCATAAAATTACCTGGTCTATATATAAAATTCAATTAAAGCAACAAAGGCTTTGGGTTTGATTTTTTTTTGTTGTACATTCAACTTTGTCTTTAGGAAAGTGCCCCCAAATTAATTTGCATCTTGAGAAGGCATTCACAGGAAATGCTGCCATAAATAAATTCTAGATAACAGCAGTGAACTAACATTAATGATTTTCATAAATAGAAATGTGGCTACTAATTTCCAAGGAAAATTACCTGTGAATAAATCAGGCTCTGCATTTTTAATGCATAAACCATATGCCACAACTTTTACTGGTACTACAATTAATATATCTCCAAAGTATCTAAATAATAATTCAATTAAAAAGCAGCTATATGAAGACAACCTCACTACTTATTCTATCCATTCTTTCTCTCTTACTCTTTATAAGGTTCTTCTTATCTATTTGTTTTCTGTCAATTTCCCTATAATCTATGGCAATAATTAGGTCTACTCATACTTTAAAAATCCTCACTGACTCCTGTCATCTCTTTGAAGTACGAATCTCTTCCTTTTATTGACGAACACCTAAGAAGAAGGCTCTGAAAGAGATCAGTTTAGCTCCATGGTACCACCGTCAGCAGAGGTCTTGAGTCTGAAATGCAAATTATGTAAAACCCCTAAGACCCACACTCTGTAGAGGTCTCCAGCAGGCTCACCTTGCCATGCCCTACCAGAAATCCCAGTCATGTCCTTGAGATTAAATTTTTCCTATAAAATCTACTTAGAGGCCTTCCCATTGCTGCTGCCTTCCTTTGGGTCAGTTCCCCACAGCACTCTGCTTCATAGTGTCTTTCTCCTTACCTCTCTTATACCTAACTCCACTATGCTTCTCAACCTCACTTCTCCTTACAGTTAAATAATTCCTTTAGTGGGATTTTCAGGATTTAGCCTGCCAGCTAAGAACATGCCCCAACCTCATGGGTGCTCCCTTTCTACTGGGTAATTGTAAGTTCCACTGAGGAACTATTTTATATTTACCATTTCTGGTGTCTATTGTATACCTTCATTTTGTCTGTAACGTCTTCCCCTAAAATAAATCTATATTTTGCCAAAGAGAATCCTTCACATGACCGAACCCCAACTTTTGGTGCTTACCATTATCTGGTGATTACATCAACTAAATATCATGTTGGTCCTTGAACCACTAAGTATCATCCTCCTACCTATACCTCCAAGATCAAATAAGTCCTCTGGCATTTAAAATCCTTCCCAACCTGGCCCCTTCATACTTCTCCAAATATTCTATTATGCCTTATTCTCTTTCACATACACTAAGAAACAGCTACACTAGCTTTAGTTGATGTTTCCCATATACAACATATCATCTCCCATGTCCAAGTTTTTGCACTGACTATTTCTAAGGTCTGGAATGCTCACTCTCCTATCTTCTGACAATTTCCTTAGCTCCATTCAAGGAGCTAATCTCAAATTCCACCTTCTGCAGGAGGTCTTCCTGCTAGTGGTTTCCACTCTAAGATTACCTTCCTTCTACTCCACATATATGTAGCATATACCTGATTATATGTAAGCTTCTTGAAGACAGAGACTGTTTCTGCCTTTCTTTGCACCCCTAGTGCTTAGCTCAGAATCTGGAATGTGTTCACTGACTGACTAAGCAATCACTGAGCTACCAGAAGTAAGGTAAGAAATATTATCTATGTCTAAGCAGTTCTTCATATGATCATTACTTAGTGACTATGACTAGAAAATCCAGAGCCAGGTAATCCTTATACCACCAAATCAAGGATTTCTGCACAGCCTTAATCTGCACAGTAGATCGATATTCAAAACAGGTCTATGTTGAAGGTTTTTTTTTCTTTTTATCCGTTCAATTAACTGTAAATGTTTTATTATGGCTTAAAGAAAAGTTTATTCTTTTGGTTTTGTTTGGTCTGTTTTTATTTCTTAAGAATCACAATAGAATCTTAAACAATTCATAAATCTCAGCCTACAGAAAGTACAATTGATTTCCTTCTGAAGGAAAGAGAGAACAAAAGTAAGCCAAACTAAAATACCAGATTCTGATCTCTATTTGAACTTCCCTGGGTGACTTTGGAGGAGTACTTTGGCCTATTATTGCAATAATTTCCTGCTTTGGCAAAGGAAAAAGAGGACAGATAATGAGTCAAATCAGGAACAATTTTATAGTCCTTCACAAACAGCAAACGGACTGAAAAAGCTATGACAAAGTACAATAATAATGACAGAAATTATTCTAGCAGGACTGCTATTTCTCCAGAACTATACCCCTACTTTATATTTATTTCATTTATATTGATATTGATTCTGTATAAACATATACAAATTTGCTATCTCTTTTTAAAATGTAAGCTCCTTGTGAGCAGGATATGCTTTAGTTGGTACCTTTTTTCTCCAGTGCCTAGCAGACAGTAAGAGCTTACAAAATACTTGCTGATTGATTAAAGGATTGAGTTTTATTATACTAATTCAATGATGTTCTCCTCTTAGTATGAAGTACAAATGAACTATTATAAAAGGAGATGAATTCTGGCAGAGCCAGAATTTCAAAACTCAATGTTTTAATATCTAGCTCAGACTAATCTTAAAAAGCTCTGACACCCAAGTGGAGTCTCAGAATCATTTCTATTGCATCCTCTAAATAGGGAGGCTGCCCACTAGAAAAGAAGGCCATGTGCATCCCAATAATCAGTACCAAGTTTTATTGCTCAGGATGCTCACTGGCCTTCTTTCTTTCTTAAGACTGAGACATGTCAGAAAATAATATTCTCTCTCAAATCCAAAATTTCTGATGGAGGATGGGGTGGGGGTGGAGAGAGGATAAAAGGGACCCAAACCTGTGATTTTACTGATATAGTACTCCTAAGGAAGAAAATTACTTCAACCATATGAATCAACAACTATGCAGGGAGCTTCAAGTATTGACTAGGGCACTGACTGAGATATCAAAAGACTTGCCCAAGGATACACAGCCAGTATGAATCAGAGATGGGGGTTCAACAGGCAGTCTTCCTGACTTCCAGATCACCTAGCTCTCTAGAGCAATCACAGCACCTCTACAAAGAATCAAAAGCTTTACAGCTAACAAAGAGACAGGAAATAACCCACCTGTTGGGGAATAAGATCCCACTCCACTGAGAGGAAAAAGAACATCAGAATCACCATGAAGCACCTGCAAGGGAGCCCAGCTGTGCATTTGTGAAAGACAGGTGTTACCATCCAGGGGCCTAGGATTGTGAAAGAATGCAGATGTAAAACAGATCTCCTAGCTCTACAAAGGGCTTGAATGATAACCACATCTATTTATCAAGCTTTTCAGAAAGGTAGTCAGGACATGTCAAATAAATGTAACATGAAATAACAATTTCAAATGCAAAAAAAAATAGCAATGTGTAATAAATACATTACAAATGCCTCCAGAACATGGGCTGGGCCTTTTAAAAAAATTATTCATTATAGTATTCATAAGTACACATCATATAAATGAGCAACTAAGAAATGTTAATAATAACAGCATCATTCTTCCATTTTGATGACAAAAACTATTCTTGTTCCATGCCTATACAAATTCTCCACATAGAGTATTACTTATATATATAGCCTGAATAGTTATTACTCTCTTTGGGATGTGAACTCAAAAGATTATAAGATAATAATAATAATAACCTGAAGAAATATGAATGTCCATGGTCAAGAAATATTTTCCAACTTTGGGCCTTTTGTTGTAGTATGTTAAAAAGTAGACTCAGCATTTAAGAACTAGGCCTGCATAGTAAACAATAAGGGAAAAAACTGCCCTTCAATATCTTGGTAATCTACATGCATTCTTAATTACTGATCAACAGCTTACTTTCCTTTAGCAAAATAGTCATTATAAAGTCTTTAAAATGAACCTTAATAGCATTTCTTCTTCACTGAAGGTGTCTAACATCAAAGATGTTCAATTCATTTAGTCTATTTCTAGTCCTTTTACAAATATCCATCTAGCATGGCAACTAAACCACTAAACTTAAAGTAGCATATCTGTATTATGGGGCCATTCACTTGGCTTTTAGCTTATCAAAGGACATAACCAAAAACATCACTTGCTGAGCCATTACATTTTCCTCCCGTTCTTTTTCTAGGATGGTTGTGAAGGATTTTTCAAATGGTCAACCTGTGTCACTCTGAAAGAAGAGAAGTTAGTATTTTCTTCAAGCTGATGGACCACTGACACTACAGCCACTCTGAGGACATGTAAAGTCACACTGGCTTGTTTGTTTTGTGTTTCTACACATCATAATGCCAGTTAGCTTGACTTAAGGCTCAACCTCTTCAATCCTCCAGTCTCTCTCCTTAGCATAATACTGGAGATACTGGAGTACAAAAAGAACTTCTGAGTCAAGGGGGAAAAAATCTAATTGATTAGGATGCTATGTACATAGTGATGAAGCTAATTTTCTAGGCCATAGAATAGAAATGTTAGCTCCCAAATTAACGAAATTAAGAAATACAGGAAAAATTATGAGGCTTTGAAATAAAACAGAAATACAGTCTTAAACTTTGAGAAAAGTGGAAATGTAGTAATCCATCAATACAGTAGTGGTAAGAATACTGCCTTCAAATTTGGAGGGGTTGGGATCAAATCTCACTTTTGATACCATGTGACTTTCAAATCAGTTTCCTCATCTACAAAAGAAAAGAGTCCCTTCTAGCTCTAAATCTAGGATTTCCTGATTCTTATGCAGCAGACTGTTACATAAGACTGTGGCAATATGCTTTTCAGTGTGGATGAAGAGTGTGGATAAATGAACAGAAAAGCCAACTCGAGAATGAGAAAGATCTGGGTTCAAGTTCCACATCTGGTACTTTCTCATTGTTTAAATGGTTCCTTACTTAACTCTAAATGATCCTAAATAACTCTATAAAACTAATCAATTTAAGAACAGTAGGTACACTCAAGGGGTGAGGAATCGCTTCACCAAGACACATTAATTAAATAAAGTAACAATGGCATTAATAATAGCAACTTATAAAAAAATAATAATAATATCAACTTTTACAGTATAACTCTTTACAGTTAAAAAAAGACACTTTCTTGTATATTATTTTGTATGAATACAACTACCATCCTTGAGGAAAAAAAGTAAATTATTTTCATCTCCACATCACAAATGTTAAAACTAACACTCAAAACTGTTAAATAATGTTAAGGCTCACACAGCTAGAAAGTACTAGTGTGAAATCTAAAACCATATCTCTGAACTACAAGAGAAGTACTCTCTTGCAAAGTCCTATGATGGGCTATGTTGTTCTACACAATGAAAAGAATGATATACATTATCCCTATGTAGTGATGTAATGCACTAGGCTAAACAAGTGGAAGGGAAAAAAAAAAAAAAAAAAAGGCTAGGTTATGCATACCAGAACTCAAATAAATTTAAATTTGATTTCCTAAGCCTTCAGCATCTTGCACTAGTTTAGTGGTCCAAAACACAATGTATTAAACAAAAAGTTCATGAATTAACAACAAAGCCCAGGTGAAAATACCACTGCTCATACATTAGCTTGAAGAAACATAACACATGTACCAATCTACACCTTTTCCTTGGTACAAGCCTACCCTCTCCTTGAGTTTCCTTCCCAGGCTATCTAGCACTGACAGAAATATAAAACTGCATTAACTAGCATTAGAATTTTTTATAATGACAAAATTCTTTCCACACATAATAGTATTAATAATCACAATGTCCCTATAAAATAGGCAAGAAAGATATTTTTCTCATTTTACTAATTAGGGACAGACTTTTCACAATTCTACAGCTTCTAAGAGCCAAAACCAGTATATAAACATAAGTCTTCACTCCAAATAAACACAAAATTTTACTTCAAAGTCAAAGAAATTTGACCAAATAAGACAGCAGATAAAAAGTGGCACATTCCCCAAGAATGTCAAAGTATCCACCCATATTTTTTTAATAGTAACCTCAGAATATTCTCCTTTCATCTTATTAATTCCCATGATGTAGCAAGACCATTCCTGCTCTCCAAATAAAAATACTTGAAATTAATTGAGTAACACTCAAAGTACAGAAACAGCTTAGATTCCCTTCTCTACCAAATGTTTTAAAGAATGCAAATGAAGATGAACTCTGAAGTATTTACTGAAAATGGAACTCCTTTTAAAAATAAAATCAAACTTACTTCTCAGAAACTTCTGTGTGATCTTCCATGCTTTTTTGCCCAAGTGGTTTTCCATAAACTTCATCTTCATTTTCATCAATATCTTCGTCATCAATGCTCTTCACATCCAGCTTCTGGTATCCATATTCCCCATTACAAGACATAGAATCAATTTTCCAGGAGTTGCTACTCTGGCTTCCATTAGAATTTGGCCCAAAGGGACTTTCAAAAGTGGATATGATGTTAACAGATGATCGATCTGAATTTTCTTCTGAACTTTCTCCTGTTCCACCTGTCTTTTTTAAAATGTCCCCAAAGTTTTGCTCATCTTCCTCATCATCAAATGAAATTATATTTGTCACCTTCTTTTTCTTTTTTCTATCCTTTTTATATTTTGAATCTGTCAAAAGAAAAAAGTCTTTAAAACAAATAAAAAACTACCACAGCTCCATGGCTGAGGGCAATTCCCTAAATCTTCTGGAAAAAAAACATATAAAAACAATTTTTAAAAAAACTAGATGTTTCAAAATCAAAAAGTCCCTTAAAGCTTATTTAAGCTACCCTTCTAATTCCACAAGGTTGAATGTATAGCATAGTTATTAAATACTAAAGTATTCTTTAATAGAATATATGAGCATTGTCTTCTAAAATGATCATCCTAAAAAACTGTACACCAATCTATTAACAATACTATAATTACTCAAAATACCTGTGTAACTCCTCTTTTTAGGTTACCTTCTGGCCTAGCTCTAAGAGCTGTGAAAGAAAAATCAATGTTTGTTATATATTATCGTCAGAGCATGCAAGTTATATTCTTGTTTTTACCAAAAACCAGATTTAGTAGCTTTATCACCCACCTTATTCACTAGATTTGTCTACAATCAATGCTTGTTCCATTTCAAAAGGCAAAAAAAAATGTACTACTCCTAAAGACAGTTTTAAAATATGTCAAAGGTTCTAAAGGCAATTCCCAAAGAACTGTTCTAATGTTTTAAGAAATAACAACATATCTGAAATACATGCAGCACCTCCTAAAGGGACTAAAGAGTTAACCTTAATTGGATATATGATTCTAGTATGCTTGTTTAAAAAAAAAAATCAGTCATAATGCTTTGTGCCTCATACATCATTCAGAAAGATGGGTGTGGTTTTTTTTAATTCTTTTAAAATTTCCAGTAAAGAAAATTTTACATTCTGGCTTATCTAAGCCTGAGCATCAAATCTCAAAAAAAAAAAAAAAAAAAAAAAAAAAAAAAACAGAGAATAAATTATCCTTTAAAAAAGCCAGCACCAGAAAATAAGGGTTTTAGTCATCAGAAAGACAAGCCTATGACAAAACAAAACATGTTTTTAATACATTACTGGAAATTCCAATGTGGCTACAATTAAGTTTTAAAAACCCCAAAACATCATAAATAAAATCCTAAATACATGCTGAATTCTTCATCCTGATCATGTGATTACTACCCTCTCCAAAAGGAAGACCATAAAATCTTCAAAAAAAATAAAAAGCATAATTATAATATCAAGGGAAGGATGAGGAGGGCAGAGGCACATCTGAAAATTAATATAAAAATCAAAAGTGTCAATTTTTTTTTAAATGACATGCATGTATATGTAAAACACATACACTTTACAGAGAAAGTCTAGACATTATCAAACTAATAAGTCTAGACATTATCAAACTAATAAGAAGTGAATGGCAAAATTCCCACAGATTGGGAGCCAATGCCCATACACTCCACTTTTTACATACAATGATTTTCCAAATGATATTTCTAAAATAAACCATGGTAAAGTAGTTTTTTATGAGGATACCCTAGTACAATTTATGACCTTGATTTTCACTACAAAAATCATATTAATCTCTGATGCCTAACTTAACTAAGATACTTACCAGCATTGACATTTCTAGATACAACTGGTAAAGGGTCGAATTCCTGGTCTGGTTTGATTAGGATGGAGACAGCAGAAGATGCTGTGATCTCTCGAAGAAGGCTGCTCACACCTTGAGTGGATTCCTTCAGCAAGGAGGTCATATTTTGAGTAGACTCCTTTAGGAGGTCGGAGACAGTTGGCGTGTACTTATTCTGCCCATTCAGGTCCTTGTTGTCAATGTTGATTGCAAAGAGTATAGAATTCAGACCTGATGATGGAGAACAAAGGCTTGCTAACTGTAGTATTTATTCCTAAGAACACATCTCTAAATATAACAACAAAGTAAAGCAATAACTTCTACTCAGGTTACTCCTTGCATTACAATTATAGCACATGCACTTAACTTTAAAAGTTATTTTCAAAAAATTTTCCCCTAAAGTTGAATTAATAGCTGCTGAGCAAAGAAACAATTTAATCCCTTCTACCCTGGCTAACAGTAGCTATAACCAGTCCATTTCAGGTCTTACTTCCACCAGTATATTATTAAAATAATTGCAAAAAAGAAGCTGCTGATACTTGGGCTGAAATGATTTCTATCCATATGATTTTTGTGTGCAAGCAAATACTGAAGAAACACTGAAATTTTCTGGCTTTTATAATGGGATATCTTAAGACTTCATGATAAGTGCAACCGGTAAAGTTTTTCATGTATTATGAAAAGTAACAGTAATTAAAGAACTTGGAGTTCTTTTTTATTTTACTTGTATTAACTTCTGATTTTTTTTAAAAAGCAGTTCTAAAAAGTCAAAATGACAATTAAACCATAAAAAAGGAGTAAGAAAGCAAACTATATCTATTACAATATTGATTTTCTATGCTACTGAATTCTTGTTTAGCAAGCTAAAGAGTTGGATTTCATTATAGGAAGGCCAGTAACAAATGTATTCTAGGTCACTAAAGAACTGAGAAAAGTCTCAATATCCCTGCTAATTAAAAAGAATCTATTAATTACACATTCATAACTTAGTACAGGCTAATTGCTACCTTTCCTTTTTTTTAAAATTAATTTTATAATTATAAATGTTTTTGACAGTATATATGCATAAGTAATTTTTTTATAACAATATCCCTTATGTTCATTTTTCCAAATTTTCCCCTCCCTCCCGCTACTCCCTCCCCTAGATGACAGGCAATCCCATACATTTTGCATGTGTTACAGTATAACCTAGATACAATATATATGTGTAAATCCAATTTTCTTGTTGCACGTTAAGTATTGGATTCCGAAGGTATAAGTAACCTGGGTAGATAGACAGTAGTGCTAATATTTTACATTCACTTCCCAGTGTTCCTTCTCTGGGTGTAGTTGTTTCTGTCCATCATTAATCAGCTGGAAGTGAGTTGGATCTTCTTTATGTTGAAGATATCCACTTCCATCAGAATGCGTCCTCATACAGTATTATTGTTGAAGTGTATAGTGATCTTCTGGTTCTGCTCATTTCACTCAGCATCAGTTCATGAAAGTCTCTCCAAACCTCTCTGTATTCATCCTGCTGGTCATTTCTTACAGAGCAATAATATTCCATAACCTTCATTTACCCAACCATTCTCCAATTGATGGACATCCATTCATCTTCCAGTTTCTAGCCACTACAAAAAGAGCTGCCACAAACATTTTGGCACATACAGGTCCCTTTCCCCTCTTTAGTATTTCCTTGGGGTATAAGCCCAGTAGCAGTACTGCTGGATCAAAGGGTATGCACAGTTTGATAACTTTTTGGGCCTAGTTCCAAATTGCTCTCCAGAATGGCCGGATTCTTTCACAGCTCCACCAATAAATGCATCAGTGTCCCAGTTTCCCCACATCCCCTCCAACATTCATCATTATTTGTTCCTGTCATCTTAGCCAATCTGACAGATGTGTAGTGGTATCTCAGAGTTGTCTTAATTTGCATTTCTCTGATCAGTAGTGATTTGGAACACTCTTTCATATGAGTGGATATAGTTTCAATTTCATTATCTGAAAATTGTCTGTTCATATCCTTTGACCATTTATCAATTGGAGAATGATTTGATTTCTTATAAATTAGGGTCAGTTCTCTATATATTTTGGAAATGAGACCTTTATCAGAACCTTTACTTTTAAAAATATTTTCCCAATTTGTTACTTCCCTTCTAATCTTGTTTGCATTAGTTTTGTTTGTACAGAAACTTTTTAGTTTGATGTAATCAAAATCTTCTATTTTGTGATCAATAATGATCTCTAGTTCTCCTCTGGTCATAAATTCCTTCCTCCTCCACTGGTCTGAGAGGTAGACTATCCTCTGTTCCTCTAATCTATTTATGATCTCATTCTTTATGCCTAAATCATGGACCCATTTTGATCTTATCTTGGTATATGGTGTTAAGTGTGGATCCATATCTAATTTCTGCCATACTAATTTCCAGTTTTCCCAAAAGTTTTTTTTCAAATAATGAATTTTTATCCCTAATGTTGGTATCTTTGGGTTTGTCAAACACTAGATTGCTATAGTTGTACCCTTTTTTGTCCTTTGTACCTAATCTGTTCCACTGATCAACTCGTTTATTTCTTAGCCAATGCCAAATGGTTTTGGTGACTGCTGCTATATAATATAGCTTTAGATCAGGTACACCTAGACCACCTTTATCTGACCTTTTTTTCATTAATTCCCTTGAAATTCTCGATCTTTTATTCTTCCATATGAACTTTGTTGTTATTTTTTCTAGGTCACTAAAATAGTTTCTTGGGAGTCTGATTGGTATAGCACTAAATAAGTAGATTACTTTGGGCAGTATTGTCATCTTTATTATATTCGCTCGGCCTATCCATGAGCACTGGATGTCTTTCCAAATATTTAAATCTGACTTTATTTTTGTGGCAAGTGTTTTGTAATTTTGCTCATATAATTCCTTTCTTTCTTTGGTAGATAAATTCTGAAATATTTTATGCTCTCAACATTTGTTTGGAATGGAATTTCTCTTTGTATCTCTTGCTGTTGGATTGTGTTGGTGATGTATAAAAATGCTGAGGATTTATGTGGATTTATTTTGTATCCAGCAACTTTGCTAAAGTTGTGAATTATTTCTAATAGCTTTTTAGCAGAGTCTTTGGGGTTCTCTAAGTATACAATCATGTCATCTGCAAAGAGTGATAGTTTCATTTCCTCATTTCCTACTCTAGTTCCTTTAATCTCTTTCTCGACTCTTATTATTGCTACCTTTCCTATGCAAATAATTACAAGTACAGAAAAGCCTTTAAATCAGGATCTATTCACTATAGGTTTTACGACTCTAAGGCTTACCAGCTGCCATAGTAGGGAGCATACTAGACCGTTCTTCATCCATCACAAAGGCCCAATCTTCATAGAAAATGCTGCCAAACGAAGAAATACAAAACAATCTATGGTACACTGCCTGTTTTGGAAGCACTTTAAGAAATTGCTATTTGACTCTATTAACCAATTGATTGAATTAAAAGAAAACCTAGAAAACTCATCTTAGAAGTTCTAATGTAGCATTATACTTGCTGAAATGGATATTATATAGAGACAGAGAGATATCTGAAGGGCTGTAGGTACTACTAATTTACCAAAGGATAATTACAGAATCTGTAACCCAAAGGTCCTGTGACTTCCTGGATGATCTCTTGGGAGGTCAAACCATAAAGAACTAAAATAGGTATTATATGTAAATGCAGTGCTTATGGAACTTAGACTGAGAGTCCCAGACAAAAGGGTAATCACCATACAAAAATTCCCTCAGAAAGACAGACCCCAAAAGCGTGGTAGAACTACCAAATAGACCTACTGGCTCAGTTAATTGAAAAGAGAGAGAGAAAAACAGAAAAAGCTATCAGAGTCCTCTCTAGGCTCTTTAAGCCATTTGATAAACGTTGGGGGGGAGGGGGAAGGGGAGAAAGAGGGAAAAGACAGACCAGTGATTTCTTGGTGATGAAGGCCAAGTGAGGAACTCCCTCTAACAAAGAAGATGAAAAAACAAGTTTTTCTGAAATTTATTTTCTACATCTTATACTCATGGAGAGTATAAAGAAGGGATATATCTAGAGTCATATAGTAAGTATCAGAGGTGAGACTTGAAGCCAGGGGTGTTCTTACTCAAAGGTCAGCTCCAGTTCTATTATACCAATCTGAGGTATGCTCTCTCTCCCTCTTTGTTTCTCTCTCCATATATATGTGTGTATGTATGCAAATATTCACACATACATATTATAATGCATATTCATAAACAATATTTTAGAGCAAAGTATGAGCACCAAGTAATCACGACAAGAGTCTATGAGGAAAATGTAACTCGCAGGAGGATGTATGAGAGCTATACAAGGCAAGTTAATTTAATTTAGTTCCAAGAGTCATAATGAGCTTAGATAAGACACCTTCATGGAACTTTCAGTCAAGTATCATGATAGATACAAATACAGTAACTATACTACACAATATTTCACAATAAGGATATTGTTGTTGTTCTCATTCAGTCATTTCACTTGTGTCTGACTCTTCATGACTCCATTTGGAGTTTTCTTGGCGAAGATACTGATGAGGGTTGGGGTCCCTTTAAGATTCCTAATTGCCCAACCCATAACTGACCTTGATTCACAAATTCTGGTCAAAGGCACCCTTAGAATATCTGGGCCCAGCCCCCCACTCTCAGCTCAGCTTCTCCCAGCCCTCACTGGATCTGGGCTAACTGAAAAGCCTGCCAGAACTGGGTCCCGCCCATCATCTTTTGGGTATAAAAGAAACAAGCTGGAACGCCCTCATTGCAGGAGCCCTCCCAGCCAACACATGGTATCCTTCCAGCCACGTAAGGTCACTGCCTGCCAACGGCCACCTTTGGCCCTGGCGTCTTTCTAACTGAGCTTTACTTCCAAAATCCTACAATAAACCTTTTATTTATCAACCTAGGTTTTCGGGCCTGTAAATTCATTTTACAGGGGACACTGCGCCTCATGGGATCTATGCGCCCAGAAATGGGGTTCCCCCTTTCCTTTCCCTCATTAGTTGGTGGCCCTCACGGGGACCCTGAAAATTGTTACCCTGAAAACTAACCTTAACCTTTTCAGGTCTCTCAGAACCAATTTTCTTCCTTAGCAGTTTTGAGCAGCTTCCAGGAAGAATATCTGTGTTCCTGCCCTCGTCTCACTCTATCTCTAAAACATAGGGCACTCAGACCAGGTTTGGGGTGTGAGCAAAGTCTAAGGTGGACACTTCTCTTTTCATCTCACTCTGTCTCTAGAGGCTGCTTCTAGAGCCTAGACATTTCTAATCCCTTTATCTCGCCAGAAAAGCCTGCCCTCAGGCAGTAGAGTGTCTCTTCTTCACCCCTCCCCCACCATATGGCCAACCCTCTAGGGTCCCAGGCCAGCAGTCTCCTTGATCTCTTCTGGGGGAGAAATCTGTGTTTGAGCCCCTCTCGCACTCCACCTTAATGGTCAGGCTGTAGCCACGAGGGGACGGTCAATGGATCAGGGCGAACTTGGAGATATGTCTCTACCCAACTGCGTGAGCCTTTACCTTCGCCACCTGAGAAGCACTGGATAAGATAACATCTCTCCCTTCCCCCATTCTCTCTCTTTTCCAACCTCTCCCATGTGGCTTAACCTGCCATTTAAATGCTCCCATCCTGTCCCCTTCTTGGGGTACAGTGGGGAGATTTGGGGACTCTTTTCAAGATCTCTAGAAACGTCTCTCTCATAGCTTTTACCTGGCTCTTAAAGGAGCCAGAGAACTAGCTTGTCCCATACCTTTTAAAATGGGGCTTTTAAAATGGTTTCCTGACCATGCTCTCTAGGCTGGATTTTAAAACTGCCCATTTTCTTTCTGAGCCTCAGGGCATATTTACCTGCTTTCTAAAGCCTAGACAGAATTTAAACTAGCTGCTCAAGCCTTTCTCTGTCTCAGTAACCTTGCAGATGGGAGCTCCTGACTTTTCTCTTGGGCCGGGACTTTCTCTAGATTGGATGCCCCCTCATACAATTAAAAGATGCCCTTTCGAAGTTCTGGTCCTGGCCAGCCTAGAACTTCAGAAAGGACATCTTTGTAATTTGGGCTGGGGAACAAAATTCTGAATCCAGGCAAATTAATTGTTAAGAGAGTGAAAATAGTTTCTTTTGATTTCTCCTTTTTTCCCCCATCCTGACTGCAGGCAGGCAGGGGTGAATTAAAGTGATTGAAACTATTTAAATGCTCCTTAACTACTTTCAATTTGGCTTCTCGCTAGAATCTTTCAATGTTCTGGTGTACAACAGTTCTTTTTTACTGCCTCAGTTTCCTTAAACTGTCTCTTTCTTGACTGAACTTCTCAGGCTTCAGTCCAGGAAGTTAGGGATATAGAATTAAGAATAGATTCTCCCTCAAGCTGCCCTTTAGAGAATGGCTAGATTAACACCTGAATTCTATATGCAGAGTTCCAATCTCTCTCATTGACTCAACAATACTATATTGATTAACCATTTCTTTCTTTAGCTCATTTTACAGATGGAAACTGAGGCAAACATGATTAAGTGACTTGCCCATGGTCATACAGCTAGTAAGAGGTCAGATAGGAACTCAAGAAAATTAATCTTTCTGACTCTAGACCTGGTACTCTATCCACTGTACCATGCAAGAATACAGGAAGTATAAAAGAAAATGTTTCTCAAGATTCATAGAAAAAGATTGTAAAGTCATAATAGACTTCAAGAAAAGTTTCAAGGAAGAGGCAGAATCCAAAATAAGCTTTAAAGGACAGGTAGTAGTTCAACAGAATAAGAAAGAAAGACAAATATTCTAGCCACAAAGGTAGAAAAGGACAAGGTGTGCACAGGAATAAAGAAAATCCAATTTGACTAAATGATCACAATAGTGAATAACTACAGAAAGCTGGAAAGGCAGGATGGCACCAGATCTTGGAGGACCTTGAATGCCAGGCAAGAACTTTGAACATATAGTTCCACAATAGAACCAATGAAGATTTAACAGTGGGGTGATTGGATTTGTAAGGAAAATGAAAAAGGTCTACTTTGTGTCTAGTTGAATCAGTGGCCTGGCAATTTGGAAATTAAAAGATATCTCTTCTCTTTTCCAAAGCTAACCTTTCTATATGAAATCCAGTCTCTTTCTATTGCCTATGAGCATTTGTTTCTTAGCCCCCTTGCAATTTTGATATCATCTTTTCCATTGACTTTCTTTTGCTTACACACATACTCTGACCTACCTTTTCCTTAAGTAAAGCTCCTCCTCTCTGTTGTGCACTCACCAATTCTATTTCCCAAGCTTCTTTAGAGAGAATCTTGTGGAATATGCCACATCATGAAGTACTAAGGTCCACTCCCACTGGAAGTGAAGTATTTAAAAAAGTTAAGTAACTTGGGGATATCGTTAAGACATTATTATGAAAAGGAGGACTGGTCTAATGAACCTGTAAGATTCCTTCCAAATCTAAGATATGATATCATAGTTATTCTTCATTTGCTGCTTTCCACTACCACTTTGTCCTTACTGCTGCCCCAATTAGTATACTATTCTTTCAAAGAAAAATTTATTTTTTATCAGTTCACATATAAAGTTTTCATCTTTATAGCATTTGATCCTACTAACAACTTACTTCTTCTCCTCTCTCAAAATCCACAACAGTGGACTCTCCTGATTATCTTACTTCTTTTCTAGTTTCTCTAGTTTCCCTTCTTCCTGCCCCCTAACCTAACTCCTATCTTCATTGCTTTTCTCAGATTTCTTCTTTAAACATCTGCTCCAACATCTCCCTTTGCATCTAAAGCCATGTCTACTGGTCCTGATCTATGTCTGGCCAGTGGACCCAGATAGCTCTAGAGAAAAAAGTAAGGCAATGTGACCTTGCCCATCTCTCTTTCTTCAAATTCAATTCACCTGCATGTCACAGTATCACCTCCCAGATATCATGATGCTCTTCAAGAATAAAGTACAAACTACAACAACTCACTAGACTATGTATTTTGAACTCCGGTGCCTCTCCTGAATTCTAGATCCACACTTCCAACTGCCTGATCACCTAAAAAATGATTTTAGAGCTTGAAAAAACTTTGGAGATAATCTTATCTAACCTTCTTGTCTGAGAAAACAAAGGCCCAGAGAAAGTAAGTAATTTAATCAAAACTATAAAGCTTATAAAAAGCAGAGGTAAAATTCAAAGCTAAGTTCTCTGATTTTAAGTCTATTATTCTTTCTATACTGCCTCTTATCAGTACCTAAAATTGAACATGTCCAAGCTGAACATCATAATTTACACACACACACACACACACACACACACACAAAACTAGTAATATTCCTCCTGAAAATTCTGTTTTTAATAATGGCACAACCACCATTCTCCCAATTACTCATGTTCAATACCTTAATGTCTTTAATGTCTCTTCCTTACCACAATCAACTAAAAACCCCTGTGTATTCTACTTCCAAAATCTCTCCCATTGCCTTCTTTCTATTCTGCTGCCATTTCATTTTGGACCTTGGTTACCCCTCAACAGAGATATTAGAACCTCCTGGCCTTCCTAGCTCTAATTTTTCCTACAAATTATAAATAATTAAGCTTCCTAAAATATAGCTCTGAGTATTCCACCCATTCCAATAGCTCCCCTATTCCACCCCTATCAACTTGAAAATTTTCAGTCACATTCCACTATTTAATAAATATATTCCAAATCCCTGAACCTAACTTAAAATTAAGTATTTATTTTAAGAAATTATCCCACTATATGAAATTGAATTTAAGCCTACAACTCTGCCAACTTGTAATAACACTAAGGGATAGTAAAAGATTAAGATATTCCCCCTTGTGAGAACAAAAGATGGGAGCTTACTAGCTCACCAATCTTAAATCCAATTTATTTATTATATTATTATGTTATATTTATTAAATTCTATCAAATTTAAACTAAAATCAAAAATTATATAATGGAAAGAGCCCTGGACAAACAGCCTGGATTTGAATCCAGGCTTAACCATTTTCTCTATTATATAATTTTGGATAATTCAACTTCTCTGAAACCTCACTTTCCACCTCAGCAAAAATGGGATAAAAATGTCAGACTGTCTACCACACAGGAGGGTTAAAGGGATTAAAGAAAATTATGTAAAAAGTCCTTTTGGATGATAAAACATAAGACATATGTTAGCTGCTATTGCTAGCAAAAATATTAGGGATGTTAATAATGCACACAACCTGTCTCTTACTCTTTAATTTCTGACTAGAGTAGGAAACTGTCAAGGAAATAAAAGCCATTCTCACTTTTAAAGAAAATAGCTTCCTGACCTAAAAGCCTTTGAGGTGTGTCCAAAGAGCCAGACCTGCAAAGCACCTCCTGAGAGTGTGCTTCAAAAGTTCTTGGCTACCCAGTTACCTCAGTCTAATTTTGTCTGCCAACAGCATGTGGATGTAGCGCTCCAAGGAGTGTTCGTTGAGGGCACAACGCAGCCAAGCTCGCCCTCTTCCCACATCTGTGCTGATGTTTCTCAGGGAGTAGAAGCGTTGCAGTTCATGCTTATTCAGGACTTCCTTCACATAGTACCAAAACACAGGTTCTGCAAAAGGTAAAGGACCAAAGGTAAAGGTAAAGGACCATCAACACTAATGATGCCTAGAAACATGTCAGGTATATTCATCCTCCTGTGGGACTTGGGTCATTTCAACTACATATTAACATCAACTGTATAATTAGCCCAATCACACCTAGGGGAATTATTTCCACAGAATGCTTCTCTTTAAGGAGAAGACTGGTCAGAAGGAATTTGTCATGTATAATACCCAGACTACTCAGCCAAAAAGTTGTTTTTAAATACACCTGATAAACCATCTGTTCATCCATCAAATGATTCCATCCAGCATAGCCAGTCTTTCTAGAAATTGTAATCACCCACTCTTGACCTTGAATGCAGGTAAAACATTTCCCAGTATGTTCTCACCCTTCAATTTAAGAAATTGCTTACTGCTACACAATTTTTCTATAGTTTGTCATCACCAGTGCTTGAGATAATAACAATTATCCCAAGAGGATTCCTTTGCCACTGCCAAATATATGCAGTATATTCAAAGTTCAGTTCACCCACCACTTAAATTCATGTAGAATCCAAAATTTTCTTTAGAAACTATGATATCATACACATTGCTGTATCTTGTATTTAAAAGTTGAATTAATTCCAAAGTGGGCAAAGATTTATTGACGACCAGGACCTCTGAAATTTCACTTCCAAGGAATAAAATGAGAAAGACAGAAAGAGGGAAGGAGAAAGAAAGGGAGAAAAAGAGACAGTTTCAGAGACAGAAGCATTTTTAATGCAGTTTGGTTGACAGTGAAGGTCTTTCCAAAGCAGATAATACTCTCCAAGTTAGTTTAATTAAAAACATATGATATCTGAAAAACTGAAAGAGTGACTCTAAGTCTGGTATAGATAGTAATCTATTAGTGGAGTACCTCCAACATGTCCACCACTCTCAAAGCTACAAAAGAAAGAAAACCCCACCACTCATCATTCCCATAAAGGGAAGTAAATCAGATACTCCCACTTCAAAGGAAATATACTGAGAACAAGTTTATAACACTATATCATAATATACTATAGTGTCAGCAGTTAATGAGTCCAATGATCAAATTCTAATCCAAATACAAAGGGCTGAAATGCACAGAAAGATTGACAAAATAGACCTTCCTCTGAGGGTTCATAGATATTATCTTAAAATATATGGTATTCTACAAAAAGAAAATAGTTTCAACCCCCATGCCAGACTTAGGGGGCAGAAATGAGATCACATACATTTAATTTCTGCATTGTCCATAGTACACTGTCTTGTACATGGTATGAGCTCAGTCAAAACAAATCACTTTTTAAAGTTCATTTTATAATTTTATAGTTTCATTTTACAGTTACAATATAAGTGTCATTTTATTTGATTTCATTTTTTGAAATTTAGGTGACTATTTACTTTAGTGGATACTGATTTATACAGTTTATTCTGTTTACATAGAGAATACAAAACTGTTCCTCCTTTCTGATTGACCATTCAACAAAAAACCATACCTAGTAATTATAAAAACTTAAGCATATTACATATTCATAGATAGATAGATATGCCTCAATATAAAAAGAACATAATATCAAGGAAAATATGAAGAAATATGAAGAAAATATGAACAGCACAATTGAAATCCCTACCAACATCTTACCAATCCTTAATAAAACTCAAGATCAAGATATACAGCAGAACATTTCCCAAATTAACAAATATGGGATGTTTTTAATCTTTGTATATGTTTTCTCCTTCATTAAAAAATAATAATAATCTTTCCTTACTACAAATTACTTACTTGTTTCTTTCTATCCATTCAGTTTTGGTAACCTTCCAAAAAGTTATTTTTCATTCAAATTAGCATGTATATATCCTTTTAAAAATGTGATTTTTAGGGAAATGATTAATGGGAAAAGCTTTTAAAAGCTATGTTTGAGGGGAAAAAAATAAGAATTTTGTCCACTAAAAAGTCAATCAGTGATCTGAGAAGTAGCTTCATAGGGTGCAGATACCCTGAATAAGAGCTAACCCAGTGAAGCCTGAAGTTCATGAGTTTTCCTCTCCCATGAACTTCTTGACAGGTTCCCAAAAAGTGAATGCCCATAGTTATTGAGTATGCAGTAGTCAAGGAACCAAATCTATTTTAATGTATATTACATTATTTATTTGTTTGCTACTAGAACTAATATTTTAATATTATTAGTATATACTTTTCATATTCATATTAATATTAGCACAGTAATTATTGATATAATAACATTATCTTGTATTTTATGATTGAATAAAAATTATTTTAAGATAAAAAAAAATTAGCATGCATACTTTACAATTATTGACCCTTTTTTCCCCCATTTTAATATAATTTTTTGAGAAAACAGAGAATAGAATTCCTTTCTTCTTGTTAGCAACTTTATTTCCAAGTTAAAAAAAGGATTAAAAGAAACATAAATTCTTAAATGCCAATTTAAATGTCCTTGTCTTCATTGATCTAGATATTTGCTTTCCTGTATACCTAGAGAATAGTTATTAGCTTTCATCTCTTGGGCACCTCTGGGTTTTATCACTGACTCCCAGCTCCATCTGTTCAAGGTTGCTATTCAAAGAAAATGCATTTATTAATTTTTCTTACCAAAGCTATTCTAGGCTTCTGTCCCATGAGTAATATCCTTCTATCATATGACTTTGAAATGTCTTCTTCTATATTATTATTCTGTAAGAAATGACCAATAGGAGGAATACAGAGAGGCTTGGAGAGACTTACATCAACTGATGCTGAGTGAAATGAGCAGAACTAGGAGATCATTATACACTTCAACAATGATACTGTATGAGGATATATTCTGATGGAAGTGGATATCTTCAACATAGAGAAGAGCTAATCTAATTCCAATTAATTGATCAATGATGGACAGAATCAGCTACACCCAGAAAAGGAACATTGGGAAATGTGTGTAAACTGTGAGCATTTTTTTGTTGTTGTTGTTTTTCTTCCCAGATTATTTTTACCTTCCGAATACAATTCTTCCTTTGCAACAACAACAACAAAATTTGGTTCTGCACATATATATTGTACCTAGGATATACTATAAGATATTTAATATGTATGGGAATGCCTGCCATCTAGGGGAGGGGGTAGAGGGAAGGAGGGGAAAAATTCAGAACAGAAGGGAGTACAAGGGATAATGTTGTAAAAAAAAAAAAAAAAAAAAAAAAAAAATTACCTATGCATATGTACTGTCAAAAAAAATGTTATAATTATAAAATTAATAAAAAAGAAAGAAAGAAAGAAAGAAATGTCTTCCTCTAATGTATTTGCATTTCATTCTTAGCTATTTATTCAATTTGTTCCTTCTCCCCCTTAGTAAATGATTACTCCAATTTCAAGTAGATTTTTCAAAATGCTTTATAGGCATTTTTTTATATAACAATCAGTTTCAAATAAACTCTTCCCCATATGTTCATCATTATTAAAAAAAAAAAAAAGTTCTCAATCATTTTATATAGCAACATCAAAAACATAAGTGTGTAACACTCTGCATCTATAATATATTACTTCCTCAAGAAAAGGAATTAAGTTCCAAAATCAGTCCTTTGGAACCAATACAAGTCATTACATTTGAACAATACTGTAGTCATTGTGTATTTAGTTTTCTTGATTTTACTTTTCTTTCACTATGCAATAGTTGATACAAGTCTTCCCATATTTCTCTAAATTCTTTATATCTGTCATTCCTTATACCATAATAATGTACCACAATAGTCATATATCACAATTTGTTCAACTATTCTCCAATAAATGGGCACTTGGCCTACTTATACTTTTTTGCAAGTATAAAAAGTATAATTTTAAATTTATTTTCAAATAACATTTTACTTGTATCTCCTCGTATTATATCTCTACTACTGAGATCATAGAGTTTGAAGGATGAAGAGTTTGAAAACTTTCTTCACAAGATTCTAAAATATTTTAAATAACTATAGGGTTAATTTATAGCTTCAAAAAAAAATGTACATCCTACAGCTACTCTAATGTTAACTCTATTTTTTACTAACATTCCCAGTTTGATATATATGATACCACCTCGTAATTATTTTAATTTTCATTTCTCTTATAATTAATGCTTTGGAGCATTTTTTCATTCTGTTGTTTATAATTTATACATTTTATTTTTAAAACTATTTACTAATATACCGAGACCATTTATTAGATAATGAATGGCTCTAAAAATATTTTTATGCCAATTCCCTACAGATTCTGGACTTTTGTCAATATTGTTTGATGGAAAAATTGTTCCCCAATCTTTAAATTTTTCTATTTTTTTCTAGCTGCATTTGATTCTGTTCATGGAAAAACTTTTAATAAATAAAAATAACTAATTTTTTATAATGTGATCATATGGAGCTTATTGTGGAATATCAGTAGGATAAGATACTAGTCTAAAACTCACCTTCCACCAAACTACCTTCCAGTTTTTCCAGCAAGAGGGCTGAATGAATCCTCTCTCTCCATTAGAACTGATTTTTGGTTTACTATTTTTCTTATATCGCATTAAGTGCCAACTATGAACAGAGCTCTGTGACTAGGTGAGAGGCAAGATAAAAAAAAATTCAATATACAACCTTTGCAACAATGAAATTTATATTACCAAAATATTATATATAAATATTATAAAATCTTATAATTAATATATATATATATATAAAATATTTCAAACTGCCATATATCAGTTAATAAGCATGTTTAAGTTCCTATTAACTATGTGCCAGACACTATGGTAAGTTCTGGGGATATAAGAAAGGCATAAGATAGTCTCTTTCTCTCAAAAAGCTCCCAATTGATTGGATATTATTATCTTCATTTTACAGGTAAAGAAATTGAAGTCATCAAAGGATATGAACAGACAATTTTCAGATGATGAAATTAAAACTATTTCCACTCATATGAAAGAGTGTTCCAAATCACTATTGATCAGAGAAATGCAAATTAAGACAACTCTGAGGTATCATTACACACCTGTCAGATTGGCTAAGATGACAGGAACAAATAACAATGAATGTTGGAGGGGCTGTGGGAAAACTGGGACACTGATGCATTGTTGGTGGAGTTGTGAAAGAATCCGGCCATTCTGGAGAGCAATTTGGAATTATGCCCAAAAAGTTATCAAAATGTGCATACCCATTGACCCAGCCATACTACTACTGGGCTTATACCCCAAGGAACTACTAAAGAAGGGAAAGGGACCTGTATGTGCCAAAATGTTTGTGGCAGCCCTTTTCATAGTGGCTAGAAGCTGGAAGATGAATGGATGTCCATCAATTGGAGAATGGTTGGGTAAACTATGGTATATGAATGTTATGGAATATTATTATTCTATAAGAAATGACCAACAGGAGAAATACAGAGAGGCTTGGAGAGACTTACATCAACTGATGCTGAGTGAAACGAGCAGAACCAGAAGATCATTATACACTTCAACAATGATACTGTACGAGGATGTATGCTGATGGAAGAGGATTTCTTCAACATAGAGAAGAGCTAATCCAATTCCAATTGATTAATGATGGACAGAACCAGCTACATCCAGAAAAGGAACACTGGGAAATGAATGTAAACTGTTATTTTTACCTTCTGAATCCAATTCTTCCTGTGCAACAAAAAATTCGGTTCTACACACATATATTGTATCTAGAATATACTGTAATATATTTAACATATATAAGACTGCTTGCCATCTGGGGGAGGGGGTTGGGGGAGGAAGGGAAAAAATCTGAATAGAAGTAAGTGCAAGGGATAATGTTGTAAAAAATTACCCATGCATATGTACTGTCAAAAAAATGTTATAATTATAAAATAAAATTAAAATTAAAAAAGAAAAAAAAAAAAAAGAAATTGAAGTCCAGAGTGGCCTTGTAACTTGGCCATGTTCACACAACTAATAAATATCAATGTAGGATTTAAACCAAAGTCTCGCTTTATTTAATTTTTACTTAACTTTATTTATTTATTTATTTAATGAAAAATTTTTATGCAATTAATTAATTAATTAATTTAGTGTTTATTTAATAAATTTACTTTTTTTATTTATTTATTTAATAAATAAACATTTTTTAACTCTGGGAATTAAAAAAAAAAAAAAAAAAAAAACAAAAGGCAGTCCCTGCCCTTAAGAGCTGACAACTTAATTAGGGAAACAACATTCAAGTTATATAAAAGATAAACTGGATATAACTAACAGAAATTTAGAGGGGTTGGGGAAGGCTTCCTGGAGAAGAAGAGGTTGGGGATTTGAGGTCACAGTAGGCAGAAAGCAGAGAAGATGAAAGAGAATTATAAGCACAGGCAACAGCTAGAAAAAATGTTCAAAGCCCCAGAGATGGAGTGTCTTAATGGTAAAATAGTGAGAAGCCACTGTCACAAGACAGAAGAGTACATATTAGAGAAGAAGGTATAAGAAGACTGGAAAGGTAAGATGGGGCTAAATTATGAAGGGCTTTGAATGCCCAACTGAGCATTTTGTCTCTACCTAGAGGCAAGAGGGAGCCATGAAAGTTTACTAAGTAAAAGGGTGAAATGATAAGGCTTTCCTTTTAGTTTTTTAATTTTTTATTGAAGCTCTTTATTTTTGAAACATATGCAAGAATAAATTTTTACCACTGACCCTTGTAAAACCTTTGCTCCAATTTCCTCCCCTTCCCCCTTCCCCTAGATGGCAAGTCATGAAATATATGTTAAACGTGATATATTGATATATATATATATATACATATATATATATATATATATATATATATCCAATATAGCCATAAATATTTATACAATTGTCAGATTTTCCTTTAAGGAAAATGACTTTAATAACTAAATGAAGGATGGACCTATCAGCAGACTACTCCCATAGTCCAGGTGTGAGGTGATAAGGCCTGAAATTGACAGGACTTGGAAATACACTGGATATGGGGAGTGAGAGAGAGTGAAAGTCTAGGGTCACCCCCAGGTTGTGAACTGAAAGACTGGGAAGATGGTCTTACCCTCTATGGCAATTGGGAAAGCAGAGGGAGGGAAAAGGTTGACGAGGAAAAATAATGACTTCAGTTTGGTGCACAATGACCTTAACATATCTACTGCATGGTAGAATTGTAAACTGATTTGACCCCATAATACCACTACTAGGTCTATAACCCAAAAACATCCCAAAAAATGGAGAAAAAGACCTATATATACAAAAATATTTATAATAGCTCCTTTTGTGGTTGCAAAGAATTAGAAACTGAGGTAATACTCATAAATTAGAAAATGGCTGAACAAATTATGGTATATGATTATGAGGAAAAACTATTGCACTATTAAAAAAAAACAAGGAGGATGCTATTGGGAAAACTGGGGGGAAAAAGCAAATTAACTTGATGCAAATTAAAGTGTGCAGATTCAAGAAATCAGAGTATAAAGTAACAGTAATAATATACAATAATAAATTGTAAATGACTTAGATATCCTCAGCAATACAATGATCAAAGACAACTCCTTAAGGACTTATGATGAAAAATGCTATTCACTTCCTGAGAAAGAACTAATGAGAGTCTGAATAGAGATCAAAGCAAACTTTTTTTTTTTAATGTTCTTTACTTTTCTTGCATATTTTTGGTCTGTGTTGTCTTTTGCAACATGGCTAATATGAAAATGTTTTTCAGGATAGCACATTTATAAATCTATGTCAAATTGCCTGCCTTTTCAATTAAAGGAAGAAGGAACAGAAGGAAGAAAAGAACAAATTGGATGCTCAATTTTTTTAAACTAATGTTAAAAGTTGTTTATTATATGTAATTGGAAAAAGATTTTTGAAAATTTAAAAGCCTGTCTAATAAATATCCAGAGAGAGACTGGAGCAAGATAGGGAAGAATTGAGAATCATTAGCATAGAGATAGTAACTAAATTCATGGAAGCTGATTAAGATAACCAAGTGAAGCAGTGCAGAAAGCAAAGAAAAGAGGGCCCAGGAGAGAATCCTGAGAGTCACCTAAGACTCTCTAAGGCACATGAAACTTGGGTTTTATGATGTGTTGTTTCTATGGAATAGGGACAGAGGCAGGGTGTAAGGGAAAGAAAACTTTACCTGTAGTCTGAAGGCCCAAATCTGAATATTGATATTGCTATATCTTCCCTATGTAATCTAAGTCATTTCATTCATTTAGACTTTTTCCTCATCTGTAATATATGAAAAGTGAGCTAAGTAATCTCTAAAATCACTTCCAACACATGATACAAGATACCAACTCCCCATTAGATTTCATAAGTTCTACCACACCAGGGATTTTGCCTTACTTTATTAACTTAAATTCACATTAAATTCAACAGTTCCTAGCACAGTGCTTAAATGAATTAGGCACTGAATAAATACTGAATGAATATATTAGTTTAACATGGCATAAACAATCATCAAACAAAATGGCATAGAGGGACATTAAGGGGAAGCAAAACAAGTGACAGGAGGACCAACATGGAAAATTTTATTACCAATTGGGAAGATGAAATGAGGAAACATGTTCAAAGAGTTTAAATAATTAGCAAATGGTGGGCAGTATTAGTAGGACTAGAATCCAAGTTTCCTGACTCCAAGGCAAAGGTTCTTTCTACAACACCATTCTACTTCTCATTAAACCTTGATCAAACAAATAAATATACAGTAATTTCAAATTCTGATAGAACTCTAAAATATTGAAGCGCTAATATATATAACCAAAATTTATATTCATATTAAACATATTAGAACCCTGTTGTAGTATGGGCACCTTTATTAAGTAGAATAGATATTGATTCATCCACTGGATTTTAAATATGGGAAAAATCACTAAGATGATATAATCTGAGCTTCTTATTTTATATGATCAGAAAGTGAAATCTAGAATGGGTATGAAGTTTATGAAACTAGAAGGGTTTAAACCTTAGGTTTAAATCTAGTCTTTTGCATATTGTATTAGCTGAACTGAACCAAAGGTTCCAATATTCTTTCCATTACACCATAAAACTACACTATACTTCTATAACTGCATTAGTAAAAAGCCCAACAAAAGTTAATTCTTCTTTTAGTAACCTTATAAATGGATACCATTTTGCCTCATTTTAAGAAAAAGTTGAAATCTCCCCTACCACAAACTCTTAAAAACAAGCAAAAATTGCTCATTTGAGTTTCATTTCCCTTTATTGTCCCCAATTCACCATCTGCTAACAATAACAAGTCTAAAATGTCCAAACTACTACAGCAAAGTAAGTGGCCTAAAGAGTTCCTGGATGAATTACTAAATCCTAAGCAATCCTACACTTGTGATGGAATTTGTATCTTGAATTCATCTTTTACACATTTAAAGATTTTCATTATAGTTCCAATAGCCATACTTTCAAGATTATTCCCCAAGAATTTTTTGTGTTTTCAAAACAGAAATTTTAAAAGAGAACTGAAATTATTAAGGGAACAGGGTACAACAGCAACAAAAAAGGAGACTTCCTCTTTCGATCAAAAAAGATCTACTGATCTAACTTTCCAACATAAGCAGATTATCCAGAACTTAGCATGTTTTCTTTTTTTTTAAATTGAAAAAAATTTTTTTTTAAAAATCTCTAAAAGGGGGCAGCTAGGTGGCGCAGTGGGATAGAGCACCAGCCCTGAATTCAGGAGAACCTGAGTTCAAATCTGATCTCAGACACTTAACACTTCCTGGCTGTGTTACCCTATACAAGTCACTTAACCCCAGACTCAGGGGGAAAAAAAAAAAAAAAAAAGTATATATATATAAAATAAACAATATTTTACCTGGGGTTTTTTTTTTCCTGTCATTCTTTTGCTAATCCATTTGAATGTATTGATGTTTGTCTCTGTTCTTGTATCTGAAACCCCATCAAATAAAATATGCTATAAAAACCACATCTGACATCCTAGATAAGACCCAAGGAACAGAGAGGACTTAAACCTTCTAAAGAAGCTAAATATCAAAAAATAAGGCTAAAATTAAGAACTTGCTCAATTAAGGTCAAATTTACACTTTATTGATCTAAAATCTAAAAACAAAAGTAAAAAAGTCCTCTATGTACAAAAATATTTATGGTAGCTCTTTTTGTATTGGCAAATAAAAGGACACTAAGTAAAGGTCCATCAACTGGGAATGGCTAAACAAATTATGGTATACGAATGTAAAGGAATGTTATTATTTTATAAGAAATGAAGAAAAACAGTTTTAGGAAAACTTGGGAAGATTGAAATGTTGAAGAGAGAAAATGAAGAAAAAAAAATGACAATTGAAATTTTTAAGTTTTTATAACAATTTTAATATAAACAAACATAAAGTTTACCCTCAAAAATAGATCTCCAATTTATCTATCTTTTAGATTTACTAATATTACTCTCCTTCATGATTATTATATTCTGATCAAAGTGGCCGGCTAGCTATTCCCTGCAGTCTGCATTCCACCTCATTGCCTTTGCCCAGACCTCTCCTATGCCAAGAATGCATTCCTTCTTCACGTTTGGCTTTCAAAATTGTGGGTTTCCTTCAAAGCTCAACTCAGGAGCTTTTTTCGTATGTTGTCTCCATTCTCTCTTTCCTGCCCTCTCTCACTCAGAATTATTAATAATCTTTTCCTCCTTAAACTGTCTTGTACATACTTATCTGTGTTTATGTTGTAACTCTCAATATGTAATCAAAGTCCCAGAAAACTAGACTGCTTCATATTCCATTGTCTAGCTTAAAAGCTTGAACATAGTAGATTGATAAATATGTGTTAAGGTGTATCAATGGACCAAGTAGATCAGTTTCTATAATTTTATGATTTAATAAAATAAAATAAGTATGTAAATAAAAATAAAATAAAATTTTAAATATTGCTAAACATATTTAGACTATGGAGTTCAAGAAAGAATAAAAGCTACTGGCATTTTAGAAAATAGTTACAAGTGCTTTCATATCGATCATCTCATTTAATCTTCACAAGAATGTATTATCTCCATCTAACTAATGACAAAACTGGAGATTCAGAAGGGATGATTAATTTGCCCCAGATCACACAGCCAAAAAAAGAGCTAGCCTCTAGCCCTGATGTTTTCCATATCACCACAGTAACTTTCAGAAGCCAGCATCTAAGAAACATGTTCTTCTCATCAAAAAAGGGTCCACACTCTACAACTATTTAGCCACTTTGCTTTTTCGTCTGCATTTATAGCTCTTTAAAAACTTACTTGAATGTGGTTCTAAACTATTGTACTTAAAATGCATTTCATCAGGGTCAAAAATAATTTCTTTGATATGTTCTTAACATTATTAATATTAATAATTAATTTTAATATGACCTTTGAAAATGATATCAATGTTTTGAATTGCAGCTAATAATGAACAACCATAAACAATATGAAATAAAAGAACACTCAATTCTCAGGAGTGCTAACATAATACTCGATTTTAGCATTGTTTTTATTTTCTCAAATTGTATCCTATTCTCCTTTCAGCAGAACTGAAAAGGCTTTGTTTTTCCAACCCAGTCTCTGCTGAGTGATCTTAGTACAAAGAAATATCTTGTGTAAAGAATCACAATGTTCCAACTTCTGCTTTCCTCAGAATAGCCTTAGAACATCCTCTATTTATCGTGTAGATCTTACTAACAGAAATTTCTCCTTTAACAATTAATACAATTTCAGGACCTATCTTATCTCAACAACTGCACCCACCTCCTGGTAAAAGTTAAAGCAGATGATATGTCTAACCGATAAGAATTTACCAAGGAAAACCCAGTCATACTGTGAAACCTCTGGGTCTTTAGTAATGGAAAACTCCTAATTATTTCATCTCCTTGGTTGAATCAAAATCATCTATGACTATTATTCCAAAGACATGTGCCTTTAAAAACTACTTTTTCTTTAAGTATGTCACCTACTTTTTTACTGCTAACACCAATGCTATATAAGAGAAAGAATGGGATAGTATCTATCGCTGAATTATGGAGAAGTAACCTTATATTTCACCAGCAAATAAATAATTCTGAGAGTAATCAAATCATTCATCGGTGAAGGCTCCACTCAACACAAAAGTCCTCCATTTCTAGAGACATAGCTTAAATCCTAACAAGGTTCCAAATTACAATAAATTGGGTGAACTTGAGCTGGTCCTTAAAAAGAATATGGTGCAATATACCTGCCCAATCTATTCCAGAAGGCTTTAAAGGAGATATGATGTATATCTTTTGGGTAAATGCTTTACTTCACAAAAGCCAAATATGACATATCCTAATTTGTGGTGTCTCTAGCTGAGATTTCCTCACTGGGGAAGTTTCAAACACTCCAATAAACTGTAAAATCCCACTAGAGAATATTTCCTCCAGCAATGAAGACTGCAATTTGCCTACACCTGTCCATCCTATGAGAATTGTTCATGTAATTCCACAAATCTTATTCAAGGGGACTTGCTTGGCATATTGGGAGTTCTCTTTTAGTCTCTTAACACTGTCCAGATAACAGTGGTGCACATGGGATGTCCTTTGCTTATCCTATGTGACTTGTCTGTGTTTTTTCTAGTCATACTTTCCTCTGAAATCCTTTACATCATTTCTCCTGAATAATTTCTCATAAGTGATGTGATGTAACCTCTTTACACTAACCACTTCATTGCCCTTTGAGTGATAAGCAACTTTAATTTCTCAGTCTGTAGTACACTTGTGATTTCAAATTTTACATCATCAGAAGAATAATGTTAGGGGGGAAAAAAAAGATAGTGCTTTATTTCAGGAAGAAGCTTGCTATCATTAAAAGAGCTGTGCAAATTATCAAAGACAATTTAGGGAGCAGAGCCAAGATGGTGGAGGGGAGACAAGACTTTACCTGAGCTCTCCCCATGACCCTCAAATTAATAGCAAATCCAGCCTCTGAACTGGTTTTGGAGTGACAGAATCCACAAATATTTGGAGTGTAACAAATTTCTAGCAGAAGATATTTTGGAAGAATTTTAGAAAAGGCATGTTTCAATCAGGCAGGGCCCGAGCACAGGCACAGCGCAGAGATTTGGGGCAAAACGGGCCCCTGGGGAATCTGTGGAGAGGAATCTACAGCAGTGTTGGCTACTCTGCTCTGGTTGCAAGCCAGTGGATCAGCAGACTAGTTATAATACATTTAAAACAAACACAAAAGGCAAATAGCAAGCCCCTAACAGCCAGAGTTCCACTGGACCTGGCCATACCCACCCAGCAGAAGAAATTAGTGCTGACGCAGTGCAGCCACTGTTGCCTACCGAAGAAGCTGGGACAATCTCCCCTTTGCCCTAAAAGCAGATCCCAACCTTTTAAAAAAAAATGAGTCAAAAATCAAAAAAAGCTTCCATCATAGATAATTTTTATGCAGAAAAAGAATAACAGATATCAAACCCTGAGGAGACTAAAAGCAGATCATCTCTAGATGAAGTCCAAAGGGTGTTGTGAGTTGGTTCCCATCTCACAAGGCTCTCTTATAAGAATTCAAAAAGGATCTTAAAAGAGAGTTAGAAGAAAAATAAGGAAAGGAAATGAGAACTGTGCAAGAGGATTTAGAAAAAGAAACACAGAAATTATCTGAAGAAAACTCTTTACAAACTCTTTACTTAGTGAAATGGAAAAAGCATATAACTCCTTACAAAATAGATTTGACAAAATGGAAAAAGAAAACAATACCTTGAAAAAGAGAATTTGTGAAATGGAAAAAAAAATCCATTGAACAAAACAACTCATTTAAAAATTTAACTGATGGGGCAGCTAAGGGGTTCAAGTGAATAGAACACTGGCCATGAAGTCAGGAAGACATGAGTTCAAATCCAGCCTCAGACACTTAACACTTCCTAGCAGTGTAATCCTAAGCAAGTTGCTTAGCTCCAATTGCCTCAGAAAAAAATTCAATTGTCCAAATATAAAAGGGAGCTAAAAAAGGTAACTGAAGAAAATAATTCACTAAAAATTAGAACTGAACAAATGGAAATGAATGATTCAATGAAACAGCAAAAATAAGTCAAACAAAACCAAAAAAATGGATAGAAGAAAATATAAAATGCCTCATTGGAAAAACAATTGACCTGGAAAATAATAGGAGAGACAATCTAAGGATTATTGGACTTCCTGAAAACCATAATGAAAAAAAAAAAAAAGAGCCTAGACATCATCTGTCAGAAAATCATTAAGGAAAATTTCCCTGATGTCCTAGAACCAGAAGATAAAATAGCCATTGAAAGAATTCACCAATTACCTCCTGAAAGAGACCCCAAAATGAAAAATCTAAGGAATATCAGAGCTAAATATCAGAATTATCGGGTCAAGGTGAAAATATTGCAAGCCGCCAGAAAGAAACAATCCAAATATTGAGGAGCCACAGTGAGGATTACCCAGGACCTAGCAGCTTCCACCTTAAAAGATAAAAGGGCCTGGAATCCAATATTACAAAATGCAAAGGAACTTGGATTGCTGCCAAGAATCAACTATTCAGCTAAGTTGAGCATTATCTTTCAGGGAAAAAGATCAACATTCAATGATTCAAATGAATTTCATTATTTCTGATTAAAAGACCAGAGCTAAACAAAAAGACAATCTAGAATCACCTGCTCCTCCTGATAAATTCTGAGCTCAGGTCATGATCCTTTTGCAGAGTCTATCTCAGAGACACATCTAACTAACATGTGCAGAGTCTCACTATGCCAAAAAATACATACTACTTGACATATACAAAGTCTTGAACATAGAAATAAACAAACAAAAAAAAATTAAAGATAAGACACAAAAGCAAAATAAACTAAAATATGAAACTAATATGAGCTAAAATGAAAATGAAAGAAAAAGGAACTGTGGATGATTCTAATCAAAAACATTATGTCTGTTTATTTTAGTTTTATTTTTGTTTTAAAGGCAAACTTGTTCGCTGAGTTGGTTAAATACAAACACATTCCCTTATAAAGGAAATATACTCAGCAGCTGACAAAGAAATTAGATAAAATTCAATGCATAACTCATTCAATGCAACACTGGCAGAAAATGAAAAGTCAAAATTTGAATTCACTTGTTCTAAGTACATGAATTTATAAGACAGCATGCCCTTTCTTTACCTCTATTCCTATCCCACAGAAACTAGCTAGTGATATGGATTCTATATTGTCAAGAGTAATCTTTTCAAATCAACATTCATCTGTAAAACAAAGAAGTGAGATTTGAGAGATTCCTCAGGTATGTTCCAAGCTACCATTATATAACTTACTCAGGTTTTCTATCTTCAGAACTTACTATTAAAAGACACAGAGCATCCTCTTTTCTTGATCAAAATAATAATTCATTATTATCACTTCCAATCTAGCAAATTTAATTGAAACTGTATAGAAGAGACTAAGCACTAATATATTTTAATGCTACTTTATTGAACCCTGTTTGGTTCACATGTCAGTCTTCTCTTCCTATCTAAAATTCACATTCAGTAAGTGTAGAGACCACTATTCCTATTTCTCTCATATTTTTAATGCATCTCACATTAGACACAAAACAGATCCTCAATAAATATTAGTCAGTAAATTTTGGAGAATAATTTTAAATTACAAACTTCTAGAGAATAAGGATTCTTCTCTGTCTCATCCTTATTGTTGTTCATTCTTCATACTCAAAGAAGACTGATAACATCAGAATACTGAGGTGAAGATATAGTATATTCAACTGTGGTTCATTAATCCAATATGAGCTTGGAAGGCTCTTCAATAGGTCAGGATCAAATAGTCCACATGACCATTTGGGATAGAGATGTCTCTAGATTTGTGCTTCTCATGTTTCTTTACGGCTACTGCAATTCTGCTTTGCTCACCAAGCACTGCAATTTCTTTGATGTGGGATGCCACACTGGGCAGTCCTGTGCTATTGTCATCCATGTCTCACACATGTCTCACAGAGAAACCTTGAGAGTGTCTTTGTACCACATCTTCCAACCATGTTCCATGTGAACACTTGCCTTGTTTCCATAAAACAGTCTTTTAGGTAAATGTATATAGAACATTTAGACTAAGTGCCTATCCTAATACTCTGCCTACAAGCTTAATAAATATCCATTATTTACTACACAAGATCATAAATATATACATAATACATAATCACTTAAGTATCTCCAAAACTACATTTCTGTTCACTTTTTCCTACCTGTATGTTCATAATATACAATGTGTTCTATATACAATCCCTGTTCAACAGGAACTTTATTGTAAAAACACAAAATATGGCTATGGGATAAAGCAAAAGACAACAGAGTCCCATAAATTTACGTACTTCAGAAAAGCTTAATTTCTAAATTTGTTACTTTCTACAGAAGTACTATGATGAATGTGCAGTTAGTGATGTTTTATTGAAGAACTTTCTTAGTTCCTGACCTTAACTATCATAAATAAATGTACTGTATCTCACTCACCAAAAAACAAACAAAGCACCTATGTAGCAAAGCTTTATTAATTCAAAGACCATTATTCAGAATTTGTGTTCCTTTGAACACAGATTAGGCTAAGTTTACCTTGGCTTATTTAATTAATCCTTTCTTAAAAGATAATAGAAACTTTATAATTATCAAGAAAAATTTAAAGTAATTTAAAACTTCAAGTACTTCAGAAGTACTATTTATATACAATTGACATGGTAATGTAAAGTCATTCTATTTCCTATAATAGGTCTGCTAAGGCCTTCAATGTATACTAATTGTCCAAAACAATTTTATTCAAATCTTTGGATTTGAATAACTAATGAAAGATAAACAGCATTTCTTTTTAAATTTTTTATAATTAATATATTTCATTAATTCAGACTGCTTTTGATCATAAGAAAGTTTGAATAATACTCAAGAAAAACATTAAGTTAATGCTATTTACTTCTCTGTATCTCTGTACCTCTCTGGCATAGTCAGATGAAGTCTAAAGATTGCCTTTTAATTATGTAAAATCAGACAAAGTAGATACTTAGACAACAAATATGCTGCTCAGTTGGCACAGTTATCTTTCTCCTCATAAGAGAAAAAAAAAAATCACCTTTCTTCTTTACCAACCTTCCCATTATTTAATTTCTCTTCAAGATTTCCTTCAATAACTTAATATATCCATGCAGTTTTTCTGACTGTATCTAAAAATACTTCAAAAAGTCTTCCCTTGATTGTTTCTATGACAGTCCCTGATACTACTATTTAGTGAAAACAATAAGTTTTCAAACTGTTTCTAATCACAGTTCTGATTCTACCTACTTCAATTACTCCATGAGTATAAATTAGTGAGGTTTTATTGAATGAACAATAGAAGAGATCAGATTTTATGCCCTGCATAGATAAATAACATTTAGCATATCCTGAATGTTTGATTAATATTCATTAAAGACAAGAATCATAAAAAGCATGTTGGCAAACTATCAAAAATATTTTCCTTTTTTCTAATTTGTTACAAAGCTACCAACATATGCTTATCAGAATAAAACAAAGATTACAACTTTGATAATTAATTAATCTATTTTTAATTAATGCATACAATACAGCTAGACTTTGATGGGCAAAGAGGAGAGATAAAATAGGGGTCAGAAATAGCTTTCAGAAATTGAACTCAGACTCTAATAGAATTAGGTAACTTCCCACATCCTGGTATAAAAATAAATGGTTGCATATGAATAGTGACTATGGTTGCATATGAATAGTGACTAGGTTCCTGCCCTGTTCCTGTAAACCCCTTTGCATTCATGTTTATTTTACCAAAAACTTTGCCTCAGAAATTCTGGTGCAAATAATCACAAGGTTGTTTCTTCTATTCCCAAGAATAAAAGGAAGAAAGGAGGAAGGGGGAAAGAGGTAGAGAAGGTTGGGGAATTATCATATTCCTCCAAAACAATATAAAGTCTTAAATTAGATGTTCTCTTATAACAAGAAACCTGGTGTTGGAAGTACTTATTCTTTATTATAAAAATCATAGACTTCTAGAGGTAGATAAAATAATATGAAAGAGCAAATATAGGATCAATCAAAAATTTAACTATGTGTTAAACAATGGGATACAAATACAAAATTATTCTGTTATTGCATTCCACCTACCCACATTCAATCAGTGCTACAAGTAGACTTCTTATCAGACTGAATCAAGAATATAACATGACTAAGAGTCTCCTGTAAAAAGTCCTAAAAAAATTATTTTGATCCCTCAAATCAACCAGTATCCACGCTACCCCCATCTACTCAGAGTTGCATCTCATGGCCTCATAAAAATAACACAAAAAATGGGAAAGGGGGATAGGAAACACCTATATAATATCTTGTTATTATTGTTCGTCCTTCATTTTTAAAAAAGGAGCAGTAACACCATGAAGTGATGCTTTGACTTGCTTGGAAATGGATTTAAGTGAGGCAAAGCTGCACAAAGCTATCAGCCTTACTCTCCTCCCTTCCTGAATCCAGTGGCAGGATAAAAGTCAAAATGACTGAAAATTGCCAAGGATCCAATGGATAACCATGATGTATTAGATATCTGACCAAGCTCCACAATTTCTACTTTAGCTGCCTTTATGGACATTGGAACAAATTGTTCTCATTTACCCATTCACCAGAGAAAGTCGTCATATGCTTTGGGTGGAGGTTCCCCTAATTCACCAATGAGTTTAAGGCCTCTCCTTTATCCTCAATCTGGTTAAGCCCATCTACCAAGACAGTTTTCCTAGAATGTAGCTGCTCTCAGTGCTGCAGATTCTTGAGCCACAGCTGAAAAGTGAATACCAGGTAGATATCAAAGATGATAAGCAGCCTTAAAAAGGGCTCAGTAAGCCCTCACAACAGAGGTACTAGTCCTATTTGACACCACATATGTCCTACCCATAGAATATATGCTATTCTCTGAGGAACTAGTTGGGTTTTTTTGCTAGGAAAAAAAAAAAAAGTCATCAAGGCACATACCTAAGAATACTCCTAATTAGAGGAGGCAAAAGAAAGGAAAAAATAAGAAAAAGGAAAGAAATGAGAAACAAGTGTTTAGAAATCTCTCTAAACTTTCAATTCAGTTTAAAGTGAATTAAGCATTTACAATATGGAGAACACTTGGAGGACTACAAAAATAAATAAGCACTGTCACTATTCTCATAAAAAATTACTATCAAATAGAGGAAAATGGCAGTAATACAAATAACAGTAAAAAATAGAAAAAAATAAGTATGTAAGAGAAGCACAGTGCCATGCCAAGTATAAGGAATAAAAAATCATTTCTAACTATTATGAGAAAATCATAGAAAACTTCATAGAGAATGTGATAAATGGGCTGGACATTAAAGGGTAATTTAATTTTAATTTAATTGAAGGATTATAAATTAGCAGAAAAATCCAAAGACATTATAAGGTTAAGAAATAGTATGTACTAAGCAGCCCAGGACATGTATAGGTAGTCCACTTTCACTATAGTGTAAAGAAAGTGGTAATGATTTAACAAAAACTTGTTCAGATGAGGTGGTAAAAGTTTGTAAATGATCCTGACTATGGCCAAGGAGGCTGGACTTTATCAAATTCAATTCAACTCAACAAACATTTCTGAAATATTTACTGTGCATAAGGTGCTGAAGATAAAAAAGACAAAAAAGAAATCACTCCTGCCTTCAAGGAACTTACATTCTCCAGATGTTATTAGGTAAGCTCTGGAGAGTCATTAATTTCTAAAACTGAGAAATCAGTCAACAAGCATCTATTAAGCCCTTACCATGTGCCAAGTTCTATGATAGATAAGCAATAGTGACACAGTGCCTAATCTCAAGAACTCTGAATTCTGTCAAAATAAAAAGGTAATCTCTGTGTTTCAGTGAAGAGTAGCCAAAATAGAAGAAAAATAAAACTACAATAAGAAGAGGCAGAATCTAAAAAAAAAAAAACATATAGCAGAAAGAATATGACCTGGGAGCCAGAAATCCTGGGTTCTAATAAAAGTTCTGCCATGAACTGGCTTTATGACCTTGGACTGGACATTTTCTTTCTCTGGGCATCAGCAACCTGATCTATAAACTGAGAGTTGGATTCAATAATCTCCCAGGCTTCTTCCAGCCTGATGCTAAATATTTAAAAGTCTGGGTATAAACTCTCAACAGAAATTGGTCACAATGAGCTCTCATTTCCATTATGAAATGATGGCAATCATAAAACACTTTAATTAATAACAACACAAATATTACCATGATGCTGAGAAAGATTCCAAAATCTTGAACTATATTGGGAAGCACAGACATGACCTGAAATACAAAATACTTTTAAACCATAGCTTCTTCCCTAGAACTGATGTAATTATAAATGACAATTTCAAAGTAAATACAGTCAAAATAAGTTATACAGACTGGAGTATGGCACACATGGATGATCTTCTTTAGCAACAGAAATTTAAAATATAGCACACAAAAACAACTGCAAACTGGGGCCTTAGTTTTTAAAAGACAAAATTATGAAATATGTTGTTCACATGCATAATATTAAAGCAAAGAAAAAATTTCCCTGCCAACTGCCACGCCACATTTATGAAATAAATACGTTTTAAAACAATATCCTACTGCAGGATCCTGGATTGTTCAGAACCTAATGTGGCTTTGAGAATTCTGCATCAAGAATAGAGATGAATGAAAACATTCATTTAGCACTGAATTATTTGCTGAAGTTAAAAAATAAAGTCTTGAGATTCAAGTTATTCTCTTTCTCACACCCTTCCATGTACCAAATACCTAGACAATTGTAAGATAGGAATAAAATGTCAAACCTCTGCTCAAAAGTGCAGTCAGTACCTGTCTCTGTCTTGCTAGAGAATCCTGCTGCTTGTTTGATTGCTGCCGCAGTTAATGCTAATCCACGACTCCTCTTCAAGCCATGCTGTAACACAGATTCAAACTGGGCACACAGACAAGTCACTCTGCAACAGAATAAATGATTAATCAAACCATCATGTGAAAAGAATAACAAATATAATGAGAAGAGAATAACAAACACATCAGCAGCAACATCCTGATGCACTTGTTTCAGACACTAGGCAGGAAAGCATAACATTAAGGTAGACATGGGCACTAGCACACTAAAGGAAACACTTGGTAATTTGCTTCTGTGGGACACATCAGAAACAACTTTTTTATGTTAATTTTATTTAATACATGGAAGCACCAGAAAGTTTAACCATATTCATTGTACTTATTAAAATTCAGTAACAATTCATATAATAAGGGAAATGAAATTTGTACAAGCAGGAAGAGAAGAAAAAGCCAATTTAGAAACAAATTAGTTCATGTGGGAGTGTTAATCATTTCTTATTCACGAGTTACAAATTTGGCCTTAATTCACTTCACACTTTTGCAGTAACAAGATTATATTTTCACAGATTGGATTTACAATGTTCTCAACAATGCACAGATTCAAGACAATTCCAATAGATCTAGGAGGAAAAATGCCATCAATATCCAGAGAGAAAACTATGAAGACTGAATATGGATTGAACTTCTTTGTTTATTATTTTTTTCTCATGGGTTTTTTTTTTCCCCCTTTTGGTCTGATTTTTCTTGCACAACATAAAAAAATATGGAAATATGTTTAAAAGGATTGCACATGTTTAACCTATATCAGATTGCTTGCTGTCTTGGAGAGAAAGAAAATTTTCAAACCGAAGTCTTACAGAAATGAATGTTGAAAACTATCTTTACATGTATTTGGAAAAATAAAACACTAAACTGAGGGGAAAAAAACAACAATGTACCAAGTTAGAGATTATATGGAACTTTATGCCACGTTCCATCCACTGACATACAAGAGAACTTCCAAATTCTTGTTCCTTGCTCTGTTAGGCAAATGATTGATGTTTTGCCATAGATTCAGTTTTATAAATTAATGCCAGGATTAGTAAAAATCCTCAACTAAAAATAGTTGGTAACCAGGATACAAAACTAACTAGAATAATGATGAATGATAATGGTATGGCATTGTAATGTCCGGGCTAGCTTTCTGGAGGACCTTGGGATCAGACTTGGTCTCAGCAGAATAAGAATATTCATGAGAATAGTCAGGAATAAAGTCCAAAATCTTTATTGTCTCCTTCAGTCTTCCAGTCTGAACCAGTCTCCCCCATAGTGCAGGAAACAGGAGAGCCACCACTAGGCTGATCAAAGATAGAATGTCTGTGGCTGACTTTGTCCTCCTACATCAATTGTAGAACTATTACATCATCATACTAAGCATATGTAAACTAGATAACCATAGTCTCATCAATTCTACTGAGTAAACATCTTGTTTCAAGTACACTTCTTTCAAGTATACTTTTCCAAAGTTCTCTAGCTCTCTTTTACATGGCATATTAGGAAAAGGCCCTGGACTCAGAATCTGGAAAATCTAAATTCAAATCCTGCTTCACAAAGTAGGTTACTTTGAGCAAATCACTTAAACTTTCTGGATATCGATTTCTTCATCTGTAAAAAGAAAGTTGGGCTATAATGCCTTCAAGCTCTCTTCTAGCTCTAAATTTATGACCCTGTGATAGTATTAACAAAATGAACTGAAAAAACATAAAAATCACATTTTTCCACAAATTCTTTCAATTCTTGCTGATCACCAATTCAAAGAATCATAAATTGAGAGCTGAAAGATCGTGAAGTCCAACTTTCTCATTTTTCAGATGAGACAATGGAAATCCAGAGCTTTGTTTAAGATCATATATTTGGTAAGTCTGAGGGGGTCAAGAATTCCATGCTTGTTGATAGAGGGGCTAAGTCCACCACTTGGCACAAACAACCTAATTTCCTTTCTTATTCCACTTCTCCTTATATACTTGGCTCCAGCTATGGAAAATAAACCTACGTATCCCTGATGGAGAAGAGTCCATTTCATTTTCCCCTCTATCAAGGCAAAAGGAGAAGAAGGAAGTAATAGAGCTTGGAGTCGGAAGACCATGGTTCAAATCAGCCCTCGATAACTTATAAACTATGTGACTCTGGGCAACTGACTTAGCCTCTGTCTGTCTCCATTTCCTCATCTGTTAAATGGAGATAATAAGAGTATCTTACCTCCCAAGCTTGTTATGAGGATAAAAGGACATGACATCTTTAAGGTGCTATTTGTCAAGTGCTATACAAAAGCTAGCCATGTTTATGCTGGGTCCTAAACTACATCTTCTCTAAACTCTTTTCTGTGTATCACTGTATATCATATTCAGTTACTCAGATCTATATTTAAATCATTGGAAACCATGAGCTATATGGCTTCAGAGTTGTCTACTCAAATCATCTCACACAAACACTGAAATTCCTCTAAAAGGAACTCAAAAATTTTTTGACAATTTCAGATAAGTTTAATGAAATAAAAATTTCTGGGTCTATGTTTCAAGAAAACAGAAAAGGAGAAAGAGTATATAAACTGGGACAAACTCAGCCAGAGAAACTTCAAGACAGACTCTCCTGCCTCCTGTACTTTGAGAGAAAAGATTTAATTCTGGTGGCTCTCCTGCATTCCTCCTCTGAAACCAAGATTCATTCCTGAGGGTCTCCAGAAAGCTAACCAGAATCTTACATTGATTAATCTAATATCAACAAAAGATTGATCAGAAGGATGAGATACTAAAAGCAGACCAGTGAAAATCGCAGTGCAAAAGCCTCAGCAAAAAGCAATGAAAGCCTGAATGGGAATGGTGGGAGTGGGAATGGGGAAAAGATGAAAGCAAAATTTTAAGGTATATTGTTGCTTCAAATCCAAGCAATTGTCATATTTATAAAGTAGTTGCAGATGTTAACAGCTATAACTTGCTACTGAAGCTAGCTAGAAAGCCAGATGAGATCATGGCTCATGACCATGGTAGGTTAGCAAATAAACACTGTCCTGGAGACATCACTTTGGGAGAACTAAAAACTAATAGGTACTGAAGCTGAATTGCCCCTGGAATCCCAAAATAACCCAATACTCAATAACCCAAAAAAGCAACAGGAGTAGCTCAAATATTCCCCATAGAAGTACACTAAAGCCTAGTCTAGATATCATATTTTAAGAAACTGTCAATTAGACCAGAGTGCAAAGTAAAAACAGAAGAGTTGACCCACCAATTAAAATTTAAGACAACACTAAACACAGAAACAGAGGCAATCTGTACACAGTAGATTTAAACTTAAAATAAAAGTTCTAAAAGGAGTACTTATCTTTAAAAAAAAAAATGGAAAGAGAAGGGAAAAAATATATGGGGGTAAGGGAAAGCAGAAAAGAAGATTAAGAAAAATTCTTACATATTTGGGATATATAAACGGAAATCTATACAAACAATAAGAAAGGGGAATAATGACTAATATTTAAACTTCACTCACTCTCATCTTAACTGGTCAAAGGAGGACCTCCTCCCCACATACACATATAACGACAAAGAACTGGGAAATTAGGATATATCACAATAGATTATAAGCTCCCTGAAGGCAAAGATATATCTTGCATGCTTGGCATCTAATACGTGTGTAATAAATGCTTATGGAGGGGGGGGAAGATGATGAAGGAAATGATTTAAAAGAAAGCTAGTAAGAGTTGTATAAACTGACAGACTAAAATGAAGAGAAAAATTTATGCAATGACAATACTCTAAGGACAAACAACTTTGAAACACACAGAAACGCTGATCAACATACTACCAGAATGCCAGAGGACTCGTGATGAAACATGCTACCTACCTTCTAACAGAAACATGAAAAACTCCGTGCAGTATGAAACATATTTTAGATATAGCTAATACAGAAACTTGTTTTGCTTAACTAAACATGTTTGTAACAGGGTTCTATTTTGTATTTATTTTTTCTTTTTCAACTTGAAATGGGAATAGGTGAGGAGGGGGAAAAGGTAGATTTTTTTCTTATAAATGTATTTTAATTTAAAATTTAAAACTACATTAAAATTAAATTAGATTAAAATAACTTTTGAACTGTTTTAAACTTTCTTATATGTCTTATCTCATCTTCTTGCAAAGAAAAAACTTCACATTCCATTAAGACAAAAGACACAAAATATACCTATTCATTAATACCAATCGTAGGAAGCTTAAAAATTGTGTAAGCCAACTTTAGTCCTAAATTCCAAAAGCTCAGATGAACATTCAAATCATTTAAACAAAAATGTGGATTGGTTTGTTGATCCATAGCTGAAAAACTTGTTATAATTTGCTGTCTAGTTGAATAAATAGGACTAAAAACGAGTAGGGTAAATTTATAAAAATATGAGTCATTCTTCAATTGATAAATAGTTAAAGGATATGAACAGGCAATTTTCAGAAGAAATAAAAACAATCTAAAGTCATAAAAAATTGCTGCAAGTCACTATTGATTAGAGAAATATATATTAAAACAATTCTGAGGTACAATCTGATGATACCCATCAAATTGGCTAATATGACAGAAAAGAAAAATGACAAATGTTGGAAAGAATGTAGAAAAACTGAGACATTAATACGCTGTTAGCAGACTTGTAAATTGATCCAACCTTTCTGAAAAACAATTTGGAACTCTGTCAAAAGGGTTCTATTAAACTGAGCATACAAAACTTCTGAAACCCAACAATACCATTCACTAAGTGTATTACAAACCATTAGTAAGCGTATTCCAACAAGAGCAATATAAATGGAAAATATGTACAAATGTGTACCAATATATACAAAAATATTTATAATACCTCCTTTTGTAGTGGCAAAGGATAAGACATTTAAGGGATGTCCAACAGTTGGTGATTAACTAAACAAGTTGTGGTATATGATTGTAATGGAAAGACGAGCAGGATGGTTTCAGAAAAATCTGGGAGGTTCTATGTGAACTGATGCAAAGTGAAGTGAACCAAGATAACAGTGTACCCAGGAACAGCAATATTATAACTACAAATATATCAACGAACATAACAGTTCCAAAGGGCTTGAGATTGAAACACCATACACCTGAAGGAAAATTGAAGCATATTTTTTTTACTTTATTTTTCTTGGAGTTTTTTGATCTGTGTTTTGTGAGCTTTTTGTTCACACTTTTTTTTTGTCCTATTACCCTCATAATTAGTAGTTTTTAAGTCTGACATTTGTTTTCAAGTTTTTAATAATCATTTCTCTAGGTTGAAACTGTTCACAAACTTATTATCTCTACAATGATTAATGACAACCAGCTTATTTTGAGGACTCAGCAAATATTTGTTTTAATGAGCCCTATCCTGTATGGCTAGGTCTACTTAATCTGCCATGTTAATCTATACTAAGATTACAAGGAATGTTATACTTTCTATAGCAATTGTTAAAAAGCAAACACTGTTTTAGCAAAAAGTTAAGAAAAGAACTGTTTTCCCAAGTTGTAACCAGATAACCTAATTTAACTTTGTAGGGTCATATCAAAAGGATCATTTAACATAGCATGGCTTTCAGCAGGCGTATTTGAGAAAAGCAAGTACATAAGTTAAATACGATATAAAAATGGGTCAGATTTTCCTTACTCAAGTAATTCTATAATCATCTGATACTCTCATAAGAATGATTACTCTTGCAAGAGTCAATTGAGTCACACTATATCACAAAAGGAGAGCTTTGTGCATTTTTAAAAACATTACTATACCACAGATTTTACAAGAGGTTTGTTTGAAATAAGTTACTCCATAAAGTCTTGGATTAATTATTTAATTCTTAAGAGTTAGAAGATAAAGCTAGCTTAATCTTCAGATTAAATATAGAATTTTTAAAGACTATAGTAAGTGTTATTTTCTTTATCACATTAATTGACTATGAGAAATTTTGGGAATTTAAAACTAAAAGTGTAAAAGAAGAGACATACCTAAAGGAACTCTTTGTATACCAATAATATCTCTTGCAACAATCTTCCTACACTGTGCACACAATGGACAAGGAAATTGACAGAATTCTTCCAACAGAAATTAGGATGATCAATCTGAGGCACATCCAGGAGATAGAGATGGAGTAAAGTAAATGGAAAGTGGAGAAAGGTACACAATATGGTTTAAAAAAAAAAAGAAAAGAAAAGAAAAGAGAAACCTATCAATAAATGAAATGCTTATAATTTTATATTTTTACAACAATGACTCAAGTGGCAACATGGAGCTATATCATTCTAACAGCAAAAGTATACATTAGTGTTGGTAGTGGTGTACATAGGGACAAGGCAATTATATTAACCTACTCCTAAGAAATACGACTACTGTTTTCCTACAAATTGGTCAATTATATTATAAACTCTCCATAGATTTTTCCTATAAAGGTTCCCCCAAAAAGAAAATTACTTATTTAATAAATTAAAAAATAATCAAAAAATATAAGCCATAAAATTATTTACAAATTAAAGTGCTACAAACTATGAGTAAAAATGATTTGTCCCAGTTGGAAGTTGGGGGAAGATAGGAATGAATATTATTAAAGTATACAAAATTCTAATAGAGATGACAGTTATAAAATTCCTTTTGATGTCCCCTTGCCTTGAAGCATAGTCCAACATGTGAATTCTTTGCTAAGGAAAAAAATAAAAACCATATGATTAATATCTAGAGACATTTAGAAGGAGGAATAGAAATGCCTCAGGAAACCATTACATTACTTAAGTTCCAAAGTGAATACATATGACATGTCTCAACTGCACTAAGATACTTTTTCCACAGGAGATAAAAAGAAACAAATAACAGCAACTTTGGGGGAGAGGATAGTGGGTCAATGAGGATGAAGAAACTAAGTGAATCTCACCTATAAAGTTCAAAAAAGTCTTCCATTTCAAAAAATCAAAAAAGTTTACACCAAAACTTACACTTAATACACCATATTGCATGGTGAATTTCCTTAAATTTAATTCAATATCATATTTGCACATGATATTAATTTTTATAGAGGACATGCTTTTTCCTCAGCTAAGCAACTCTAAAATTCTAACAAATGTATCTTTCAAAAAAAAAACATATTTGTAACATGCCCTCCTAGCAATTACAATTACTAACTAGTCTGTCCTAGGCCCCACAGAGTACCTTTGACCATTGACCTTTGCAGTGTCAACTTTATCCAGCTCACCTCCTCTGAAGCCTTCAAAGGTCTCTGGCCACGATTTCTTGAATAGTAATTTAATAACCAATAACACGCTCAAGAACAGCCATGTGTAAACTTAAAAGCCTTTATTATACCTACTCACATAATGCCCTGACTTAACATATGGTGCTATTTATAAAGTAAGGATTTCTGTCAAAAAGTCACAATGATGGTTTTTCTTACTGAAGGTTCTGAACTATTTAGAGGATGTCCATATCCTGCTATAATACTCAAGGGATATTAGAAAGTCTCTATAAGTCCCTTTTTTGCAGCAGCCAAAATCTGACTGACAAACCAGGGAATCATTTTCACTAAAAATTAGCAAACATTTTTCTTCTTGGGGAAAGAAAATAAATAAAGCTAGGAAAAGGTACCAGTGAAAACAGAATCTGAAGTAATTCTACCAAACAATGGAGCCACATCAATGTCGACCACTTTTTCCCAAGGACACTTCCAAGAACATAAACTTGAAATAAATAAATAAATAAACCCTGTGATTTCCTTTGATATAAACATCTCTTTAAGGGTTTAATTGAATGACCCGCTATATATGGTGACACAACTGAAAATGAAAAAAAAAAAAAAAAAGTAAATGTTAGCAAAACTATTTGGATAATGAAATAAGCATTTCTTAGTTCTTATCACTTTATCAACTTTCTAAACAACATTATGCTAGGAACTAAAAGGAATGTAAAGAATGACAATTACTCTCTACCCTCATGGAGCTGACTCTCCAAGTAAAGAAGCTTAGTAAAGGAAATAAGATATATATAAACAAAAATAGAATGTAGAATGTAATTATGGATAATAAAGGCACATGCAAAGCACCTTGAAAGCACAAAGGATGGAGGAATTTTGTGTAAAAATAAAAGCTTTGAATTAGTACTTTCAATAGGCAGAAGCAGGAACAAGGACATTTCAAATGAGAGGAATGCTGAACAAAGCTGCACAAAGTAATAAATGTTAGACATAGATAAGAAATCCACAGAATATATTTAATTCAATATATGTCTACATTGTGCAACTCTAGTAAGATTACAAAGAGGAAATAAAACATAATCCCCACTCACAAGTAGCTTATAATTTTATGAGAGATATCTTTAAGAAAAGGAAGAAAAATGAGTGAGACAAATGGCTTAAATATATTGAGTAGGATTTAGATGTGGGAGAAGGTACAAAGATAAAAGTCATAATAAAAGAACTGACAAATACAAGTTTGTATAGAATAATTTTATATATATACATGAACACATATATGTACATGGAGATACATACATACACACATCTATTCATGACTAATAGTAGCTATCTCTAAGACAGAGGAGGAGGAAGAGAAAGAAAAAAGAGAATTTTACATGATAATTTTCTTATATATTTGAAAAAAATAGCAAAATGTGCATTAGTAGATTGATAACTTCATGTACAATTATCCTTTTAATGTACTGTTATGAAAAATATTTATTTTATTCCATTAATTAAAAATAAAATAAATTAAAAGAAAAAAAGAGAAGATATCTTATTTTTAAGATTTCAACAGGGAATGACTGGAAAATGGTAGCATTAATTGACATTGAGAAAGTCAAGGAAGATAAAAAAAGTGACAAATTCAGTTTGGGACAAAATAATTGTAAAAGTTTGAATTTTTCAGTGCTTTAAAGTTTTAAAATATTAATATTAATACTTGTGCTATAAGTCAGATAACAAATATCTCCCTTTTATAGATGAGCAAACAGAGGTTTACAGAAACAATAATTTGTACAAAGTCACCCAGTAATAAGAAATAGGATAAGTTTTGACCCTGATCTCATTAATATAAACTGAGTTCTCTTTATACTACACCATGCTGTTATACATTCAGTTGGATTAGACCAAAAGGACTTGGAAATGTGACTCTGGGCCTCAGGAGGCAGGTATATTTAATAAAAAATAAAAAGAAATAAATAAAAAAATAAAAAAAAGATTTGGGTTTCATCCTCATAATATCAAAGATTAAGGCTGTGAGAGTAAATGAGAAGACAAAGAGAGACTAGAAAAAAAGAGGATTAAGAACAAAGGTCTACTATAAACTCATTCATGACCTTTTGACCCATCCCAGAGATAAGCACTTCTTTTTGTGGTAGCAAAGAATTAGAAATTGAGGGGATACCTACCAACTGGGAATGGATAAACAAGTTGTAGTATGGGATAATGATGGAATACTACTGGGCCATAAGAAGCAATGAGCAGAGTGTTTCAGAAAAACCTGGGAAGTCTTCATTTGAAATGATGCAAATTCAAGGAAGCAGAACCAGAGTTACATAACAGCAATACTGTACTAATGATCAACTGTGAAAGACCTAGTTACTCTGACCAAGCCAAAACTATTCCAAAGTACCAACTATGCAAAATGCTACTCACCTCCAAGAGAGCACAGATGAACTCTACAGATTTAAGCTTATTTTTTTTCACTTTCTTCATTTTTCTTGGTTTGTGTGTTTTTTAATGGCAATACAGCTAATATAGAATTATGTTTTGCATGTCTTTACATGTATAATTAAGTGCATCATATTATTTGTCTGAGGGAAGGACAGGAAGGAGGTAGAGAACATAACATTCAAAATTTTAAAAGATTAAAGTTTGGGGCAGCTAGGTGGCGCAGTGGATAGAGCACCAGCCTTGAATTCAGGAGGACCTGAGTTCAAATCTGGTCTCAGACACTTAACACTTCCTAGCTGTGTGACCCTGGGCAAGTCACTTAACCCCAGAAAAAGAGGGGGGGGGGGGAGAAATTAAAGTTTTTTTTAAAATTTAATTGGGAAATATTTAAGAATTTTTTTTTAATTTAAAGAGATATAAAATTTTCCCTAACAACTGCTTTGGCTACATTCCATACAATTTGGTATATTGTCTCATTATTATCATTCTCTTGGATAAAATGATTGTTTCTATGATTTGTTGTTTCATTCATTCATTTTTTAGAATTAGATTGTTTAAAATTTCCAATTGCTTTTCAGTCTATCATACCTTGGCTCTTTAATTAATGTAATTTTTATTGTATCATGATATGAAAAGGATGCATTTAATATTTCTGCCTTTCTGCATTTGATTGTGAGGTTTTTATGCCCTAAAATTGGTTGATTTTTGTATAGATGCTATGTATCCCTGAGAAATGGTATATTTCTTTCTATCCCCATTCAAATTTCTCCAGAATTCTATCATATCTAAGTTATCTAAGATTCTATTAACCTCCCTAATTTCTGTGTTTATTTTGTGTTTAGATTTATCGAATTATGAGAAGGGAAGATTGAGATCCCACATTAGTATAGTTTTTCTGTAGATTGCTTCTTATTAACTGGCTTAACTTCTCTAAGAATGTGGATGCTGTACCATTTGGGAAACGTATGTTTAGTATTAATATTACTTTATTATCTATGGTACCCTTTACTAAGATGCAGTTTCCTTCCTTATCTCTTTTAATTAAATCTGGTTTTGTTCTTCCTTTTTCTGAGATCAGAACTGATACCCCAGATTTTTTTTTGCTTCAGCTGAAGCCAAAATAGATTCTCTTCCAGACTTTTACCTTTAATCTGTTTCAAATGTGTTTCTTGTGAACACAGAGTAGGATTCTAGTTTTTAATCCACTCTGCTATCTGCTTCCTTTTTTAGGGGAAACTTCATCCCAATCACATTAGCAGTTATTTAACTTGTCATATTTCTCTCCATCCTATTTTCTCCCCTATATATACTTTCTATTCTCTTTCCACCCCATCCCTCCTTAGTAGTGTTTGTTTCAGACCAACTCCTCACTCAGTCTGCCCTCCCTATCACCCCTCTTCCCTTTTCTTATTATTTCTCCAAGTGTTTCTACCCTCCCTTCTAGTTAGCCCCTTCCTTTTCTTTCTCTTATACTTAATAGATTATGTTATTGCTTTTTTGAGCCAAAACTGATGAGATTAAGATCATAGTATAGTTTTGCTGTCTATTGCCTGCCAAATTTCTTCTATGACAAAAATGTGGTAATGATATCTAAACTAATCTAGCAGAGAAAGAACATTATAGACCAATCTTGCTAATGAATATTGATGCAAATTTTTTAAATAAAATATTAACAGAGTACAACTTATCAGCAGAATAATACAATGCAAACTCATGGGACTTATGCCAAGAATGCAAGATTTGCTCAATATCTGGAAAATTATTGGCATAATTGACCATAACAAAACTAACAGAAATCATATAATTTCAATAGATATTAAAAAAGGTTTTATAAAATATAGCACCCATTCCTATTAAAAAACACTAGAGAACATAAAAATAAATGAAGTTTTCCTTAAAATAAGTATCATCTATTGGAAACCAAGAGCAAGCATTATTTGTAATAAGGAGAAATTATCAGCATTCCCAATAAGCAGGGGTGAATCAAGGATGCCCTCTATCACCACAATTATTCGATATTATACTAGAAATGTTGGCTCTAACAATAAAGAAAAGAGAAAGAAATAGAAGAACCCAGAATAGGCAATGAGGAAACAAAATAATCATTCTTTGCAGATGATATGATGGCACGTTTAGAGAACTCTAAAAAAATCAATCAAAAACTACTCACGATGATTTTTAGAGAGGCCTAGAGAGCCTTACATGAACTGATGCAAAGTGAAATGAGCAGAACCAGGAGATCATTATACACAGCAACATCAATATTATATGACAATCAATTCTAATGAATGTGACTTGTCCCAACAAAAAGATGATTGATGCCAGTTCTGATGAATTTGTGATGAAGAGAGCCATCTACACGCAGAGAGAGGGCTTTGGGAACGGAATGTGAAGCACAACATAACATTCTCACTTTTTTTGATGTTGTTCCCTTGCATTTTCTTTTCTTTTCTTTTTTTTTTTAATTTTTTTTAATAATAGTTTTTATTTACCAGATATATGCATGGGTAATTTTACAACATTGACAACTGCCAAACCTTTTGTTCTAATTTTTCCCTTCTTCCCCCCCCCCAGATGGCAGGTTGACCAACACATGCCAATATGTTAAAGTATAAATTAAATACAATATATGTGTACATGTCCAAACAGTTGCTTTTGCATTTTATTTTCTTCCTCATTTTCTTTCCTTTTTGATCTGATTTTTCTTGTGCACAAGAGAATTTGTATAAATATGTTTACACATATTGGATTTAATATTTTAATATGTATAACATATATCAGATTGCTTGCCATCTAGGGGAAGAGGTAGGGAGAAGGAGGGAAAAATCTGAAACACAAGGCAATGCAACATCAATGCTGAAAAATTATCCGTGCATATGTTTTGAAAATGAAAAGTTTTTAAAAAAGAAAGAAAGAAAAGAAATCCATACTATCAATATTAATATGGGAAAAGAGTCAGTAAATTTATATGTTGCTAAGGAAGCCTAGCAGCAAGAGATAAAAAGAGAAATTCCATTTAAAATAAATGTAGACAAAATAAAATATTTAGGTGTCTATCTGCCAAGACAAACCCAAGAGCTATGTGAACACAATTACATTGTGTTCACTTTTCATACAAATAAAGTCAGACCTAAACAAACATACTAATCAAACTGCCAAAAAAATTATTTTACAGAGCTAGAAAACAAAATAACAAAACTCACCTGGAAAAACAAAAGGGCAAGAATAGCAAGGGAAATAACAAAAAAAATGAAAGGATGATGGCCTAGCAGTATCAGACCTAAAATTCTATTGTAAAGCAACAGTCATCAAAACCATATGGTAATAGCCAAGAAATACAGTGGTAGATCAGTGGAATTTGTTAGATACACATAACATAATAACCAATGACTATAAATATCTACTGTTTAATAATCCCAAAACCTCCAGCTTCTCGGATAAGAACTCACTATTTGACCAAAAAGAAATTGCTAGAAACACTGAAAAATAATATGTTATTAGACCTACATCTCACACCCCATATCAAAATAAGGTCAAAATGGATATATAATTTAGGCATAAAGGGTGATACTATAAGCAAATTAGGAGAGTAAGGGCTAGTTTACCTATGAGATTTTTGGAGAAGGGAGGAATTGGTGGCCAAAGGAGAACATTATGAAATGTAAAATGGACAACTTGGATTATATTAAATTAAAAAGTTTTTATATATATAGCCAAGATTAAAAGGGAAGCAGAAAGCTGGGGGAGGAGGAAGGATTTATAGCCATATAGTATTTATAGATCTCATTTCTTTTTTTTCCCATAATTTTTTTTCATTAATTTTTTTTATTTTCAAAACATATGAATGGATAAATTTTCAACATTGATCCTTACAAAACCTTGTGTTCCAAATTTTCCCCTCCTTCCTCCCACCCCCTCCCTAGATGGCAAATAATCCAATAGATATTAGACATGTTAAAATATATGTTAAATCCAATATATGTATACATATTTATACAATTATCTTTCTGCACAAGAAAAATCAGATCAAAAAGGGAAAAACATGAGAAAGAAAACAAAATGTGATCAAACAATAACAAAAAGAGTAAAAATGCTATGTTGTGATCCACAATCAGTTCCCACAGTCCTCTCTCTGGGGTAGATGGCTCTCTTTACAAGATCATTGGAACTTTACAGGCCTCATTTCTAAAATATATGGAGAAAACAAGCTATCCCCCCATTGATAGATGATCAAAGTATATGAAAAGACAATTTTCAGATGCAGAAATTAAGAACACCTATAGTGATGAAAAAATGCTATTGATTAGAGAAATGCAAATTCAAAAAAAAAAAAAAAAAAAAAGAGGCCTAAAGAATTTAGAACAGGAGGGCAGAGGCAAGATGGCAGAGAGCAGACAGGTCTTTGTCTGAACTCTTCCTGGCTTCCCTCAGATCAACACCAGATCAAGTCTCTGAATGGGTTTTGAAGCAACAGATACCACAAATATTTAGAGTATAACAAATTTCCAGCAGAAGATATTTTGGAAGAACTTCACACAAGATCTGTTTCCATTGGGCAGAAGGGTGTTACAACCTCACAAAGGCACAATGAATTTCAAGGAGACTCAAGGCAAAGAAGCTTTCATGACAGGGTATGTAGTAGGAGTCTTAGCTACTCTCTCCTGGATCAGAAGCTAATGAATCATTAGACTAGCTGTGAGGCATCCAACACAACTATAGAAGACGAATAGTAGCCCTTTAACCCCAGTATAACCCCAGCATGTGTAGGACTTGATCATACCCACCCAGCATGAGAAAGAAGCCAGCCACACAGAGTAAAGCCCCTGCTAGCTTTATAAGAATGGAACAATCTCCTCTTTGCCTTAAGAGCAAACCTCAACCTTTAAAAATAACCAAGAGTTCTGTCGAGACATAGCTTTTACAGAGACAGGGAAGAACAGACTTCAAATCCTGAGGACACTAAAGCCTCAAAGGGTGATGTAAATTGGTCTTCATCTTATAAGGCTCTTAAAAGAATTCAAAAAGAGAGAAGAAAAATGAGGAAAGGAAATGAGAGCTTTGGGAAAGGAAACATAGAAATTGTCTGAAGAAAATCACTCATTAGAAAATTGTTAGGTTCTAACTAGGTGGAAGCCCAAGAATCTCATTCTAAATAAGATCAAGCTGCTTGAGCTTTACATTTACAATTTGGAATAACAAGAGAGGAAGCTAGGAACATAGTAAAAAGCTGTACAGCTTGCCTTCCTTTCCATGCTCCTACACTCCCTCCAGGGAAGAATCCTCATGGTTTGAAACCCAATGAAATCTGGCAAATGGATGTAACCCATTATAAATCTTTTGGTCATCTGTCTTTTATCCACATGGTAGTAGATACCTTTTCAGGATTCACTTTTGCAGTGCCAATAGCAAAAGAGACAGCCCAAGTGGTCACTGAATTCCTTATCCAAGCATTTGCACTTATGGGTGTGCCACAAGCAATAAAAACAGATAATGGACTTGCATATACTTCTAAACATTTTGCACACCTTTGTGCACAGTATAAGATTTTACACACTACTGGCATACCTTTTAATCCTCAAGGTCAGGCAATAGTAGAGAGAAGAAACAGAGACATTAAGACACTCCTCCAAAAACAAAAGAAAGGGGGAGCCACAGGTAACCCTAGAGAACTTCTAAATTTAGTTCTCTATACCATTAATTTTTTAAATTTTTGACAAAGACGCACTGGCTCCGGCAGACAGGTTTTATAACCCACCAGAAGGGCAGTGTCTAGTACAAGCAACTCCACTACCTTTAGATAATCGCCAGGTGATGTGGAGAGTCCTAAAAAGTGGTGAATGGAAAGGACCAGATAGGTTAACTGCTTGGGGAAGAGAGTTTGCTTGTATTTCTTCAGATGGAGAAGGAATCAGATGGGTGCCAATGAGTCGTATTTGCCTTGTCCATCAGAGAGAGACAGAAAAAGAAAGACCTCAAAACAAAGGAGAAGATCTAAGAAACATCTGACACTGAAAGAGCATGGCTGATAAGGAGACTGTTAAAGAACTTTAAAACCAGCAGGAATCATTGGATTTCCTAACACAAGATGAGACTATTGCAGGACTTTAAAACTTGCAAGAATTATTGGATTTCTGGCATATGAACTAATAGACAATGAACTTATGGACATGTATAAATTCTCAATTTATGATTATTTGATCATGTTATTTGTTACATCACTTCTAGCATGTGTTATGTTACTATGTATTTATGTAATTTATATAATTATGTGAACTACCTCCCATATTGATGGATTTATGTATACCTGTTTCAAGGGCATGACCACACTATGTTCTAAATCATAAGAAAGAGGGAGATATTAGGTTCTAACTAGGTGGTAAGTCAGTACTTAACAATTCTCTAGCTTAAAATTCACCCCTTTAGTTCAAACCTTTAATAAAGTTTACACCTTTGAAGAAATACTTTAAAGGAGCTTGCTCATTGGTTGTAAGTATTTCCCATAAGCCCCTGGAGTACCCACAAGCCCATTCTCTGGGAGGATAAAAGGAGAAGTTACAATCTGGAAGAGGGATTCTGGTGAAGGTCAAGGAGAAGACTTCCCACATTCTTGGAGGCAGAGTCTGATTCCCACACTCTAGGAGATTCTGAGTCAAGATTTTATTCTCACATCTACCCTCGTTCTGGCTGGAGGCTCCTGAAGCCTCCCAAGAAACTTGCTCACAGAGGAAAAGATTATACAGAAAAGAAGCCTCCTCCCAGAGAAGGATTACAATTGAGAGACAACATGGAAAAAAAAATAACTCCTTGAAAATAGAATTAGTGGAATGAAAAAAAAATCCAATAAACAAAACAAATCTTTTAAAAGTTTAATTGGTCAAATGCAAAAGGAAATAAAAAAGCTAACTGAAGAAAATAACTCATTAAAAATTAGAATAAAACAAATGACTCAATGAGACATCAAGAATCAAACTAAACCAAAAAAAAAAAAAAAATGAAAAAATAGGTTATTAAAAAAAAACAAAAAAAAAAAAACTTATCTTCCTGAGTTAAACTCTGGACTTAATACATTTAAAGCTATGGGCAAGTCATTTAATCCTATTTGCCTTAGTTTCTTTTAAATGCGCCAAAGAAGGAAATGGCAAATCACTCCAGTATCTCTGCCAAGAAAATTCCACATAGAGTCAGAGTCAGACACAACTCAAAAACAACTGAACAACAACAGAAGAAAATAAGGATCAAAATCACTGGTAGAGGTCCATGTAGTCCTCTGAGACAGGAGGGTCATAATAGAAAATAAGCAAAGATTTAGATGAACTGAAACTCTATCGCTTTGTAGCTGTGTGACCCTGGATCACCTAATAAATCACTTAGTTAGACTTGGATAGAGATTAACTCCTGCCTCCAAATTAGAATCTGTTTGACTAAACTTCCCTGAGTTTTGGATTTATCACTAGCAAAATGGGTATAATGCTAAATCTAATACCATATTTTAAAATGCCTTTTAAAAACATCCAAATGCTATATAAATGTAACCTATTTATATCTTTTCTTTTTCTTATACTATGCTTAACACAGAATGGGTACTTAATAAAATGTTCAGGGGGCAGCTAGGTGGCGCAGTGGATAGAGCACCAGCCTTGAATTCAGGAGGACCCGAGTTCAAATCTGGTCTCAGACACTTAACACTTCCTAGTTGTGTGACCCTGGGCAAGTCACTTAACCTCAGCCTAAAAAAAAAAAAAAAAATGTTCATCAACATTCACTGAAAATGTAAATATCTTGGTCAAGTTAGTAAAGTCTCCAGACTCAGTTTCTCCATGTATAAAATGAGGGACTGGATTGATGGCCTTTAAAGTTTCCATTCAGCTCTAAATCCATGATCCTAAGAACCGAGTAAACAGAAGCAAGAAAACAACATATACAATGGAAATGGAAATGACAACAGAGCAACGGAAACGGATTATTGTGAAATTATAGTAACCAAGTTTAGTTCTAAAAAAGAGATATGAGAAAGCATTAGTTGTCCCTAGCTTTGCAGAGGGGATAGAATGGGTGTGGAGTACTTCACATAATGCCAATTTTTTTTTTAAAATATGTTAGTTAGTTTTGCTGAACTATTTTTTTTTTTTATCTTCTTTGTCATAGGGTTAACTTTTTGGGAGGGGAAAGAAAGGACATGTATTGGATATGTAGAGGATGTTAAAACAAAAACTGTCAAAAAATCTTATGAAAATGAAGTGTCTCATTCTCAGAGGAAGAAATTGAAACTATATCCACTCACATGAAAGAGTGTTCCAAATCACTATTGATCAGAGAAATGCAAATTAAGACAACTCTGAGATACCACTACACACCTGTCAGATTGACTAAGATGACAGGAACAAATAATGATGAATGTTGGAGGGGATGTGGGGAAACTGGGACACTGATACATTGTTGGTGAAGTTGCGAAAGAATCCAGCCATTCTGGAGAGCAATTTGGAACTATGCCCAAAAAGTTATCAAACTGTGCATACCCTTTGACCCAGCAGTGCTACTACTGGGCTTATATCCCAAAGAAATACTAAAGAGCGGAAAGAGACATATATGTGCCAAAATGTTTGTGGCAGCTCTTTTTGTAGTAGCTAGAAACTGGAAGATGAATGGATATCCATCATTTGGAGAATGGTTGGGTAAATTATGGTATATGAAGGTTATGGAATATTATTGCTCTGTAAGAAATGACCAGCAGGAGGAATACAGAGAGGCCTGGAGAGACTTAAATCAACTGATGCTGAGTGAAATGAGCAGAACCAGAAGATCACTGTACACTTCAACAACAATACTGTATGAGGATGTATTCTGATGGAAGTGGAAATCTTCAACATAAAGAAAAGCCAATTCACTTCCAATTGATCAATGATGGACAGAGGTAGCTACACCCAGAGAAGAAACACTGGGAAGTGAATGTAAATTGTTAGCACTAATATCTGTCTGCCCAGGTTGCATGTACCTTTGGAATCTAATGTTTATTGTGCAACAAGAAAATGATATTCACACACATGTATTGTATCTAGACTATATTGTAACACATGTAAAATGTATGGGATTGCCTGTCATCGGGGGGAGGGAATAGAGGGAGGAGGGGATAATTTGGAAAAATGAATACAAGGGATAATATTATAAAAAATATATATATAATAAAAAATTATTAAGTTAAAAAAAAAAAAAAAAGAAAAAAAGAAAATGAAGTGTCTCCAAAAAAAAAAAAAAAAGAAAGAAAGAAGCAAAGGAACATTCATAAAACAGGAACAGAGAGATGCCAGTTTATCAGTAATTAAAAAGACACATATGGACATACAGTGGCCTGATGAACTACTAAATAAAGTAGCAAACTTTTCTACAAAGTAAGCGGAATAACATCAGGGATTAAAGATGATAACAATAATCTACTCTAAAGAAAAGCTACCAAAAAGAATGTAGTCACTTTGGGCTTTTTGTACAAACTGTGTATTCAATTCAATTCACCTGAACAAGCATTTAATATGTACCTAACAATGAAATGAATAATAGGTAACAGTCATATAAAGCTTTACAAATTTCAAAGCACTTTCCACATATAATGTCTTATGTGTCTCACAATCATCTTGTGGAAGTAGGTGCTGTTATTATCCATTTTGAACAGATGAAGAAATGGGTTATAAGTGGTGACTTATTCAAGCCATTCTTCAATTGATAAATGGTCAAAGGATATGAACAGACAATTTTGAAATGAAGAAATTGAACCTATTTGTAGCCTGCTCCAAATCACTATTGATCAGAGTAATGCAAATCAAGACAACTCTGAGATACCACTACACACTTGTCAGATTGGCTAAGATGACAGGAAAATATAATGACGAATGATGGAGGGGATGTGGGAAACTGGAACACTGATGCATTGTTGGTGGAACTGTGAACGGATCCAACCATTCTGTAGAGCAGTTTGGAACTATGCTCAAAAAGTTATCAAACTGCGTATTCTTTGATCCAGCAGTGTCACTACTGGGCTTATATCCCAAAGAGATCTATAAAGAAGGAAAGGGACCCATGTGTGTAAAAATATTTGTGGCAGCCCTTTTTGTAGTGGCAAGAAATTGGAAACTGAGTGGGTGCCCATCAATTGGAGAATGGCTAAATAAATTATAGTATATGAATGCTAAGGAATATTATTGTTCTGTAAGAAATGACCGACAGGATGATTTCAGAAAGGCCTGGAGAAACTTACATGAACTGATGCTAAGTGAAATGAGCAGAACCAGGAGATCATTATACATGGCAACAAGAAGATTATATGATGATCAATTTTGACTGACATGGTTCTCTTCAACATTGAGATGATTCAAACCAGTTCCACTTGTGCAGTGATGAAGAGAACCATCTACACCCAGAGAGAAAACCATGGGAACAGAGGGTGGAACACAGCACAGCATTCTCATTCTCTCTGTTATTATTTGCTTACATCTTTTTTTTCTCAGTTTTAACTTTTCTTCCTTCTTGATCTGATTTTTCTTTTGCAACCGGATGGCTGTGTGAATATGTACACACATGTTGGACCGCATGTATTTAGGCATATTTGACATGTATTGGACTGTTTGCAGGGTTGGGGAGGGGATGAGGGGAAGAAGGGGAAAATTTGCAGCAGGGGATTAAGCAAGGGTTAATGTTGGAAAAGTTATCCCTGTATATGCTTTGTGAATAAAAAGTTTTAATAAAAATAAATAAATCAATAAAAATAAGTGACTTATTCAAGATTACACAGCTAGTAAAAAACTAAGAAAGGATTCCAACTCAGATCTTTCTGATTCCAAGGCCAATGCTTCATTTATGATGTGCCAGATACTGTGCTAAGTGCCAGATATACCAAAAAAAAAAAAAAATAATAAATAAATCCCTAAACCATTCCTGCCCTTAAGCAGCTTACCCTCTACAGGAAGCAACTAACATGTACATAAAAGAGGCACAAGAGGCACAGATAGAAGAAGTTAAGAAGCCCAGAACTGGAATCCTGCCTCAGATACTCTGAGGCTAGGCAGGTCACTTAACTTCTCACAAACTCAGTTTCTTCATCTATAATATGAGATTGTATTGAGGGTTAAAAGAGATAAAATGTGTAAAATGATTTGCAAACCTTTAAGCTTCAGATAAATGTGAGCTATTAAAATACAAAGTAAATGCAAAAATCATTGCAGCTAGAGTCAATATGACTAAATCAGTTTTCTTAAATCATATATGTGAAAGCTTAATCTAAAAAAACCTTTACAAAAGTTTGTTTTCATGCTCTTTTATCTCTAATAACTTCATTTATATGAAAAATACCTTTTATTTATGCTGCTAAACTGATTTTCCCAAAGTTCTCTTTTCTAATAAGGAAAAAAATTTTTTGAAATTAGAAAAATCTAATTTAAAAGTTAATACCAAGTTGCAGTCAAGAAAAGGGGACAAATATGTAAAATCTACCTCCAAGATCTATTGAGAACAAAGTAACTTCTCACAAATATGTTCACATCAACCAGAAGCACAGAAAAGCATTAGCAATAAGTAGTATTTCAAAATAGTAAAATCACCTACAAAAGGAAGTCATCTCTTGGTCTTTAACTTATGGTCTTAAGGAGTTGCCTAGACTACCAAAACGTTAAATGACTTACCCAAGGCCACACACAGTATGTGTGTGAGAGAGAGAGAAAAAAGAGAAAAAAAGAGAGAGAGAGAGAGAGAGAGAGAGAGAGAGAGAGAGAGAGAGAAAGAGAGAGAGAGAGAGAGAGAGAGAGAGAGAAGGAGTGGGGCAGAACTCCAACCTAATTCTTCATTGCTTTAAGCATTATTTGAAATTTCAAATAAATGATAAATTATATAAGATACAGTAAATAAACCAAATCTGATTATAACACCTGTTAGCTTTCAGGTAAGAAGCATTTCAACTTCTCTTTATAATTTCAAAATTGGCTTACAATAGTTTTTTTAAAGAAATCTTTTACCTGCTATCAGAATCTGACGCTATTTCCTTTCTTCCTCCAAAGCGGATTTGGCACTGCACCAAAAAAAAAAGTCATTAATAGTTGAGAATGGGATATTTTAAATCAATCCATCATTAAAATTTAATAAGTACATATTATGTGCTGGAAATTATACTAAGCTAATATAAAGAAAGACAAAAGGCAGTCCCTGCTCTCAAAGAACTCACAGTCTAATGGAGGAGAAAACATAAAAACAACTGTGGACAACAAGTTCTGAGGGGGAAATGAAAAGAGGCCATAGGAAGGACAAATTCAAGATGCTGAGTCAAAATCTTGCTGTACTTTGACTATTATCACAGGACTAAAAAGTCAACAAACAAACTGGCCCTCCAATTATTTTTTTAAAAAGTAAGGAAAAGGGGCAGCTAGGTGGCGCAGTGGATAGAGCACCAGCCTTGAATTCAGGAGGACCCGAGTTCAAATTTGGTCTCAGACACTTAACACTTCCTAGCTGTGTGACCCTGGCCTGGAAAAGTCACTTAAACCCAGCCTTAAAAAAAAAAAAAAAAAAAAAAAAAAAAAAAAAAAGTAAGGAAAAGTAAGTTCATGTTTAAAAAAGAACAAGGGAAACACTTATCAACAATTTATTGTCAAAGGGTTACTTGAAAATTATGAAAAAACTGGATAATGAACCTTGTAGATCTCTATAACCATAAAGGCTGTCTACTATTAAGGGCTGAGTCAGTGGAAGAAAACCTACCTACACACACCAACAAAAGGAGAATTCCTTGACATTGAAGACAAAATAACTGCACAATCTCACTAATGTAGCAAGTTTTTTTTTTCTTACCTGTTTAACTGCATCCAGTAGCCGTTCTAGTAGAAACTGTCTTTTGGTATCATTAGTCTGTGGTCCTAAAATTCAACAAAATTATACTAATTTTATTTATCAGACATGTATTATGACTTGAGATATCACACAAATGATTTTTCCTATTGAAGTGATCATCTCTAAAAACAATGTTAAACTATAATCCAAGTTACTCTTACTAAGGAAAACAAATATTAACTAAACTTCCTAAATATTACTAAGATTAATTCCTAAAGGAACAAGTCATGCATTTATTAAACACCTATTTATGCTTCAGGCAGAATTGACATAAATGTTAAAAATGCAATGTTACATTGAAAAAGTTACATAAAAAACATTAGCCTTTTTTCACACACTACTATCTGCAACTTACCAAAGAGGGATATGTATTCACAGACTTTCACTCTAACTTGATATGTTCCCTACTGGGTTTCTCACTCATGATATTGAAACACCTTTTGAACATCTGTTTCTATAAATAAATTCTGCTCTTTAATTAGCTGAAAGTTTACTTTGTGCTATTCTTTACCCAAAAGAAATAATAAGTTTTTCTTTCTTTTCTGTGTTACATACTCAGGTCAGTTTGCCCTTTAAGCAGTGCCAGTTTGAAACCCAGCATGGTAGTCTGGGTTTTCTTATTAGTTAAGACAAATGGGAGCTAATTCAAGTGCACAATTAAATTTACTAGAGTATGATAGAATTTGGGTGTACAAACTATTTGAAGTTTAAATAAATTATGTATATTTATCCAAGAACTGATAAAATAAATTATATCATCCTTTCTAGGGGCTCTCCGACATTATTTCCCTTTTACTTTTTCAGATTGTTAAACCCTTAAGTTCTAACTAGACTCGTTTCCTCCCTTCAGGACAAAGACAAATAACTGCCTTTAAAAAGTAATCATGATCTCTAAACAAAGTCCTTTTCATTTGAGACAAGTTTTTCTTCTAATGATGAGGTCCTGAATAGCCAGATAGGCATTTGCAGGGAAAGCCTGAAGCTCTGTACAAAAACAATCTGGAAAAGAGCAACTCCCAGAATCAGGCAGAGAGGAGTACAGATAGAAAAAAGAGTAAAATTTTTTGATTTTGATCAGGCCTTTTGTCTTTAGATAGGCCTTTTGTTGAAATGAAGTGAAGATCTCTAGTAATTTTATTTACTGTGTCAAATCAGAAAGGCAAGTTATTTTTTTTTGTTCAAAAATATTTTATTAATTTTATAATTATAAATTTTTGACTATATATGCATGAGTAATTTTTTTATAACATTATCCCTTGTATTCATTTTTCCAAATTTTCCCCTCCCTCCCTCTACTCCCTCCCCTAGATGACAGGCAATCCCATACACTTTACATGTGTTACAGTATAACCTAGATACAATATATGTGTGTAAATCCAATTTTCTTGTTGTACGTTAAGTATTAGATTCCAAAGGTATAAGTAACCTGGGTAGATAGACAGTAGTGCTAATATTTTACATTCAATTCCCAGTGTTCCTTCTCTGAGTGTAGTTGTTTCTGTCCATCATTGATCAGCTGGAAGTGAGTTGGATCTTCTTTATGTTTAAGATATCCACTTCTATCAGAATACATCTTCACACAGTATTGTTGTTGAAGTGTATAATGATCTTCGGCTTCTGCTCATTTCACTCAGCATCAGTTCATGCAAGTTTCTCCAAGCCAGAAAGGCAAGTTATGATGTCATCACCACCACTCTCCAGGTTATATTTCCCCTAAAGAAGATATGCTTATAATGTACAAATTTGCTAATTCTTTTTAAGGTGCCAAGGGATAATCATCCAGTCAATGGCTACTCCTTATTACAGGAAAGGATGTGACCATCAACAATAATGGATATGGCTCTTTGCAACAATGAGATGACTGAGGACAGTTCCAATAATCTTGTGATGAAGAGATCCAACTACACCCAGAGATAAGACTGTGGGAACTGAATGTGGATCACAACATAACATTCTCACTCTTTTTGTTGTTATTTGCTTGCATTTTGTTTTCTTTTTCATTTTTTTTTCCTTTTTGGTCTGATTTTTGTTGTGCTGCAAGATAACTATAAATATATATATATATATACTGGATTTAACATACATTTTAACATGTTTAACATATATTAGATTACTTGCCATCTAGGGGAGGGTGTGGGGGGGAAGGAGGAAAAATTAGGAACAAAAGGTTTTGCAAGGGTCGATGATGAAAAATTATCAATGCATATGTTTAAAAAAAAAAAAAAGCTTTAATTAAAAAAAAAAAAAGTTAATGAGGTGATTCATGCCAATTTGAATAATCTGATAATGGAGAAAACCACTCACATCCAGATAGAGGACTATCAATACTGAATGTGAAATGCTACAACATAGTATTTTCACCTTTTTTTGTTGTTTCCTTGCTTGTTTTTTCCTTCTCATTTTTCCCCCTTTTGATCTGATTTTTCTCATACAGAATGACAAATGTAGAAATATTTAGAAGAATTGCACATGTTTAACCTGTTTTGGATTGTTTGCTGTCTAGGGGAAGGGAGACGTAGGGAGGGAAGGAGAAAACTTTGAAACACAAAGTTTTGCAGGGATGAATATTAAAAACTATCTATGTATGTATTTTGAAAAATAAAAATCTATTATTAAAAAAAAAGAAAAAGAAAAAAACACCTTTATGAAAGAATAGGCCAAATGGTAAAAAAAAAATACATAAAAATCTAATGAAAAGAATGCCTTGAAAATCAAAGTTGATCAAATGGAAAAAGATATACAAAATATCACTGAAGAGAGCTCCTTAAAAAATGGAATTGGTCAAATGAAAAAGGAGGTACAAAAGTTCACTGAAAAAAAAATAATTCCTTAAAAGTTAAAATTGGGCAAATGGAAGCTAATAACTTTATGACACATCAAAAAACAAAATCAAAAGGATGAAAAAATAGAAGAAATATCTCATTATTAAAAAAAACCTATAAAATAGATTCAGGACAGATAATTTAAGAATTATTGGAATACTTGAATGTTCTGATCCAAAAAGAATTTAGATATCCTCTTCCAAGAAATTATCAAAAAAAAACTTCCCTGCAGAAACTAGGCATTGACTACATCTAACACTGTATACCAAGATAAGGTCGAAATGGGTTCATGATCTAGACATAAAGAATGACATTATAAATAAATTAGAAGGACATAGGATAGTTTACCTCTCAGATCTGTGGAGGAGGAAGAAATTTGTGACTCAAAAAAGAACTGGAGATCATTATTAATCAGAAAATAGATCATTTTGATTATATTAAGTTAAAAAATTTTATACAAACAAAACTAATGCAGACAAGATTAGAAGGGAAATTAGAAAAAAAATTTACATTCAAAGGTTCTGATAAAGGTCTCATTTCTAAAATATATAGGGAATTGACTTAAATTTATAAGAATTCAAGCCATTCTCCAATTGATAAATGGTCAAAGGATATGAACAATTTTCAGATAAAGAAATTGAAACTATTTCTAGTCATAGAAAAAGTGCTCTAAATCACTATTGGATCAGAGAAAAGCAAATTAAGACATCTCTGAGATACACCTCTGTTAGGATTACTAAGTGAGAACTGAGGTTGTCTGGACAGTTACAAGGTGAGAACTCAGGTTGACTTGATAGAGGGGGCAAGCTCATTGGCTGGGGTGGTTCTTCCCAGAAGCCCTTGCATTATCCCACGCCCATTCTCTGGGAGAATAAAAGAGAGGACTCTCAGAGAAAGAAGAAGACTCTCTGCATTACATCAGGCCTGACGGGGCTCTCTGCAGGAAGGGAAGTCACTTCTAAGGACAAGAGTTAACAGCAACTGCCTGGAGACAACGGTTCATTACAGGAAGAAGAATCTGTCTGAAAGATTTGAGTAGACACAGCAGATCTCTTCCCAGAGAGCGATCCAGCAGCTTCTGGAGACGACAGCTCGTTACAATTGGCGCCCAACGTGGGGCAAGGACTTTTGCTTATCCTGACAAGAGGAGCTAGACCAGACCTTCGCAATTTGGCACCCGAACAGGGACAGACACAGTCCTGATTCCAGTAGAAAAGCCTCCCATCCAGATCTCAGTCTCTCTGACCCAGAACCGTGAGTAAAGAGGAAACTTTGTTAAAGATTAAGTGAGTGTGCTAATAGATAAATAAGGAACTTAACTTGTTAAGGGCTAAACCAGGAATCTCTTATAGTGAAATGGGGCAAACACCTTCTGTTCAAGGAAAATGTTTAGAGAGCATCATCAAGGTTATGAAAAGCCAAGGATTGATTATAATTTTAGAGGAGATTACTGAACTTTTAAGAACTGTGAAGGTCATATGTCCTTCTTTTTCTCTGGAAGAAGAATTGGATCCAGATGAGTGGAAATTAGTAGGAGAGCAATTAGGTGAACAGTACAATTACCTTTGTGACATTTTACCCTTTGGTTCCAGACCAAACTCAGTTTCCAAAGATACAATTCATACCTACAATTTAATCCAAATGGCTTTAAAAAATGTTATTCTAAAGGAAGAGATGAAGGAGCAAAATGGGGAGGTGTCAACTAAACTAGGTGAAAAGGATGAATCAGATAACAATGAAGTTAAGTACAATTCTGAGCAACAGCAACAGGAGCACCTCCCATCTCCTCCCTCAATTAGCCCTTCAGGGGTGGAGCAAGAAGGAGGAGAGGAAGAGGCAGAAACACAAACAGAATTGTCTGTGAAGCAGTCTAAGCCTATGACAAGATTAGAAAAAGCATTGGTTAAAGCTAAGAGAGAAGGACAGGATATAAGTGATTTTATACATGCATATCCTGTGCTTGAAGATATTGACTCTGTAGGCCATAAAAGGAGAAAATATGCACCTTTAGATTTGAATAAAATTAAGGATTTGAAAAAAGGTTGTACCCTTTATGGGGCTACATCAGCTTATGTCAAAATGTTACTAGATGGTTTGTCTTATGAAGTCCTAACCCCGAATGATTGGAAATCCATAGCAAGGACATGTCTGGAACCTGGAGAAAATTTATTATGGCTTGCGGAATTTCATGAATTATGTAAAATTCAAGTCAGATGCAATTTGGAAATAGGAGTTAACACACAATTCACTTTTGAGCACTTGGCTGGTGAAGGTCGGTATGGAGAGAATTCGGAACAGATTAATTATACCATGACAATATATGAGCAAATTGCTAAGGCTGCAATAAAAGCTTGGGGTGTCCTTCCTGGACAGAAAGATCGTGGAGAGGCTTTCACTAAAATACAGCAAGGTCCCAATGAACCTTTTGCAGATTTTGTGGGACGTTTGCAAACTGCTGTCAAAAGAACTATTGGAGAAAATTCAGCTACAGAAATAATGACCAGACATCTGGCTAAGGAAAATGCCAACGAGATTTGCAAAAGAATTATATGGGGATTAGACAAAGATGCTCCTTTAGAGGAGATCATAAGACGCTGTGCTACAGTGGGAACAAATGATTTTTACACCCGGACAATGATGAACATGGAAAGACAGGGTCCCTCCTGGCAAGGGATTTCTAGAGAAACTCGGCGATGTTTTCAATGTGGAAAAATTGGACATCTAAGAGCTCAATGTAGGCATGGAGATATAGTGAGAAGACAGGGTGAAAGAAGACCTAAAACCCCATGTCCAAAATGCAACAGAGGACTCCATTGGGCATCAGAGTGTAGAATAATTCAGAGAAATGGGATGAGGGGCCCAGGTCCAGGGCCCCAGGCAAAAAAGACTTGGGGCATGATGGCAGCTGATGTTACACCCAAAGAACCTTTAGAAGGCCAGGACTCTGATTTGATCAACCAGCAGAAAAGCAATCACATGGCAGAAAGGGATTACCCAATCAGTGAGCCAAAAGGCAATCAGATAGCAAGAATGGATTACACTTGGGGAGAATACAGGCCTTTTAAACCAATAGGGGTGTGTCCAGTGCAAACAGCTCCAATGTAATTGCCAGATGATGAGAAGATATTCAGAAAGTGGTAAATAGAAGGTAATTAGATAGGTTAAATGCCTGGGAGAGAGGGTTTGCTTGTATTTCTTCAGCAGGAGAAGGAATCAGATGGGTGCCAACGAGTCATATTCGCCTTGTCCATCAGAGAGAGACAGAAAAAGAGAAAGACCTCAAAATAAAGGAGAAGATCTAAGAAACATCTGACACTGAAAGAGCATGGATAATAAGAAGACTGTTAAAGAACTTTAAAACCAGCAGGAATCATTGGACTTCCTCACACAAGATGAGACTAATGGACAATGGACTTATGGACATTTATAAATTTTCAATTTATGATTATGTTATATACTTCTAGCATGTGTTATGTTACTATGTTACTATGTGCTTATGTAATTTATGTAATTATCTGTAATACTTCCCATATTGATGGATTTATGTTTCAAGGTCATTTATGTAATTATCTGTAATACTTCCCATATTGATGGATTTATGTTTCAAGGTCATGACTGTCCTATGTTCTAAATCAAAAGAAAGGGGGAGATGTTAGGATTACTAAGTGAGAACTGAGGTTGTCTGGACAGTTACAAGGTGAGAACTCAGGTTGACTTGATAGAGGGGGCAAGCTCATTGGCTGGGGTGGTTCTTCCCAGAAGCCCTTGCATTATCCCACGCCCATTCTCTGGGAGAATAAAAGAGAGGACTCTCAGAGAAAGAAGAAGACTCTCTGCATTACATCAGGCCTGACGGGGCTCTCTGCAGGAAGGGAAGTCACTTCTAAGGACAAGAGTTAACAGCAACTGCCTGGAGACAACGGTTCACTACAGGAAGAAGAATCTGTCTGAAAGATTTGAGTAGACACAGCAGATCTCTTCCCAGAGAGCGATCCAGCAGCTTCTGGAGACGACAGCTCGTTACACACCTCTCTCAGATTGGCTAAGATGACAAGAAAGGATGGTGATAAATGTTGGAAGAAGTGTGGGAAAACTAGGACACTGGTACATTGTTGGTGGAACTGTAAACAGATCCAACCAGTCTGGAAAGCAATTTGGAACTATGCTCAAAAAGTTATAAAGCTGTACATACCCTTTGATCCAGCAGTGTTACTACTGGGCTTATATCCCAAGATCTTAAGGGAGGAAGGGGATCCACATGTGCAAAGGTGTTTGTAGCAGACCTTTTTGTAGTGGTAGGAGTCTGGGGACTGAGTGGATACTCATCAGTTGGAGAATGGATGAATGGAGTATAGGATATGGGTGTTATGGAATATTATTGTTCTGTGGGAAACGACCAGCAGGATGATTTCAGAGAGGTCTGGAGAAACTTTCATGAACAGATGCTAAGTGAGATGAGCAGAACCAAAAGCTCATTATACACAACAACAAGAAGATTGTACAATGATCAATTCTGATGGGCATGACTCTCTTCAACAATGAGATGATTCAAACCAGTTCCAATTGTTCAGTGTTGAAGAGAGCCATCTACACCCAGAGAGACGACTATAGGAATTGAGTGTGGTTCACAATTTAGCATATTTTGACTCTTTTTGTTTCTCTCCTTTTTTTTACTGGTTTGATTTTATATTTCTTGTGCAGCACGATAATTGTATAAATATATATGCATATATTGGATTTAACATATATTTCTACCATGTTTAACATATATTGGAGTACTTGCCATGTAGGGGAGGGCATGGAGGAAGGAGGGGGAACTTGGAACATAAGATTTTACAAGGGCTAATGTTGAAGAATTGTTCATACATATGTTTTGAAAAATAAAAAGCTTTAATAAAAAAAAAAAAAAAAAAAAAAAAAAAAAAAAAGAAAAAGAAAAGAAAAAGAAAAACTGCCCAGAGAAAAATAGGAATTTAAAGAATCCACCTGGCACCTTCTAAAAGAAATCCTCAAATGAAAACTCCCAGGATTATTATAGCACAATTCCAGAGCTCCCAGAACAAGGAGAAAATATTGCAAGGAGCTTGGAAAAAACAATTTAAATATTGTACAGCTACAGTCAGGATAACACAAGAATTAGCAGTTTCTATAAAAAAGGACTGGAGGTCTTAGAATATGATATTCCAGAGAATAAAATAGAAAGATCAAAGAAAGTATAAACACTTCCACACTAGTGCCACTGAAACAGCAAGCCGTGGAGCGAGCTGGGTTGTAGCCTCAACCGCAGTCACAGGAATTTCACCTCTCTAACATGTTGAGCAGTCCTGAGTTTGAGCTCAGGAATTGATAAGGGACACCAGGCTCAGCTATGCTATCAAAACATGGATGAGAAGGAACCAAGACACTCCAGTTGAGTACAGAAGTGGTAGGGTACAAATGCTGCTGCCTATGGGCACCCACAGGAGAGTGAAATTCTTAGATTCGGTTCCAGGCCAGAGGGTAAACTGAAGGAGGACCTGAGGCCAAAGGTATCATCCCACATACACAAAATGACTGCACTAACAATATGCAGAGAGAGAGTAGGCAAAGGAGAAAGAACCCAACCATAGAAAATTACTATGGAAATAGAGAAGACAATGGTTCGTCATAGGAGGATACTTTAGTATAAAAAAAAAAAAAAAAAAAAAAGCTCTCCTACCCAAAAAAGTAATATCAAATGATCATCAGCCCAAAAAGAATTTATAGAAAAACTCAAAAAAGATTTTAAAAATCAAATGAGAGAGAATGAGGAAAAATTAAAATTAAATACAAATATATAAAATTAATATAAAATAAAATAAATTTTAAAAAAAGAACAATTCAAGAAAATAAAAAGATCACATTTCATTTCTCCTCCTCTTACAGATTGCCTCCTATCTTCTCCACTCTTTCACTTATTTTCAATCTCTGCTATCTACTGTCTCATTTCCTACTGCCTACATGTCTCCTTGATCCTTTCGTCCTTACTATTATCCTCTCTCTCTCTTTGGCCCTTTGTATCCAAATGTCTATGATAGGTGCTTCTACTTTCCCTCTTCTCTTTCTCTTTTTAACTTCTTACAATCTGGCTTTTGACCTAATTATTCAACTGAAATTGTTCTCTACAACGTTATTAAAGATTGCTTGGTTGCCAATTTCAATGGCCTTTTCTCAATTCTCACTCTCTTTGATCTCCCTGCACTCTTTGACATCATTGATCACTCTCTTCTTTGACATTCTTCTTTCGAGATTTTCAGGACATCACTGTGCTGGGTTTTCCTACTTATCTGATCCCTCTTTCTTTGTCTCCTTTCCAGGATATTCTAGATCACACACTCTCTAACAGGTGTCCCTGAGGGTTCTGGCCTAAATCCTCCTCTTTTGTCCATCAATACAAAGGCTTCTTTAACTTTTTCTACTTGAGAGCCCTTTTTGCATGAGATATTTTTGCACAGACCCCATCTCAAATCTGAGCTAAGGTGTTTCTGGCTGCTCCTGCATGTACAGTGCAAAGTGCTCATGTTATGTGTCCAGAACCAAGAATGCAGTGAAGTCAACTGAAGCAGCATGGGCAAGTGCTGTCAGAAACATGTTGGATTAATTTCATGTTTGATTTTGAATTAATTTTTGGTTGTGTCAGAACCTTTTACTGCTGCCAAATTTTTTACAACTCCAAAATTCAGTTTATGAAACCCTATATTGGGTCATAACTCTATCTGACCCAGTATATAAAGTTTTGATCCATACTACTTGGTCATGTCCCATCAGTTCCCATGGATTAAATTACCATCTTTATGCTGATGACTCTCAATCTCTCTGCAAGTACCAATCTTACATCACCAACTGCCTTTCAGACATCTCAAATTGAAAGAACAATAGACATTTTAAACTTAGTATATTCAAAATAGAACTCATTATCCTTCCCAAAAAACACTTCTTTCTGTCCACCACACATACACATCCCTTCTCTTTTACTACAGAAGGCAACACCATTCTCCTAGTCCTGAAGGCCTGAAACTTAGGATCATGCTGGATTTCTCACTATCTCAACTCCCATATCTAGTAAGGCCTGTCAATTTTGCCTTTGAAAAATCTCTTGAATATGCCCCCCCTTCTCTCTTCAAACATTGCTGCCATGATGATATCAAGAATCATATCACTCTTGAACTATTACAACAGCCTGATAGTGGGTCTGACTGCCTTCCGTCTCTCCCCTCTTCAATCCATCCTCAATTCAGCTACTCTTCCCAAAGTGTAGGTATAATCATGTCATCTCCCCCTTCACTCTCAACTACACCCACAACAATAACCTTCAGTGGTTTTCTATTACTTTTAGGAGCAAATGCAAAATGCTGTTTGGCATTTAACCTAACCCCTTGTTACCTTTTTAGTCTTCTTACAATTTATTCCCCTCCACATACTTTAGTAACACTGGTCTTCTGGCTATTCCACAAAGGATATCTATCTCATAATACTGGACATTTTCTTTGGCTGTCCCCCCAAATCTAGAACACTCTCCTCCACTCCAACTACTGACTTACCCCGACTTTCTTTAAGCCCAACAAAGACTCCTCCTTCTAAAGAAAGCCTTCCCCAATCCCTCTTCCTCCTCCTACCCCCCACACTTTGTACATTTCCTTTTTATGCTGTTGATATATAGTTTGCTTTGTGTGTTATCTCTATCAGATTGTAAGCTCCTTGGAGGCAGGAAGTGACTTTTGCCTCTTTTTTGTATACTCAGAACTTAGCCTAGTACCCGGCATATGACATGCACTTAATTTTTTTTGATTGATTGATTAAAACAAATCAATCTTTGTTCTGAAGATAACTCAAACTCTAATCACCCATATTCTCTTACACCATAATGAGCTTCTCTAGCTGTTACTACTACAGGGTTACTAAAGAGGAAGACTAACACTCTCAGCTTATTCCCAAGAATAACAATTTTTTAGCTGACATATGGACAGAAAAAAAATTCTCCAGCTGCTTAATTTTTATTTATCCTTTACTCAGTGACAGACAAAATTAATAGGGCCAAACTGTAAACCACACTGAACTCTGCCCTTTGCTCACTCTTCACTAGTTTCTGAGTGAAAAGGCACATGAAAATGAGTTTCCTGTACTTTTAAAACAAAGCCCCACAAGGAGGATTATGTCTATGTGAGGTCAACACAAGCTTCATGGGGTTCTTAGCTCTATATAGTACTGCCATATTATTCTTATAAGTCCAGCCCCATGAAGTAATCTATACCTGTTCTGTTATATCAAATGAAATAGTGGTTCTCTGCTGTTAGACAAGCAACCATTTAAACTACTGAGACGAGCACTATTCTATCTAAATCCACAGTGTGTGCTTAAAGTTTGTTGAATTGAACCCAACCATTTTTAAAATACAAACATAATCAAGAAAGAAGCTTAAAATATAACCAAAGGTCAATAATATGCTCAAAGCAGTTAAAATGGGTTCAAAGTTTAAAATATAGTATTTTTAAATGCCTTCATCAAAGCAAGAATTTATTGTGTTATCTAGACATAGTTTTAAACATGATTCCTGCTTAAAATTCTCCCCCAAATCTAACCCAGTATATAAGTATCTTTGTTCTTTGGGGCTTTGCCAATAAAGCACAAGCTCTAATAGGTTCTAATATTCTGGGAAGGCACTAAATACAGTCCAGGAAAGGATTGTATCTGGCTTCTGAGGACCAACCTGTCTGAGATATTCAACACCAGCATGTACCCACTAGGTAGTACAGTCCGGGTCCTCAGCAACCCTTGGAATAAAGATAAATAAATGCAAATGACCCTGAAAAAGAGGAGATCCTTTCCTATAGTGCCAGTTTCAAAATGGCAGAAAGAAAAGAATTCCACAGTTTTTAGACAATTTATAAATATTAATTTATTTACTGAGAGTTGACAGTGCAGTAGACATAATTCTTCATGTCAATCTTGTCATTCTTACCATTTAAAGATAAAAAGTTGTAGCTAAATGAAAAGATGAATAGAGGGTATAATTATCGTTAATTACATGTCCAACATCAACAAAAAATATCATTTCATGCTCATCTTATATTCCAATGCTCATATTTATAAAAAAGGACACTATGAAGATGACACCTTATGTGGTAACATCTACTGCAAAGGATAAGAAGGTAGAAAAGTTCTACAAAGATCGTCCAAAGCAAGCCACTATTTGCTTTAATACCAAGACATTTAAATGCAAAAATGGATGCAAAAGAAGACAAAAAAAAGTCAGAAAATGTGGTTTGGAAATAAATTATGACAGAGCTCAAAGACTTATAGAATGTAATAGAATGTAATTATAATAATTTACATAGCACTTTAAGATTTACAAAGCCCTATACAAACATACATGTATGTATATATGCATAACAGGACGTGGCAAAAATTTTAAGTTTTGAGGATGACTTTTGGAATTAGAATTGTGTGTGTGTGTGTGTGTGTGTGTGTGTGTGTGTGTGTGTGTGTGTGTGTGTTGGTGATGGTGTATATGGTGATATAAACTTTATTGTCCCCTCTTTACATAGTAGAGAGGTTAGATGACTTGCCCAGAGTCACTTGGCTCATCAGTGTCTGGAATGGGATTCAGATTCAGGTTTTCCAAACTACAGACCCAGTTGGCTCTAATCACTACATCACTCAGTTGCTTCAATAAATACAAAGCTCTAAATGCACACTTTTTTTCGATTTGTCACTCAGATTTGCTAACAAGATTTCCTGGTTTCATGTTTTTCATGAGAGTGTGTGTGTGTGTGTGTGTGTGTGTGTGTGTGTGTGTGTGTGTGTGTGAGAGAGAGAGAGAGACAGAAAGACAGACAGACAGACAGACAGACAGAGACAGAGAGACAAAGCCTGCTTTTCCTGTCATACCTTCAAGAATGTGGCCTCAATACCTGCACAGATTGTGCTCCAAACGATTTTATGAGGGATGAAAAAAAAAAGAAAGGATAGGAATACAGTAGCAAGATAAAAAAGAAAAGTACTTTGAATATACAGAAGAACATAGAAAGCCAGAAATAAATGTAAAAAAACAAGATATCTGAAAATTATATGATGAATTTGCTATTTTGGAAAAAAAAAAAAAAAGTCAACTTACATCTAATAGAGATTTGCAGTTTCTTGTATATTTCTTTTCATGTTCAACTATATTTATATGTATGTGAAAAAAGTTCCTCTTATTTGGAGTTTACATTCAGATTTTAAAAATAAATCCTAAAGCTAGGTATACAGAGGCGTGTATGTCCATCATTAACATATCCTTCAAGAACTCAAAAGTATTTGATATGACTAACCTCAAATCTCACCACAAAAACAAACTAAACTAAACTAACAAACAGGAAATGACTCTTAATGTAAAAGTGACTTCCAAGCTGGGCATCCAAATTACAGATAAGTCATTATCTTATAAAAGCAAAAGTCAAATTCAAAACTGAATTAAGAGAAACAACAAATAAGGGCTACATCTGAAAATGAGGAAACTCAAACATATTCTCCAACAAATATGGAAGGAAAATGAGTCAAAAATTTAAAAAAACAAAAAACAAAAAACTAGATATTGTGAGTATCATCATTTCCTAAGGAAGTTCAAATTATATATAATCCACTACCACGCCAGAAAATCTAAAAGAATCTATTTAAAAACTACCTCAATAAAACATCTGACCTTCTCAACAGACATGGAGAAAGGGCAACCAAAGGCAATCTAAGTTTAATATATAAACACATCTATAAAATCTTACAGAGAAGGATAAGGGTCACAACATGAGCAATGTCACTTTAGAAAAGAATGAGAAGCAAAATAAACTAAGAACCTGGCATGGAACCCAATTAAGCAAAATTATGTTAAAGGCCTTTTAAGGATTAAACTAGCAGGACAATCAACATACAAACAAACAAACAAAAATAATGTCAAAGATCTATAAGGATTATTTTAACAAATCCTCCCTCCACCACTGACAACAGAACTACCACATTTGAACTGTTCCCAATATAGAGAATCGAGAGATATAGAAAATGTAGAAAAGGAGACAATAGACAGTTCTTGGGGTTTTTTTTTAATTCTCTCTAAATCCAATAGAATCAGAAGCCTTATAATCAAAAAACGATTGTTTCAAAAATAATTACCAACCCATAAATTTACTTTCCCATATCTGTAACATCTTTTATGAATATAACTTTAACAAGTATTAAGGACATCCCCAGACAAGACATATATAGTAAACAACATCTTGGTGTGTACTGGCTATGAAAAAAATTTTTCATTCTATAGAGTAAAATTCTGCCTTAAAATATCTCCTCTGATAAATTGCCTACCATGCATATGTTAAAAACCATACAAGCTTTTACTTAACTACAAAAATACTATTTGACAACCCTCTAATTATTAATTTTCATATAATATGAAAATATATATTGGCAAAGGTATTTGCAACTGCCATGAATGATGTCTGGCACAGAATCCAAATTAAAGGGAGTCCTCTATAGACAAAGGTAAATTCTTTTTTTTTTTTTTTTTAAGATGACATTGTGCTCCTTGCCCAGGAACACTGCAAAGTCTCCTAAATCAAAGTTATAATCATTTGGAACAATATAGTCTTACTGTCCACAGATGAAAAACCAAGTTAATAATGTCTATTGTCCAGATTATAATATTGTTTTAAATAAACAATCAACAGAATTGTTTATCAGAAAGTCTTTAACTAGCAAGGAACAACAAAGGCTTTGAAAACTCAAGGTGTGAAATATAGCAAAAAAAAAAAAAAAAAAAAGTTTTTTGCTTCCTTCAATAGAGAGGAAAAAAGATACAGAAAGCTTGGGCTCAGATATTAGCTGAAAAGCAGCAGAGATTTGGGTTTTGGATGGCTATGGAAACTGTGAACTCAAGATTCTCCATACAAACCAAAATAAGAAAAAAAATATATATAAACTTTCAGATTAAGAAAAAAAAAAAAAAAAAAAACACATGGTCTGGTTTGGTTTTGCATTTTTTAAAACTACCTATGCTATCATGGCCAAACTAACTCTATTGGGAAATTATTTGAATACAAACGTAAAATTTCTAAGATTGATTATGAATATAAACAGCCTGTACTTATTTTTAGAATGTGGATATGTAATGGCCCTTCCAGCTTTAAGATTCCTTTACTGATATTTATTACACAAGAAAAAAGCATCACATGGAGTAGATTTTTCTTTACATTAGGTCTTCAATGAAAAGTCACAATACCAAAAGTTCTTTAGCTAATTCCCAGGGCTAACACTACTTTAAATATCGGTTCTCTAGAAAAGAGCTGAGAGCAGTAAGTGACTTTGTCTTTCTCATCTGTTACCTGAGGAAGATCGATGAAATAACCTCTTAGAGCCTCTTAAATATCTAAGTCTACAATCTCTGCTCCTTAATGGCACTGACAGCCAAAATGATGGCATTTCAAGGCTTATCAGTAATAGAGTCAGGTAGTGAATTGAAAGCTCCTTAACTCTGCTCTGTTGAGTCCATGCAAGAAAACTAGCTAAAAGTATTATGATTTTAAGCACTATAGAAGTGTCAAGACAATGAGAAAGACTGCTCCCCATAACACAGCAGAGAAGAGCACAATACATCACCACCTGGTTTGTGAACACAAAGTTCTATTGAAGAAACGATTCTGAAGTTGTCTAGGGCCTTATGGTCATTACAGGATTATAGATTTAAAGAAAGAAAAGTGATTTTAGAAAGTGAAGTCAAAGGACCTAAATTCAAAACCTACCTGCGACAATAATCACCTTTGCAACCCTGAGTAAGCCATTCATTGTCTCCAGCCTCCCAATTTCCCTAATTTAAACTGAGAGGTCTGAATGAAATGGCCTCTAAGGTTTCTTCCAACTATGGATCTATGATTCTACGATTCTATACTTTACAAATAGGAATCTGAGGCCCAGAAAGGAGTAATTTAGCCAAGGTCACACAGGAAAATGGCAAAGGTCAAATACAAACCCAGTGTCTGATTATAAATTCATTATTCTTATCCATGTATCACAGTTCAGATAGACTGGGTTATCTCCTGATGTGAAAAATGCCCCAAAGAACTGCAAGCAATTGCCCCCTGTGATTTGTCAAAAGCACCATCTCTCTCTTTCCCTTTTTCCTCTCACATCGTCTTTCCTCATAAGACTCATATTTAAACCCTTGATGAAGAGTTTGATAGACATGTTTGTCTTTGGTCTAAAAGAAATAGCCTTTTAAATTTAATAAAATGATTAAATTGTCCTTACCCCAAAAAAGAAAACTGCAAGCAATGCCAAAAATCAATCTTCTAAAATGCCTAAAAATCTTACGACCTAAGAATACTTAAAAAGTGATGAAATGGGGACAGCTAAGGGAGGCAACAGATAGAGCACCAGCCCTGAAGTCAGAAGAACTTGAGTTCAAATCTGGTCTGAGATATTTAACACTTCCTAGCTATGTGACCTCGGGCAAGTCACTTCAGCAAAAAGAAAAAAAGTGATGAAATGTCAAATAAAACACAGTAATAGACAACAGCAAATAAATCATTTCAACACTTTTCTGCCCTGAAAAGCTTGGTCCTTTAATATTTATCCTATCTTCAAGTAATTGAGGTGAACAACTATAATCATTAGGATTTCAGTGTCCAAATCCACTTTTGCTGATCAATATTTAATTCTTATTTTCTACCCTAATATGTCAGGTACTATTTTTATTTTTGTAAATTACTGATGTACTTTCCACTTTCCTTGCTTTTTATGAAAGCATACACCATTAAGGACAAAATCTTGCGTTAGAAGATTATCTTGGCTAATTTCAGATCCCTTTCCATTAATTCTTCATTCATATCATAATGCTCTTACTGAATTTCACAATAAATGACAAAGAGAAAATAAAAATGTTTGAAAAGTTCATAACTTCCACTGGAATGCACAAATGCTTTTAAAATGTGTACAAAAGGGAAGAGCAGAACAGGACAATAAATTAACTCAAGTTCAAATTTCAGGAAATGAAAACTAATTTTTTTACCTAGTGAACTTCCTAAGTTATTTCACCTGTATTTTTACCTCCTCAGTCAATGAAATGAATAATAGCCACCTATTCCCTGAGGGTTTATGCAAAATAATTATTAATTAAATGTGTGAAGTTTACTAAAATATTATTTGAAGATTCAAAGAATTATTTGATGATATGGGGCTACCAATTTCTTTATATTATCTTACTTGTTGATCTTATCATCTCCCATGGGTTCAATTATTATTGATGAGTACAAAATGATGAGGCTCTAAAGCCGAGATGGGTCAGTACTTCCTTTTCCTGGCTGTCTGATTATCTCTCTCCCTCCTCCTTCCCAAAGTACCAAGGCCAAACTGCCTGAAAGGGGACGCCGAAGCAAAGCCCGAGGGCACAAAGCAGAGAAAAGCCTAGTGCAAGGAATAGAATTTTGGAGATTGATTTTATACATGAAACAGGATCATAAGACAAAGTTTGTATTTGCAAAGGACTTTTCTGCTTCCTTTGAATATAGAAATGTTTGTATATCAAAAAGGTTCCTGAAGACACTAGTAAATTCTTTGAAGTTTGCATGAAAGGAATTTCTCTTAAGGATGTTAAATTCTATTAATCATTTGTGTCTCAGGTTATCTCCTTTGACCTCTTCTAAGACAGGAACTTCTCTGTTAATCATTTGTGTCTTGGGCAATCTCCTTTTAACCTCTTCAATTATCTCTAAGCAGATAATTCTTAGATTTTATTTTAAAAGATCCCATCTCTCTCCTGATCTCCAGTCTTGATCCACCAAAAAGTGTACAGGACATCTTGAACTAATTTGTTCTATAACCAACTCATGTCCAAAATAAAACATGTTGAAAACAGAATTCATTTTCTTTCCCACAAAACCCTCTCTTCAACTTTCCTGTAACTCTATCTACTACTATCTTCTCAGTCTCCTAAACTCAGTGTTATCCTTAACTTTTCATTTGCTCTAACTCTCCATATTCAATTTGTGGACAAATTTTGTTTTTTCTAACTTCATAATATCACTCCCATATATCACTTTCTGATTCAAACAGCTACCACTCTTGTGCAGGTTCTCAATAATGGACAACTGCAAAAAAAAAAAAAAAAAAAAAAAAAAAGGACAATTGCAAAAGCCTTCAGAATGATCTCCAGCCTCAAGTTTCTCCCCACTTAAAGCAAATCCTCCATGCAAACCAAATGATTTTCCTAAAATATATATCTGACCAAGTCACCCTATTCCTCACTAGGAACTGTGGCTCACTATTACTTCCAGAATCAAATATATCTTTTTTCTTTTAAATACCTTCACAACCTGATCCCCTTTTATTTTCCAGTTTTATACTCCTCCTTTTACTCTATTTTCCTATACTCTATATTTCTTACTGTTCCCCAAATATGCTATTTTCTCTCTCAATTCCATGCCTTTTCAGTGGGTATGCCTCAAGCTTGTAATGCTTCCTTCTTCATTTTTGCCTCTAGATTTCTCTGGCTTCAAAACACAACTCAAATCCTACATTTTAAAGAGGCCTCCCCCAATATCCCCATTTCTGAAGCCTTTCCTCCCATTTACCCTATGTTTTCTAGTTGTTTATATATTGTTTTCCCACTAGAATGTGAGCTTCTTGAGGGCAGAGACCATGTTTTTGGCTTTCTTTGTACTCCCAGTATTTGCTCAATGTCTGGCACATAGTGATACTTAATAAATACTTATTAGAAGACATGAGAAATAAATAACCTTAAGAGAAAAATTCAGATTCTTAAAAATAAGTTTTATTTTATGCAACATAGATTATATCAAGGCCTTTTCCACCGGAGTAGAAAGGGCAATAGATTTGGAGGGTTTGCAGGTCCCCCATTCACCATTTGCACATTGTCACAAGTCACACTGCATAAGTCACTTAAGTTTTCTGAGCCTGTTTCCTGTCCTATAACTGTAATATACAACTCACAAAGATATTTTGAAGAAGTACTTTTAAAATATGAAATATTACTAATATAGAAACTTGGCTCATCATAATCTTCAGTTCAAAATGAGTTTCACCAATATTGGTCAGGAGGGAAGACGAAGCTCTTCATCTTTAATTTTGCAATCTTGAATCCTTGATTTACATTGTTACCGATGCCGATTATTGTTTCTGGTATTCTGTTCCCAATAAAGTCTGAAAAGCATCATAGGTTTCCCCTTACAACAATATCAGTGTTCTCTTTCCAAATTTCAGTCATAGTCTATAGAAAAGTACACTTTCAGTCTCCAATTTTTTCAAAAAACTTTTTGTTTGGGGTCTTGGGGGAATTCTTTGCTTTATATTTGGAATGATCAGATCGATTTAATCAATTTATTTTTTCTCTAATACTGCTTTATGGTGAGTTTTGTTTACCAATGTCAAATAAGTATTAAAGGTCTAAATGTTTAGATATATATTACCAAAATCTCTTGCCTGAATGAAAGCAATGGAAATTTTCATTAGTATAAAAAATTTATACACATCTTAATTGATACTCAACACAAAAAGAAAAATATTACCAACCCTATTCTATACATAATAAAAGGGAGATGAGTGTATATATGTCATTGAGCAAACCATAGATCCATTTGATCCCAGTATATCTCTACATATAATAAACTATTAAATACTCTTTAATTTCTATCTTGCTCAGTTTCTCCGGCATTACATGCATATGTTTTGAAAATAAAAAGCTTTTAAAAAAAAAGTCACCTTCATATGTAAGAATGGCAAATGGGTCACTATGGCTGGACCACAGGTAGGATATATGAAGGGACAATATTGTATAATAATTCCAGAAAGAAAAGGCACCAGATGGAAGGGGAGAATATTAAATATCAAACAAAGGAGTTTATATTTTATCTTAAAAAGAGAGTCAAAACAGAGAAAGAAAATTATAGACAAATTTCCTTAATAAATATTGATACAAAAATTTTAAATAAAATCTATTTTATGCTAGAAATAATAAGAAGCTTTGTAGTATACTATGTGAAAGGGTAGGGTGACAGACTCAGACCAGAACAAAGGAAAATATCCATAAAGATTGTTATCTTTACCTTCCTCCAATTCAGAGCTCAAGTGCTATCTCTTCCACAAAGTCTGGTAGGAGGTTTCCTAGTTAAAAGTGATCTCTCCTTCTTCAATTTTTTTCCCCCATTCTTTGCATTTATGAGAAGGTTGACTTAGATGATTTCTTACATTGCTTCCAGGTCTATGATCATATCTCTCCCTTTTATTTCTGTAGATATGTTTTCTCCATTAGAATTACAAACTCCATGAAATATAATGTCTCTGTATAATATCTGTCTTGTGTCTTAAGTGTAGCATAGAGAATGCACTAAATCAATTCTTGTTGACATCAATCAAAATCATCTCAAGTACTTTTGCCAGATGAGGCCTGGTAAACTCCAATTCACTCAAATCTGTCTTCTCTGAATTATTTTCTCTCAACAACTTGACATGTAGTATACTGTCTTAATGCTAAAAGGCAACAAATCCAAATCATATGAGTAATATTGGTATCATACTGTCCAAATTAAAGTACCTAGCTGTCTTTTCTGTTAAAGTCTGATGAACTACAGAAAATAGAAAAGGGTATAGAATCATGCTATTAGGTAAGCAATGTATTTTGGAGGATAGGGTATTTTGTTGGGAAATTGTCTAAAAATAACAAAATATATCAAAAAAAGGAAATTATATCTTCTCATTTTTATTGCTTAAAATATGTATATCTTATTCATGGAAATCTATAATAATAACATAGTAACTGACCAAGCTTTTCAAAATTTACAAAATTTACTTCTCTCAGAACTCCATTCCTGACTCTACTGACTTTTTCCACCATGATGGAGCAGCCTTCTTACCCTGGAAATTCACTTTAACCCCGTAGTCCCATCTTCTGATTAGTCACTATGTCCCAGATCCTCTATTTTAAGGAAAGTGTCTAGACTAGCTATACTTTATATCCCTCTCCACTCTTTTTTTCCACTGCTGATTCTTCTTAGTGACCTTTTATGTGCTATCTTCCTCCATTAGATGGGAAGTTCTTATAGGGCAGAAACTTTTATATGTAGTCCCAATGCTTAGCACAGTGTCTGGCATACAGTAAGCCCTTAATAAATACTTGTGGGCTTGACTTCACAAAGCATAGTATATCTCATTTGCAAACCACAACCTTGTGAGGTAGGAAAGAGAAGTATTATTATCTGTATTATGAATAAGGAATCTGAAGATGGGACAGGTTAAGTAATTTCTTCCGGTAATTTAGAGCTGGAATAAACCAATAAGGTCATCATGCTCTCATTTTACAATAATGAGATAATAATTTTACAATAAGAAAAATGAGGCCAAGAGAGGCTAAATGACTTGTCCAAGATGCCAGAACTCCCATGTGGGATTCAAACCCATGTCATCTTGTGCAAGGACACACAGCCCAAAGTATCATATGTAGGGTTTGAACCTGCTGTCCCAACTGTACTATATGCTACTGATGTAAACTAAGATTTTTCAGGGGAAAATGATGTAAATTATGTCCCCTTTAACCTTTGGGAGGGGCCCCTGAAACTTGATCTTCCTTTTGGGGGGAAGGTTGTTCCTGAGCCTCAAACACCTTTCCCAGACAACACCCTTCCCAAATCCAGTGGTCTCATTAGTCCCTCAAACTGCTGGGGGAAAGGGGGGACCTGGGAAAATCCCATAAGGCCTTAGAAGGCTGATAAAAGACAAGTCTGAAACCCAAATCTTTGCAGGAGTTCTAAAGGGATTTTGCCTACTGATGAAGTTATTTTCTTCTCAGTGTTAAACCCACTTTTGTCAAATTTCTAATCAGGAGTTTTGCCTGATAAGAAAGCTGTCTTAGCATACTGTTTTCTTAACCCATCTTTGCTAATTCCTAATCAGGAGCTATTTGCCTTTCTGGACTTGGCCCACTGATGAAGGATATTTGCTTCTCAGTGTAAACACACCTTTGCCATATTCTTAACAGAACTTTGCTCATCACTAAGAAGGCTGTTTTCCTAATGTAAATAATTTCTTTTTTGCCACACAGACTTCAGGTACCGAATTCTTTCACAAGCGATCTGTGGCATTGACCAGAGGGGATCTCTTACCCTCAACTCTCATCCCTCATCACTACTTCTAGCATACAGCACTGGGATACCTATGCAGTGAATACTCTGAAATGCCACCATATAAACTACAAAGTAGTTTACAAAGGGTTTTCATATTTATTATACCATTTGCTTCCACCAATCTCTATTAAAAAGATAGCATAAGAAGCAAAACTCAGGATCTGAATGCAAGATTGCAGAGTAAGTAAGACTCAACTCCAGATCCTACCAGTTCTAGAATCAAGAACCATGATCAAATTACTTCTGCCATTGTCCTTGAATGAAGTATATTAATCTACTCACCTGTGGCTATACTCAACATCCCTATAATTTTCTAAATCCAAAATCCCCCTCCTGAGCTGCCATTCTTTTATATGTGTTGTCTACCCCATGAGAATATAAATTCCTTGAGGTCAGGAACGGTTGATTTTATGTTTGTATTTCCAATGTTCAGGACAGTGCTTGACACATAGTAATATTATCAAATGATATTTATAATATTTTAAAACTCTTAGCACAGTGCTTGTGGCACACAGTAGATACTTAAATGAGTACCTACTAAGTCTCTTTAACAAATACTTAATAAATATTTTTTCATTCATTCAGAACAAGGTCTTTTAATCTCAAACACAATATTCTTCCAGTACTCCACATAACCTAGTTAGTATATACATTTGACACAAAGTCTCCATGTCCTTTCTAATGCTGCTAGGTAATGAAACAGTAGTTCCTTTGAATGTCCACTTCCTTTGAAAATGTAATCCTCAATCTCACACACACAAAAAGTTTTCTCCAAAATACTGTCAATTATGAAACTATACCTTGATGACAAAGCTTATAAAAATAAAGCTGTTTACATTGTGCCTCAGTTTCCCTAAATTGTCCTGTTTCAATTCCCTTAATTGTTCTGCCTGAATCCCCTGGTTGCAACCGCCCTTTTCTGTTCATTAGGGCTGAGATAATTAGGGCTGTAGAAATCTGGCCACTCTGGCATTCCAAAAGCTAAAACTCCAGATGTCCTATCTCAGATACCTAATTGGCATCCTCTATCTTTAAATTCCAGACTTAATTCTGCCTTTAGTGACTACCTCTTCCACTCCAAATTTATCAGAATTTATGGTCCTCACCCTGTTAGAACCAGATTGATGGAAATTCCAGAGTTCACCAGAGTTCAGGATTCCACCCCTTGCCTTTGTCTCCCCTCCCTGATTGCTTAGAGCCACATGTAAAAATCATTGGAATCTCAAATCTGATCCTGGATTCTTTGAGATGAAAATCCAATTCAGCTCTGGAGGCAGAATGGATTCTGCTCTGCCTCCAGATTATCTTTCCCTCTCAGAAACCCAAATAAAATATTAAAAACTCTCTAATCTCTATCTTGCCTCAGATTCTCCGGGATTACAACATTTTAAAGTATTTTTAACTTTACACTTATATTTCATATCAGACAGTTAGGTTCATTAAATAATTTTCTGTAAGTATATAACAAGTATGAAAGTTTAATCATGATGTGACTAATAAAAAAGTAGATACAGAAACAAAATCAATCTATAATTATTCAGCTCAATCTAGGACATTAATTAACAACTAAAATTGGTTCTAAAAGAATATATCTCTCACAGTTATCACTAATTTCACAAGTACTATTCTTAAAAAAAGAACAATGAAATGCAAGTAAACTTAAGAAAAAAACACTTCACTTAGGAAATTAAACAGTCCTTAAAATGGTCCCATTAGAAAAAAAAAAAAAAAGAAATGTATGGATTTTACAATATTAATCCTATACTTAGCTTCTCAATGCATAGCAATAGTAATCAATAAACTTCTTTAAGAAAGCTAAAGAAAGTAAATAGATGTCATTATCCTTAAAGACAAATGTTAAGAAGAAATAAATATATACACAAGGCAAAGAAATACTTAAAAAAGAAAAAGATCCAATCCCAGGTCAACTGGAGTAAATTGGTGACAGATACACAATTGTTTTCCTGAGTCACTCCCAACTCTTGCACAAACATTCAGGAATGACTTAGCAACAAAACAAGAGCAGCAAACTTCACAGAATAGTAGAGGGTGGCCAACCAACCCAAGGAACCAAAACCTAAAGCCAGGACAAAAACAAAACAAATCTTGTCTCTCAAATTCTCCACACAAGCCAAGACCCTTATGGCAGAAGACCCCAGAAGTCAATCCTAGATAATGGGTATGACAGGAATGGGGAGGAAATGAAGGTGATAAATCAAGCCAAACCCTGGACAAGAAATGAAGGATAATTATGCTAAGTGGTCACTTGAACAACTAGATTGCCCAAAGAGCAATAACTTCAGAGAAGAGGGGACAAAAGAGCAAACAGAAAAACCATGAGGTAACCAATTAAGAAACTGTAAAATTCGGAGTTATTGGGAAGAAGGGAGTGAAACAAGGATGTACTGGGCAGCTGGAGTGTCAGACACCAGGAAGAGACTAAAGAACAAGGAAGCAGACAACCAGTGAGGACTAGAAAGCAGAGGAAACAACAAACAGGGAAAGACTTGAGAAACAGTGGCAAAAGCCTGGAAAGCAGGGGGAGGCCAACAATTGGTAGGGAAGTAGGACTAGAACTAAGCAGGGAATATGAAAATTTGGAGGAAGAGACACAGAAGCATGGGGACAGATGATATGGTGGAAGGCCTGGAAATCACTAAGTAAGAAGACAGTAAGGAAAGGATAGCTGAGAAGTAGGAAGGAAACCTGTGGGGGGCATGGGACAAAAAAGATAAAACTGTGTTTGGAAAGCAAAGGTGCTAGTTACCTAAGGGAATTGAGGAGAAGTCAGATAATTTAGAAGACACCAAAGATTTGAAAGATCAGACAAATGGGACTGGGAAGCTAGGGGAGGGAGGGGTCAGATAATACAGGGGTTCTGGAGAGCAGAGGTCATACATGGGGATCATGAGGAAGAGAGGAGTGAGAAGTCAGATGACTGGGAGGAAACTAGAGAGTAGGAGAGTCAGACAACTAGAGGGACTGGGAAACTGAAGGTCAGATAAGTGAGGGCCTGGGAAGGAGCAGGTAAACACCGGACAGGTCAAGGAAAGCAGACAGTCTAGGAAGCTGGGAATCAAATGACTGAGGATGCTAGGGAGTGGGAGGGTCAGATAAGGACCAGGAAGTCAGGGAGTAGGAGGGTCAGACTATGGAAGAACTGGAAAACTGGGGGCCACACCACTGGAGAGTCTGGACAAGTGGGGGTAAGATAAGGTTTGAGAAGCAGAGGGTAAACACATGGGCATTATGGGCAACAAGTGGTTCAAACATGTGGCTGGTCTGGGAAGCAGAAGGTCAGATGACTAGGGATGATAGAGGAAGTGGGAGGGTCAGAGAAGACTTGGGGGGTTTGGAAAAGCAGGGAATGAACATGTGGAGACCATGGGGAGCAGGAGTGGGGACAAACAGCAAGACTGGAAACCTGGAGATGAGACAAAGGGATGGGGAAGATGGGGGCGTGGGAAGCAAGGAACACATAGGGATCGTGTATAGCTAAGGGGGTCCACAAGGAGAAGGGGATGCCCAAGATTCTGGAGGGTCAGATCAGTAGGATGGGAATCTAGGTTGGAAAGGAGGGAGTCTGGGAAGACAGGGCTTATGACTAGGAGGATGCCAGTGAGTAGTAAGTAGGGTCAGGGAAGTAGGACTGGCAGGCTGGACCCCAGGGGCTATGGAGCAGGGATCAGGCTCGGGGGGAGGGCGTGGGCGTCCTGGGGACAGACACCAGGGTCCCGAAGAGCAGGGGTCAGACATGTAGGAGGCCCCCGAGAAGCAGTCAGACCTTTCGGGGGCCCAGGGAGCAAGAACTGAGCTGCCCAAGAACCCGGGAAGCAGGTGACAGGTACAGGAGGAGCGAGAGTCAGGAGCCAGTGACAGCGGAGGGGCCGCAAGGGGTTGTCCCCACGGGGACTGGCCCCGCGACCCCCTCGCTCCAGGTTCAGGTGGAAGGGCAGCACGGGGCGGGCCCCGCCACTCACCGCTCATCCTGCCGGTGCCGCCTCCACCGCCGCCTCTGCTGCTCGGGCCGGCCCGGGTGGGGGGGAGGGGGGGAAAGGGGAAGGCGGGGGAGAGACAGAAACACACTCCGCGCGCCGGCCCCGCCCCGGAAGTTGAAGAGCCGCCGGTCGCCCTCTGACCCGGAATGTAAATATCCGATTCAGGACTCCAGGTAGCTAAATGGGCTTAGCCCCTTGAGTTTAGCCTCTTCCTCTTCTCTGGGTTGCCGGAGTCAAGTAAAAAGGGGACTCGGGGGCAGAGAGTGGTGAAAAGATCTCTAAGCACGGAAGAAGGGGAGAGGGCCTTGAAGGAGGAGAAGGGGAGGGTAGAAAAAATCTCCTGTGGGGAAACCTGGGGAAGCAGCTTTGGGGAGGTGGGATTAGAGAAAGAAGAGATGACCTCCGAGGAATACGAGGCTCGAGGAAACAGTTAATTGCCCTAATTAACTTCTACATTAATGGAGCCCCGAAAGGACTGAAAACTTGGGGGTAGTGGACTAGCTGAAATTTACATTGCGATACATTTCGATTCAGCATCTTGTAGTGTACGCTTCCTATTTGCAGAGCCCTGAGTTAGACACCTTCAGTTCCCAGGGAGACACTTAGACGCTAGCAAGGATCCTCCTTCAGTGTTAGAGATCGCCACCTCCCTCGTTCTCATTTTAAATCTTCATTGGAGTCTCCCACTTTGATGGCAGCTCTAATGATAGAGGTCTTGTAACATTGCATGGATACAAATGTTGCAAGCAAAGGAGCCGGTCTTTGTCCCCTTTGCTGTATGACTGTATGCAGTTCTTTGGTGGCGTGTTAAACTATTCGTACCCACCACGTATTTTGTTAATTACCCTTTCCACTTTAATTCTTTGGTATCTTGGGAGGTTTGGAGTCATTAAAGGAACTAATTGATTTCCTAAAAACAATTCAACCCGCTTTTTTTTTTTCTCAGAGCTCATTGTATGCAGCGCCAGTCCAAGATATGTATAGTAATGGACCTATCCTAGGTTATCCTTCCAGTTACATATAATAGTCGACAATAGGCATTCTTTATAATAATATAATTCTTTATAATAGTCTGGACAATAGGCATACTTTTTGTGTCCAGTTATGATAGAGTGAACTCTTTTGAGAAATTGTGAATTTCATTTGGGAGCTACAAATAGGGTAATAAAATTTTAGATGTGATATCATCCTTGTCCTAATAAATCTTACAGTCCAGGAATTAAGAGAACTGCCCTGAGATAGAGCCTTGGTCTAGAAAGGAAATTCTAGCATCTCCGCATATCCAGTGTCTCTTACACATTTCTGCCACATTAAGCTAGTTAAAACAGTTCTGATTATGTCACTCCCTTTCTAAAAAAGTTTTTTTAAAATGTTTAATCAAAGGCAGAGTGAAAACATAGTTGATCAACTCTACCAGCACACCTCCTCAACTTAGAAAGTGTACTATTCCAAATTATAATCAGGAGAGCCAGGGAAAATGCTCAATGACTCATTTTTCTAGGCTAGAATAGGTTAAGAAAATAGATCTGTGAACCCTGGGTGGGGGCTGGCTGGGAGCACAATGCAGGGACAGCTGGAGCAGCAGGGGAGAATATGCTACAGCTCAGGTCTAGTCAAGGGACTAAGATTGAATACCAGAGTCAGATGCACTAGGGCAGAAAGATCCTAGAAGTCCCCCTGATCTAGGCCTGGGAACAGGATCAAATGCCAGCTGGCAGCTCTGTCACCCATGTTCCAGGTCACAACTTCAGGGAAAAGAAGAATGATCACAAGTAGTGATCTGAGATATGTAACAAGCAAAAGGGCCATGTTTTTAAAACCTTGGGCCCTGAACTCACGAACAAATTAGCTAATTTCTAAACTAACCTTTAACCCCATACAAAAGCCTACAGTGAAATAACCAGGGCAGAAAACTAATAAGAAAGGGCAATTCTCTCACTCTGAATCTGCCAGAACTTACCAGAGGATTGTTAACAGTAACTGAGTCCAGGAAGCAATCTATTGAAAGAAGCACACCGATTTAAATCTGTGTTAGAAACTTCCACATCATAAGATTTTGAAAACACTAAGCACCAGATTTGGAAACTCCAAGACTAAATTGTGAAAACAATAGAAAGTCATAAAAAGACAGAAATTTAGGTTCCCCGATCCACTCCCCATGACCAGCCAAATGAACAATTAGCTTTATGTTAATTGGGACTTTTTTCTTAACAATAATCATAGAGTTTATACCTAGTAATAAAATCTCTATCAAAGAGTATAGCATGTAAATGAAGTCTCCACTTCTAGTATCTTCTACTTTATATATACAAAGCCCCTCATCAGACTATGAGCTTCTTGAGAGCAAGGACTGGGTTTTTTATTGTTGGATTTTGGAAAATCTAAGGGAGACTTAGTGCTTGACTTAGTAGGTTATTAAATAAATGCTTGTTGACTAACCGATTTTTAGTTACTTTTTAATTTTATAATTCAGACTTTTCCAATGTGTTTTTTCCTGATTAACTGCTCACCAACAGAGCACTAATGGGTTCATCTTCATACATTTTCATTGTTGACTACTCCCATCCTTTATTATTTTTGCCAATTTGCTGTCCATGAAACTCCTGAAAAGTTGTTTTGGTTTGCATTTATCTATTTTGTGTGTGTGTGATTTGGAGCATTCTTTAATATTATTATTAACAATTTGTAAGTGCTTTCTCAAAGATTTTCAGTGGCTTTGTTTCTTGCACAAAGAACTCCAGGCTAAAGAATCTGAAAACCTGCCACTAACTTACCATGTAATAATTTGCCTTCCCTGGGCCTCAGTTTCCTATTATTAGGAAGCAGTTCAAATAAAAGATTTTAAAGATCCATTCCAATTCTAAGATTCTATGAATCTTTAAATACAAATCTTTAGCCAATCTCTAAAGGATGTCCTTCTCTGGTTCCAATCTACCTCTCCAACCTTATTTCCTACTATTCAGCTATATATATATATATATATATATATATATATATATATATAAAATTGAAAAGTTTTTATACAAACAAAACTAATGCAGATAAGATTAGAAGGGAAGCAATAAACTGGGAAACCATTTTTACAGTCAAAGATTCTGATAATGGCCTAATTTCCACAATATATAAAGAATTGACTCTATAAGAAATCAAACCATTCTCTAATTAATAAATTATCAAAGGATATGAACAGAAATAAATGGAAACTATTTCTATCCATATGAAGAGATGCTCCAAGTCATTATTAATCAGAGAAATGCAAATTAAGAAAACTCTGAGATACTACTACACACCTGTCAGATTGGCCAGAATGACAGGAAAAGATAATGTGGAATTTTGGAAGGGATGTGGGAAAACTGGGACACTGATACATTGATGGTGGAATTGTGAATGCATCCAGCCATTTTGGAGAGCGATTTGGAAAGAAGGGAAAGGGACCTGTATGTGCAAGAATGTTTGTGGCAGCCCTCTTTGTAGTGGCCAAAAACTGGAAACTGAGTGGATGCCCATCAATTGGAGAATGACTGAATAAATTGTGGTATATGAATATTATGGAATATTATTGTTCTAAGAAATGACCAGCAGGATGATTTCAGAAAGGCCTGGAGAGACTTACATGAACTGATTCTGAGTGAAATGTGCAGGACCAGGAGATCATTAACATTCAACAACAATACTATATGATGATCAATTCTGATGGACATGGCCCTCTTCAACAATGAGGTGAACCAAATCAGTTCCAATAGACCAATAATGAACTGAACCATCTACACGCAGTAAAAGAACTCTAGGAGATGCCTATGAACCACTACATAGAATTCCCAATCCCTCTATTTTTGTCTGTCTGCATTTTTAATTTTTATTTTTATTTCCTTCACAGGTTAATTGTACACTATCTCAAAGTCTGATTCTTTTTGTACAGCAAAATAACTGTATGGACATGTATACATATATTTAATTAACTTATACTTTAACATATTTAACATGTATTAGTCAACCTGCTATCTGGGTGAGGGGTGGGGAGAAAGGGGAAAAGTTGGAACAAAAGGTTTAGCAGCTGTCAATGCTGAAAAATTACCCATGCATATATCTTGTAAATAAAAATCTATTTTTAAAAAATGACTGTAATGTTCAGTTCTCTCTAAATTATAATTGTTCTCTGGGAGCAGGTTTCTTAAGGAGCTTCTTTCTGGAGGCAGCCTTGGTTTTAGTTCAGTTCAATAATCCCAAAATGCAGCCAGGAGATAAAGTCCAGATCTTTTATTGTGTCCTTCAAAATCCTGAATCTTTTCCTGGGCCCGGTTAGCTTTCTTAGAGGCCTATCTCTCTCTTTGGTTCCCCTGAAAGCTCTTGTCCAGCCAGTATGAAGGTTGAAGTGGGAATGAATCTGACTCTGTCTCCAAGACTGTGGGATTGTGGGTTTCTGCCTTGTGACTTGTGAATCTCCCGGAAGTCAATCCTAGTTTTGAATCTCCCAGAAGTCCATGAGCAGACTTTTTCTTTAGACTTGTGAATCTACTGAATCCTGGCTCTGAATCTTCTTGAGCTTCCCTGAAGTTCTCCCCTTCACTGAATCCTGACTTTGAATCTTCCTCCCAGAGCTTGTACTTTTATATGCTCTCTAAAGGTGTGAAGTCTAATGTGTGAACCAACGAGGGAACTCCTTTAAAGGTGTGAACTAAGTTCATAAATACCTTGTAAGAATCCTAACAAATGACCAGCAGGATGATTTCAGAAAGGCCTGGAGAGACTTATATGAACTGATGCTGAGTGAAATGAGCAGGACCAAAAGATCATTATTTACTTCAACAACAATACCATATGATGATCAATTCTGATGGACGTGGAACTCTTCAACAATGAGATGAATCAAATCAGTTCCAATAGAGCAGTAATGAACTGAATCAGTTACATCCAGGGAAAGAACTCTGGGAGATGACTATGACCCACTATATAGAATTCCCAATCCCTCTATTTTTGTCTGCCTGCATTTTTTATTTCCTTCATAGGCTAATTGTACACTATATCAAAGTCCAATTCTTTTTGTACAGCAAAATAACTGCTTGGACATGTATACATATATTGTATTTAACTTATACTTTAACATATTTAGCATGTATTAGTCAACCTGCCATCTGGGGGAGGGGTGAGGGGGAAAGGAGGGGAAAAGTTGGAACAAAAGGTTTTGCAATTGTCAATGCTGAAAAATTACCCATGCATATATCTTGTAAATAAAAAGGTATAAAAAAACAAAAACAATATACTCTTCATAATCTGGTTTCTTCTGAAAAAGTTTTTCCAGTTTGTTGCTCCTATTCCATGGCTTTCATTAACTGTCCTTTCCTGCCCCCCCTAACTCTCCTCCTGTCCTCTCAGTATTCCATCCCCTTATTTCTTCCTCTTAGTTTGCCCAGCTTCTTTCAAGACTAAGTTCAGATCTTAAACTTTTGCAGGAGACCTTTACTAGTAGTCTACTGCCTTGCTTTCTCAAATTACTTGCCACATATTTTTAAGTATATGTCATATACTGAATTTTTCATATTTCCTCCATTAGAATCTATGCCCCTTGAGGGCAAAGACTAATTTTGCCCAGCACTTAGTACAATAGCCTAAACATAGTAAATAATATATAAATGACTGTTTATTAACTGACCAACTGATAGTACTATCTTTTGTAATTACCTTCATTTATCAACTCTTGTTTATTATCAATATATAGAACTATAAACTCAATGAGATCAGGGACTGAGTCTGAATTTTAAGTTTTTCAAGCCTAGCACAGTGTGCTGCACCTAGTAGATGCTTATTAAGTGTTTACTAAATTACTAATAAGTCAACAGTATTTGATAAATGAATAATTATTTTAATTAATTTACTCCCATTTTATAAAATCTGAAAGTCTGACAAATTAATTCCAAAGAACTTAAGTTGCTGTTAGGTATCAAAAATTGTCCTAAAATTCAGGCATATGTCATAACATGAACCACTAGAAACTGTAAAGTAAGCACACTGATATAGACAAACATTTAGAGCACAGGTTGACAAACTATAGCTTATATAAAAGCAGGAGACAGGACCAGATTTGATCTTTGGGATATACATTTTTACAAAAATGGAGGTGAACCTAAATTCTCAAAAAATCTTTTGTAAATAGATCCTTTCCAGCTAGAAAGGGCTTTAAAGTGCCACCCTCAAAATAAAAGGTCATTACAGGGTAATGAATTTAACCACAGCCATTCACAGACCATCCACTAAGGTACTGATGCTTAACTTGGAGTCCATGAACTTGCATGAGCTTGGAGTTTAGAAAATCTAAGTTCAAATTTGAATTCAAATACTTACTAGATCTGTGAATCTGAGCAAGTCTATTTGCCTCAGTGTCTTCCACTGTAAGGATAATAAGGATAATAGTGTTGAGGTGTGAGAAATGAGGGTTGAGAGATTCCCCTAAGTCCAATGGAGTCCCCCTTTGGCCATTCAGTAGCAGGTTTTGCAAAAGAATTCGCAAACCAGAATGAATACAGACTCAAAGTTTGTGATAAAAATGGGTGTATTTATGCTAAGAAGACACCTTTCTTAGTGGGCAAAACTCTGTTAGGATATTTTTGCTAAAATGGGTTTACACTGAGAAGAAAATGTCTTCATCAATCAGTGTGCAAAAATCCTGGTAGGATTTCTACAAAGGTTTACACTGAGAAAGACCCAGCAGACTAAGTCCTGAAGGGCATTAGCAAAGATTTGGGGTTCAGAATAGTATCTTATTAGCTTGAAGAGGTTTGAGGCCAAGTTTAGAGGCTGGGAGATTAAGGGCTAATTTTCAATTCAATACAGGGCAGTGGTTATGCCCCAGGCCAAGATTTCCAACTGAATGAGATTATTTATCTGTGAGTTTCCCCAATGGACGGAAGGGTGTGCCCCTCCCAGAGGCCTAGAAAGTTTGAGACTCAGGACCATCCTTCCCTCACAGTTTACATCAGGGCCTCCCCAAAGATGAAAGGGTTCACAGTATCAATAGCACCTATCTTGCTGTGAAGATCAAATGAGATAATGTAATGCTGGAGAAACTGAGCAAGATAGAGATTAGAGAGTATTCAATACAGAATTATTAAATGTAGAGATTTACTGGGAGGTACCTGGATGGGGATGGCCTAATGGGGGGAGGCACTTAGGATGACATAATGGGAGGTACTGGAGAGGCTCCTGATATTCTAATGACATCTAAAATGGATAAAGACCTTTATCCCATCAAACATTAAGAGGGAATGACTATAGCCTAACATCTAAGACATAAGACCTTTATCCTAACATTAAGAGGGAATGGTTATAAGCTGAGGCAGAGTAACTGAGTAGGACAATTAGGGAAACTGGTTCAAGACCTTAAAAGAGAACTGTGGCACAACAATAATAATTGTAAAGCACTTAGCTCAGTGCAAGGCACATAATATGTACTATATAAATACTTATTATTTTCCCATTTCCATTTATACTTTCTGGAAGCCAAACATTTGGTAGGAATAATCACAAATCTATGTTATTTGGATTCAGCTGGACTCTTAATAATGTTACAACTTATTCTGAATTCCTTTTCACATTTCCCAAACAACTTTTCCAAAACTTTTTCCATCTTTTCAAGCCCTTAACTCAACTTCCACTCTTAACAAATAAATTCAGCTTCCTATTTCACTGATAGCTAGGCTGTTGTTACACAAGTATTGATTTAGCTTCATTCCTCCCTACATATTCTCCCCTTTTTTTGTGTGTCTCAGGATCAAGTACCCTTCCTTTGTGCCAAGGGATAGTCTTTATCTCATTCTCTCCTTTCTTCTGAAACTTTTTTTCTATCAAGTATATTTATCTTCTTTCCCTGCCCCTCCCTCAATGTACTGTTTTGTCCAAGTAAAGCTGTCTGTCATAGTTGATCATCTCACAGTTTTCCTGTTACTGTTCTACAGATGATTCTTAAATATTTATATCTAGGTGTATTTTCTCTCCTTAATTTGATTTCTATTATTTCCAATTGTGTATTGAACATCTCCATCTGCATGAACTTCAAATGAAATTTGTCCAATACTGACCCCCTCTTAATTCCCTTCTTATAGACATTCTTCCAAAATTATCTTGCTGACAAAAAACTATTAATGATGTCACTATTTTCCCAAGAACTCAGGGCAAAACATAAGTCAACTAATTCCTTCCTTCTTTACCTCCTTTCAGAGATGGAAATTTATACTACTTTTTAAAGGTATTGTTGTGCCACAGTTCCTTTTTAATGTCCTGACCCAGTTTCCCTAATTTCAGTTATTCTGCCTCAGGTTATAACCATTCCCTCTTAAATGTTTGATGGAATAAAGGTCTTATATCTTAGACCTTAAGCTATAGTCATTCTCTCTTAATGTTAGATGTCATTAGAATGCCAGGAGCTTCTCCAGTATCTCCCTCCATTATGCCTGCCTCCATTATGTCATCCTCATCCAGGTACCTCCCCCATTGTTTTTGTTACCCTATAAAAGAATCTTGTATCCGACATTCACTGATGGATTCTTGGAGACCATAGTCTCATTCAGTCCTGGGACCAAACCATGGATCCATTTGGTCCCAGTAAATCTCTCACTTTCAAATAAAATACTGAAAAATCTCTAACCTCTGTCTTGCTTAGTTTCTCCCATTACAGTATATAAAGAGTACCCACAAGTATAAGTTACATACCCATTCTTTCAAGGTACCTAGGGGTTTAGAGTTTGGAACTGAGCTTAAACCCAAATCACTTTGGCTCTTACTAACAATAAGTCTGTGAGTAAGCCCCACTGAGTCACTGTTTGGATCCTGATTAACTTAAAATGAATGCAAATAACAACTGTTTCTGTTTTGACCAGAAAATCTGAGGATTTTCTTCTAGATTTTTTTTTTGGACTAGGTATAAAAGGCAAATCTTAATTAGACTTTATTACTCAATGGGCATTGCCTCAGATTTGTTCAAACGTCTAGCTTAAAAAGATCAAGATCTCCCGAAGCACTAAGTCATCTCCAGTCTTTCTGACCTATGTCTTGCCAGTGGATTCACAAGGCACCAGAGGAGAAAGTGATACTGCTAACTTTGCATAGACCTCCCTGAAGTTTTAATCTTCTTGGAGAACAAAAAGCAAACAGCTTTACCTCCTATACACAGGCAGTTAGAGTCTTTTCAGTTCAAAAGCTGAAATGATTGTCTTCCAAATCTGTTGTTCCTAGCTATTGTTGGGTTGTTTCATTTGGGCCTGGTTCTCTGGGACCCCATTTGAGTTATTCTTGGCAAAAAAACAATTGTAATATGCCACAGTTTCCCTTGATTGTTCTGCCTGAATCCTCCTGGTTGCAACACTACCCTTCCCTCCTAATCATTAGAACTGATATAATTTAGGACTGGCTAAGCTAAGATTATAAACTGTAAATGTTTGACCCAAATAAGGAGAAAGACCTTCTAACCCTTCCCTATTTATAGAATGTCCAGTGCCTCCCCATACCCTGTATGTTCTTGTTCTCAGTGCTCTGATTCCGCCCCTGCCTCAGTCTATGCTGGTCGCTTGAAGCCACATGTGTGTGTGTGTGTGTGTGTGTGTGTGTGTGTGTGTGTGTGTGTGTGTGTGTGTGTGTGTATCACAGAAAGCACACATTGGTGGCTGGCTGCTGGATTCTTGGAGACAATTGTCTCATTCAGCCCTTAGACCAAACCATGGATCCATTTGGTCCCAGTAAATATCTCTCTTTCAAATAAAATATTAAAAACTCTCTAATCTCTATCTTATTGAGTTTCTCTGGCATTACAGTAATAGCTTTTTAAGCAGGCTCCACAATTCTAGTAACTCACATTTCCATTTACTACTTATTTAAAGAAGATATTCCAGAAAAACCTTCCTAGCTCTGATCATGTCATTTCCTTATTTTCAACAAAACATTGGACAGAGTTTCAACTAACCATTTGTCATACAAGTCACTGGTTCCCAATATTTTTATTCCATGCATCCCTTTTCAAGAAAAGCCAAAAAAATGTGTTGTGACCCTGCTACTCATTCCTTTATATTTATTCATAAATGCTTACAATAACTGTAATGATAGCATTTGTCCTTAAAAGCTCCAAAATAAATTTTATGTATTTATAACTATAAAAGATTAAATGTATTTTATCTATAATTATGAAAATTCCAAATGTTAAATTCTAATACTCTACATTGATGTGTGTGGATTTTGTGCTCACTTTCTTCCCTTGTCACAAAGAAGCCCAACCTGCTATTATCAGACATAACCCAGTCCCAGACTATCCTGTTGTATAAAGTGATTATAAGCATAGAACTCTTTATCTTTCCATTGACTATCCCTCAAATTTCTGGGCATCTTTAAACAACCGTCGAGATATTGCCTAACGTATCTTTAGACAGGTGTAGGACCTGGTTTCCAGGTACATTTTATCTTGTCCTTTTTTGATCCCTCTGAACTACCAAATACTTTCCTGGTACTTTTCCTCCTCTCCTGAGAAAACACCACGGTTGTATTTAAAAAATCTGCTCATGATCAAGATCTTTGCTAAATCCTTTTCAGGACTAAACCTTCCAGGAGGTTCTCTCTCTCTTCCTCATCATACCTTTCCTTTAGTGATCTTTTTCCTTAATATAGATAACTCTTGATTACTCTGCTAAATTCCTCTATGGATTTAGGATTCCAGTCAATCTCATATTCATGGCAAATTCCTTGAATGCATTCTTCCAAACTCCTTTATTGCTCTCCCAACTCTTATTTCATATTTGCCACTCCCATTTTACCTCTTCATTTTGTCTCTTGTCCTAAATAAACCTACTTTTTAGCAAAAAAAAAAAAAAAAAAAAAAAAAAAAAAAATAACATTATGAATGTCACATATTTATTTTGAATTAGTAATTACTATCCTTTCTTCATCATATTTAATTGTTAATATTTTATGTAGAAGTTTTTAAGAATGAAAAATAATCCAATGAAATTTAATATTCTTCCAATTATCTGAAAGACTTCATAATCTATTTTACAAATTTAACATAAATCACATTTTATAAAAAACTGAGCTGATTCCAGAATAAGAGGAATAAAGGAGCTAATCTTGTACAGGGTAAAGAATGCTAATTAAGGTTTATAGATAATTCACCATCCTTTTGAAATCAGCTTGCACTCAAATGTCAAATCCTTATGGCAGTTTGGAAACAATTTGATAACAAATTGAAAAATTGCAAAAATACAAGTCAGAAGTGATCAGAGTTCACTGCAGAAACAATAAAATCATTGTTTGCATAATCATGATAAAATAAATAGAACAAATGTACAAAAACAAACCTATAGTGCTTCAAACATGTATATGCTTGTTACAAAGGGAAAATATATTAGTAATTTCATGTATAAGGCACCATTAAACAAGTTTTAGTGTGAACCAATTGAATCAACATCACAAATGTCCAGTGGGAACCACTGGGCTAGAAGAAAGTAAGAATTAAAAGGATTGAGAATTTATTCATGTGGTCATACCATACTACCCAATTAGATAATTATGGCACAGTATCTCTAATGGAGGATCGAAGCTTGGTCAGTGACTCAGATGAATTTATACAAGATTATATTGTGTATGTGTTTGTTAAATCCAAAGATGAAATAAAACTAACATGTCAGATGACAAAGCCAAGATCCCAAAAGATCCTAATATTGGTTATATATAATAGGAAAAAAAATTGGTATAATGTAAAGTTAATCAATCTGATAAGAAACTATAACTTCACAAATACAAGGTGGAGGTAGGGAACTGTGGCTACTTCAACTGAAAAGAGATCTGAAATCTATAAACTGTACTGTCAACTCAATGAAAGTCGCGTCACATGGAAACCAAAAGTAATTTTATCCTACTTGACATGGAGAGGCCTAGTGTCCACAATAAAGGAATTAGGAGCTCCTGCCCTGATTGGGGCATAATGAGTTTAATTCACTGCATCACATTTTAATAGTGACACAAAATAGATGGAGATGACTTAGAAGAGGACAATGGTGAGAGCACAGGATAATACATCATGTGATGAACCATTGAAGGAAATAGAGTTATTGATCTGAAGTAGAAAAACTTAAGAGAACTTGATAGCAATCTTCAAGTATTTGAAGGATTGTCATTTAGAGCAGGAATTAGACTTTGGCTTCATTCTAAAGGATACAATTAAGACAAGTAAGTGGAAGTTACAGAGAGATGGATTTATCTTGAGATAAAAAAGAAATTTCCTAACAATTAGAGCAACCCAAAGTAGATACCTGTTAGGATTACAAGGTGAGAACTCAGGTTGTCTGGACAGTGACAAGGTGAGAACTCAGGTTGACTTGACAGTTCTCTGGCTCAGACCTTTGGTTCGGGCCTTTAAAGGAGTTTACACCTTAGGAATTCTAAGAGGAGCAAGTTCATTGGTGGAAGTATTTCCCCACGCCCCACTGAGTTCTCACATGCCTATTCTCTGGGAGGATAAAAGAAGGGCAGCATTCGGTCTGAGAGAATTGACTCTGGGCTAAAAGGACAAGAGCTAGAGGAGATTCAGAGCTCCCAAGAAACCTGTGCACAGAGGAAAAGATTTTACAGATCTCCTCCCAGAGAAGGATTATAATCGAGTAGACCACCAGACCCTCACAATTCAAGAACTTTACAGATACTACAAATCAAGACTTGATTATTGTTTTGTTGAAAAGAAAGAGTAAACTTTAAATTACTTTTGTTTTTTTCCTGGGGAATTGGTTGCTACATTTATCAACACACCCCTTCTTACTACTCTTAGGTACTGTGATTCTTTGCTTCAAAAATTCAATGATATAAAATAATTCAGTGGTCAGCTGAGCATTCAAGGTCATCTGCAAGATTTATATTTTTAAACTTTTCTCACACTACTTGATTATATATATTTGTTCTTTATCAAAACTAGATTCCCATCTGTTTCCCAAATATGCTTGGTGCTTATCTGCAAGTATAATTTTATTCATGCTATTCTTTGTGTCTCTACCACTAAATGTCTGCTGATTGGAATGCTACTCATACTTCAAGGCTCAATTCAGATATCACCTCCTTCTTGAAACCAACCAGATATAATACTTCAACCAGATGTAATCTTTCCAACTTATAAATCCTCAGCACATGCTTTGCACTGCAAAAGATGCTTAATCAATATTTGTTAAATTGAATTGAATTGCAATGCTACATCTTCTAAAGTAGGGGTTCTTCACTATTTTTTCTATCATAGATTACATAGACTAAATCCATGTTTGTTTCCTACATGCAAATAGAAGAAAATGCTACATTACATTTCAGCTAAATGCTAGTAATATATATATTTCCTATTGAAGTTAATAGATTCCCTAAAATTTAACCATAGATTTCTGGGGTTCATTGACCCCCAGGTTAAGAATCCTTGCTCCAAAGTTTTGCTATATACTGTTTAAGTAAAGACTTCAATCTAAGTTTTCCATGAAAACCAATATGCATTAGGCTACATAGAAGGTCAGTGAACATGATTGGGAAAACAATTCCATCTTTATTTTTTAAAAAAATCTATTTCAGGTGATTCAAGGTGATTCCAATAGCCTTGTGAAGGAAAGTGCCAACCACATGTAGAAAGAGAACTATGAAGATTAAATGTGGATCAAAGCATAATATTTTCACCTCTTTTATTGTTGTATACTGGGTTTTATTTCCCCCCATATCGCTCTGATTTTTCTTGTGCAGCATGATGAAATGGAAATATGTTTAGAAGAACTGCATATTTTTAACCTATATCAAATTGCTTACTGTCTTAAGGAGGAGAGGAGGGAGAAAAATTTGAAACACCATGTTTTGCAAAAGTGAATATTAAAAATTATCTTTGCATGTATATGGAAAAATAAAATACTAAAAAAAAACCCACATTAAAAAAATCAATTTTTGTAGTACTTTGTATCTTATTATACATTTTAAAATTATATTCTGAGAAGAGATCCATACATTTCATTATATCCAATGGGATCCATCATACACAAAAATGTTGAGAAGCCCTAGTCTAGTTTATATCCCAAAGAGATTTTAAAGAAGGGAAAGGGACCTGTATGTGTAAGAATGTTTGTGGCAGCCCTCTTTGTAGTGGCCAGAAACTGGAAACTGAGTGGATGCCCATCAATTGGAGAATGGCTGAATAAATTGTGATATATGAATATTATGGAATATTATTGTTCTGTGAGAAATGACCAGCAGGATGATTTCAGAAAGGCCTGGAGAGACTTACATGAACTGATGCTGAGTGAAATGAGCAGGACCAGGAGATCATTATATACTTCAACAACAATACTGTATGATGATCAGTTCTGATGGACATGGCACTCTTCAACAATGAGATGAACCAAATCAGTTCCAATAGAGCTGTACTGAATTGAACCAGCCACCCAGTGAAAGAACTCTTGAAAGATGACTATAAACCACTACATAGAATTCCCAATTCCTCTATTTTTGTCCGCCTGCATTTTTTATTTCCTTCACAGGCTAATTGTACACTATTCAAAGTCCAATTCTTTTTGTACAGCAAAATAACTGTATGGACATGTATGCATATATTGTACTTAACTTATACTTTAACATATTTAACATGTATTGGTCAACCTGCTGTCTGGAGGAGGGGGTGGAAGAAAGGAGGGGGAAAATTGGAACAAAAGGTTTTGCAGCTGTCAATGCTGAAAAATTACCCATGCATATATCTTGTAAATAAAAAGCTATTTTAAAAAAAGAGAGAGAGAGAATCCCTAGTCTCGTGGAAAATGAATATGAACCACAACATAGCATTTCCACTCTTTCTGTTATTGTTTGCTTGCATTTTTGTTTTTCTTCTCAGGTTATTTTTACCTTCTTCCTAAATCTTATTTTTCCTGTGCATCAAGATAACTGTATAAATATGTATACATATATTGTATTTGGCATATACTTTAGCATATTTAACATGTATAGGATTACCTGCCATGTAGGGGAGGCAATGGAGAGAAGGAGGGAAAAGTTGGACCACAAGTTTTTGCAAGGCTTAATGTTGAAAAATTACCCATGCATATGTTTTTCAATAAAAAGCTATAATAAAAAAATAATAATTTAAGGTTTCCCACCATATTACTTTTCTTCACACCAAGCCTACCTGGTTCCCTAATTTATCATCTCTCAGATTCATGTGTTATTATCTCCCTACTTTTCTTTGTATCTTTTAAAATATTTTTTTCCACATGCAAGCTCCTCTAAAGACCTAGGAGCACTTGTTTTTTCTAGTTGCTCTGTTTCTTCTAGTTTTGAAGCTTTAGAATACTTATTTATTCATCACATCAGACAAGGCCAACTCTCAACAAATAAAGAATTGGGAAATGTTCTTTTTTTTTTTAATTAAAGCTTTTTAATTTTCAAAAGATATGCATGAATAATTTTCAACCTTAATTCTTCCAAAATCTTGAGTTGCAATCCTCCCCCTTTTCCCCACTCTCTCCCCTAGATAGCAAATAATCCTATATATATATATATATATGTTAAATATGGTAAAAATATATGTTAAATGCAATATATGCATATATATTTATACAGTTATCTTGCTGCACAATAAAAATCAGTTCAAAAAGGAAAAAAATGAGAAGGAAAGTAAAATGCAAGCAAACAACAACAAAAAGAGTGAGAATGCTATGTTGTGATCCATACTCCCACGGTCCTCTCTCTGGATACAGATGGCTCTCTTCATCACAAGATCATTGTAACTGATCTGAATCATCACATTTTTGGAAAGAGTCATATCCATCAGAATTTATCACTGTTTAATCTTACTGTTGCTATAGATTTCTCTTAGCATCAGTTCATGTAAGTCTCTCCAGGCCTCTCTAAAAGTATCATTTCTTATAGAACAATAATATTTCATAATATTCATATACCATAACTTATTCAGCCATTTTCCAACTGATGGGCATCCAACTCAGTTTCCAATTACTTGCCACTACAAAAAGGGTGGTGTAACGTGCTGTGGTCTCCAGAAGCTGCTGATCGCTCTCTGGGAGGAGATCTGCTGTGTCAACTCAAATCTCTCAGACAGATTCTTCTTCCTGTAGAGAACTGTTGTCTCCAGACAGTTGCCGTTAACTCTTGTCCAGAGAAGTGACTTCCCTTCCTGCAGAGAGCCGCGTTAAGCCTGATGTAGAGCAGAGACTTCTCCTCTCTGGAGTGCTGTCCTCTTTTATCCTCCCAGAGAATGGGCATGGGATAATGCAAGGGCTTCCGGGAAGAAGTACTCCAACCAATGAACTTGCTCCTCTTAGGATTCCTAAGGTGTAAACTACCTTTAAAGGCCTAAACCAAAGGTCTGAGCCAGAGAACTATCAAGTCAACCTGAGTTCTCACCTTGTAATTGTCCAGACAACCTGAATTCTCACCTTGTCACTGTCCAGACAACCTGAGTTCTCACCTAGTAATCCTAACAGAGTGGCACAAACGTTTTTGCACATGCGGGTCCCTTTCAATGGGAAAATATTCTTTGGAAATAATGACAGTTTATTCTTCCTCCTCAAACTTTTGAAGAGCACTTTGAATTTTTCCATTGTCTCATCACACTCTACCTTGAATCATTCTTATCTGTGTACATGTGTTCTTTAGTTCTTTAATGACAGACTTACTATCTTTGGATCCACCCTAGTATGCACATAGTAAATATTTAATGAATGTTCACTGAATTGAATCATTGATGTATTTATATCAGGCTCCAAAAGAGATAAATACTATATCTGTTAAACATAAATATCTGCTCAAATAAATGTGTACTCTATCAGTAGCAAAACAATAGCTTAGGTGAATTATTCCTCAAGACAATAACCAAGGATGGGGAAGCAAATCATATTATCTGATACTTGCTACCTATGTGACTTTAGGTAAGTCATTTAACTTCTCTAGCATTTATTTTCTGGATCTATGTAATAGGAGTCAACTGAATTTGATCAATTGTTTTCCACCTAATCTAATTGACATTATCACAGAAAATATGTGACAAATAAAAAACACAACAAGGTATTAAGCTCCTAAATGAATTATGCCATCTTAGTCTGCTTTGAGTTAATTGTGTCTAATGTCTGAAAGTTAAAAGTAAGCTCATTTCACTTAGCATCAGTTCATGTAAGTCTCTCCAAGCCTTTCTGAAATCATCCTGCTGGTCATTTCTCACAGAAGCTTGCTAAGTACAGTTGTAGGAATGCAAAAACACAGAATACCTTGAACCCAAGACCTATTCCCTAGAAATACCCAATCTGAGTACAAGTTTATAAGTACAAGTTTTGAATAAAAGTTTAGAAGTAACTCTAGTAGGAATATTTCATCTATAAAATGAAATTTTAAATTAAAAGGTCTTTGAGATCCCATACACATTTATATACATATATACATGTATACACATACAACTTTAAATCCAATTCAGGCTTTCATTTATTTTCAATAATTACTAGGCAAAATTCTAGCTAATAATTAGTTTATCACTTAAAAAGACCTATCCCCCACAAAAATAATCAATTATTTTGGCTTATAAATTACTCTTTTTTACTCTTGTTTAATAGAGAAACAGCTCCTCACAACCTGAGTAGGCTGATAAAGTAAAATTCCTGAGCCTATTGATCTGACCAGAAGTGACCACTTTATAGCCAGTATAAGAGGCTCAGCTTGAGCAATCTGCTAGCCAGCCAGCCCCTCTCTTCTAATCCTCTTTCTTATCTTCAATAGGTCTATAAAAGGCTACCAAGAAATTTGTTTGTTTGTAAATTTTAAACTATATTTGTCAATTTACTTGTGATAGTTCACTTTTTCAAAATACATTACTGACATATGATGAAAAGCAATTCTATTCTTTCATTTTTCCTTGTTAATGTGTGTATGGACTGCTCATCTAAAGGGAGAATTCATTGGAACTGTTTTTTTTTTTTAAGTTATTTCCTCTTATAGTGTAAATTGTAGTCATTTCCTAATTTTTCTCTCATTTCTTTAGCAATAAATGAAACTTTAAACCTGTTCTGAGATGTTCAATTTATTTGTCTATGTAAGTAAATAGTGAGTAAATATACAAATATGAAAACAAACAACTTTAAAACTGACATATTATTCCTTTTTCTTAGTGAATACAGAATACAACAGTGACATGAAGCTTTTTGTAGTTGGCTCCCAAACAAAAAAGATAGAGAAATAAATCAAGAAAGAGACTTTAAAATGAAAAAACATTAGAGTTATATTGATGACAGATTGATTGCAACTATAATAAAGGGATAAGATGTATCATTCTGTTCACTGGCATAAGCTTTGCAAGTGACACTATTCCATTCAAACTGGATCATTATGTTGTGAAAATAGATTTCCATATTCCCATGAAAGCGTCATTCATGGGACCTGGTGAACTCTTACAAAAGTCATTTGTTTTTGTGGTGACAAGGACAGTTGCTCCTTCTTCCATGGCTGGGAGTGGGAAACATATATCTGAGGCACTATCTGCTTTGCCTAGATTACAATCTTTACACTTGCATTCTTCTACTATGTATGACATAGTTGTACTATTTTTAGGAAGGATTCCAGCTTCATCATTTTTACTCCTATCAAGATCAAATTTAGTAATCTCCTGTACCTCAGTTTTTGGCTCTGCAAAGACATAAACAAGTATAGCATTATCTATATGTTGCTCTAAAAGTTTTACCTTAAATCTAAATATAAAGGTCATAAGCTTTAATACTGAGGCTTCATGAGAGGCATATTTTTTCACAAAGTGGTCCTTGCAGTACAGTAAACTTTTTTTTAAATTAATTTTATAATTATAAAATTTTTTGACAGTATATATGCATGAGTAATTTTTTTTTTTATAGTATTATCCCTTGTATTCATTTTTCCAAATTTTCCCCTCCCTCCCTCTACTTCCTCCCCTAGATGACAGGCAATCCCATACATTTTACATGCAACACAGTAATCCTTAAGCTCTTAACAAAGATAGAATACTCTGTATTGACATATTACATTGTGTAATGATTATCCTACATGGGGACTTCAAAATTTGGAGCTAGACACAAAACAATTTTTATTTGGTCTATATTTTTTTAACTTAATTTTTTTAAAGGAATTGGAATTGAGAATGTAATGAATGTCTGTTCAGTAGACACATTTGAAGAAAAGTCTTAATATTTTCCATGACATTTCCCGGGAGTGATTCTATGTTTAAAATAAATTAAAAAAAAAAATCTCATAAAGCCTCATCACCTGTCCAAAAGACTTCTCAGCAATGAAGGTAAAAGAAATGGAACAAATGTTTCACTTCCCTAATTCTATTATAAATAGATATGCAGTTTATTAATTGGGCACTAAATAGAAAAGCTGGAAAACTGGCTGATGTATTTAGGGATAAGGTCATGAGTAGAAGTAGCATTTCTTTCATAAAAAGTTTTTAAGTGGGACATTATAGGCTATCGCCACTTCTTCACTAGAAAATTTTAGGTGCCTGATGCCTAAAAGAATTGAATTAATAATTCTTCCTCAATAATAATTAAATACTTAATGCTTTCATGCAAGTGAATCACTCAAATTTGTATTAAAAATATGCCCACAGATACAGCCAGATACCCTTTTCTTGATAGTGAGAGGTAAGATTGGCCATTTCTTCTAGTTAGCATTAATCAGTCTGTCAATTTTTGCCAAAGATACCCATGTTTACTGAAAAATATTTCTATTCTTTGATAGTCATTCCTTATGGAAAATTTTGGGGAGAAGGAAGGATACTATCAGCATTATAATGAATAGAGTAGAAATGAATGTTGTCCTGCAGAATTTGAACTAATTAACTCATTCCTCAATGCACTCAAAAGATTTATGACTTACTACAGTTCTACACAAAAGAAAAAACTGAAAGTCACAACTGCCATCCCATGAAGATATATTTCAAAGATTTCAAATTAAATTCATCACACTTTGTACCTGTATTTTCCAATTCATCCTTTGATCTCTTGGGATTCTTCTTCTTCAGGAGAAGTATTAGCAAGAAAATTGTCAAAGATGAAATTATTCCCACACCTATGCAGATCCAAAGACTCACATCTGTGATTTTAAGGGAACTGGTATTACCTTTATCCATAGAAAATGGCAGAAATAATGAAGACAAGACAAAATACAAACACCATTTAAATTTAGCATAATTTGTCAAATTTCTTTTGTTAATTAATACTTTCTGTGACCTAAATAGCACTCTGTTTTAATAACTAATAAATTACATTGTTCTGATAAGATTGAACAAGTGCATTCAGTTCTATTTTGACTAATTTCTGTCCATTTTAATCATTGCAATCTGTCATTATCATGTATTATCTAGAAAATGTCACTATCTTTCTAATGTTATTTTACTTGGAACAAATATAGAACCTGCACAGCAAGGTAATAAATACACGCAAGAGAAACATTCCATTACTTACTTGCATAACAGTAACTCTGACACACCAAAGGTGGTGTCTTGGAACACCGAAGGTGACAGGGTTTACAAACATACAGCAAATTGTCAAAATATTCATTTTGGAAGCACCTTTGAGTCATCTGTATCACTAACCCCCAAAACTACAGAACCATAAAAAAGAATAGTAAGAATGGATGAGAAAATTCTTTTCCTGTTGCCCTTAGCAAATGTAGTTAACAACAGCAGCTAAATATCAAATAGCAATTGTGTTCTGAGGGTTTTTCATAAGCCAGGGTTTCCCTTTCTGAGTAAGGTTTAGTGGCTAAGGATTTGAATATCAACTAAATTCAAATTTCTAGGCAACTTAACCTGTTGTGGCTTAGCTAAAAGATCAAGGTAATGTAAATAGGAAGAGTAAGTCATTTATGAAACAGAAACTATTTATTTATAGAAGCAATTTCCCAAGCAGGTAAATTAAGTAGAACTTGTACAGTGTAGATAAGCCTAAGAGACATCAGCATGAGGAAGACCTTCAGCTTAAAGGTTTCATTCATTTATTCAATAAACATTAATTAATCACCTAGTGTGTGCCCAAAAAATTGATAAAGAGATATAAATGTATATTATATATTTGGCATTTGGGAAAGAAAAAAATATATATATATATGCAAACATACATACATGACAGACCTCTTGCCCTGAGAGAGCTTGCAATTTATTAGTTGACACAAAGCACATACACAGATATTTCAATACATTGCAATTAAATACAATATATGATAAAAGTGATATTCTGGTTGAGTCTAAAGAGGATGTGACATTGGAGTTGGATATTGTTGTTGGGTTTATTTTGAAAATAATAACTAACCTTTATGTCTTATTTAGTCTTTACACTTCTAAAACTATTTAAAGATCACTAAGAACTTATATGGGTTAATTCTATCAACATTTACCTTGTTAAAAATTAAAAATGATCATTTTAAATTTTTATTCATTCCTTCAAAATAACATTAACAAATGAAATTTTTATGAAAATATTTTCTAAAGCAAAAGAAAACAAATGAGAATGATATTGTTTTATAAATTTTTGTAAATTTTGTGATCTCCTTCCTATGTGACAATAGAAATCAGATTCTTATATCTACTTTTGTATTCAATCTGTCATGTTTCATTGTTTTGAAGCATATGAAGAAAATCCAGTCTTACACAGATACTGTAATTGGGAAAGAAAGGAATATTTTAGTAGGCAAACAATGTCTTGGTATTTTTTTTTTCCCTGAGGCTGGGGTTAAGTGACTTGCCCAGGGTCACACAGCAAGGAAGTGTTAAGTGTCTGAGTTCAGATTTGAAATTGGGTCCTCCTGAATTCAAGGCTGGTCCTCTATCCACTGTGCCACCTAGCTGCCCCTGTCTTGGTATTTGTTATGGATCCATAGACTACACTTTGAAAAACACTGGTCAATATTTAATAGTTCTGTGTTCAGAAAAAAGCTATTTAAATTCCCTAATATTCTAATTCCCCACCTTTAATATGAGTAATAGTAATATTTCTATTACCAAAGGAAATATTTGTAAATCACTTTTTAAGCTTTAAAATGCCATATAAATGTCAGCTATTATTATTATAGATTTAAACTCGGAACAAAACTGGGAGTAGAAGAGGCATTGAAAAATGTCTGAGGATAATTATAACCTACATTTTTATAATGCTTGACAATTTATAAAGCACTAAACCTCATCTGTGAAGAAGGTAGTCCAAGAGTTATTACCCCCATTTTACAGATTAGGAAACAGAAGCCTAAGACTAAATGATATATCCACCAGCACACAGTTAAGCCCAGTATTAGAGCCAGAGTTGGACCCCAGGCTTCTTTATTCCCAATCAGCCTTCAGAGACTGATTGAATATGGACATTGAAGGAGAGGGAAGAGTAAAAGTGATTCTGAAGGCCAATGACTTAAAGAGCAAAAAAAGGCATCTCCCCTTCATAGAAATTCATTTGTGTGATGGAAAATAACCAGAATCACTAACAAGTTATGAAAGCCACACTTGCAGGGAAGTATATAAGAAAACGAATAACAGCTGTAAGACTGCAGAAGAAACATGTTCTCTTCACTGAAAACTGACAAGCTAGCGTCTCAAAGGCAACAGCAACAAACCATTTGCTGCTTGTGAACTGGTCTAACTCTGGAGTGAGTTAAGGACCCTCCCATAGAGTCTATGGAGTCCTCAGAAAAGAAAGAATCTTGGTGAGAAACCCTACTGGTTCCTGCATATTTGTGGTTTAGGGATAAAAACTCAGGATTAGGCCTGAATTTGTCAGATTGTTTAAGCAAGGAGACAAGGATAAACCTTGGCAACTAAGTAGAGATTTTTGACCTTGTGTCTCAAAGTTTCTGAGACCCTTGTCTTTGTTTCTAAGAAATTATTTCAATGTAAAACATTTTAAATTAAAAAAGTAATTGAATTTAGAGGTGGTGAAATTAAACCATTCCCAAGAAAAGATAAAATAAAGCTTCAATTGTTATTCAGTTGTGCCCAACTCTTGATGAGCCCATTTGGGGTTTTCTTGGAAAAGATAGAAAAGTGGTTTGCCATTCTTTTTCCAGCTCATTTTACAGATGAGGAAACTAAGGCAGAGAGAATTAAGTGACTGCCCAGCATCAAGGTCCGGGCTAGCTCCTCTGAAGGGCTCAGAATAAGTCCTTGCCCCACGTTTGGGCACCAAAATGTAATGTCCTGTCATTTCTAAGTTATAATCCTTCTCTGAGAGGAGATTTCTTTTCTGTATAATCTTTTCCTCTGTGAGCAGGTTTCTTGGGAGGCTTCCCCTCCAAAAGTGTGGGATTGCTGGACTTGCAAATGCCCCAGACGTCTTCTCTTTGACTCAATCCAGATTCTTCTTCAGACTCAATGTTGCCTCTTTTTATCCTCCCAGAGAATGGGCTTATGAGTACTGCAGGGGCTTGTGGGAACTACTTACAACCAATGAACTTGCTTCTTTAAAGTATTCCTTTCAAAGGTGAAAACTCCCTTAAAGGTTTGAACTAAAGGTATGAATTCTGAGCTAGAGAATTGTTAAGAACCAACTTAGTATTTAGTAAGAACCTAACAGCCCAGGGTAACATAGCTAATAATGGCTGAGGCCAGATTTGAACTTAGGAAAATAAGAAATTTTCCTGACTTCAAGCCCAGCACTCTATCTAGATGACCTCAATAGAGTTTTACCCTTAAGTTTTTTGCTTTTTTTTTTTAATCAATTTAATAATTTATGTAACTGTGAATGCATATGACATTCTAGAGCATTTTAATACAATATAATCTTTAAACACTTAAACAAAAATAACTTGTCACGTCTTATTCTGCCTAAACTATAATATTTTTAATAGAGAATGGCATTTTCAGTATTCTTGGATAGGTCAAACAAATATAATAGAGATGGCAATACCACCTAAACTAATATATTTATTTACTTCTATACCAATCAAACTCCCAAGAATCTATTTACTTTATTAGAAAAAATAACCACAAAATCTATCTGGAAGAACAAAAGGTCAAGAATTTCAAGGGAATTAATGAAAAAAATAAAATAAAAGCAAATGAAGGTGACCTAGCTGTACCAGTTCTAAAACTATATTATAAAATAGCAGTTATCAAAACCATTTGGCATTGGCTAAGAAACATAACAGTTGATCAATGGAATAGGTTAGGTTCACAGGACACAATAGTCAATGATTATAGTAATCTAATATTTGAAAAACCAAAAGACCCCAGATTTTGGGATAAGAATTCACTATTTGAAAAAAAGTGCTGGAAAAATTGGAAGCTAGTATGATAGAAACTAGGCATTGGTCCATACCTAACACCATATACCAAGAAAAGGTCGAAATGGGTTTATGATTTAAATATAAAGAGTGATATTATGAACAAATTAGAAGAACAAAGGATAGTTTACCTCTCAGATCTGTGGAGAAGGAAGGAATTGTGGCCAAAGAACTGGAGATCATTATTGAACACAAAGTTGATAATTTTGATGATATTAAATTAAAAAGTTTTTATACAAACAAAACTAATACAGGCAAGATTAGAAGGGAAACAGTAAACTGGGGAAAAAATTACATTCAAGGGTTCTGATAAAGGACTCATTTCTAAAATATATAGAGAATTAATTCAAATTTATAAGATTTCAAGCCATTCTCCAATTGATAAATGCTCAAAGATATGAACAGACAATTGAAATTGAAACTATTTGTAGCCACCTGAAAAGGTGCTCCAAATCATTATTGATCAGAGAAATGCAAATAAAGACAACTCTGAGATATCACTACACATCTGTCAGCATTGTCTAAGATTGATAAGGTCAAAAAAAGAGATAGTTCAAGATAAAAATAATTAACAGGAAATTCTTGTCTGAGGAGGGGTAAAAGGAGATAATTTGAGATACAAATGATTAAGAGAAATTCCTGCCTTATTTACAAATATCTCCAGAACCTCTTGAATAACATCTCTATGCAAATGTGGTTTGATGACCCTAGTTATGTATAAAAGGAAGTTCTAAAATTGTTTTCCTTGCACTCAGTTTATACCATCCTTGTGCCTGCCAACTGGCGTCCCCTTGCCAGGCAGTTTGGCCTTCCTGGAGGCCAAATGTCTGTCTATCCCTTTACTATTTGTTTTGATACAGCATTGAGTAGAGAATTCATTCACTTTGAACCTGCTCTTGGTTACTTTGGGGAAGGAGAAAGAGATTAATCAGACCCAAGAGGAGAAGAACTGATCCTTCTCAGCTTAGAGCCTCTAATTTATTCCTCATCAAGATGACAGGAAAAGGGGCAGTGGATAGAGCACCAGCCCTGGATTCAGGAGGACCCGAGTTCAAATATGGTCTAGGACACTTAACACTTCCTAGCTGTGTGACCCTGGGCAAGTCACTTAACCCCAGCCTCAGGGGAAAAAAAAAAAAAAAAGATGACAGGAAAAGATAATGATGAATGTTGGAGGAGATGTGGGAAAAGTGGGACACTAATACATTCTTGGTGGAGTTGTGAGTGAATCCAACCATTCTGGAGAGCAATTTGGAACTATGCTCAAAAAGTTATCAAATTATGCATACCCTTTGACCCAGAAGTGATTCTATTGGGCTTATATCAAAGAGATCTTAAAGGAGAGAAAGGGACCCACATGTGCAGAAATGTTTGGGGCAGCCCTTTTTGTAGTGGCAAGAAACTGGAAATGGAATGGATGCCCATCAATTGGAGAATGACTGAATAGATTATGGTATACGAATTCTATGGAACATTATTGTTCTGTAAGAAAAGACCAAAAGGATGATTTCAGAGAGGCCTATAGAGACCTACATGAACCCATACTAAGTGAAATAAACAGAACCAGGAGATCATTATACACGGCAACAAGAAGACTATAAGGACAATCAATTCTGATGGACATGGCTCTCTTCAACAATGAGATGATTCAAACCAGTTCTAATAGTTCAGTGATCAAGAGAGCCAACTACACTCAGAGAAAAGACTGGGAAATGAGTATGGACCACAACAGCATTTTCACTCTTTCTATTGATGTTCGATTGCATTTTATTTTCTCTCAGGTTTTTTTTTTCTTTTTTCTTCTTGATCTGATTTTTCTTGTGCAGCAAGATAACTGCATGAATATGTATGTATATATTGAATTTAACATAGATTTTAACATATTTAACATGTATTGGACTATCTACCCTCTAAATGAGGAAGTGGGGAGAAGAGGGAAAATTTTAGAACAGAAAGTTTTGTAAGGGTTAGCGTTGAAAAATTACCTATGCATATATTTTGTAAATAAAAAGCTTTAAAAGAGAAAGAGAGAATGACGTTTTCAGAAATAAAGCATTATTATGACCCTCAGTTGTTATGAATACCTTTTTTGAATCTCATGAAGTTTCCATGTTACCTCTGTTAATGTGTTTTAACATTTATTTAACAAAATAAATTTAACATAACTAGTGTACTGTTGTCCACTGTAGGATAGTATGATTTTTTTTGATGTTGAGTTTGTTTTATTTATAAATTAAAATGATATTACTATTTCAATAGAATATAACATGCAACTTTTTAAATATAAAAATACATCTTATTGATACCCTCTGTTTTTACATCATGCTATCTTTCTCTTCTAAATTTAACTTTAACTTGCAAAATAAATAAAGCTACTCATCTCTTATTTTGTTTCTATTGTATGCATTAAAGAAAATTATCTTCAGTTTAGAAACATTAGAAGAAAAGTAATTAATAAAAGGAGAATTGAAATTCCTCCAAAAACATACTAAAAACATACTTTCCTTAAGTTCAAATCACCAAACATGTTTGAAATAATGAAAATAATGGCAAATGTAATTGCAAACCCATTGTTGCTGATACATGAATAATCATAAAGAGCAAATATGAGAGGTGCTATGGGCCTAAATGCAAGCAAATGCTTCAATGATGGGGATGAATGAGAAGTAGGGAATGAATGGAAGAAATCTATAAACTTACATTGGTTCTCAATAATTTTTTTTCTTAATTGGTAAAGTAAAAATTTCAAAATATTTCTCTACTTAATATAAGAAAAACTGTTAGAGCCATGTAAGAATAAAAGGATTCTACTTAGGATATAGTAGGTTGCACATCATTGAAAATCTTGATTAGTATGATTATTTCTTATGGATGATGTGAAGGTGATTACTGATATTATATAAAATGATCTATAGAACCTCCATAACTGTCTTGGGGAGAGGTGAAGTGAGGGAAAAAAGAAAAATGGAAATCAAAATCTTGTAAAAATAAATATTAATGTATACATATATTGTATTTAACTTATACTTTAACATATTTAACATGTTTTAGTCAACCTGCCATCTGGGGGAGGGGGTGGGGGAAAGAAGGGGAAAAATGGGAACAAAAGGTTTTGCAATTGTCAATGCTGAAAAATTACCCATTCATGTATCTTGTAAATAAAAAGAAAAAAAAAACATTTTAAATTTTGCAACATAAAAAAATAAATAAATTTCAAAAACTAATAAATAAATTTTAAAAAGCATCTCTTAATATTCCATTATCCTGGGTGACCAGCAAATGATGATGACTTTAACCAGTTATATGGAATTTTGGGATAAGAGCAGATCTGGTAGAAGAATGATTTAAAAAAATAATAATAATAGCTTGCATTTATATAGCAATTTACAATTTAAAAGTTCTCTACATATATGCTCATTTTAATGATGATGAGTTTATATACATAATTTAGAGTTGCTAGTTCAGGGCCTTATCATCTCTTACATAGACTAGTTCATATTAATTTGACTCCCTAATTACAGAATCTCTTTTCACTAATCCATTGTTCACATAGCTATAAAACTGGTAAATCCAAAATACAGACTGATTATTCATCCCTCTACTCAAATATCATGTTAGCTCTAGAACAAAATGAAAACTTCTTTTTATTAGAATTTTTTAACAAAGACTTTTTTTTTTTCTTCCTCCCATCTCCTTCTACTGCTTATAGAATGCAAGGAAAGAGGAGAAGGGGAGAAGCTCAGATACATATATAGCAAGTATATCTTTGGGGAGTATATGCCTAGTACAGTATTGCTGAATCAACAGTTATACAAGTTTAATAATAGCTCTTTGGACATAGTTCCAAAATTCTTTACAGATTGTCTAGATCAGTTCATAGCTCTACCAATAGTGTATTGATGGACCTGTTTTCCCACAGCTTCTATACCATTTGTAATTTTTTTTTCTTAAGTTTGGCTATCTGCTGGATATGAGTTGTTTTAATTTTCAATTCTTTAAATACTAATGATTTAGAAAATTTTTATATAGTTATGGATAGTCTGGATTTCTTTTTCTGAAATTGCTGTTTATTTTCTTTGACATTTGTCCCTTGATGGAATCACTATTACTCTTACAAATTTGAATTCATTTCTTGTATTTTAGAAATGAGACCTTTATCTGCAAAACTTGTTTCAAAGATTTTACCCTATTTCCCTCCTCTTCTGATTTTAGTTGCATTAACTTTATAGAAAAATGTTTTAGCTTTATGTAACCAAAATTGTCCATTTTGCCTTCTATGATCTATATCTCTATTTTGATCATATAATTTTCCCCAATCTCTAGACCAGAGAGGTCTAGATGTATTTGTGATACCATTCTTTATATATCTTTCATGCCTAGTATAGGGCACTTAGAGATTATTGTATGTGGTATGAAAAGTTATTTTATACCTAATTATTTCTAGACTGTCTTTGATTTTCCTCAATATTTATTGAATACTGAGTTTTCATGGGATCTTTTGGTTTATCAAACACTAGGCTATTGTTTGCCTCTATATATTCTGAATCTACTCTGTTTTAATAACTAACCTGTCAAATTCTTTCTTAATTCTAAATTATTATTTAATTTATAATCTAAATTATAATATAGTTTGATATCTGGTACTATTTGGCCATCTTCCTTCTTCTTTTTTTTCTAATTAATTCCCTTGATATCTATTACCTTTTATTCTTCCAAATTAATTTTATTAATTTTTCTACATCTATAAATGAATCCGCTGGTAGTTTGATTTGTAGGGCACTCAATAAGTAAACTAATTTAAGCTATATTGTCATTTTACTATATTTGCTTACCCTATCTATGAGAAATGAATATTTCTCCAAATATTTTGATGTCTTTATTTGTATAGTTTTTTTTAATAATTGTTCCTGTGTATGTTCCATATAGTTCCTCTATATGTTCAAACATTTTATATTTTCTGTAGTTATTTTAAGTAAAGTTTCTTTTTATTTTTTTTTTTTCCTTGATAAAGTTGTTGATAATACAGAGAAATGTGGATGATTTGTTTGGACTTATTTTGTGTTCTTATCTTTGTTGAAATTGTTCATTATTTTTATTTGACTTTCTGGGGCTTTGTAAGGAAGCCAAAATGTCATATGCAAAAAGCAATAATTTTGTTTCCTCTTTGCCTATATTTATTACCTCAGTTGTTTTTTTTTCCTTGTCTTATTGATGAGGTTTGTATCCCCTCAATTCCCAGTGGTGATGAGGTTAGTGGCAATAAGAGAGTTGTTAAACTCCCCTTTTGGTTGGCCTGCGGGTTCAAAGTGAAAGAATTTACTTATTCCGAAATATTAATGGCAAAAATGAAAGTTTATTGTTGGATAGAAACCAGTGGCAAAGTCCTGTTAGGGAAATGGAGTCTGGCACTGAAAAGAGAAGGCCTTTTCAGCGGGCAAATTGCTTGGGCCTCTGTAAGAAGTGAGTCTGGAAACTGCCCTTTAAAAGGAGTCTTGATGCTCCAGGAAGCCAATGTTCCCAGGTTTAGATGCTTATCAGTATCCAGCCCAGATCTCCTATTGGAATTAATAACACTTCAAAGATATGCTTTTTGACCAGGATTTCTAATCAAATCAAATGGTCTGGCATCCCCCAAAGATAACTTATCTGAGGGGATATGCCTACCCCAGGAAGGGCTGAGACTCCAAAAGGAATCACAGATCAAAAGAGAACACAGTTTCAGAAAGATAATCTTAAAGGGAACACATCTTCAGTAAAGGGAACAGCTTCCCTCCTTCTTCATTATCACTATAGCAAGCAGTTCTAACACTATATTGAATAATAATAGTAATGAAAGACATCTTAGCTTTACCTATCTCTAGTCTTATTTGATAGGCATCTTGTTTGCCAATATTGTCATTATCAATAATGTCACTGTTAGTTTTGCCACTTAATAAAATATCGTTATTCCTATGGTGTTTAGAGTTCTGTTTTGTTTCTTAAACAGGAATGAGTAATTTATTTTCTTTAAAAGATCCTGTATTCATTATTTAACAAAAACTGCTGGGAAAACTGGAAATTAGTATGGCAGAAACTAGGCATGGACCCACATTTAACACCACATACTAAGATTAGATCAAAATGGGTCCAAGATTTAGGCATAAAGAACGAAATCATAAATAAATTGGAGGAACATGGGATGGTTTACCTCTCAGACTTGTGGAGGAGGAAGGAGTTTGTATCCAAGGGAGAACTAGAGACCATTATTGATCACAAAATAGAACATTTTGATTACACCAAATTAAAAAGTTTCTGCACAAACAAAACTAATGCAAACAAGATTAGAAGGGAAGTAACAAATTGGGAAAAAATTTTTACAGTTAAAGGTTCTGATAAAGGCCTCATCTCCAAAATATACAGAGAATTGACTTTAATTTATAAGAAATCAAGCCATTCTCCAATTGATAAATGGTCAAAGGATATGAACAGACAATTTTCAGATGATGAAATTAAAACTATTTCCACTCATATGAAAGAGTGTTCCAAATCACTATTGATCAGAGAAATGCAAATTAAGACAACTCTGAGGTATCATTACACACCTGTCAGATTGGCTAAAATGACAGGAACAAATAACGATGAATGTTGGAGGGGCTGTGGGAAAACTGGGACACTGATGCATTGTTGGTGGAGTTGTGAAAGAATCCAACCATTCTGGAGAGCAATCTGGAATTATGCCCAAAAAGTTATCAAAATGTGCATACCCTTTGACCCAGCCATACTACTACTGGGCTTATACCCCAAGGAACTACTAGAGAAGGGAAAGGGTCCTGTATGTGCCAAAATGTTTGTGGCAGCCCTTTTCATAGTGGCTAGAAGCTGGAAGATGAATGGATGTCCATCAATTGGAGAATGGTTGGGTAAACTATGGTATATGAATGTTATGGAATATTACTGTTCTATAAGAAATGACCAACAGGAGAAATACAGAGAGGCTTGGAGAGACTTACATCAACTGATGCTGAGTGAAACGAGCAGAACCAGAAGATCATTATACACTTCAACAATGATACTGTACGAGGATGTATGCTGATGGAAGTGGATTTCTTCAACATAGAGAAGAGCTAATCCAATTCCAATTGATTAATGATGGACAGAACCAGCTACATCCAGAAAAGGACTGGGAAATGAATGTAAACTGTTATTTTTACCTTCTGAATCCAATTCTTCCTGTGCAACAAAAAATTCGGTTCTACACACATATATTGTATCTAAATTATACTGTAATATATTTAACATATATAAGACTGCTTGCCATCAGGGGGAGGGGGTTGGGGGAGGAAGGGAAAAAATCTGAATAGAAGTAAGTGCAAGGGATAATGTTGTAAAAAATTACCCATGCATATGTACTCTCAAAAAATGTTATAATTATAAAATAAAATAAAAAAATTAAAAAAAAAAAAAAAAAAAAAAATAAAAGATCCTGTATTTATTCCTTAAATCATAAAATTAACCCAGCCTGATATTCAAAGCATTTTATAAAATGACTTTTACCTACTTTTTCTTTTACTTTATATTATTCCTCTCCATGTACTCTCTACTCAATCAAACTAGCTTACTAGGTATTTCTTATAGGAATATTCCATCTACCATCTCCATTCCTTGGCACACATTCTACAATGTCTAGAATGTGATCCTTTCACATCTCTACCAGTAGAATCCAGTGCTTAGCCCAATGCCTAGAACATTAATAAATGTTTATTGACTACTGAGAATCCCTACCTTCCTTCCAGCAGGTCTTACTTCCTAGATGAGACCTTTCTTGATCTGCCTAGTCATTACCATTCTTTTCTTCTTGAAATCTTGAAACTTTATTTATGGTTAAGTTAATAGAATGAAGAAGAGTGGAATAGCCTAATTACTACACATGTACTACACTGAAAAGATAAAATTGAATAATAATTAAGGAATAAAGAAAGAAACTATGGTATGTGCCTTGATACAGCTTAGATTAACAAAAAAGAATACCCAGAAGTATGAAAGCATTAAGGAAGGAGGCCCAGAAAGAAGTAAAAGATGCATAAGAATAACAACTCAGAGTGTTCCATTAAGGACATTCCAGAGATGTCAAATATATATCAGGGTCAAAGTACTGTAGAGGGGAACATTTGAAGCCTCTTTCTGGAGAGTGAAAAACAAACCAAGGTGATAAAGATTATTTTGCCTACTTTAGTAGGCAACAAGCCTTTAACAAGAGAAAAGGACTCTGCATTCTGTATTGAATATATAGATAAGGAGCACTTAGCAAACACTGCTGAAAGAGAAGATAAACAACCTGACCTCAGACAATGCAAATGGAGGCCAAAAAAAGCCAATTATCCAGTCCAAGAGTTCAAGAGCATCAAAACTTGACTTTGAAAAAAAGAGAAAATTCTAATTCAGGAAAAAGCTGTAAATATTGATGTAAATTTAGATCTTTTGGGGGGCCAGGAAACTGGATCCCCTTCAGGGAGTTCCCAGACCCTGGAAAAGCCTGCAAACTCCCAGTTATTCAATTGGAGATTTGTCACAAACAATTCTCAGTAGTTCAAACTTCTAGTTATTCAAGTGGAGATCTCTGTCTGATGGCCCTCTGTTGAGTAGCTCAGACATCTCCCAGCCCCAGGCCAAGATGTATCCCTTATAATCACAATTTATCAATCCATCTCTGTCAAATTCCTAAACAGGCGTTTTGTCCTCTAAGAAAGCTTCTTTCTTAGTGAACAATAAAAATCCCTTTTTGCCACACAGATTTCAGGTTTGTGAATTCTTTCTTATTGGACCTGTGCCAACCAGAGGAGATTCCCCACCACAGTTCTTACACCTCATCACCACTACCATTAACCTCATCATTTGCACCTCATCAATATGAATAAACAAAAGATATCAATGATAAATAAAAAAAGTCAGATAACTGTTTAGGGATCTACTGACATCCAGGACACAAGTCTAGTGGAAGAGGATATTCCTACAGCAATTAGACGGGGAAAGGAAAAAAAAAATAAGAGGATAGAATAGAGGGAAAGAATTAACAATTATTACCTTGAACATGAATAGAATAAATTTACCTAAAACAGAAAAGGATAGCAATATCCTGCTAGTGGTACACCTGCCTCAAGTTTCTCCCTGCTTCAATCCATCATTCAGCTATGTAGGTGATTTTAAAAAAAAATTCAGGTCCTTTAGTGTTTTACACACACACACATACACACACACACACACACACACACACATACACACATACACACTTATACATACACTCATACACACCTCAAATGTCAAACTTTTTATTACCTCCAGGAGCATATACAAAATGCTTTGTTTAGCCTTCAAAGCCCTTCATAACCTAGTCCTCTTCTACTTTTTCAGTTTTTTTTACAACTTACTCCTTTTCATATTCTCTTAGATATAGTGACTGACCTCCTGGCTGTTCTATAAACAAGATACTCCATCTCTCAATAATGGTCATATCCTCTGCCCCATGTTTGGAATACTCTCTTTCTTCCATTCCAATTTCTGATTGAAACTTCTGTCTCAGATTTCCTTGTAAAAAGGACGATTTTAAAGTCATTTCTTTGCAGAGGACCTAATATGCCAAGCCAAGGAAGCTCTCTTTCCCTGGCATAGCAATAAGCCACTGGCAACTGAAATGATATTCTCTTTCAGCGGTACCCTCTCTTTATCTTTCTGACCTAATTCCTTAACAAGATTTTATACCTCTTTGCTGTGATTTCTCTTCTAGAAACTTTACTTCTATGCCGGGATCTTGCCACTAAGGAATTCATGCATAGCAAAGGCTGACTTCCCAATGCCAATTATAAACTTCTTTTTACCATCCAGCTTTACGAAGAACCTCTGTGCCACCAGAAGGGGGTTCCTACAAATCCCTGCCATGTGCTGAATCCTAAGGGGATTTAGGGGCGTCAAACCTCTTCATTTGGTTCTCTAAATCCTGAACTTGCCACTAACCTCATCATTTAATTCCCTGACCACCAGGAACCCTAATCTCATCACAATGAGTTTACTGGCTGATTATTAAGAGAAAACACATGGGTTGGAGCTCAGTTACCTCTCTAGGGATTCTACCTAGCCATTATCTACAGGGATTGGGAGAGCAAGACAGGATTTTTGCTACAAAATAATTGTTAAAGCACTTGCTTAAGTCCTCTTTGTAGTGGCCAGAAACTGGAAACTATGAGGATGCCCATCAATTGGAGAATGGCTGAATAAATAGTGGTATATGAAATATTATTGTTCTGTAAGAAATGACCAGCAGGATGATTTCAGAAAGGCCTGGAGAGACTTATATGAACTGATGCTGAGTGAAATGAGCAGGACCAGGAGATCATTATATACTTCTACAACAATACTGTATGATGATCAATTCTGATGGATGTGGCCATTTTCAACAATGAGATGAACCAAATCAGTTCCAATAAAGCAGTAATGAACTGAACCAGCTACACTCAGCGAAAGAACTCTGGGAGATGAATGACTATGAACCATTGCATAGAATTCCCAATGCCTATTTTTTTGTCCACCTACATCTTGGATTTCCTTTACAGGATAATTGTACACTATTTCAAAATCCGATTCTTTTTGTACAACAAAACAACTGTTTGGTCATGTACACATATATTGTATTTAATTTATACTTTAACATATTTAACATGTATTGGTCAACCTGCCATCTGGGGGGGGGGGAAGGAGGGGAAAAATTAGAACAAAAGGTTTGGCAATTGTCAATGTTGTAAAATTACCCATGCATATATCTGGTAAATAAAAACTATTTAAAAAAAAAAAAAAAAAAAAAAAAAGCTTTGCTTAAGTCATTCTTAACTGCCTCACAGTAACAGTGAAATACCAACCCTATAAACAGTAGCAATAGGATATTTGCATAAAGAAATTTTACTAATATTTTCTCATATAAGAAATATTTCCCTTCATTATAAACCATTCCATTGTAAATAAAATCATTACTTGGTTAAACCTTTGTTTGCTCCAAATAACAAATAAGAGGTTCTTCAACTAAGAAACAAAAGCTTAACAAACTTAACTGTTGATCTCAAGTAAGATAGAGTTCTATTTAGTTAAGATCTTTTTTTTTTTTTTTTTTAGGCTGGGTTTTTTTGCCCAGGGTCACACAGCTAGGAAGTGTTAAGTGTCAGAGACCAGATTTGAACTGGTCTTCCTGAATTCAGGGCTGGTGTTAAGATCTAATGAAATAAGATTCACATAACTCCCAAGAAGAGACCCACAACAGGATTTTATGTTAATTTTTCTTTTGATTGGATCTTATGCATTTCCTTCATTTACATATTGAAGAAGTCATGGAAAAACAAATAAACTAATATAGTGGGTGGAGCTATGACTTGGTCAACAATTCCGGAATTAATTTTTTTTTTCTTTTTTTGAGGCTGGGGTTAAGTGACTTGCCCAGGATCACACAACTAGTAAGTGTTAAGTGTCTGAGACCAGATTTGAACTCAGGTCCTCCTGAATTCAGGGCTGGTGCTCTATCCACTGAGCCACCTAGCTGCCCCTTAGAATTAAATTTTTAATTAGGCTAAGAAAATGACTCAAATTCTATTTACTTTTTGTCTCCAGAGGTCCACCAGTAAGTTCAATAATGAAAAGAATCAGTCTACAAACATTTGTTAAGTCTTACTAATAATATGTGCCAAGAGCTGAGGTAGACAATGAGGTTACAAAACAATGAGCTATTTGTGAGAAATTTGTGGGAATAAAAGAAAACTATGTGGAAAAGGTGGTGCTTAAGCTGCATATTAGAGGAAAAAGAGGATTCTCTGAGATAGAGATAAGGACAGAAAATGTCCAATACAAAGTCAAAGAGATGGGGGATGGAATGTTGTGTTTGAGAAACAGATAGAGGGTCAGTTTGGCTAGAACATAGTGTTTAGGAAAGGAGGAAATGTTTGAGGAAATGTTTAAGGAAGCAGGAAAGGCAGCCTTAGGCTAGGTTATAAAGGGCTTTAAAACTTAGAGGTTTTTGATTTGCATTTTTATCCCATATGTGCCAAAATAATTATAGCAGCATTTTTTTTATAGTAGCAAAGACCTAGATTCAAAGATGTCCATCCAGAAGAGAAAGGCAAACAAATAGTGCTACATGAATGCAATGAATTATTCTATTTTGTAAGAAATGCTGAACTTCCTCTTGTCCTACCAAATCACTGTCTTGTCCTGGCAGAGGACCTGGTATAACTCATAAGCTATACCATGCAGAGTTATCAAATATGCACAGGTCATAATGGAGAGTTCTAACAAAAGGTGATCTATTGGAGAAATAGCAAACCATTTTAGTACCTTTTATCAAGAAAACTCTTTGGAAAGTACTAAAATGATGAAAGAGATGACACTAGAAAATAAGCCCCTCGAGTTGGAAGGTATCTAATATGTTACTGGGGAAGAGTGGAGGACAACTGTAAATATTTCTACTACCAATGAAGTGGCTGGGCCAAAATCCAAAGGAAGCTCAACTGCAAATGTATCTGGTTGACAAAAAGAAAATCCAATATTGTGAAAATCCAATATTAAATAGGAACCTGTAAGCTGGATGTGGTCAAATAGGAGATGGATAGATTAAACTTTGACCTTTTGGGTGTCAGTGAACTTAAATGAATAGATTGGGCAAATTTAATTCAAATGATCACTACATATTCTACTATGGACTAGAATCTTTTGGAAGAAATTAAATAGTGTTTATAGTAAAAGGGTAAAAAAAAAAAGTAATGGTGAGTATAATCTCAAAAGTGATAGAATTCAAGGCAACCTGTTCAGCATCATAAAAATACAAATCTATGCCCCAACTACGAATGCCAAAAAGGTCAAAGTTGATCCGTCCTATGAAGATCTTCAATATCTTCTAGAGATAACAACAAAATAAGATGTCATGTGCATCATAGGAGATTTAAATGCTAAAGTAGAAAATTAAAAAATAATTGGAATAGCAGACAAGTTTGGCCTTAGAATACAAAATTAGTCAGGGCAGAAATTAATATAGTTTTGATGTAAACTGTTCCCCTGATCAGGGTCAGAAAGGCCCTGATATAAACTGTGGCAATAAAAGAAAACTATGTGGAAAAGGTGGTGCTTATGGTTTAATCTTTGGGGGATGTGTGGTCCTGAGTCTCAAATCCAGCCTCTGGGAGGGGCCCAACCCTCCATCCAGTTCAGAGAGAAAACTCCCAGGTAGTAATCTCCCTCTGTTCAATTGAAAATCTTGGCCAGGGGCATAATCACTGCCCTCTACTTAAAGGTCCCCCAGCGAAGGTCAACAAACCCAATAAAACCAAAGGCCTATCATTCCTCCTCTGCTGATTCCTAATCAACAATGCCTGCTGAGTTGCTTCTCAGTGTAAACCCATCTTTGCAAAAAAGTCCTAACGGGAGTTTGCCCACTAAGAAAGCTGTTTCTTAGCCTATTAAACCCATTCTTGCCACAAACCTACAAACCTCAAGCCAGTATTCCTTGGGGTTTGTGAATTCTGTCACAAAGCCTGCAGACCATCCAGGGAATCTAATTGCTGTCAGGGGATCCCTCAACACTCATTTCTCACACCTCAACAGTTTTGTCAAGATAATTCACTGGTCTTAGCAACTCTTTTTCAATATATCAAAAGGCAATTATACACATGGACATCACCAGATGCTCAATATAGATGAAATATCCAGTTAAATGCAGAATTCTAGAGGAAAGCAAGGAAAGCTAAGAAGAATCTTTTTTTTTTGTTGTTCTTATGAACTTGATAAACATCAACAAACATGGATATTTCCTTGTGTTAAAAACAGAAAAAGCAGATTACACATAAGACATAAATTTCTCTTTTGGACAGCCCTTCTAAAATTTCTACCTTACATTTAGCTAAGTGGATCCAATACTGCTCTGTTTGTCTATGTCACCTTCTGAACTTTTTTCCCATGTATGTTAAGATGTGTTATATGCTTTTTGTTATAACCATCATCAGTTATTCATTGTCTTCTATAACTCTCCCCCCCAAAAAAAAATTAATATAAGAATGATCATGGAAAAAAATAATACAAACTGAATCCTTTAAAGACTAAGCATAAAGCCAAAAAAGAGATGTGAGAATGTACCTTTCTTACTTCTTTGGAAAGACAGACTCCTGAGTATGGAATTTTATATATAATATCAAATTCGGTTAATGTGTAGGTTAGTTTTGCTAAATTATTTTTTGTTCAAGGTACACATGTTTCCCAGGGGAAGCAGATAAGAACATGGCTGGATTAAAGTTATGATCTGGTGAGAGTGCCAAATCATCTCTTTCCAATAGTATTGCTTCATATTTTAAAATCCTTGAATCAGTTAGCCACCTCCTGGCCTCTTTGATTCAGAATTGATTGAACCTGGTGCAGGACATTCACTATTAAACTATTCCCAAAGGTTAATTTCTGACTTTTCTTGTACCAAAAGTGCTTCATTTAAACTATTAATTGCTTTTGTAAATCAATCTCTCTTGTCCCTTTTCTTTAATCACCCCCCCTTTTTTTTTTTTTTTAAACTTTAAACTTTATGATTCATAACCCATAATGATAACAGAAATTTGACATCACTTGGCATATGTTTCTTACTGGATGCTGGTTCAGCATGTGTAAGGATTTGGAGCATTTTTTCATATAATTATAAATGGCTTTAATTTCATCATCTGAAAATTGTCTTTTCATATCCTTTGACCATTTATCAAGTGGGAAATGTTTAAGGCTTTAAATACATTTTTACATAATCTGGGACAGGTTTTGGTAAGGTGAGGTTAATAATAAGGCAGACTTTGAGGGATATGCCTGAATTTTAGATAATAAAATGAAAAATAAAAAATTCCTATTACAAAAGTTTAAGTATGTGTTAAATTTAACAAGATGCTAACAAAATTTCTGTCCCATCCTGCACTTCTTTTTGCTTTCCTTCCAAATATTTTTTCAGTGTTTTATTGATATTCTCTTTTTTTCCCATTTATATCTCTATCCAACTCATCACGCACTCCAGTTGCCAAAATAGAAGTCCTCCTTTATAATAAATATGCACTATCAAGCAAAACAAATCAATACATTAGTCATGTCCCAATTGCATTTCTCATTTTACAGTGATAATAGCAAGCATTTTCTCTTGCATTTTAAGATTTGCAAAATATTTTATAAATTTTATCTCATTTTGTTCTCACAACAACCCTCAGAGGAAGGTATTGTTATTATTATCCCTATTTTACAAATGAGGAAACTAAGGCAAATAGCTATTCAGTCATTTGCCAAGGTTCACATCTGAGGCAAGATTTAAACTCAGGTCTTCCTGATTTCTATGTCCAGTACTTTATCCACTGAGCCACCTTACAGCCTTTAATCCACCACCAAGGAGAATTCTTAAATAAATAAGAAATAGAAGAGACCATGAAAAATGAAATGGACAATTTTAAATACAAAAAAGAAAAAAAAAAGAAAAAGAAAGAAAGAAAGAAAGAAAGAAAGAAAGAAAGAAAGAAAGAAAGAAAGAAAGAAAGAAAGAAAGAAAGAAAGAAAGAAAGAAAGAAAGAAAGAAAGAAAGAAAGAAAGAAAGAAAGAAAGAAAGAAAGAAAGAAAGAAAGAAAGAAAGAAAGAAAGGAAAGAAAGAAAGAAAGAAAGAAAGAAAGAAAGAAAGAAAGAAAGAAAGAAAGAAAGAAAGAAAGAAAGAAAGAAAGAAAGAAAGAAAGAAAGAAAGGAAAGAAAGAAAGAAAAAAAGAAAGAAAGAAAGAAAGAAAGAAAGAAAGAAAGAAAGAAAGAAAGAAAGAAAGAAAGTTAACTTGATTTAGAGCTGCAAAAGATCTTAAGACCATCTAATTCAAATTATTCATCTTTTCTAGGGGGTGGAGAGAGTAGACTTGTAATTGTGTTGTTCTGAGGAATTCCCAAAGAGAAAATTGATTCTACTGGTATTGATCAGTAACTGCATTCTCTACTATAAAAATATATATACCATTTCTTTTCATAGTTGCCAAAAATTTGAAATAAAGGGAATGTCCATCTATTGGGGAATGGCTAAGCAAATTGAAGAATAGCAATATAGTGAAATATTATTATACAATAAGATCCAATGACACTTCCAGAGGACACTGGGAATATCTCTATAAACAGATACAGAGTAAAGTGAGCAGAACTAGAACAATTTACAAGGATAACATTACCCAAAAAAAAACCAATTTTGAAAGACTTTAGAACTCTGATCAAGGCAATGGTAAATTACAAATCCAAAGGAACATTGTAGTAGAGAACTTTGGCTAACCAGAAGTTTGTCTAAGGGTGCTGGGAAGAAGGATACCAAAATAGGTTGGGAGAGTGTAGAAGGCAGTGAAAACATATTTGTTTTTGACAATTTTGCTTAGACTAAGATATAAATAAAAGGAAAATTAAAAATAAATTGTGACTAAGCTAAATTAAACTATGATCCAATTAATTATACCATGTTCAAGATAATCTCAACATTTACATACAAGATCAAAGAAAATTTGACAGTATTTGATGCAGGTATAGCCCCCTTTAAGATTCCTTGTACCTTTGATTTACAAGATCTGTATCTGAGCCAGTTTGGGCTGTACCCAGCCCCCAGCTGACTTGGGTTTTCAGCCCCCATTCTAATGATCTGAAATTCCTTTTTTGGGAGAGGTGGAAGGAGATAACAACAAGAGAATTCCCATCTAATTAACAAATATCTCCAGAACCTCTTGGATAACATCTCTGTGAAAACATTGTTTTGATGACTCTAGTTATGTATATAAGGAAGGTTGAAAAATGGAATCTTTGCACTTGGTGTATACCAGCCAGTGCCTGCCAAATGGCGTCCTCCTGCAGGCAGTTTGGTCTTCCTGAAGGCCAAATGCTTGAATATCCCTTTACTATCAATAAAGACTTTGTTTCCATACAGCATTGAGTAGCAAATTCATTTGCTACCGAACCAGCCCTTGATTGCTTTGGGGAAAGACAGAGGTTAATCAGACCCAGGAGAAAAGGAACTGTCCCATCTCGGTTTACTCCTCATCATATTTATTTACATGCTTAGTAGGGTGTATTAGGCACTATCTTGGAACACAAAGAATATGGTAATCTATATGGTACTGAACTTGGAGTCCAGGCTTTGAATTTCACCTTTGACACTTAACTAGTTTTATGACTGGGATATGTAAGATTATTGTGAATCCCAAATGATATAATATATGTAAAATTAAAAGATTGGTTATTATTCTATAATGAAGTAAATTAACCAGAGTCTAGCAACCTAAATTAAAATATCCCACAAAACTATCTTGCCCTTATTGGTGTTTATATTTTCACAAGAGATTCTTAGAGAATCAAGTCCTCAACCCAGAGGAATAAATGCCCAATAATGTAATTCTAGGCAAGATACTAGATCAACAAGACACATCTTGTAAAATAGGATAAGGCCCTTGGAAAATTTTTTTTGTTCAGATTCCATGTTGTTAGTGTACCCTGTAGTTGTTAATGTATTCTGGACATTAAAATTCTTATCACCCATTGTATACTTGTAAATTGTCATACTAGCTTAAAATCCACTTACTTATAAGTTTAGTTATTCAGTCCCATGATGACATTCAAGGATGACTCCTTGAATGAATTGATAAAAATCAAGTTCCTGTGCCTAACAGGCAGGATACCATACATTGTCCCATGATGATCCCATTAAAAGGCTAGCATAATTTATACTGTCCTTTTCCTTTCTGGAGCAAGCTTTTTTGGGGGGGGAGTGGAGGGGAACCAAAAGAAGGATATCAGTATGTTCCATATTATCTCCAGGATCAAATACAAATTCTCCATTTCGCAATCTTAACCTCCCCCTTCCAGATGTCTTATATCTTACACACCCCTACGTACTTTTTGATCTGATAACATTGACCTACTTGCTCTTCTACAAATAAGATACTCCATCTCTCAGTTCTGGACATTTTCTCTGGCTATCCCCATACCTGAAATACACTTCCTCTTCACCTCTATTTTCTATTAACTCCCAACTAAAATCCCATATTCTATAAGAAACTTTTCCAAACACCTCTTAATTTTAGTGCTTGCCATCTGTCAATTACTTCCTATATATAACTTGTTTATATATACTGTGTAACTTCTAAATTATTCCCTCCCCCATGTGCATCAAGAAGACTCATCTTCCAAGAGTTCAAATCCAGCCTCAGATACTTACCAGACATGACCTTGGACAGGTCCCTTAATTCTATTTTTCTCTATTATCTCATCTGCAAAATGAACTAAAGAAGATGGCAAACTCCAGTATCTTCTGCAAGAAAATCCCAAATGGTATCATAAAAAGGAGGATACAAAAAAATCTCCCTCATCAGATTGTAAGTTCCAAGAAGGCAGAAACTGTTTTTGCTTTTCTTTGTATTATTTGCTTAGCAAAGGATTGGTATTTAATAAATGCTTATTGATAGAATGACTGATTGGTTATTGGCATAAAAGAACCTATTTTATCTTTCTGAGTCTCAGTTTCCTTATTTATAAAATGGAGATAATAATAGTACTTACCACTCAGATTTGTTGTAAGGAACAAATAAGATAATGTATTTTTAAAAGCTTGGCAGATCTTACAGTGTTATATAAATATCAGCTATTATTATAATTGTCTCCAGCTAATTTATTGGAATTGGGAACAATCATAATAGAGGGAAACTAAAAAGGACATTGCCCTTCTCCAAATGCTTTACTTCATTTTCACCCCTTTCCAGAAAGAAAAAAAAAAATTGGGAGAAAGAATTTTTACATCATCTCAGAGTTATTATCTGAGTCCCTTGGAGTTATTCCCTCCCTCCTCCAAAATTCCTGCTTGTAACAGAATCACACTGACAACTCATTATTTTCCTTTTTTTTTTTTTTTTAATTTAGAATTTTTTTTTCACAGTATATATGCATGAGTAATTTTTTTAAATAATATTATCCCTTGTATTCATTTTTCCAAATTATTCCCCCCTCCCTCCATTCCCTCCCCCCAATGACAGGCAATCCCATACATTTTACATGTGTTACAATAAAACCTAGATACAATATATGTGTGTAAATACCATTTTCTTGTTGCACGTTAAGTATTAGATTCCGAAGGTATAAGAAACCTGGGTAGATAGACAGTAGTGCTAACAATTTACGTTCACTTCCCAGTGTTCCTTCTCTGGGTGTAGTTATTTCTGTCCATCATTGATCAACTGGAAGTGAGTAACTCATTATTTTCCAAGCAGACAGCAGCAATACCAAGGCACAATGAGGATTGAGGAGCTCTGCTGCATCTCTGTTGACATGCTGTATCCAAAAACATTAGGGGGCACTTAACCATTTTTGACAGTAATTGGTGCTGGCTAATGAGAAAAGTTATACCACATTTTAAAAACTTCTTGGGAATACAAACTGCAAAGCCCTTAGGGCTAGGGCTGGGGCTGGGATTGGAAGAAGGAAAGGAGCTAAAGAACTGAATCCAATATTCCAGGGGCAAAGTACTAGACAGATGAGAAATACAAGCAGTGATGAGCTAATAATAGAAAAACTATTGCTGCCCCTAGCCATACTCATCTACTGAGATAGAGTTCATAAGCCACTGTAACAATGTGCTCACATATTTTCACCATGTTGCCAAGAAATCTCCAGTAGAAAAATCTCCAGATGAAGCAAGGTCTGAACATTTTGCCCACATCCCCATTCTCCCATGCCTAGTGCTTCAGTGCACCAGAAGGACACACCTTTTTGTAACACACAAATTGAGATGGAGCTCTGCTAAATGCTGTGGAAGCTCTCAAACAACAAATGGAAAATTCCCAGAACTTTCCTGAAAGAGTAGAGATAATGTCCACTGAAACATATAGGAATTTTGCTCTCAATTGAACTGGTGGCCAAACAAGAACAGGACTGGAATTCAGCTGACTGATTTTCTGATTACATCTTACAGCCCAGCCTTTTAAGGTTGGAAAAACAAATGAGGTTTCTGATCAGATCAGTGCCTTTGGGTCAGGCCACGGCTTTATCACTCATCAAAAGTCACTACAAAAAGGCTGATTCATGTAGACAAAAACATAATTTTTCCCATCTGTAAAATTAGAACATGGTTCTTTAGGCTGTATAAACTAATAGGCTAGTGATAAGAAGAAATCCACAGGAAAGTCCCAGGGGGAAAAAAATGTTCCTTTTAGCCAACTTTTCCTTCAGCCCCAACTTTTAGTTACTACTGGCTAGTAATAGAAAAATTACTGCTGCTGCCCCTAGCTCACTCTCATCCATTGAGGTAGAGCTCACAAGCCACTTTAAAGTGTTTTCACTGTTTTGCAAGAAATTTCCATTAGAATCCAGATGAAGCATTCATGTACTCTAGACAAGATTTGAAAAATTTACCCATACCCTCATGCCCCTGCCCAGTGCTACAGTGTACCAGAAGGACACACCTCTTTATAACATAAAAACCTTCTCTGATTTAGATTCAAATCTCACCTCTGATGCTTATTCTTCATGTAATTACTTAATTTCCCTATTCTCATCTGAAAACAAGAAGGTTGGACTAGTTGGCTGATGAGGTCTCTTCCAACTGAAGAACAACAATGCTATGATCTGTGTACTATGTAGCATATCCTTCCCTTAAAATTCTTGATTACTTTCACAAGGTTCAGGTACTATATAATAATCCACACCTTCTTTCTCAATGCTGGCCTCTCTCTCCCTACTTCATATATTAATGCTTAACTTTCAGAGTTTACTTTTAATCTCTTTTGTATTTACTTTTAGGTAACTATATTGTATTTAGTAGATACAGTAGCATATAAACTTTCTGAAAGCAGGAGCTTTCTCCTTTTTTGTGTTTTTATTTCCTCATGTCTACCACAGTATGGGGAACACAGGAAATGTGTGATAAATCTTCATTGGTTAAAAAAAAAAAAAAAGAGTGCATTTATTTTTAAAAATTCTTTTTTAAAGGTTCCCTTCATGGTCTCCTATATAATCAGATTACAATCCAGCCATCTGTCTTCCTTGCCTACCCATAGCTCTCCTTCTGATTTCAGGATACAAAATGTATCCAGTTTAAGAGCAATTGGAGATACAAATTTTGATTTTAACTGTTATCTTGGTAAAATTTCGAAGCTACAGAGTTTCTTTCAGGATCTTGTTTTGGAACATATCCTTTTCTAATTACTCCTTTATTGTTCATTTATCATACTCTCTAATCTGAGACCAAACAATTCCCTTTAACATAGTGCTAATCTTTAGGGAAGCAGTCTTTTTCTGTCTGTGGTCCTGTCAATCTGTAATGCTGGAGAAACTGAGCTAGACAGAGATTAGAGAGTATTTAATAATTTATTAAATAGGAGAGATTTACTGGGACTAAATGGATCCATGGTTTGGCCCCAGGGCTGAATAAGACTATCATCTCCAAGAATCCAACAGTGAATGTTGGATACCGGATTCGTTTATAGGGTAACAAGAACAATGACATAATCTGGATGGGGATGACCTAATGGGGGAGGAACCTAGGATGAGGATGACATAATGGAGGCTGGCGTAATGGAGGGAGGTACTGGAGAGGCTCCGGATATTCTAATGATGTCTAAAATGGATAAAGACCTTTATCCCATCAAACATTAAGAGGGAATAAGTATAGCCTGTGGTCTAAGATATAAGACCTTTATTCCATCAAACATTTAAGAGGGAATGGTTATAACCTGAGGCAGAGTAACTGAATTGGACAATTGGGGAAACTGGGTCAGAACATTAAAAGAGAACTGTGGCACAACAAATCAATCCTCTTGTTTTTTGCCTGAATTTGCACTATTCTATGCTCCAAGTCACTTAAAGCCCAATTTATGCATTGTCTCCTAGTTATTACTGGGTCAGAACTCAATTCACCATAGAGCTTCCCTGAACTCATTCTTTAATTTCAACTGGAACATCTGGATAGTTTCCATTTTACCAGTGCTGGCTTTGAATACTTTGTTAATGGATTCATCTCCCTAGGTGCCTCACTTTCCAGCCATTTCCCCTGGGTTCTCTGCTCCTGCTGAACAAGCAATTTGCCTAAAAATTCAAAATTCCTCCACAACTTACCTCTCTAAACCCCACTAAAAATTCTGAGGAAACTTCTTTGGGGGTATTTTAAGCTCTCTTCTAGAATATCCATTTCTTATCAAATATAAACATAGTAAAATAACAGCATATTTGCAGTTAATTAAATTCTTCTGTCTCCACCTAAACTAGAATTGCTACTAAATTCATGATAATTTAGGCTGGAGTGAGGGGAGTTAAGAAAGGAGATGATTTAGGAGGGCAAAGATTTATATTTGTTGAAATGTGTTATTCTGATGCAAATTGTGTCCCCCTTGACTTTTTAGAGGGGGGGAGGAAAATTCTCCTCTAGGAGAGGCCTGCCTTGGGAAATCAAGTTAAGTGATTTCATTAAGATTAACCCAGGACCACTCCCAGTAGCTTGAATTTAAGTGATTTCATTCAGCTGGAGATCTCGACCAGATATTTCTATTGAGTGGATTAACCCAGGACCACTCCCAGCAGTTCAATCTCCCAGTTATTGAGGCTTGAAACTCCCAAGATATGTACTCTCTTTTTAACTGGAAATCTAGGCCTGGGGGCATTGACAATAGAATCCCCAGTCTTGGTCTTCTTATAAAAAGACAACTCTTTGCAGAAGTCTGAAGTAGGATTATACTTTGCCTAGGGACCTCTCTTCTTGGCACAGCTGTCTACCAGGACTCTTGCCCACTGTGAAGACATTCTCTTCTCAGTGATAACCTTTGTTATTTCTCTGATAGGACCTCTTGCCACTGAGAAGTCTCTTCCTAGCAAAGCTAGGAATAAAAATAAAATCCTTTTTGCCATCCAGACTTTTCGGGTTCATGAATTCTTTCACATTGAACCTGCATCTCCACCCAGAGGGGATTCTCACATCAATTTTCTACCATTACACCTGCAACAATTTTATTTTCTTTTATGTGTAGTCCACACACTGTAGAGATACAGGAGTTCTAGACAAACCCAACTAAGTTCCTAATATGACACATCATATAACAATCTCTCTTCAATTCAGTTTTCTCCATCTGCAAAATGAGGGTGAGAATCTTCAAGAGATATTGATGTAGGTGTCTGTAAATGAGCTATTGCCTACAAAATGTTCTGGGTCACTCTTGAATGAGATGAGGTGAGATCTTTCAAGATAGTTGTGAAAATTGAGTAAGGTTTCATCTACTTCAGAGTTCGAGTAGGCCTGAAGGACTCTGAAGTTCGAGCAAAGGGCATTGCCTTCCCCTCCTATGACATCTCATTTCATCCAAATATGGGCAACTGTGTACTTATTGGTCAAGTTCAATTTCATGGGTAGATCTCGCCTTTAGAATGTAAGACTCTCAGCCAATGAGGATGAGGGTCAGTGGTGGGAGGAGGTGTTTTGCGTTAGGGATTAAAGGTGCTGTCCTGCCCACAGGAGGTGCTTCCTCTCTTCGATAGTCTACTCGAAGAGTGGGACGCCCTTCTCGCAAGAATGTACAATAAACTTTGCTTTTCTCTAGAGCTCTCTCCAGCTTTTTTTTTATTAAATGGTGACCCCTCACCATTTCCGTACCACACACTCTGAAGAGGAACAACAGGCAAATACAAAACAATTACTAACAAGATGCTCAAAATATCAGTTTCACTGCCACTTCAAAGTCATCATTCCAGAATCAAGAATAAATTCCAATGAAAACGGATTAGAAATGCTGTCATTTGTTTCATGCTAGTTACTCAATGGAACTTTTGCCTTTTTTTTTTAAACAAATACATGAGTTCATACAAACCATTGGCCTGTTTGTATTTTGCCTGTATTGTCTTTTCTGCATTTTTCTCCAGAGTCCCCATCCCTTTGGAATCTGATTACAGCTTTTAGAGTCATGAATGACAAATCATTACTTGATATCAGACACTCTGTCCTCACCCTGTTCTTAGAAAACTGTAAGAATATCCTTTAAGTATGTTTTTAGCAGCTTTGGATTCTTGTTCTTTGGAAACAGGAACAGACTTTATTTGTGTCTTAATTGTTAATTAGTTATCAAAGACAAACTTCACATTTGACTACTTAAAAATTTTTCCTGGAACTGAGTCTCATACATCAGGATGCTGTCAAATATTCACTGACATGATTCTATTCATTTAATTTTTTAAAATTATTATTTTAAATGTTATTTTCTTTTTAAATTTTGAGTTCTAGATTCCCTCTCTTCCCTCTTATAAGGTACTAAGACAGTGGAATTGATAGAGACAATAATTATCTAATTTAGCATGGTTCAGTATGATTGATCTGATCCTATAAGGAGATGTTATGGGCCAGAACTTGAAACAAGGAACTAAGTGGAATTGATGAGATAATGATCCTCTAATTACTCATGTACAATGTACTCAATTAGAAAATACATGTACCTAGTACTATAGTACCTAGTACTATAATTCCACAAGAGTCACACCTTTAAGAGAGCATATATAAGGAGGAGCTCTCAGGGCCAAAAAGGACAAGCCCATTAGAGGAGAAGCCCACTAGAGGACAAACCCACTCTCAGAGGAGGAGACAGATTCATTCCATCTTCCACCTTTGTGCTGGATGGAGACTGAAGTACAAACTTTTGGATTCGGAGACATTCGGAGGGAGCTAGAGACTGAAGCCGGCAGAGACAAAAGACTATCGGCAAGAGCTCTTGGAACTAAGGAGAGAGATAGGCCTCTAAGAAAGCTCCAGGAAGGAGACAAGACTTTGAAGGAGACAATAAAGGATTTGGACCTTAACTCCTGGCTGCATTTGGGGTGATTACACTGAACTGAAAGGAAGGCTGCTCCCAGAGAATAATATATTTTAGAGAACAACACCTCCTCTTCTTACCTTTCCCCCACCTACTGAGAAGGCAAACAGTCTCTCAATTATACAAAACATATTTCCACACTTAAAAAAAAAAAAGGCAAGAAAAACAATGTGAAAAAAAATTGTACTTCAGTTTGTGCTCAGAGTTCCATCAGCTCTTTCTCTAAAGTTAAATAGTATTTTTTTCATCCTGAGCCCTTTTGAAATTGTCTTGGATAAGAGAATTGATCAGAGTAACCAAGTCCTTCACAGCTGATCATCATTACAAGATTGCTGTTAGTGTACACAATTATCTCCTTGTTCTTCTCACTTTACTTTCTTTTTTTATTTCTAAATTCAGTCTCCATAGTTTTCTCTCTGGTTGAAGATGGCATATTCTATCCCAAATTTATTGAAATTGCCTTGGATCACTAAATTGCTGAGAAGAACTAAGTCTATCATAGTTGATCATCACACCATTGTTGCTGTGAAAATGATTTCCTGATTTTGATCATTTCACTCAGCATCAGTTCATATAAATTCATTCTATTCTAATTCACATTTTCCTCTGTTTATCCTTCTTTCTTTTTTTCCTGTCCCTTCTCAAAAGTCTCCCCAATGTAGCATCTTCCTTTTTAAATTGCCCCCCATCTTCCTATTGGGGAAGATGCACTTTTACACTCAACTGAATGTGTGTGTATATTCTTTCCTCTTTGAATCATTTCCAATGAGAGTGAGGATTAAGCATTTCCTGTCATCCCCTTCATCTTATTTCCCCCCTTCACTATAAAAGCTCTTTCTTATGTATTTCCTTTATGTGAGAAAATTTGTCCCATTCTACCTTTTTCTTCCCTGTTCTCCCAATATTTTCCTTTTTTTAAATCTCTACATTCTTCTTTTGAAGCTCAAACCAACATTTCAACATAAATGACTCACATCCATGCTCTCTATGCAGACTTATTCTATATGCTATAATAATAACTTGGGAATTATATTTATCATCTTCTGAAATAATAATGCAAATATTTTAACCTTATTGATTCCATTATGAGTTTTCTTTCATGTTTATTTTTTTATGCTTCTCTTAAATCTTGAATTTTAATGTCAAATTTTCTATTCAAATTTCTATTCTGGTCTTTTTATCAGGAATGCTTGAAAGTCTTAAATATTCATTCTTTTTTTCCTCCTGAAGAATTATACTCTTTTGCTGAATAGGTGATTCTTGATTGTAATCCTAGCTTCTTTACCCCTGAGAGTATCATATTACAAGCCCTCTGATCTTTTAATATAGAAGCCACTAAATCTTGTGTGATTCTGACTGTGACTCCATGATATTTAAGTGGTTTCTTTCTGAATGCTTGTAATATTTTCTCCTTGAGCTAAGAAGTGTTGAATTCGGCTATAATATTCCTGGAAATTGTCATTTGGGGATCTCTTTAATGAGGTGATTAATGGAGTCTTTCAATTTCCTTCTTACCTAAATTCTGAGATAGCTTTCCCAAAATATGGTAATGTCTAATCTGTTTCTTTGACCATGGCAGTCAGGTAGTGCAAGTAATTTTTTTTTTTTTTAAGCTTTTTATTTGTAAAACATATGCTTGGGTAATTTTTCTTTTCTTTCTTTTTTTTTTTTTTCATTTTTTCATTTTTTTATTATAGTTTTTTATTTACAAGATATATGCATGGGTAATTTTTCAGCATTGACAATTGCAAGACCTTTTGTTCCAACTTTTCCCCTCCTTTCCCCCCCCCCCAGATGGCAGGTTGACTAATATATGTTAAATATGTTAAAATATAAGTTAAATACAATATACGTATACATGCCCATATAGTTATTTTGCTGTACAAAAAGAATTGGACTTTGAAATAGTGTACAATTAGCCTGTGAAGGAAATAAAAAATGCAGGTGAACAAAAATAGAGGGATTGGGAATTCTATGTAGTGGTTCATAGTCATCTCCCAGAGTTCCTTCTCTGGGTGTAGCTGGTTCAGTTCATTACTGCTCTATTGGAACTGATTTGGTTCATCTCATTGTTGAAGAGGGCCTCATCCATCAGAATTGATCATCATATAGGGTTGTTGTTGAAGTATATAATGATCTCCTGGTCCTTCTCAATTCACTCAGCATCAGTCTCTCCAGGCCTTTCTGAAATCATTCTGCTGGTCATTTCTTACAGAACAATAATATTCCATAATATTTAAATAACCCAATTTATTCAGTCATTCTCCATTTGATGGGCACCCACTCAGTTTCCAGTTCCTGGCCACTACAAAGAGGGCTGACACAAACATTCTTGCACATACAAGTCCCTTTCCCTTCTTTAAAATCTCTTTAGGATATAAACCCAGTAGTAAATACAAATAATTCTTAAATAATTTCTCCTTGAAATTTTTTTTTCCAGATTAGTTGTTTTTCCAATGAGATATTTCACATTTTCTTTTATTTTTTTTTCATTCTTTTGACTTGGTTTTGAAGCAGGTTGTGGTCCCTTTAAGAAACTGTATCCTATTGATTTGTGATTCCTTTCAGATTCCTTTCACATTCCCAGACCCTAGTGGCTGACACATTATCAGTCCAGGATGCCAGGGCCTTTGATTCACAAATCCTGGTCCAAAGCACCCCTTTGAATTCCAATATAAGATCCGGGCTTGTACCAGCCCCCATCAGATCTGAGCCAACTTGGGCTCTCCTAGTCCCCACTAGTTCTGATCTGCTCCAGTTGTCCCAGCCCCCATCCTGATTATCTGCTCAGGTTTCCCAACCCCCCTCCCCCAAGACAAGCAAAATAAATCAACTAAGGTTTTTGCAGATGGACCTTGGTAGCTCCCTTTACTGCCAGGACCTTCTGCCCACTGAGAACTGCATTCTCAGTGCAAAACTCCATTTTCCATAGATCTCTCCACTGGAATACTCTTTCCAGTGCTATCCCCTCTTTACCCTCACCTATTTTCCTAACCAGACTTTAACCTTACTTCCAATCCCCATAATAAACCTCTTTTATCAATTTAGGTTTTCGGGTCTGTAAATTAATTTACAGAGAACTTCTTGCACCACCAGAAGGGAGTCCCCAAAACTCCCTACTTTTGCACCCAATCCCAAGGGATTCCCTGAACCCCAAACCTGCCACTAGACCTCATTTAACTCCCTGACCACCAGAAACTCTAATTTCATTTGGGTTCCCTAAATCCAAACCTCATCAGTTTTATTGTTTTTTGGTGCCTCATTATCATTAGCTTCCACTATCCCAATTCTAACTTTTAAGGAATTATTTTCTTCAATGACTTTTTATAATTCTTTTCACATTTGTTCTATCCTGCTTTTAAAAGAGTCCTTTTCTGTAGGGAATTTTTGTGCCTCTTTCATCTTTAGACAACTCCTGGTTTCTTTAAGGTGATATTTTCTTCAGTACTTTTTTATTTTTTCATGATTTTCTCGCTTCACTTTCATTTCTTTCCTAAAAATTTCCTCTATCACTCTTATCTCTTTCTTTAACTTTTCTACATCTCTTTGTTTGACTTAGATCCAATTGACATTTTTCTTTAAGGCTTTGTTTATTGCTGTTTTCATCTTCTTGTCTAAGTTTGCTTGTCTTTCCCCACCATTATAGTTGCTTTTTATGGTCAAATTCTTTGTTGTTGTTGTTGTTGTTGTTGTTGTTGCTTGCTTGCTCATTTTTCTAAACTATTTCCTGACTTTGAACTTTATGTTAAAATTGGTTCTGCTTACCTATGAGGGGGGTGCATTGTGCCAAACTTTAGACTTTTCTGATCTGCTGTTCTCAGAGCTAGTTTGGGGGTTTACAAGTTTTCAATGGTTCCAAGAAATCCAGATGTGATTCTGTAAAAAGTATGATTTCTGCTCTTCTGGTCTGCTATTTACTCAGGAAGAGCCCTTGGAGTCCTGCAGCCCCAAGTACTAGCATTCCTCTTGGCCCTGTAAATGTGACCAGGATTCCTGCTCTGTTGTAACCCATCACAACCATTCCTCTCTGTCCTAGAACTGTGACCCAAAACTATATATGGACTAATCAATACCAGTGCCAGAAGAGTCCCCAATAATTTTCTGACAGTCATCTAACCCCCTTACCATCTCAAAGTAGTGGCTCACACTGTCTTAATGGAACACAGCTCTCTTGACTTCTGGGTTTTTGGTTTTCTTAAATGATTATTTATTTAGTATTTTATTTTTCCCAGTTAGATGTGAAGATGATTTAAATATTCCTATTTTAAAATTTTGAGTTCCCACTTAACACTACATACTAAGATAAGATCAAAATGGGTCCATGATTTAGGCATAAAGAATGAGATCATAAATAAATTAGAGGAACATAGGATAGTTTACCTCTCAGACTTATGGAGGAAGAAGGAATTTGTGTCCAAGGGAGAACTAGAGACCATTATTGATCACAAAATAGAAAATTTTGATTACATCAAATTAAAAAGCTTTTTTACAAACAAAACTAATGCAAACAAGATTAGAAGGGAAGTAACAAATTGGGGAAACATTTTTACAGTTAAAGGTTCTGATAAAGGCCTCATCTCCAAAATATACAGAGAATTGACTCTAATTTATAAGAAATCAAGCCATTCTCCAATTGATAAATGGTCAAAGGATATGAACAGACAATTTTCAGATGAATGAAATTGAAACTATTTCCACTCATATGAAAGAGTTCCAAATCACTATTGATCAGAGAAATGCAAATTAAGACAACTCTGAGATACCACTACACACCTGTCAAATTGGCTAAAATGACAGGAACAAATAATGATGAATGTTGGAGGGGATGTGGGAAACCTGGGGCACTGATGCATTGTTGGTGGAGTTGTGAAAGAATCCAACCATTCTGGAGAGCAATCTGGAATTATGCCCAAAAAAGTTATCAAAATGAGCATACTCTTTGACCCAGCAGTGCTACTACTGGGCTTATATCCCAAGGAAATACTAAAGAAGGGAAAGGGACCTGTATGTGCCAAAATGTTTGTGGCAGCCCTTTTTGTAGTGGCTAGAAACTGGAAAATGAATGGATGCCCATCAATTGGAGAATAGTTGGGTAATTTATGTTACAATAATGTTATGGAATATTATTGTTCTGTAAGAAATGACCAGCAGGATGAATACAGAGAGGCTTGGAGAGACTTACATCAACTGATGCTGAGTGAGATGAGCAGAACTAGGGGATCATTATACCCTTCAACAATGATACTGTATGAGGATGTATTCTGATGTAAGTGGATATCTTCAACATAGAAAAGATCTAACTCAGTTCCAATTGATCAATGATGGACAGAATCAGCTACACCCAGAGAAGGAACACTGGGAAATCAGTGTAAACTGTTAGCATTTTTTGTTTTTCTCCCCAGGTGATTTTTACCTTCTGAATCCAACTCTTCCTTTGCAACAACAACAACAACAAAATTCGGTTCTGCACATATATATTGTACCTAGGATATATTATAACATATTTAATATGTATGGGAATGCCTGCCATCTAGGGGAGGGAGTGGAGGGAAGGAGGGAAAAATTCGGAACAGAAGGGAGTACAAGGGATAATGTTGTAAAAAATTACCTATGCATATGTACTGTCAAAAAATGTTATAATTATAAAATTAATTTTAAAAAAATAAAAAAAATTTTTGAGTTCCAAATTCTCTCCCTCCTTCTCCACTCCTCCTAGAGAAGGCAAGCAATTTGATATACGTTATTCATGTGTATTTATGCAAAACATTTCACTATTAGTCATGTTGTAAAAGAAAACATAGACAAAAAAAAAAACAAGAAAAATAAAGAAATTTTTTTAAAAATGTGCTTCAATCTGTATTCCAACTCCATCAAGTTCTTTTTTTGAGGATGAATAGCATTTTTAATCAAATGTTTTTCAGCATTGTCTTGGATCATTGTATTGCTTAGAAGAGTTGTTATTGACAGTTGATCATCTTATAATTTTGCTGTTATGATATACAAAGTTATGAGAGTAATTTGTTGTTTTTAAATTTTATTTAATTTTTTTTTGGTTATATTTGTACATTTTAAACAAATTTCCATATGAGTCATGTTGGGGAAGAAAAATCAGAACAAAATGTAAAAACCATGAGAAAAAAAAAAAGAAGGGGAAAAAAGGTGAAAATAGTATGCTTCGATCCTAATTCAGTCTCTAGGAGAGCACTTTGTTAAAAATTAAAATGATATACAAATATCAGTTGATTTTCTCTAGCCTGATTTTGGAAACTCCTATTTGTTTTTTTGTTTGTTTTTACTGCACTTCTAATTTTGTTGTATTTCATGACTTGAACTAGGAAGCCTACTGAGAAAAGATCATCCATTTGCCCAAAGACAGCCTGCTTTTTGCTTTTCATTAGACAGTTAAGGATTGAGTTTCCAAACTGGTACCCATAGTCTCCCTCCTAATCATTGGTATTTCTGGGAAAGATGTTTTTCTGACAGAAAGTGACATATGGGGTGATTTTTATGGAGGGTCAACACTGATTGAATCTGGAAGAGTTTTAATTTGTCTTCATCAGGGGGGATCCATGGGGTAGCAATAAAAGGCAATTTGGAAGACTTCTGAAGAGTTTTATAGTTATCCATTTTAATATCCACATAACTTATATCTTTGGTTGAGGAACAGTAGATGATGGAATTGTACATGGTGGAGCTCATGGTGAGCCAGAAGAGAACCAGATAGACCAACTAGATAAACTTGCAACAATAGATGTCCTAATGGAAGATGGGCAGAAAGAAGTAGAGGTAATAGGGCAACCAGCAGATGGCAAAAGTCACCACTGCCCACCATCATGGTGTGCACAAACCCTCCCACCCTCCCTCTACTCCCTCCCCTAGATGACAGGCAATCCCATACATTTTACATGTGTTACAGTATAACCTAGATAGACAATATAAGTGTGTAAATACCATTTTCTTGTTGCTTTTTTTTTTTTTTTTTTTTTTTTTTTTTTTTGCTGCAATGTGTCTTCGTCTCTTCTGGATCCTCACCAGCTGATTCCTAGGGATGATCAGTCTTCAGAGGGTGACACTCATGATGCTGTACATCTAGAAGCAAGAGTAAATAAGGATGATCACAGTGAGATGGTATCTGTGCCTCAAGTTCTTGCTCATTGTCTATTCTTCCTTCTCAATAAGTGATCCCAGCACTGATCCCTCTCCTTCCTCTCCCCTTCCCCAATATAACATGAGGGAAGGGAGACAGCCAGTTCTAGACTTTTAGTTTAATGTTCTTTCCACTACTACACCAAAAAACCTGGAAAGTGCTTAAAGAGGATGTTTGGTAAAAATTAGGCCACAATAGTTACAAAATCTCTTCCAAATATTTCCTAAAAATTCTGAGATCATGGAGAGAAAAAAAGAAAAAAGAAATAAAGAGCATTGAAAGGAGTGAAAACAAGTTTAAGGCTTTGCTCTGTGACTTTACAAATTGTAACTTCTTTAGGTCTCATTTTCCTCACCTATTGAGAAAGTTGAACTACAGCAGAATGTCAAACATGCAGCTTGCCAAATTAAAATTTGTTTATTTATTTATTTAATAATTATAAATTTTTTTGACAGTATATATGCATGAGTAATTTTTTTTAATAACATTATCCCTTGTATTCATTTTTCCAAATTATCCCTTCCCTCCCTCTACTCCCTCCCCTAGATGACAGGCAATCCCATACATTTTACATGTGTTACAGTATAACCTAGATACAGTATATGTGTGTAAATCCAATTTTCTTGTTGCACGTTAAGTATTAGATTCCAAAGGTATAAGTAACCTGGGTAGATAGACAGTAGTGCTAACAATTTACATTCACTTCCCAGTGTTCCTTCTCTGGGTATAGTTGTTTCTGTCCATCATCGATCAACTGGAAGTGAGTTGGACCTTCTTTATGTTGAAGATATCCACTTCCATCAGAATACATCTTCATACAGCATTGTTGTATCTTCTGGTTCTGTTCATTTCACTCAGCATCAGTTCATGTAAGTCTCTCCAAGCCTCTCTGTATTCCTCCTGCTGGTCATTTCTTACAGAGCAATAATATTCCATAACCTTCATATACCATAATTTACCCAACCATTCTCCAATTGATGGACATCCATTCATCTTCCAGTTTCTAGCCACTACGAAAAGAGCTGCCACAAACATTTTGGCACATACAGGTCCCTTTCCCCTCTTTAGTATTTCTTTGGGATATAAGCCCAATAGCAGCAATGCTGTATCAAAGGGTATACACAGTTTGATAACTTTTTGGGCATAGTTCCAAATTGCTCTCCAGAATGGTTGGATTCTTTCACAACTCCACCAACAATGTATTAATGTCCCAGTTTTCCCCACAACCCTTCAAACATTCATCATTACCAAATTAAAATTTAAATGTGAAATCCTTATTTTATTTTTTCCATTTTAAAAATTAATTTTTATAATCATAACTTTTTTTTTGAAAGTACATAGCCATAGGTAATTTTTTTTTTTTTTACAACATTATCCCTTGTACTCCCTTCTGTTCCAGTTTTTCCCCTCCTTCCCTCCACCCCCTCTCCTAGATGGCAGGCATTCCCATACTTATTAACTATCTTACAGTATATCCTAGGTACAATATATATGTGCAGAACCAAATTTTGTTGTTGTTGTTGCAAAGGAAGAATTGTATTCGGAAGGTAAAAATAATCTGGGAAGAAAAACAAAAAAAAATGCTCACAGTTTACACTCATTTCCCAGTATTCTTTTTCTGGATGTAGCTGTCCATCATTGATCCATTGGAATTGGATCATGTCCATCATGTATTCTGTCCATCATTGATCAATTGGCATTGGATTAGCTCTTCTCTATGTTGAAGATATCCATTTCCATCAGAATACATCCTCTTACAGTATCATTGTTGAAGTGTATAATGATCTCCTAGTTCTGCTCGTTTCAATGTGAAATTTTTAACAAAATAAATAAAAAGACTAGCATGTAGGTAATGTTAATTTTTAATTTAGTGCATGATCAATAGGGATTCATATAGATGGTTTAGTAGCTTCCATTTCTATTTGAATTCAATACCACTTAATAAGATGACCTCAGAGATTACTTACATGAAACCCAGCAAAAGGCTAGGATAGGGGAACTTTCCTTGATCTAGCCAAGAATCCAATCTGAAATGTGCCACAGTTTAACAAATATAGCAAGGGAGGTTATTCTCAACTGCCACCCCAGTCATAGATAAGGATCATTGTCTTTAAAAGAATGTTTACCCAAAATTAGGGTGCCAGAAAATCAATGAGGAAGTTAATAGGGTGATGCAAATTTTATTAAGGCAACATTTTCTTAGAAAGAGACCTCCTCCCATGCCTTAGGTTAGGGAAATTATGTTTTCTTTCAACTTGACAATTTATGGAAGTCTCTAAACGTCCCAGATCTTAAGGAAAATGACTTAGGTCGTTCTCCTCTCGGCAGGGATGGGACCTAAAGGAGTACTCTGGTAGCTGACCAGGTGGAAAGGGAGCTTCAAGCTCTCATAGTCAAAACCTACATTTCTAATTCTAAAGAGTTTAGCCAAATCTTCAGTCTAGATGATTTTTTAAAAAAAGATAGATAAAGGTATTTGAAGACTATTTGCTATTTCATTGTTAGCTAAATTTGCTATAGGAGGGAGAGTCCACCTCCCAAAATTGATTGATTATGCTATAGATTCCAGTTTCCTTTAAACCCATATATCTCTGGGCAAAATTGTCTTAAATCTGGGAACTTCTCTTTCAGGATATTCATTTCTATGGGTCTAGTTCAAGGAAGCTTCTTTAAGTTCACTTTTGAGTGATAATTAGCCAAAATTGGGCTAATGTTGTAGGCATAGAATACTAAATACTTGAAAAAATATTTTTTAAGTTAACCCCCTGGGAAAAACTGTTTAGATGACTCAAGAATGACACCTAGTGTAACTATGATGAATTGGCCAAAAATCTTGAGTTAGATTTAGTTAGATTTAGATTTAGCCCATTTTATCTAATTATCCCAGTCTCTTAAAATAAAATTAATTTCATTTTTTTTTGGTAAATTTATCCTCTATTTCACCATTTATAGAACTTTCTTATTCCTTTCTTAAAGAAAATATTTATGATTTATAAGCATCGAGACTTCTGTGAATCTACATCTCTCAAGTCTCCCTATTTTTTTATTCCTGACCCATATTTTCCAGTAGTTTTCCACCATCCTTATCTATTATCATTTTGGCATTAAAGTCAAGAGTATCTACGTGTATATTAATTTAACATGGAGGATTTTGTTGAGTTCTTCATAGAATTTCTCTCTTTACCCTCTGTAGAGGATAAATACTATAGGGGTGTGCTGGAACTCATAAGCATATATACATTGGAAATTCACAGATATTACAAACCAAGACTTGATTTATTGTCATCTTAAATATCAAGAAAATTTTAATATTACAGCATAAACTTAAAAATATGTGTAAACTTTTTTGTTGTTGTTGTTTAGAAAGCTAGTTGTGAAACATTTATCAGCATATTACTATTGCATAACCAGCAATTGTTTTCATGATAATCTTGTTACAAAAACTAACTATGAGCACTTCAAAATTAAATGAGGTTTAACCCATACCCACATCCCCTAAAATAGAGATAGAAGCACTCACATGGGAGATGTTAGGGATGTGCTTCTTGAAGCCAGGAGGACTGGCTCATATTTTGTCCTTCTGCATCAGCTTATCACATGACTGGAAAGCCTCTTTCATAACTGGGACTCACTGTACTTTTAAAACTACCAAACCAGGACAGACTTTGTTTGCTAACCCGAAGTAAAAAGAATCTATTCATTCACAGCTGGTGGCAAAAAGCTAAGTGTCTGAGGACCACCTCCCTCTCCCTTTGGGTCATGTGGCCACATGTGTAGAAAAAGACTTGGGGTTTTGGTATATTTCAATGTATACTTTGTAATTTTAGGTACAAACAAAACCACTGCAGGTAATATTATAAGAGAAGCAGGAAATTGCTGCCCTAAAGGAAGTTACTTTCCTTTGGAATGATCCTTATCCACATCTCTACCTGCCCTCAGGTAAGGAGCATTGGTTTGTGGACTCAGCAAGCATGGTTGTATTCTTCCACTGATGGTTTTTTCTGTGTGTGTGTGTTGGGTTGTTTTTTTTTTTTTTTTTTTTTTTCATTCTAAGTATGCTCAAGACCTTGTGCAGCTGCAGATTGGAAGGTTAAAGGCTCTCTTACAAACAGCCAAAGGGAATGGTCCAAACTGGGCACCATGACTATGACTGCACCAGCCAGAGAATGACCTGAGAAGTACATCAGAAGGTACTGATGGTGTTATGGACTTTTCTCAAGGAAATAAATACTTCCTGCAGGAATATGGAGGAGGCAATCAGTACAATTAAACCCTATTAACTTTGGAATCTCTGGCTTTGGATGCCTTGTATCCTACTGGACTTTCAAACCCTGGTTGGGACAAAGCATTTAGTACAAAGAAGTGTTTGAAATAGATGAAAAATTATGGGGGAGGGAAGAGGGAGAGAAGGTATTTCAATCCTCTAACCATCCTCTAACCATGATGGAAAGCTATTTGGAATTGTGCCAAATTAACCCAGCAAAAGTGATGAATCTAAACCCCACAGAAATCCAAGAAACTAGAAAAATACTCATATACACAAAAATATAAAAATTCTAAGTTCAGGGAGACAAATTCTTTCATCTATAGGTTTAAGCCATGTGGATCTTAGAGCCCAGTATTCCAGGCTGGATTTTGTAATCAGGCCAGCAGGAAAGCCCTAAGAAATCAAGATTCCAGACTTCTAGGTGGGCTTGAGATTGGTGGGATAAATGTTATATAGAGATTTAGTTAAATTATGAACCTAATCCCCTTTTACTCCCCAGAGGCTGAGATTGCATTAAAAGACTATCTTTTGCAGTATTGGGGAAAATAATTTCTTTGTAAAATATAATATGACTATTAAGTGGTTAAATGGAAGTGGAATTCTTGGGCTCCTAAAGTTTGGATAATATGATCAGATTATATTTCAAAAAGCATATGGGAGATCTCTGGGAATAAAACATAATATACCTGGCCTTCTGATAGTGAATCTATAGTAAATAATGGTATGTATGTATGTGTGTATGTTTGTATGTGTTTTTGTGTATTATATATAAGTATATATAAATCTAAGTGTATTTTGAGCATATAAGTATATAATGACCAAATTGCTATGGAAAAATATTTCTAGTTATCTTTGGACATATAAGATTACCTCTAACAATTATTTCTTTTGGTTCTCTAAGGAAAAGCTGTAAGCCAACTTTCTTCTGTTTTTTTGGATTCATTTACAGAAAGAATGTCAAGATCTCTGTCAAGAATGTCAAGATTCACTGTCTCCAATAATATTCACTAGTCATTGGACAAAGATCTTACATTGGAAGTAACAATATCTAAGTTAAAGTTTATAGATGGTCTGTTTAATACTATGATTTTTAAAAAAAATTTTTATTAATTTTTATAATTATAACATTTTCTTTGACAGTACATATGCATAGGTAATTTTTTTTTTTTTTTTACAACATAATCCCTTGTACTCCCTTCTGTTCTGAATTTTTCCCCTCCTTCCCTCCACCCCCTCCTCTAGATGGCAGGCATTCCCATTCATATTAAATATCTTATGTATATCCTAGGTACAATATATATGTGAGAACCGAATTTTGTTGTTGTTGTTGCAAAGGAAGGCTTGTATTCAGAAGGTATAATATTATGATTTTTCAGCACTCTACCCCTTTTTCCATTAGCTCTGCCACCATCACTGAAGAAATGAAAATGAACTAAAGAGAGTTGAGAGCCATTTTATATTTTTCTTTCTTTCATGGGTTAACATAGCCAAAAGATTCATCAGTAAGTTATTAGTCTATTGGCAGAGTCTTTTTGTAATTATCTAAGTTCATCCTCAGAAAAGAAAATGTTTCTGGGATTATCTTCAAAATCTTTCCAGAATGATAATGTAATAACATTTCTCTGGGTCTACTCTGTCAGGGTTAGCCTGTTATTTTTGTTCCTCTATTCCTACATATTCTTTGGTACCCTGAAAGTTTGAAGAGACTCTTTTTCCTGCCATTAGTTCATGCTTTCATTAATTGTTCCACACATTTTGAGTAGCCCAGTTCCTTTAAACCACTTAACATCAGATTATATTTTACAGAGATATTTTCTTTTAAAAAAACAAAACAAAACAAAACCCTATACAAACACTTTCTCCAATACTTTAAGGACATAATCATTCCAGAGGATCAGTCTCATAGCTTAACTTAGTGAGCAGTCTTTAACATAATATTACATTAGTCCCACTAAGTTCTAGTCCTGCTGAATTAGCTCTCCAGGATCATTCCCCTCAAAATATTGTTTCTGAGATCTCTATTACTTAACCTTTATTTCTGGTTTCTCTAATCCCCATGGCTCATGCTCCCAGGAAAGATTAGAGATGCTTCTTTGCACTTGCATTGAAAAAGAATAAATTAAAAGATCAAAGATCTCTACCCATTTTTCAGGGCCACATCACCTAACTAGCGGGAAAAGAAGAAAGATGTAACCCTCTTTATTTTCCATATCTTGTGAGTGAAGGAGTCCTTTCCTCTAACCCTGAAGGCATCACTCTGTTGCTGCTGCTCAGTCAATCGTTTTTAAGAATGTTAACAATTCTGGCTGTGCAGTCAATGGAAAAGTCTGTGTTTCTAATTTCTAATTACATGGTAGACCAAGACAGATTATCTATACAGACACCAGTCCTCTAGCGTCATGGAAATAGTTACCTAGAATCTTCCTTGTTATCCATCATAGGTATTCTGAGCATATGTCAACTCCCCTCAACATTGTTCAAGTTTATTGAGCTATGGTAGTCTTAAGTTTGATAAACTACAAACACAAAGTTTGCAGTAATTTTGTCTTTGGAAGGGTAATTATGAAATGGATCATGATTATGATCCAATTTAGAGATCAAAAATTCTCTTCCAATGGACTAGGAGGTTGAGAATCCTACCTAGTCCTATGAAAAGTCACTCTCCTATGTGGCTCCTAAGAAAGAAAAAACAGAGGAAGTTAGCAATAGTGATATTTTTTAAAAAAGTGTTGAAAAGAATTTAAGAAGAAAACAGATGTAACATCTGAAAGAAGTAAAAACAAGTATGACAGTTTTGAAAGCAACATATACAATTTTTTATTTAAAAAAAAAAAAAAAAGCAAAGGCATGAAAGGAAGATTCCATTTTATAAAGAATCTTACCTCTCATCTTCTGCTCCTTGTTTGTGTGTCTGTATGTGTGTGTGCGCACGTGTACATATGGTTCTTTTTTAGTTAAATGAAGAATAAAAAAATAAAAATTTTAAAACAAAAGACTCTATTCCATAATAAGGCACTGGAGTAGGACTTTATGAAGGAGGTGAGAGTTATTCCTGAATCAAGAATTTATATATAATCAAGCCATTGCTTCATTAGAACAAAGATCAAAATTTGCACAAAGCTAGACTGACTAAAAAGTCCAATCTGATCTATTTATATGAATTAATATTGCTAGAAAATGGTGCATAGATAGAAGGAAAAACACTGACATCAATTAGACAATTGTATATGGAAATTTAACCATTGTAAATCAATTATTATAAGGGAGAAGCCAAAAAACCCTAAAAATACCTTAGTCCACAAATGCTTGGCTTACTTGTCAAGCATAAAGATGTAGCTACCAAGGTCAATAAAGGTTTAAAAAATAAATTTATTAATTCTTATTCTTAACATGGAAAGCTGGTATGAGATTGGGTGTTGTATCTCCTAACAAAATAGAAATAAACAGTTTAAAGAAAGTTTGGAGAAAGAGGAAAGATTTAATTAAGCCAAGTTATTCCAAGGACGTTTATGGATGAAAAAGGAAAACAAACAGAAGAAAGATAAAAAAGATTTGTACAAATTTTTCTTACAGAATTTTTTTCACCACCTAAGACAATGAAGTTACCATGTATGGGTTCCAAAATCACAATCTCCAATGAAAACATATTGGATTAAGTAAAATTATTACTATGGAAACAGAGATGGAAAAAAACAAGTGAATTAAGTAAAGTATATCTTAAAGAGATTGCTGCAGGTGAAAGAAAAGTGCAGATGCTATGTAATCAATTAGCAAGATATCTTAAGTAGGAAAGAATGAATGAAAAAATTCCAGAATTGATAAAAACAAAAAAAACTGACAAATAACACCTATATCCCTATTTCCCCAGAAATATTAAATTATCATTAGAATAATATATCTGTGCATTTTAGAGCATCCTTAAATAGGATATCAATAGGGAATCGATAAGCTCTCACAAGCTATATAATAATATTCTAGACAACATCTTTACCATCACATAATTGACTGAAAGATATTGAGAATTTAAAATCTCACTTCATTCTGTAGTTTTTGACACTAAAATAATTGGTTTAGTAGGCTCTCTTCCAAAAAAGTTCCCCCCTGAAGTATTAATCAAAATTATACAAGATTCTTACAAAGATATAGCAACAGAGATAAATAATCTTGCTGAATTATCCTCTGATCATTAATATTAAGAGGGGTTTCATCAAGTTATGCTAGGGAAATATATACTCTCTGAAGGTCATGGGAGAGCTACAGCACAGAATCCAAACTGAAGAGAAAGATTCTCATTAAATGAGGAGGTCTTCTATAGGCTGTAGTTTGCAGATGACATTGTTCTGGTTGTTATCAATACTGTAATATTACAGAATCCCCCGGACAAAATTATGACTCAAAAAATTTGACCTAATCATGCATACAGAAAATAATCATGGGAATGAAGAATGCTGAATGTCCTAGTTATAATTTACAATTAGATGGACAATTTGTTGTATTCATTCATCAATAAGGGTATTTTGGATAGACTTTGCAAGTTGGGCCAAGGCTTAAAGAGCAAGAAAATTAGTTATATTGTCTATTTGGGAGTTATATTGTCTTTGGAAAATTGTAAAGCTGCTTTATTGAACCCAAACTTTTCCCTGTAATGAAGCCCCTTTTTTTTATACTAATAATTTTTTATTGTTGTATGTCTGAGTCATATCCGCATTGAGGACATCATGGTTCTTGAGTATTTGAATATCTAGTTCTTTAAAAGCTAAGATTCTCTCCTCTGACTAGGGAATATCTCCTTGGCTTAAATATATTATGTCATCAAAAATCATTGAGCTAACTCCTTGCAAATTAATGTGTTCTTAACATTATTTTTTTTTTACTTTGAGTTTTAAGGGACATCATGAAAAACACATTTCCATATTAGCCATGATAAAAAAAAAAAGCAAGAAAAATAAAGAAAGTGGGGAAAATATACTTCAATCTATACTCAGAATTTATCAATTGTCTCTCAGGAGGTGAATAGAATTTTTCATCATGAATCCTTCAGAATGGATCATTGTATTATTCAGAGAAGACAAGTCTTTCATAGTTGATCATCATTATAATACTGCCCTTATTTTTTTGGATCTGTTCACTTTGCTCTGCATCAATCCATATACATCTTCCCAGGTTTTTCTGTATCTATTCCCTTCACCATTTCTGATGGCACAATAGTATTCCAACACAATTATATACCACAACTTGTCCAGCCATTCCCTAAATGATGGACATTTCCTTAGTTTCCAATTCTTTGCCACCACAAAGAGACCTTGCAAATTATTGTCAATACTTACTCCCTTTACATCCATCTGAACTTTATAATATGCTGACTTCTTTATATTTTACTTGTTTAAATAGTGTGCTCTATCTCACTAACTAGACTATAAACTTCTAGAAAACAGCAACTGCATCTTAAACTTTCTTGTTTATTTAGTTAAATGAAAGTATATTAAAAAATCTTTTCAGTTTCTCTGGAAATAAAATATATTTCTCGGTCTAAAAGCTCTTTCTAGACTTGCCTTCTTCCTTTTAGAAAGGTGGATTAGGTAAAGGCAAAAAAACTTTTTTGGGGGGGAAGTAAATTAGGGGATAATCAACTTTAGATAAAAGTCTATCTAGTCTTCTACTCTTCCCCATCCATTAAGTAACTGACCTATGAATTCATCAAAGAGCAATTTCCTCTTTTCCTGCATTCCCTAAACCTTTCCTCTTAGGCATTCTCTCTTATTTCAACAGGATTTTGATTTTGAAATGAAGATAGTTGGTCCTTTTGTTTACTCCCAGTGAAGTTCTAGTGGGGAGTGGCCTAGAAAGGAATCAGTACTGACTTGCTCTGGAAAGTTGATCTAAAATTGTATTTGAATTAGAACACAAGATTTTGTAAGGGTGAATGTTAAAAATTATCCATGTATATATTTTGAAAATAAAAAGCTTTCTCCCCCCCCCTGAGGCTGGGGTTAAGTGACTTGCCCAGGGTCACACAGCTAGGAAGTGTTAAGTGTCTGAGGCCAGATTTGAACTCAGGTCCTCCTGAATTCAAGGCTGGTTCTCTATCCACTGCACTACCTAACTGCCCCAATAAAAAGCTTTAAATTAAAAAAAAACTGTATTTGAATTTTATTCCATACTCAAACACATTTGTGTAGCATTGTCCTTTTGATATGAATGATTCTTGTCTGAGGCAGAGCTGAAAATGGGAGAAATCCTTGATTCTTCTGGCTTATTGTCTTCCAGAGAGGAGATGTGATTCCAGCCTCTTTTTAGGGAGAAATTGTTATTGTTGTTTAGTCCTTTTGATGAGGTTTAGGTTTTAGTTTTGGGGTTCTCTTTAGTAGAGAACCAAATGATAAGGTCTAGATTTAGGGAACCAAAATGAGATTAGGGTTTCTGGTGGTCAGGGAGTTAAATGATAAGGTCTGAGTGTCCATCAATAGGTGATATATAGATTACATAGATGAGAGAAGACTAAAATAGTAAATCCTCAAGAGAAGAGAGGCAGAGAGAAATTGGAAGGCTTGTGAATTGGTCCAGCTGTTATTATTATTATTATAGTGATGCAGTCAGACTCTCCCCATGTAAGGCTACCAAAATGATGGAGTTAGCCACCAAATGATGGGGTGTGGGTGATACCCCCATATTATGTTGGTTTTATAGACTGGTGTCACGAATTGTCAGAAGAATTTGTTGGTTTAGACATCTTCCAAATAAAGGGGCAAAGATTAAGCAATCTAAATTCATAGAGAAGTTAGCAAGGAAAAGGGTTTTAGCAATTAACAAGAAGAAAGACAAGTTCCCTAGTGGAAATCACAATTAATTGGAAGAAAATATCATTAAAGCATGGCAAATGGGGGATTATGGGGCTGATTCTAAAAGGAGTTTAGGGTCCTGATAGGCTTTAGTTATTGTGACTCTTAGCAAAAGGACTAATCCCAGAAAGCTAGGGAGTACATCATTGACTGAAAGCTAACACAAAAAGGAGTTAGCAAGTTAGAGAGCTTCAATTAAGTTCTTTTAAAGGGGAAATGTAACCATGAGGGTTTGACATCATAACTTGGCTTTTTAATTGGATACAATAAAGGTAGGGTTTCCAGAAACTTCTCTCTGGGGTGGGACCTTAATCAAAGTCAATTTGAACAAAATACCTCTTTAAGAACAAAATGGGGAGAGTGAGGAAAATGGGGTTGCAATTAGATAGAGCAGAGGATACAGCACCAACTCTGAAGTTAAGAGAACCTGAGTTCAAATCCAGCCTCAGACACTTAACACTAGTTGGGGATCCCAACAAGTCATTTAACCCCCAGTTGCCTCACCAAAAAGAAAAAGAAAAAATACCCATCTAGCTACCAAGGACTTCACAAACATTCTGAGGAACAATTTGGAATAATATAAAAAAGTCACTAAAGTATTCATATCTTTTCATACAATAAAACCATACTGGGTTTTTTAACTCCAATGAGGTCAAAAGCCTCAAGATTCCACCCATATACAAAAATACTTTTGTATCTATGTTTTTTTGGTGTAGCAAAAACTGATAACAAAATGGTATACAAAAATAATGGAATTAAAATCTGATATCTCTATTATCTGAAGAATATATGAAAGAGTTAGTACAATAAAAATGACAGCAATAATGAAAATGAGAACACACTAAAGGCTGCCAAAAGCAGATTAAAAGCAAAGACTAATACTGATCTCTATCAAATATAGGACAGAATGCTGAACCTGTAGTTAGGAAGACTTGAGTTCAAATCTAACTTTAATTTTCTCTGAGAGCAGGTTTCTTGGGGGGCTTCTGGAGGCAGCCTTAGTTTCAGTTCAGTGTAATCACGCTGAATGCAGCCAGGAATTAAAGTCCAAATCCTTTATTGTGTCCTTCAAAGTCTTGTCTCTTTTCCTTCGGCCCAGTTAGCTTTAATCTCTTTCCTTAGTTCCAAGAGCTCCCTCCAAATGTCTCTAGCCAGCACAAAGGTGGAAAATGGAATGAATCTGTCTCAGCCTCTGAGAGTGGGCTTGTGTTTTTGTGGGCTTGTCCTTTAGTGGGCTCCTCCTTATATATGTTCTCTTAAAGGTGTGAATCTTGTGGAACTCATTAGAGTAATGTACTAAGTACATTAGTGAATTAGAGAACTGTTATGAACCATGCTAAATTAGATAATTATTGTTTCTATCAGTTCCGGTGATTTAGCACCTTGTAAGAATCCTAACAACCTTGGACAAGTCATTTATCTCTGTCTGGTTTAGCTTTCTCACTTGTAAAAAAAAAAATAAAAAAAAAAAGAGGTAATAATGTTACCTACTTTTCAGAGTAAAATGAGATCATATTTATAAAGTATTTTGCACACAATAAAGCATTATACTTAGTTACTTAAGCAAGTATATACTTACTAAAATATAATTAGGAAGACTTAATTCTATATATCCTGAAAGCAGATCCTAATATTTCTCTCTTTTCCCCTCTTTTTAGTTGTTTTCTTTACTTTTCTGGTTATACATGTACATTAATTTATTAAATACATATTTCTTTATGAATCATGTTGGGAGAGAAAAATCAGGACAAAAAGGAAAAACCACAAGAAAAAAAAAAACAGAAGAAAAAGGAAAAAAGTGAACATAACTTGTGTTGTTTTACATTGTCTCCAATTTCTCTTATTTTTTTCTCTTGTTGCCAATAGAGTTTAAAAGCAAAACTTTTCATTTTCATTAACACTCACCAGCTAATTCTGAGTTTCAGAGCCCCTGTAAAGTACTATTGGAGCGTATTAAATATAGAACAATACTAAACTCTATTTTGTCTTTATTTTCAGTTACTTCCATTAATCTCTGTCTACCTCAGTTTTTTCAGTTGTAAAGGGAGATCATAATATCTAAAAGACTGTATTACTATCATGAAGATTAAGTGAGATAATATTTGTTAAGTGCTTAGCACAATGCATGGCCCATAACAGGATTTTAATAAATGCTTGTTGTTGTTTGTTTTGTTTTATTTTATCCCAGAGAATTTGATAAGTCATATTTCTCTATTTTGGGTAGAAAAGTAAGAGACTGTGGGTACAGAGTGTTGAATATTTGTCAGATAAAGTCATTAGTGACTTCAATGATCAGTTTTGTTAGAAAGGAAGATTTTCTTAGAGATATAGGGAGAAATGATTTTGTTGTAAAATACCAAAAGACATCAAAAATTTTATTTAAAAACAAATATAGGGGCAGCTGGTGCTGCTTTCAGAGCACCAGCCCTGAAGTCAGGAGGACCTGAGTTCAAATCTGATCTCAGACACTTAACACTTCCTAGCTGTGTGACCCTGAGCAAGTCACTTAACCTCATTGCCTCAGGGAAAACAAACAAGTAAATAAATAAATAAATATGGGGGAAAGGAACTAACAAACAGTAAGCAGTCCTTGAAGAATATACAGATATCCCTTGGCTGGTTTCACTCCTTGAAATTTCACTAATACTCTGCTCATTTTTCACTAATACTCTGCTCATTTTTAGTCTTGGAAACTTGGCTGATTTTAATCCTTGAAGCATGTATAAGCTATTTACTGCCTGTTTCAGTTTGGGGGGGGGGGAATATTTTGTACCAACTAGTCTTACTATACATTCTCAGTAAATTACTTTTTAAAAAGTTAATAGAAAGAGCACCAGCCCTGAAGTCAGGAGAACCTGAGTTCAAATCTGATTTCAGGCACATAATATTTCCTAGGTGTGGGACCCTGGGCAAGTACTTTGCCTCAGCAAAAAAAAAAAAAAAAAAAAAAGCTAATGGAGAATATAATTTATTTGTTGATAATGGGGATCATACAATTGAGTTTCTAGGGATTTCAAAGCTGATAATCTTCACGATATTGTTGTTACTATAGAAATTGTTCTCTTGGTATTGCTCATTTCACTTTGTATCAGTTCATACCAAGTCTCTGAAACCATCCTCTTCATTATTTTTTACCATATACTATTTATAGTCTGTAGTCTAATCATATACCATAATTTGTTTCATCATTCCTCAGCTGATATGTATCCTCTCAGTTTCCAGTTCTTTACTATAGCAAAAAGAGTTGCTCTGAATATTTTTGTTCATATGGCTCATTTTTCTTTCTTTGATATCTTTGGAATATAGACTTTATAAGGGCATCACTGGGTCAAGAGATACATATACCTTGTAATAGCTTTTTGAGCATATTTCTATCACTAAAATTCTATAATTCTATGAAAGCATTATAGAGCTTATTAACACTATTAAAGTTTTAGATTATGAAGGGACAAATTATTGGCATCCTGACCACAGAAATTCATGAACAAACACCCAAGTCTTCAAAATACTTTTATTTTTAATGGGTCCTTGCTTTTGTTTCCATTGAAGCTTTTTGCAACTATAAAATGGGAATCCTATATTTGTTCCTTAAAGAGACAAAGTCCTGGGTCAAGATACAGCTGCATAGCTCAAGAGATGTAAAATGTTCCTCAGGTCCAGGTTGAAAAATAAGTCACAGGTTTTCTCAAATAAATCTGGGATGGTGGGAAAAGTCCAAAAATCTGATGGAAGAAAATCATGGTATCATAGATCTAGAAGGAACCTTAGAAGCATCTGGTCCAACTTCATTTTACAGATGAGAAAATTAAGTACCAGAGAGGTTAACTCAGTTGCACAAAATCTCACAGGTAGAAAGAAGTGGAGGCAGGAATAGAACCTTCTGATTCTAAATCTAGTACTTAAATTATGTGATGATTAACTGTGATAGACTTGGTTTTTCTCAATGGTTCAGTGATCCAAGGCAAATCCCAATAAACTTTGAGTGGACAAACTATCCACATCCAGAAAGAGAATTATGGATACTGAATGTAAATCAACACATGCTAAATTCACTTTTTTCTTTCTTATGATTTTTCCTGTGAAGGGCTGAAACTCTTGAGTCAATGCACTGAGGTTGGACAATCAAGCACTTGAGGCTAATTACTGATTGGACAATACTCTATAAGAAAATGGAAAATGGCCCTTCCCACTATCCTGTGCTGGCTTAATCATTTGGTGTATACAGAGAATTGTGGGAGGGACTAGGAGGTGCAGGGAGACTAGCCAGAGTCACTTCGGCAAGAGAGAGACGAGCTGAGGTCACAGAGATCCTACACGTCCACTCTCTTCACTTCTACAGCTAAAGACCAAGAATAAAGACTTTTGGTTATCCTGACTCTGGCTGATTCTAAGGTATCCAGGGTGCTAATGTGGTCGTCACATTTTCCCTTTTTGTTTGGCTTTCTCTCCCAACAAGATTCATATATAAATATGTTAAAAAAAAAATGAATGTACATGTATAACCAAAAAAAAAATGTTGTTTTACATATAACTGGGGAAATTTTTTTTAATTGAGAAAAAAATAAATCTGGTCTTTACTAAACACTATACATGATAGTAGAGTCTAGCTAATACATTGTTGGTGGAGTTGTGAACTGATCCAACCATTCTGAAGAGCAATTTGGGACTATGCCCAAAGGACTATCAAATTGTGCATACATCCAGCAGTGTTTCTATTGAGCTTACATTCCAAAAAAATCTTAAAGGAGGGAAAGGTACTCACATGTGCAAAAATGTTTGTGGCAGCCCTCTTTGTGGTGGCTAGAAACTGGAAACTGAATGGATGCCCATCAGTTGGGGAATGACTGAATAAGTTATGGTATATATGGTATATGTTATGTAACACTGTTATATGTATGTTGTTTTTTTGTTGTTGTTTGGTTGCATTTTATTTTCTTTTTCATGTTTTTTCCTTTTTGATTTGATTTTTCTTGTGCAGCAAGATAATTGTATAAATATGTATGCATATATTGGGCTTAACATATATTCTTTACCATATTTAACATATATTGGATTACTTGTTATCTAGGGGAAAGAATGGGGAGAAGGGGGGAATTGGAACACAAGATTTTTCAAGGGTTAATGTTATTATATTACATAAATATATGCATATATATTATTATATATAATAAATATATGTAAATAAATAATATATAAATTATCCATGCACATCTTTTGAAAATTAAAAAGCTTTAATTATTAAAAAAAAAAGACAGTAGAGTCCAATGGATATGGCCATTATTGAGGAGAGAAAGGAGAAGAGAAGGTACTGAATACCTTAACTTTCCATAACACAAATTGATGCCTTTGTTCCAAGGGTCCAATTAGATACCATTAGAAACTTAGTTTGCTCAACTATGAATATTTGTTAGAAAGGTTTTGTTTTGTTTTTTTTTTTTTTTTCTATTGGAGGGATAGATGGGAAAAGGATAAGAGAAAGAATAAAGGCTTGATAATTAAAAGATAACTTAATTAAAAGGGTATCTGCCCTGCTATTTCATAAGTGTAATTTGAATGAGCTAAAAGTCAGCATTATTTGTATTACAGTCTAAGATTTACTAATAACTAGATGTGATCAATGAGCAAGTCATTTAATTTGGATCTCAAATTTCACATTTACCAAATGAGGAGGTTGAATTCAAGAGTTTTTCTAAGGCCTTTTTTCAGTGCAATAATCCCATGGTTCCATGTCATTAAAGTTTCCAGACCAAGGAGAAGCCCAGTGATAAGCTGCTAATTTATCCCTTTGAATGATAGAAGAGGAAAATCCCCCAAATATGATCCTTACTTTTGTGGTCTAAAAAGTGATTACATTTTCTTATACACAGGGTAGCTAGAAAGTAGGAGTGAGAAAGCATATCCAGGAGCTCCTCAATTCTCAAGGGTATGTACAATTGGCCAATTAATGCTCACACCAGATGCTGCTCTCCTTTGATCTCAGAGGAGTCCTCAGTTTCAGCAGAATAAGAAAGCAAAGGCCCTTGCTGCCCTAGGTACAGTGAGTTAGATACCTTTGCTGTTTTCCATCTTGGTAAATGTCACTATCTTTCAATGCCTGCCACTCTACATCCCTTCCTGATGTACACGGATCTCCCAGCAGGAGCACCTTTTCCCAAGGCAAATAGCAGATTTTGATCTCCTCCTAGAGGGTTCCACGGCAAAGGAGGGTATCCAAGGAAGGGATAGGGCAAAAAAAGATGTGTGAAGGAATGAATCTATGTACCCAAGAGAAGGAGGGGGATTCTGTTTCAGGGGAGAGAGCTGTTTTTCTTTATAAAGGATTATAATTTTGTAGTTATTGAATACCATGGAAATTCTTACAGAGCCCCCAAGTCCTTTCCTCTGTCAGGAAAACAAAAATATAACTAGTATATGTGTAGTTGGACCTTTTCTCATGCACTAATATGAGGAGCTGGGGTAAGGGAGAAAGAAGACACACTCCCTCCCAGACACAATCTAGCCTCTTGTTTTAATGTTATAGTCTCACATACTCAAGAATTGGGAGGGAAGATAGGTATTAAGAGAAGATGAGAGAGGGAGTTCTTAATCCAGTGGAAGATGGGAAATGATATGAGGAAAAAGATCCCTTTTGTAATGCAACTTGTATCCACAATTAGACTGTGGTTTCACATGCTGTCCTATTCCCTTTGTTATCTACTGCATGGTCTCCCTCAGCTCCACCTTAACTATTTCCAACTGTCCTCAGCACTGTTCTCCCTTTCCCTCCCCAACCCAAATGAAAAACCATCTCCTCCAGGGAGAAATCAGTCAATTCCCCAAAGCTTCCTACTTTTCCACAGAGAGCAAAATGGTAACTGAATGTTTTTTCTGTAGGATCTGTCTTCTCTCTCTAGAATATGATAATCACTGTTCTGGCATTGTATCAAGGGCAAAACAACTGGTAACTCTTTACTGGAACGCCTCTCACAGATAACTTTGCCATAACATTTGCTGAGACAGAGGGCTGCTGAGACACAGGACTGCTGAGTTGTGGAGGGTACTTGAGACCCAGATGAAAAATAAATTCAACTTATTCTTAAGCCAGGGAGAGTGCTGGGCTTGAATTCAGAAAAGTGTGACTTCAAATCCTACCTCAGATAATCATTCTTGTAGGATCCTGCACATGTCATTTAAGGTCTCCACTTCTGTTTTTTCTCCTATAAAATGGAGCAGTAAATAATAACAATAAATAATAATAACATAAGGTTGTGGTGAGGTGCTAATGAAAACATATGCAAAGCATTGGCTTATTGATTTCCATAAGGAATTTGGTTCCAGTCAGAATTATAGACTTCTTTGCCCAGTTGGCAGAGAAGCCAAGTTTGTATACATGGCTTATATAACTCAGTACACAGTATGGAAGACACACAGTGTTCCCTACTGAGAGCTAAGCTCCCTGAGTCTGTTCTGCATTCTGGGAAGAACACTCTGCTCAAGTCTCCCAGAGTGGGCAGCAAACTTGGGCAAAACCCCTAGATAAAATCTTCTCTCTCTTAAGGATAAACTCTCTGGACTTTATCTTGCCCTAGACAGGAATTTTTTCACTGGCTGTCCTTCAAGCCTAGAATTCTCTTCCTCAACTTTTTGGCCTCCTAATTTCCCAGGCTTTCTTCAGATCTCAGCTAAAATCCCTCCTCCTAAAATCCCTTCCAATCCCACCTAATTCTAGTGCTTTCCCTAGCTAATTATTGTAAATTTATCCTCTGTACAGCTTGTATATACATAGCTGTGTTCATGTTTCACTATAGCTTTTTGAGGACAGACTGACATACTTTTCTTTGTATTCCCAACACTTACACAACTGCATTTAATACATTTTTTGACAGATTATTTGCTTGCATATCAAGGCCATCAGTTTGCCCCAGCTAGGCAGGCTAATTTACATCGCAGATGCCTATTTATTTGCTTAGCAAATTATTTATTTATATGGTCCCAAGACTAGTGCAAGGAGATAGTTAATGGGAATAGTACTCCCCACAGGATGATAGCACTAGGGACATCTTTTCTTGATGTCGATTCCATAAACCAAAGCATTGGGAAGCAAAATATTCCCCTTAGCATATTAGAGAAAGATCTTTTAAACTGAGCGAGAGGGAGGAGGGAAAGGGGAAAGTAAAAAGAGTAGTGATGGGGGAGGTATACATGGATTGATTCCAGGAGTGAATTTGAATGGAAAATAAATTATATCTTTATTTTCATGAAGCCTATGTGAAATCTAGTATTTCTTTCAATTACTTAAAAACATTATTCTGAGAAAGGATCCATAGGGCCCATCAATTTGTCAAAAGAAATAAAAAAGTTAAATTCCTTCTGTTAGAAAGAACTGTTCCATCTAAGTAAGGGCAAAGATGTAACTGCCAGGAACTGTTAGCTGAGAAAGGGCTCTATACCTACTTCTCTCCTCCGACACTGACAACTATATATATTTTATAAGGTTGAGTGATATTTTATCCCAAAGGCCATAAACATTCATACCATGGCATATAATAGTTCCTTGTGTCCTAGTCTTAATGTTGGTGTTTCCACATTTAGAGTAGTCTAAACCCCACTCCCAAATTAGCTTCTATGTTCAAGGATGAAAATATATTTCCCTCCAGTAGACAAGTTCACCTCTATTTGTGTAGAAGATTGAACATTTTTTCAGATGGTTGCAGAGTCGGTAGCTTTTGCTTACCTGTTTTTTATTATAGCAAGGAAGAATTCTATGAAAGCAGTTACATTTGGGAAAGACTGGTATACAAACAAAAGTATTGGGAAAAATATTGGGGACTTAAAAAGATCAACTAAAATTTATTTTTTAAAAAATTATAAAAGTAGGGTGTTAGCTCTGTGGGACAAAAGATAACAATGAAACTAAAAGGAGGGGGGAGAAATTATCTATAATACTGAACAACAGTATTGACATTCTTATTTGTTCTTTTATTGGAATCCTGTGGTTCCATCTACCATCTCTGAATTCCCAGCCAAAAACATACTTTTCAAGCCAACACTCCCATATTAGAATATAAAGTCCTTAAGAAGGGATTACCTGGCTTTTGTGTTTTTATCTATAGCACTTGGGTGAAAGTAAGAGTTGGGTGAAAAATGGATCTATCAGAGTTGGATGAGTATCTCTAAAATGCTCAGTAAATCCTCACACCAGAGATACTAGTCCTGCTTAAACAACCTATATGTCTTTGGTGTAACCCAATTTTTACCTGTGGCTCCAAGAAATTGTAGCATGCCCAGTGGCCACATCTTGGCAGTTGGTTAAACCAGGTTGAGGCTAAACCAAAAGACCTCAAACTTATTAGTAAATTAAAGGAATTTCTACCCCAAGTATGCAAAGACTTCCAGCAGAATGGAGAGATAAAAACAATTTGTTCAACAAAAGCAATGCAGCCAAGATCAGAAGAGAAGTAGTAAACTGGGGAAATTTTTTTACATTCAAGAGTTCTTATAAAGCCTCATTTCTAATAAATAGAGAGAATTGATTCAACTTTATAAGAATATAAGGCATTCTCCAATTGATAAATGGTCAAAGGATATGAACAGACAATTTTCAATTGAAGAAATTAAGGCCATTTCTAGTCATACATACCTACCCCATACCATGATGAATTATCTTACTAATACTTTGTGGAAAGTCTCTACTACATAAGGTATATGAAGTCACAGGTTAACTTAAGCAGTAAATAAATAGGACTGAGGAAGGAAATAAAAGAGGTCACAGAAAAGGCCTCATTTAAGTTAAGTTCCTACTGAAGTCATGCGCTAACTGGGCATCCAGGTCTTTTTGTGTGTACATATGATTAAAAATAGAATTTTTTTTCTGCTAGTTTGTATAGTTTGAGACTAGTAAGTATAGTTGGTTTCAAATACTGTGCTAATTAGGGCAGGGTCATGGAGCATGAGGATTATTTTTCATAATGTCTTATTAATAGATAATTTTCAGATGACAAAATTAAAGCCAATTATAGTTAGGTGAAAAAATGCTCTAAATCACTATTGATTAGAGAAATGCAAATTAAAATAAATCTGAGGTACCACCTTACACCTCTTAGATTGGCTAAAATGACAGGAAAAGATAATGATAAATATTGAAGGAGATGTAGGAATCATTGTTGGTAGAATTGTGAAATGATCCAACCATTCTGGAGAGCAATCTGGAACTATCCCCATAGGGCTATCAAACTGTGCATACCCTTTCTTTTACTCTTTTTTTTCCCTCTCCCAATATGATTCATAAAGCAATGTGTATTAAAAATAAACTTTTACAAAAGATAGCTTTTCAGTTTCAAACTGGATCTTTAAACTTAGACATCTTTCACTTAGAGACATAGATAAGCGACTGTTACTGAATCACTTCAGACCCCTAAGTGTGGTGCAGTTGTCAAGAATTGCCAGTTCCTCTATGACTATAGGCAAGGTTTTTTGTTTTGTTTTTTTTTTTTTTTAATAAAATCTTGATCTATTTGGATTATAGGGAAGGGGAAAGAAGGGAAGCATTTATTAAGCATCTATTATGTGCCAGGCACACACTTAGCACTTTACAAATAATAATATTTACAAATATTATCTCATTTGATCAACACAACAACTCTGTGAAGTAGGTGATATTATTATCACCTTTTTACATTGAGGGAACTGATGGAGCCCAACCATAGGTCCCACATCCTAGTAAGTATCTGAGGCTAAATTTGTACTCAAGTCTCCCTAACTACAATCCTAATAATCTTTCCACTTCTGGTTTGCTGTTAGCTATTTTTTAATCCTTAGAGTTCATAGTATGAACTATGATCAGCAGTATAGAGATCCACTCAGTATGAAATATATATTTTATTGATGGTGAGACAATAAATAGTGCCATTTCAATAAACTAAAGGATTTTAACTTTAATGGGAGAGTAATTAAATGTGGTAATCTAAGATAGGAAAATAAATATGAAGAAAAGGAAAATTTTTTGCATTCAGACATGCAAAGATTTTTATCAATGGAAAAAAAATCTATTGGCATGCATTCCTTTAACAATCATTGATCAAGGAAGCAGCTATGTAGCATCAATCCCCTTAGATTCTTGAGAATATGGCTCTATAGGTCTTTGCTACTTTTCCCAAGTTTAGTGGGGACTGTTTGTAAATCATGACTCAAGCCATCAACAAGTCAACATTCCCTTTACATAAGAGAAAAATCCAGTAACATACCAATTTTTTATTGTTCACTTGTATCCCACTCTTCAGTGTTTTTGGGGTTTTCTCAACAGATATTGGAGTGGTTTGCCATTTCCATCTTTAGTTCATTTTACAGTTGAGAAAACTGGGCAAACTGACTTGTCCAGGATCACACAGCTAAGCTACTGTCTGAGGTCAGATTTGAACTCCGGAAGAGGAGTCTTCTTAATTCCAGGCCTGACATTCTAGCCAATGTGCCACCTTAGCTGCTCTAAGAAAAACAAAAACATAAAAGCATTTTAAGGAAAACAACAAAGGAAAATTATAGTTATTTTCATGTCATATCCCTTGATAAATTCTGAGCTCTTTTGAGGTCAGGGACTTTTTTTATGTTTCTTTAAAGGAAAATTTGAAAGGGACTTAAATAGGACTTATTTACAAACTCAGACAAAACTATTTACTAAAAGCATGAGAGACTTTAGAGAAGAAACTTGTTATATTCACTATTACTTTGATCTATTCTCCTTGCGCCCTAAACTTTTTCCATGGGCAAGAGGAGATAATACTCAGGATTTTTTAGGATTGGACATATGCTAAATCCCACAAAATAAATATATTTTTTTTCTTGAGGAAAAGAGATTTAATGAGGACTGTAAGTCAAATAAAACTATAGGAAAAAAAATCATTAGATGAATTATGAAAAAAAGCCTAGAATATTTGATCCGCCAATTACAGGGACTTCTAAGGGAATATCTCTAGCTCAACCCAAAAGCAAAACTCTTTTAAAAAGTCACTTTTATTTGATGAAAACAAAATCCCTAATAATAAGAATATAAAATTGATTGATGATGGAAAAAGGATAGCAGTCAACTAGCAATTGATACCTATCCTACATCAAGTAAAAACTAATTAGATATAAGATTATAAAAATATTTCAAACACTATGAGACAGAGAGAGAGAGGAGGGAGAGAGAGAGAGAGAGAGAGAGAGAGAGAGAGAGAGAGAGAGAGAGAGAGAGAGAGAGAGAGAGAGCAGGGAAAGAGAAGGGATGGGGGCGAGGATAGGGGTAGAGTGGAATGTCAGAGGCAAAGACTTCAGCCAATTTCTTTGAAGCCATATTTATGTGTGGGACAGTGACCCTTACCCAATTAAAATCAGAGATTTTTAAGGTTAAAAAAAAGAAAGGCAAAAAGGGATTTATTATGATCTTGTCAGAAAGTGCAACTCCCTTATTTTGCCCAGCTTTATGCCAACAAATTTGATAACTTACATGAAATGGAAGAATACCTTCAAAAATATAGCTTGCCCAGATTAACAAAGGAAGAAGTAAATTGGTTAAACAGTTCCATCTTCAAAAAAGAAATAGTACAAGTTATTAATCAACTCCCTAAGAAAAAATCCCCAGGACCAGATGGATTTACATGTGAATTCTACCAAACATTTAAAGAACAATTAACTCCAATTCGATAAACTATTTGAAAAAAATAGGGATTGAAGGAGTCCTACCAAATTCCTTTTATGATACAGACGTGGTTCTGATACCTAAACCAGGTAGATTGAAAACAGAGAAAGAAAATAATAGACCAATCTCCCTAATGAATATTGATGCTAAAATCTTAAATAAAATATTAGCAAAAAGATTGAAGAAAATCATCAATCAATCACTAAAGAAATTAGTATAGCAGAAAATACACTATGACCAAATAGGATTTATACCAGGAATGCAGGGCTGGTTCAATATTCCTAATATTAGCATAATTGACTATATCAATAGCCAAATTAACAAAAAACATAAGATTATCTCAATAGATGCAGAAAAAGCACTTGATAAAATCCAACATCCATTCCTACTAAAAACATTTGAGAGTATAGGAATAAATGGGCTTTTCCTTAAAATAGTCAGGAGCATATATTTAAAACCATCAGTATCATATGTAATGGGGAAAAACTGGAACCTTTCCCAGTAAGATCAGGAGTGAAACAAGGTTGCCCACTATCATCATTATCATTTAATATTGTATTAGAAACTCTAGCCTCGGCAATAAGAGTTGAGAAAGAGTAATCTCTCTAAGGAATTAGAATAGGTAATGAGGAAATCAAATTATTACTCTTTGCAGATGATATGATGGTATATTTAGAGAACCCAGAGATTCTATTAAAAAAACTATTAGAAATAATTCACAACTTTCACAAAGTTGCAGGATACAAAATAAATGCACATAAATCCTCAGCATTTTTATATATCACCAGCAAAATCCAACAGCAAGAGATACAGAGAAATTCCATTTAGAATAACTGATGATAGCATAAAATATTTCGGAATCTATCTACCAAAGAAAAGTCAGGAATTATATGAACAAAATTACAAAACACTTTCCACACAAATAAAGTCAGATTTAAATAATTGGAAAAATATTAAGTGTTCTTGGATAGGCTGAGTGAATATAATAAAAATGACAATACTCCCTAAACAAATCTATTTATTTAGTGATATGCCAATCAGACTCCCAAGAAACTATTTTGATGACCTAGAAAAAAATAACAACAAAATTCATATGGAAGAACAAAAGGTCAAGAATTTCAAGGGAAGTAATGAAAAAAAAAAAATCAAATGAAGATGGCCTAGCTGTACCTAATCTAAAATTATATTAGAAGCCATGGTCATCAAAACCATTTGGTATTGGCAAAGAAGTAGATCAGTTGATCAGTGGAATAGATTAGGTTCACAGGACAAAATAGTCAATAATTATAGCAATCTAGTGTTTGACAAACCCAAACATCCCAACTTTTGGGATAAGAATTCATTATTTGATAAAAACTGCTGGGAAAACTGGAAATTAGTATGGCAGAAATTAGGCATGGACCCACCCTTAACACCATACACCAAGATAAGATCAAAATGGGTCCATGATTTAGGAATAAAGAACGAGATTATAAATAAATTAAAGGAACATAGGATAGTTTACCTCTCAGACTTGTGGAGGAGGAAGGAATTTGTAACCAAAGAAGAACTTGAGATCATTATTGATCACAAAATAGAAAATTTTGATTATATCAAATTTAAAAGTCTTTGCACAAATAAAACTAATGCAAACAAGATTAGAAAGGAAGCAACAACTACTGGGCTTACATCCCAAAGAAATACTAAAGAAGGGAAAGGGACCTATATGTGCCAAAATGTTTGTGGCAGCTCTTTTCGTAGTGACTAGAAACTGGAAAATGAATGGATGCCCATCAATTGGAGAATGGTTGGGTAAATTATGGTATATGAATGTTATGGAATATTATTGCTCTGTAAGAAATGACCAGCAGGATGAATACAGAGGGCTTGGAGAGACTTACATGAACTGATGCTGAGTGAAATGAGCAGAATCAGGAGATCACTATATACTTCAAAAACGATATTGTATGAAGATATATTCTGATTGAAGTGGATATCTTCAACATAAAGAAGATCCAATTCAGTTCCAGTTGATCAATGATGGACAGAAACAGCTACACCCAGAGAAGGAACACTGGGAAATGAGTGTGAACTATTTATATTTTTGTTTTTCTTACCAGGTTAGTTTTACCTTTTGAATCCAATTCTTCCTATGCAAAAAGAAATTTGGTTTTACACGCATATATTGTATCTAGGATATACTGTAACACATTTAATATGTATGGGATTGCCTGTCATCTATGGGAGGGAGTAGAGGAAGGGAGGGGAAATTTTGGAAAAGTGAATACAAGGGATAATGTTGTAAAAAAAAAAATTACCCATGCATATGTACTGTCAAAAAAAATTATAATTATAAAATTAATAAAAAAAAAAAAGAAGGGAAGCAACAAACTGGGAAAACATTTTTGCAATTAAAGGTTCTGACAAAGGCCTCATTTCCAAAATATATAGAAAATTTATTCTAATTTATAAGAAATCAAACCATTCTCCAATTGATAAATGGTCAAAAGATATGAACAATTTTCAGATGATGAAATTGAAATTATTTCCATTCATATGAAAGTGTTCCATATCACTATTGATCAGAGAAATATAAATTAAGACAACTCAGAGAAATATAAATTAAGATCAGTACACACTTGTCAGATTGGCTAAGATGACAAGAAAAAATAATGATGAATGTTGGAGGGGATGCAGGAAAACTGAGACACTGATGCATTGTTGTTGGAGTTGTGAATGAATCCAACCATTCTGGAGAGCAATCTGGAATTATCAAAATGTGCATACCCTTTGATCCAGCAGTGTTACTATTGGGCTTATGTCCCAAAGAGATACTAAAGAAGGGAAAGGGACTTGTATGTGCCAAAATGTTTGTGGCAACCCTTTTTGTGGTGGCTAGAAACTGGAAAATGAACGGATGCCCATCAATTGGAGAATGATTGGGTAAATTGTGGTATATGAATGTTATGGAATATTATTGTTCTGTAAGAAATGACCAGCGGGATGAATACAAAGGGCTTGGAGATACTTTCATAAACTGATGCTGAGTGAAATGAGCAGAACCAGGGGATCATTATACACTTTAACAACAATACTGTATGAGGATGTAATCTGATAGAAGTGGATAATTTCGACAAAGAGAAGATCTAATTCAGTTCCAATTGATCAATGATGGACAGAATCAGCTACACCCAGAGAAGGAACACTGGGAAATGAGTGTGAACTATTTATATTTTTGTTTTTCTTACCAGGTTAGTTTTACCTTTTGAATCCAATTCTTCCTGTGCAAAAAGAAATTCAGTTCTGCACACATATATTGTATCTAGGATATACTATAACATATTTAATATGTATGGGACTGCCTGCCATCTAGGGGAGGGAGTGGAGGGAAGGAAGGGAAAATTTGGAACAGAAGTAAGTGCAAGGGATAATGTTGTAAAAAATTACCCATGCATATGTACTGTCAAAAAAAAAAAAAAAGTTACAATTATAAAATTAATTTTAAAAATGTAAAAAAAAATGTCCACACTGAAAATTTAACAATCTATTTTGTGTGGGGGGGGGGGACAGGGACTCTTACCCAAATTAAAATCAAAGATACTCAAAAAAAAAAAAAAAAAAAAAGGATTTATTAAGATCTCATGAGAAAGAACAAGAGAACTATTCAGTTATGCACACATATATTAGATCTAGGCTATACTATAACATATTTAAAATATATAAGACTGCCTGCCATCTAGGGGAGGGGGTGAAGGGAGGGAAGGGAAAAGTCAGAACAGAAGTGAATGCAAGGGATAATGTTGTAAAAAATTACCCAGCATATGTAATGAAGGAAAGGAAAGGGAGAACCCCATTTCTCGGAGCATAGATAGTAAGATAATCCCATGAGGCGCAGTCCCCTGTAAATGAAGTTACAGGCCTGAAAACCTAGATTAATAAATAAAAGGTTTATTGTAGAAATTTAGAAGTAAAGCTTAGTTAGAAAGGCACCAGGGTCAGAGGTGGCCACTGGGCAGGCAGGAACCCCTATATGGCTGGAAGGATACCATGTGTTGGCTGGGAGGGCTCCTGCAAAGAGAGCGCCTGGGCTCGTTTCTTTTATACCTAGATGATGGGCAGTACCCCCCAAGTTCTTGGCGGGCTTTTCAGTTAGCTCGGATCAGGTGAGGGCTGGGGGAAGTTGAGCTGATGGTGGGGCTGGGCCCGAATATTCAAAGGGTGCCTTTGAACAGGATTTGTGAATCAAGGTCAACCATGGGTTGGGCAATTAGAAAGGAATCTTAAAGGGATCTCAACCCCCATCATATGTACTGTCAATAAAAAGTTATAATAATAAAAAAAAATTAAAAAAGAAAGGGCAACTCCCAACAGACAAGGTGTCAGTAGAGGAGTGCAAAGCACAAAATGCAAAACACAAGATTAAATAGATCAGAAGTCCCCCTCCCCAACATTCTAAACATGGAAGTCTATCTTAGATACAAAAGAATATTAGTAAATAACAAACTCTTAATTTAAATTTCCCTAGAGAACAACTATACAAGTGAATATTCTTGGCTGAGAGAATTCTATTGCCTGAATTCCCAAAGCCACCATCGATTTTAAAGAAGTATGTAAATGCTAATTAAGAGTTGGAGGAATCAAGAGAATAATGTTCAAGACAATTGTACACCTGCAGCTTCTTAGCTGTAGATTTACTTAAAAGTCTCAAGACCATATTCCCATAAGAAGACTTCACTCAATTTATCCCATACACTTGCTACTTTGGACAAATAAGATCACATGCTTCCATTTAGGTATCTTTCTGCTGAAACATATCTCAGCTCCTCCCCTTTTTTTAGAGAGTGACATAGCACATTCCAAGCTCTTTCAGGGAGATAGTCAGGTTTTGCTCCCATTAAGGAATAGAAAACCTCTTTCTTAAACAGTTCAAAGAACTCATTAAGGACTATAATTCAGAATCAAGGAATCCTATGCTACTGAAAATAGAAAGCCACTCTTTTTATCCATTAACCCTTTTGGAGACCATTCTTATAATGATGAGTGAACTAGGTAAGGGAAAATTAGGCTCTTTCATAAGCTTTGATCACATTAAAGCAGCCAGAAGATGTCAATTGCTAATCATGATATTGATATGCAGGGAAGAAGTTGGCATCCTATAACAAAGGAGTTTAATTCTGTTCCAGATGTATTGTTCTTTGCCAATTAATTTAAGAAGGTTCATCTTTGCTACATTTTACTCCTAAAAATTCTTTATAGTCATATAAAAAGCTGGATAGAAATGGAAATATAGAAGAATTTTCACAATAACTTTTTTGGTATTATTTTGAAAGTTGTTTTCAGAAATTACATTTTGTTTATTTCCTGCTTGTTTTGCTAAACCCCATTATCAATTATGAAAACAAGAACTGATTCACTAAGCAAAAATTTGAACTAGATAATCCCTTAATTCCTTACAATTCTGAAAATTTTTATAATACCAATAATTCATATAGCATTGTAAGGTTTGTACATTATTATTCTGTATTCTTTCTTTTATCTGAATGAGACTCAGAACACAATATGAACCTTTGAGATTTATTAAGCTCAAAGTGCTTCTTTATGAGTTCATGTATTTCATGATATGTTTAAAGTTTCTTCACTCTGTTAAAAAAACAAAGAGAATGTAATTAATTTGCATCCCTGATTTGCAAAATTAAGTCCTAGACAAATGTTAAGGAAAATAATTCATATTTCAATCCTTACATAGTTCTTCATCTGCAAATGAGGTGGTTGAACGAAATAGCAGTCAAGGTCTCTTCTAGGCAATTATATAGATAAAGAGCTGGACTTAAGTCAAGAAGTCAAGAAGACTCATCTTTATTTAAATCTAGCCTCAGACACTTGTGTGACCCTGGGAGATGGAAATGGCAAATTACTCTAATATCTGCTAAGAAAACCCCACAATAGCATTACAAAGAGTCAGACATGACTGAATACAACAACAACAATAACAACAGAGTCTCTTCTAGCCTAAATCCAATTGATTTTGTAATCTAATTCAGAAACTTCAGGGAAAAAATATTGTAGAGGGAGAGATGTGCTAAAAGAATGTAAATTATGTTCATTGTTAGTTAATGAGTTCAGTAGGCATTGGGGAAAAGAAGAAAAAAATTGAGAGAAATCCTAGAAGATGGAAATTTTTGTTGGATAGAACAAAAAAATTCTGTGTCAGTGTCTCTGCTGAGACAATTGACATGGTTAATGTTGTGACTTTCACTTTATCAGCCTTCCAACATTCCCATGAAGCACAAAAGTCTTTGGCCAAAGCAGAAGGAGAACAGAGCTGGTCTTGGGATCCAGGGTGCTTATCTGGCACATGGCCTTTCAGGAACAAAGCCAGGAAGTGATTGGCAACCAACTGTTCCCAGACCACATGAGGCTCTTCAAGTACATATGTGGGGCCAGAGTAAATAAATGAGTCAGTACCTGCAAATTGACTCATCTCATTAATGTGCAAACACATAAACAATGGAAAGCTACCCTTGGCGTGCAGTAGAGAGCTCTGAACATGCTCTTTATTTTCCTCTCTCTCCTGCTTGAAGCATAGAATTTCCTTGGGGTTTCCCCCCTGCAATGTCAGCTTAATAACAGCTAGCATTTATATAATGCTTCAAGATTTGCAAAGCACTTTACAAATATTATTGCATTCTAGCCTCATATGAGGTAAGTACTGTTATCATCCCCATTTTATAGATGAGGAAATGGTAAGGAGATTAGAGTGACTCCCAGCATCACATAGCTAGTGTCTGAAATTTCTTAGTTCTTACCCTACTCCCCAGAGCATGCTACCATTCTTATCTTGCCTTTTCTACCAACCTCTTTTATTGTCTCAGCGTCTCAAAGTGAGGCTTTCTCTGTCTTCCAAGGTAATAATTAGTTGATCTGATATGCTTGCACTAATGTCCCAGTGGGAGCAGTCTATTGAAATTCTCTAGATCATTCCTCTAATTTCTAAAACACATACACACACACACACACACACACACACACACACACACACACACACATACACGCATTATAAAATAAAGTCATTTTTGTCATAATTTTGTTATGTTTTGTCCTAATTTTCTTATATTAACTTGCACAAATAAAATGCATCAATAAACTATACAAATCTTTTTTTTTTTTTTTTTTTAAATTAGGTAGCACAATTGAAAAAGAACTGAACTTGGAATCAAGATCTGAGTGCAAATATAACCTCAGACACTTAGTGGATTTTCTCAACTATGAAATGGGGATAATAACAGCCCTTATCTGCCAGGGTTGTTTATTAGGATCAAATGAGATTTTTAAAAAATTAATTAATCAATCAATTAATTTTTACAAAAAGTTTTATGCATAGGTAATTTTCCAGCATTGACAATTGCAAAACCTTTTGTTTCAACTTTTCCCCTCCTTCCCCCCACCTCTTCCCCCAGATGGCAGGTTGAGCAAAACATGTTAAATATGTTAAAGTATAAGTTAAATAGAATATATGTATACATGTCCAAACAGTTATTTTGCTGTACAAAAAGAATCTCACTTTGAAACAGTGTACAATTAGCTTGTGAAGGAAATAAAAAATGTAGGCAGACAAAAATATAGGGATTGGGAATTCTATGTAGTGGTTCCAAATGAGATATTTATGAAGTGATGTGCAAAATTTAAAGCATTATTATCTTATTAAAAGTAATAATAATAATAAATCATTACAGATGATATCCATTGAATGCCATGTATTCAATTAAATTAACTGATATTTACATAGTGTTTGAAAGGTATCCTGGCAGAGTGAATAGAATATTGGCTTTTGGAAAAATTAAGAAAATCTAGGTGCAAGACCTATATTAGCCTCTGACCTGTATTAGCAATCTATCTCCCTCTACAAATCAAAACAGATAATTCTTTACAACAGCAAAGATCACAAGTTGACTTATCTGTATAAACTGAGGGAATTTCCCCAAAGAATTCTCCACATACTAAGAATTATAAGTTTAGACTAAATATATGTAAATATATTTATTAAAAGGACATATACTACATACATATGCACTTTATATTTATCAAATACTTTCCTCTAAATTGTTATCCCCAATCTAGTTTTGAAAAACAGAGCCTTGTTAGAGAGATAAAATGACTTGCCCAAAATTACATTGTCAGTTAATTAATGAATGAACATAGATTAAGTCTGCTATGTGCCAGGCACTGGCCATACAAAAAGAGAAAAATCCCTGCCTTCAAAGAGTTTATGCTCTAATTAAAGAGATGACAAGCAAATATGTAGGAACAAGCTACATACAAGATAAATAGGAAATAATTAAGAAAAAATGGGAAGGCACTAGGATTAAGTGGGGTTGGACAAGGTATCTTTCAAGAAGTGGAATTTAGTTGAGAAGCCAGAAATGTCAATAGTTTAGAGTGAAAGAGGGAGAATGTTCCATTTATGGAAAGCCAGAGAAAATGTCCAAATTCAAGAGATGGTCAATCTTGTTCACAGAACATCTAGGAGGTCCAATGCCACCAGATAGAAGAGTACTTGTTGGGCAGTAAAGTCCAACAAGACTGGAAAATAAGGAGAGGGCTAGATTATGAAAGGTTTGAATGCCAAATAGTAAATTTCATAGCTGAGATTTTAAAAAATCTCTCACCAGGACATACTATCTTACATCCCAAATGGATATAAACTCTTTCTAAGGCATCAGGGAAGACCATCAAAAATATAGTCTCTTGATCCAGCAGTGTCTCTACTGGGTCAGTATCCCAAAGAGATCATAAAAAATCGGAAAAGGACCCACATGTGCAAAAATGTTTGTGGCAACCCTTTTTGTAATGGCAAGAAACTGGAAACTAAGTGGATGCCCATCAATTGGAGAATGACCGAATAAGTTATTGTATATGAATGTTATGAAATATTATTGTTCTATAAGATACAATCACCAAGATGATTTCAGAAGGGCCTAGAGAGACTTGCATGAACTGATGCTAAGTGAAGTGAGCAGAACCAAGAGAACACTGTACACAGCAACAAGACAATGAAATGATCAACTCTTATGGGCACAACTTTTTCAACAATGAAATGCTTCAGGTCAGTTCCAATAAACTTGTGATGGAGAGAGTCATCTTTGTCCAGAAAAAGGACTTTGGGGAGTGAATGTGAATAACAAGATTGTTTTGCAAGGGTGAATGTTGAAAACTATCTTTGCATGAATTTTAATAATAAAAAGCTATTATTATTATTTTAAATATTGTCTCCTCTATATTCAATATTCAATTCATTTTAGTGTTATTTGTAATTAGGGGGGAAAAAAAACCCGAACAAGTCATATCCAGTGGTAGTGATATGATTAAAAAAGTGTAGTGCATTAAGTACATTATAATGCAATTAAAATGAATAAGAGAAGAAAAAAATCTAGAAAAACCTTTATGAAATAATACAAACAAAAAAGCAGAGCTAGAAATATAGAGTACACATTAACTACAACCATGTAAGAGGAAAAGTAAATCAAGATAAAACAAAGTCTTAGGAGTGACTAAAAAGTGATTCTTTTGGGAAAACCCCAGAGAACTTGGTGTACAAGAACTGAATACTATATAAACTGTCATATGTGTGTGGAGGACAGGTGCTAAACTTCCTCCCCCAAATTAATTAATCAGAGACATCTTCAAGTGCAAAGAGAAAGCATTCATTTAGTCCCAGCAAGGAGAGGCCCAAGCACACCCAGAGGATAGAAAGCTATTTCATAATGCTGTCTGTTTGTCTGTCTGGGCAAGTCACTTATACTTTCTCATCATCAGTTTCCCCATCTGTTAAATAGAGAGAATAGCTTAATATAATGTTTGGTAAGCCTAAAAACACTATATAAATATGAGATAGTAACATTAAAAGGAAGCAAACACATATACTGGAGATTCAGCTGGATCTAGAAACTAAACCAAAGGCATGAATATTGGAATGGCCTTCAGGCATACCAACCTAGCCCTAGCCCCAGAAATAGCAACCTTGGAGCAGCAAAGAATGAGCTGTCCTCTTAACTTGAATCTATGCTTTTGTTGTTGTTATTCAGTTCTAACAATTCCATTTAGGATCTTCTTGGCAGAGATTTTGGAGTGATTTACCTTTTTCTTCTCCAGTACGTTTTACAGAGGAGGTACTGAAGCAAACAAAGTTATTTACCGAGGATCACACACTTAAGTGTCTCAGGCCAGAAATGAGTCTTCCCGCCTCCATGCCCACCACTCTATACACTGAACCATATAACTGACCTCCTCAGTCACTTACTGACTGAGTGACCCTGGTGCTTAATAAATGTTTATTGATATTTTGCAGACTGCTTATCTTCTTTCCATAGATTTTATAATCTAGTCATATTGGGAAACTCTATCTTTGTCATAGCACTTCATTTACTGTTTCCTTGATTGCATGGCCAAGTTTCCCTGCTTAGAATGTTCACTTTTTTTTGATCTTTGGTTTCTTTCATGAAAATTCAAATATAAATATTTTAAAATATTTTATTTTAATAGTACATTATTTTTCCAATTACATGCAAATACGGTTTTCAACATTCATTTTTCTAAGATTTTGAGTTCCAGTTTTTTTCTCCCTCTTTTCCTTATCTTCTTCTCCATACTAGCAAGCCATCTGATAAAGGTTATATATATATATATGTATATATATATATATATATATATATATATATATATATATATATATATATATATATATATATATATAGTAATTTTAAACATATTCTCATATGAGTCATGTTCAGAAAGAAAAATCAGAATTATAGAGAAAAACCACAAGAAGGAAACAAAACAAAAGGAAAAAAAGTGAAAAGAGTATACTCCAATCCAATTCAGTCAGTCCCCATAGCTCTTTCTCTGGATGCAGATGGTAATTTCCTCCCAAAGTTTATTGTTATTGTCTTGGATCTGTGAATTGCTGAAAAAAAAAAAAAAACTAAGCCAATCACAGTTGATCATTACACAGTCTTGCTGTTGCTGTGTACAATGTCAAACATCTTTCTACTAGAAGCCTTTCCAAGTACTCTTGGATACTAGTGCCTTCACATCAAAGGTTACTTTCTTCACTTTCTATCAATTTAAATGTACCCCATTAGAATGTGACCCCTTCCCAGCCAACTGTTATATCCTATCCTGGGATGCAATTTAGAATTATGTAAATAAAGCAATTAAAATGTCCATATACTTTGACTTACAGGCAATGCTTCTAGGAATATGCCACAAGGAAGCTTTTGACAAAAAGAAAGGCTACATATTCACCTAAGTGTTTACTACATTGCTTTTTGCTGTTGCAAAGAATTAACTGGAAACAAAGTAGATGACTGTGCTAAACAAACAGTGGTAGAAGAATATACTGAATATTACTGTTTTAAGAAATATGTGGAAGCATAGAAAGACTTATGTTTCTTGGTACAAAATGAAGTGAGCAAAACCAAGAAAATAATTTTCAAAATTACCACAGCAATGTAAATGAAAAGCATACAACCACAAAACAATTGAAATTGAATGTTGCAAAATTATAAAGACTTAACCAGGAGTCAAAGAAGAGATATGAGAAAACATTTCCTTCTGTTCCTTTGCAAAGATATGGATTCCCAAGGCTATCAACTTTTACATAGTGTCAGATTTTTTAAATGTGTTGATTGGTTCTTCTTTTATTATTAAGGATAACTAACTGGGAAATAAGGAAGAAACAACAGAGTAGGAATCTAGGAGATATAAAAGATATTAATAAAAAGTCTTTTTAAAAGAACACTATTATATGTCAAATATTATGCTATGTGTGAGGATACACAGAAAAAGCAAAAATAGTTCCTGTCCTGAGGATATAGTGTTCTTTTAAAAACTTACTATACTATACTTTTCTATATTTATTCTAGATATTTTTCTATATTTACTGGCTGGCCCCAGATCCTATATTGTATTTCACTTTCACATTCCATACAACCATGCAGCTATTGTCATAGGCTGCCTTGCTATCTGCCTAACATAAGATACACACCTTTGATCTTCTTTCAATATTTTGCTTGGGTCACAATAATCATATCATGAGAACATGCCAATAAACTACATTTCTACTCGATTTCTGTGATTCCTTCCTTGTCTTCTGCAATTAGAATGTAAGCTCTCTGAGGGCAGAATTTTTGTATTTATGTCCCTGACATGAACCATAATGTCTGGCACATACTAAATAATTAATCATTTTTTATTAATTCTATCACCTAAACTACTACTGCCAAGTCTTTTCAATTATTTTCCCCCATCAGTTCTTGAAATAATTTCTTTCTGTCCGTTTATATAGCCACTAGGTTTTGGCCACAATCACCTTTCCCCTGAACAATTGCAATGGATTCTTAATTGTTCGCCATCTTCATTTTCTCTTCCCTCTCAAATCCATCATAGCTGCGAAATAGATATTTCCAACCACAGATCTGATCATATTTCTACTAATCAAGAAGAATCTTTAGTAAATACCAATCCTAGAGGTACTAAAATAAGTTACAAACTCTTCTATTTGGCATATAAATGCCATCACAATTTGGCTTCAGTCTATATTCCTGACATGATTTCACATTACTCTCTTTCATTCACTCTTTCATTAATTCAAACTGGCTGAAATGCTTCTCATTCTAACCTTTACCTCTTGGCCCAATACCCTTCAAAGTTTAACACAAATGCTACTTTCTACATGATGTCTTTCTTTTCTTTTTTTAATGATTTTTAAAAGTTTTTGTTTTCAAAACATATGCACACATAATTTGGTAACATTGATCCTTGCATAGCCTTCTATTTCAGATTTTCCCCTATTTCCCTCCACCCCCTCCCCTAGATGGCAAGCAATCCAATATATGTTAAACATGTTAAAATATTTCTCTTGCTGCACAAGAAAAATCAGATCAACTTTCTTGTGCAACAAGATAACTGCATAAATATGTATACATATATTTTATTTAACATATACTTTAACATATCTAACATGTATGGAACTACCTGCCATCTAGGGGAGGGGGTGAAGGGAAGAAGGGGAAAAGTTGAAAGAGAAGTTTTTGCAAGGGTCAGAGTTGAAAAATTACCCATGCATATGTTTTGTATATAAAAAGCTATAATAAAAAAAAAAAAAGAAAAATCAGATAAAAAAAAAAGAAAGTAAATGAATAAGGAAACAAAATGCAAGCGAATAACAAAAAGAGTGAGAACGTTATGTGGTAATACACATTCAGTTCCCACAGTCCTCTCTCTGGGTGTAGAGGGCTCTCTTCATCACAATTGACCTGGAACTGGTCTGAATCATCTCATTGTTGAAAAGAGTCACATTAATCAGAATTGATTATTATTTTTAATATATAATATATATTATGTATATATATATATATATATATAATATAATATTGATGTTGCCATGTACAATAATCTCCTGATTCTGTTCATTTCACTTTGCATCAGTTCATGTAAGTCTCTCCAGGACTCTCTAAAATCATCCTCCTGATGATTTCTTATAGAACAACAATATTCCATAACATTCATATACCATAATTTATTCAGCCATTCTCCAATTGATGGGCATCCATTCATTTTCCAGTTTCTAGCCACTACAAAGAGGGCTGCCACAAACATTTTTGTACATGTGGGTATTTGATGTCTTTCGTGATTCCCTGAATTGCTATCACTTCCCAATTCCTGAAATGTGTATGTATGCAAGGTTATGGGATTCTGCTAAAAGGGAGTACTGAAGCCACTTTGGCTTTGATGCACAATAAGTTTTCTGCCACATTGCAGAAACACCTTTGTTGAGCAAGGACCATTGATTTGTCATCATGGGGACGAGTGTAAGCCAAGGGTTACAGCCAGTGGCTACTTAAACAGGAATGCCTGAACAGGGCCTGTTGCCTGTAAGTGAGCTGCTGAATTGCTGAATCGGCTCTCCTCCCATTGGCAGATACTATGCATACAACAAAGCCCAGGAGTTGTTTCTCTGAATTGAGGAATGCTTACTATTCATGGGCTGATCATGCTTGCTAAAATGTATATCAACAAAGCTGCATGGCATAATAAACTGGAACTCTTTTCACACTCTATAGTCTCCCGCCTCATTCATCTCCCCTCTGAGATCAAAGCTCATATACCATGAGCTCTTAAAAGACAGCTGGAATGTGTGTGTGTTGTATTTGAGAAACAGTATGATATGAAGCATAGAGATTTGGCTGTTGCAAAGACCTGGGTAGAAGGCCCACTTCTAATTACTGCTAGCTATGTGACTCTGGTCAAGTGACTTGACTTGTCTCAGGGTACTGAGAGTGGGAAAGGGACTCTGACAGGGCAGGGTGAACCTCTTGAGAGAGATGACATAATAGGGTAAGGAACCCTGGACATGGGGAGAGGCATCTTGATAAGATGGTATCTGACATTCAGATAGCTTGGGATGGGGAAAGACATTCTGATATTCTAAAACATAAGATCTTTTATCCTTATCAAATATTCTGATAAGGGGGGGGGGAGGTTTTGCAGAACTGAGTTTTGAGCTGATTATAAACTGAAGCAGAGAAACTGAGTCAGGACTGGGTCAGGATAATTAGGGAAACTGATTTGGGACAATAAAAGAGAACTATGGCATAACAATGTCAGTCTGGATATTTCTCTCTTAACAGAACAATTCTTGGCTAAGATTAATATTAAATTAACAGAAATTTATCTCTAACTGGTTTGTGTTTGTAATGCAGACCACAATTCTTTTTTTTTTTTTTTTTTATGATACGTTGTTAATATATGTTTCTTGAAATTATATAGATAGATCAATTTCTTGAGTATGGTCTCTAAAAGTATACAAACATTAGGAACAAAGGGAAAAGAATCCTATACTCATGGAATATCAACCCTGTTTTACAGATGAGATTTAATTATCATTTCATGTTACAAAATTCAACAAATCTAACAAATTTTTATTAAGTACCTATGTATAAGATACTGTATCAAAATACTGGGAAAACAAAGATGAACACACCCACATACACTGTTCTTGCAATCAAGAAGAATATACTTTGCTGGGAGAGAGGAGAAACAAATACAATATAGAGCCAGATAAATAATTATAAGGCAACTTGAGAAGGGAGTTTTTGTAACTTGCTTACTCTAGGCTATACTATGAATCAATTGGCAAAATAGAACTAGTACTCAATTTCATTCAATGTCATTCATTTATTTAGCTTTCCTGAACTTGATCAAGATAAAGTAAAGAAAAGAGCTAGATTTGTCATCAGAGTAATCTGGTCTCAAATCCTTGCTCTGGTCCTTATTTGTGTGATCATGGGCAAGTTATTCGCTTCCCTTTGCTTCAGTTTTCTTGTCTGTAAAAATTATGGGGGTGAACTAGTTAATTCTAAATCACTTCCTGCTTTAAACCTATGATCTTCTGAATTGGGACAGCCAGTCTTAGTTTCAATCTTTCTCAGATTACAAAAGAGAAGACAAAGTCTTGAATACACCCAATCTCTACTGCCAAAGGGCTCATTCCTATACCTTTTAAAACCTTCTGGAGCAAACTTTTATGAAGTCCTGAAAAGCATCATCCATTCATGGAATATAGTGCCAGATGTTAGTTGCCATGTAGGAATGAAGAGAAGAAAATCTTTGTGATGCTTCACAGCAGTTTTAATGAGAGCATTCCTTTCCAAGATGTACATTCTATTGCCTGTACATCTGGTATTTCAGGCAATGAAAGACTAAGGCAAAAGGAGACAGAAATAGTCTTTTTAAATAGTAATTAAAATAACAATAGTGCAAACATTTGTCAACTAAACATCAGAAAATTTCAGCAATTATCATTTTCCAAGTTTATGTTTAATTAAGAATTGAATTATGGAAACACTAAGTGTATTGTGTGCAAGTACAATTTTTATATAAATAGTATTTGGCAGCTAATAGATTTGATCTACTAATTGGAAAATAGCCAGTTTTCTCCCTAGGCAATTAAAAATAGACTTTAATCGCCTAAATGAGAATGAAAGACAAACCTGCTATATTATTGCTGCTGATTTAAAAAAAAAAACAACTTTAGTAACACTAATAACATTTAATAATAGATATGGAAATAAGTGCAGGTCTGAAGGTCCATATTTTGAAAAAAAGGTCAACTCAGATATGAAAATAACAGGCTAGCATCAAGAAAGAGTTTAAATTAAAATGTCATTGTGATCCAAGAGACTGATACTGATGTGCCTTTCTCTATATAGCATGTGTTGATGCATGCAAATCACATCCTATTTTAAAGGCATAAGGACGTGATTTCATAACCTAAGGGAAACACATAATAAAAAGTTTCTCAAAGTAAAAAATCCATTAGGATGAACAAAAATGAACTCCTTATTCATTTCACAATTTAGTTAGTTTCATAAATTGAGATGTTGGTTGTTGTCTTAAAGTATGATGCATTTGTTTTTATGCTTAATTGTCACCATTATCTTAATTATTAATATTTATGAATAAATTAAAAAATATTTATTAAATTAATACTATATGCCAAATACTGTGTTAAGCTCCCAAGATCCAAGGGATAGTACCTGAGCTCAAAAAACTTATTTCCTAATAGAAGAAGATAATACATATGAAATCATGGGTGTGTTGGAACCAGCTTGAACCACCTCTCAGGAGTTGATAACTTTTCAGTGTAAACATGTACACCTCAGAAGTTAGTAAATGCTACAAAGCAGGGTTTGATTTTTTGTTCTATTGTTTGTTGATTTAAGAAAGTGATGGTGAAAAGGTTAATAATGCAGATTAGTCTTAAAAGTGGGTCATTTAAACATTTACCAGCACACCACTAAATACAAGGCAGTTGTAGACAATAAAGATTATTTAGTTTTGGAAAGGTACAAAGATATTGGAGTAAAGACTTAAAGGAGTGGATTGACATACCATTACTAGCAGCAAAGACAAAATTAATTTGATTATGATTTCAAAACCGGAAAGTATAAGTGAAGAGGAAGAGTGGCAAGGTAGCTGGTGGGAGAATAATGATACAATAAAGCATGGCTATAAGTAGCCTGGATATATTGCGTTTTATGAGGTACTCATCAAAATGGATAGGAGGCCACCAAAGATGGGAGTAATGGATCTGAAAGGGTTAAATGTTCCAGGAAATGATTTCTGTTTTGACAGAAAGGAGGCTGGTGAAAAGATGGAGAAAAATAATGGTAAGCTTTTTAGCTATTAAGCTGATTCATAATAGTACATTAACCTTTGTGTCACAAGATTCCTAGTGTAGGTGTCCATGCTGAGGGAAATAAATCTATCCTGATATTCGCAGTTCACATTACAGGTATAAATGAGGATTATTAATACAATGAGTGGTTTGATTCAGCAAACTTGTAAGGTTATTAGGTTAAAGTATACCAATAAGTTATATTTTAAGATTTACATATGTAACATGTGGAAAGCTATTTAAAAACATAGCCTTATTAGGCTTTATATTTTCATAGCAAAATACATACTCTTCCTGAGAAAAATGATTATGATATGATCTGCATCTGTAATAATTAAGGAAGAAAAAACTGAAATACAAAAGGTCACAAGATTAGAATCATTCTCTGGTTTTGGCTCTACTTTGCTATCTGCTCTCACATTTAAGAATTACACATATATCTTTTTCTTGCCAAGGAGTTAGTTCTCCACTGGAGCCATGGTCAGAAGACACTGGGACACCAGATGAAATCTGAATACATAAATTTTTGTAAATCTTAGGAAACTCAAGTTGTGAGGAGATAATTTGATAAGTTATAATATCGTTTTGTTACTCTAGCTAAAATTGGGGATTAGGGCATTCTATATCCTATATTCTTTCAAAAGTTGCAGAAGAGCTCTAGCTGTATGTGGGTTGATGAGTTGCAAATTATAAACTATGACATAACTAGCAAGTTTCATGAATGATATAAACTAAATAAATTATTCTACTTTCTAGATTTTTCAACTTTCCTCCCTCTTAACAGTTTATAAGAATTTTTGTCTTGTGTCTATGAACTATTACAAAACAAAGTAATTCTGAACCAGGAAAACAATAAACACGATGACCTCAGCAATATAACTGGAATGAGCAAATAAAGGTCAAAACTGAAAGGTTGGCTCTAGAGAAAAGATATGTGAATTCCTTCCTTCCTTCCTTATTTTGTAGAAATGGGATGGGGGAGTTTTTTCAAGCCAGTTTGGGCCTAGGCACATTTGGATATCACTGATAACTTGCTGAACTTCCCAAACAAGTACCAGAATCTTTTTTGCCAGCTAGCAAGGACTTATGTTTACAAGATAGCATTCAGCCCATGCTCAGACTATTCTGGATTTCACTTCCTTCCTTATCTTTTCCTGGGACTAGAGTATACCCAATGGTCAGTGCAGAATCCTGTTTCCCACCTTTCTCCAGCATTGTGTTGATTACAATGGTCTTGAAATCAGTTAATCTTTTGATTAGGAAAAAGTTATTGTGTCTCCCCTCCTTTGCTGTTAGGTGTGGCTACAATTGGTACTATTTATTTAAAGAGGAGAATGGATTAAGAAATGGGAGAGAAAAAGCAGATAAATGTACAACACACACTTCCTCTTCTCTTTTCCACAAAAACTCTTACATATTCTCTCTATGATTATACAAGTAAAGTCCTTACATCAGAGATACTGTGCAATTTTGTTCAATTTAAAACCCTGCCTACCTCATATATATTACAACAAATGCATCTTATCCTTCAATATCACCTTGAACAATCAGGAGCTGTAATTTAACTCTCCACAACAAATTCTAAAGGATTCTCAGCCTGACCCCTTCTTTCCCCAAAGGCCCATCTTCTTGCTACACTAAATACTGGGCCAGGCTTCCTGAATGCCTGGGAAGTAAGAGTAGGTCAGAAGACAGATACCCTACCTTGGATTATTCCAAACTAATTTTCCACCAGTAATGAACCATAAGTTATTTAAATTGCCTGTAAATTACATGCATTGCAGATTGTCATTTCCTTCTCTGAAAATTAAGTACAACATAAGATTATAAATTGCACTGACCCTTTGAAAGTAATCACAAATGAGTCCTGACTATTTGGGGCTACGCACCTGGGCCTATGTCAGCTAGAGGAAAGAAACTAATGTTCGAATCAGATTTCAATTTACGTAATTGTATTCTGTCTCCTTAAATTCCCCGTGTAGCTTTCCACAGCACAAGATATTCTTTCTCACTATTTAGAAGTAGAGTTCATAGAAACAGAGAACTGAAAAAAGATCACAAATATCTAAAGTGACTTTTGTCATAATAAAATATTACAAGTAAACCACCTTTAGAAAAAGAGCTGACCAACTGTTCTTTTTCTAATTTGTGTTCTAGTATCTCACAAAGGTTAAAATCAGAAAGATCTTCCTCTTATATAGCCTAAATCCATCTTTACTACAAGTTGAATTAGTTTCCTGCTGTTTTGTTTTCAGTGGAAACATAGAAACTTACTAATAGATTTGGTCTATTAATTGGAAAATAGCCAGTTTTCTCCCTAGGCAATTAAAAACAGACTTTAATCGTCTAAATGTGAATGAAAGACAAACTGCTATAATATTATTGCTGCTGATTTTATTAGTAAGAATGTGGATTAAGAGAAATGGTCCCATAAGGACTAATAACATATTGCTTCACATATATGAAGTTCCTCTCCAGAAGCAATATGACATAAAAATTTATAGCAATTATTTTTTATTCACTCTCCATAAGTGGACCAAATTACATCATACCTTTGGGATTCTAGAGATATTCATGAAGAGTTAGAATATCTTTTCCTAAAATTGGCTTGAGCCTCCATTCTGGTATCATTTTTTACAACAGTTAGCTGCCAACAAATAGCACTGCAGTTCTATTTAACCAACTAAGATTACTTAGTTTTTACAAAAGGATATACTTTCAAAATATAGTATTAAAAAAAAGTACAGATATTTTCCCCACAAATCAGAGATACAGTCTCCCATATACTACCTCAATTCCTGGGGACATTCAGCTCAGACTTAACAAAGTTTCTATATAGATTCAATGATCCCATCAACTTTTCATACAAATGTGGCAGTTATCAGTTAAATTCTCTCAGCTACCACTGAACTAATTCCAGAAGGTGACTCATTAATCATTGGGGCATTTATGCTGAACTGGCTGACTGCAAATTTTCATGTACTTCATTCCCAGATATCCTGATAGTTTGTTCTCTATCAATCTTTTTATCAATCAAAATTTACAAGGTGATAGTCTTCAATTTCTTTCACTTAAAACAAAAGAACAAGCATTGAACCAAAGAACCAAAAACCACATGCACAGACTACTTATTGGCCTTAGATAAATATTATCTGTCTACTATCACCATTATGATGCCAGACAGGAAGAAAACAGATCAAAGAAAAGGAAGAGATTCTGGAAGACTGATGTCTGAAATGAATATCCATTTCTAATTATGTCATCAATCAAAGATACTTCTCTTTATCACTTGGTTAGCAGACAAGAACCAGTTATAGAATGTGTTATTGTTGATATTTGTCTTTTTTTGAAGAGGACCATTGACATCATAGATGATGTCTTGAATTGTGCTTCACAAAGTCATCAACTTCACTCGGTCTTGAGTCATCAAAATCCAGTGGCAAGACAAAAGCCAGGATGACTGGTGGTGATCTGGGATGTAGTGGATGACCAAGCATCTTCAGTGTCTGCTTCAGGTTCATGGATGTTGGAACAAATTATTCTTATCCATCTATTCCACCAAGGAAAGTCTTTACATTTTATAGAATGTGTATACGTGGTCTAAAGTCCATATGGTGAATATATTAGCTGGGGATTCAGTGTATGCTCATAAGAATTAGATTCATTAGTCAGTTTCATCAACTCCTAATTATAAATGAAAAATTTTAGACATAAAATTAGGAAGACTTGGATTTAAATCTTGTGCCAGATATGTACTAGTTTTATAATTATGGACAAGTCATATAATTTCTAGTCTTCTTATCTGTAAAATGGGGATAATAACAACTATCTCAGGGATAATTATAAGAATCAAATGAGATCATGTATATAAAGTGCTTCGCAAATCTTAATGTGCTAAATAAATGTCAGCTATTATTATTCAACCTTACCAGTTTTCCATAAACTCTCATCATAATTCTCATCTTCTTAATCAATTCCATTCCATTTTTTCCCTTTGAACTTCTATAAATTTTTCATCTAATGTTTAAAGTGAAATGTCCAACCACTGGTTTTAAATAGTATTGTCTAAATTAGCTGCTGCATTTTCTGCAAAAGTGACTGAATTATATGGAGTAAAATGACAAATATGGTCAAACCCTTTGTGATTTTTGCCCTAAATAAGAAAGTGTCATTTATGTTACAATACCATAGTTCCTTCATATTGAGTTTCTCTTTGTGCTTTCTTATTATGTTCATGGAATCAAAAAATATCAAAAATAGAGGGGACCTTAATGATCCCAACCCCCTCATTTTACAAATGGGCAAGCTGAGATAGAGAATGCACTTAAAAGTAATAGAGGCAGGACTAGATCTTGTACCATCTTAACAAATGTTCAAAAATTGGTTAAAAAAAAAATCCCAAGGGAGCATATCTATTACATTATCTAAACAAGAAAGAGCAAATTCTTTTCTAAAATATTCATATCTATTTAATATTTGCATTTAATACTATGCAATATAATGAGATTACTATGAAAATTGTTGGTAACCATGAAAAGTGTTCTAGGTGCAGGTACTGCTGAATTGGAGGCAGCAGACCTACAATAATGGGAGTTATTAGGTGACAAGATCTATTGCTACAGAAAAGTAATTTTTTTAAACTTTATTATGCCTTGAAGTTCATAATTTGATTTCCTTTTTCACTGAGAAAATATTCTGAGGAATATATGTTATTTGTGAAATGTTTGGCTGTCTCTAAGAGGGAATAATGGAAAAGTATGCATGGTGTTGATGACAGACTTCCCATATGACATTACAGAATAGTATTGTTTCCCAGGTTAGATCATTCTTAGCAGGCAGAGCCATCTGTAGGGTATGAAAAATTTCATGGTCTCTGCTTTCTCTCTACTCTTTTAAAGTGACTACAGTTGTACAGTGACTCAAAAAGGCATCTTGTGGGGGTGCCCAGTTTCTCATTTGTTGCTAAAAATGGCCTAAAATTTATATATTTAAAAACAATCTGTATTTTTCCCCTTCACTAAAGAAGGGAAATGAAAGGACTAAAGGACTCAACACTTAGCAGCATTCCTAAAACTAATATGTTTTTGAAATTTCTTTTCATGATAAGCTGATTTCACCCATACTCTGTAGGAGCATCCAATATGACTTGTTCTTCTCCCCACCCCTATTCTTAACTTTGGGGACAGTCTTGTTTATGAGATTTTACAAAATTTTGTCGATAGTTCAACCTATATCATTCTATATATAACATTTGCTAAGCTCATAGTTCAAAAGAAGCAAAATGGATTCAATATAATCCAAAGAATATTAATATTCTCTACTTCTAGAAGCCTCAAAGCACAATCCTTACACTGTCCCTGATAGATGATTAGAGAGGATGCAGGATTATATTGTCTTTGCTTTGCTGAGATAGATTGGGCTACTAGCAAAGATTATTCCAAAACTCAAATCTCCTGATTCATGGATCATAGGATTTAGAACTGGATGGGATATTAAAAGGTCATTTAGTGCCCAGCTTCTTAAACTGTGGTTTGTGATCCTATATGGGAGCTTGTAACTGAATGTGTGTGGGGGGGTCATAAAATTATGATTTAGTATCAGTAAATGTTTGATTTGTATACCTATTTTACATAACTATAAACACAGGGTCCTGTAAAAATTTCTCAGGCAAAAAAGGGGTCAAGAGTAGAAAATGTTTAAGAACCCTTAATCTATAGAAGGGAAGCAGCAAGCTGGGAAAAATTTCTTATATCCAATGTTTCTGAAATAAAGGCCTCATCTCTAAAATATATAAAGAATTGACTCAAATTTGTAAGAATACCAGCTATTCCCCAGTTGATAAATGGTCAAAAGATATGAAGAGAAAATTTTCAGAAGATGAAATAAAAACCATTTTAGTCATATAAAGAATGCTCTAAACCACTATTTATTAGAGAAATGCAAATTAAAATTAAAAAAAAAAAGTGAGTAGAACCAAGAAAATATTGTGCACATCAACAAGATCAATTGTGATGGACTTGGCTCTTTTCAACATTGAGGTAGTTCAAGGCAATTTCAATAGACTTGTGATGAAAAGAACCATCCACATCCAGAGAGAGAACTATGGAGACTGAATGCAGATCAAAGCATAGCATTTTTAGAAATCATTCCTCAATTGAAAATAGTAGAAGGATATGAACAATTTTCAGATGATGAAATTAAAACTATTTATAATCATATTTTTAAAATGCTCTAAATCACTATTGATTAGAGAATGCAAATTCAAACAACTCTGAGATATCATCTCAAACCTCTCAGATTGGCTAAGATGACAAGGAAAGATGATAAATACTGCAGGGGAAGTGGAAAAACAGGGACAATAATGCATTGTTGGTGGAGTTGTGAACTGATCCAACCATTCTGGAGAGCGATTTGGAACAATGCCCAAAGGGCTATAAAACTGTGTATACTTTTTAACCCAGCAGTCTGTATCCAAGGAAATCATAAAGGAGGGAAAAGGACTCACATGTGCCAAAGTATTTGTAGCAGCTCTTTTTGTGGTGGCAAAGAATTGGAAAATGAGTAGATATCTATCAGTTGGAGAATGGCTGAATAAGTAATGGTATATGAAAATGATATTCTATAGGAGGCAGCTAGGTGGTAGCTAGGTGGCGCAGTGGATAGAGCACCAGCCTTGAATTCAGGAGGACCCGAGTTCAAATCTGGTTTCAGACACTTAACACTTCCTAGCTGTGTAACCCTGGGCAAGTTACTTAACCCCAGCCTAAAAAAAAAAAAAAAAAAAAAAAGAAAAGAAATTATATTCTATAAAAAATGAAGAACAAGGGAACAAGTTGATTTTTAAAAGGCCTGGAGAGATTTACATGAACATAGGCTAAGTGAAACAAGAAGAACCAGGAATACATTGACATAGTAACAGCAAGATTGTATGATGACCAACTATAAAAGACTTGGTTCTTCTCAGCAATTTAGTGATCAGAGGCTGATCCCTGAATACCACTAAATTTTGGATACAAAATGCCATCCAGAAAAAGATCTAAGGAGACTGAATGTAAATCAACATATGCTATATTCGTTTTTTTTTCTTCTTCCACTTTTTTTTTCTCTTTTAAAAGGTTTTCCCCTTTTGTTCTGATTCATAATTGTATATTAAAAATTTTAATGTACATGTACAATCAGAAAAAATATTTTTAAAAATTTCTTTATATGTAATTGGGAAACAATAAAACTATTTTTTAATGGCTACAGCACAGAAGATTTGATGGAGTGCCTCATTGTTACCAAAGTGTCTCTCTATTATGTATACTTTATAGCACTATATAAATTTAAATTATTATTTAAAAAAAATTTTTTTTTAAAAAGATAGTATTTTTGATGCTTTTTATCTGCTTGTTGGATTATTCCTACTCTGGAGGATAAGTATTATTGGATAAGTTACACCAGAGGGACAGTGAAGGGAATAGCAAAGTAGTTAGATGCCACTAGCAAAATGGCATGGGGGAAAAGAATGACTCTGGACAAGTTATTGACGGGTAAAGAAGGAACATATGTTACAATTGGAAGTAATTTCACTCCTAGTACAACCCTATAAGAAGAATTAGCAGAGAATTCAGGAATTAATTATCCATCCTGTATAAGGAGATCTGTGCTGACATTAATAGACTTTTATGAAGTGGAATGTAAAAAGTATTAGCCAAATTTGAGGAGTTAGAAAATAATGTGAAATAGTCAGTGACTATAATAATCTAGTGTTTGATGAACCCAAGGACCCCAGCTTCTGAGATAAGAATTCACTATTTGACAAAAATGGCTGGGAAAATTGGAAATTACCAAGATAAGGTCAAAATGTGTTCATAAAGACATAAAGAGCAATACTATAAGCAAATTAGAAGAGCAAAGCAAACTCTACCTCTCAGATCTGTGGAGAAGGAAGGAATTTGTGGCCAAAGAATTAGAATACATTGTGGCATGCAAGATGGATAATTTTGATTATAATGACTAAAAAGTTTTTGTATAAACAAAACCAACATAGACAAGTTTATAAGGGAAGTAGTTTATATCCAAGGATTCTAAAAAAGGTTTCATTTCTAAAATATATAGAGAACTGACTCATATTTATAAGATTACAAATCATTCTTCATTTGGTAAATGGTCAAAGGAAATGAATAGACAATTTTCAGATGAAGAAATTAAAATCATTTCTAGTCATATGAAAAAATGCTCTAAATCACTATTATCATAGAAATGCAAATTAAGACAATTTCTCAAGTACCACTACAAAGCTCTCTGGTTAAGATGACAGGAAAATATAATGATGAATGTTGGAGGGGATGTGGGAAAACTGGAGACTAATACATTATTGGTGGAGTTGTGAACTAATTCAACCATTCTGGAGAGTAATAGGGAACTATGCCCAAAGGGCTATCAAAATGTGCATGCCCTTTGATCCAGCAGTGTCTCTACTGGGCCTGTATCCCAAAGAAATCATAAAAAAGGGAAAAGGATCTATGTGTACAAAAATGTTTGTAGCAGCCCTTTTTTAGTGGCAAGGAACTGGAAACTGAGTGGATGCCCATCAGTTGAGAAATGGCTGAATAAGTTATGGTATATGGTATATAGTATAAGATATGGTATATGGATGTTTAGAATATTATTGTTCTTTAAGAAATGATTAGCAGGATGATTTTAGAGAGGTCTGGAGAGATTTAAATGAACTCATGTTAAGTGAAATGAGTAGAACCAGGAGAACATTGTACAAGACAAGAAGATTATATGATGATCAAATCTGATGGACATGGCTCTTTTCAACAATTAGGATTCAAGCCAGCTCCAGTGGTATTGTGATGAAGAGAGCCATTTGCACACAGAGAGTTCTATGGAGACTAAGAATGTATCACAACATAGTATTTTTTTGTGGTTGTTTGCTTGAATTTTATTTTCTTTCTCATTTTTTCCCTTTTTGATCTGATTTTTCTTGTGCAGCATGTTAAATGAAGAAATATGTATAGAAGAATTGCATATGTGTAACCTATGGTGATTACTTGCTATCCAGCTGAGTAGAGGAAAGGGAGAAAAAATTTGGAATATAAGCTTTTACACAGATGAATATTGAAAACTATTTACACATTTGTTTTTGAAAATAAAAACCTTTGGGGTAGCTAATTGGTGTAGTGGATAGAGCACCAGTTCTGAAGTCAGGAGTTCAAATCTGACCTCAGATATTTAAAACTTCCTGCTGTGTGACCCTGAGCAAATCTCTTAATCCCAATTGCCTCAGCAAAATAAATAGATAAGAACTTAAAAAAAAAAAAAAAAAAAAAAAAGCTTTAATTAAAAAAAAAAAAAAAAAAACTGACCAGAAAAAAAAAAGAAGAAGAAGAAGAAGAATGTGGAAGCCAAGTTTTTTTTAAAAGGGGATTAGGAATTACAAGAAATGGATGGGCATTTAGGCATTTATTTGGTTTCTACAGTTATGAAAATTAAATTGAAGAAATGAAACAAATTAGAAAATTGAAATCTACAAGGACATCAAGGAATAATCAACACTGGAGGTTATCTTTTCCCAAAAGAATTATAAGCTTCTTGTGGGCAGGGACTGACTTTTGTAATCAGGAATGTTGATCTGAGATTTGAAAAGAATCCCTAATCCTCCTCTGTTAGCTTCCTTCTTCTGGAATGTAAGCTGTTTAGGGGTAGGAACTGGTTATGTAATGAAGGGTGGAGATTTAGGTCTTGTAAGTTTCATTATATCCAAATAATGGGGAATCTGGGAAGGAACTTATGCTACAGGATAGAAATAAAATGATGATTCTTGCAGAAATGTAAAAAAAAATTTCCTCCATTAAAAAAATTTAAATTAAAAAAATTTTTCACATGCTTAATCCATATTGGATTGCTTGGTGTCCAGGGGAGAGGGGAACAGAGTGGGAGGGAGAAAAATTCAGAACACAGAATTTTGCAAATGCAAATGTTTAAAACTATCTTTGCATTTACTTGACAGCTCTCTTTGTTCTTTTTCCTCGAGGTCAGTTTTTGCAATAAACAAAAACCAAAAATACAACCTGGTTATCTACCAAATTTGATCAGATTAGTAAATACTCAGGAAGTAAACTGGGCCAAAGTGGTCCTTATGAAATATAATCAATGAAATATGAGGTGAAAGGAGGGAGGATTAGGTTTGTGTATGCAAAATGTCATCTGTTGACATTATTGTTGATGTTGCTTATCCTTTGTGCTCCATTGTGTCTGACAGTGGCTAAACAAACCAATAAGAGTTCAGAAATCTCTTCTACAGGTGAGGCATGAATAATCCATTTGAACATTTGGAATGGAGATGTCCCTAGATTTGTGCATGTCATATTTCTTTTGAGCTACTACAATTCTGCTTTGCTCATTGAGCACATAGACCCTTCTTTTTGCCATGCTATGCTTGGCAGTCCTGTGCCAATATCTCTCACATCTCACAATTGAAATTAAAGTTCTTCAGAGAAACCTTAAGAGTGTCCTTGTACTGCATCTTCTGACAACTTTGTAAATCTTTGTCTTGCCTGAGTTCTCCATAAGATAATCTTTTAATTAAACTTACATTTGGTATTAGAATAATGTGCCTAGTTCATTGGCTGTGACACTCTGCAATAGAGTTTGAATGTTTGGCAGTTCAGCTGAAGAAAGGACCTTAATATCTCAGCTTGTCAGGTAATTGTAAATCTTAAAAAAAAAAAAAAAAAAAAAAAAAAGAATCTTTCTAAGACAACTCACACAGAATTGGTTCAATTTTGCACACATATACTGACAAGGTTTTACAGGCATACAACAATGAAATTAAGCACAATGACTTTGTAGATGTTCAATTTGGTATATAGTCTAATATTTTCCCTCCCACACTTTCTTTTTGAGCCTCCCAAATGCTAAGCTAGCTCTGACATCAACCTCATCTGTATGGACATGCCTGGAAAGTATACTGCCAAGATAAGTGAACTTATCCATAGCCTTAAAAATTTCTACATCTGTTCTAACTGCTGGCTCCACGGATGGATGGATGGTACAATGCTGCCTGGTGGAGAAGCTCTTTCTTGGTGTTAAAGCAAATACAAGTAGCAGAGAATGCATCTTATACTCTGTTGTATCTCCCCAGGGAGAGCTGGCTTACTTATACCAGCAAATTCATCAGGAGACTTCCAGGATTATAATAGATCTTGAATATAGGACTTTTCTCTATGAGGCAGATTTCTAGGGCCCTCTGTAGATAAACTGAAGCTTTGAAGGAGACAAAGAACAAAAGTCCAAAAAAAATTAAAATACTCAGAGTGGCACTTTTTGTAATAGCAAAAAACTATGGATTATCACTTGAGAAACAGCTGGGGAAAAAATACCTTATGGTAGAAGAATATAATAGAAGAGTAATACTAAATCTCTAATTTGAGGAATTCAGAGCAACTTGGAAAGATGGCTGCAGAGTGGAATAAACAGACATAAAAGAACTATATGTACTATGATTACAACAATTCCAAATGAAAGAATCATTCTAAGAAAGCTAAACACTGAGGAATTCAAACAGTAAAAATATTCCTAGAAAGCAATGAAACATACCTCATTCTTCATGGCAAAGAGGTAAAACACCATTAATACTACTACTAAACTACTACTATACTAACTACTAACACTAAGACACAAATAATACTACTTACATTGTCAGAAGAAATCTCTACATCTGGTAGGTTTTTTTTTTTTTCTTCTTGACAGTTTTTCATTACAGCCAGGTAGCATAATGGAGAGCCAGTTCTGGAATCAGAATGAAATTATTCCAAATCTAGCCTCAGACACAACCTATATAAGCCTGAATAAGTAACTTAACATACCAAAGTTCAAATTTGACCTAGCTGTATCATCCTGGGCAAGTCACTTAACCTTTATTTGTCTCAGTGCTGGAGAAGGAAAAGACAAGTCACTACACTTTGTCAAGAAATTCCAAATAGAGTCACAAAGAGTTAAACATGATTGAAAGATGAGTCAACAACAATAAATTTCTGTTAATAGGGAGAGTTCCATGTGGTGAAGAATGGCAAGGGTATTTCTTGAGATGACAGGGATATAAAAACAAAAATTATCAGTTAGTCCTTTTAATTAATCATCTATTAGTCCACAAGCATTTATTATATTCTTGCTATGTACTAGAATTATACTTAGAGGATTACAAAGAAAAACCAAAAATATGGTCCCTGCCCTCAATTTATTTAATATAAAAGTAATTTAAAAAAAAATCATGTCACTAACCTTTTTTATGAGGTTATTAAGCCAGTAGATCAGTAGTACATATACACATATGTCCAATTGTATGTAATACATATGTGTGTATGTATGTGAATATATTTGTAGATAGTTTGCTTAGATTTAACTTTGTTAAAGGGCTAAAGTAGTATTTCAGCTAAAATGGGACAGATGTTTAGAAAATAGCCTTCTTTTCCAGTTCAAGAAAAATGGGTAGAGTGCATTGTCAAACTTATGAAAAGCCAAGGTTTGATTATAATGTGGGAGCAGATCACTGAACTTTTAGAAACTATGGAAAAAAAAATTGGATCTAGAGGAGTGGAAATTAGTAGGAGAGCAACTATGTGAATTCTATAATAATAATGGACCTAACTCAATTTTCAAAGATACACTTTATAATACAATTTAATACAACTGGCTTTAGGAAATTATATAAGTTATAGAATAAAGAAAAAGAAGAAAGAGCAGGAAGGGGAAGATCCAAGTAAACTAGGTGAAATAATGAAGAATTAGATAGGAAAGGAGTTAAGTACAATTCTCATGATAATTCCTCATCCCTTACCTACTTCCCTCAATTAATCTTTCATGGGTGGAGAGAGAAGGAGGAGGGGAAGAGGCAGTAACACATTCAGCACCATCTATGAAACAGCCTATGACAAGTTTACAAAAGGCATTGATTAAGGCAAAAAATGAAGGACAGGATATATCTGATTTAAAAATAAATGCATACTCTGTAATTGAAGAGCTTAACTTGATTTAGAACGTGGTAAATAGAAGGCACTAGATAGGTTTACTGTTTGGGAGAAAGGATTTGCTTGTATCTCTACAGATGGAGAAGGAATCAGATGGGTGGTAATAAGCACCTGCAGAGAGACAGAAAAAGAGAAAAACCTTGAAACTAAGGAAAAGACCTAAGAACAAAATCTACAGGAATTATTGGATTCCCTAACACAAAATGAGACTATTGCAGGACTTCAAAACTTGCAGGAATTATTGGATTCCTGGCACATGAAGTAATGAACAATAGATTCTTTTTGGACTATTTCTAGGACTTATGGATATGTATAATTCCTCATGTTGATTCATGTTATTTGTTACATCATTACTAGCCTGTGTTACTATGTGCTTATGTAATTTATGTAATTATGTGTAATACCTCCCATATTTATGGACTGATATATCCCTGTTTTAAGAGTGAGCCCCTTCTTAACCCCAACTGACTCAGCAAAAAAAAAAAAAAAAAGAGTGAGCCCCTTCAGAAACCCGATAATCTGATTTGATTTTCTATTTCCTTTGGTGTTTTCATCTCCCTTCCTGAGACATCAAGGAGGTCATGATCACCAACTTTTATGGTGTTTTCACCCCTTTTTTGAGCAGTCAGGGAAGGTTTGATCACCTCCTTTTTTGGGGGTTCTCACCTCCTTGAGAAGTCAGGGAGGTCATGACCACCTATGTTCTAAAAAAAAAAAAAAGAAATCAGGAGATGTTATGGACCAGAATTTGAAACAAGGTGCTAAATCAGTGGAAGTGAGGAGACAATGGTTAAATCTAGATTAGCATTGTTTTAATCCTACAACAAATAATGGTTTCCTAGTGATATAATGATTGGTGGTTATAAGGAGGAGCTCTCAGGGACAGAAAGGACAAGTGCACTAGAAGCTCTCAGAGGCTGAGACAGATTCATTCCATCTTCTACCTTTGTTGTGGCTGGCAGCTGAAGCACAAACCCTTGGAGTCAGGTTGATTCAGAAGCCAGAGCTCAAGCTCTTGGAACCAAGACTACATAAGGTCTTTAAGTAAGCTAACTGCACTGCAGGAAAAGAGACAAGACTTGGAAAGAGACAATAAAAGATTTGGACTTTAATACCTGGCTTCATTTGTGGTGATTACACTGAACTGAAACTAAGGCTGCCTCTAAAGATCCCAAGGAAACCCCAACAAGAGACATTATATTTTAGAGAAGAATATTACAATAGTCTTTTTATTTTAAAGCTTTTTATTTACAAAACATATACAAGGATAATTTTTCAACATTGACCCTTGCACCACTTTCTATTCCAAATTTTTCCCTCCTTCCCTCTATTCCCTCCTCTAAATGGCAGGTAGTCGAATACATGTTAAATATGTTAAAATATATGTTAAATCCAATATATGTGTACATATTTATACAGTTACCTTGCTGCACAAGAAAAATCGGATCTAAAAAGAAAAAAAACCTGAGGAGAACAAAATGGAAGCAAACATCAACAGAAAGCATGAAAATGCTATATTGTGGTCCACACTCAGTTCCCACAGGCTTTTCTCTGAGTGATATGGCTTTCTTCACCACTGAAGAATTAGAACTAGTTTGAATCATCTCATTATTGAAGAAAGCCATGTCCATCAGAATTGATCATCATATAGTTATTTTGTTGCTGTGTATAATGATCTTCTGGTTCTGGTTCATTTCACTTAACATCAGTTCATGTGTCTCCAGGCCTTTCTGTAATCATTCAGTTGGTCCTGGTTTATATTTTTTAAGGAAAAAAAAAAAATTCTAAACTTACCAAACATCAAATAAAATGGGCATTTTCATATAAAAACTAGAACCAAAAAAATGAGTACATGAAACTGTTGGTTTATATTATGTTATGTCCAACCTGCTTTTCTTTTTAAATATATAAAAATTCAACATGTAACTTTTAAAAGTTGTCCTGCTTATCTGTGATTATTTCTAGCTTTCCTTCTGTTCACTTTTGTACATTTTTAAAAATAATTCAATGACCTTCTTTTCTTTAAAAAAAAAAAATATTTTGGCTACCCTGCCATTTGCCCCATTCTTCTTCCCACTCCTCACTGGGGAAAAAAAGAAAAAGAAAAACAAACAAAGAAAACCAAAGTGCCTGTAACAAATGCACATAGTCGGCAAAATGAATTGCCATATTGGCTGGGTCTGAAAATGTCTTAATCTTGAGTTCTCTGAAATAGTGGTTGATACATTGATTGTACACTAAAACAAGTCAGTTGATAGCAACCAGCTGATTCCCAATAATACAGTTTTTAAAATGTTCAAAAACTCTTTTTAATACATGAATTTTTCCATTTCTGATTGATTCTGAAGTCAAAAATCAGGGAAGTTATATGATTAGACTTCATGATCAATGACTAGTCTCTTTCCTAAGTAAAATTGATAGGCAACTCAAAGTAAAACACGATGCCTTAGTTTATCTATCTATAACACATCTTCACCAACAGGAGAGCTTGCTAAGTACAATGAAACATTGGCATGAAAGGCGCTAGATTCAAGTGCAAAAAACTAAGCAAAGTTAATATCACAGGAATAATGAGCACTGATTTTCAGAGAATGAATTAACTTCTCATCTGAATCAACTCATTACCATTCTTCATTTTTGCTCACACATATATTAAATTATGAGTCTTACATTCACAAAGGAAATGAATCAATCATCAGTGAGAGGCATAATTCAAATGTAAATCAATAAGATGGTTCAGTTTTAGGGCTTGCCCTTTTTAGAACATATCATTTAATAGCTCAGTTCTTTGAACATACATATTGTTCATGCCATAGAAGTGGCAAGGGAAATGCCTAACTCTTAAGAATTCTTTTGATCTTAGCATACTAGAGGGAAGAACAAGTTTACCATGAGATTCAGTGAGATGCAATTGTTAAACACCATCTATATTTTAGCCACATGAGACAACTCTGAATTCATTTGTATCTTGGCTCTGAATATTGGCATTTCAAACAGGTTAATGGCACTGGAAAATGTGGCCTGCCAAAAGCCATAAAGGATTTACTCAATGGAGCATCCCTTATTCCTGGAGAAACCAGCACAACCGGTCTTTACCACAATCCATTGAAGGGGAGATGGAGATGTAGAAATTATCAGGCATCCAGAGTCAGAATAAAAATCTGTCTAAAGACTCAAAGGCCTGAGACAAAATTTCACACTTCTAAAGTGCTCCATGATACCTTGGCCATATTACTCTCACCTTTTTCAACATCATAATCATTAAAATCACGTATCATTAAAGGTGTTTTCATACTATAACCCCTATTTATAAGTATAGTGAAATCTTGTAAGGAAGGGGTGGCTTAATATAGTGCCCATTTATATAACAACAGGTCCCTTTTACTTATTATTTATAGAAATGTTTAAAATTTAGTCTATAGATCCCAGGTTAAGAATCCCTGAGAAAGGGATTCCCTTTTATTTATTCCTTAATGTTTCTCAGGATTCTTAACTTGGGGTCCATAGACTGAATTTTAAACATTTCTATATTTTCGTAAATATAGTTTAGAATGATTGTTTTCCTTTGTAATCCTACATATTTTTATGAATTTTGGAGCATTATTCTAAGAAGGAATCCACAAGTTTCCCCAGATTGCTAAAAAAGTTCATACCAGAAAAAAGTGATCTGATTTGGATAATTTTATTGTATACGAGCACCTACACCAGAATTATACTGATGATGATAGCTCATATGTAAGATTTATAAAATGCTTATATCTTTATCTCATATCAACTTTGTGCTACTTGTCTCTCTAGTTTGCAGATGTGAAAACTAAGGTGCAGAGGGATTAATTATTCAAATTCATAGTTCATATCTAAGAGAATTTGAACCCAAGATTTCCTGACTCCTATAGTATTCGGGTCATTCCATTGAACCATGTTGCTAAAAATAACAAAAGATGAATTTATAACCTAATAATCAGACAATCATGCAATTGTACTTATCGAATACAATAGAAATTAATGGTGGGCTAGGAAACAAACAGCTAAAAAAGGAGTGTGTGTTTTATAGATTTAAAATTGGAAGAGGCCATAGAGAATATGCAGTACAATCCTTTAATGTTACTGGTAAAACTGAGATCCAGAAAGGCATTCCCTTCTCTATATATATCTACTTACTTACCAAGTCTTATTTCACTTTTTCAGCAGTCCTTTTCTTTCTTGCATACCATAACATAGTCTTTCCCCTACTCCCCTCTACATACTTTGTGGGCCAGTAACACTGGATTCATTCCTGTTCCTTGACTCCATGTCCTGATTCCCAGTATAAAACATTCTCATCTCAGCAGCCTAACTTTTCTGGCTTTTTTCAGGCCCTACCTATAATCCCACCTTCGCCAAGAAGTCTTTCCCAATTTTCCTTAATTCTACTTCCTCCCCTCCAAGATTATCTCCAGTTTGTACTGTTTTCATCTTGTTTGAAAGTTTGTGACTTGTTGTATCTATTTCTATAGATAATTGAGAGCTGGCTTTCTATTGGAAAAATGAAAGTCTGAGAAGAAGCAACAAAAATATTTTGACCAGGCTTCTTTGAGATTATACTGCAGACAGAACTTTGGATCTCTACTGATAAATTCACTCTCATTCAAAATTCCTACCCATCTTGAATAGTGGTTCAAAGATTTTGATTCAAGAGGCAATATATTGAATTTCAAGTAGACTTGAGATATTAGAAAATATGACTGTCACATTTTGTGCCTTGTTTTTAATCAATTAAGCCTGAGAGACAAAGCAAGCTTTCATTAGAAACTGAGGTTCAGATGATAAAAAGGAAGACAGGTGTTGGTTTACAGAGAGATCTAAAAAGTCTAAAAGTGTCTAGTTTACAGAGAGATCTAAAGAGGATGAAAGAAGCTAGTGAAGGTCAAGGGAGAAATTAACAAGATCTTAGTTGATGAAATCTGCATTTAAAGAGAATACCGTATTTTGGCAAAGTGACACTTTGCACAAAAATAGACCTAAGTGAAGCTATAGATATTGTGAAACTAACCCCCAAAATATATAAGCAGCAGAAAGGCTTTTGAAAATCTGCCTCTCAAAGCTAAATGGTTGCCAAAAACTAGTATTCCCTTAAAATTCATAATCCAACGAGGCCTACACTAATGGTGGTCTTATTTTTAAAAGCCATTGGATCAGTGTCCTGAAGCATTCCCCCCCTCCCCCCCTGCTGGGGTTAAGTGACTTGCCCAAGGTCACACAGCTAGGAAGCATTAAGTGTCTGAGACCAAATTTGAACTCAGGTCCTCCTGAATTCAGGGCTCGTGCTCTATTCACTTCACCACCTAGCTGCCCCCCTGAAGCATTCTTAAAGTTGGGTCAGGTCTTGTCTGGAAAACAGAATCACAATTTTGGATACTGAAGAGAAGGGACCTTAGAGATCATCTAGTTTGTGGTACCCCTCTTCTATTTTACAAATGAAACAAGGTAGCTTGTATGAATAAGAACTTCATACAAGTAGGCTAGAAGGTCTCCTGAAACATTTGACCGAGCTCTGATCTGGCAAGATGTAACTGTCCTAATTAAGGAAATTAAAGTTGATAGCATTCTATAGCAGTAACTTTGGTCTTTCCTGTGGTCCCTATAACAGGAATGCTAGGTTTGCAATTAAGAAGACCTATATCATTTAAAATCTAGCTGCCCCCTAAGCCCTTGGGACTTATTAAATCAAAGATGAGATTTAGATGTATAAGGGATCTTAGAATCTATCTAATTTCATTTTACAGATTAAGAAACTGAGGTGCCAAGACGTCAAAGTTGACAATAGAATTTGAGCCTAAGCTTCTCTGAGGTCAACTAGTCAATAAATTTATAATAGTTCATTCCCTATATTGGCTGAATCACAGCTTTTATATTTTGGGGGTACCTATGGTTCTTGGGGACAAAATAATGAAAAAAGAAACTCTGTTAAATTAAACTTTAACTAATCACAAAGTGTGATAATTCAGGGCCACAGGAAATGTTAAATATGTGATCCCACCACCTTGTGTGATTTCTAGTGAAAATATGGTTAGAGGAGGCATCCTAAAGTTAAGTATTTAAACTAGATGCATATGTTGATTTTTACGGGTGGGTTGAAGAGTACATATTTAGAGGCAGAAGATACTTTTTTTGTACCATTCCATGACATGGTCATGTTATTTTACTATTGGGTAGTTCTCTATTCTTTCTCTCCCCCTTTCAGTCACATTATAAAGCATTTATTAAAAATTTTGTATTGAAGGTGCTGATCCAGCTCAGTAACAGAAAATACTTAGTAAATATATAGAAAACATTGATGTTCCTGTTAATGGGGGATGATATATTAAACTTGATTCGTTTAATAAGTTTTCTATAAACCTATGCCTTAGAATCACAGGACTTTAAGCTTCCAAGGCCCTTAGAGGTCATTTAGACCCATTGTGTTTTCTAGATTAAAAAAACTCAGACCCATAGATGAAGTGACTTGCCCAGAAAAGTGATAGTAGGTAATAAGAATCAGAATTCAAACCTAAGACTTCTGATTCCCTTCCAGTTCTAAACTGTGTGAACCACCAAACTAAAGGGCATAAATATTGCTTTTCTCATGTAACTCCAATCATATAAAGGACTTCATTTAGATATTAGTTGGGCCTACAAAACACTTTGTATTAGAATCATGTCAAAACTTCATAACCAAGAATATACCTCTTCTAATGAGAAAAAAACCAAATTCAGATTTCCAGGAGTGTGAAGTGAAACTGACACTTAAAACCAAATTATAGAATCATAGAATTTAGGGCTGAAGAGATTTCAGCAATCATTTTATCTAATAACCCTGTGAACACCTCATAAATGAAAAAGTAGGATAGCTCAAATTTGAAACCATATCCTTTACTGGCCAAAGCCAGTTTTTTCTCCAAATTTTCCTTAAATTTTAGTATTCAGAATCCAATGTATTATTTTTGCAAAATAAAAAAAAATTAAAATTTAAGAGGGAAATAACAATCATAGTTAATTATTGGATTCATTTGTGCTAAAAGTAAATTGTTTCATTTTTGGTATACTTTTAAAATTTTTCTTTGATATACTTTTAAATAAAATTTTCAAAATACTTAAAAAAATACAGTTCAGAGGTCAGTTTTTGAATTTTATTCCAATATGACAAACAAGGAAACATAACTAGTCTTGATTTGTCCACTATTGGGTAGCTTTCCATTAGGCTGAACCTATTACTCTGCTGATATAAAAACCCCTAAGTTCTCTGGATATGAAATACTTAAGCAAGGATTGTCGAAATGCCTGAAAATAAAATATGTCCTTAACAAGACTACTGCTTTAAGTCCTATTGTAGAATGTGATCTAGTATTTAAATAGATCTAGATTTAAATAGATTTACCCCCCCAAAAAAACCAAACAAACAAAACATCTTTCTTGATTCTTTCTTTTCCTATCTACAGAATCATCCAACCTTAAGCTTGGTATGCCATTTCCTCCAAGAAGGAACCTGAAGTAAAATAAACTGAGGTTCAGGAAGGGGAAGCAACTTTCCCAAATTCACAGATAGTAAATAGGAAAAACAATTTAAAATTTTGATTCCAGATTCCAGGTTCTATTATCTTTTTGATAGTTTTTGTGTTGTCCGTTGGTTTACTCTAACTGAAACAGATATTGGAACTCATTTCCCGTCTCAATCCTGCTTTTTGGGATGGAATAAGGGGTGAGACTGGAAAACTAGGGCATGAGGATTATGCAATTTATAAAGCAATACACAGTGAGTCAGTGTGTCCAGACACCCCATCAGCACTATCCTGGAAGCATTTGGGCCTTGTTTATCTTATGAGCGGCAGGGAAGCTTCCTGATTTTATTGTCTCCACTATCAAACACGGACACGGGGAAAAGTTCCAAAGTGTGCGGCAGAAAGTTGGCTGGCAGCAGGGAGGGTGGGAGGGCTGAGGCAACCAATAGCTTTTCATAAGGATTCTGTAAAGAGGAAGAGAAAAATGGCATAAAAGTTGATTAAAAGAGTGAGATATAAAGCATCCTATGCGACAAATAATATTTTTTTTAAAAGATGGAACTAAGTTTTCAAGTTATTGCTAGGGACAATTTCTATGGTCCCCACTGATGAGCAAAAAGTATCCTCTCATTCCAAATGGAAAACTCCAGCAGGAGTGAGTCGCCATCCCCAGAAATCCTAGATCTTGTCCGCCCAGAAACAGACCGCCTACTCCTCTTCCTGCCCCTTCCGTTCCCCTTCCCCCTCTTCTGCTAACAGGTGGGACCAGCCGACTAGCTAACAGCAGTCCACCTCCTCCCGATGAATGCTGGGAGGCAGAGTCCTTTCCGGTTGCCCTCGGGCTTAGGCCACCGCCTCCCGCGAACTTCAACTCCCGTCAAACCCCGGGAAAACCGCATCAGGGTCGCGCGGTATCCGCCGGGATTCGTAGTCCTTCGACTTCCTGGTTCCCATAGACTAGAACAGATAAGGAAATCGTCTGCGAACTACCAGGGCGAAGGTACGGGTGGCAGCGAGGGGTCAATCCGTACCGGGCGTGGGGTTGGTGGCGAGGGAGTCGGAGGTGGTTGGGGTTGGGGTGGGGGGGGAGGGAGGGAGGAGATCTGCTCACACTCGCACACACGAGGAGTGGGGGGGGGGTTTGAGCCGCCGCCGCCGCCTTTGCCGCCGCCAGGGTAGAGTCGGGTCCGAGGCTGTAGCGGCGCCGCCGGGGTTTGTGTCTCTCTTCCCCTTTTCCCTCTTCCCTCGTCCCCCTTTCCCCAAGTCAGCGCGTCCCGCTCGCCCCCCATCCCTACCCACCTCCCCCATTTCCCGCCCTCTCCTTTCCACACACACGGCCCCCCTCCACCCCACCCCCCCGACCATGGATCCGGGCAGCGGCGGCGGCGGGAGCAGCAGCGGCAGCAGCAGCAGCGACTCGGCGCCCGACTGCTGGGACCAGGCGGACATGGAAGCCCCAGGCCCCGGCGGCGCCCCTCCGGCCGCCACGGCCGGCGCGGCCGAGGCCCAGAACCTCAGCGCGGCCTTCAGCCGGCAGCTCAACGTCAACGCCAAGCCCTTCGTGCCCAACGTCCACGCCGCTGAGTTCGTGCCGTCCTTCTTGCGGGGCCCGGTCCAGCAGCCGCCGCCACCGCCGCCGCCCCCAGCCGGCGCCACTGCCGCCCAGGGAGACGGCACCGGAGCAGGAGGCCCCGCCGGCCCCAAGGGTAAAAGGCCCGGGACTGGGGCGCAGGGCGGGGCAGCCCCCAAAGTGGGAAAGGGAGAGGGGAGCCTAGGCCCCACGGAGGCCACCGAGGTGGGGAAAAAAGGAGACCTGGAGCTGGGGAACCAGTGGGGAAAGGGGGCAGGCAGGAACGTAGGCCACGGGGAGAGAGGAGGAGAGAGAAGAGCTCGCAGGGGAGAGAGTCGGGGTTGGGAAAAGAGCATGGCCCACTCCGGGGGGAGCCCACATGAAGTGGGGGTGGGGCAAGCCCGCCTCCTCGAGGACCGGCTGTGTGGGGGGGAATAGGGTCTATGTGGCGTGGGGGCAACGAGATGGGCTCTGGACCTTCCCCCCACGTGGGGTGGTGACAGCAGGCACATGGGGCCCGACTGGGGCTGCCAGGGTGGGGCAGTAGCAAGCATGGGGACAGCAAAGATGGCTAAGAAGGCCGTGCTTGGGATTGTGCGGTGTGGCTGAAAGAGCCTAGGAAGGAGGCTGGACTAGAGAGGAGCGGGCTGGGTAGGTAGACTTCAGCTAGGTGCAGCAACGTCTGCCATCTATGCGATATCGCGGATAAGGAGAAAGCAAAATTTAGGAAATACAATGTTTGTGCGTGTGTTAAGAGAGACCCAGGGAGTTGCAGGAGGAAAAAAAAAAAAAAACCCTTTACTTTCCCCTTATGTTAAGTAAGGCCTAGCAAAGAGCGTTCTTTGTCGTGACTTTATAACTAAAACTATTATTAAAACTGTAACCATGTACCATATGCCCCTGAAGAACCCAAAGTGCATTGCAGCCTTCTGATAGCTTAGCAATTTTAATACTTTAGTATACAAACTTTTTCTTTAACCATTTTATTATTTTATAAGGTGTCAAAATAACTTAGGGTAGGGGACCTTTGTATTAATATTTTTAATTATACTTAATTGGTTGTGTGTTCCTTCTAAGCTGTAGGTCTTACATTTAGGTAAATCTCTAATTCTCTGGCATCAGAAATAATAAAAGTTTTCATTCATTGTTTTAAAACAACTTTATGTTGCTAAGGGATATCTGATGTTTGTTTTTTTACACATTAGAATTTCATTTTACACATTAGCAATTTGCTCTATTTTTTTCTCCCTTTTCAAACACTTGGATTTTTGTTGCAACTTAATAACTAGACTTTTTGTTGTTGCTTTTCATAGTTTATTAACAGGTTCTTATAATTTAATATAAAATGAAGATTGGACCCTCTTAAATATTCCAATACTTAAGAACTTCTTAAATGGTAGTACAATATATTTTCTAGGTTTGGGTTCTGAAGAAATGTCAATTGAGTCAACATGAAGTACTCTGACCATTTAATGGTGATTTTGAAAACTGTCAATATTGCAAATGACTGAATGCTCCTGAATTTTATTGAATTTTCAATATTCATTGAATATTGAATGAGCTAGATCCTAGACTTTATATAAACTATGGACAAACTTGGATTTCTTTTAAAAGAAATTGTGTTGTATTTCACAGGTAAGTATAAATTGTAAAGAAGCTATCGGAGTTGTTTGGATTGTGTTGCTTTGTAAATTATGTCAAAAGTTTTCTTAAAGTTGGGGCAAAATATGGAGTTTTCAAAAATTAATTTGTAGGGCTTTAAGTACCCATTCATTTAAATGAGCTTTACAGAGTCATTCTATAGTTTAGAGTTGTCTTTAAAAAACTCACCTGGTATTTAGGTCCTTCCTCCTTTCCTTCCTCCATTCCTTCGTCCTTCCGTCCTTCTCTTCCTTCCCCTGCCCCTTCAAGTTTGTATGCTCTTTTGAAGTAGGACATTTTGGAATTCATTTAGCACCTTTGAATAGTACTACTGCTGCTTGTGTAATGCTTTTGGAATTGATGCTTGTGTTTTTTTTTGTTTTTGTTTTTGTTTTTGTTTTCTTCCCCTTTCCAAAGTTTGCAAAGTGCTTTACCTATGATATAATACCAATCTTGAAGTATTTACTGCTGGTATTATTCCCTTTTTATAAATGGAAAAAACTGGGGTTTGAGAAAAGTTGTTTCTTTCTCATGGTCTAGTAAGTTTTGTAATCAGGATTGGAACTTAGTTCAATTTAGACTCCAAGTTCAGCACTCTTCTGTCAAGATTAAAAATGACTATTACCCATCTCAGTTTATATGAACTTAATGTGTTCCTTCTGCCAACCCATTTACTTTATTAGTCTATCCTACCCTCAAGCATCATTTCCAAAACTCAGGCCCAATTTGATAGTTAAAAAGAGCTGGTACAAAAGTAGTTGTCAAGAAGAATGATCATTTTGTGGATATATTTCCTTCTGAGCAAATGAGAAGTCTTTCTTCTTGTCTCTCTTTTTCCTTCCCTCTCCCTGCAATTTAAATTTTAATACTTTTTTTATTTTAGTAGAGATTAGGAATTTTGAAATATAGGGATTTTTTCCCACTTGATTAAGATCCTGAGTCCAGGAGATACTGCTTAAAACAAAAAAGAAACTATATTTTCTACCAGAAGCCTATTTGGTGCCCTAGACCTACCCAGTTTTATCTATGAAATGTGTGTAATTATATTTTAATGTCATAATTAATGCTATCATGAGAGTCTAGAAGAGGGAGTAGAGGGAGGGAGGGGAAATTTTGGAAAAATGAATACAAGGGATAATGTAAAAAAAAATTACTCATGCATATGTACTGTCAAAAATTTATAATTATAAAATTTTAAAAAATGAGAATATTTCTTTTAGAAAAAGATTAGGTGCTTGTGGATTAGTGTTTCCCAAACTGAGTTCCAGTTCTATCTACTTTGTGATAAAATTGTTTTCTACTGTTCAAGGCCAGAAAAATCACATCATCATGGAATGACCAAGTAGTAGAGTCAAGTAATTTTGGGTACAACCTAGAGTGAATCTTTTAAGGGGAAAATCTCTGTAATGTATTGTAGTTCTTGCAGTGAGAAAAGAATACAGGAGCACTCTTTATATTTTTTGTGTTTTAAAAAGCAATGAAATTGAGACTAAGGGTGAAATTTAAGTATATGTTGTCTACACTGCTTAGATGCCAGAAAAACTTATCAGAAACATTTGCAAGTTGGCGCCTTAGCTGACCTCTTTAAAAGGTCCTTGGCCTTGTCTTGGATGAATAGCTGTGATTTTTCTCTATAACCAGTATAGCTAGTTTGACCTCTCCCCCAACCCCCTTTCAGGAATACCTTCAGTATTACCCCTCAATAACCAGTAGAGGGGGTTTCTTTTGAGCACCTTCATAGGAAATTTAACTCCACTTTATTGCCAGCATTGTTTCATCAGAAATTGAATTTAGGATTCAGACTTGACACATGGTAATTATATGAAACCTCATAAAATTTGTAAATATATGATTCAAGGGAAGTGGTTGAGTAATGCTAATTTAAATGTAGGTATAATCCTTCAAGTACCTAAGCAAATTGATCTCTATATAAAGTCTTAGAATCAGAATATAAAAGGGAGCCCAAAGATCAGGGTTTATTGTGCATTAGGTCTGGAAATTTTGTGTGATAGTTAAGCAGCCTATCTTTTATAATTTTGGATAGCTCTAATTTTTAAAAAATTCTGTCATTTTCCCTTCCTATATTTTCCTTTTTTACTTTTAACTCCTCTCAATATCCCTATGTGCGCTGCCTGATCCTTAGAAATTTGGGGTCTAATCTCTTGAGTTTTTTTAGTGTCATATTCTTACTACTGGCATTAATCTCTCTAGGTATTAATTTAATTTTTTTCCATATGTGAATTGAGGGGTTGTACTCAATGTCCTATAAATATCTACCCAGTCTATGGTTTTCTAAAGTCTAGTTGCTTCTATACATTGGGCTAGACTACTCTGACATAACTTTATACTAGTTGATAATTTTCTTGGTCTTTGTTTTATTTTTTTTTTAACATAATCACAAAAGAACCCTAATCCCAAATATCCAGAATTTCATTAAGTTAATAATATTAATTTTCCTAGTCTCCTTTTTTAAACTCTTAAAACAGTTTTCTCAAGAAAATCAGCTTGATATTTTGTAGGTTTAAAGGGTTTAGTTCTTGGTACTTGTTGGTGGAGTTTCAGGTTTTATAGATATGCTATACAACTCTGAGTCAAAAGTCCTGAATTTAAGACCCCTGATAATTTTCTAGTCAATCTCTTTTCATAACTAAATCTCAGCATATCAAACTAAATTACTATCTCTAGAATTTTAGAATTATAGATCCTTCTATAACTTCACTTTTCAGACAGGAAATTAAGGCTCAAATTGATGTAACTAGAAGCTAGTGTTTTTTTCCTTTATGCTGTTGCTTTTGAATTCTTTTGTAAAATCTTATTTTATATAGCAATTGTGAATATGAATAGATTGTCCTTATAAAGAACAATTTTTTAAGATGCTTTACTTCATACTTAAAAGTTATATACAGGAAACATAGAATATAAAATTCTAGAGCTAGAAAGCCCCTGAGAAAATTCAGCCTGGATACCAAGACCCAGAGGGTAGAAATGACTTGTCCAAATCACACAGCTGGTTAGTGAAAGCAGGACTAGGTCATACACAGTATTTCTCCATCCTGATCATCCTTTCCTAGACACAGTTCAGTTAGCATAAGCTAACTTCTTAAATGGACTTTTTAAAATAAAAAGCTCAAAGTGATGCTGGGGCCTCTTCTACTGTGTGGGATGCTGCTAATATTTAAAAAAAAAAAAAGTCATTACTGAAAATTACCTTCTGCCCTCTCCCCATGTATATGTAGTTCTTAGTGGTATTTTACTTTTATTGAGTGCCACAGTACTCAATTAGAATGCATATGTTCTGGGTTCAAGTTTAAAATCATTATACTGGTTATACACTGTAGACAAGTAATTCTTGTTTAAATTGCTGAATAGTTGCAAAACTGCATTGATGGCTAGAGTTTCCTTATTAAGATTTTTCTGTGGGGGAGACACATTTTATTAAACACTATATAAGTAAAAGCATCAATACTGTGTCAGCAAGCATTTATTTACTATGTGTTGGTATTACACTATGTACTATGTGCTGAGGAAAGACTGATTTTAGTATTTTAAAAGATATTTTGTTGGTTTCAATTATTTGTGGAATGCTTTACAGATACTATGTATTCAATAATGGGGAGCTTCCTAGGTGCCTCTATTGAGACTTTCCAAAGCTCTAAGCAGCTTGTAGGTCTTAGGCTCTTGTAATTTAAAGATAGATATCTGTTGAAGTAGACCTGCATATGGTTCCTGATTGAGTTTTAGTTTTTATTTGTTTGGTAATCTAAAATGTTTGGTTACTGAAGTAGATAGGGAATTTTTCTTTCTTTCTTTCTTTCTTTCTTTTTTTTTTTCTTTAATTTTAAACATAAAGCACTAAAAAAAAAGAAAAGGCAGGAAAATTTTCTTTTGGTTGTCGATAGGCAGATAAATTGCAAGAGAGGAGAGATCAAGTGATCTTTGCTAGTACTTTTGCTAGTACTCTTAGGAATTCATCTAACTGTTTATAATGGGTTTTTTGGTCCTTTTTTTTTTTTTTTTTTTTTTTTTTAAGCTTACTATATCAACTCAAGTGTCAAGAACAACTGATTTTTGTTTCACAGTTTTCAGTTTACCCATCAGAGCTGAGGACATGAGTTCCTACCCAGCCTCTGACATACTGACTTTGGTGACCCAGGGAAAGTCAACCTCTCAGGATTCTTATTCTTCAAGCATAGGTTCAGATCTGCATTGGTGGAGAAACCTTTCAGAACCAATGAAATCACAGGTCTCAAGTTCCCTGTCCTTCATTACCTCCTCCCACCCTAAGATTTGTGATTGAGAGACTCCGCATTGAGAACTAATAGAATAAATGAAACTACTCACTAATGCTGGCAACTACTTAAAAGTACTAGCAGGTAAGGTTTGGAGAAAGTTCTCCAGAGGATGCTTTATTTTACTCTCCCAAAGACAAGTAGCTTTATTACAGGGTATACTTTGTTCTGTCTGGTTAGAAAAGAGAGGGATTGTACCAGCACATAAAGTTAAAATTTGGTTTGAGAAATTAGAAAAATACTGTGAAGGAACAATTATACCTTTGAGGTTTATTTGTAAATATGAAATGTCTTCATACATGACAATAGTATTTCTGCTTTACATACATACACAAACACAGCTAACAGTTTCTTAGCTCTACAAAGATTAGATTATAAAGGTGAACTACTTCCTGAAGCACATTGGGAAGTATAGAGTCTCAAACTAGGGATTAGTGAATTAGAGATACATGAAAATGGTGATCTTGTTATTTAAACATAAAAATACGATCATGACAGAACAGTGCTATAATCATTAGTTTGTAAACATACATCTTTGTATCCCTGGCACTTAGCAGAGTTTTGTACATATAAGCACTTACAAAGTGATGAATTTATTGAATGATTTAGAAGTACTATTGTTAGATGATAAGGAATACCAAAAAGGTGCCTTAAATACATATATGCATCTGCTCTGGGTAAACTCAAATTAGAATAAAAACCATGAACACAGTACTAAGTACACTGTAGATACACATATATCTAACAAATCTATCCCTAAATTCTCCTACAAAAAGAAGTAGGCATGGGTTTTGGTTATTTTTCCTTAAATTTTATGATTTAGATTGAAAAAGATCTAATGATTTCTAAAGCAGAAATACTATTGTCATATATGAAGATAATCAAGATAAGTTTGAAGGGGATTCATCACCAGCACATGAACAATCTAGTGATAAATATTTTCAACCATGGAAACTCATGAATACTTTACACCAAACTTTGAAGAGTTGCAAACAAGATGGGCATGTAACCTTAATACTTGAAATAAGTTTGTTGGTATGGTGAAAATGCAATATCCTACTATGGAAAATATGCTGAGTTAGAAATCTTAAGGATTCTGGTTTCATCAGTCCTGCCACTTTACTCCTTATATGACCTTATTAAGTCATTTAATCTCTGTGACTCAAATGAGAGGGTTAGACCAGATATGACAAATTGATAGTTCGAGTTACTTTAAGGAAGGAGTTTGGAGTATAGGGTTGGTTGCCCACTGTGAGCACCGTACTGAAAGCCTTGGAGGGTAGAAAGAATATATCCTTTTTCTTAAGAAGTTTATAATGTACATGCCAGCTCAAAATGGAAAGAGGCCTATGTATAGTCAAAAAATAGGATTTAGTTTTTTATCTGTTTTCATAGAAGGCTGCCTGGTAGAGGCAGCAATTAAGTTGAGCTTCAAAGGATATATAAGTTTAATAGTAAAGAGGAACTTGTAGGCACTGAATCAAAAAGATAGGTTATTTTTTAATACAAGTTCAGTTGGCTAGAATATGTAGATAGGAAGTGGTGTAGGATAAGGGTGTGGTGCTTCAGATTATTGGTAAATTTAAATTCTAGACCAAGGAATTTGATTTAGTAGGGAGTCACTGAAAAGTTTTGAGCTGAAGTTAGGTCATCAGCTCAAGGAAGATAAATTGGTAGCTTTATAAAGGACAAGCAAAGAAAGGATTTGCTGTGTATAGTGGTAAAAACCCTGGAATTGAAATCATGGGACTTAGATTCAGATCCTACCTTTATTACCATCAGTATTACTTGGCCTCTCTGTGCCTTGGTTTCCTATATTGTAAAATAAAGGGATTGTACTAAATGGCCTCATAAGATAGTCCTTCCAGCTATGCTGCCAGAAGAGTTCAAACATAAAGGACTAATGGTGCCACTAACAGAGATGATGGAAGAGGAGGAGTAGGTTTATGAGAAAGAATATATGTATAGTTTGGGATTTTTTTTATTTTTTAAAAGATATTTATAGATGGGAAAATAGGCCCAGAGATCTTTGATTGACAGGGTCTCCAGATTCGTTGGTCTAAGTAAGTGTCTTAAATGAATCTTTGCCATAATTTTTGTAAAGAATTTATTAGAATTTTATTTTAATCCAACAAATACTTAAGCAGCCGTAAATGAGGCATATTTCCCCAAAATGCTTAATTTAAGCAAGACTGCCTAATATGTGCCATAGCAATTGATTATCCAATAATAATAATAATAAGTTATTAAAAGAAGGGGAGGCTATATACTTTAAACATTAAGTGTTTTTGACACACATTTTATTGTTTTGGTGTAGGACACCTTTAAGGAGCCAGGATTGGTTCAGATTTCATGACCAGTGGTATCTGAAGAAGGCCAAAGAACATATAGAATGTGAGATTATACCTGTTTTCTTAGATAGATTTTTTTTTTTTTTTTTTTTTTTTTTTGGTCAGTATCATTCATCTCACTTGAAGCAAATTTTCAAATTTCTTTTTTTCCTTTCATCTATGAAAATGTGTATGCTTATTTGTATTCTTTTTTTTTTTCCTTGCTGAGGCAATTGGGGTTAAGTGACTTGCCCAGGGTCACACAGCTAGGAAGTGTTACGTATCTGAGGTCAGGTTTGAACTCAGGTCCTCCTGACTTCAGGGCTGGTGCTCCACTGAGCCACCTAGCTGCCCTAAGCAATTTTAGGCTATTATAATCTAGATTTTTTATAATTGCTCAAGTTTTATAAAATAGCTAGCAATAGCCCACAATAGCATAAGATAGTTTGTCAGATTTTTTTAAAATCACAATAGCACTTTGAAGTATTGATAATATAAGAATTAGTTTCATTTTACATTTGATAAAACTGAGGCTCAGAATAATAAGTAAAATGACTTGTCTATGGTCTCATGCCTAGTAAGTGTCAAAATGGAAGTTTTCTTCTTTGGGGAGGTCTTTTCCAAATTTTTTTTTTTTTTTATTGTTTAATAGATTTTTATTCAATTACGTGCAAAGATAGTTTTCAGCATTCACCTTTGCAAAACCTTGTGCTTCAAATTTTTCTTCCTCCTGCTCCTGCCTCCCCCTAGATAATAAGCAATCCAATATAGGTTAAGCATATGCAATTCTTTTAAACATATTTTTCTATTCTTCATGCTATGCAAGAAAAATCAGATCAAAAGGAAAAGAAAAAAAATAAGAAAAACAAGCAACAACCAACAACAAAGGGGGAAAATACAATGCTTTGATCCATATTCAATCCCCATAGTTCTCTTTCTGGATGCAAATGATGCTTTCCATCATAAATTGCCTTGAATCATTTCTTTGTTGAAAAGAGCCAAGTCTAATTATATTTGATCATCACATAATCTTGTTATTGCTGTATATAATTTTTTTTGTTTTATTCACTTTACTTAGCATCAATTCATGTAAATTTCTAGATTATTCTGAACAAGTTTTTGTTGATTTGACAATAAATACTACCCAAGCCTCAGACTAAAATTTGTTAGCAAAATTACATAAGAGAGTGATTGCTTGTCTCTTTCTACTTTTGTAGTTGACTGATTGGTTAGGATATATCAAAACTTTGATTTTGATTTAGGTCGTTTTGCCCCATAACATTATGTTCTCCCTAATTCCATGAGAGGTGATAGTTCAATGACACCTTTCTTGTAAATATTTTTGGCAGATTTAAATTCATATTTTTAGTAAGCATTATGCTATTCAGTTCTAACAAATGAGAATGAGTTTGGGAGCTAGATATACAGTGGATATTAAATACTACTTTAAAGATTAAATAAAAATTAATAACCCATAAATAAAGGAAGAGATAAATAAAAAGGTACCCAAAAAGCTCTTTATAAGAGTATGCCTAGAATTTGGGAGTCAAGCGGTAGTCTTGTCAGTAGGTTCTGAAATAGCTGAATTTGAACTTTAACAAGAAAGTGAGACAAAATGTACTTTTTTCCAAAAAGGTTTTTTTGTGTTTTGCTTTGTTTTTTCCTGAGGCAACTGGGGTCAAGTGATTTGCCCAGGGTCACACAGCTAGGAAGTGTTAATTGTCTGAGGTCATATTTGAATTCAGGTCCTTCTGACTTTTCAGGGCTGTTCCTCTATCCTCTGTATCACCTAGCTGCCCCCCAAAATAAGTTTCTAAGCTTTATCTTTTTTCACACCTTAGAATTTAACTGGCTGTTTCATTTCCCAAACTAATTTGGTCTTGGAAACCTGGGCATTATACATATTGTTAGGAAACAAGCTGATCCTGTAGAATTTTTTCTTACCTCTATCCCTTCCTCCTCAGTTCCTTTTCTCCCCTTATCCCCAATACTCTAGGACATTGCTTTGTATGTAGTTGGCACTTTGTAGCAAATGCTTGTTTAAATTGAATTGAATATCAGATTAAGATAGTAATAATTATATGATTATATTCCCTTTCTAACTTTGAATATGATAAATATGAACTAGTGGTGCACATTCTAGGAGTTTAGTTTTTGTTTTTTTGAAAACTTGAAAAGTTTATTGTTTCCATATTATTCTTACTGCCAGTTTTGAATTGAAAATTGGATTTTTCTGTGAATTTCAAAGTTCTTATTCTAGTAAAATGATTTGAGTTATTAAGAATTCTTGGTGTTTACTTCTATCAGACAATCCAGTTAAAATCCTTCCTGACTGCTAAGATATTCTAAAACCACATGAATGTTATGAGTAAAGCTAAGTTAGATTGAAGACATAAAAAGATGGCTTACAGTTAGTGGGCAAGTTGGTCATTTTGTTAACACTGTGTTTCGATGCTTTGACTTAATGGCATTACAAAAATATTAGTAATAATAGAAAGGGCCCTGGAATTGAAGACAGAAAATTTAGTCTCAAGATATAGTTAAACAGCTGATTAATCTCTGAACTTCATGTTTCCTCATCTGTAAAATGGAGCTATTATATATACTTTATTGTATACAAGATTATTGTGAGGATTAAATGAAGTAATATATATGAAAATGCTTGGTAAATTGTAAAATATGTGAATGCCTACAGTTAATAGAGGAATATTTCTCTAGCATGCTTTTTAGGTGTTAAGATGTTTTAAAAGTTCTTCATATAAGGAGATTTATGCTTTAACACCTAAATTAAACAATATAGATGGGGAAAAGCTTAGCTCCTCTGGAAATATCATTCTTACAATTTAACCGCATATTCTATATAGTAACTGACACTGATTTGCCTTCAAAGCTTAGTTCTGTTACTAAAGAGATAAAAATGATGCAGATTAGTACAGGATATGTAGAGAATTATGAACAAGAAAGCATTTGTATCAAGTTATTATTATAGAAATTATTTCATTCTCTAAAAAAGAAACTTGTAACTCACAGTAGCCTTGGGGATGGTTATAAAGTAGATAAAACATTGACTTTATGCAGAAGCATAGCTATAGGACCTTTTTTGATTGTTACATGATTCTGAGACCAAGAAAGAAAACTTATCAAAGTATTTTCTGAATAGTTTATTTGGTAGATATTCTCAAGGTCCCCTGGATATTTTGCCTCATGGTTTTAATAAATATTTGTATGACTTAGATGCCAGCACTATAATGCACCATTTCTGGGTTTCATGAACTAAAGGATATACTTTACTGGAAAAATCATTGAGCTAAGAGAGATAACAAAGTTATTTAACTTCTACCAAAGTCTCAAATTTTTTGTTTTTAAAGATTAGGTACTGATCTAATTTAGTCTGATGTTGGCACTTAGAATATATCACACTAATGTTATATAAATATAAATCTCAGGATTTAGAGTACAGAAAGGGACTTCAAAGTTCAAAGCAGGGGATTTGAACTCAGATTTTTTGAGTCACAAGAGTGATGTAGAAAGTATGTATTGAGTACTTATTGTATAGAATTAGGCTAGGTCCTGAGGAGGAACAGAGTTTAAGAAATTTTAAACAAAGTAAGTCTGCATGTTTTCAGGTGTTTTTTTCCCTAGTATACTTTGTTGGAAAGGAAGTATTCTGTTAATTTTTTTGTACTTTTTAAGTTTCTTGGGTTCACTTGTGAGATAAATTCAAAATTTTAGGAATTTGCAGTCAAAAAGTTTCAGAGAATCTCAAGCAAGAAGGAATCTACCTCATAGGCCTATGTTTTCTTTCCCCCCCTTAAAATATCAGAAAGTAAATATTTCAAAACCTTTGCTAAAGGGCTGTTCTGCAGAGCAAATATAGTTCTTTTATTTATTGTGACTATTTTTAAAGACTATACTCTTGATGAATTGACTTAACAAGTTTTCTACATTGCTCTTTCGTCCTGTTAATAATAGAATATTGAGGATATGTGTGGGGAGAGGAGAGGAAATACCATAACATTTTTTATTCTTTAAATGGTTACAATACTAGAATCTTAACAGATTTTAACATAGTAGAGATTGTGGACAAAGTGTTCTAATAGTGTAGGGTGCGTTGCCTATGTTGTAGGAAGTAGAGTTCCTTGGTATAAATTCTGCAGTATAATCATTTAAATGTTATTGAAAACTAGGCTTTTTAAATTCTTTTATCACTTAGGCCATTGGCCTATCATAATAGTGTTGAAATAGGCTTAATAGTGTTTTAGTCCACTAAGAGTAGATAATGATTCAGACCTAAATCTTCAGTCATTTAACATGATTACTTTGTAACATAATCTGAATATTGGTTTTAATATCAATATCCAGATATGGCTAAATCCTGAGACATGTCAGCATTCCAGGGATTTGAAATTCTACCCAACTTTCTATTGCTATTTCTGCAACACATATTTTCTTTGACCCAGATAAAGAACTTTTAGATAAAAAAAGCAGTGACAAACTCTGTGTGTATGCATATATGCATTTGCAAAATTAAATAGAAATCAGGAAGTTGATTTTTTTCCTTTGCATTTGGTTTGAAGTACTTAATCCCATGTACTCCAGTAACATTGGCTTCCTATTCCAAGGGCTCATTATCTGTAGGATTGTAATGCCAGAAAAACTGAGGCAAGACAGAGATTGGTTTTTAATCATTTTAATTGTGGAGAGTTTTAGATTAACGGAGGCTACTCGGCTGTATGGGACTTTTGTCAAAGCATTTAGCAGTGAGCAACTAAAGCAGGGAACTTATATAGTTACAATCTTATAAGGGAAACAAAGGCAGATAAAAGGGGGGGGGTGAGGATACTGGGTGAGCGGACAAGCCATAATTCCAGGAAAAAATCATAACAGTCCTCACCCAATAAGGGTCAAGATAAGAAGGTTGAGGGCCGGAGACAGCAAGGCAAGGGCAATACTCAAAAAGAGGAGGAATTATCCCAGCAAGGATTTAGAGAAGGCACCTGGAGTTTTATGATTCAATGGTATTTCCAGGCTTCTTTTCTAACTCAATTCCCTTAGTCCTAATTGGCAAGGAAAGGGGAGTTTGGCCATAATAATTTTATTCAGGGCATAGCATGATAATTTTAATAAATCAGAGCATAACAGGATGAAATATGTAATTCTATATTCTATGATCTGGCTCCTGCTTTTATAATCTTACAATTTGTACCCATCCATGTACTCCATGGATAGAAGACCAGGTCTGCATGAGGAAGATTAATCTTTCTGAGTTCAGATTTGGCCACAAGTACTTAATAGCTATGTAATCCTGTTTGCCCCAATTTTCTCATCTGTAAAATAAGTAGGAGATGTCAAACCACTTCAGTATCTTTTCAGAGAACCCCAAATGAGGTCCATCAGAGTCAGATACAGTTGAAAAATGACTGAAGTACTCTGCCCTCCAGTGATGCTGCAGTCTTCCCATGTAACACTGCAGCTCCTAATCCTGTTTTTTTTTCCCCAATTATCTCCACCTATTTCCTTCCTTCCTCTCTAATCCCTTAGTTTCAATAACTTTCAGATTCCAGCTAAAATGCTACCTTTTCTACAAGAAGACTTTCATTATGTCTTTTAATGTTAGTGCTTTTCCTTTAAGATTATCTCTATCTCTTATGTCTTATTTGTACATAATTGTTTGCCCTGTGAATTGTGTGCTCCTTTTTTAAAGCAGGAGCTATCTTGTCCCTTTTTTAAAAATCACTTACTCTTAGAACTGTTCCTAGCCTACAAAATGGGCACTTAAATGGCTTGTTGACTGTTTTTTTGAAGTTTAGGTTGAATTGGCATGTCCAAACTAAAATCCTCCCCAAGCATTCTTCATGGAAAGCATGAATTCAGAGGTAGAAATATTTTAAAGAGTTTTGAGTCTTTAAAATAATTTCTGCCTCTGAATTCATGCTTTCCACTTAATTTTAATTTAAAAAAAATTATTGCAAATAACATTGCAATATGAAACATCTTTGTAATAAAAATATTTACCAGCTAGTGGCTCATTTAAAATACATTTGACTCCTCTGTTACCCATTTGGGATTTTCTTGCCAATACCTTTTTTTGGATAATATCGTTTAACTTGTATTGGACTTGCATATTTATTTCTTAAAAGATTTTAGAATTCTACTGTATATTTGTTTCAGTAGTGGACAGAGAAGATAGTAATTAGTATATTAGCAATTTAACATTAAGCTTCATCTTTTGTTTCCATTGTTTAGTTGGATTTTATGCTTTTTTATTGTAGATTCCATTATTAGATAATTGGTATGGTGGATAGAGTGCTGGACTTGGAGTCAGGAAAACCTGGGTTCAAATGCTTCTGAGCTTCAATTTCCTTATCTGGTAAAAATATGGCTAATACTTGGGAGTGCCTAATTCATAGATTTTTGTGAGGGTCAAATGTGAAAATTGTTTTTGCAAACATGTTTATTTCAGTTCCCTCTCCTTTATTGTGTGGGGGGGTGTAGGGAGGGGGGCAGGGGGGGAAGGAGAGTGGTGGTAGTGGTGGTTTCTTTTTGCTTCAGAAAAAGAAACAAGAAGATACGTATTCAAACCTCCACTATCTATTTGCTCCTGTGATCCCGAGCAAATTCTTTAATTTCTCAGTGCCCCAGAAAAATTCTCTAAATTGTTTTTATCTATTTAGATATTTCTATCTATTGTATAATCTATTTATTTATATTTATTCTGCCCTATATTGTTTTTACTTCCTTTGAAGCAAAGAATATTCCATTTAGTTTTTTTTTTTTTTTTTTTGGCTGAGGCAATTGGGATTGACTTGCCCAGGGTCACAAAGCTAGGAAATGTTAAGTGTCTGAGATCACATTTGAATTTAGGTCCTCCTGACTTCAGGACTGGTGCTCTATCCACTGCACCACCTAGTTGCCCCTTCCATTTAGTTCTTAATCCTTATTTCATTGGAAGAAACTCATTGCATTGAATTGTGATTTACTTCCAGGAGGGGATTAATAGAGAATACATTAGTGCCAAAATTAGCAGTCAGATTTATTTCATCTTGTTATTTAGTATTATGGCATTATTTGTCCATTGGTTTTTGTTTTGTTTTTTCTTTTAAAAACTTGTCTAGTAGAATTAAAGAAACATGCTTATTTAGTCCTTAAGTTTATAAGGGGAAACAATGGTTACTTTTGCTTTTTAGTCACATAGAAAAAGTAGTTTCCTGCTTCTACCTCAATCCAGGATCCTTACTCACAATATAAATAAAACATTTAGGTGGCATACATGTTGATTGTCAAAAGACTGAATCATGTGTTTTTATCATCATTTATCTTTTTCTCCCCCCCTCCTTTTACTCTTTTGAATACTCAGAGCAGTTTTGTATTTAATTCTAATATAGTGAGAGATGTCTGAGAATGAAGCAATCATTGGCATTTCAGTTGCTTCTGAACAGCACCTAATATCTAGATATTAAGATAGCATTTTGTCCTTAATGACATAATTACTATTAAATGAAGCCCATGAACCTCCTGAATGTCTTAAAAGTAAAATGCATAGGGTTTCATATAATGTAATTATATTAAATAATTGTAATTTTTAAAAATACTTTTCATGGATTCTTTTGCCTTTAATAAACTTCATCCTTTCATTTTTCTCATACAGTAATATGAAGTAATACTGCTTATAGTCTCCATTCTTTGCAAGATTTTTTTTTTTAAATTTTTTTTTTATTTTTATTTTTTATTCATTTTTCCAAATTATCCCCTCCCTCCCTCCACTCCCTCCCCCCCTTTGCAAGATTTTATAAACAAAGTTGTTACCTTTTTTAGCTGCTGTATATTTCTGCTTGGTAAATAGATTAAGTGTTTTCTGGCTGAGGTGATTTTTAGACTATTTTGATCTTTTGGCACTTTATAGTTAATTTTCAATATGAAATTGTCATAATTACCATCAATTCCATCATTTTCCAATTTTTTGGCAAAAGTAATTTGTTAATATAAGTCAGAGTTACTTTAATTTTTATTATTTTTCTTTTAGTTTTGATTTTTATGGTTTTTTCCCCTAATAAGTCACTCTTATATATAAACAAAGAAGTAATTTGAAAGTAATTCCCCCTAAATTTTTTTTTGCTGAGGCAATTGGGGTTAAGTGACTTGTCCAAAGTCACACAGCCAGGAAGTGTTGAGTGTCTGAAGCCAGATTTCAACTCGGGTCTTCCTGACTTCAGGGCTGGTGCACTGTGCCACTTATCTGCCCTAGGCTTTCTGATTCTTGAAGGGGAGTATTCATTTAGATCACCTTCCTTAGTCATGAGTCACATTTTTTCCATTTTTTGCCATTCTCATTTAAGGCTCACCTTTGCATTGAAGTCATTGCCCATTAAAGTATTTGTTGATTTAATATAAGAGATCTTACAGAACATTTTTAAAAAATTAACCTTTTCATGTTGTACAACAGATACTTGGGTGTCTAAGCTGCAATTAAAGTTTTGTATTGTTTTCAATACCCTCTAAAATAGTTCCCTTTAAAAAGAGGGATAGGATAGTTTAGGTAAATCAATTAAATAATCAAGTTTAGTACTATATGCATTGGTCTGCTTCCATAGTTCCCCATCTACAAAGAAGGGAGATTCATTCTTATCCAATTTTGGGGGAATGTAGTTATAATTATATTACTTTCTTTCTATTTGTATTGTTAATATGTACATTTGTCCTGCTTATTTCACTTAGTATTATTTCAGTATATCTTTACAAGTCTATTATATTCTTCATATTAATTATTATGGTGCAGTAACATGTACCATAGTTTTTTCAGTTACTTTCCAATTGATAGACAACTAGTTTGTTTCCAGTTTTTTGTTACTACCAAAAAAAAAAAAAAGCTACTATAAATATTTTGGTATAGGCAGGAACTATCTTTGACTTCTTTGGATAATATGCCTGGGGTTGAGATATCAAAAGATATGGATTATATGGTAATTTCTTAGCATAATTCCAAATTGCCTTCCAGAATGTGTGGGGCTAATTCCAAATTTTATCAAGAGTATAGTTGTGTTTCTGACTCATTACAGTCTCTCCAACATTGACTACAAATGTATTTCTTTGAGATGAAGCCTTAAGTGTTTTATTTGCATTTCTATTATTAACGATTTGGAGCAATTTTTATTGGTTAATTATTTGCAATTCTTACACAAACTGTTTATGTTTTTAAAATTTAACAGTCTTTTAAAATGTGAGTTCTAAATTTTCTTCTTTCCCATTATCTCTGCCACTCAAAAGGAAGGCATGCAATGACGTCAGTTATACATGTTAAATCTTGCAGAACATTTCCACATTAGCTATATTTTTTGAAAAAGCAAGAAAGTTAGGAAATTATACTTTAGTTTTCAGAGTTCATCAGTTCTCTGATGGTGGATAGTGTTTTTTCATCATGATGAGTCCTTTGGAATTGTTTTGGATCATTGTATTGTTTGGAGTAGCCAAATCTTTCACAGGTAATCATCATAATAACTTGCTGTTACTATATACAGTGATCTTCTGGTTCTTCCCACATTACTTTCTATCAGTTCTTGTAGGTTTCTTTTCAATTTCCAATTAATAGTGATTGACTTTTTTTCATGACCTTGTCCTTCCATATTTTTCTCCTTCCCTTCCATCTCCCCTCTCCCCCAGCAAGGAATCCAGCATAGGTGCAACATGTGCAATTCTTCTAAAGATCTCCACATTTATTCTCCAAAAAAATATCAAAAAGGGAAAAAAAATAAGAGGGGGGAAAAACCCCAAGCAAATGACAATAAAAAAAGTGAAAATACTGAGTTGTGATCTACAATCAGTTCCCCATAGCTTTTTCTCTGAATGCAGATGGCTCTATCACAAGTCTATTTCAATTGGCCTGAATCATTGAAAACTTTCTTTTTATATTTATTATATTATATTATATATTATTACATGTTATATTTTTATATCAATTTATCAATTGGGGAATGTCTTATTTTTATAAATTTTACTCAATTTCTATCTTCATTTTGTATTGAAGAAATAAGGCCATTCTCAGAGAAACTTGCTGTAAAGTTTTTTGATATTACATCGTCTCCAAGTACGTTTTAGTAAAATTTTTTAGTAAAGTTTCCCTGATTATTCCTCCTAACTAGTTCTGTTTTCGTTACCCTTGCCTTTTTATAACTTAAGTTAAAGCATATTAGATGCTGTTCTAGCCCTTTATTTCAACTCTGGATGTGTCTTTATTTGAAGTGTCTCTTAAAAACAACATATTATTGAATTCTGGTTTCTAATCCATTCTATCTGCTTCCATTTATGAGTGAGTTCATCCCATTACTATTTACAGTTGTAATTACTATGTATTTCCAGTCATTCCATTTTCTTCCCTCTCTCTATCCTTTCTCAAAAGTCTATTTTGCCTCTAACAACTATCTCCCTTAATTTTCCTGCCTTTTATCATTCTCCTTCCCACTTTTTAAAAAAATCATTTCTTCCCTTCCTGTTTTCCTCTTAGTCAAGTTACATTTCTGTACACAATTGACTATTTTTTATATATATTCTTTTCTTTTTGAACCAATTCCTATGAGGTTCAAGCATTACCTGTGTTGTCTGTTCCCCCCTCCCTCCACTCTAAAGTCTCTTCTTTGCATGCCTCTTTTATGTAGAAAGTTTACCCCTCCTACCTCACTTCTCTCAATGCATCTATCTCTTTTACCTCTTTTTTTGGAGGTTATCCCAACATAATCACTTAACACATATCTGTCTTGGAAGACTCATCTTTATCTTAATGCTAAAGTTCTTAAGAATTAATATATTATTTTCTGCTAAAAGAATGTAAATATTCTAATTTTCTTGATTCTCTTTATGATTTTTTCTTTCAGGTTTACCTTTTTATGTTTCTTTTAAGTCTTGTGTTTGAATGCCACATTATATTTAGCTCTGATCTTTTCATCAGAATGCGTGAAAGTTTTCTATTTCATCAAATAGCCTTTTTTCCCCCTGAAAAGAATATATTCATTTTTGCTGAGTAGGTTATTCTTTGTTGTAATCCTAATTCTTTGCTTTCTGGAATATCATATTCCAATCCCTCTGCTCCTTTAATATGGAAGCCACTAATTCTTGTGTGATCCTGACTGCATCTCCACAATATTTGAATGGTTAATTGGTGACTGTTTATTGTATTTTTTTCTTTTATCTGAGAGCTTTGAAATTTGGCTTTAACATTTTGGGAATTATCATTTTGGAATCTCTTTGAGGAGGTGAATAATAGATTCTTTCAATTTCTATTTTACCCTTTGAATCTGAGTAATTGGAGTAATTTTTTTTTTTTTTTTTTTTGATAATTTCATGAAATGGTGCTTTGGCTTTCAGCAATCCTGTGATTTTTTTTTTTTTTTTCAATTCAGTATTTTTTCAATTAAGGGTAAAGATAGTTTTCTACATTCATTTTTGTTAAGATTTTGAGTTCGAATTTTTTTTTTTTTTTTTTTTTTTTTTTTTGCTCCTTCTGTTACTTCTTCTCCCCCAGGCAGTAAACAATCTGATATAGGTTATATATCATGTACAATAATTTTTAACATATTACATATTTCCATATGAGTCATGTTGGGAAAGAAAAATCAGCAAAAGAGAAAAAAAAAAAAAAAAAGAACAGATAATGTGCTTTAATCCGTGTTCAATCTCTGTAGTTCTCTCTCTGGATGCAGATTCCAACTTTGATTCTTAAATTATTTCACCTTGATATTTTTTTCCAAAGAGATATTTCACATTTTCTTCTAATTTTTTTCCCCTCTCTTGACTTTTGTTTCTTGATATCTCTTGAAGTCATTATCTTCCATTTTCCCCCTTCCAATTTTTGAGGAATTATTTTCTTTTGAGATTCTATTTCTTTGGGAAAAAAAAAACCAACAGTTCTACTTTTTAAGGAATTGTGAAGTGAATGTTTGTACCTCCTTTTCATTTGGCCTATTCTCCTTGGTTTTTTTTTTTTTTTTTTTTTTTTTTGAGGCTGGGGTTAAGTGACTTGCCTAGGGTCACACAGCTAGGAAGTGTCTGAGACCAGATTTGAACTCGGGTCCTCCTGAATTCAAGGCTGGTGCTCTATCCACTTCACCACCTAGCTGCCCCCTATTCTGCTTTTTAGTAAGTAGTTTTTATCAGTGAATTTTGTGTAGCTTTTAATCACTAAGCCAATTCTATTTAAGGTGATATTCAGTACTTTTTTTGCTTTCTTTACCAAGCTGTTAATTATTTCATAATTTTTTTTTCCATCACTCTCAGTTTTGTTGTTGTTGAGGCAATTGGGGTTAATTGACTTGCCCAGGGTCACATTGGGGTGAAATTTGAACTCTGGTCTCTCCTGACTTCAGGACCGGTGTTCTATCCACTGCATCACCTAGCTGCCCCTCTCACTTTTTTTTTTTTTTAATATTTAATGTTAATATGAAATCATTAGAATCCTTTTAAAGTAAAAGTGTACATATTTGACCTCAACCAATGATTTCCTAACCTAGGACAGCTAGGTTGCCATTCTGGGCAATGGTGCATCGGGGTCTAAGAACAGCAAGTAAAACTGTAGTAGAACTGCTCAAGGAAGGTTGAGACACAAGTGGAGAATCATTTTTCAGTGCTAGATGATCTTCAATCTTTTATTTAGTAGCACCAATGTTTATTTTATTTTTGCTACCAATTATAACAATATAAAACCGGACTTGTAGAGGCAGCTTTGGTAGCAATAGGAGTGGGCAGGTTACAGTTATTGAAGATCTTGAAGACAACTTTGCTCCTGCCCATGGCTATTTGGTGCTGTCAGAGGAGTAGAAGGCAGAAGAAAAGAAATGCCCAATGATTCAAAATTCTGCAAGTCAAGATTTTTGTAACATAGCCTGAATTCCTATTTAGATTTAACATTCTGTAAATGGTAAAATCTCATGTGAAATATAACAAAGAATACTTATGGTGGGTATAATTAATACTAATACAACTAATAATACTAATGCAGTTAATAACATCTGGTATGATATGATAATAAAATTGGGGAGGGGGAACCCTTTTAAAATTATGTCACATTCACATGTTTTTAAATATTTGTTATTTTGAATTTTTAGTAATTCTTTTTTTTTCATGACATCTTCATATTATCAGTGAGATATTACTGAAATATCGTATATTTTTGCATAGGTAATAATCTTCATCGATTTCCCTTCTTCTAGTAGTAACAAATCGTCCATTGAGATTCTTTGGGACACACTTAGACTGCCTAACAAAGATAGATCTATTGCCAGGTAACATATAAACCCACTGGGTTTATAATACCGAACAGCCTGATTTTCTTCCCGCAGATTTCCACATAAGCTATCATTGGTTATTTGATTTGATTTATAAAGTTAAAAAAAAATGACAAGGTTAGTAGTTGCATATTTTTAACCAAATTGAATATATGTGTATTAGTTATATATGTATGTGTGTATATTTTACTTGCATATATACACTCTCACACAAAGAGAACTAGGTTTAGGTCCCACCCTGTGGGATTTACCAGCTCTGTTGCTTACCTGCTAGGACCCTAGGCAAATTACCATCATTCTCTTTTCCCAACTTCTTTCTCTTTAATTCTTAATTTCTTCCTTTAATTCTTCTAGGAATTCTTCTCAGATTTGAAGTCAGTCAGCAATTTTTTGTTTGAGACTCTGTGGCTGTTTTCACATTTTTTTTCTTAATTAGTTTATGACTTGGTTTTCCCTGCTATTGTAATCACTTTTTATGGTTAGATTTTGTTGTTTGGTCATTGCTCCATCATATTTCTTGACTTTGAATTCATGTTAATGTTGGGCTCTGTTCACGTTGGGATGGGGAGATAGCCAAACTATAGGCTTTTTTCTGCTGGTTTTTTCAGAACCATTTCTAGGAATTTGCAAGTTTTTGGTGCTTCCAATGTGGTATGGTCCTGGAAGAGAGTTGATTACTGTGTGTCTGTTTTGCACTCTGTTCTTTACCCTTGGCACCCCTTTAACCTCAAGTTCTATTCTCTTTACCTTGAAACTGTGAAAGGGCCCCTGCTTCCTTATAACTGACCCCCAGTGCTGCTCTCTGTTCTGAAAATGTGACTCAGAACTATGCACAGGCAATAAAGTTGCCAATTAGTGCCAGCAAAAGGGTTTTTATTGTCTTTCTGACCATTTGTCCTACTGCCCTTACCAGCTGCTGTTGTGCTACCCTTCCTGTCATTTGTGGATTCCAGACAGCTTTTATCCCAGTGTCAAAAACTTTTGCCAACTTCCTAAGTTTTCTTAGGTTGGAAAAAAAAAAAGTCTCACCTTGAACTTGCTACTCCAAAATTTTGATGTATCATTTTAACATTTTTTGGAAGGGAATATGGAGGGAGTTTAGCTGGTTGCCTCTAATCTATCATCTTTAGCTCTCCCCATCCAGAACTGTTTGTTCTTCATATCTTTTGACTGTTTGTCCCTTTGGTATCCAGATTTTTTCAGGGTATCTTTTTTGTGAATAACATCATGAACTCTGCAATACAAAATGAATACATAAGTAACGTATGAAAGCATTTCTTTGTGCCTTTGCATTCATGGGCGGGGGGGAACAGCTCTCCTATCTCTTTTAAGAGTCTCCCCAAGGAGAATCTCTCAAATATCCTATTTTTCTGTAAATTCTTTGTCTTCTGGTTTTATTTATACCAGGAAAGTCAAGATGGATACAGTTCCTTCCTTCAATGGTGAGTCTTCTTGGTCAGTGGACTAGGATAGATATTTACAATACTGGCTAGGTAAATTTAACCATCATAAAAGGTCTTAAAGCTGTCTCCTTTTCCATTCCTCTACTATCATTATAAAAGGCAGATTGGAGCCACATTGAACTGATAACCATTGTCTTTATTAATGGATTGTAATGGTCAAATAATTCATTATCAGGTATTCATTTTGTTGGCATTAGCTCTTCTTAGCTTATCTCTTCTTTGTACAGCAGAAATAGACTGTTCTTCAGACTGTTCTCTTGTCATAGCTTTCATGTGTCACCTTTGCTTAATGGGACATAAGAAATATGAAGTGTATGTTACACATGTGCTAAGGTCTCTCTCTAGTAGGAAACTCAATTTAGTGTGACCAAATCTTAGTATTAAATATACTAGTGATAATATAGTAAGCTGTAGTCCTGGTAATGAAAGATAATGTAAAAATGAGAAAAGTTTAGCATAGCAGGAATTCATGATCGGAACTTGGGTACTGCAGGTGCTTATCCAAGCTCAGGGACCATCTGATACTGGTGTGGTTTGAGATCATCCAGACTCTTCAAAGAATTGTTGGCTGTGTCAAGCTTAGAGTACATCTTGTTTCCTGATTTTGGCTCTAGCAAACGGGCTTTCTCCTAATAATAAAAAGAAAGGGATCTTGGCATGGAGTTCCTGACATTACTTAGTACATAAAAAAGGACTTATACTAGAAAGTATTGTTAATATTCTATGGATGATTTTATTGTGTCATTTTGATATTGACTTAATTTCCTTTTATTTATATTCTAGTGATTGAGAACCAAAGCTTTTATTTATTTATTTGTTTGTTTGTTTGTTTGTTTGTTTGTTTGTTTTTTCTGAAGCAGTTGGGGTTAAGTGACTTGCCCAGCATCACATAGCTAGGAAGTACTCAGGACTCCTGACTTCAGGGCTGGTGCTCTATTTGCTGCGCCAACTTAGATTAATTTTGAAAGAAGGCTTTATATGTAGAATAGCAAGGTCCCAAACTTTTCTTTCTTTCTAAGCTTAATTTATTCATTTATTTTTAGCCATCAAAATAGAGGAATAGTTCTCTAAGTAATCGGGTTTATTCAAAAATAGACTTAAATCCAATTTTTACAATATCTTGCAGTCCATATTCATTCCCACTAACTAGCAATTTGGTATTGAACAAGTTGCTTCACTTCTCTGGCTCTCAGTTTATTCATGTGTGAAATGAAGAGGTAGATGATATCTAAATGCTCTTCTGATATGCTTTTCTCTAATTTTTGAAAATAACTTTGGTTCATTTCCTACAGTATGCCTGAATTTGTTATTTGAGACTTAGTTATAAAAGCTGTACATTATTTAACTACAGAACGGAAATGAGGAAGAATCTAATCTAATCTAGGGTTTTGGAGTAGTAAGCACTTCTGTAAATGTTGGGGAAAGTGTATAATTAATGTAGAGCAGCATCTTGTACAAATGACGTGTTTTGCTTCCATAAGGTTTAATTTAGCTTAGTTATCACAGTGTGGCATAATTATGTACTTTAACTAGACTGAATTTTGTAGAAATTGAGCTTTGTGTGATATTACATGTGCTATCAGCTGCAGCCTCTATTGGACTATTTTGCTTAACTTTTTTAAAAAGAGAAACTTAGAAGCAATAGTTGTTTGAAAACAAAATGTATTCCTCATCATGCTGTACTTATTTTATAGTAAAACTTTATTTCATTCTTTGGTAATTGATGATGATTAGTCCTAACCTGGGCAATAGTTAATTTATACAATTCATTTGAAAAAGAGTTTGCAAAACAATAATATAAAAAATTAGGAGTTTGAACAATTTAGTGACTACATATATTTTTAACAAGAACTTATTTTTATTAAACAGCACCTGTGGAACCTTCTCAAGAAGAACAGTCAGTGTTGTATGAAGGTAATTTTCTGTTATGCAATCTCTTCATCAGAAGTTGGTTGTTTTGGGGTTGGAAGGAGAGGTATTTTTTGTAAACGTGCGTTATATCTCAATTTCTTGTTTAGGTTCAAATTCAGCTGTTAGCATGGAAGTTTCAGAACCTGTTGGTAAGACACTTTCTGACCATATTAATACAGTAATATGAAACTTTCAATCTCAAGATTTAAGGTGCAAATGTAAGTGTTATATTATAATGGCTAAATTGAGCACTGGCTTAATTGAGTCTTTGCTGTTAAGTGATTATGTAAAATGTATACTATGGTTTTCAGTTAGTTTTGGAAAGATTTTAATTATATATGAATGTTACTGTAGTTAATGTGATGATCATAGGAACAACAGGACTAAGTGATGGAATATTTTCTGTTAATCCCAAATTTATGGAAGTTTAGATCAGATTTATATGATACTTTTTAAAATGTCCAATGAATTTCTTCTTGAATTCCTACTTTTTACTTATTTTTCCCATTAAGTTAAAATAATTTTCAATGTGTTTTTTGACTGTTGGAATATTTGTTCACAATTAAGCAGATTTAAAATTCATGTTCATCTATACTGTTTTTCCTTTATGAAAATGCTCCTTAACCTTTCTGAGACTTTCTGGTGTCAGTAGCAAACAGTTTAAAACTTGATCGGCTTCAGAAATAAGTGGAAAATTTCCTGCTTTTATATATGTGGCAGGACATTAGGAAATGAAATTGTTTTCCTGTGAGTATTTTTATAAAAAGAATCTGTTTGTTGTAAAAGTGAATTCAAAAATAAATTTAAGATATTTGTCTTTCTTCTAGTAGAAAATGGAGAGACAGAAATGTCCCCAGAAGAATCATGGGAGCACAAAGAAGAACCTAGTGAAGCAGAGTCAGGGGGTGGCTCTTTGGGAGACGGAGGGCCACCAGAGGAGAGTGTACCAGAAATGATGATGGAGGAAGAGGAAGAAATACCAAAACCTAAATCTGTGGTAGCACCACCAGGTGCACCCAAAAAAGAGCATGTAAATGTAGTATTCATTGGGCATGTAGGTGAGTTGTAAATGGCTAAAGGCTGAGGATTTATTATATTATGTTTTCTTGAAAGTATTCAGTTCACTATGGCATTTCAGTCATTGAGTGCCTGCATGAACTAACTTATTTGTATGTATGTATGTAGCCAAATCCTTTTTTTGCTTGTTTTAAGATTTACTTAATGCTGGAATTATTAAGTTTTAAGTATTAAGTTTCTATGAAATGAACTTGAGTGTTTTTCTTTGGGTCTACTTATCTAGCCAAAGACAAATTTAGTCAAATACTCTCCATTGCTGCTTTTGTTGGATGGTTAGGGAGCTGGGAATTGGAATGAGTATAAGGAAGAGGAAGTTATTTTCTCAGTGTTAACTCATCATTTGTTTTCATGCAGTTTTTATGGATCCCATTAGTGAAAAATTACAGTTCATATTGCACTTGTGCTCTGTTAACAGGAGAAAGCAATTTACCCAAATAATTCTTCTTGCCCTTGCACAATTTCTCTTAGGGCAATATTATTGAACAAATATATATCATGACCAAAACAATTTCTGAGGAACCATTAAAATTCTTTTGTAGTTTTTATTTTTGTTTCTGTACTTTTGGTTTGGCTATCTTTCTTTATAATTTGAAGAGTGGATATTAATGACATGGGATATTTTAGAATTACTCAGATTCAAATGCAGCAAGTAGAAAAGGAGAGAGTATTCTTGACATTCTTGATAGAGATTATTTGGAACGAAAGTGTAAAATTGAGATTAAAAGCAAATTGCCTCCATAACACTCAGTTTATGATTTCTATATTGTGGCATTTCAGTCATTGATAGCCTGCATGTTCTATATATGTTAGTAGCTAAAACCTTTTTTTTTTTGGGGGGGGGGGACTTCAGGTTTTGATAAAATCTACTTAAAACTGTAATTCCAACATCAAGTTTCTATGAATTGAAATTAAATAAATTTGAGTGTTTTCTGATTCTTTAGATCTGCTTATCTAGCCAAAAATGTATTTACTCAAATATTCTCAAATAATTGGTCTTTATGATAGCATATATATCCTCTTCTACCTAACTTTTTAATAGTTTGCATTTTTTCAATTTGTCAGATGCTGGTAAATCAACTATTGGAGGACAAATAATGTAAGTTGATAACATGTTTTTAATAAAATCTTTTTAATGTCATCAGTGTTCAAGCATGAAAACATTAACTAAGCAAATCAGTTCCTCTACTTTAAGAAGCATCAACTTTAAATCAATATTCCTATCTGGGAAGGTTTTTATCTAATCCTAAACATCTCCAAAGTATATCTAAAATAATGACTTTTAGAATTCAAAATTTTTTTGTTTTGTTTTTTTCCCTAAGGCTGGGGTTAAGTGACTTGCCCAGGGTCACACAGCAAGGAAGTATTAAGTGTCTGAGACCAGATTTGATCCTCCTAAATTCAAGGCTGGTGCTCTTATCTACTGCGCCACCTAGCTGCCCCTAGAATTCAAAATTCTTGATGCATTCATTGTAGTTTTTTTTTTTTTTTTTTTTTTTTTTTTTCCCCCAATTAACTCATTTAGGGATTTTATAAACTAGATCTCAAAGTATTGGATAAGGAAATGCGTTCTTCTTATATCAAGAACAAAACTGGATTTCCCCTCTTTTACATTGCATTAAAGCTTTAAAGTAATTAGACTCATTGACGGTTTGAAAAGTTTTAATATTTTCACCTATGTGTGTCTTATTTTTCAGGTATTTAACTGGGATGGTTGACAAAAGAACACTTGAAAAATATGAACGAGAAGCTAAAGAAAAAAACAGAGAAACTTGGTATGGAAAATTTTATTACTGTAATACAAAATTACTGGAAATTTGCTTAATTTTATCTAGATGTGGGACCATTGTGGCTAATTTTGTGGTGCATGTTAATATTCAGAATTATAATCATTAAGCATTTCTCTCTTTTGGACTACTTCTCAAATTTAGAATTAATAATGAATTCTAGAATCTTTGAGAGGTATAAGTTTGATTTTGTGCTAAAAAACTCAATGGTTTTTGTTCCGGTTTTCATCCATCTTTTCAGTTGTGTAGAAAAAGGCATCAGGGAGATGATGCAAAAAATCTAATTTATATAGTTTGAAACATTTATGGAGTGCAAGGTAAAACTAGTGCAAACTCTACATAATAGATCAAATGCTGAAAGAAAAACGGAATTTTGTATTTGGAAAATGGTATGAAGAATGATTAAAATTCCTGATTAATATACAAAATTATTTTTTTAGTCATATCAGATTAGATAGAAATTTGTCATTGTTTATCATTCAAACGTACTTTGAAACATTGTTAAAGCATTACATGTCTTTGTGAACAGCCTTGCTTTTCTCCCAGAAATTATTAGATGGTGAATTTTTTGTATTGTTTTGTTGTGTTTTTTGTTTTTTTTTTTTGTCTTCATATTAAATTCTATTATCTTAATTATATAGACATATCCCCAGGCAGTCATACTTTGCTGTATTATTTATTATTATTATTACTAAATAAGGAGGTTTTAACTTCTGCCCACAAATAATTTGAAATTGTTACTCTGAGGGGATTGATTGTACTAACATTTTAAATTTATTTTACACACTTCAGTTAATTACAGTAACTTGGAAATAATGAGTTTTGAGATCATTTGATTGGCTCTGTTGAGATCTCAGTAATAGCAGTTTCTAAAACTTGATTGCTTTTTCTTATGAAGGGAATTGAGAATTGTCAGTAGGTAAACAGATGAATTCAAAGCTGGCCTTATTTAAACTTACTAGTGTGACCTGGAGAAGTTACTTAATCCTATCTGTAAAATTTGCTAAAGAAGGAAATGGCAAATCATTTCAGTATCTTTGCAAAGAAAACCCCAAATGGGTTTATGAAGAGTTGGATATGACTGGAAAAATGACTGAAAAACAACACTGACTTTGGGCAAAACACTTAATCTCTGTTTGCCATAATCCACTGGAAAAGGAAGTGGCAGATTACTCCGATATCTTTGCAAAGAAAACCCCATGGACAGTATGGTCCTTGGGGTTAACAACTCTTTATTTTTCCAAATACTTGTAATTTCCAACATTAATTTTTGTAAGATTTTGTGTTCCAAATTTTTCTCTCTCCCTCTCTCTATTCCCTCCCCATACCTCAAGACAGCAAGCAACATAGGTTAAATATGTGCAGTTCTTTTAAACATTTCCATATTTGTCATTAACCACGCCCTGTTAAAAAGGGACTGGGGTGAGTTAGGATTGATTCATGTTTTTGCAAGTAGGGACTGTCAGTTCTTTTTAATTTTTAGATTACTCTCCAAATATTTGTATGTAAAATTTTTTAAAAGAATGATATGCAGAAAATCTTATGTAATATGGGTGCAGTTTTAAAAATAATTAATCTTTAAAAATGTACTTCTCATAGGTACTTGTCATGGGCCTTAGATACAAATCAGGAAGAACGAGACAAAGGTAAAACTGTGGAAGTGGGCCGTGCCTACTTTGAGACAGAAAAGAAGCACTTCACCATCCTAGACGCCCCTGGGCACAAGAGTTTTGTCCCAAATATGATTGGTGGTGCTTCCCAAGCTGATCTGGCTGTGCTGGTAAGAGAATGTATTAATTGACATTTGTTTTACTGCAACTTAGTTTGAATACCAGAGATTTGAGTTCATTTTGAATAAATTGGCAAGTGGTAGAGTTCATAGTTATGAACTCTGTATTCAGTTATTTCTTTCCTAGATGTTTGATGATTATTATTTTTTAACTGAAGTTAACTTGTAGGATGTGTGTTTAATAGAGGTTCCTTTATCTGCTTCCAATTCTCCTATTCCAATTCCAATACTCCTAGTTTGGAACCTAGAAAGAAAAATTACTTCTTTACACTTTATTTTGGCATATCTCCATATGTTCTGTGGGTCAGCTTGCATCTGGCAAGTATGTTTTGCATCTAGCCAATGTTTAATAAATATATGCCTACTTTACAATGTACTTATGAAATTTTCAAAAATCAGTAGTAGTGATATGAACTGACTCTTCCCCTGTCAGGAAGAAGCTCATCTAGCTATTATCAGATATAACCAATTCCCAGACTATTCTCTTTGTATTGAGTAATTGTGAAGATGGAATTATTGTCTATCCTTCAAACCCCTGTGCATCTTTAAATCATGGAGATATTGATTAGCATATCTTTAGATAGGAATGGGACCTGGTCTGCCAGGATCATTCCATACTGCTTCTTGATTTCTCCTATCTCCTGGCACTTCCTCTTTTAGTCCTGGATTCCACCTCCCCTCTTCAGTTTGTGCTTTTATAGCCTGAAAAGTCCTGGGCTATATTTCCCCTATAAAGCATTTGCTTATGATGAAGATTTTTGCTAAATTCTTTTCGAGACTAAACCCACTATGAATTACTCTCTTTTCTTCCCTCATAGTGCCAGTGCCTTCCCTTTAATGGCAGTCTTCTCCTTCCTCTAGCTAACTCTGATCAGTCTAACTTAACAGTCAACAGCTTACTCTCACCTCATAGAGTATTTCCTTTGTTACTTGGGAGTAAACCTGGGGAACCTTTTTTTACAAATGGAGTGGGAGATTAGTAAAATAACAAGATACAAATAGAGGTAACTATAATACTAAGCGCTTTGTGAGGTCCAAAGGGGGAAAGCTAATATGTTAAGGCTTAGTAATAGGTAGAGTTGAATGTCAGAGAAGATTTCATGGAAGAGATGATACTTGAATTAAACTCTTAGGAGGATAATAGGAAGTTGTTTGCTGAATTGGGGGTGACAATATTCCAGACATTAAGAAACTAGCCAAAAAACTTTTCTATATCTTCAGTCTATAAGATAAAGGTGGGAAAATAGAATACATTCATTTAACTTCAGGATCTAGAATGTATCACAAAAAATGAAGCATTTTATTCACTAGGCAGTAAGGAAAGAAGCTATTGAAGAGTTTTCAATAAATGAATGAAGAAACTATACATTCATTGAGCAAGATTATTCTGTCATGAATGTGATAGGTAGTTTGGAAAAGAAGAGAAAATGGAATTGCCAAGAAATAGCTATTACAAAAGTCTTAGGTGATGATAAGACTCTACTTGTACTAGAATGGTGATTGGTAATACTTATAGGGGTTATCTGTAAGTAAGGGGTTGTTTCTGTTCTTCCTAGTTTCTTAAGATAGATTTTTGTATAATTGAAGTATGTAACATTTTCAAATTGGAAACATGTATTAAAGAAAAAACCAAGTGGGTTCTTTTCTTGGATTAGGTCATCTCTGCTCGGAAAGGAGAATTTGAAACTGGATTTGAAAAAGGAGGACAGACAAGAGAACATGCCATGTTGGCAAAAACAGCAGGTGTAAAACACTTAATAGTGCTTATTAACAAAATGGATGACCCAACAGTAAATTGGAGCAATGAAAGGTGAAGAAAACTTATGTTCATTTTTTGGGGGAATTTCTTGCTGTTACTTAAAATCATTTTATTTTTCTCAAAATTTTGTTCATGTCTCAAAAAAATATTTTATTGAAACTCTTTTATTTATTTATCATTTGTTTGTAAGGCACTTGGGGAACCCCAAGTGTTTTTTGCATTTTTTTAAATAGCTTTTTATTTACAAGATATACGCACGGGTAATTTTTCAGCATTGACAATTGCAAAACCTTTTGTTCCAACATTTCCTCTCCTTCCCCCAGATGGCAGGTTGACCAATATATGTTAAATATGTTAAAGTATAAATTAAATACAATATATGTATACATGTCCATACAATTATTTTACAGCTAGTAAGTGTTAAGTGTCTTGAGGCCAGATCAGATCCTCTTGACTTCAGGGTGCATATTCTATCCAATTTTATCTTTTTTATTTTTTTTTAATTCTATCCCCAATTTTTTTAATTTTTAATTCTATCCCCAATTTTTTTGAATGTTTTATATTTGCCATTTCTTGTGTTTAATATTCCTTTTTTTAAAAAATAGCCTTTTACTTTCAAAATATATGCAAAGATAGTTTTCTACATTTACCCTTGTAAAACCTTGTTTTCAAAAAATTTTTCCCTCCCTTTCCTCTACTCTAGGCAGCATTTACAATTCTTCTATACATTCAATAAGTTGCTTTAACACAGTTCTGCCTTCTAGTAAATAGGAATCCACTTACCGTTATTTATTTATTTTTTCCACAGAAGCTCTGATGTAAATATTTTTATATCTTTGAGACTCTTGCATCTTTAACCTCTTATTGATCTGAGGGGTATTCCTGGGTCATAGCAATATATGGCTTAGTTGAATTTACATTGAATTTTAGGGTCTTTTTAAAGTATGATCGTAATTGTTTTCTGAAATAATTGGTTGAACTTTCAGCTCTAATAGAAGTACATTAATATACTTGTCTTCCTATAGTCTCTTTAACATTTATTGATTTTGTCTTGTCTGTTTTGTCATAATATGAGATGGAATCTTGATTTTTTTTTTTTTTTTTTAATGTGTATTTATGATTTTGAGCCTTTTTTTTCATGTGGCTATTGATAGCCTGCATATACCAAGCTTTCAAAAACTTTAAAACCTTTCATAAGCTAATGGGAACTATTTGGGTCTTCTTTTTGAATTCTTAATGATATGTTATCTTATTCTTTTTCACAATTGGCTAATTTTTAATAAATATTTGTAGATATGAAGAATGTAAAGAAAAGTTGGTGCCATTTTTGAAAAAAGTTGGCTTCAATCCCAAAAAGGATATACACTTCATGCCCTGCTCAGGATTGACTGGTGCAAACCTTAAAGAGCAATCAGATTTCTGTCCTTGGTATATGTAAGTATCTTTTAGATTGAGAAAAATAATAACTATACAGTGTTCTTGTCTAATAAAATCTAATACTATCATCAATTTTAAAGGTGGTTTGTCTTGTCTCCCTTATCCTTTAAATACATGATGATCTTGTGAAATATATTTATAGTAATAAAGAGGGTAATCTTGATATTTTAAGAAAAATGATTGTAAAATCCTAATTTTGGGATTGAGATTTGAGCTACCCTTGATTTTTTTACAGAGTTTTATCAAATGCTTACTTCAAAGATATTTCCTCACTAGTCTACATGACATAGAAACAAAAGTAACAGATAAACAGGTATATGATGTAATTAATATTGAATTACAGTGGAGAGAATAACTTCTCAAATGACAAGGCATGTTTTTAAAATTAATTTATCAATTATGAGGCATTGGGCAGTTCATCTCTCAAACCTTAGTTTCTTAATTTATGAGATGGAGTTCATGGTGCTTGTTTCACAAGCCTATGATAAGATTAATGTGTTTAAAGGAAAAGGCTATTTGAGATTAATAGAAAATATTGAATATTGAATTTGAAATGAATAGAAAATATGCTTAAGATTATCTTTTTTCCATTAGTTATCAATGTCAGTTACAAAACTTTTCTGACTTGTGTTATTGCGTAAAACTAGTGTTACTAATTATTATGTTATTCTTTTCAGTGGATTACCATTTATTCCATATCTGGATAATTTGCCAAACTTCAACAGATCAGTTGATGGACCAATTAGGCTGCCAATTGTGGATAAATACAAGGTATCAAGAAAGGCCAGGAATATTAGATGGGGGTATTTTAGTTTAGAGTAATTTCTGCTAACAAAGTAACATAAAGAGATAAAAACGATGAATTGTATTTCTTATTTTGAGGTTTTTTATAGTAGCTCATCTTGATTCTCTAAATCCTCAGGTTGCCCTTATTAATAGTTTGTGGTCAGTAGCACGGAATATTTCTTGAAGAATTTATTATATTCATTTAAATGATAATTTTGGAGAATATATTTATTTCAAATCTGAGATCCTTTCAGGTCTTTGGGCTAATGCTTACTTTCTTCAGTGAGCCCTATGATTGTCCTATAATAATTGGTCTGAATAATTTTTTTTAACAAATATTGTTTATAATGTAATCAATAAGGTTGACAATGTAAGCCTGCATTTCTAATTTTTTAAAAATTATTTCTAAAGGACATGGGCACTGTGGTCCTGGGAAAGTTGGAATCAGGCTCTATTTGTAAAGGACAGCAGCTTGTGATGATGCCAAACAAGGTAAGAATGAAAAATTTTCTAAGTAACTTATAATGTTGAGTTCTGTTTAATTTTTTTCTCAAAAAAATAGCAAAAATTTGGAATATGAATATATCAAGATTTAATAGTTACAAATAAAAAAAATTAACCTTTCATCTAAGTAAATGTTTCATCACAGTCTTTGAGAAGAGAAAAATAAATAGGTGAAATTGGGTGGAGGGAAATTAAGGGGCCAAGGCTCAGTGTCTTTCAGATTAAAAGAAAATAAGGAAGGATTATTTTATGTCTTTCATCAGGATCTTAATATTAGTAAATGTAGTTTTTACTACATAAAGTTTAAGATGTGGTTCCGTGTGTACAACTCTGCATTACAAACTATGTTGTTGATTCTTGTAAGTTCTTGTTTGTCTGATTTCAGAAGTCTGTCAAGATCTAAAGGAGGTCCTTGATAATTCCAAAAATAGATATCAGTATTTCATTTAAACATGCCAAACCCTAGAACTCAATTGTGATAATTTAAATAGTGTGCTTTCTCTAATTAGAATTTGAATTAGTGACCTGTGAGATTAAAAAAAACTTATTCTTACAATGCCAGTTTATAATCCTGTATTTCTGCCTATAAATTTATTATTTCAATTAATGATCCCTACATTATTCTCTTGAATGTATGGAATCAGAAAAAATAACCACTCAACAAATTTTCATTGAAATGAACTGAATACCTATGGACTAGTAGTCGTAGACAATTAACTATTTCCTAGTGTGCCAGTTTATTACATGGGCTGTTAGAGAGTTTTATATGATAAGGATAATTACTTTTAATCCCACAGAGAAACTGCTTATCCCATTTGGCCCTTAGTGGAACAGAATGGCCTAGCAAGTTGGAAACTCTAGACTAATAAAGGTGTACATTTAAAAACCCGTAAGAATACCAGTTTCTTCATTTCAAGGCTTTTAATGATTAGCATAAATTTTTTTCTAAGGTATCAAATATTACATATGAGTAAATAAGTAATTTGCTTTTGAATTTTGAATCCCAAAAGAGCTAGGGAGTAACCTATTTATATCAAAATTTACAGTAGTCATTCCTTTCTCTGAGAGAGATGTGTAGAAAGGGTTATATTGTTAGTTCATCATTTAATGAGTGTTAATATGTACCTTAGTATCATGTTTTGAGGTAATCTTGAAAGTTCACTTAATCTTTTTCCCTGACTTGAGCCAAAGTCACATTTCAAATTACTCAAACATATCAGAATTAGAAATCCAAGAAAGGAGATGGTACCATCTCAGGAATCCATTCCAATGTTTATTAATCCTCTTATCTGGAAATTCTTCCTTATATTTAATTTAAATCCTTCATGCTGCAGCTTAAGCCCATTTCCTCTTGTTCTATCCTCAGTGGAGATGGAGAACAGCTGGTCACCATCCTCAGTATAATAACCCTTCATATACTTGAAGAAGTTGTTTGACTCAAACCCACATTTGACAAAGGAATCTCGAGATAAAGATTCACATCACCTTTAGATTAGCTCCATTGGTCTTTACCATTAAAGGACATTTGTGTGTGGGGGTGGTGCTGGATTAGTTGAGCATAAAATAGTAAGTAAAGATTTCTTGTTACACTTCTGTGTGGTGGGGTTGTTAGTGTCGACCCCTTTTCTCCCTTAAGAGAGACAGTTTAGTTAAAAGTATATTCCTATCTTTAAATTCATAACAATGAAATTGAACATTTAGAAGAAATAAACATCCTTGCCTATTTTATTATTTACAATCTTGGTGGGTGGGACTGGCTGAAAATTTCCTTTAGAAAGATTTTGGTATTAGATACTATTGAATTTCACAAAGAATCCTTTCTAGTTATTACTTCATTAATATATGAATAACATTTTAGAAAGATACTGCTTCAGCACTACTGATGATTTTTTTTTTTCATCTAATCTGTTTTTAAATTTAAAATATCTAAACAACTTTGAAAAAATGAAGACTTTTATATTACTGGGAACTGATAGGCATTGGGAGGTTATGCCAAAAAAAATTTAAGGAAGTTGGACCTTAGAAGAATCAAAATGACTAATTCCCACTATATAGCTACTTGTATTTATAGAATAAAGATCTAATAAATAAGTGTAAATTAAGGGCTTAGTAAATGGAAGAATAAATATATAAATGATGACCTTAATTCCTCCTTTGAATATTATCAGAATAAGACAACAAACATTTATTTATTAAGTTATTTTCTGCCAGGTACTTTTATTAATGTGTAAAGATGTGAGGAATTCTATTTTGAATGTCAGTTGTATTGTTGGTATATTTGTTCTATTTTCATCATTGGTTTTGAATGGAATAATTTTTTCAATACAACAGATACTTTTCATTGCTTAATCAGTAAGTAAAAAAACAACAAATCTAGCTCTAATATTTAAGCAAATATTCATACATAATTTTATAAATTATAATGTAACAAATGAGTATTTCATATATCCAAAAAAAAAAAATCCAATCTTGGTTTCTTTAAGCACAATGTGGAAGTTCTTGGAATCCTTTCTGATGATGTAGAAACTGATTCTGTAGCCCCAGGGGAAAACCTCAAGATTAGACTGAAGGGAATTGAAGAAGAAGAAATTCTTCCAGGATTCATACTTTGTGATCCTAATAATCTATGTCATTCTGGACGCACTTTTGATGCCCAGGTAAATACAAGTGCACATATACTACACATTAAAACTGAATATAGAGTATTTTCTTTCTAACTGTTAAATATTTTATTTATATTTGCATTGTGTTACTGATTATCAATTTATAATGGTACCAGATTAACAAATAAAATAATGACACTTTGCTCATAACATTCTAAATGTGTAATCATTTATTCTACATATACCCTCCAATGGGGCATTAAAGCCATTTCTCAGAAAACTCTGAATTTTAAGTAACTTTTGCACTTTAAATAAACAGCACTTTTAGAAAGTGCCTGTTAAGTTACCTCATTTGATCTTCACAACAAACCTGTGTTAGGCAAGGTAGAGGGATTGTATCCTCAATGAAAAAAGACTCAGTGAGCTTACTTGACTTATGTGACTATGTGACTTATGAGTCACATAGTACGCAAATGACTAAGAAGCATTACCAACTATTGGATCTAACTCTAGCTCATTTTCTTCAGTGTGCTATCTTTTACCCTTCTTTAAAGATATTAATGTAGCTTGTAAAATAATTACTCGTTGCAAGGAACAATTTAAGCTGAGCGATTAGAAATCGAAGATATTGTGTTATAAATGGTAGGCTAATTAGAACTAGTTTTTTATATCCAAGAATGCCATTTAGTAACTTTATAGTAATAAACTTTATGTTGCTTTTCAGATAGTGATTATTGAGCACAAATCTATCATCTGCCCAGGTTATAATGCGGTGCTGCACATTCATACCTGTATCGAAGAAGTCGAGATAACAGTAAGTTTGTCATAAAATAAAAATTAACAGTATCTCATTGAAAACTAGAGTTATTCAAATCCTTGATGTTATAATTCTTCCGTAATCCATAATGGCATTTTTTGGGTATTATTTGGAATGTGTTTTTGATATTAAAATTCTTACAGAGATTGTTTTTAAAAATTTGAAATTAAGGCATATATCTTAGGGGAGTATGTGTGTGGGGGAATTAGTAGATATTAATACAATTTGTTTTTTCTTTAAAATATATTTGTTTATCTGGTTTCATATAAAGCTTCTGGACTTATGTTTTGGATAGGCCTTAATCTGCTTGGTAGACAAAAAATCAGGAGAAAAAAGTAAGACACGACCACGTTTTGTCAAACAAGATCAAGTATGCATTGCCCGTTTAAGGACAGCAGGAACCATCTGCCTTGAGACTTTCAAAGATTTCCCTCAGATGGGTCGCTTTACCTTAAGAGATGAGGGTAAGAGGACTAAAAAATAACATTCTTATAACTCTGCCTTTTGAGATGCTTATGCTTTTAATAAAATACTTCATTAGAATCCTGCAACATTGTGGGTTCAGATAGGATTTGAAACCATGGATTATTTGAATTGAAAGGGACCTTTGAAATTCATCTATACAAGACTACCTTCTTTTATTGATAACAAGGGTAAAGTTATTTGTATGATTTGGGAGTAGAACTCGAAAGTCCTGTCTCCATAAATTGAATAAAGTGTGCATCAACGATATCTTAGATATTATGGGCTGCTTAGAATTGAAATCTTAAATATAATTTCATAGTACCAAATTTTGAAAACATATGTTAAATATATGGAAACAATTTTTTTTTAAAATTTACTTATATCTTCTAACATTTCAAATTGCGTGAATAGTATCTGCAACTTAACCTTTTATGACTAAAAAATTTTTTTAATTATCCAGTTTTGAATAGCACATAATGGTAATTTAAATCTTTTTATCATACTATCAGATGTATTTCAACCTCGATGATCTTAGTTCTGAAATGGATGGTATTGAAACTTCATGGAAAAACTTGGCTGATTAAAAAATGGAATTAATGCTACTTTTGAGAAAGTCACTTTATTGGAGTTGATATTTGATTTAGATTAGGGTTCGTGTCTTAAAACTTAAGGCAAAATACACTTTTAGAACTCCATAATAATCTTTTATTTCTTACAGCATAGGGACATAGATCAACTTCTCACTGTTACTTAACATTAAGCACTTCTTATGTGGCAGTTAATTTTTCAGGTGCAGGGTTAGAAAGGTAATATGCAACTTTCTCAACCTCCAAGGAGCTTACAATCTGTTGTTGGACAACAGATAAAAGTCTTAAGGTGAAAGGACAGTAGCACAGTGATTTAGAGAAAGCTTCATGTGGAATGTGGAGTTTGAGATGAGTTTTAAAGAAATGGAAAGGAGTTAGGAAAACGGTGATGTATGAAAAATAACAGAATAGTATTTTGTATAATGATGCTGGAAAAGTAGATTGAGGATAGGTAAAAGGGGCTTCAAAAACTAAACAAATATGTATATTATCTTATAAAAAGTAGAAAAGAGTTGGAGTTTACTGAGTAAGAATGATCAGATAAACCCCTAAGGAAAATAATTTTTGCAGTTTAGGAAGATAATACAGAGTGAAGGAAAAGGTGTCACTTGAAGGTGACAGTGAAAGTAATTTGTTAGGGAAGAGTTGATGAATTTTTTTTCCTGAAGTAAGGTGGTGAGTGTTGAGTTGGGAGAATTGCATTCATTTCCACTTAGTTGCACCCCCTTGATCAGGCAGACATAAATGATATCATTTTAATTCTAACTCAATTCGTGTTTTCATCTAGAACTTCATATTAGTTGTAATTTTTTTTTTTTTAGTTATTGCACCAAATTCCCAGAAAAGAGTGATAATCCCCATTATTCTATGTTCTCTCTGTGTTATATACATCAATAATAACTGTTTTTATTTTTCTTAAATAGTTGTACTTATTTCACATTGTAAAGTTCTCATGATAGAGATTACACCTGTGTTTACCCTTTATGTTCAACCACTTTTATATATATATGTTATCTCAAACTTTCCATTTGGAAATTTTCTTGTCGGCTTAAAATATCAGGAAGCTTTTTGAATAATTTTTGTATTGTAAATTCTGGTATTCATAGTTGTTTAAAGTAACATAGTCCATACCATAATTAGTAAAATATATCACAAGAAGTTATTCCTTTGGACTTTTTTTTTTTTTTTTTTTTAAGTTGATCGATTTATATATTGAAAAATGCGGCCTCAGGAGTTTAGGGTGATTTTTGTAGTTTGTTTAGACTGTTGATGAAAAGGTGGTTTTTTATTTTTATTTTGTCATTGTTGTCTTTTTAGGGAAGACCATTGCAATTGGAAAAGTTCTGAAACTGGTTCCAGAGAAGGACTAAGCATTTTTCTTGATGACCCTGCACAATACTGTGAGGAAAATTGACTCTGCAAAAGCCTACTTCACACCGCCTTCTCTTATTTTCTGCCCATTGATAAACTTCTCCCCATATTTTGCAAAGACAAAATTTCACAGCAAAAGTCCACATTATGTCAGCTTTCTCATATTGAGAGCTCTGCTATGCCACTGTTGAATTTCCCCCAAAGTTTTTTTTCTCCTCTCAAATTCTGCTTCCTTGGACAGATTCGGCAATAGCTTTGTAAGTGATGTGGACATAATTGCCTACAATAATGAAAAACCTAAAGGAATTTTTTATTTTTAATTTTCCCCTTAGGCATATTTAGACATCTTTTTTCCAGGCAGATCATTCAGAGTGTGCGAGTGTGTGTGCACATGTTACAAAGACAACTACCATGTTAATAAAATATTCAATTTGAAATCCTTTTCGGTATTTGAATTGCTTTTGAATAATGTTTTTTATCTGGATGTAACACTGTTGCATTAGCTTTTTAACTTTCCAAGTAATTGAATACATTTTATTACTTGGACTTTTCTAAACTACCCCACCTATCCACTGTTTTAAATGAGGCATTTACAAACAACGTTCAAGGTTGTTATTAAAGGAAAAAAATTAAGTTTTCTCCCTTTCAGTGGTTAGTGCATTCATAAAACTAAAATATGTTTGTTCAAATATGACACTGCTATGTTAGTTTTATTATTTTCTGCCAAAATTAATATTTAGGTTTACTTGATTTCTTAAACATTTTAAGTTGTTTTGAAAAGACAAAGAGCATTCTGTGGTTTTTGTAGGTAAAACATAATGAAATTCTTCCCCTTTGTGAAAATCTAGTAATTAGTCAAATCAGTGGAATTCACAAAAAAGAAAACTTGCAAGATCTGGCATGAAGTGCCTCTATTAATATTTATAGAAACTGCATTGAGTTTGAAAATTGCATCAGTGAAAAATGCCAGTTTACAAGTTACTCAGTTCATTCTCTGTATTGGTAACTTTGAAGGCTGGATAATTCTTGCTATTTAAAGCTAAATATGAATTAAGAAAATCAACTATCAAATATTTATGATCATAAGAATTTGCATATTTTGATTTGGAGTGATATAAATAGAATCAAGCACAGTTTAAATTATGATCTAAACAATTTGACCATGAAAACTGAATTTTCTTGAATCTAAAATTGAAATTATTTTTTTCTTTATTGAGCCACATGCCAGTATTGTAGTTCTTTTTAGGTTGAAGCTTAACAATCTACCATAACTGTGACTTAAATCAAATTTAAGAGGAATGAGAAAAGGGAAAGAAAAATTTCAAAGTCCCTTAATTTAATTTTTAGTGTTTCCATTTATTGAAGAGTTTGACTTTTAGAATGTTATTTTCCCCTAATATAAAATACTATGTAATCATGTATTTAAATAATGGAGAGTCCCCTTCCTGTAACATCCCTCAGAAATGAAAAAGTAACAGTCAGTGACTGTATTTCCATTCACAAAATTTAAACCGTAAGAAATTTTAACTCTTTCTGTTTCTTTGTAACTGTGGAACTCCCATTCATTTAACTTATAAGGCTACATTGTATGGACAGAGCAAAATTATTGTCCTTCAGTTTCATATGATTACACTTGTAGCTACCATAATGCATGAAATTTAAATAAATTTTATTATGTCTGCAAATCTCTGGGCTTTTATTTCTGGGAAATCTGAGAGCTTTAATTGAAATTTATTAGCTCTTTTGTACTGGCAAGTGAATAAGAGCAAAATACTAGCTTTTCTTGGATTTCAGACTCTAAAAGTTACAGAATCAGTGAAATTCTATCCAAAGATTATTTTCCATTTTTGATTGAATTTTTTAATCAGATGTTTGCTCTCAAAATGTTTACACTTTCAATAGCTGCTTGTTGCCAAGACTGTTAAAGAGAATGACATTAACCATGGAGGATATGCTAATAGTAAACAGCTATATTTAAAATCCATTTTCAAAAAGTATTTAGTAGATTTTTCACATTTAAGTAACAGACATTAAATTAATTATTCTCCAGAAATTAAAGCATGGATAATGACTGGAGTGTGTTTCATATGAAAACATTCCAATTTAGAATTGGTAAATTTTAAAGTCAGTCCCCTTTGATTCTAGCTAATATTTTACATGGGGGACTTAGATTGTGAAGTGATTTTTGTAGCATGTGGAGATTTGGCAGATAGCCTTTTAGCCTTCTCTAAATGCTGACCTGTCATTCTCAAGTCTTCTGTAATTTGCTTACATATAAATGTTCAAGTGGCAAAGCAATAGGGCAGTTGCCTATGTGTTTAGGATATAACCTAAACATTTTTATGTCTTGAATAATAGATAAATAAATGATTTTCCTTGAAAGTTCCTCAGAGATTGCATCTTTTTATGTTAAATAAGTATGCTTCATCAACTTTTCATGCTAGATCATTTTGCATAAGTTTTTAATTGATGCACTGAATTTGGGTGAAGAATGCAAAGGAAAAGATTTCACTTGTTTAGCTTTTGGAATGTAGTACAACTGCTAGTTATAAGTTCATCAATGTAATGAGGTTTTCTAAGTAATTGCCACCTTATTTATTTCAGTGGAGAAACAAAAAAAAAATAGCATACTTACTGCTTTTAATTTGAAAAGGACTTATCCAGCCATAAGAATGGAAATGTTTTGTAAATTACAATTTTAAAGAGTTGGACTGAGTATATTGCCATGAAATAGACATTATCAAATGATAGATGGTATAAGCCCATGTATGTTTCCTTTACCTTGAACTGAAAGTCTTGATAATGTATATGATGATTAAATGCAAGAATACCATTAATGTTCCTTAGAAAGCCCAGGTTGTTCACTGTAACATGAAACTAATTAATATTTGTCTATTGGTCAATACTATAATGCTATGAGAACTGCTCATATGGGACAATAAAGACCATATTAAGTGAGCTGTTTATTGGCAATAGCCACTCAAGTGGAGTACTTCCAGATACTTGGGATCATACTTGAAACCAAATAAGGTTTCCTTCAAAAAAATATGGTAACCCTAACCTCCTGAATGAACTTTTGAGGAATTAGCTCTTCCACTGGTGATCTACAGGAGCACTGGTTATTTGGCTGGCATCACTTCATACGAGATTTTTGATGACTACTCTACAAAAGAACACTCCAACAACTTTTCTCAGTGGCAAAGTCTTCCCATTGAACATGGCTACTTGGATGATGATTCTACTGCTTTTTGTAGGGCTATTAGGTGATCATGGTTTTAAATGAAGTTGTCAAGTCTCTTTGGCAACTTTAAAACTGATTTTTTTAATAGCTCTGGTTACAACTCTATAGTTCTGATCACATTGGCTAATGTTATATTCAACATGGGCAGACAATACCAGTGCAAACTGTCATTAATCCTCTCACAGACATATGTAAGGTAGATAGTGGTCAATCAGGGGTGGTATTTTTTTTTCTACTCTAGAAATCTTGGCTTAGATTTTCCTCTGCTAATTTTTAAGTGAAACCTATAAGTTGATATCTGATAAATAGGATTTTCTTATAGAAGTCACACCATGGCAGTAACACAATAGTCTATGCAGTTCTAAGCAATTCAGAACATGTGAGAGTTGCATTTTATACTACTTATACATTTCAGTCAATAGAAACTATTACCCAAGATTATTTTCCAACACATTTTCAGAGTAGTTTCAATTTGAATCTGTTTACTATTATTAGCATTCAAGTTGGCCAAATATTGATGGAATTTTGGTTCTAAGATATTGAATTATTTTTCAGTATCATAGACCTCACTGAGTCTTCCCTATATGAATATACTTTTCTTGCACCTTTAATCCTGTACTTCCTTAAAACATCAGTATGCTAAATAAATTGTTGGTGCACTTATTTGAAACAAAAACAAAACACCACCGTGGGACTAAAGCCTTTCTTATATTCTGTAATGATAATAGAACTGTTTCTTTCATTAAGCTGAAGATGCCAGATTGAGAGACCCATATGAGTGCCACCTTTTTTTTTTTTCTGGTCATCTAGCACTGGCCATGTGTGCCTGCTAAAGCTTAACTTTGAACTATCAGGTTTGGAGAAAGCAGACATGGAATAAGACTATTTTCCCTCTATCCTTATTTAGCTTTAATTTTCTAAACTGTTAGTTAGCTTAGTCATTGGTAGATGAAAAAGTTGTTTTGTTTCAAATACTGCTGGCCATAGGTTCTCACTACCTCCTTTTCTGCTATCCATGAAGGAATACATTTATATTAAGAGTTATAGCTTGTGAATTCCTTTGGTAATGAAATTTCTTCCCTGATATCCATATGCACATTAAGTAGGGATTATGAGAATTTAGTTGTTAAGATAATTATTTTTTTCCTTATGTATGTTGTATTTAGTAAAAAACAAACAAACAAAAAAAAACAAAAAAAAAACCCCACAAAATAGGCTGTGCGTTACAGCCTTTATTTTTATGGATGAGTACTGAATACTTATACACATAGTGTATTTTATCAGATATTCATTGGTAATGAATTGCCAAATGTCTATTCCCTCTCTGTTTTTAGTAAGACTTCAGTTTCTTCTGTTAGTTCCTATAAAAACAAGAACCTTAGAAATCTTTCAAGATTTTCTGACTGAATTATTTTCAAATGTGGAGGATAAAGGGACTGGTTACAGTATTTTAAAAGCAAAGTCAAGTGGGAATTTTGGGAATCCACAGTTAAAATTCTTTTTTTTCCCATATGATTTATAGCTACCTACTGTGCCTAACATGATGCCTGTGTGAGGATTACGCTTAGTCTGCTCTTGCGGCTATTCATATGACAAATAAAATTTGCCTTTGTAATAACAATAAAAAATTGTCATCTTCCCTTTTGAAGGATTTGTCTCTTTGTTTATAATCACCTTCATTGTACCATACCATAAGTGCAAATGTCCATGCTTCTGTACATTCTTAATTTATTTTTGTATTCCTTACTGAGCTTAGAAGTACCTACTAAGCAGTATTTTTTTTTTTTTTTTTTTTTTTAAGAATGTCTCTTCTAAGTTTTATTGTACCAAGAAATAACAAATTTGTGTGTTTTGGCTATGCTTGCATACCACGTGCAAGGCTTTTGACTGGCTTATCTGACTAAAGCTTGCAAAGCATAAAACAGCACTCCAGGAAGTTGGAAATACTTAACAATATTAATAAGTCATTACAATGTACAGTTTTTTTCTATACTGTTTCATTGGGAACTGTCAGTGATTTAATCAGTAGACCTAACATGTACCTCAATATGTACTTTTTCACTAGGTAATGCTCTAATCTATGAAATTTCAAGATTTTTTAATATAGAGACCAAATAGTACTTTCCCTTTATTTTGTACAAAAGCAAACTATGAGCATATACAATGGTTAAACCTATAAATGACAGCAAGATGTTTCTTTTTCCTTTTCTCATAGCTATTGGCTTTTTTTGTAATCTCTACAACTAGAACTTTAGGTAAAAGATGTTACTCCAAATTTTGCATGAGCAGAATCCAAATGTATTTATGGCACACACAAAAAAAAATTTTTTTTTTGAGAAAAGCTTTAGGCTTTTTTGATTCTTAGAATTTCAACATAGATATATAGTGACCAAAGGGAGTTGTGATTACTATGAAAGGTAAATTAATTCGATAATTTTCCAACAACCAGCATTACATTGGGCCCAGAGCCAACTAAAAAATGGTTTTGCCTTCATTAACTAAAGGAATGATCTATATTATCCTTTGATATCAAACCACATCTAGGTATTATTGCAAGGTGGATAGACTACTGTGAGAGTATAAGACCTTTGTCCTCGTTACTGTTGTTTCTTTCTCTAAGCATATGGTGTCCTTTTTTGAGAGATAATAGGTCTTTACAGGGCAAGGCTGTATGTCCACCTTTGTTGCTATTTTTTTTTAAGATGAAGGTGAGAATCCCCTAATCTGGAATACTTGAAGCATTTAAAAAGTATAATATTTAGATCCTGGGCAGGATGTTGTTTATTTTATTTCATTAATCCCTTTGTTTTCAGTTATGGCATTATTTTAAGCACATTACCATTGGATGATATGGTGATATGTGGACAATTTAAATAAAATCTGTTTGGACTACTGTATACCCCTTTTTAAGTCTCCCTGTATTTTTATTTGCAGTCCAGATTATTTCAAATACTTATGAAAGTGAAATTTTCTTTTGTCTCTATTCAGTGAAGCCTCTAATCTTTCCCTGCATTTGTTATAGTAAAACTTCTTGTTCTTCTAAGGCATTGTCCAAAAGAATTTCTTTGTGTGAAATCATGTGGCCTTTTTGGCCTGTTTTCTTAATTTTACACCTGAAAAAAATTAGCAATATACAAATTTCAAATGTCATCAGCATTCAACTACCACCATTTTTAGTTATGTTCTATTTAGATGTTTATTAAGGTAAACTTAAATTCAACTATTTCAGAATTTTATAATGCAATCCATTTAAGCATATTTGGTGGTAATTCCCCAGCCAATAACTTGTGAGGAATAAATAATGGATCACAATGGGTAGTGAAGATAAGGGATTAATTACAGTTTTTAAAAAAAGCTTTATATGGAAGTTCATCTAGGAAATACAAAAAAGTGTTCCTAATTTTTAAAAAAACTGTTTTCCCATCCATTAACCTTGGAAAAGGATTGGCTTTTTATTATATAATCTATAACTAATATAAACTGGAAGAAGGGAAGTAATATTAAAATAATGTAATGTGGAAAGACTTGGTCTAGGAATTGGAACTTTTGTTTTAATTACAGTCTTTCTACTACTTTATCACTTTTGGATAAGACAATGTCTTGGGCCTTCAATTTCCTATCAGTAAAACTTGATAGGATGATGAAAATAGACTAAATATTATGGATCTTCACACCAGGATTTATGAAGTGCTTTACATAAATTCTAATTATTTCATCTTAAGGGACAAAATAAGTTTAAATGAGGTTGTGACTTTACTGAGTGAACAGAAGAGCCAGGGTTCAAACCTAGATGCTTTAGATGCCAAAACTAATTTTCATATATCACAAAACAGATTTAGAATAGTAACTTGTAAAAGATAAAATAATTCTCAGTCAATAATTTTGTAGTTCAGTTTTTCAGTGAAGTCCAAATCTTGATCGTACCTGAGGTTTTCTTGACAAAAGGTAGCGGAGTAGTTCTCTAGTTCCTTTGCCAACTTATTTTACAGATGAACAAAGTGAGGTAAACTGTGTTAAACAATCTGCCTAGGGCCATCCAGCTAGCAAGTATCTGAGGCCAGATTTGATTTTGGGAAGATTTGGGTCTTCCTGACTCCAAGCTTGGCATTCTGTCCACTGTGCCATTTACCTACTCTAGGGGCGATAATTTAGTATTTGTATATAAATTTCAGTAAATGCAACTGAGTTTGGAATATTCTAATAACTGTTAATTACATAAATTTGATCACTAATATTAGTGGCAGCATGAAAGGAACAAATACAATTGTTCAAAAACAATCCAAAAAAGTGAAAAGTTGACCTGCTCTTTTATGGAGCTGTTGAGGGATAATTATCTAGTAAGCAATCAAGGATGAATAAAAAGCTCTCTTATATACTTATCCAGGCTTGTTTGGTAAATCGACAGACACACATTTCAATTCCTACCTTTACATTCCTAGGCTTCTTTTTGCCCTTTACCTACTATGACAATCCATGATTCAGGATTTTTTAACTGGTAGTAATACTTTTTCTCTGTAGGAGACTCTGAAAATCCAAACTGAAAGTTTCTCTATATTTACTATCTACTTTCTGATATTGAAAAAAGTGTCTCCTCTTTCCTGGGGTTAGCACTATCCATCCCCATTTCTGTTTTTCTTTGCTCAGTTATTCAATTTAGTCCAATAAACATTTATAAAGAACCTGTTTGCTTGCTAACATCAAGTATTCCATCAGTTAGTTCCCTTCTTTCTCTTTTAAGTATAAGCTACTATTTTCACTTCTACTACCAAATTTTTCACTTGATTGGGCTACATAATTGTTTGTTTTTTCACTTCCTGTTAATTCATTTCCTTGTAAAATTCAGCCTGTAAAGATGCCAAATCGATTTTTTTGGGGGGGGGCGGGGGGGAGGTTCTGCAGCATGTAACAAACACTGTTGAAAACTTTCTTGAAACTTGCTTTGGTCTCAACATTATCCCAATACTTAAGTATTCTTACCTTTGTTTTTTTGATAGTTCCTCTTGTCCCATAAATGAGGATATTATCTAAAATTGATTCCTTTTATCAGTATCACTTTATACACATCCATTAGTGAATTTCTGCTTTCCCAACTCTAGGCTGATTAATTTTAAAAATTCATGAAACCTCCAGTTTATACAGCTTTAATCCTTGTATCTGCAGCTAGCTACCTTTAAAGACATTTCCCCTTAGAAACACTTGCAGCCTTCTTTCCCAGTTTTATCCTATCTTTGTGATAAGACAAATCTTAGTCTGATAAAATATGTGCATTTTCTAGTTAGAGCTAACAGCCAAACAGAAGACATTGGTTAAGGCCAAAATGCCCCGTTTACCCAGTGAAAACAATAACTGCTCTCAGAACAATATATAGAAAAGCACAGCGTTAAAACCTGAAATGATTAAAAAAAAAAAAAAAAAAAAAAAAAAAAAACCAAAAACTTCTGCACCTGAAGCCTCATCCTAGGACAGTCAGTCATAAAATAGCTGTGGATTCCTTAGAAATAAATAAAGGATAGCAGCGTCAGTTCTTTGGCATTCCCTTAAATATCCCTCTTTTTAAAGATATTTTAAAATACTTTTTATTTTCAAAATATATGCAAAGAGTTTTCAACATTCACCCTTGCAAAACCTTGTGTTCCAGATTTTTCTCCCTCCTACCCCCTTTTCTAGACAGCAAGCAATCCAATATAGGTTAAATTTGGGCAATTCTACTAAATATATTTCCACCTTTATACTGCACACACATACACAAAATCAAATTAAAAAGGGAAAGAATGAGAAAGGAAAAAAGCATACCACAAAAAGTGACCCATAGTTCTCTTTCTGGATGCAGATGGGTCCATCACTACTCTATTGGAATTGGCCTAAATAATGCTATTTTTGATGCTACAGACTAATTGAAAGTAGCTACCCAACAACATCCCTTTCTCTAACTCATTCCTTATCCCCTCAGTATACATTTCCCCCAATCCACAAATATGTAGCAGGTGTTTTCAGTATGATAGTAGAAAAACCCTGGGAATCCAAAGACAAAAATAAAATCATCTGCCCTCAGAGTTTATATTCTGTCTGCTTGGCTGATACCTGCAGCTTCTATTCTCTTGCATATTTAAATCTGTTTATCCAAAATCTATGCCTCTTTTCTGTAAAATGGGAATATAATAGTACTTAAGAGTGGGGAGGATCAAATAAGAATGTATATCTAGTGGTGTGTGCATGGGTGATGGGATACGAAGTCCATATCCAGATGATGTTTAGTATGTCATTTTGTCAGTAGATGACAACCTATTCCCTATTCTCAGTCATATCAACATGCTTTACTCTAGCTGGCCCTATTTTCTTCTAGAATAGATCTAGGTTAATGATCTAAAATACAGTAAACACACACCCCAGTTACCCAAATAAGAATCCTTATCGCCCCCTTGAGCCTATATTTCACACATTTAGGAGTTTCTCACTCTTCCACAACTCATAAGATTTTATTGTTTTTTCTTAATGACTATTGAAACATAAACCTTCAAACTATGAGGCATAGTAGAATTGATGTGTAATATCAAATCCTTTTTTTTTTTTTTTTTTTTTTTTTAACAGAAGGGATCAAATAAGGAGATCTTTGGCATAATTTTAAAGTCTACTGAAATTTCATTGGCTAAAATTACTTTGAGGAAAAATGTGGCATATTGGAGTTGGATTTATCTCACTATGGCCAGTCCCAATTTGGCCTGATCTGTTTCACTTCTTCCCATCTCCTATTTCTCCAACTCTCAATATGAACCCAATAATTTTTATATAGGATAGTTGAGTTTCTATTTCCTATGTCCCAGCTGCTCCCAAGGAAAATCTCAAATAGAGGGTAGATGACTTTTTTTTAGATGACTCTTTAATGTCCCATTCCACAGTAATTCGACACTAAAAGTTTCTTCAAGAAAAATGGAAACCCCTTAAAGACTCTGGGACATGTATTTCCACATATACTTTCTATCTTCTCCAGGACTTTATTAATCTATTAACCCCTAGATATTTTCAAAAGACATTAGAAAATCTGTCACTGTCAAGTGCATTGCAAATCTTAAAACACTGAATAATTGTGAATTATCAAACCATATGAGGGTAGGGTAAAGGAATTAATCAAAGGACTACTATTTTCAGGCAACTATTTAATCCTCACAATAACCTGCAAGGTAGGTGCTATTTGCCTTATTTTACAGTTGAGAAGTTGAGTCAGAGGTTAAATCATTTGTCCAGAGCCAAAATGCAAATAAGTCTGAGTTTGGATTTGAACTTGGGTCTTCTTCACTCCAGATCTTTTGTTCTATCCACTGTGACACCTAGCCAGGAGAGAATGGATATCCTGTAACATTTGGTGACATATACCTAAAGGGTTTTAACTCCACAGAATCGAGAAAGAGCTATCAATCTGCCAATCCTTTCCATGTCCGGGCCGGGTGAGGTTTCCCTGAGTTTTAACTCAGAAGGTTTCTCAGAAGAAACCTTTTAACTGAGAAGAAAAAACCCTCGATATGCATTGAGGCATTTGTGTCATGGTGACAAGAGCAACAGATTTCATATCTGAGTACTTGTGTTCACATCCTGGCTTAGTTACTTTATTTGTTTAATCTTGGCCAAGTACCATAACTCCTCAAAGCTTCATTGTGTTTTTCCATCATATTTGGGGTAGGGTATGATAGAGAATAGGTTTAGACTGGATTATCTTTTCACTTCTAAATTCTATGCATGTTTTATTTGTTTCACTCTCTTTTTGCCACCACTAGAGTACTTTTATATCCTTAAATGCCACTGCTCTTATTCCCATCTTAGTAAAACTTTTGAGAAGGCAAAGTAGGTTATCTTTTGCCTCAATTATTACCTATCCTTTAATCACAAAATGGGTGTTGCCTCAGACAAATTGTGATCTTAGCTTAAAATGGCCAAGATCTCCCACTGCATATATGCCCATCTCCAGTCATGGAGACTTTTGGCTTGCCACTGACCTCTGATGACTCTTGAACAGAAAATGATGTTCATGACTTTGCACAACTCTGCCTTACTTAAATCAATTCACTTGCAAGCCAAGACATCACCCTTCTGATGTCACTGGATGAACAACAATCTCAAGCCTTCCTGCCTCATTGTAGAGTTTAGCTACTGCAGCTTCCCTTTTGAGGTTAATGACATTATGTTCTAGCATTGTTTCAAAAACAAATGTATGTAAAACTGCAATCATTTTCTTCCCTAAACCCAAACATTTCTGAATTCTTGACTTCTGTTAGTGTTACAAAGAAAGAAAAAAGAAAACTTGTTAAATGTTTAGTATTTAAACTATGAGGTCATAACTAGTTATGCTTCCAAAAGAAAACTCTTAACTCTTTGCAAGCTAAAAAAAAAAAAAAAAAAGTTACAATAAGCCATACTTCACAAAAGTGGTTTTGTTTGTTTGTTTTTAAGGAGTCAATTTCTACTTTATGAAAACGTGAAAGGTCATAGAGAAGTCCAGCTCTCCTGAATAGCCTGAGGAAATATAATAAAATTACCCTAGAAAGACTAATGATAAAGAACAAAACCAGTATAGTAGCAGATAAACCACCTGCCAGAAGTGGCAAGCTGAGGAGCTGGGCCAAGAACACTAGTAAAAAACTCCCATGTATGGACCTGAATGTAGTCAGCTAACAAACTGAGGAGGGGTGTGTTATAAGCTATCATAAGTTCTAATAATCGGAGAACTGAAGCCAGATGCAGGTCCTAGACTATCAGAGAAAAAATGAGTACATAACCGCTACAGTAGGCAGTACATGTACAACATTATTTGTATCACTGAGAGCCACAGTGGGAGATTCAGCCAACTCCAGTGCCTTAGGGGCTGCACAAGGAGGGGTATGCAGAAGATCTGAGATCCATATGATCTCCATCTCTCATGAAGACCTGTCAAAGGTCATAGATTGGGACTAATCAGTTTCCAATTTGGCAGGCAGAGTTTGGCAAAGGTCAGTACCTGCAGTGGACCATCAAATTCCTGAAATAAAAGTCAGAATTAAGGCAGAGAGTGAGACCTAAGGCTAACTGCTCCATTTGTTTCTGGTATAGCAGTAACATACAAAATACAAAGGGAACAATACCAAACAAAATCCATCTACCAAGGACTATAAAACTGCCTCAAGCACAAAATTCTAAAACAGGAATTGAAGCTGAAAATATGAATAAACTATAGAAAACACCAAACAAATGAGAAAAACCATTAGCTGTGAGGGGCCAGAACTACAAGTAAAATACCAGAAGAAAAAAGGACCCAGAATACTTGGATCAATTCACAACTCCATTGACAATGTCTTGTCCCAATTTTCCCAGATCTCTTTCAACATTTCTCATTTTATTTTACTGTCATATTAACCAATCTGATACTTGTGAGATGGTTCTTTAGAATTGTTTTAATTGGGGCAAGCTAGGTGGCGAAGTGGATAGAGCACCAGCCCTGAATTCAGAAGGACCTGATTTCAAATTTGACCTCAGACACTTAATACTTCCTAGCTGTGTGACCCTGGGCAAGTCACTTAACCCCAGCCTAAAAAAAAAAAAAATTAATTTTCATTTCTCTGTAATTAATGGTATTTTCAAACACTTTCCCTATGAATATAGCTTTGATTTCATTGCCTAACAGCTGCCTATTCATATCCTTTTGACCATGTGACTTGTATTTTTATAGATTTGACTCAGTTTCCTATATATTTGAGAAATGAGGCCTTTATTGGAGAAAATGTTCTCCCCAGTTTTTAATTTTCACTGCACTGATCTTATGTAAAACCTTTTAAATATAATTTAATCAAAATGATCCATTTTTGCCTTTTGTAATACTTCTTAGCTCTTGTTTGGCTCAATTCTTTTTTTTTTTTAACCCACTGACAGGTGATCAATGTTTGCTCCCCTAATTTGCTTATGATATTACTGTTTATGTCTTCATCATGTATCCAATTTGACTTTATCTTGGTATAAGCTATGAGTTGGTCTATACCTAGTTTCTGCCATAATATTTTCCAGTTTTCCCAGAAGATTTTGTCCCCAAAGCTTGGATCTTTGGGTTTATCAAATACTAAATTATTATAGTCATTTTCTATATTGTCTTTTATACTTAATCTAGGCACCATTCTATTTCTTAGCCAGTACCAGATAGTTTTGATGAATACCTTTTTGTAACAGATGAGACCTGCTAAGTCTAACCTACCTTCACATTTTTTCCATTGATTACTTTGATATTCTTGATTTTTTGTTCTTCCAGATAAATTTTGATTTTTTTCTACCTCCAAAAAATAATATTTTGGTAGCTGGATTGTATGGCATTGAATAAGTAGATTAATTTAGGTAGAATTGTTGTTTTTATTATATTGGCTCTGCCCAACCTTGAGCAATTTATTTTTTAAAAATTGTTCACATTTGACTTCATTTGTGTAAAAAGTGCTTATATAGTTCTGGTATTTGTATTGGCAAGTAGATTTCCAAGTATTTTATATTGTCAAGAGTTATCTTAAATGTAATTTCTCTTACTGCTGGACTTTGTTGGTGATATATGATACATAGAAATGTTGATGACTTATATGCACTTATATCATACAATTTTACTAAAATTGTTAATTTCAACTAGTTTTTAAAATTGATTCTCTTAAGTATACCATCATATCATCTGCAAAGAATGATAGCTTTGTTTCCTTGATACCTATTTCTATTTCTTCTCTTATTATTATAGCTAATGTTTCTAGTACAATATTTAATAATAGTGGTGATAATGGGTATCTTTGCTTCACTGGTGATCTTATGGGGAAATCTTCTACCTTATTTCCATTAAATATAATGCTTGTTGATATTTTAGATAGATATTTACCATTTTAAGGAGATTCCATTTGTTTCTATGTTCTCTAAGTGTTTGTTTTTTTAAATAAGAATGAATGTTTTATTTTGTCAAAGACTTTTTCTACATCCGTTGAGATAATCACATGATTTCTTTTGGTTATATTGTTTTTCTACTACTTAACCTGCCCTGCATTTCTAGTATAAATCCTACCTAGTCTTAGTATGTGAATCTTATGATATATTGCTGTAATCTCCCTGTTAGCATTTTATTTAAAATGTTTGCATCAGCTTTACAGAAACTGATTCGGTAATTTTCTTTCTCTGTTTTGGTGCTACCTGGTATTAATATCAGTACCATAGCTTATCAATCTACTTTGTCATGGGATTTACCTTAGGAAATTTATTGATAGTTTATTCAATTTATTTTTATAAGATGGGGCTATTTCCTTTACATAAACTCTATTTCCTTTTCTGTTAATCTAGGCAATTTATATTTTTGTAAATATTAATACATTTTGCTAAGATTGTCAGACTTACATATAATTGGACAAAATAGCTCCAAATAATTGCTTTAAACTTCCCCCCCCCCCAGGCAATTGGAGTTAAGTGACTTGTCCAGGGTCACACAGCTAGGAAGTGTTAAGTGTCTGAGGTCAAATTTGAACTCAGGTTTTCCTGACTTCAAGGCTGGTGCTCTATCTACTGTGACATCTAGCTGCTCCTTTGCTTTAATTTTTTAATTAGCAAAGGTGAATTCATCCTTTTTTAAGTTTGATATCATGAAGATTTATTCTGATTGAAGTGGATATCTTCAACATAGAGAAGATCTAATTCAGTTCCAGTTGATCAATGATGGACAGAAACAGCTACACCCAGAGAAGGAACACGGGGAATTGAGTGTAAACTGTTTGCACTATTATCTATCTACCCAGGTTACTTTTACCTTCAGAATCCAATTCTTATGGTGCAACAAGAAATTTGGTTTTACACACATATATTGTATCTAGGATATACTGTAACACTTTTAACATGTATGGGATTGCCTGTCATCTAGGGAAGGGGGTAGAGAGAGGGAAGGGAAAATTTGGAAAAGAAGTGAGTACAAGGGATAATGTTGTAAAAAAAATTACCCATGCATATGTACTATCAAAAAAAATTATAATTATAAAATTAATTTTTAAAACAAGTTTTATACCAGTAAATTGGTTTTCTTTGTTTCCTTTTTTTAATCAAATTTAAGCAATGGCCTGTGTTTTTTGCTGCTTCTTGTTTCTTACTTTTAATTTTATTAATCTCTGGTTTTTAATTCTTTTTTTTTAGTTCCATGCCCAATTCATTGATCTTTCTCTATTTTATTGATTTTCAATTTTAGAGATATAAAATTTCTCCTAAGTACTGTTTTGATTGCATTCCATAAATTTTGGTTTGTTGTCTCATTGTTGTATCTGTGATATATATATATATATATATATATATTTTTTTTTTCCATTTTATTGTAGCTTTTTATTGACAAAACATATGCGTGGGGAATTTTTCAATATTGACTCTTGCAAAAACTTTAGTTTCAACTTTTCCCCTCCTTCCCTCCACCCCCACACCTAGATGGCAGGTAGTCCCATACATGTTAAATATGTTAAAGTATATGTTATATATATATATGTATACATATTTATATGGTTATCTTGCTGCACAAGAAAAATCGGATTTAGAAAGAAGATAAAAATAATCTGAGAACTCAGGGCAAATCACTTATCCCTGTTGCCTCAGTTTCTCATCTGTAAAATGAGTTAGAGAGGAAATGGCAAAATACTTATTAAGTATCTTTGCCAAATAGTGTCATGATGAACTGGACACAAATGAAAAACAACAACAATCATATATTGCCACCATCACTTTTTTTTAAACCAAAAAATGGAAGGCATATTCCGTTCATTATTAAAATTTTGAAGTCATGATTGGTTACTGAATTGATAAGAGTCCTTAAATCATATATTGCTGTTTTCCTTTTAACCATTTTAGTTCAATGACTTTCTGGTTCTACTAATTTTTCTCTCCATGAGTTCATTCACAAATTTCCCAAATTTCTCTGAATCTTTTCATATTCATCATTTCTTATGGGTTAATTATACTACATTGTATTTACATATCACAATTTATTCAGCTATTCTCTTGAGAGGCATCCTGTTGTTCCCCTTTCCCACCAGTTCTTTGCTGCCACAAAAAAATGCTGCTATAAACATATTTCTGCATGTGGATCTTTTCAGTCTTTGATCAATTTGGCATATATGGTTAGGATTAGAGGGTATAAACAGTTTGGTTACTCAAGATAAAGTTTAATGTTGTTATCCAGAATGGCTGAGCCAGTTCATATGTACAACTGTGAATTAGTGTGCTTGACTTCCCACATTCTCTGCAATAAATTCCATAATAATATTTTTATTATTTTTTGCCATCTTCCTTAGTTTCTCTTTTCATGTGGCTGAATTGAGCTATAAGAAATCATACAACTGAGCTGAAAGAGTCTACTACAAATTTATGTTACCTAATCTCCACTTGGTTCTCACTGTAACAAAGCAAATCTTTTATTTTTCCCTGATCCTCTATCACACTTCTTATAAGAGCTGTTCTAAACATTCTTCTCTATCAAATCTCCTACTTCTCTACCTTTGATTCCCCTCATCTTCTTTAGCAGACTGGCCTTGAAGTCACTTATTCTCTCTTAACTTCAATCTCTCCCTATCTTCTGGTTCTTTTCTTCCTGTCTGAAACACACTCAAGTCTTTCCATTCTTAAAAAACCTTTATTGGTTCCTACCAGTTTCTCAAGCTATTGTGCTGTCTCTCCTCCCTTTTACAATCAAACTCCTAGAAAAAAGCTCTCAGCATTTCCTGTGCTCTCATTTACTTTTCAACTCTGCAATCTGGTTTCATCACTAAACTGTTCTTGCCAAAGTTAACAATGATATCTTAACTGCCAGTTCTGATGGCTTTTTTGCAATATTCATCCTACTTAATTTCTGCCAGTCAGTCAATAAACATACACTGAACACCTATTATGTTCCAGACCCTTTGCTAAGTGTCCTTGTCCTTGAGAAACTCAAATCTTAAGGGAAAGAAAACAATTCAAAATATACAGACAAATAAATTATATTTAATATAATAAGGTTTTTTTTTTTTTTTTTTTTTTTTTTTTTTTTTTTTTTGCTGAGGCAATTAGGGTTAAGTGACTTACTCAGGGTCACACAGCCAGCAAGTGTTAAGTGTCTGGGGGCAGATTTGAACTCAGGTCCTTTGACTTAAGGGCTTTATCCACTATACCAACTAGCTGCCCTTAAGTTGTTGTTTTTTGTGTTAAAGGGAAGGCATTAGAATAAAGAGGTTGCAAAAGACTTCTTATAGAATGCCCTGAAACATGTGTGGCTTGAATCATGCTAAAGAGAGATTGTTTTTAAAAATGTGGTTTTCTAAGTCAGATTTTATCTTCAAGGATCCTTATGTAAGATTTAATAGCCTGTTTCTGTTTGACTTTATCATCAATGCTTTTAAGACAAGATTTTGGTTGCGAATTAAAGGTAGCCAGAGCAGATAGAGGTGAAGATGACAAAATAAAACATTGCAGACACAAAGGACAGCCAGAGAATGATCAGAGTTTAAATATGGAGTATTTTGTTCATGCAACAAAAAAGAATGCTAGTATCACCAGATTGAAAAGAATATGTCAGAGAGTAAGGTGTAAGAAGATTGGAAATGTAGGAAGGGTGTAGATTATGAAGGGCTTTGAACACCAAACAGGATTTTATGTTTGACAACTAGATGCAACTGGGAGCTGCTAGAAAATTTTGTATTTGATATTAGAGAAAATTGGGAGCTGCTGGGAGTTTATTGAATTGGGGGCAGGGTTAACATGGTTGGATCTATAATTTAGGAAAATCACTTTGGTGATTGAATGGAAGACTGGATTAAAGGGGGAAGAGATTTTTTTTTTCTAAGCTTTTTAAGTTGCAGGCCCAATTCGTTAATCTTCTCTTTCTCTATTTTGTTCAAATAAGCCTCTAAAGATATAAAATTTCCCTTATTACCATTTTAACTGCATCCCACAGATTTTGGTATGATGTCTCATCATTGTCATTATCTTGGGTGAAATTATTGTTTCTATAATTTGCTGTTTCACCCAGTCATTCTTTAAGATGAGATTATTCAGTTTCCAATTACTTTTTGGTCTATTTATCCCTAACTTCTTACTGAATGTAGCTTTTATTGCATTGTGATCTGAGAAGAAGGCATTTATTATTTCTGCCTTCCTACATTTAATTTTGAGATCTTTATGTCCTAATATATGGTCAATTTTTGTATAGGATTCATGAACTGCTAAGAAGAAAGTATATTCTTTTCTATCGCCATTCAGTTTTCTCCAAAGGTCTATCATACCTAGTTTTTCTAATGTTCTATTTACTTTTTAAATTTCTTTCTTATTTGTTTTGTGGTTTGATTTGTCTAAATCTGAGAGTGCAAGGTTGAGATCTCCCACTATTATAGTTTTACTGTCTATTTCTTCTTGCAATTCTCTTAACTTTTCCTTTAGAAAGTTAGATGCTATACCACTTGGTGCATATATGTTTAGTATTGATATGGCTTCATTGTTTATGCTACCTTTTAGCAGGATATAGTTTCCTTCCTTATCTCTTTTAATTAGATCAACTTCTGCTTTTGCTCGATCTGAGATAAGGATTGCTACCCCTGCTTTTTTGGCTTTACCTGAAGCATAATAGATTCTGCTCCAACCTTTTACCTTTACTCTGATGTATTACCTTGCTTTAAGTGTGTTTCCTGTAAACAACATATTGTAGGGTTCTGATTTTTGATCCAGTCTGCTATCCGTCTCTGTTTGATGGGAGCGTTCATCCCATTCACATTTACAGTTAAAATTACTAATTCTGTATTTCCTGCCATCATATTATCCCCAGATTATGCTTTTTTCCCTTGACCCCCTGAACCCCTTCCCTGATATTTAATTTATAGACCCCACTTGTGACGAGCAGCCCTCCCTTTTTTTAGTATCCCTCCCCCCTCCTTCCAAGTCCCTTCCCTTATTCCCCTTTTCCTTTTCCCTTTTCCTCTCCCCCCTTTTAATGAGATAAGAGACAATTCTCTGAAAAACAAATATGTCAATTATTTACTCTTTGAGCCACTTCTGATGAGAGTAATATTCACACAATGTTTCTCCCTCTCTCTAAATTCCCTCAGATATGGTATATTTTCTATGCCTCTTCCTGGGATGTAGTTTCCCTCTTTTTATCACTCCTTCCCCTTTTTCTGATACTACACCCTTCCCTTTACTACACCCCCTTTTTTATATCAGTAAAATCAAATTATCCATGTGGACTTTCTATATATCCACAAGAAATACAGTTCTCAAGAGTTCTTTTTACCTTTTTCTGTTTCTCTTCAGTCTTGTGGATGTAGATCAAATTTTTTGTTTAAGTCTGGTTTTTTTCTTAGAAACATATGGAATTCCTCTATTTCATTGAATGACCATCTTCTTCCATGGAAAAAAATGCTAAACTTAGCTGGATAGTTTATTCTTAGTTGCAATCCTTGATCTTTTGCCTTTTGGAATATCAGGTTCCAGGCCCTTCGATCTTTTAATGTGGAGGCAGACAGATCTTGAGTGACCCTTATTGTGGCCCCTTGATATTTGAATTACTTTTTTCTAGCTGCTTGCAATATTCTTTCCTTTGTGTGGTAATTCTGCAGCTTAGCCACAATGTTCCGTGGAGTTCTTTTTTTAGGGTCTTTTTCAGAAGGTGTTCGATGAATTCTTTCCACACCTATTTTCCCTTCTGTTTCTATTATGTTTGGACATTTCTCTTTGATGATTTCCTGTAAAATAGAATCTAGGCTCTTTTTTTGGTCATAGTTTTCGGGAAGTCCAATGATCCTCAGATTATTTCTCCTAGATCTATTTTCCAGGTCTATAGATTTTCCCAGTAAGTATTTGACGTTATTCTCCAGCTTTTCAATTTTTTTTGTTTTATTTGACTGATTTTTGGGTTCTCAATGAATCATTCATTTCTATTTGCTCCATCCTGATTTTTAAGGAGTTATTTTCTTCATTCACAGTTTTTAGTTCTTTTTGTATATGCCCAATTGAGTTTTTAAATGAATTATTTTGCTCTATTGAATTTTTTTCCATTTCCCTAATTTTTTTTAGAGAATTATTTTCTTTTTCCAATTCAGAAATCCTATTTTCTTGAGACTTTTTTATCTTTTCCAATTCAGAAATCCTACTTTCTTGAGAATTTTTTATCTTTTCCAATTCAGAAATCCTACTTTCCTGTGATTTTTTAACCTTTTCTAATTCACAAATTTTGTTTCCCTGCATCTCCTGTAATTCTTTATTTTTTCCAACTCAAATTTCAGAACATTGTTATTCTTTATCATAGCTTCTCTTTCCTTTCCCCATTTTTCCTCAAACTCTCTTAACTTTTTAATAGTCTCTTCTAGGAGAGAGTTATGTGATGGGGGGCAGGTATCCTTCCCCTTTAGGCTGTTATCTGCTGACTCTCTGCTATTAACTTCCTCGGGGTTGGATATCCTCTCTTTCTCTGTGTAGAAGGAATCAATGTTTTTTTTTTTTTTTTGCTTTTTACTCATACTTAAAAAATCTTTTGGCATCTGTCCCTGGGGTAAGAAGTTTATTTGTTTATTTCTTTACCAGCTTCCTCCCAGACTGGATGGATGCAGCGGCTCCTGCACCTGAGCTAAGAGAGAGCTCTGGGAGAGAGTTCTCCTCCCCCTCCCTGGAAGTGCCTTGGAGGTGATTAGTACGGCTGCGCTTTGAGGGTGCTGTGTGTCCTAGCGACTTCCCTGAGGTTTAAGACTGAACAGTAAAGGCGACACAAAGCCCAGCCAATGCGTCCCATGGGTCGTGGATGTCAGCAGCTGACGTGAAAAGCCCCGTGCTCAAACTGGAAGTGTCTGCCCTGAAACTGCGGGCCCTATTTCAAAGGTTCTGCTTCTCTGGGACTTCCCCCGGCTGAGTTCCACAGCCTCCAGCCGAGCCATGCACTATGTGTTGCCTTGGGCTGTGTCCCCGCTTTTCAAGCTCTTAACTACCCCAAGGTGAAGATGGAGGCTTCACCTCTGTGCTGAGATCTGTTAGGTCACTTCCAGATTGGGGTAGTTCTAGTATCTGGCTTTATATTTTAAAGTGGCTTGATTTCTCTTCTGAACTGCTGTTTTATAAGCAGAGAAGAGCTAACACCTGTGCCAGATTCTTCTATCTCAGTGGCTTCTCTGATCCCAGAGTTCTCCCCAGCGCGATCAGCGCAATGTGCTAGCACCCAACCGTCTGTGCTGGCCTCTTTTTTTTTCCTCCCCTGGGAACCGACCTTTTCTGTTGAAACTCCAGATTCTCTTCAGCTGGTAAGTCGTGCTTCCAGTCCTTGTGGTTTCTATCAATCCAGCGTTATTTTTGAGGCTGATTTAACTAATTGGTATTGAGGGAAGAAGGGAGCTTCTCTGCCATCTTGGCTCCGCCTCTAAGGGGGAAGAGATTTGAGGCAGGCTTATGATTGGAATAATGGTATTAGAATGGAATGGAATGGAATAAAGGTAATATGGGCCTAGAGAAGAATGGCAATATAAGAAAGAAGGGAACTTATTGCAAAAATGTTGCAAAGATGAATTTGATAGGTTTTGGCAAGACTGGATAGGGAACATGAGAGATAGTGAGGAGTCCAGCATAACATTGCCAGCCTTAGGGAAATGGATGGTGGTGGATTCTCATAACTGAATGAGGGGATAGTGAAATTATGATTTCTTATCAATAAATTGATGATTTGTATACCTACCCACTCGGGTCAATCATGTAAAAATTTCTTGAGAGAAAAAGAGTTTGTAAATGGATATACAGCAAATAAGCCTAAAGAGCAGTCACACAGATAGGAAGAAACAGTGAAATCCCAAAAACCTAGAAAGAAGAGAGTATAAAGAAAAGGGGACATCAACATTTTCAAAGTATACAGAGAAGTTGAGGAGAATAAAGATTAAGAAAAAGCCATTGGATTTGGCAATTAAGAGTTCTCTAGTATCTTTGGAGAGAGCAGTTTTGGTGGAATGAGTGGAAGCCACGTTGTATGTGATTAAGAAGAAAGAGGAGCACCTATTAAAGATGGCCATTTCATTGTGTAGGTACAAAAGGTGAAAGAGATTTACGGTTAACTGGGATAGAAGGATCCAGCAAGTTGTTTTGTTTTTGTTTTTGTTTAGGATATGTAGTCATAGTCATGTTTGTAGACAATAGGGGAGGAGGCAGTAGATAGGGAAAGACTGAAAATAAGTGACAGAGGAGGTTATGATAAAAGAGGAAATATGTTGGAGGAGACATGATGAAATAGGGTTACTTGTACATGCAGAAGTTAGCCTTGGAAAAGAGACAAGGCTGAAGAAAGAAAAGACAAAAAGTATGTGATATAAGATAAGGAAGAAGGCAGATAGAGATCATGGGTAATGTCTCAATTTTTTTCTATAAAATATGAGGCAAAATTTTCAGTTGAACAGGTCCTAGGAAAGGACCCTCTGAGAGGGAAATGGAAGGCATGAAGAGTTTAAGGAGGGGTAAAAAAGTTTGCCATGATCAATGTGAAGAGTGGGATAATGCGTAAGGGAGGTATATAGAAGGATTACTGTAATATTCTCTTTAAAATGTAATATTCTCTTGTTGGGGTTTCCTTAGGGTCTCAGGATTCAGCCTTCCTTTCAGTTCAGTAATCACTAGTGCAGCCAGGGATTAATGTCCAAATCCTTTATTGTATCTTTCTAAGTCTTATCTTTGTCAATACTACAATGAAATGGACCTGACTCAATTTCCAAAGACACACTTAATACATATAACTTAATACAACTGGCTTTAAGAAATTATATAAGTTATAGAATAAGAAAAAAGAATAAAGAGCTTATGAAAGGAATTGCTGAATTCTCTGCATACTGACCTTCACCAAAGGTGATTTGTACATTAATTCCAGTTTGCTTATTGCGTTGGGCTTGAATCCTACATAATTCATGATACTCCAGAAGCCATATCAAGTTTTGCCCAGGTTCTAAACATGTCCTTGTTATGGATTTCCAATCACTGGGGGTTAAAATTCCATAAGCCAAATTATCTAGTAACATTTTAACATAAGACAATGTAGTCCTTTTTCAAATCTTTAATTTTTTTCCAGATCAAAAGGAGTGTATTTTCTCCTTTGTTTACCTGAAGAGTCAAGCTCTTCAATCATAGGGTATGCATTTATTAAATCAGATACATCCTGTCCTTCATTTTTGCCTACATCCTGTCCTTCATTTTTGCCTTAATCAGTGTAATTTGTAATCATAGGTTGTTTCATAAGTGGTGATAACTGTGTTACTGCTCTCCCCCTCCTCCTCCTCCCTCCACCCATGAAGGGTTACTTGAGGGAAGTAGGGCAGGGGATGGGGAATTCCCATCAGAATTGTACTTAACTCCATTCTTATCTAATTCTTCATCCTTTTCACCTAGTTTACTTGGATCCTCTCCCTCCTGCTCTTTCTTCTTTTTTCTTATTCTATAACTTATATAATTTCTTAAAGCCAGTTGTATTAAGTTATATGTATTAAGTGTGTCTTTGGAAATTGAGTCAGGTCCATTTCATTGTAGTATTGACAAAAGTTGCTCTCCTACTAATTTCCATTCCTCTAGATCCAATTCTTTTTTCCATAGAGAACCAAGGAGATGTGTACTGTACAGTTTCTAAAAGTTCAGTGATCTGCTTCCAAATTCTAATCAAACCTTGGCTTTTCATAAGTCTGACAATGCACTCTACACATTTTCCTTGAATTGAAAAAGAAGGCTGTTTTCTAGTCCCATTTTAGCTGAAGCACTAGTTTAGCGCTTTTACAAAGTTTCCTTGTCTATTTTTGTACTCACCCTAATTTCTGGGTTGAGGAGACTTTTCCGCTGAAATCATGTGCTCTAGATAACTCTCTAACCCTAAAAACTGTGAAGTTTATGAAATATAGGGTGTTTCCCCAAAGGGTATACCTTATACCAGTTTCCATTCTTATAGTAGGAGAAGCCTTAAGAATACACATTCAAGTTCCTTTGGGGGGTAGTAAAACCTGTAAGGAGGCTATTTCAGTGGTCCAGACAAAAGTGTTGAGGTTTTGTACCTGAAATAACTTCTGGGAAATGAAATGATGGCGTATATTGCAGAATTACAGAAAACGGCAATTGCTTAGATATGTAAAGTGAGGGGGACATCCCGGAAGTCTTCAAGATTAGGAACCTGGAATTCTAGGATGATGATTATGCCATTAACAGATTATAGGAAAGGGTCAGCTTTGGTCCGCAGATCACAAAAAATGCTCCTACTAAACAAAGATTGTACTCTATTAGGTTTCAAAGGAACCTAACACCAATTCAGTTCATGCTGCACTTAGCCAGTATGCCTCTCCATTCCTTCCTGTCCCCAATTTTAGAGGAAAATGCAATTACAACAGAGCCACAGTTCCAACATCAACATAAGGGAGAAGAAAAAACTAAATCTTTTTAGCATCCCAGAGATGAAAGAGTTGTGACAATATTAGAGAACAGGAGACTTGAAAACAGCATACAGAGTTGGAAAGGAATTTACTTTCAAGCATTTCTCCTAAGGTTCCACAGATACTGAGTGAAAAAATGTGAGACAGGAACACAAGTCCTCTTACTCCAAGTCCACTTCTACTGCCCCAGTTAGGGAAGTATAATGTAATGGATAGAACCTACGACTTGGAATCAGGTAGGGATAAATTCGAACCCTTTATCTTATGATGTGAATCCAAGTGAGCCATTTAACTTCTCTGGGCCATATTCTTCATCTGCAAAATGAAGAGAGGCTGGACTCACGACCTAAAAATGGGCAGCTCTAAATCTCTGATCCTGGTCACAGTTACCATTTTTTTCCTAATAGTCCCAAGAAGCAGGAAGAGCCTGGAGACTCTGAGCCGCCTTCCCCCAGTTACTGATGAGATACCCCCATAACTGATGAGATGACCGGAAGGCAACTCCAGGAATACATCTGGTGACAGGCTCAGATCACCATGGCCCCTCTCCGCCCTCGGGATGAGTCTTCAGAACTTCTCTTGGGCAAAAGAGACGGATAAACGCTGCGTAAGCAAAGTTCAACACTTAAAAGGCTTTTAAAAATCTACGAGCCATTCCCGAGGTTTGCGGGGTGGGACGATTACACAATTTAGGAAAACAGTTATTCGTCTGCTTCCACAGCCTTAGCATTCCTAACCTTAAGATAACTAAGTAAACAAACACAGGCGCAAACGCAGACGACGCGAAGCAACTTCCGGCCTCAAACTCCCTCTAGAAAGAAGCCGGGCGCGGTAATTTGTACCTTATTTCCGGCGTCCTTCTTCGGGAAACCGGAAATCAGGAATCCCGCCCCCGCCCCTTTCCTTTGGACCGTCCGAGGCTCTTAGGGGAAGATGAGTGCTCAATTTCTTGAGAAGACGGGACTTCTGATAGTGTCGCACGAGGAGGTAGAACTGGTCGGGGACGCAGGGTACACGTGCTTCTGGGGCCGGGATTGGGTGACCGAAATGGGGCCGGGATAGACCGCAGTCGCCGGGTTAAGGGTGAAACTGAAGGGGCGAAGCCCAGGCCCGATGTCCGGGAGCCAGGGAACCCCTGGCGCTGCTCTAAAGGCTCCCCGGGCTAAGACGCTCGTTTCCTAGATACGCAACACGCCCGTTTCCTTGTTGGCGTGCGTGACGAAGAGAAGGGGACCCGAATCCGGGGCGGGCGAGCTCGCTCTGAGGCTCCCGACTTTGTTGTTGCTCTTCCTCACGATCTTCGCTGCCGCAGCCTCAAATCCCCAGAGACTGCGGCTGTGACTTGTCTCTCCACGGAAGAGACCAGTGTTGTTCGTGGCCTGAATAAAGGATTAGGGTAGAGGTTGGGTCCAACGGTTGATGGGACACCGGACCAACCACCTCCTGGAAGTGTCTCACCTCCATTCCGCTTCCTTGACTTGGGCTGTCTTCTATTGTAACTCTTTTTTCAGGTCCATTCCTTCCTTCCTCCTCTTTGCCTCCTCTCCATTAAATTACCATCTGAGGAGACAGCTAGGTGGATTCCCAAAAATCTGAGTTTAAATCCGGCTCCAGACACTTAATGACTGTGTTATCCTGAGCAAGTCACTTAACCCTCTTTAACTTGGTTTCCTCATTTGTAAAAAGAACTGCAGAAGAAAAGGGTTTGAGTGTCTTTTGGGGATCGTAAAAAATTGATACTACAAAACAGTGACAGTGTGGTTGATATCCCAAATGTTTCTATAGCTAGTCTAAGTCTCTCTTCCTCTGACTTCATTCTTGATCTGCTAGCTAACTGATAGACATTTCTCACTAGATATTGATCAAGCCTTTCAAACTTTACTTTTTCCTATAGTTCTGCATTGGCAAAAATCCTTCCCCAAAACCTGAATATATTCCTCCTTCAATTCTGCCATTGTGTTTGTTACTATCAACTAAGGACCTCTTCTTCCTTAAATACTACTCATGTAATATTGTATCTAGGTTATATTGTAACACATGTAAAATGTATGGGATTACCTGCCATGGGGGGGGGGGAGGGAGTGGAGGGAGGGAGGGGATAATTTGGAAAAATGAATTAAAAAAAAAAAAAAAGGTCAGAGTATCTGGTAGAAATCTGAGTTCAAATTTTGCCTCTATTTATGATTTGCATGACCTTAGATAACATAATAAGTTAAAATTATTTAAAATTTCCTCATTGGTAAAATGTAGGTATTGAAAAAGATGATATTTTTTTAGGAAGGATTATCATTTTTATTATATTAGCCCAACCTAGCCATGAACAGATGATATTTTCCCAGTAGTTTAGATCTTAGTTTTATTTCTGTGAGAACAGCTTTATAATTGTGTTCATATAGTTCTTGAGTTTATCTTGGCAGGTAGACCCCCAAGTATTTTATTTTGTCTATAGTAATTTAAATGGAATTTCTCTTTCTATCTTTGTTGATGGGCTTTGTCGGTGGTGTATGGAAATGCTGATGATTTTTATCCTGCAACTTTGCTAGGGCTGTGAATTGTTTCTAATGGGTTTTTCTATGATTTTCCAGTATTCTCTAAATATATCATTATATAATCTGCAAAAAAAAAAAAAAAATACTACACATGTATTCTTTACACCTGAGATCTTTTAGTTTTTTGGTTGCTTTTTTCAAATTCTACTTCATAGTTACTTTTTTTGTATGCATGTGAGTAGTTTGTAGTTTTTCATCTTTGTACTTTTGTGCCTAGTATAAAACTTCTTTACCTTTTCTATTTAGTTACTCCTGTGGGGTATATGGGCTTTTCCCGGTAGACAAGCACTTTTGGTGGGAGGTCTTGCCGAGCCCTTTCCAAGACTGCTTATCCCACTACCTTTAGTAGTGGTGGTAGTATCTTTACCTTTCATCCAATTCTCATCTGTAATTCCAAGAAACTGTAGCATAGGTAGCAACCACATCTTGGTAAAACAGTTTTGGGCAGATGGGCTAAACTAGTTTGAGAGTAACATAAAGGGCTCAATCCTGTGGATGAGTTAAGAGGCATGTCTATGCCAATTATGTGAAGATTTGCTCTGATAGAATTTGGTTGAGAACAATTTGTTCTAACTGCTAGGAAGGGGAGTGAATTCGTCGGGATCCATGGCTTCAGGGAACTTAAAAATTGGTCTGACAGTTGAAGAAGCCAAGGTCATCCTTTGTAGCTGTAGCTCTGGTCATTACCAGTCATTTTGATTTTAGTTGATTGGAAGGAAGATTGAAGTTAAAACTTTGCCTCACTTAAATCACATTCACTTAGGAGTCAAGACATCAATCATCCTGTGTTGAAGAACAATATTACTACTCCTGTTTCTGGTGGGAAGGGACAGTATTATCTTTGTGAGCTATTTTTAAAGGTTTTCTAAGTATGCCAAGTTTTACTCAACAGACATTTAGCAGGCAATTTCTTTTGTATAGAGTTTGCCAGGTCTTTTTTTGGGAGGATAACAAGAGGTTGCTGAGGCAATTGGTGTTAAGTGACTTGCCCAGGCTTATATAGCTCGGAAGTATTAAGTGTCTGAGGCTAGATTTGAACTCTGGTCCTCCTGACTTCAGGGCCGGCACTTTATCCACTTTGTTATCTAGCTGCCCTGTTTGCTAGGTCTTTATGAAAACATGTAGCCTTGTAGTTTTGCCTTCTGTACAAGAACTATGAAAAGACATGGACAAAAATTGTTCAGGAGGAGGGAGCATGGATGAATTGTTTTGTTGTTAAGATATTTTTCAATTGTATCTGATTCTCCCTAACCCTATTAGAAGTTTTCTAAATAATGGAGTGATTTTCCATTTTTCTTCTTCAGCTCATTTTATAGATGATAAACAGAGGCTAGCAGGGTTAAGTGCTTTGCCCAGGATCATACAGTTAATAAGTGCCTGAGACCAGATTTAAACTCATGAATATGAGTCTTCCTGACTTCAAATCTCATGCTTCATCTTCTCTACCACAAATAAATTGTGTTCTTTGATAATTAAAGAATACTCTACCAATTGATAAACTCTTGGGTGTTTTGGGGATACATAATATTTATTGTTAGTTGAACTGAATTGTCTTTTAAAGTTTTTGTCAATTTTGAGATATGACAAATGTTAAAATGCAGGACATGCCCCACAGAAAAGCATATATTGGAAGAAAAAATGAAACTGAGATTGATATGAACTAGATTTAAGCTCTTTTTTTTTTTTTTCCCATCTTTGCAGATTAAAAAGGCAACAGAAGATTTGTTAAGATATAGAAGGAACAAGCAAATTGCTAATACATCAGTTGTGGATGAGAATGAGAATATGTTTTTGTTGGTGACATTATGGAAAATTCCCCCAAATGGAAAAGAAATCAGAATGTGAGTTCATTTAAAGATTTGTCATTCATTTTCAATACTTTGTTTCTTTGTTCCTTGAGCAGATACTTTTTATTCTGTGCTATTATCTGAGTTCTTTAATAATTAATAATGTTATATATGCTGCTTTATAATTAGCAGAGGGCTATATTTACATTATCTCACTTGTTCCTCACATCCTATCTAGATGAGGAGACTTCAAGACAAAGTTTAGGGACTGACTTAAGTTTACTCTTCTTTTACTTGGCAGAACCAGAATTTCATATCCCAGTTAGCTTTATTTTAAACATTGAGTCTACTCTGCAGTGAATTTTATTAGCAGCCTTATCCCACTTCTATTTAAAATTCAAGATTTTATTTGTATTTGAGAGATAGGAGTGGAAAATGTTAGAGGAAGTGCCCTCATTTCTCTTTTTTCTGTCACATTTGGTAAACTTATCTATTCTCCTGAATTCGGGTATCCTCTTTAAATACATGATCCTCAGATATAGTCTTCTAAATTCGAGTTCTGTGTTCTCAACTCCTTTTTAATTGTCTGAATTGTCTTATAGGCATTTCAGAATTAACATGTTTAAAACAGAATTGTCTATCTCTTCTTTAAGCTACCTGTTTTGAGCTTCCAAAATTCTACTATATTGCTTGTTTTGAAACACGAATTTGTTCCAATAAGATTGATATATTAAGGAACCAAGTTGAACATAATTCAGATTTTGTTTTGTTTTGTTTTGTTTATATTCAATTTCATCTGGGAGCAACAATGAGAAAACATAAACTGGTATTTCACAATAACTCACAAGCTGGAACCCATCTGGTAATGCTCTGGCCCACCCCACCATTTACATCCTGGAGTTTTTTATTCCTGGGTAAGGATACTCTTTTACCAGTAGTTGTTAACTTAGCCAGGACAACTCTATGAGAAATGGGATACAAGATACAGGCTGAGCAGCAGTCTGAGTTGGGTACCATCTGTATTTATTGTAGAATTTCTGTATTTCTTAATCATTTAATATGTATAAAACTGTTCTACCACTTCATTAGGTTCCTATCCTTTTTTTTTTTTTTTTCCAATTAAGATTTTGAGTATTGTGTATCTAATTCCATTTGCCTATAAATACCATTGTTTTTATTGTGTAATAACATTTAGGAACACATGTGACATCATAGAACTAACTTTACTGTCAAGGGCACCATCATTCTCGAGTTATACAGGTTTGAAACCAAACTTGTTGTCTCTTAGTTGCTTATATACACCTGACAGATTTTGTTTCCATTTCCACAGATCTTCCCTTTTTCTCTACTTGTTTAGCCACTATTCTATCCTATTAAAGACCTTCATCACTAGCTTCTGTTTTCTCAGATTAATCCATCTTCCATTTTGCTACCCAGTGTACCCCTTTGTACCTATTTGGACCCCTACTCTATTCCAGTTATTATTAATTAATTTGATAGAACCATATCAAAGTTCTATAGAGCTGTCCCAGAGTTGTGTTTACTTGCTTAACCTATAGGAAGTTAACTAAAGGCTTTTTCAAGGTGACCAAACCTAGCATGGCAGAGATCACAAATATGTAAAAAGTCTCCCAAAATATTTTTGTATCTCCAGACCAATCCCTTGTCCAGTAGGAGCAGATGACCATCTTATGACTATTTAGGTCACTGACTGTAATAGCTTGTACCATTTCCTTCTGCCCAGCCAAAGGAGAAGCCTGTCCACTTTGCGTGGAAATGTTCCTTACTTCACCCTTTTTGATAATCTGAATTGTCTTTTAGGCATTTCAGATCCGGCTGACTGATGATCCGCTAACATTTTAGCTTCTGTGTCTCATCGATTAATGGAATTACTCTGTATTTGGAATGGTTGGACATCTAGTCTTTTAAAAGTAGGGTCCTGGAAGGAGAGGGCATCTCAGATCATGAGAAAAATCTGAGGTTCACCTCATTAGACGGAACCATGGACCTTTTAATAAAATGCCATTGGCTCAAAACTCTTCTTTAGTCCCTTTTATTGTAAATGGGATAATTTATTCCCTCATACAAGGTAATTTTCCTAAATCATAAGACTGATTCTATAATCACTAGATTAAAAGAACTTTATTCTATAAATTCATAGGTCTTCACAACTTGGCCCATCCCTGCCCTTCTAGTTTTCTGATGCATTGTTCCCTTTCACAAACTATAGTCTGGCTATACTGGCCCTCTGCCTATATCCCCTCTACCTCAGCTTTTTGTTTTTCTTCTCCATGCCTTTCCCAGACTAGCTAATTACCTTGTAATCTTAAATACTTTGAGTCCCTATTTTCTTCAAGATTCAGCACAGATTGCACCTCTTGCTGAAGGCCTTTCCTATTCTCCCCGGGACCTTCCCTTTTAATGTTGCCCTTCTTCTACTCTGTATTTTGCAGTCTCTATTTTTCCATTTTGTCTGCATCATTAGCATGTAAGCCTGAGGATAGGGATTGTTTTTGCTTAACTGCTTCATTCCAGTGCTGAACACAATGCTTCTTACATTCATAGTATGTACTAAGTAAATACAGTTTAACAGTTTAATCTCAGTAAATGAGTCATATGTAAATGAGTGGTTTGGACTAAGTAACTTCTGAGATCCCATCTTGCTATGTAGCCTGACTCTACAATTTTTGATTATTCTTGCTTTAATCTTCTACCAAGACAATTACTTATTGCTTCCTAAAAAAAATCATTGCAATTTTATTTGCTCCTGCATGTACTATTTTTCTAATAAGAAATATCTTCTTCATTTGTTTCCCACTCTGCTCCTATCCTTCCTTCACAGCTAGTTTTTCTCACCTATTTGGTACAAGAGACCTTTCCTTGATGGCCCCATTGTTTGTTTACACATTTAAATTTTCCTGAATACTTATTGTCCTTAACACTCATTTGGCATTTAACACAAGCTACTTTGTATTATAGATATTCTGGAAGAAAGTATTATGTTTTTAAATGCTGAGTAGTAAGTACACTCTATGTCTTCAATAAGAGAATGAGATAGTTTGTAAATTAATCTCAACTTTAAATGAACAGTTTTTTCCTAATCTTAAAAAATCAGCATATGCATCTGTATTGCACACTACATTTTTTCTAAGGCTGTAGATTTTTCTAAGCAGAGATCCAAATCATTAAATTTTTTTTTTTTTTAATATTTTAAGAAAAATACTATATCTGGTTACTGGAATTCTCAATCTGCATTCTGTGAAGTTATTTTTATTTTATTTTATTTTTAAATAGTGTTTTACTTTTTTTCCAATTACATGTAAATATAGTTTTCAATAATTACTTTTATAAGATTTTCATTTTCAATTTTTTCTCCTTCTCTTCTTCTTCACTCCCCTCTCCCAAAAAGGCAAGCAATTTTTTGTAGGTTATACATGTGCAGGCATGTTAAATATACTTCTGCATTAATGTCAAAGAAGCACAGCAAAAGAAAAAAAAAATCTTTGTGTCAATTTTTAAAAGAATGTTTTATTTTATCTCAATTACATGTAAAAAACAATTTTACCTTATTTTTTATAATTGTTGCTTTCCAAATTGTCTCCTTTCTCTTCCCTTCTCCCTCCTTGAGAAGGCAAGCTCTTTGATGTAAATTATATTTGTGCAGTCATGCAAAATATATTTTCACATTAGCCATTTTTCAAAAGAGAAGACAGAGCAAAAAGCAAGAAAGATAAAGGGGAAAAGTATGCTTCAATCTGCATTCATCTTTCATCCATTCTTTGTCTTGAGGCATTTAGCATTTTTTATAACTCCTTTGGATTTCTCTTTTATCAATGTATTTCTGAGAATAGCTATGTCACGTAGAATTGATTATCTTAGAATATTGGTCTTACCTTTTTCCAATGATCTCCTGGCTTTGTTCACTTCACATCTATCTTCTCAGATTTTTTAAAAACCATCTTTCTGCTATAAATATTTGTATACATATGGGATCTTTCCCTTTTTCTCTGTTTCTTTTGGGTTACAGATCTCATAGAGGTATTTTCTGTGTCAAAGATGATGCTGATTTTTTTATAGCATTTTGGGCATAGTTCCAAATTCCTCTCCAGAATGATTAGATCAGTTCGTAGTCCCATTAAGAGTATATTAATGTCCCAATTTTTGTTAACTTATTTTAATATTTTGATAAATACCCCTTGACCAAAAAAAAAAAAATTTAAGAAGTCCTACTTTAAGCCAAATGTTATAATTACATGAATTTTAAACATGTTTGGTTGTAAGCTTTGTTTATTTACCCCACACATTTTTTGGTAACTCTTTGTGATGGTTTTCTTGAATTTTATTGTCCTATATCAGTAAGAAATGTAATTTTTTAAGCAATGAGTTATCAGTATCTTAGTGAAATATTTTACAAATGAAAATCTTTCTTGAATAAAAAGTAACCATCAAATTCATTTTGCATTCTTTCAGACACAGAGGTTTATTACCTGGTCTACTTATTGTCTAGCTGCTGAGACTTTTCACCAGGGCCCTTTTATTTTTACAGACCTTTGCCACATGGTATTAGACCTGATACAAAAGGAGTTTGTTTATTTACCAAGGATGAATCCAATTTAACTTCAGAACAGACAGAAAATTTTTATAAGCAGCTTTTGAAAAATAAGGGGATTACAAGCATTACTGAGGTAAGGGATAAAATTAATGCTTCCTAAGGGCTTTTGAAATGGTATTTTTTGTGTGGGGGTGGGAGTGAAGAAAAGCCTGTTGAAAAGTTTCTAATGTAGGGGCAACTAGATGGTGTAATGGATAGAGTGCTGACCCTGAACCGGCCTCAGACACTTAATACTTCCTACCTGTGTGACCCTTGACAAGTCACTTAACACCAATTGCCTCAGCAAAAAAAAATTTCTAATGTAATTGAAGTGATGATATTTCTTGATTCCTTTTCTAGAAGCATTCTGTTGTACTAAAGATAAACTATAGATGGGATATTTCTACTTTCGTAAATATGGAGAATAAACCTTGGAGAAATTCACAAATTTGAAAAATTATTGTGTTATAAAATTTATGTTTATTCTTTTCATTATTTCAGGTGCTGCTTTTCTTATTTTTATTTTGGTTTCTTGGTTTCCTTTAACTGTAAAGTTTAACAGAATTACTTAAGTAGCTTTGCTTTTTTTAGAATACTTAATATTTTCTTCAGTTACCTGTAAAAACAATTTTTTATATTCTTTTTCAAATTTTGAATTCCAAATTCTTTCATTTGTTGACAAAACAAAATTCCATAGAACTCACATGATGAAAACACAGACCAAGAAATTCCAAGAAAAATGAAGTTTTTAAAAAGTGTGCTTTGATCTGTATTCAGACTTCATCCCTTCTTTCTCTTGAGTATTTTCCATAAAAAGTCCTGCAGAATTATCTTGGATCATTGTGTTACTGAGAATAGTTAAATCATTCACAGTTGATCATTGTCCAATATTATTTTTCATGCAAGTCCAGATTTTCTGAAACCTTCCTCTGTTGAAAGTTTAGAATGCAGTAGTATTCCATCAGTCCTATGTTGTAACTTTTTCAGGCATTTCTAATTGATGGGCATCCCCTTAGTTTCTAATTCTTTGCCATTACAAAAAGAGCTGTTATAAATATTTTTGTACATTTAGGTCCTTTTCCTTTTTCCCTTTTAATTTCTTCAAAATACTACTCAGTAGTATTACTGGATCAAAGGTCATATATGTGGTTTTTTTAGCCCTTTGGTTTTATTTAATTGATGCAAGATAGACTGAAAGTTTTGGTCTCATTTTTCTTGTACATGACAAATGTGGAAATATAGTCCACCATATGTCCACCAAATGAGACAGAAAAAAGAAGAGGGCACTTCCTCTAACACTGTCTATAATATTCCCCACTCCTCACACTCAGATACAAATAATCCTGACTGAATTTTAAATAGAAGTTTGATGAAGTTGCTAATAACATTTCCCTGCAAGGTTAGCATTCAAATTGATTGAATCAGTTTTACTACTTTTACCAACAGTTTTAGTGTGTCTCAATTTTTTTCCATATGCTCTTTTGGCATTTTGTCATTTTTCTTTTCTGTCATATTAGTCGATTTGATAGGTGTGAGGTACATCTTAGAATTTTTTAAATTTGTATTTCTGTAATCAATAGAGGCAGTGCGATTTCATCTTGTAGCCAGTGCCAGCCATGGTTCCCCTTTAGTTTCTTTTTGACCATTGATCAGATCCCCTTACAGTTTGGGCTGAGACCTCAGCTTTCCTGAGACTTGCTGGCTTTTGCAACACACTTTGGACATGTCTCTACTCTCATTTTAATGAAGTAGATCTTTACTGCTGACTTTCACAGTTGACTTAGAGTAGGAAAATTATTTCACTGTGTTCTTTTGTTGGCTGTGCTAACAAAAATTTGTTCTGAGGCATTATTTTAAAGTTCTTTGGAAGGGAATTTGTGAGAGCTCAGGTTAATCACTGCCTTTATTCTGCCATCTTGGCAGAGAATTTAGACTTCCTCTAAATCTGCAAGAATATCTGATTTCCCCCCCCCCCCCTACTTTCTAGGTCATGCCTTACACAAGATTAAAACGTCAATATAAAACATATAAAACCATGCGGCGCCTTGTGAGTGCTTTTGATCTTTTCCTTGCTGATGAAAGGATTACACGAATTTTGCTTACACACTTAGGAAAGCTTTTCTGTAGAAGAAAGAAGTAAGTTACTTTTGTTTTGTGAACTGTTGAATCATGCTAGTCTTCATGCAAATGAAATAATGGTGGTTTTATTTTATTTTGTTTATAGAGTGCCTATACCAGTAGACCTCACAACCCAGGATTTGTCAGAACACATCAATAGAATTGTCCAAGGAACTACATTAACTGTTAATAATCATGGTAGTCTCAAGTAAGTAATACTGTTTTCATCCATTTTAGCCTAAATTTTTTTTAGTCTATTTTGTAGATTAAACTATTTCTTTACATTGACAGAATCCACTCCTTACACATGTTATCCCACTTTAATTGCACCTATAGTTCATAGAAGTCTTAGATGAAGAGTAGGAAAGGATCTTACATCATCTATTTCAACCCCCTCATTTTATAGATGAGGAAATTGAAGTGCAAAAAGTATTTACACTCTCATAATTGGTAAGTTGAAGAATAGCTATTTAAATTTGAGTCTCCTGCTTTTAAATTTATGCCTCTTCCCACTGCATCATTCTGCCCTTTTTTCATGGTTAGAGTTTTTGCTTATTGTAACTTGTGTTCATTGAAAATATTAATTTGTGTCAGCAAGTTTGAAAAGAACACCTTAATATTTCTATGATTTTAATCTTTCCTTTAAAAAAGAAAATTCATAAATGTAATCATTTCTCAGTTGTCCAGCTTTCTATCTTATCCAAGGAAAATCTTATCAGTTCTGTTGACATTGTCACCTATTATGGCTTGAAATTCATTTCAGTAAGCAACTAGCAAGTGACTGTGATATGCCTGGGGATACAAAAACTAAAAAGGTTATTTCCTTTTCCAAATGAGGGGGAAGAAGGCAGCAAAGAAATGAAATGTGTAGAAAAATAACTTTTTAAAAAAATTTAAAACCCTCTCTCTCCCTCTCTCTCCCCCTCTCTCTCTCCCCCCCCCTCTCTCTCTCTCCCTCCCTCTCTCTCTCTCTCCCTCCCTCTATCTCTCTCTCTCTCCCTCTCTCTCTCTCTCTCTCCCTCCCTCTCCCTCTCTCTCTCCCTCTCTCTCTCCCTCTCTCTCCCTCTCTCCCCCTCTCTCTTTTTTTTTTTTTTTTTTGAGGCTGGGATTAAGTGCCTTGCTCAGGGTCACACAGCTAGGAAGTGTCTGAGACTAGATTTGAACTCAGGTCCTCCTGAATTCAAGGCTGGTGCTCTATCCACTGCGCCACCTAGCTGCCCCCAACGTTCTCTTTTTTCAAAACATGCATGCACAATTCTTTAACAGTAGCCCATGCAAAATCCTATGTTCCAAAAAATAACTATCTTTTTAAAAATGTTTTGGTGATTTTTTTCTTCTTTCTTTGACCCTTTTTAAGTCAAAGAAGTCATTTTCTGCCTAGTGCAGATCAAAACAAGATCCAAGTGATAAGTTTCAGCAGAAAGAGTAGGTCCTGACATGCTTTTTAATGCTGCCATTAAAGTGAGAAATCAAAAAATTTCCAAGTCATGTTTTCATGATATGGTTTTGTTGATTCTTTTTATATTCATGATATAGTAGAAAGGGTATTATCCTTGGAGTGAAGACCTTCCTTTGCTTCTTAGTGCCTGAAAGATCTCAATCAGAATTTTAATTGTTCTGCTCATGAATCTCTTTCTCTGTAAAAGGAGAACATTGAATTAGATAATCCCTGAAGTTTCTTCTAGTTGTAAATTGATGATCCTCTAGGAGCCTAAGAATGTGCTGTTATGGAGATAGATAAAATTGATTTAGATTCATTATGTAGCAAGGTTTTCATCTATTAGTGTAGCTGATGAGGCTTTTAATGTTCTTTGGATGATTGAATGATTTGCTTAAGTGCCACAGGCTGGGCTACAATAGAATGAGAATTACATTAGAGCAAAATTAAATTCATTGGTTTATATGTTAAAATTTACTACTTTTTACTTCTTAAAATGTTTTACCTGTAGTGTTTGCTTTTATTAGTCTCTTTATAAGGAAATTTATAATGTTTATAATGTTCTTTATAATGTTTTATGGGTTCCTAAGATTTTGTCATATATTTACAATTTTTTCAGTATAAACTTATACTTATCACATTTTATGTTCAATATAACTTTTTTTCCAAGTCTCCTTTTGATTATAACCCACAAGTTTACTTCTCCCTTATATTTTTGAGGGAGGGAGTGGAGATAGTTACAAACATTTATAAACAATCAAAACACATTTTTACATTATTTATGTCTAAAAGAAATGTATATATTTATGTCTCATTCTATAACACCTCTATTACCAAGGCAGGTAGCATTAATCTTCTTGAATTATGGTGGGTTTAGATGTCCTAAGTCTTTTAAAAGATAGTATTTCTCTACAATATTGTCACTACACAAATTCTTCTCCTGGTTATTTACTTCATTCTGTGTCAGTTGAGACAGAGTTTCTGAAGATTTTCTCTGAAATTGTCTCCTTCAGCATTTCCTACCACAAAACAGCACCCCATCAGGTCCATATATTACATCCCATTTTGCCTGTCCCCAGTTTATGGGCATCCTTTAGATTCCACTTATTTTTGCTGCAGAATAAGGTTATAAATATTTTTAGCATCTTTTAAAAAATTTTGTTTGTTTTGCTCAATACTGTTCCCTTCTTCAAAGTGCCTTTCCTTCACTTTGACTTTTTTCTTTGTCTCCTTTTTCTTCTATTCTCTATTGAGTGAAATTTATCTCTCTGTGTTAGTTCTTCTGGCTTTTAACTAAGTAAGGTTCAAATATCAGATACTCCCCTTCCTCCTTCCTCCTTGTATGTATAGACTTCTACTTTCTCATTCCAGTTAGTAAAGATAATTTTCTTCAACTTTCCTTTCCCTTTCCCTTCTGCATTTCAGTGTATTTCTCTTCTTCTTTCTTTCCATTCTTCCTTCATATTATTAACATTAATATGTTAATTATCCTTTTTTTTTTTTCTTCCTGAGGCTGGGGTTAAGTGACTTGCCCAGGGTAACACAGCTAGGAAGTATTAAGTATCTGAGACCAGATTTGAACTCGGGTCCTCCTGAATTCAAGGCTGGTGCTCTATCCACTGCGCCACCTAGCTTCCCTGTTAATTATCCTTTATAGAATAATTGTATTCTATCCTATCTAATTATATTCTATGACTCCTGATGGTGGTGAGGTTCAGAGGGGAAACAAATTATTTTACCATATTAGAACATAAGTAATTTATATTATATATAAGAACATAAGTAATTTATCCTTGTTCATTTATGTTTCTCTTTTTTCCTGTGTTTGAGCTTTAAAGTTTATGCATCTTTTAGTCTTTTCATCAGGGATGCTTGGAAAGCCTCTTGTTTCATTAAAGGTCTGTCTTGTTGAGTAAGTTCTTGTCCGTTAGCTTATATTCTTTGCCTTCTGCAACACAGTATTCCAAGTTCTCAACTCCTTTATAATGGTGGTTGTTTAAACTATATGATCTTGTCAGTATCTAATTCTTTCTGGTTATTTGCAGTATTTTTTTTTCCTCACACTTGGAGTCTCTGGATTTTGGCTACAACATTGCTGTTACTTTTCATTTTAAGATTTCTTTCAGAAGATAACCAATGGGTTTCTACTTTACCCTCTGATTTATAAGAGTTCTGGGAACTTTTCTTTTTTAGGTTTCTTGAAATAGAATTTTGAGGTTCTTTTTTTGGTGTAGTTTTCAGGAAAGGCAATGATTCTGATACATTTTTCTTCACTATTTTTCAGCTGTTTTGAGGTGAGCTATTTTGTATTTTCTTCTATTTCTTTTCCAGTTTTTTAACTTTATTAATAGAGGCAACTACATGGAACAATGGATAGGAATTTGGAGCTGAAGTAAAGGAAGAACTGAATTCAGGATTTCAGATTCTTATTAGCTATTTGATCCTGATAAGTCATTTAGCCATCATTTTTCAGCTCAGTACCTGGCACATAGTAAGCACTATATACATGCTAATTATTTTTTAGTTATTAACTTTTCATTGGCATCTGTTTGGTTTCAGGGAGTTTATTGTTTGGGCAGGATATTACTTCTTGTGCCAGCAAGTTGTTAATTCCCTTTCCATTTCTTTCTTTCATAGTTCTCATTTTGTTTCCATTTTTTCCTTTAGTGATCTTATTTTCTTTATAAAAACATCCTTGAAATACATATAATTTTTTTAAACTCTTGCTTAATCTTTTCCATAAAGTGTGCCCACATTGTGTTAGATTTTCCTTTGAGCTATTTCCTGCAGATGTTTTGGAGTCATTCTTTTCCTCTGCATTTATTTCTTGACTATCCCTATCACTATGATAGCTTTTTATGGTAGGTTGTTTTTTTTTTTTTTTTTTAGTAAATAAATAAGTCTTCCAGAACAAGTAAATATGTGCTGTGCAAAAGTTTAGGATACAATTGATAAATAGCAAACAGTGTAGAAACCAGCTAAATATGGTTTTAGCTGATTAGGATGTAAGACATTATAAGTTAGCCTAATATTGGTGGAAGTACACATGATTGAGTATTATTTCATCAAATGAAATTACAATAAAATTGACCTGTCCCAAATAATCCATACACACCATTATATTTAGTTCATCTCTTTAGCATGAGTTAGCTTCCTTTTTTCAAATGGTTTCTTGAAATGGGAAAAATCACTTTTATTTTTATGTATAATTAATATTTCTTTAATTTCAGTACAGCACGTGTGGGTCACACAGGAATGTCTGTAGATCATCTAGTGGAAAATATTTTTGCTGCTGTAGTTGTGCTTTCAGAAAAGTTGCCAGAGGTACTGTGCTTTGCTTGTGCCAATTCTTATGTGTTAAGAGGATATTCTTTGGATGGCATATTATTTTGTATTTTTCTTTATGTACAGAAGTGGGAGAGTGTAAAATATCTACACCTGAAAACAGAAAAATCTCTTTCCCTTCCAGTCTTTTCTTCATGTGTCTCCTTTTTGGGTTCTCCTCCTCAGAAAAGCAAGGTAAACAAAATAGTAGAGAGTAAGTCTTAGATATAAATGATATAAAACTATTAAATGTTGAATTCCTTTTAATTGTAGTATAGCGACAACTAATACATTTCTGTTATTGTAGTTAAAAGTTTTCATTCAAGGTTTTGGCATGGTTCTAAATTATTTTTGTATCCATGCTATCTGCATGAATCTGTGTGTATGTGTGTGTGTGTGTGTGTGTGTGTGTGTGTGTGTGTGTGTGTGTGTGTGTCAATTAGGGTTAAGTGACTTGACCAGGGTCACACAGCTAGGAAGTTTTAAGTATCTGAATCCAAATTTGAACTCAGGTCCTCCTGACTTTAGGGCTGGTGTTCTATCCATTGCTCTACCTAGCTGCCTCGTAGTATTTGTTTTCTTACCAGGATCAATTGAGTTTGGAAATTGATAGCTACGTAAAGACCACATTAGACTGGGAATGTTGAGGAAGTGATACCTTTCCATTTTGTGGCTTGTCAGAACTCCTTAATCTTTTTTTTATTTTTAATCCCATGTTCAGGCACCCTGGGGTGAACATCTGTCCTGGTATCACAAGAAACCTTACTGAGTTTAAACTCTGATGCTCACTGGGCATGTGAAAATTAAGACTCACCTATAGATATTGTTACATGAAGTACCTAAAAAACTTTATATTAAGGATTTCTAGAGTCATACTTTAGAATAAGATGAATTTTTAAATGGAAATGCTAAAAATTTAAGATTTTGCTTTTTTTTTTTGTTATTAGGAGGAAAATCAAGGGAACAAAATAGCCACCAATTCTCTCCAGGTTTCATTGAGGCCAGAAAGGGAATGTGCTCTGGGTGGTCATGAACTAGAGGCAGAAAAGGAGAGCATAGCAGAGCCTGACAATGAGGATAAGATTCCACAGCTAGTTCCAGTTCAAGCAGCATTTTCTCAAAAGTATCCAGAGGTAATTTTGTTACTTTTTTAAAAATTAGCATGTATATTTATTTAAAAGAAACCTTTTTATGCAAAATTTTATTTTATTCGTTTTAAATAAAAAGTTTTGGTATTTTATTTTGTTAAGCTTTTTATTTTTTTCTGAATACATTCAAAGATAGTTTTCAGCATTCACCTTTGCAAAACCTTGTATTCCAAATTTTATTCTTTCCTTCTCCCCATCCCTTCACATAGATATCAAGCAATCCAATATAGATTAAACAACTGCAGTTATTCTAAACACATTTCCGTATTTGTCATGTAGCACAAGAAAAATCAGATGAAAAGGTAAAAGAAAAAGAGGAAAAAAAGGGCAAACAACAAAAAAAATGAAAATAGTATTCTTTGATCCATATTCAGTCTCCATACTCTTTGTATGTAGATGGCTCTTTCTATCAAGTCTATTGAAATTGCTTTGAATCACTTCACTGTTGAAAAGAGAGCCAAGTTCATCACATAATCTTATTGTTACTGAATATAGTGTTCTTTCTTCTATTCATTTTTACTAAGCTTCAGTTCGTATAAGTTTTCCAGGTATTCCTGAAATGAGCCTGCTCATTTCTTTTAGAACAATAATATTCCATTGCATTTACATATCATAACTTTTTCAGACGTTCTCCAACTCATCCGCTCAGTTTCCATTTTCTTGCCACTATAAAAAAGGGCTGTTAGAACAGACATTTTTGCATATGTAGACGGGTCCTTTCCCCTTTTTTTTGATATTTTTGAGATACAGATCCAATAGAGATACTGGTGGTTCAAGGGGATTCACAGTTTAATAGTCCTTTGGGCATTGTTCCCAATTGCTCTCTAGAATGATTGGCTCAATTTCACAACACACCAATAATATTAGTGTCCCAGTTTCCCTACATCTCCTCCAACATTTATCATATATCTTTTCCTGTCCTTTTAGTCAGTCTGAGAGGTGTGAAGTGGTACTTCAAAGAGTTATCTTAATTTGTGCAAAATTTTTAAAGTAAAAAGGAATATTGCTTTATTTTGTTTTAGGTTTTGATACCAATGGCTTCATGAAATACATATCTGGGAAAATGTTCTATTCTTTTTTTCTTTAATATGATGAAGAATGTCCAGTAGAAAAATATTTCCGTGGCCAATGAGTTATTTATTATATTATAATTCTTTGAATCACCAACCATAGTTAGAAGCCTTGGTTGTTAGCAAGGAAATCATGAGAATTTGAAATCGTTTTCAAAAATGATTGGTTTCTCTCCTTAAACATATGCTATCTTCAAGCACTTCTGAAGCCATAGAATGTAAGCTGCCTAGTGATTCCCAGATTATAGGTCAAATGATGCTATAAAATACAGGTTCTGTAGCCTCTTTTGATAAAGCTCTATGTTCTACATTATATATAATTGTCTTTCCTTTTTCCTTGTAGAAACAGCACTTTAAATGGTTTCTGTCATAGTCTAACAGCTAAGGTTTCATATGGGCTGATCGAAAAAAAGAAACTAAAAACCTTGTTCTTCAGTATGAATTGGCTCTTTATTCAAAAGGCCTTTTGGTACCTATAATTTTAATTCCTTTTTATATATATGTAACATTCACTGGTGTGTAGAAAAATACATTGTTAAGGATGAGGAAAGTAAGTTCCAAGTTGCTACTCTAGTACTGAATCTGAATTTTCTGTCTAAATGTCCTGACTTGCACTTGTCCAGAGCAATCATTTCTCTGTCTCCTGTGGTAAATGAAAGGGCAATCCATATTTGGAAAGGTATCTTTTGTGACTTACTCATGCAAACATGTGAGAAAAGACTAGAGGATTAATCTGAGTTTCATGTGTTAAGTGTACTAGAAATCATAACATCTTACTCTCATTGAGGAATGTCAACTACTTATTTATTGTATAGGCTTAATTAGGTGGTCTTTCTTTTTATCAGCTTCATAAAGCAGCCCTAATAAAGGACTCTACAGAAGAGAGCATCAATGCTGAACCATCACAAGCTAAAACTCCTGATGAAAAGAGAAAGGCCTCCATGGCTTTGGGGGCAACAGAAGAGATTAACAAAATGTGCACGGAGCTGAATAAGACTCCAGACTCTGGCAAACATAAGAAGCTAAGGATTGATTCCTAAAAAGGCAGAGAAAAAAAGTAAATGCTTCCTAAAGGTCAAAGCCCTGGAAAGCTAAGACCGAAATCATTTACTACTTATAAAGTAGGAATAATTATGAAATCTAAAAAAGGTCACCAAACTCCCAAACAGGAGCAGAAAAACAGCACATGACATCCCTAAGTCAATCTAAATATCCTTTGAATGATTTTTAAAATAAAATCTATTTTTATTTGCCTGTTTATTTTACAAAATGGAAAAAAAAAATTTGTGTTATGTCTGTTTCATTTCCCTTAATATGCTGTAGTATTTTGTTACCCAGCCAGTCTTCCTCATGTGTTTATTTAAAATATACCTGCTTTTAGGTTTTCATTAACTTAAGCCTCATGGTTTAAGTGTTTCTTGTCAGATTTATTGTATGATTACTGTTCTAATAACTTAAAATAGTCTAGGTATTCATCAAGGCAAGTTGTGAATTGATAAAAAGTTTATGAAGGCAAGAAAATGCTATTTGTTTTTCTAAGAGTTTTCCTTTTACTCCTTCCTTACCGCCAAATAAGTCCCAAATTCATAAGTAGCTTATTTATAAAATTAAAATATTCAGAGTAGACCAGGTCTAATAGCTGAAAATTCTGCTTTATTTTGTTTTTAACATAGTAAAAATTCATTGTGTTTACATTCTTGGAACATTTACTGTTTTTCACTGAAACCGAAGAGAGGAAAAAAAAATTTGTATTCATTCATTTCTATCCTCTATCTTTTATTTTGGTTTGACAATCCCAAATACTAATAGGTCATTTTAGAGTTTTCACACAAGAACACTTTCTCAATTAGACATAGATAAAATAAAAAAAATATTCAAAATAGTGAAATAATCTTATAAAGTTTAGACACTTGCTACAATCTCTTTGGACCACCAGAAGACTGGTGGATATGGCAATATTTATTTCCTGTTAATATAACATGCTTCTATTTTGCTTGTCTTAAATTTTCATACTTCTAAATAAACACAATTGAAAAACTTTGAGATTTGGATATTGTTTCCTGCTAGAGTTTTAGCAATAATAGGGTTTTTAATCATATTTAAAATTATAGAATGGATTTACTCTATTCTTTTGCTATGGAAGTGTCATATCAGGTATTCTACCCAGTCTGGGGTACCTACCCTTAAAAGTCTCCTTTTGTGACTAATTTTTAGTGGCTTATTTTGTTTGCTAGCACAATTGTTATATTTTTCTTATTTATTATTCTCTTTTTAAAGCACATTCTTAATTTTGTGACAACTTTTAATGCATCCCTAATAACTTTAAAAGACTGTTGATGAAACATTCCTCTCAATTCTTGAGAAAGAAGATGAAAAAGAGATGCACAAGGACATAGCCCTTCTTAGATATGGCCAGTGTACTGACTTGTTACACATATTTGTGATAAGAAAGGGATTCTATTGAAGAGACACACAAAACAACAAAAACGTTTTTAAATGCATGGAAGAAAAACTGCAGAAGGGTGTAGCGAGCTGTTGTCTCCAGAAGCTGCCGGATCACTCTCTGAGAAGAGATCTGCTATGTCTTCTACTCAAATCTCTCCGACAGATTCTTCTTCCTGTAACGAACCGTTGTCTCCAGGCAGTTGCTGTTAACTTTTGTCCAGAGAAGTGACTTCCCTTCCTGCAGAGAGCCCCATCAAGCCTGATGCAATGCAGAGTCTTCTTCTATCTCTGGGAGTCCTCTCTTTTATTCTCCCAGAGAATGGGCGTGGGATAATGCAAGGGCTTCTGGGAAGAACCACCTCAGCCAATGAGCCTGCTCCTTCCATCAAGTCAACCTGAGTTCTCACCTTGTAATTGTCCAACCTGAATTCTCACCTTGTCACTATCCAGACAACCTGAGTTTTCACTTAGTAATCCTAACATCTCCCCCTTTCTTTTGATTTAGAACATAGGACAGTCATGACCTTGAAACATAAATCCATCAATATGGGAAGTATTACAGATAATTACATAAATGACCTTGAAACATAAATCTATCAATATGGGAAGTATTACAGATAATTACATAAATTACATAAGCACATAGTAACATAGTAACATAACACATGCTAGAAGTATATAACATAATCATAATCAAATAATCATAAATTGAAAATTTATAAATGTCCATAAGTCCATTGTCCATTAGTCTCATCTTGTGTGAGGAAGTCCAATGATTCCTGCTGGTTTTTAAAGTTCTTTAACAGTCTTCTTATTATCCATGCTCTTTCAGTGTCAGATGTTTCTTAGATCTTCTCCTTTATTTTGAGGTCTTTCTCTTTTTCTGTCTCTCTCTGATGGACAAGGCGAATATGACTCGTTGGCACCCATCTGATTCCTTTTCCTGCTGAAGAAATACAAGCAAAACCTCTCCCCCAAGCAGTTAACCTATCTGGTCCCTTCCATTCACCACTTTCTGGATCTCTCCACATCACCTGGAGATTATCTAAGGACAGTGGAGATGCTCGCACTGGACACTGCCCTTCTGGTGGGTTATAAAACTTGTCTGCCGGAGCCAGTGCATCTTTGTCAAAAATTAGAAAATTAATGGTATAGAGAACTAAATTTAGAAGTTCCCTAGGGCTACCTGTGGCTCCCCCTTTCTTTTGTTTTTGGAGGAGTGTCTTAATATCTCTGTTTCTTCTCTCTACTATTGCCTGCCCTTGAGGATTAAAGGGTATGCCCGTGGTATGTAAAATCTTATACTGTGCACAAAAGTGTGTAAAATGTTTGGACGTATATGCAGGTCCATTGTCTGTTTTTATTGCTTGTGGCACACCCATAATTGCAAAAGCTTGTATAAGGAATTCAGTGACCACTCAGGCTGTCTCTTTTGCTGCTGGCATTGCAAATGTGAATCCTGAAAAGGTGTCTACCACGACATGAATAAAAGATAGACGACCAAAAGATTTATAATGGGTCACATCCATTTGCCAGATTTCATTGGGTCTCAAACCACGAGGATTCTTCCCTGGAGGGAGTGTAGGAGCATGGAAAGGAAGACAAGCTGTACAGCTTTTTACTATGCTCCTAGCTTCCTCTCTTGTGATTCCAAATTGTAAATGTAAAGCTCGAGCAGCCTGATGATATTTAGAATGAGATTCTTGTGCTTCCTGAAATAAAGGACTACTGGCTAACATGGTTAGAAGGCTATCTGCCTTTGAATTTCCATCAAAAATGGGACCTGGAAGTCCACTATGTGAGTGGACATGCAAGATATAAATCTTGCCTGGATGTTTTCTCACTTGCTCTTGAAGTTCCTTAAAGAGCTGATAAATATTGGAGGCTACAAATTTTATTTGGGCTGTGGCAATTCTTTGTACTACACCTACTGAATAGGCTGAATCAGTAATTATATTTACGTCTCCTGGGTAATAAGTAAGAGCTAGCATGATAGCAAATAATTCATTCTGTTGAGTGGATTGAAAAGGAGTCCTGATTACTCTCTTTATGGTTAAATCATGAGAGTATATGGCACAAATATTTTCTTTGGAGGCATCTGTAAAGATTGTTGGTCCTTTAAGAGGAACCTTAGAAACCTTTTCTTCAAAAATCCATCGCCAATTATGTAGTAGCCGGGTAATCTTTAATGGAGATCCATGTGCAAAATTTGGAGCGGTGGCCAATAAAATTTGCCATTCTGGGATGGTCTCACAGCATACATTAATCTGTGCGTTAGTATAGAATGTGTATATTTTTTCAGGACTTATTCCAGATAATTGTGTTACTCTCTTAATAGCCTTTAATAAAATCCTAGCCACAAGCACTGGGTAAGGTGTAAGGCTTTGGTTAATCCTAACAGAAGGGGATACAAATAGTGTGTCATTTGTTAAAGTTATATATTTTCTCAGTATATGTGGATACACATATGTGTGTGTCTATATGTATATGTGCTCACATATATACAAATAGCCTACTCACATGGATCTGTGATTTCCTCAGTTTGGGAGCTCTTTCCAACAATGAAAGCTGCAGCGCCCATGTCTGTTCATCCTGTGCAACTCATGTCTTTCACTAGGTTCCCTAATGTGCAGGAGTCTTTCCTCTCCTTTGCCTGACACTGCAAAGGTATCAATGCAACACTTTCCTCATTTATATGACCAACTTATCTACTCTTTCTATCCAATTCCTTAATTATATCTTTTACTCCAGTTCTTTAGAGTTCTTCATTGCTTACATATTATATCTTGCTCACACCTGCTTTGATCCTCTCCAATTCTGTAGTTGTATTACCCATCTTCAGTTTTTCAAAGGCAGTTATATTTGATGTCTTGCTACCATATAGTTAGAGCCTCTGAGATGAAAGGACAAGTACCCCCAAATAATCAGGGTATGAGTGAGAACAAGATGAGCAAAAAATGCTAAAAATTTGAAGGAGGAGGGATATTGGTTATTTTATATATTAATAGGAATGGTAATACTTTTAAACTTTTATTCCTTCTTCAGTCAGGTGGAGATTCCATTTCTTCATGGTGGCAAAATCTGAGTTGGGCCTTCCCTAAGTGGGACAAAAAAGTATATTTCATGCATAAGGAAAAGCACAAGCAAAGGCATAAAGATCTTAATAGGACAGGAATTGAGAATGAGTAGTCCAATTTGACTTAAATAAGGAACATGTGAAGGTAAGAGGAAGCCATAAACTTTTTGAAATCAGGTTTTCATTTTACTTTTGTCATTCTTTGTTCCTAGTTCAGTGCCTTCAACACAGAAGGTACTTAATAAAAGCTTGTTGGATTCAGTCAATTGAGTACAGTCTGAATTAAGGTTAGAAAAATTATAAAATTAACGAGGTTCAAGGGGGACCCCAGAAATGTTGGGGTTCCAGACTGTTGTTTCAAGGTATCTCAAAAGAATTGGCAGGTTCAGATCCATTTTCAAGTCAAGGAGCAAAGTTTATTTTAATTGTAATGCCATGGGATAAGTTCCAAAAGAAATTAGCAAAGAACCAGGTACAAGAAGATAAATGTATAGAAAAAAAAAAACCAGGTGCTTCAATATGCTAATTTTATGGCTTAGAGGAAGAATTGAGTAGTCTGGTTCTGACATTGCATACAGGCACAATACCCACAATTCTTTGGGCAGAGCTCAAGGGGACCTTCTAGAGGTGGTTTTAGGTCTGAAACAGCACTAAGTCAAGTGGTGGACATCCAGTTTTGTTCTGAGCCTACATCAATTTTAATCACTTTGTTATTGTTGCTCTCTAGTCTGAAATTCTTATCATTAATCAACAGGCTGTTATACAATAGCCAGCAATATTTGTAGCCATAACATCCTAGTCATATAGAGCAATGGGCAAGATAACGTAAGGGAAGAAATATATTATCTCCAACTACATCAATCCCAAGGCCAGATGGCTTCAGGGCCATTGCTACATCTTCCCTAAGAGCAAGCCTGAAAATCCTTAAAATGTCAGGTAGGAGTTTTCACTTGGGAGGCCATGGGGAGTCAGCTTCATGGAAACTTACCCTTGAAGAAAATCTCATGTTCAAATGCCATTTCAGACATCTGCCTATGTGGCTCTTGGCAAGTGACTAAATCTCTTTCTGCTCTAGATAACTGTCTAAGACTATAAACTGTAAAGGTACTAATCTAAATAATATAGTGATTTTTATCAAAATAATTTCTTATATTATGAAATTACAGATCCAATTTCTATTCAAGACAGAAGTGTCAAAGACACATTGAACTTCTTTTAAGAGCAGCAAAACCTATAAGGAGGCTGTATCAATGATCCAGGTGAAAAGTGTTTTGAGTTTCTGTACCTGAATCATTTCAGGGGAAGTGAAATGAATGGTACAGTTGAAAGAAATATTGCAAAAGTACAGAGAATGGTAATTGCTCAGATGTGTAGAGTGAGGGGAGCATCCTGGATGTCTCCAAGTTTAGGAGCCTGGGATTCCAGGATGATGATTATGCCATTAACAGATTATAGAAGGGGTTAGCTTTGGTCCACAGATCACAAAAAAACGCTCTTATTAAGCAGAGCTGATACTCTATTAGATTTCAAAGGAATTTAAAATCAATGTTGCCCTTAGCCAGTGTGCATCCCCATACCTTCCTGCCCCTAATTTTAGAGGAACATGCAATTACAACAGATGCACAGTTTCAACATCAATACAGGGTAGAAAGAAAAAATTAACCTTGAATCTTGTTAGCATTCCAGGGATGAAAGAGTTGTGACAAGGTCAGGGAACCGAAGACTTGAAAATAGCATACACGGAGTTGGAGAAGAACTAGGTCATCTGCTATGATACCTTCCACAGATACTAAGTGAAAAGTCTGAGCTAGGAACTCGAAGCCTTTTTACTCCAAGTCCACTTCTACTCCCCAATTAGGACAGTATCATGTCATGAATAGAGCCGAGGATTTGAAATCAGGTAGAGATAGATCAGAACCCTTTCTCTGATGACGGAAATGAACCCGAATGAGCCATTTAACTTCTCCGGGCCGCACAGCTACAAAATGAAAGGAGTCTGGCTAAATGACCTAACGGCCAGGTCTAAAGCTCTGTCCCAGAGAGCAGGAAGCGCAGGAGGCTCTGAGCTGCCCTCTCCCAACAGCTGCCCCTGAGAGAGGAGATGACTGGAAGGGAACTCCAGGACTATATCTGGCACGGGAAAAAGGTATTAGGACAAGTGAAATGAATATTCCAACAATTTACATTTCCCAGCAACCCCCCCAAAAAACAAAACCAAAACAAAAAACAGCAAACACTGTCACTGGACCTGCCTGTGTGCGGCTCCAAGTAGTCACAATTTAGACTGATAACGGTAAGCCTCGGTGAAGGGGGGACAGCTTGAGGCCCTGGCTCCGCCCTAGGGGGAAGCTTCAGGACTCCTGTTGGTCAAAAAAGGCGTAATCCTGCGTAAGCATCTAAAGAGCTAAAAGACCTAAGAGCCATGAGGGTTGCGGAGTGTGATACTAACATTAATGAGAAATGGCATCGTTGTGCTTCTACAACCTTTCCGGAACCTGAAGCGAAGAGAAAGTAGCAGACATCAGGAGCACAAGGAAAGGAGAGCACGGCAAAGCGGATTCCTTACTTCTTCCCCACCCAAAGAAGCCGGACTAGCGATTTGTACGTCATTTCCGGCGTCTTTCTTCTGAAACCGGAAACTGGGAATTGCGCCTGCGCGTCGTGGTCTCTCACCCCGTGTTCTTTGGCTTCTCTTCCCTGGTGCTAGTTTCAAGCACGTGCTGCTCAGGAAAATGGGTGCTGTGGCTGATGAGAAGGAACCCACTCTTCTTGTCTCGAAGGAGCAGGTAGGACTGGTCGAGGAATACAGTGCATATGTGCTGCTGGGGCCGCGGTTGGGCCGAGCATAGGCCGCAGTCGCCGAGTTAAAGCTGGAGCTGAAGGGCAAAGCGTGGCCGATATCCGGGAGTTAGGGAGCCTTGCACGGCTCTGGAGGCTCCCCCTTTCCTAGACTGCCACGCTCCCGTTCCTTTGTTGGCTAGCGTGATGAAGAAGATCCCGAGGTCTAGGCACGCGGCCTTAGAGTTCTGCAGTGGCAAAGGCCTTCCAGACCTGAAGCGCATTCCCATGCCTTTCTCACCGGCACCTAAGAACCGTGCTTGCTGGTTGAGCGAGTGATGTTATTTTTTAGTTACCAGCTTATTGCTTTGGAATGTGGGAGTGGGGGTGGGGCAGTTACTACCGCGAGGTGCATTTAAATGTGGGAAACTTCATTCATTCAGCCACTCTTGTTGAGAGTCGGCCAGGTCCTTGTGAATAAGTACAGTCTGTAATTTATGGATTTATGAACAAAAACTGTATGAATGAATTGTAGTTACGATAATTAAGAAACATTTCCCAAATGCTTAGGTGCATTTGAGGTACAGGGTAGGTACTTAATATTAATTGGTTTTAAGTTTTTTGTTAGATCTGAGAGATAATATCATAAATGTTAAAGTGTAGGATTCCATCAGCAAAAAAAAGGCATCTGTTGGGGGCAGGGAGAATTAAATTGAGGCTGAATTGTATAACAACCAAATTTAAACATTTTTCTATCTTTGCAGATTAAAAAGGCAATACAAAGTTTGTTGGAATATATAAAAAAAGAAAAAAAATCTAACACATTGCTTTTGAATGAGAATGAGAATGTGTTTTTAATGGTAACATTATGGAAAATTCCCCCAAATGGAAAAGAAATCAAAATGTAAGTTCTTCTAAAGTGTTTTGCTCTTTATTTTAAATGCTTTTTTTGTCTTTTTAGCAAGTGCTTTTTATTACTATTACTTGACAGTTTCAGTAATAATAATAGCTTACCCACATGCTTTATAGTGTCTTATTGTTAAGGGAGGGTTGTCTTTACATTATCTCACTTATTCCTCACATCCTTCCTATCTAGAAGAGGAAACTTTAAGACAGAGAAATTAACTGATTCAAGATTACTTTTGGCAGAACCAGAATTTCATAACTCCGTTAGCTTTACTTTAACTTTTCAGTCTATCATTTTTTAAAATAGTATTTTTCCACAAATATATGTAAAAATGCTTTTCAAAATTCATTTTTGTAAAACTTTGTGTCCTAAAATTTTTTCCCTCTATCCTTACCCTGTCCCCTACCCCCAAGACAGCAAGTAATCTGTTATAGGTTTAATATGCGTATGTCTAATTATATTGTTTAATATGTTGCACACATATTGTGCAAGTCTTTTAAACATAATTTCCATATGTTTAAATATTGGTGGAAATATATGCACCATCAGCTCCCTCGAGTTCAGATATCCTCTCTTTACGGATGATTCTCAGGTGTAGTCTTCTAAATGCCAGTTCTGTGTCCCCAGCTCTCTTTCAAACATCTGAATTGTTTTTTTGGCATTTCAGAATCAACATGTCTAAAACTGACTCTTCTCTTTAAGCCACCTCTTTGTTTTGATCTTCTTTATAAAATTCTGCTGTAATGCTTGTTTTGAAAACATAAGTCCAAGGGGATTGATATATTAAGTTATCAAGTTGAACATAATTCAGATTTTATTGGCTTATACCCAATTTCATCTGGAAGCAGCAGTGAGCAGACAGAAAATACCACATCACAGCAAAAACCATTCTGGCCATCCTTTGGCCCACCCTACCCCTTGCAGCATGGAGCTGTGGCTGCCTGCTAAGGATATCTTTACAATTTCATTATTGAAGAGGCACCTATTGAACTACCAAGATCAAGATGTCAGGCCGCATATCAGAAGGTCAGAGCCAGTACAAAGGTGTCTGGATTACTTCCTCAGTGGTCCTGAAGAAGCCCCTCATCAGGATACATTCCACTTTTGACAATAGATTTGTCAGTTGGGTTTAAGCCCATCCATCTGCCCTTCAAAATGAAGAGAAATCCAAGCTAAGTTGATCTTCCTTAGAAACAGGTAGACAAAGAAGCAGGATGTTTTGCAGGAATAGTTGATCTCAAGCCTGGTTTAGGTCAGTTTAGGGGGCACAGTTCAGTAAAGGTTAGCCATTGAACACCAGGAAAGGTATCTGGGAGTGAGCAATACTGTGGCTCACACTGCCTCCCTTGATTGGCTCCTTTCAGCAAACAGATTTACTCTGTATCCAGTTAACTCATAAAAAACCTCATATTAATCTCAGGATACTTCCATCACCTCAGTTTAAAGTGATTAGATTTTTTTTTTTTTTTCTAATCTTGAGTAACCAGCATATACATCTCTATTGGGGACTACCTTTTTCCAACTAAGATTTTTCTTAGGCCTTTCTAAAGATACCTAATTCAAATCATTAATTCTGAAAAAAGTAATGTCTGGTCACTGTAAGTCAAGAGTTATTAGCCTGGACTCTGAAAGTTGGTTTTTAAATTTTTTAAATTTTTTCTCAATTTCATGTAAAAAGTTTTTTTAACATTATATTAGCCTTCAGAATTTTATTGTATTATTGCTTTTCTGAGACTGTCATTCACAATTGATCATCATTCAGTTTTGTTACTGATGGACACTGTTTCAATTTCTAGTTCTTTGCCACCACAAAAAGAACTGTATAAATATTTTGTACATGTGGAACCATTTCTTTGATTCCTTTGAGATCTAGACCTAGTAGTGAGTAGTATTGCCGGATCAAGGGATATGCAGAGTTATACAGCTCTTTGGACGTAATTCCAAATTGCTGTCCAAAATGTTTAGATCAATTCACAATTCCACCAACACTGTATTAATGTGCCAATTGCCTATACTTGTTTTAAACTTTTTTAACCAATAACCAAAATAATCCATGACCAAAAAAAATTTTTTTTGAAGAAGCATCATTTTAAGCTATATGTTAGAATTATGTGAATTTTAAATGTGTTTTATTGCATGCTTTATTTATCCCCAAACTTGTTGGCATCACTTTGTTATATTATTCTTGAATTCTCCTTTCTTATATCAATAAGAAATGTATGTGTGTGTGTGTGTATTTTTTTTTTAAATGGGTTATCAGTATTTGCTTAGTGAAATATCTCACAAACTGCTTAGTAAGATATCTTACAAATGAAAATCTTTCTTCAATAAAAAAGTAACTATTAGTTTGATATTGCATTCTTTCAGACACAAAGGTTTAGCACTTGGCTTACCTATTGACTAGCTACTTGGACTTTACCTAGGTTATTTTATTTTTACAGACCTTTGCCACATGGTATTAGACCTGATATAAAAGATGTTTGTTTATTTACCAAGGATGAATCCAATTTAACTTCAGAACAGACAGAAAATTTCTATAAGCAGCTTTTGAAAAAGAAGGGGATTACAAGCATTACTGAGGTAAGTTAATGGTTCCTAAGGACTTCAGAAGTAGGATTTTTTGAGTGTGGGCAGATGAAAAAAAACTTGTTGATCCCTCTGAAAAAGTTTGTAATGTAGTTGAAATGATAATAATTTTATGTTTCTTGGTTCTTTTTTTTTAAGGGATTTTTTTTGAACAGTTATAAAGTATAAATAAAATAATTCTACTTCCATAAATATGGAGAATAAACCAGGAGTTGTTTCTTGAGGAAATTCACAAATTAGAAAAATTAGTGTTACAGAATTTATAATTATACCTTAGCTATTTGAGTATTTTTCCTTTACTTTGGTTTTGGCTTCTTGGTTTCCTTAAACTATGAAGTTTATTTATTTTTTGCTGAGGCAGTTGGGGTTAAGTGACTTGCCCAGGGTCACATAGCTAGGAAGTATTAAGTGTCTGAGGCCAGATTTGAACTTTTTGCTTTTAAAATTTTTTTTACTAATAGCATAATTTTTGTTTTCCAATTTTGAGTTCTAAATTGCCTCCATTCTTCCCTTGCTTGGCCTATCATTAAGAAGGCAGGCAATTTACTACAATTTAAATACATGTAGTTATGCAAAACAAATTTCCATAGTACTCAGGTGGTAAAAGAAAACATAGCAAAAAAATTATAATCCAAGAAAAGTAAAGTTTAAAAAAACTATCTACATTCAGACTTCATCAGTTCTTCCTCTGGTGGTATAACATTTTCTTTCATAAAGTCCTTCACAATTATCTTGGATTGTTATATTACTGAGAATAGCTAAGTCATTCAGTATTGATCATTGTACATTATTGTATACACTGTTCTGCTCACTTCACTTCGCATCAGTTCATATAATATTTTTTCTCTAAATAGCATTTTACTTTGCCAATTTTATATATATGATTTTTAGCATTCATTTTTGTAAGGTTTTTGAGTTCCAAATTTTTTTCTCCCTCCTTTTACCTCCCTCCTCCCCAAGACAAGAAGCAGTCTAAGTTATACATGTAATTGTAGACATATTTCTGTGTTAGTGATGTTGAGCAAGAAAAATCGAACCAAAAGGGAAAAGCCCTTGAGAAAGGAAAAAAAAAGCAAACAACTCCCTAAAAATGATGAAAATAGTGTGCTTCTATCCCAAATCTATTGGTACTGTCTTAGACCTCTATTGCTGAGAAGTTATGTCTATCATAGATCACACAATCTCCTTGTTACTGTGTTACAGTGTTCTCCTGGTTCTGCTCGCTTCATTCAGCATCAATTCATGTAAAACTTTCTCAGCTTGCTCATCATGTCCTTTTTCTCCTTTAATTAATTAGTTTATTTATTTACAAAGCATATGCATGGGTAATTTTTCCAACATTGATCCTTGCAAAATCTTTTGTTCCAAATTTTTTCTACCTTTCCACCACCCTCTCAGCTGGCAGGTAGTCTAATACATGTTAAATATGTTGAAATATATGTTAAATCCAACATGTATATGCATAATTTATACAATTATCTTGCTGCACAAGAAAAATCGGATCAAGAAGAAAGAAAAAGAAAAACTGAGAAAAAAAGTAAAATGCAAGCAAATAACAACGGTGAGAATGCTATGTTGTGTTCCACACTCTGTTCCCACAGTTCTCTGGGTGTAGATGGCTCTCTTCATCACTGAACAAGAGGAACTGGTTTGAATCATCTCAGTGTTGAGGAGAGCCACGTCCATCAGATTTGATTGTCATATGGTCTTGTTGCAGTGTATGATCTCCTGGTTCTGCTCATTTCGCTTAGAATCAATTCATATAGGCCTCTCCAAGCCTCTATGAAATCATCCTGTTAGTCATTTCTTACAGAACAAAAATATTCCATAACATTCATATACCATAATTTATTCAGCCATTCTCCAATTGATGGGCATCCATTCTAGTTTCTAGCCACTCAAACATTTTTGCACATATGGGTCTCTTTCCCTCCTTTAAGATATCTTTGAGATGTAATCCCAGTAGAAACACTGCTGGGTCAAAGGGTATGCACAGTTTGATAGTTTTTTGCTGCTCATCACTTCTTACAGAGCAATAATATTCCATTACATTCATATACCTTAATTTATTCGACCATTCCCCAGTTGATGGACATCCACTCAATTTCCAGTTCCTTGTCGCTACAAAAATTGTTGTTATAAACATTTTTGTACATGTAGGTCTCTTCCTTCCTTTAGAATTTCTTTGGGATACAGAACCCTAATAGTGGCACTGCTGGATCCAAGGGTATGTACAGTTTTATGGCCCTTTGGGCATAGTTCCAAATTGCTCTTCAGAATCATTGAATCATTTCACAACTCCACCAACAATGCATTAGTATCCTACTTTTCCAAAATCCTCTTCAACATTTATCATTATCTTTTCCTGTTACTATCAATTTGAGAGGTATGAGATAAACCTCCAAGTTATTTTAATTTCATGGAAGTCCAGGCTTTTCTGAAATCAGCCTGCTTATCGTTCTATAGAATATATACTACTGCTCTTATAAAACAGTAATATTCTATTACATTCAAATACCACAACTTATGTAGTCATTCCTCATTTGGTGGGCATCCACTCATTTTCCAACTCCTTATCTCTGCTAGAAACTTATCGCATATGGGTCCTTTCCCCTCTTTTATAATCTTTTGGGATACATACCCAATAATGGCACTGCTGGGTCAAAGGAGATACATATAATTTTTTTTTAGCACTTTGGGTAATAATTCCAAATTGCTCTTCACAATGGAGATTGAATAGAATTAGTTCACAACTCTTATCAACAGTGCCTGAATTTCCCAGTTTTACCATATCCTTTGCAATATTTATCATGTCCCTTTTCTGTTATAATTGCCAATCTGTTAGGTATAAGGTGTGGTACCTCAGAGTTACCTTTCTTTAATCAATATTAGTGATGGAATTATGTCCTGTATGAAATACCAACCAAGGGTCCCCTGTAATCTTCTTATCAATTGTCAGACCCTTTATAATCTGTGGACTGAGGAGCTAAGCTTTCTTAAACCTCTTGCTTCCTTGCCTGGGAGCAACATACACTGGAACTGTGGTCCTATTTTAAGTTGTCTTAAAATAGACAACTTATTTCAGCTTGTTCTTTTGTGAGCTTTGCCAGTAAGAATTTGCTTTGAGGCATTCTTTTAAAGTTATTTGGAAGTGAATTTGTGAGAACTCAGGTGAGTCCTTGCCTTTACTTTGCCATCTTAACCCACAGCTAATGAGGCTTTTCAAAATACATAAACATTCCCAGTTCTCAATGACATACCTCAGTGATGCATAATTTAATTTTTCATATTTCCTAGGTCATCCCTTATACTAGATTAAAACAGGAATATAAACCTTATGAAGCTAAACGGCGTCTTTTAAGCAATTTTGACCTTTTCCTTGCTGATGAAAGAATTAGACGACTTTTACCTTCCCACATAGGAAAGCAGTTCTATCGTAGAAAGAGGTAAATTGCTTTTCTTTAGCTAACTATTGAATTATTGCTGGCCTTCTTCAAATAAAGTGATGATGGTTTGCTTTTGTTTTCTTTGTAGGGTACCTTTATCAGTAGACCTCACTACCCAGAATTTGTCAGAACATATCAATAGAATTATCCAAGGAACTACATTAACTGTTACTAATCATGGTTGTTGCAAGTAAGTAGCAGTGTGTTTTTTAACTTGGAAAAATCTTGTGAATGTTTTGAGGATATTTTGTAGATTAAATTATTTCTCCACATTGACAACAGGATCTATTCCTTAGAGTTGTTGTCCCACTTAAACCTCACTTATAGTTCATGAAGTCTTAGATGAAGAGTAGGAAAGCACTTTAGAATATCTACTCCAATTCCCTCATTTTACAGATCAGGAAATTGAAATACAGAAAGTACTCATACTCCCATAATTGGTAAGTTGAAGAGTAGCTTTTGAATTTGAGTCTGATGCTTTTAAATTCATGCCCACTGCACCATCCTGCCCTCTTTCTTTTTTCTTTTTTAAAAATTTATTTATTTTTTATCATAGCTTTTTATTTACAAGACATACATGGGTAATTTTTCAGCATTGATCCTTGCAAAACCTTCTGTTCCAACTTTTCCCCTCCTTCCTCCCACCCCTTCCTGTTAGATGGCACATTCTGCCCTCTTTCATAGTTAGAGTGTTTGCTTATTGTAACTTAAGTTGTAATTGAAAATGTTCGTTTGTGTCAGTCATTTTGAAAAGAAAGTATTTCTATGGCTTCTTGATCTCTTTTAAAAAATAAATTCATGAATGCAATCACTGCTGAGTTATTCAGCTTTCCATTTTATCCAAGGACAATTTTATCTGTTCTTTTGACATTGTCACCTATTATGACTTGAAATTTTAGGAAGCATCTAGCAAGTGCCTATGATATGGTAGGAACTGGGGATACAAAGACTTTAAAAAGATATTTCCTGTTCTAAATGAGGGTGAAGGAAACAAAGAGATGAAATATGTAGAAAAATAACTATATTAAAATTGTCTTCGATTTCTTTCTTCTCTTTGATCTTTTTAAGTCAAAGAAGTCATTTTCTTCCTGGTGCAGATCAAAATAAGATCCAGATAGTAAGTTTACGCAGAAAGGATAAATTCTGACTGATACTTTTTAATGCTGTCAATGATCACATTTGGTGTTTAGGGTTCCTTTGAAAAACAACCCCTCTTCTTTCCCCCCCTTGCCATTTTAGCTGATACTGTAACCTCTGGGTTTGCTTTTTTTTTTGGATGGTGTTAGTAGTTACAAACATTTATAAGCAAGCAAAGTATTAAGACTTTAGCCACTTCAGAGCCTTATTTAATTATACTCTTTTCTCTGATCGCTGATGATGATGAGGTTCAAGGGGACACATAGATCATTTCATCATATTAGAACATAAGCAGTTTTCCCTTATTCATTCCTGTTTTATCTTTTTATTTTTCTTCACTCTGTGATAGAACTTCAAAATTTTATGTAGCTTGTAGCCTTTTTGTCAGGAATGCTTGGAAATCCTTTGTTTCATTAAGTTTAAATTTAAGTTTAAAGTTCTGTTTTTTCCCATGTGGTTATATTCAGTTTTGCTGGGTAGGTTATTCTTTTCTGGTTTTCAGTATACTATTCTAGGCTCTCAATTCCTTTATACTGGTGGTTGCTTAAACCATGTGATCCTGACTGTCTAACTCTTTGTTTTGGGGGGAAATAGCTTTTACTTTTTTTTTTTTTTTTTTTTTTTTTTTTTTTTTAATAAATTTGACTCAGTTTCCTGGGTTTGAGAAATGAGATCTTTATCAGAGAAATTTGCTTCAAAATTCTTTTCACAATTACTATTGCTAACTGTATTTCCCCCCTCCCATTTTATTCTATTATCTCTATTCTTTCACAAGTATTTTGCTTCTGACTACCCCCTCCTCCAATATGACCTCTCGTATGTCATCTTCCCCTCTTCCTATATCCCCTACTGCTCCTATTTTCCTTCACCCATTGAGTGTGTTATTCTCTCTTTGAGCCTCTTCTAATGAGAGTAAGATTTACTCCCTCTATATTTCCCCCAATGTAAAATGGCAGATAATATACACCATTCCATTTCTCCCTTTCGCTTTCCCCCAGTACATTTCTCTAATGTTTTATTTATTTTTTTAGATATTCTTTCATGTTCGACTTCTCCCATGAACTCTAACTTATAATAATGAGAAAATTCCTTTAAGTACAGTTTAACCTTAAATCCCTTATATTTTCCCTTTCCTGATTACCCCTTTATGCTTCTCCTGAGTCAAACTTTGATTCAACTCTGGTGTTTTCATCATGGATGCTTGAAAGTTCTCTATTTCATTTAATGATCACCTTTATCCTGTGAAGGATTATATGCAGTTTTGCTAGTACGTGGTTGTTGGTTGCAGTCCTAGCTCCTTTGCTCTCCAGAATCTTTGCTTCTCCAGAATATCATATTCCAAGCTCTCTGATCTTTTAATGTAGAAGTTGCTAAATCTTATGTTAATCTTATTGTGGCTCCATCATACTTGAATGATTTCTTTCTAGATGCCTCCAATTTCTCCTTGACTTGGGAGCTCTGCAATTTAGCTATAGTATTTCTGGGAGTTTTCATTTTGGGATCTCTTTGAGGAGACAATTGGTAAATTGATTCCATTTCTATTTTACCCTCTGGTTTTACACTATTAGGACACTTTTCCTTGATAACTTTTTCTTTTTCTTTTTTCTTTTATTATTTATTTATTTATTTAGAATTTTTTGTTTTTATAATATTATTCCTTGTATTCATTTTTCCAAATTATCTCCCCCCCCTTCCACATTCTCCCCCCGATGACAGGCAATCCCATACATTTTACATGTGTTACAATATAACCTAGATACAATATATGTGTGTAAATACCATTTTCTTGTTGCACATTAATATTAGATTCCGAAGGTATAAGTAACCTGGGTAGATAGACAGTAGTGCTAACAATTTACATTCACTTCCCAGTGTTCCTTCTCTGGGTGTAGTTATTTCTGTCCATCATTGATCAACTGGAAGTGAGTTGGATCTTCTTTATGTTGAAGATATCCACTTCCATCAGAATACCTCTTCATACAGCATTGAAGTGTACAGCGATGTTCTGGTTCTATTCATTTCACTCAGCATCCTTGATAACTTTTTCAAGAATGATGACAAGGGTTTTCTTTTGATCGTGGCTTTCGGGTAGTCCAGTAATTTTTAAATTATCTCTCACTTATCTATTTTCCAGCGAGGCATTTCATATTGTTTGCTACTTTTCCCCTTCTTTTGGTTTTGATTTTTGATTTTTCATAGTCATTAGTCCAATTCTTATTTTTTAAGGTATTATTTTCTCAGTGAGGTTTTGTATTTCCATTTGGCCAGTTTTGCTTTTTAAGGCACTTTTCTCCTCCTTGGCTTTTTGTATTTCTATTGCTGAGTCACTCTCATTTATCTTCCTTATTTTTCCTTTACTTCTCTTAGTTGATTTTCAAAATCCAAGTTCTCAGACCAATTGTTATTTTTCTTAGATGCTTTGGATGTAGGATCTTTGACTTTGTTATCTTCTGAATGTGTTTTGATCTTTTCTGTCACAATAGTAACTTTCTGTGGTCAGAATCTTTTTCAGTTTTTTGTTCATTTTCCTAGTTTATTATTATTTGTTAAAATAGGGTTCTGTTTTTAGGATGGAGGTATAATGTTCCAAGCTTTCAGGGATTTTTTCATAGATCTTTCTAGGGACTCATAAGTGTTCAATTCTTCCCTTATGGAAAGATCTAAAAAAGAAATGTGTTTCCTTCTCTCCTGGCCTGTGTTCTGGTCTGTGAGTGACAACAAGCACTCTTTTCTGCCCAGGAACTATGAGGAGAATAGAGTCCCCACTCCATTGTAGTTAGAAGTTCCTCCTATCCTGTCATGGTTAGTTTTTTATGGTGAAATTTCCTTTTTCTGAGGCTGGGGTTAAGTGACTTGCCCAGGGTCACACAGCTAGGAAGTGCTGAGTGTCTGAGACTAGATTTGAACTCGGGTCCTCCGACTTCAAGGCTGGCGCTCTATCCACTGCGCCACCTAGCTGCCCCCATTAGTGAACAATATTATGAAGAATGCTGGACATTTCATCTTCATATTATATCCATGAAGAAATCATCTTCATTTTATGTCCTGTTTGAAGTAAATCATACACCATTGTATTTAGTTCTTGTTTTCACTACCTAGTAGTGTTTCCTTTTTATTAAAAGGGGGGGAGTTTTCATTTTTGTTCATAACTAATATTTCTTTAATTTCAGTACTGCACGTGTGGGTCACACAGGAATGTCTGCAGATCACCTAGTGGAAAATGTTATTGCTGTGGTAGATGTGCTTTCAGAAAAGTTGCCAGAGGTACTGTGCTTTGCTTGTGCCAATTCCTACTGTGTTAAAAGGATATTTTTGAATGCCATACTATTTTGTATTTTTCTTTATTTACAGAAGTGGGAGAGTGTAAAAATTTTACACCTGAAAACAGAAAAATCTCCTTCCCTTCCAATCTTTTCTTCATTTGTTTCCTATTTGGATTCTCAAGAAAGTAAGGTAAGTAATCATTTGAGAGTTAACCTTAGATATAGATGGTATAAAACTACTAGTAGAAGCAACCAATACATTCTTGCTAATGAAGTTAAGAGTTTTCATTGAAGGTTTTTGGCATTGTTTTAAGATACTTTTATATCCATGCTACTCACAATCTGAGATATTTATTTTTCTTACTAGGATCAGTTGAATTAGGGAGTTGGTAGCTACTTAAAGACCATTAGAATTTGAGGAAATAATAGCTTTTCACTTTGTGGCTTGTCAGAGCCCCTTCATCTTTTTTTTATCTTTAACCCCAAGTTAAGCCATGCTGGGGTGAACATCTGTTCTGGTACCAGAAGAAACTCAAACTCTGACTCTCACTGGGGACGTAACAGGTCACTGACTTACCCAAGATGGATTTTCTTAACTTTAAAAATCTGTTAATTTGAGTTTTTGACTATGATATGGTAAAGAAAGTGATAGACATATGAATTATATTATTATTTTATTATTCTACGAGCTCATCATTATTTTCACAAAGTAATACAGAAAAATGATTTGTTTTATTTTTTCTGATAGGGAATGAGGTTGAAATTAATGGGTTTGGAAATAATCTCTGTAAAATTCATAAATCAATGACTCAGGTATAGTTACCATTACAGGTAGCACCCAAAAGTCTTTGCATTAAAGATTTCAAGATTGACACTTTTGAATCAGATGAATTTTGAAATGGCATGCTATAATGGCACACTTTGATTGGCATACTGTTGATTGGTTGAAGTTGATAGTTACTTAAAAACTATGTTAGACTGGGGAAGTCCACTGGGTTTTGAGGAAATGATAGTTTAAAACTAAAATTTTGCTGATTTTTTACTGACTGGTAGAAGCAAAAGCAAAGCAAAAAAGTGGCCATCAAGCCTGCCCAGACTGCAGTGAAGCTTGAAAATGCCTCAAAAAGTCATGAATTAGAGGTGGAAAAGGAGGGCAAAGCAGATTCTGATTCGGAGGAGGAAATTCCACAGCTAGTTCCTGTCCAAGAAGCACCTCAGAAGAGCCCAAAGGTAATTTTGTTACTTAAAAAATATACATACATACTTTAATGCATACATACTTAAAAAAAATTTTTTTTTATTTATTTACAAAGTATATGCATGGGTAATTTTTCTAACATTGACCCTTGCAAAACCTTTTGTTCTAAATTTTCCCCTCTTTCCCCCACTTCCTCCCCTAGCTGGAAGGTAGTCCAATACATGTTAAATATTTTGAAACACATGTTAAATCCAATATATGGCATACTTTTTTTTGAAAGAAATCTTTCTTTTCAAGATTTTAAAGTAAAAAAAATTACTTTGATAAGAAAGGCCCAGGCATTGAAAAGATTGCCTATTGGTTTTGACATTTAGGACTTTAATTTATAAAATACATATATGGGAAAATATTCTAAGTTTTTTGTTTGTTTGTTTTGCTGTGATGAATAATGTTCAGTAAAGAAGGTTTTCAGTGGTCATAAATTCATGTTTCTGTATTACAATTCTATGAATCAATAGCCACAATTAGAAACTTTTATTATCAGTAGTGAAATCATAAGAATTTTAAGCACTTCTGAAGCTATAGAATTTAGGTTGCCTTAATCCTGATTAAGATCAAATTATGCTATAGACTATAAGCTCCTTAGTCTCCTTTGTTACAGTTCTGTGTCCCATTTTAAATAACTTTCTTTCTTCCTTTCCTCCTGCCTTAGGTTTCAGGTGGGCTAATTGAAAGAGAATTGAATTGGCTCTTTTCTTCAGGTTCTTTATCATCTTAATTTACTTAATCATAGTTCAGTTATATAATTTACTTATAATTTAAACGTTTATATGTGAGGAGATTCATTTTTAAGGTTGAGGAAAGTGAGACACCAGTGTAGAGTCAAAATTTATGTTTAAGTCTTGTCCAGTATGACCCTGTTTCTGCTTCCGGTAATAAATGAGAGGGTAATCTGTACTTGGAGGAGACAAGAGATATCTTTTGTTACTTAATTATGGGAATAGGGAGAAAAACTATACTGAATAAATCTGAGTTTTATGTTTTAATGTGCTGGAAGTCATAACACATAATTGAGTAATGGGCAACTATTTGTTTATTGCATAGGCTTAATTAGATGGTCTTTCTTTCTCATCTTCAGAAAGCAACCCAGATAAAAGATTCTATAGGAGAGGACCAGGACCTCTGTGCTGAGATACCACAAGTAAAAACTCCTGGTAAAAAGAGAAAGGCCTCCAATGCTCTGGAAATGCCAAAACAAATTAACAAAGTTTCCAGAAATTTGAAGAAGACTCCAGCCAGTGACAAATGTAAGAAGCCAAGGATCCAGCCCTCAAAGAACTTGAGAAAGAAAGTAACTCCTCTTTAAAGCCTAAGTCCTGGAATAGACTCAAGAAGCTAAGACTTCATTTAATACTCAAAATAAAGTAGGGAAAATTGAATGACTTTAAAATAAAATTTATTTTTACTTTTTTTTTCTAATTCTTCATATTAAAAAAATTTAATATTTCATTGTCATATCTATAATTGAGTTCCCTTAATATGCTGTTGCATTTGTTCCTGAGCCAGTTTTCCTTATATATTTAAAATGTGTCTGGTCTATTCGTTTTCTTGCAAATATTAATGTAAGCTTTATGATTTAAACTGTTTCTTATCAGATGTAATGAATTTGTTTACTATTTTAAGTCTAAATATTCCTGAAGGCAAGAAGTTAATTTATACAAAGTTAGTGAAGGCCATAGAATGCTATTTGTTTCTGTAAGATTTTTCCCCTTTCTCCAATCCCTCATTCCTTCCTTAATATCCAAAAGATCCCAAGCTCAAAAGTGGGCTAGATGTGGAATTAAAATTTTCAGAATAGACTAGATAAAATGACTGAAAATAGTTTTTTGGTTTTTTTTTAATAGCTTTTATAGTTTTTATTACATTTGTATCTTGGAATTTTCATTGGTTTTGATTGAAACCAAAGATAGTAAAAAAAAATTATGTGCATTCATTGCAATTTTCTGCCTTTTATTTTAGTTTGACAATCCTAGAAATTAATAGGTTATTTTAAATAATTTCAACCCAGGAACATATTTTTCAATTAGGCATAGTTTAAAATCTAGTTAACAAAAATAACACAATTTTTAAAGAAATGAAAGAACCATTGTAAAGTTTAGACAATTGTGGGTATGGCAATATATCTAGTCAATATAACGTGCTTCTAATTTGCTTTTTTATTTTAGATTTTCTTCTAAATAAACATGATTGAAAAAGTGTTTGAGTGACATTTGGGTATTGTTTCCTGCTATAATTTTTTTTTTTTTTGTAAACAATAGGATTTGTAATCATTTTAAGATTTTAAGGATTAACTCTTTTGCCATAGAAGCATCATACCAGGTATTCTACCTAATCTAGCGCACCTTTCCAATTGTTAATGCTAATAATTTACTAATTGCTTCTGAGCAGTCTAATCTGTAAAATTTTCCTTTCATTAACTGAAATCTGCTTCTTATTTTAACACATGTCAGAAGACTACTGCATCTGAAATTAGAAAACCTGAGTATATGTCATGTCATAATGAAGCGGGTTGTGGTCCCTTTAAGAAACTACATTTGTGATTCCTTTCAGATTGATTTGTGATTTAGATTACTCCCAGCCCCTCTTGGCTGATGCATTATCAGTTCAGGAACCCTGCACCTTTGATTCACAAATCCTGGTCCAAAGCATCCCAAAAGGAGATCCAGGCTTGTCCCAGCCCCCATTCTAATGATCTGCTTGGGCTTCCCAACCCCCACCAAGTCAAGCAATATAATGAGCTTCCATCAACTAAGGCTTTTGCAGATGGACCTTTATAGCCAGGATCTTTCTACCCACTGGAATACTCTTTTCCAGTGCTACCTTCTCTTTACCCTCACCTATTTCCTTAACCAGGCTTTAACCTTACTTCCAATCCCCATCTTTTATCAATCTGTTTTCGGGTCTGTAAATTCCTTTACAGAAGATCTCTGTGCCTCCAGAAGGGAATCCCCAGAACTCCCTACCCTTGCTCCTCCATTAGACCTCATTTAACTCCCTGACCACCAGAAACCCTAATTTCATTTGGGTTCCCCAAATCTAAATTCCCGCTTGAGGAGGGAGTGATGATAAAATCCCCAAACTCTGGAAAATCCTTAAAGGAGAAAACCTCCTTCTACTCTGCCTCGGGGAGGGGACTCCACCCCAAGCACAAATAGTTTTCATCTTTTATTATCTGGCTCAGTCCCAAAACCCCATTGAATTCAATTCAAATTCTAACCCTGGCTGAAACCCAGCCCACAGCCAACTGGGACTTTACCCACAGGACCCTTTAGCTAAATCTCATTATAAAAGAGCCAAGCTGGAGCCCTCTCTTTGCAGAGGATCCAAACATGGCAGCCTTATGCCTGGCATGCCAAGGATCTCTGTCCACTGGAACCCTGGTCCTGGTGTCCTCTTATCTCTACCTTCAACTTTACTAACTAGCCTTTAATTTTACTTCCAAACCCCAAAATAAATGTCTTATCAGTCTAGGTTTTCGGGTCTGTAAATTCCTTTACAGGGGACTCTTGCGCCGCTACTAGACCTCATTTAACTCCGTATCCTTGTGTCGAATCCAAAGGGGTTGCAGCGGAGCTCTATTTGACTCCATACCCGAACCTGCCACTAGACCTCAATTAAACCTAATTTCATTTAGGTACCCCAATTCTAGACCTCATCATGATCACTGCACCTGGTTCTTCCCTTCCATTAAGGTCAATTTAAGCTCTACAACAGGTGCATGGATAGATGAAGCCTTGGACACCTAATAGGTGTGTGACACTGATGAGGTATAGAGGGAACCATAAATGATGAGGTTTAGATTTGGGGTATCAAATAAAATTAGGGTTTAAATGGGGTCTAGTGCCAGGTTTGGGATTCAGGGAGTTAAATGAGTTCTAGTGGCGGTGCAAGCAGTTCTCTGTAAAGGAATTTATAGACCCGAAAACCTAAATTGATAAAAGATGTTTATTATGGGGATTAGAAGTAAGGTTAAAGTTTAGTTAAGGAAATAGGTGAAGGTAGAGATAAGAGGACACCGGAAACAGTATTCCAGTAGGCAGGGAGTCCTTCTGGTGCCAAGCATGTTTGGACCCTCTGCAAAGAGAGGGCTCCAGTCTGGCTCTTTTATAATACGGGACTTTGGCTACAAGCTAAAGGGGGCTAGTGGGTGAAGTCCCAGGTTGGCTCCTCACTGGTTTTCAGCCAGGGTTAGAATTTGAATTGAATTTAATGGGTTTTGGGACTGAACCATCCCCACCCAGATAACAAAGATGAAACTGCTTGGGGTGGAGTCCCCTCCCTGAGGCAGAGTTGAAGGAGGTTTTCTCCTTTAAGGATTTTCAGTTTTGGGGTTCCATCTTCAACATTGGGCAAGTTAGTGCTTCTGTTTTCTCAGTTTCCTCCTTGGATGGTTACAAAGTGTCTAGTAGAGTGTCTGGCACACAGTAAGCATAAATATAGGTACATTTTGTTTTATTTAATATTTTTCCCAATTACATATAAAAGCAATTTAAACATTTTTCAACTTTTGAGTTCCAAGTTCTCTTAGGATATATAAATTAGTGTTAGCATTATTATTTTTATAGGCCTAACTGCTAGGTGGCAGGGCAAGAGTACAGAGAAGGGCAAAAAACATCGCTCCTGTCAAAGAGTTTATAGTCTATTCTAAAATGTTCTCCCTTGAAATCTAGTTCCTTCTGATAAGAGGAAAGGGGGAACCCCATTTGGTTCAGCGCAAGGATACATAGTTAAATGAAGTCCAGTGACTACGCAGAGTCCCTTGTAAAGGAATTTACAGGCCTGAAAACCTAGATTGATAAAAGAGGTTTATTTGGGGTTTTGGAAGTGAGGATAAAGATAGAAAGACGCCAGGGCCAAAGGTGGTCACCGGGCGGACAGGAACCCTTACATGGCCAGAAGGATACCACGTTTGGGGGGGCTCCTGCAAAAAGTGGCCTCGAAAGGTTTCCCTTTTTTATAATCTTGAAGGTGGGTGGAGTCCCAGGCTCCTGGATGGTTTGGGCCAGGGTTAGCATTGAATAGAATTCAATTAGTTTTTAGACAAGGTAGAAGCTGTTTGTGGGGGTTGGGGAAACCTGAGCAGATAGTGGGGGGCTGGGAAAACCCAAGCCATCTCAGATCCGGTGGGAGCTGGGCCCAGATATCATTGGAATTCAAAAGGGTGCTTTTTGACCAGGATTTGTGAATCAAAAGATCCTAGCTTCTCCAACCATGGGTGGAGGGGGGGGGGTGTGGAGGGGAAGGGGTTGGAAATCAGAAAGGAATCTTAAAGGGACTTCAACCCTCATCACTTCAACTAATCATAGTATGGTAGCATTTCTAATTGTAGGAAAATAGATTTAGAGATGGAAAAATTGAAAAAAAGCACCATACAAAATTATATTCTAAATGTATAGGGGATAAAAGTATAAAAACAATCTTTGCTTTTAAGAAGCTTGCATTCTAATACTCAGTGTATAGGAGGTTTCCCTTCAAGTCAGACAAAAAGCCTCCATGATCTGTAGGATCAGCAAAGTAGATGATGGTAATGGAAGGAAGAAACATTTGTAAGCCCCTGCTGTGTGCCAGGTATTGTTTTGTTGATAGTTTGATTTTCCTAGTCTGTGCTATTTCCTGTCCCTCACTCATTGCCAAGGTGGCTTGAGCTAGACTGGGTGATTTTGGAGAAGAATAACCGCAGAAATACCAAAAATTATAGGAGGGGAAAGCCAAAAAAGCATCTAGCTATAAAACTCAGTGTGCATTGTTATGGGCCAGAACAAGGTGCTAAGTCAGTGAAATTGATAGAGACAATGGTTGTTTAGCATAGTGCTTAACAGTTCTGTAGTTCAGTACATGTACTTAGAACTTACTATAGTTCCACAAGATTCACACCTATGATGAGAGAGGATATAAGCTGGGACAAACTCAGCCAGAAGAACTAGGGAAGACCAGAAGTGGTAGCTGCAGGCTGAAGCACAAACCCTTGGAAGTCGGGGAGATTCAGACGCCAGAGCTCAATCTCTCTGAACCAAGACTACAGAAGACTTCTAAGAAAGGTAATCGAACCACAGGAAAGGAGACAAGATTTGGAAAGAGACAATAAAGGATTTGTACTTTAATTTCTGGCTGCAGTGGGGTGATTACACTAAACTGAAAGGAAGGCTGCCTCCAGAGAGCCCACGAAAACCCCAACAAGAGAATATTACATTTTAGAGAAGAATATTACAGTGCATTAAGGAAGGGAAAAATAAAGACCAGCTGTTTGCCCTTGAAAACTTGTATTCTATCTGGAAAAGCAATATGGGCACATAAGTTTTTATGAGAAAGTCAAGAGACTTTCTCATGATACATAGATATAGGGACAGAGCTGGCAGTTGAACTCAGTGATTTCACATCTATCTCTTGATATGGCCAGTTGTACCATGTTCTGATCCATTGTTTCTTTGAGTGCAGGGGATGCTCAATAAATATTGTTTTCTAGGTGGTACCATTTGATGCTTGGCATTTACTATAGCCTGCCTTGTATTATAATTGTGGAGTGTATATCCTAAATTTTAAAGCCATCCTGGGGATAAAAGGCATGGGATGAAGTAGTGGCCTAGATATACATTTCATACATTTTTATTGTTTGATTCCTTACCAGTGCAGGTCAGCAGTGATGGGACCACTGTTCTAAAATAGAAACTCCAAGCATCAAATTGATTAAAATGAGGAAAATAGTCACCAAGCCTAACCCATATCCACCTACTCCCTGTCCCTAGAATAAGAACACCAAATTCATAGTTCACCAAATTCTCTGCCTCCCATCCCTTCCCTTCCATCTCCCATTGAGAAAGCAAGCAATTTGTATAGTCATGCAAAATACATTTCCATATAAATCAGTCTGTGAAACAAAACAGACTTTTAAAAAACCCTTATAAAAATGAAAATATATCTTAGATTTGCATTCAATCTCCACCAGTTCTTTTTCTAGAGATGGACAGCATTTTTCATTATAAATCCTTCAGAATTGTCTTGGATCATGTATTTACTGAGAACAAGTTATTCATGGCAAATCATCATACAATACTGCTGTTATTATGTATATATAGGGGTGTTCTGGTTCTGCTCATTTCATCAAACTTCAGTATAAGTAGGTCTTTCTAAGATTTTTTGGAGAGCATCCAGCTCATCATTTTTTCCCCTCACTTAACAGTATTTTGCTTTTTTCCAATTACATGTGAAGATAGTTTTTAACATTCATTTTCTTTTCTTCTTAAAGACCTAAATATTTAATTTTTCTCAGTTACATGTAAATGAATTTTAACATTTGTTTTTTCAAAACTTTGAATTCCAAATTCTCTCCCTTCTTCCCTCCCTACTTCCTCCTCCACATTGAGAAGGCACATGTAAAATTATGCAAAATATTTCCCTAAAAGTCATATTGTGAAAGAAAACATTGATTTCGCCCCTCAAAAACCCTTTAAAAAATAAAGTTACAAAAGTATGCTTTAATCTGCATTCAATCACAATCAGTTCTTTCTCTGAGTATGGGTAGTCCTTCAGAGTAGTCTTTGTATTGTATTGCTGAGAATAGCAGTTATTTGCAGCTGATCATACTGCAATATTGCTACAGCTTTATATATAGCATGTTTCATATTGCATGAACTCATAGAAGACTTTCCAGGTTTTTTTGAGAGGATAGGTGGCATTTTCCATCACTAATCTTGGAATTTTCTTGGATCATAGTATTATTGAGAAGAACCAAGTCTATCACAGTCAATCATAAAATATTGCTGTTAATCTGTACAGTGGTCTGGTTCTGTTCACTTTATTCAGCATCAGTTCATGTAGGTCTAGTTTTTTCTGGATTCTATCTACTCATCATTTCTTCTAGAACAATGCTATTGTATTACATTCTTATACCACAACTTATTTCTAATTCTTTGCCACCACAAAAAGCTAGTATAAATATTTTTGTACACGTGGGTCCTTTTCCCTTTTTTATGATTTCTTTGGGATACAAACCTAGTCGTGCTTTTTCTGGATCAAAGGCTTTTCAGTTTTATAGCCCTTAGGACATAGTTGTAAACCAGAATGCTTGGATCAGGTTACAACTCTATCAACAATGCATTAGTGTTCAAATATTCCCACATCTTCTCCATTTTCCTTTTCTATCATATTACCCAATCTGATAAGTGTGAGGTGTTATCTCAGAATTGTTTTAGTGTGCATTTCTCTAATCAATAGGGATTTAGAACATTTTTGTTTATCTATAGATAGCTTTGATTTAGAGCATATTTTCATATGACTATAGATAGCTATAATTTCTTCATTTGAACGTTGCCTATTTGTATCTTTTGACCATTTATCAGTTAGGGAATGACTTGTGTTCTTATAAAGCTGAGTCAATTCTCTTCTGTATTTTAGAAATGAGGCCTTTATTAGAAACATTGGCTATAAAATTTTTTCTCCCCGCTTTGTGCTTCCTTTCTAATCTTGGCTATATTGATTTTGTTTGTACAAAAACTTAATTTAATGTAATCAGTTATCCATTTTGCATTTTATAATGTTCTCTAGTTCTTTGGCCATAAATTCCTCCTTCTCCAAAGATTTGATAAGTAAACTATTCTTTGCTCTCCTAATTTGCTTATAGTATTACCCTTTACATCTAAATCATGTACCTATTTTGATTTTATTTTGGTATGGGGTGTGAGATCTAGGTCTCTGTCAAGTTTCTGACATTATTTTTCAGTTTTCCCAGCAATTTTTGTCAAATGTGAGTTTCTAGCCCAGAAGTTAGAATCTTTAGATTTATCAAATAAATTACTCTCCTGTGTTTTGTGTACCTAATTTATTCTACTGAATCACCAAATTGTTTTGATGATTGCTACTTTATAACAATTTTAGATTTGGTACAACTAAACCATCTTTCTTTACTACTTGCCATTTATTATAGTACAATAGAATTCCATCACAATCTTGTTCAGTCATCTCCCAATTGATGACATCTCTTTAGTTTTCTTTTTTTTTTTTTTTTTTTTTTTTTTGCCACTACTAAAAATTTTTGGTTTTTTTAATCTTTTTGGGATAAAGACCTAGTAGTAATATGCATGGCTTTATACTCTTTGGACACAGCTCCAACTTGCTTTTCAGAATGGTCAACTCAGTATACAACTTCAACAATCCATTAATACCCCAATTTTTCTAATCTCCAACATATGTCATTTTCCTTTTCTTGAATATATTAGTTATTCATCTGATAAGTGTGAGGGAGTACTTTAGAATTGTTTTAATGTGCACTTCTTTAATCAATAGTGACAGAGTATTTTCCTTTAAAAAAAAATTTATTGAAGCTTTTTATTTTCAAAACATAGGCAAGGGTGATTTTTCACCATTGAACCTTTCAAAACTTTGTGTTTTCAGATTTTCTCCCTCTTCTCCTATCTACTCCCTTAGATGGCAAGTAATCTAACATATGTTAAATATGGTAAAAATATGTGTAAATCCAACATAGGCATACATATTTATACAATTGTCTTGTTGTACAAGAAAAATCAGATCAAAAAGGAAAAAAGAAAGAAAATAAGATGCAAGCAAACAACAACAAAAGAAATGAAAATGCTATGTTGTGATCCACACTCAATTCCCACAGTCCTCTTTCTGGATATAGATGGCTCTCTTCATCACAAGACCATTGGAACTGGCCTAAATCATCTCACATCCATCAGAATTGATCATTGTATATATAATCTTGCTGTTGCCATATACAATAATCTCCTGGTTCTGCTCATTTCACTTGGCATCAGTCTCTCCAGGCTTCTCAGAGTATTTTTCATAAGATTATTAATAGTTTGATTACTTTGCCTGAAAACTGCCTCTTTATATCCTTTGACCATTTGTCAATCGAGGAAGGAGTCTTATTTCTATAAAATTGACTCTGTTCTCTGTGTGTTTGAAAAATGAGGATTTTGTTATAGAAATTTGGTATACCTTTTTTTCACAGTAATGATTACTATTGCTTTCCCTCTATCCTCTTTCTGTCTATCCTACTCTGTCTCTCTTTGTATACTTTCTGAATTTTTTTATTTTATTTTATTTTTTTTTTTGATGTTGTTGGCAAGACAATTGTGGTTAAATGACTTGCCTAGGATTACACAGCTGGAATGGAATTTTGGTCCTTCTGACTTCAGGGCTGATGCTCTATCTACTGTACCATTTAGCTGCCCTTTCTTATTATATATTCTCTCTTTTTCTTTCTTTTTTTTTTTTTTCCCTGAGGCTATTGGGGTTAAGTGACTTGCCCAGGGTCATACAGATAGGAAGTGTTAAATGTCTGAGGCCACATTTAAACTCAGGTCCTCTTGACTTCAGGGCTGATTCTCTATCCACTGTACTAGATACCTGCCCCTCTTGTTGTGTATTCTCAAAAGAGTTTTGTGTCTGATTTTTAATTGCCTCCAATCAGCACTTCCTTCTAACAGCCTCACTTTCCTTTTGTTAGCTCCATTTCCTTCTCCTTCTACTTTCCTGCATTTTTCTGCCCCTGAGTGTGTATATTATTCCTTCTTTGAACCAATTCTTGTGAAAGACTCATGCACTTCCCTCCCCCTACACCCACCATATTTTTCTCCACTGTAAAATCTCTTTTGAGACTCTTTTATGTCTGATAATTTACCCCATTTTAACCCTCTCTTTTCCCTTCTTCAAGTTCATTCTTCCTGCTTACCTTTTAATTTAATTTAATTTTTTAGATAATCATCCTATTATTTTCAACTTACTCCTGTGCTTTCTATGAGTACTCCTAACAGAGCTACTATTGTGAAAGTTTTTTAGGAGTTACAAGTGTCATTTTCCAATGTAGGAATGTAAACAGTTTAAATTTATTGAATCCCTTATGATTTATCTTTCTTATTTACCTTTTTCTCTTTCTTTTGAAAGTCAAATTTTCTATTCAGCTGGTGGTCTTTTCATCAAGAGTATTTGAAAGTCTGCATTTCCTATTTCAGTAATGCCTATTTCTCCCCCCCCCCCCCTTCCCCTCAAAGATTATACTAGTTTTCTGCCTTCTGGAATGTCCTATTTTAAGCCCTCCAATCCTTTAATATAGTAACTGCTAAATCTTGTGTTATCCTGATTGTGGCTCCATGATATTTAACTTGTTTCTGGCTATTTGGAATATTTTCCTCTTGTTGGCATTTGGCTATAATATTTCTGGGAGTTTTCATTTTAGGATCTTTTAGAAGGTGATCAGTGGATTCTTTCTATTTTTATTTTATCCTCTGGTTATAGAATTTCAGGGCAGTTTTCCTTAGTAATTCTTTCTTTCTTTTTTTTTTTTTTGTAATATCTTGAAAAATGATGTCTGGTCTCTCTTTTTTTGATCATGGCTTCTAAATAGTTGAATAATTTTAAAATGATTGTTCCTAGATCTATCTTCCAGGTCAGTTGTTGTTTCAATGAGATATTTTCCATTTTCTTCTATATTTTTAATTCTTTTGATTTTGTTTAATTCTTCATGTGTCAGAGAGTCATTAGATTTCACTTACCAACCAACTTTTCTTCTTTTTTATCTTTTTTTTTTTTTTTGGCTGAGGCAGTTAGGGTTAAGTGACTTGCCCAGGGTCAAATAGCTAGGACGTCTTAAGTGTTTGAGATCAGATATGAACTCAGGTCCTGCTGAATTCAGGGCTGGTGCTCTATCCACTGCACCCCTAGCTGTCCCCCAAATTCCAATTTTTAAGGAATTATTTTCTTCAGTGCACTTTTGTACTTCCATTTCCATTTATCCAATTTTGCCTTTTTCTTCATTGGATTTTTAGATTCCTTTTTTCATTTAGCAAATTTTGCTTTTCAGGGTATTTTTTTCTTTACATTTTTGTTCCTTTTTGACCATATGGCCTATTCTGTTTTTTAAGGTGTTGTTTTCTTCAGTATTTTTTTGTACCTCCTTTACCAAACTGTTGTTTTTTCCCCCATAATTTCCTTTGCATCACTCTCATTTCTCTTCCTAATTCTTCCTCTACCTCCTTACTTGATTTTTAAAATCCTTTTTTGAGCTCTTTTATGACCTGAGACTCATTCATATTTTTCCTTTTTGAGCTATTCCATGGCTTTGGGTCAATTCATAATTTTTTTTGAGTCTTTAGGTATACAGGTTTTGATTTTGTGTCTTCTGAGTTTGTATTTTGTTCTTCCCTGTCACTATAGTAGCTTTCTATAGTCAGGATCTTTTTCTATGTTTCCTTATTTTTTTAAAGGGATTTTGAAAGGATTTAGGGGAGACCTTGACCTCAGGTGAGTCCCTACTTTTTCTTCACTATCTTAGCTCCACTACCAAGTTCCTCAATGGTAAAATGGGGATAATAATAGCATCGACTTCCCAGGGTTATTTTGAAGATTATTTGTAAAGTAAGCTTCCTAAAATATGACTTCCAGAATATAGCCCTGTATTCTCAATTTTTTCAGGCCTATTTCATGCCTTCGCCTTGTCTCTCCCTGTTCTAATCCATCCTAGAGAAAATCACCAAAGTAATTTTCCCCAAAGCTTACCATGTCATCCCTGTACTCAATAAACTGATAGCTCTCTATTACTTCAAGGATCAAAGACAAACGTGTGTGCTATTTATAACTTGACCCTTTTCTATCTCTTTAGTTAATTCTTCTTCTTCATTTCTGCCATACTAGCACAAATAATATTCCAACTTCCTATTGCATGCACTCATTAGCTGTTCCTCATGCCTGAAATGCCCTCTCCCTGCACTGCTGCCTCTTGGGATCCCTGATTTCCTTCCAGAATTAGTTCAGACTCCCAATTCTATAAGAGATTTTTCCCGCAAGCAGGAAAGTATCCTCTCATCCAATATTAACTTGTGTCTGATTTGTATTTGTGTTGTATTCTGCTCCAGTGCTGAGCATATAATAGGCATACAACAAATGTTCATTGACACACTGACTTTGCATGAATATGAATTCCTTGAGGTCAAATCTCGGCTGATCACTGGAATAAATAGCATTCCTACATTCATGCATTTGCAAAGGGATGACAGATTAGACCTAATGCTTTTCTATCATCTTCTATTGACTGAAACCTGATGTTTTGTGTACAAAAGCTGGGTACAAAGTTAATGGCACTATCAGGAAAAAAAAGTCATCATCTATAATCATGTAAATCATGACTCAGAATTATCAGGAAAAGAAAAGCAAAAACAGTGTAAATGGTGATTTGGCACCAGCAGAGTTTTTAAAAGGCAAATTTTAGCGTGTCAGTAACAATTCCATAAGCAGAGAACATCTCAGTTACTGTGCAGCTGCACATCTGTGCTGCTTAAAGGGAGCATTGATCCTCACAGTGTCTGGAATCTTATAAATGTTTTATCAAATAAATGTTGACTTATCAATATAGAACACAGTTAATATTTATCTTCAAAATACCAGGTGAGACTTCATAAACCACAATTAATATTTCCACCTTACAGTCCCTCTTCCCTTGTTCTTAGACCCCATTTAAGGAAATTTCTAAATAATTCTAAATAAATGCCCATAAATATATAGTAGTTTTGATGAAGACCACTAGGTGGCACAGTGGATAAAGTGTTAGTCTTTGACTCAAGAATGGGGTTAAAAGAATGGAATAAATATTTATTAGGACCTTCTGTAATTCCAGGCACTGTGCTAATTGCTGAGTTCAAACTTGCCTCAAGCACTTAATAACAGTGATTTAATTTAATATTCTTGACCTTTGTTCTTCCAGATGAATTTTATTATGTTTTTTTCTAGAGCTATAAAATAATTTGTTGGTAGTTTGATCAGTGTGGCATTATCCCAAGCTTCTTGTGCTGAGGGGCTGGCCACTGGCATGCTGTTCTGGGTTGTCTAGACTTGGTGGTTTTCTTACTACTTGCTTGCTGCACTGGAGCCTCTTGGTCTGGTTACTAATTTATTTCACTGGAGGCTAGAGGCTTCACAGTTGGCCTGCTTTGCTGGAGGTCTGCTCTGTAGGGATTGTAGGGCCTTGATTGTTAACCTGTTCAGGGGCAAGGAGCCTGCTTCTGGCTTGTTTAAATATCATATGCACTGAGCTTGCTCCTAAGATTTGAGATAGGCATTTTCTGCAATCTTTCTAAATTATCTTGGACTAGAAAATTGTTCTATCCCATCTTTTTGTCCATTCTACTATTCCAGAATTCATTTTGAGGTGACATTTAAATTTCTTTGGAAAGTAATTTGGGAAAGCTCAGAGAAATCTCTGCCTTTTCTTCATCATCTTGGCTCTGCCTCCTCTCAGTGATTTAAAAATTATTTCTCAACTTTTTTTCTTCCAGGAAAATTCTTTGTAATGTTTTTGACCTTACATTTTCTTCTATTTTCTTCCACCTCAAAATCTTTAGATTTTGTTCTAAATTTCTTGTTGTCTCATAAAGTCATTGAGTTCTGATTGTTCCATTCTCTTTTTCAGAAAGTCTATTTCTTGGGAAGGGTAACTTCCACTTTTGGGTAAGTTCTACTCCTGACAAATTTAATATTATCTGGGGCTGTCTGCCCTGAACTTGGACAGTTTCAGCTTTTTGAATTTTTTCTTATTGAATCTAATTCTACTTTTCTGCAATTTCCATTCCTTCTTTCCAGTTCTGGGATCTGGGGCCAAACAGAACAAGTCAAATCCCTTCTTTTATACATTGTCCCTAAGTTTTCTCTTACACAAATCCTTTAATTGAAATTGTATAATATGACTTCTCACTTCCCTACTAACATGAACCAACTCCAGCTTCTAAATACAATAACTAAAATTTGGTACAATCAGGAAGATAATACAATGGAGTTATTACTTCCTTCTAAAAAAATTCTATCCATTCTCTAAAATTATTTCTAAATTGTTCCCCCCCCTTTTTCCCCTCCTCCTCCTCCTCCTCCTCCTCTTCCTCCTCCTTCTTCTTCTTCTTCTTCTTCTTCTTCTTCTTCTTCTTCTTCTTCTTCTTCTTCTTCTTCTTCTTCTTCTTCTTCTTCTTCTTCTTCTTCTTCTTCTTCTTCTTCTTCTTCTTCTTCTTCTTCTTCTTCTTCTTCTTCTTCTTCTTCTTCTTCTTCTTCTTCTTCTTCTTCTTCTTCTTCTTCTTCTTCTTCTTCTGCAATTGGGGTTAAGTGACTTGCCAGAGGTCACAAAGGTAGGAAGTATTAAGTGTCTAGGGTCAGATTTGAACTGTGATCAATGAAATAATCAGGATTCTGAAGACTAATGATGAAGAATGCTGCTAAGCTCATAAAGAAAGGATGAACTAATAAATACAATAAGAAACACATTGGATATTGCCAATGTGTGAGAATTTATTGATTATGTTTATAAAGCACAAGAGTTTGTTTTATTTTTTTTAGTAGATTTTTTTTCTTCAATAGTATTTTATTTTACCAAATATATGTAAAGATAGTTTTCAACATTCATTTTTTTTTTTCCCCCTGAGTCTGGGGTTATGACTTGCCCAGGGTCACACAGCTAGGAAGTGTTAAGTGTCTGAGACCAGATTTGAACTTGGGTCCTCCTGAATTCAGGGCTGGTGCTCTATCCACTGCACCACCTAGCTGCCCCTTCAACATTCATTTTTCCCCCCTCCTTCCCTTACCTACCATCTCTTCAAGAGAGCAAAAAAACTAATATGAGTTTTAAAGTACAATCATTTAAAATATATATCCATATTTGTCATGTTGTGCAAGAAAAATCAGAAAGGAAAAAAACCATGAGAAAGAAAAAATACCCCCCCCAAAAAAGGTGAAAATACTATGCTTTAATCCACATTCAACTTCCATGGTTCTGTCTCTTGATGCAAATGTAATTTTCCATCCCAAATTTATTAGAATTGTCTTGGATCACTACATTGCTGAGAACTAAGTCTATAATAGTTGATTATCTCATAATCTTTCTGTTACTGTATACAGTGCTCTCCTAGTTTTTTGCCTATTTCATTCAGCATCAGTTTATGTAAGTCTTTCCAGGTTTTTCTGAAATCAGCTTGCTTATCATTTCTTATAGAACAATAATATTCCATTACCTTCATGCACCATGACTTATTCAGACATTCCCCAAATGCACTACAAAAAGAGCTAAGGGTTGATTTTTTTAAAGGAAGGAAGGAAAGCATTTATTAAATGCTTATAATGTACCAGGCACTGAACTACTACTTGGGGATAAAAATAAGTGCAAAAAGAAAGATAATTGCTCTATCCTGAAGGGACAGACAACAGAAAGGAGAGCTAAAAAGTGCAAAAGAGGGCTTGAGGAGAAATGTGTCACTGGCACAGAGGCATAATTTTGAAGTCTGACAGCCGGGAATACCTATTCCAAAAAAGAATGAAATAAATTAATGGTTAGAAGAAACTTTTATTCAAAAAAAGGAATAGAGACATTATTTCAGGGTTATAGGAGCTGTAATGACACCACTATTGCCCACTTAAAAAGTACACTTTCTGGTTGCCCTTCATTCTGATTAACCTTCCTTCTTGAATGAGTTCATTGTCTGGCACATGGTCCTTCCACCCTAATTCCTTTAAAAAAATTTTAATAATAGCTTTTTCTTTTCAAAATACATGCAAAGATAGTTTTCAACATTCTTAATTCCCTTATACTAGAGAACATCAACATACATAGCCAAGTTCATTGGAAATAATAGCATTTCCAAGGATTATTTTGAAGATAAAATGAGAATTCAAAATAGTCTTACAATTGCTAACTGATACTTTTGGTAATTTTGAATTTAATAAACATTTCTTAAGTGCCTACTATATACTAAGCACTGAACTAGGTACTGGGGATAAAAATACAAGCAATAAATGAAATATTCCCTATCCTCAAGAAAGTTGCATTCTAATAGGGAAAGACAACACAAAGGAGAGCTTCATCGTGTGAAAAAGAGCTTGAGGAAAAATGTCCCACTTGCATAGGGCATAGTTTTGAAGTCTGACAGCCAGGAGTTCATGGTCCAGGAGAAGAATGGGAGAAAATGAAGAGAAGACATTTCTATTAAAAAAAAAAGAGAGAGATTAGAGTCAAAATTTCAGTGAAATTGACTCCAAAAGAGGCAAAAGACAGTGTCTGCCTTTAAGGAATACTCACTATATTGGGGAAAACAACCAACAAACAAATACAAATAAGCTAAATATAATTGAGAGGTGAGGTGCTAGAAAATAGGATTTTAGGGGGCAACTATTTGGTGTAGTGGATAGAACACCAGCCCTGAAGTCAGGAGGACCTGATTTCAAATCTGACCACAGATACTTCCTGGCTGTGTGACCCTAGGCAAGTCACTTAACCCGAATTGCCTCAGCAAAAAAAAAAAAAAAAAGATAGGATTTTAGTTAGAATTTAGGGAAAGCCAGGGAAGCCAGGGGATACAGATGAAGAGGGAGAGCATTCCAGCTACAGGGAACATCTAGAGAAAATATCCAGAGCTAAGAAACAAAGTGTCTTCTTGTTGGTTCAATATCAAAGAGATCAATCAGTATCATTAGATCAAAGAGTACTTGATAAGGACTATCATTGCATAAACTGTTTTCCTCTCATTCAGTTCTAAAATTTGTCATTTTACAAATCTGTCAGGATATTTTGTGAATTAATTCTTAAATGTTTGAAATGAAAAAAAAAAAAAGATCAACAGATAGTTTAAATGTTGTGAATTGAAGTTGAAAGCCTACAGAAACCATACGTTCTTATTAGATACTTGAGTTTTAAAGCAAACAGCTCTAAGAAGATGGCTTACTATTTCAACTTCCACCAAAATTTATAAGCATCTTTCAAGGGCAGAAAATTGTACTAGGCACTAGGAAATAAAATTGAATGTAAAAAAAGTAACTACAATAGAAAGTGATACAGGATAAGTATCAAAGAAATGTACCATGCAGCTGTTAATGCAGAGAGTTAGGAAAGCCAAACAATAGTTGTGTTTGACAGCTTTTTCTTTCTGTCCCCAACATTTAATGGATGAAAACCTTTAGTTCTTTATGAAACCCAATGCAGCTACTTAAAGGGGTTTATCAGTTTGTTATTTTATTCATAAATTCTTTCACAATCAGTAGCCAACTAGAAATGACATGTGTTTGTTTATAACTGCTTTTGAGAAGAGTTCCTTCATAAATTGCCAACTGAAGGACTAAATCATTGGCTTAATTCAGAAAAATATCCACTTGTTCTTTCCAGAGATGCAAACATCTTCCACCTGAGAATTCATGATATTCCAATTATCTAATCAGGATTTTGTCTCCTATAAAAGAAGTAGGAAGATGCAAGATTTACTAACGAAAGCGGCTTTTTTTGGGGGGGCTAGAGTGGCTGGTTGTTTCACAAGATACCTGGTTGCTCTCTCAAATCTCTGACTTTTTGTCACCCAGTCACCTCCAGAAAATAAGCCAGGTAAGTAACACTTGAGATTCTTTCACAAACGAATACCTTGTTTCTCCTGTGTTTTTTCTGCTCTTTTCTCCCACCCCAGAAGCATGCATTAAAAAAACAAACAAACAAAAAAAAAACTTGCTGCTTTTGGCATAAAATAGGTTAGGGTACCATTGTTTTATTTTCTGTCTGAATGATAATCTCACTCTTCTTGCAAATGAGTCAGACAAAAAAATAAACTGTTCCCAAACTAACTTTAAATCAACTGGGAATGACTGCTTTAGCTATCGCATAATACAGATGTCATCAATTCTTGATTTGAAGAAAGGACACTAACTAGTACTTAAATAAAATTGTTAAAAACTAAATAATTCCAGTAAACTATGAAAACAATATAAATAGCACAAAAAATGGCACATATTGTGATCAAACATTTTCAAGGCACTTTACACTTTATCTCATGTATATTCAGGTAGCTAGCTGGCACAGTGGATAGAGCACCAGCCCTGAATTCAGGAGTACCGGAGTTCAAATCTGATCTCGGACACTTAATACTTCCTAGCTGTGTGATCCTGGGCAAGTCACTTAACCCCAATTGCCTCAGGGAAAAAAAAAATCATCTTCCCAAGTTCAAATCTAGCTGTCTAGCTGTGTAACTCTGGGCAAATCACTTAAACTTGTCCTCAGTTTCCTTATTTGTAAATGAGATGGAGAAGAAAATGACAAAACCCTCTAGCAAAACTTTGCCAAGAAACTCCCATATGGACTCACAAAGACTGAGACGTGACGATATGTATCTTCACAACAATTGTAGAGGTAGATGCTATTATTATCTCCACTTTATAGATGAAACTGAGTCAGAGATTAAGTGACAGTCCTAAGGTCACATTTGAACTTGAGTTTAATGATTCCAGGGCCAGGGCTCTTATTCTGAAGCTATTTAGGAGCCTAAGTAGCAAGTCTGACATCAGGCTCTCTGTCATAGTTTGGACTCGGAGATACTCTGGGTTGGGGTACTAGAAAAAATTAATATGTCAAACTCGAATCAAGACAAATTCTCAAAAGGTTTAGAAACTTCTAAGAAAAAAAAGATAAAATGCTAGAGTGCCTTTCCTACTTCTTCACTGTAACTGGTTTATAGAAGATTAGAAGGAGGAAGTAACCAAGTTAGAATTAGAAGGAACTAGTGTTCTGCTGGTTAAACTATTGATTCAGCAATACCACTACTAGATCTCAAAGAGATCATAGAAAAATGCAGAGATCTACATCTACAAAAATATTTATAGCAACTTTTTTTGTGGTAGCAAAGAAATGAAATTTGAGAGAATGCCCACCGAATAAAGAATGGCTGGACAAACTGTGGTATATTAATGGAATGGAATGCTATTGTGCTATATAAATCACAGTGGTTGTCAAAGTACCCAGAATAGTCCAGAGTTTTCTAGGAGATCCTGAAACCTTTTCAGAGGGTCTACAAATTCAAAATTGGCTTTTGTTTCTAAAATGAAAAACATCTACAAATATAAGAAAAATGAGAAAACTCTTTGGACAAATCCTCAATACTTCTTAATTGCTATAAAAAATTATGAGCAGGCTGAATACAGAAAAACCTGGAAAGACTTACTTGAACTGAAGTGAGAAGAACCAGGAGAACATTGTACATAGTATAGTAAATATAGTAACATTGTAAAATGATAAACTATTATTTACATAGCTCAATAAAAATAAGTAACTAGATGTAAGAAAATTCCAAAACTCTTGATGGAAAATGTTATCCACATTCAGAGAAAGAAATATGGTGTTTGACTGCAGACTGAAGCATACTTTTTTTTCTTTTGTGATATTTCCTTCTTTTTTTGTTTCTTTGAAAACATGACTAATGTGGAGATATGTTTAACATGATTGCACTTGTATAGCCTATGTCATATTGTTTACCATCTTGAGGAAGGGAGAGAAGAGTCATGGAAGTAGAAAAATCTGAAACTCAAATCTTAAAAAAAAGAAAAAAAAAAAGTTAAACTATTTTTACCTATAAATGGAAAAAATAGAATACTACTTAAATTTTAAAAAACTTGTTGATTACAGAAAGTACAGGTGCTTTTGAATAATGTCCATGTTTTTGTTTGGTGATGTTTCTCCACTGATACCTCCTTCCTTCTTAAATTCATAAAGCTGAAAACTTACTTCCAGGACTATCAAACCTTGTAAACTGCTAGAATCCTGGGGTTCAAAGTATCCTTTGTTGCCGATTTCAGGAACCCACTTCTAGTAAATTCTTAGAAAAGGTTAGCTGTGAAGTATTTTAAATTGGTGTCCAGATTGCTTCACTTCATTAAAGGAAACCATTTGATCATATTTCCTTCATCCAAGGGGGTCTTTGATATTTATTCCCTAACCTTCATTTTGGGTTAGAAGTCCTGACTTGAAAGCTATTTCAAGATATAAAAGGGCTTCCTCCTTTATTAGTAGCCACAAATATTTTTGCATGTCCATTTTTGAACTTCTCTGATAAGCTGAGGCCAGCTCTGTTACAGGTGAATAGAAAGCAAACTTTAGGGTATTAAAAGGAATCTTTCCCCTCAGGAAACTTCAAATAGTGAGAGGAATGTTTAGATTTTTTTTTTTCTTGCATAGTATGCCTTCACCTTCTAATTAATTTCTTAGATCCCATTTTTTTGTTTAGCTTTCCCATCAATTATTCTATCCTTATTTTATTTTACTCTTCATTCTATACAACTAAATTAACTTACTATCCTTTCCCTTAAAAGTATTTTCATCACGATTGGAGATCATGGAACTGTGTGATTGTAGTAGGCCTTAGCTATGATCCTGAGATTATACCACCCCTGATTTTATAAAACCTACATCCTATAAAAACCATCAATTGGGAAGATAGTACCAGATTTCCACGGCCCTCTTTCTCACTTCTTTTCTTTATGATAAGTGCCGAATTCTTAAGATGTTAAATAATGAAGCTGATTTCTGACAAACCTCAGAAATGAGCCATAATAGAAGAAATTGTTGACTGCATTATACACTGTCTAAAAATTTATCTACCTATCTACCCCCAAAGGCATTACATACACTTTTATGTCCTCCAGCCTCTCTAAACCCAAATATCCACATGTGATCAAAGTCATGGTCAGGCTACAGCTTGGTCTGGGTTTTCTCTGTTTAACACTTTTCTGTGGAATTAAAAATTTGAGACTAGTGTTTGGGCCATCCCCAGATGTTCTTTCATTGGTGGAGGTGAAATGGAAGCATATCCATGAAGTCTTCTTCCCCCATATATATAATTGGTCCAAAAGCCAAGGAGTAACATTTATTGATCAAAAAGAGCTTTGAAAACCTTAGACTTAAAATATAGGTAGAATTGATGAGTATATGGTAATGTGTTTTTAAAAATGCCAAGAAATCATTTTAGGAGATAAAACTAAGCCACTTGAGAGTATTCAAGCATTTTAATCAGGCAAGAAGAGATCCTTACTTGAAATAGAACCCAAGCCCCGCCTGAATAGATTAAATAAACTGTCTTTTTAGAGTCATTCTGGGAATACAGAATTATTTTTTTGCCCAATGATATGGCTTTTTTTCTTTCTATCAGAGAGAGTCATATTTTAAGAGGACTAGGTATTAAAATAGACTTAATGCTTATATTTTGTAATTACATTAGTTAAGATAAGAGGATCAAACCATCCCCTCTCTTCCAACTATATTAATAGACAATAATTAAATGGTCGCCATGTTTATAAAAGTACCCAGCTTGAATGACTTCAATGAGAGGAAAAAACAATTAAAGATACAGTTTCAAGAAAAACTAGAAAGGTAGATATTTATCATTGTGCAACTTTCTTTGTATTTTTGCCATCAGAAATCTTCTATAGACTATGGAAACAATTTCTTGGTGCCACAGTTCAAGAAAAAATGGTAGATGGGATAGAACAATCTGATTAATTACATTCAAGTTGGATTATAATGAAATCAATGTGTTCTAGCAAAAAGCATAATGAGGGGCTGCTAGATGGCACAGTGGTTAAAGCACCAGCCCTGAAGTCAGGAAGGCCTGAGTTCAAATTTGACCTAAGATACTTAATACTTCCTAGCTCTGTGACCCTGGACAAGCCATTTAACCCCAATTGCTTCAGGAGGGAAAAAGACATAATGATAGGAAAAATCTCCTAATTCTAGACAAAAAAATCATGACTTCTTGCACTTTCTTTCCCCAGGCATAAAGTCTATCCTGTTCTTAGGAAGACAAGGTCCAAAGAAGAATGGAGGTCACTGAGGCTTCAGGGCTCACTTCTCAGAGATCACAAGAAAATTTCTGGACCAGACACCGAGCCTCCCTAGCCATATTCTTCATGGGAGGAACATCGTTTTTAATTGGATCACTTATTTCATTATGTTTTGCCACTAACTACTTTTCTGAATATTTCATATGGGGACCATTTTTTCTTTCTTTTGGTCTCTGTACTATAGCTACTGGAATCATACTGATGATCATAGAAGACATAAAATTATGGCTACCTTCTAGAGTTGGTGAGCAGACTGCAACCCAAGCTTCCTCAACCAATATTCAGACTGCAACCCAAGCTTCCACCAGTATCCAGACTGCAACCCAAGCTTCTACTGAGAATTAAGCTTCTTTATATTTTAAAATGCATGATCATCTAAACATACAATAATTCACTGTGGCCAAATTTGCATGAAGTTTCAACTTTTTACAGAATCTGCATCAAACCAAGGCTCTTTGCTCTGTTCCAAGAGCACTTAGAAAAATCAAAGCTTGAGAGATTATCAAACATGAAAAAGAATCCTGCTGATGACAAGATGGGGCAACAGATAGGGACCACACTACAGAAGGTAGTGCCTTGAGAAAGGGGAAGTTAGGAAAATAAACACAGAATTGATGAGAGGTTGGAAACTCCCAAAGGCATTACATACTCTTTTATGTCCTCCAGCCATTCTAAACCCAAATATCCACATGTGATCAAAGTCATGGTCAGGCTACACCTTGGTCTGGGTTTTCTCTGTTTAACACTTTTCTGTGGAATTTAAAATTTGAGGCTAGTGTTTGGGCCATCCCAGATACTCTTTCATTGGTGGTGAAATGGAAGCAGGTATCCATGAAGTCGTCTTTCCCCAGCTGGCTGTAACGAAGTCTTCCTTCTGGATAGTGGAGTGAAAGTGCTCACTTTTAGCTGGCTATATTGGAAACAAGAAAGAGTCAAAGGAAAGAAGGGTTTCTCAGAAGTACTCATGCCTCAGCCCATCTTCTACATTGCTCTTCTAGTCAAAAAATAGGTTAATTTTTTTTTTTTAACAGGTTGAAGCTCTGCTCAGAGAGGAGGACCCTAAATCTTTTCTGCAAGTTATCATGGAGATGTTTGTAAAACTCATTATCATCCTTGCTGGAATGTCACTTTGACCAGGCCAATTCTCACTGGGGATTCCCAGGTCCTTAAAAACTTGGTTGATCTGGTCAATCTCTAATTTCCTTGGAAACAGGAATTTTTAAGTTAACATCTCTGCAAATATATAGCCTACTGACTCCATGATTGTTGCAGTGGAATATTCCGTATCACTTAAAAACAACTTTGGGCCCTGGTACTATAGAGTCAACACCACCAGCATTAAAGCTATATTCTCTGGACAACCCCAAATCACCAATTTTTAAATTGCCCATTAAGGAGCAGGTTGGTCTTCAGGTGAAGGATCCAATTGTACTGGAAGATGCTTCATCCATGACATGAATCTTGGTCATCACGGTTTTTACTTTCCCTGGAAGGAAGGACTGCTTCATTGTCTCCAGGACATTCCCGAGGTCATCTTCCACATAATTCTTTGATTTACCTTTCATCCATATTCCTGCCCATTTTGATCTCCCAGACAAGTGATAATGTTTATATGCTGAGCTTTCCTGATGGTATTAATTTCTCTGAGCCAGATAATCATTTCTATTTCCAACCATTTCAGAGACAATTTCATTAGTCTTTTTGTCCTTTGATTTGTGACTTCTTCATTCCTATCCAGATTCTGGGATACTTCTATATTCTGATAACCCTGGAGAGGAAGCAGGTTTTTGGGGAGCTCTTCCTTCAGCTCAATAGAAGATAAAAGCTGGAGAATTAGGATGTAATCTCTATGCACTATGGTGCTGGACTGCAGCATTCCCTCTGTCCCTCTCTAACACCTAACCATAGCTTCTCTTCTCTCGTTCTTCCTCTTCTGTCTCTTCACTCATTTCTTTAGGAATCTGCTCAGATACTTTCTCAGAATTATTTCCTGTCCCCTCCTCTGATTCCTCACTATTACTCTCTTCTTCCTCCTTGAAGCCAGATGCTGACTCTGGTGATAAGGACTCAACTGAGCTGTTCTTCCTCTTGTTCTGGCTGATTTCTTTTAAATTAGAAAAGGGATCCCTTTCTTTCAGTTTTTCCCATTTGGCTGGCTTTCTGCCATGACCTTCCATGGTCCTCTTGCACTGCTCTGTGTGAGAAACTTCTGGTCTCTTGCTCTTTGTGCCTCTTCGAAGAAGTCTCTCCATTCCTTATGTTCTCTCCCTCCATGCTTCTTCCTTATCTTCCATTCTGGTTCTCTTTAGCTCCAAATGTTCAAGATGATCCCTCTTCCTTTTGGAATGTTCTCAAGCCATCTCTCTCTTTGGCTTTTCCATTTCCAACAAGCTTTATCCTGTTCCTCCTGATGCTTTTGACAGCTCATGTTCTCACTCCTCTTTTACCCTGACTTCATTCTGTTAAATGATGTGATGCCCACTTACTCTTTCCTTTCCTTCTTTGCTGTGAGGAGCTTTTTTATGTAACCATTTGCTGGGGTGTTTTGAAGGTCAGAGTTACTTTTTTCACCTTTATCTCCTATAGAATCTGTCTTCTTATGAGATGGATTTCTGATTATCTCCATATGATATTCTCATCCTCATCTCTAAAAGGAAATCCACCTTAGATTTCCCATCACCAGAATTTTTTAATGTTTTATCTCTGCCTTCTCTTTATTTTTCCCTTCCCTTCATTTCCTGAAAACATTTCACCTAAAGTTTTTAATTTCTATAAATCCTTATCTTCACACACCTGAGAGACAGCTGCACCCAAAGACCGAGGAGAAGCAGCATTGAGTGCTGAAGTGTTGCTTCCAGTTTAGCATGACCTGGTGATATTGGATGAAAGCTTTTTCCTTTTTCTTTTTCTTTTTTAACTCTCTTGCATGAAGTTTTAAACATTAATTTTTTTCTATTTTTAATAAATATTTCTAGCATTTACAGTGTTTTCCTTCTACCTAAACAAAATTTCCTTAAATTCTACATTTTTGAGAGTGGGGGAGAACTTTTAGGAGTTGACTATCTTTCTAAGCTCTAAGATTTCTGCAGCTCTTTGTTGGGAGCCACAATCTCTAAGCTGATTGGCAAAGTCCAGAACTGAGATCAATGTATACAGCACTCATGCAGGAACATGTCCTTTTATGATTCTCATTAATGGACTAATTTCTATATTATTTATAATTGGTTTCATTACAGCACTAAACATTATCTAAAAAAATCTGGTGACAAGGGGAATTTGGGCAAGTTAACTAGAAATGATTCCACATGTAAAGTCCAAGCTAGCTCCCTGGAGGCCTCAGGATCAGCCAGAGTCAGGATAAGCAAAAGTCCTTGGTCTTTAGGGGGAGAAGTGAAGGGGATGGACAAATGCCAGGAGTTTTGCCAAGGATCCCTCCTTGATTCTAGAGTTCAGACTCCCCACACTTTTCTCCTCATCCTGTGGCCAAGTAAAGTTCTCTTACCTTTCTCATTCCACCCCCTAATCTTTCCTATGATTATCTGTATACACCAAACATTGAGCCCGCACAGAATAGTAAGGGGCCATTTTTCCAAACATATGCTAATAGAATCATTGTCCAAGAGGTAATTAGCCTTAAATGCTGGGTTGTCTGATTCAAGAATAATTTTTAAGTGTTTCAGCCCTTTATACCACATGCATATTCTGTCCTAATAAAATTAATCGCTCAGAGACAAAAGATGGATGCATTTCAAAAGTATGAAGTGTTCCAAATCCCAGTAGAGGATTACCTAAAGTACAACAGGGGCTCCAATACCATATACAGGAATTTATTGAACACCATTATTTCTATTGTAGAGAATCTAAAGGTCTTAGCCACAGTAGTATTTATTAACTTGGGCTCAGAAAAGATCAGTTTTCCTAGGAGTCGGTAGAGGATTAAAACGTAGCTGGAATTGTTTTAAATGCCTCTGTACACAGTTCCAAGTCAGAGAAATAGAGGAATCAAACAATTCATAGGATTTTTTTTTTTTTTTCCTGAAGCTGGGTTTAGGTGACTTGCCCAGGGTCACACAGCTAGGAAGTGTTAAGTGTCTGAGACCAGATTTGAACTCAAGTCCTTCTGAATTCAAGGCTAGTGCTCTATCCACTGTGCCACCTAGCTGCCCCTAATTCATAGGATTGACAAAGAAGACTTGAGTAAAACACTGATATTTAACATATAACATTTACCTTTTCGTTATTAGCTTTGAGTAATGTAATCAATAGTTAACACTTAATCATAAAAAACTTACTCAAATATTAAATGTCAAATGTAGTAACATATAAAGATCAATAAGTCAGACATATATCCGAAGACTATGTTGACCTAAAGAAAAGTATATGATCATGATATAGTATAAAAATAAAGCCTGAAGGAGCCTGAGAAAAGTGGGAGCATCACTCCCATCAATTCCGCACTCAAACTACCCCACGACTCCTGTCTTCCTTTGACGCTGACCCTATTCCTCCTGTTCAGCTCCTTGGATCCCCTTGCAGAGGCTGGACACCTGCAGGTCTTCCCTTATAGTTAGGTCCTAGATCATTTGTACAATTATACAACAAGCAAAATAGGTGAATTCAGGCTATGTGTATATGTTGGGGAGTATTTTATACATAAAATTAGGAAACACTTCAGAAGTTAATCACACTCCAATTTTAAATTATCTAATCTTTCCTCTCAAGAATCTTGAATTTTCCAGCCATTGTTCCTCTTTGTACTTTCTAATGTTAAAAACAAAACCTGTGAATTGTTAAAATGGAAGAAACCTCAGATCCAAAAGGGGAATCTGGAATGAACTGGTTTATAAGAATTATAAGTGTATTTATTGCTTAAGAAGCATCTTATATGAAAGGATGCTCCAAGTCATTATTAATCAGAGAAATGCAAATTAAGACAACTCTGAGATACCACTACACACCTGTCAGATTGGCTAAAATGACAAGGAAAGATAACATGCAATGTTGGAGGGGATGTGGGAAAACGGGGACACTGATACATTGTTGGTGGAATTGTGAATACATCCAGCCATTCTGGAGAGCAATTTGGAACTATGCTCAAAAAGTTATCCAACTGTGCATACCCTTTGATCCAGCATTGCTGCTATTGGGCTTATATCCCAAAGAGATCTTAAAGAAGGGAAAGAGACCTGTACGTGCAAGAATGTTTGTGGCAGCCCTCTTTGTGGAGGTCAGAAACTGGAAACTGAGTGGATGCCCATCAATTAGAGAATGGCTGAACAAATTGTGGTATATGAATGTTATGGAATATTATTGTTCTGTAAGAAATGACCAAAAGGATGATTTCAGAGAGGCCTGGGGAGAGTTACATGAACTGATGGTGAGTGAAATGAGCAGGACCAGGAGATCATTATATACTTCAACAACAGTACTATATGATGATCAATTCTGATGGACGTGGCCCTCTCCAACAGTGAGATGAACCAAATCAATTCCAATAGAACAGTAATGAACTGAATCAGTTACACCCAGGGAAAGAACTCTGGGAGATGACTATGAACCACCACATAGAATTCTCAATCCCTCTAATTTTGTCCGCCTGCATTTTGGATTTCCTTCACAGGCTAATTGTACACTATTTCAAAGTCCAATTCTTTCTGTACAGCAAAATAACTGTTTGGACATGTATACATATAATGTATTTAATTTATACTTTAACATATTTAATATGTATTAGTCAACCTATCATCTTGGGGAAGGGGGTGGGAGGAAGGAGGGGAAAAATTGAAACAAAAGGTTTGCCAATTGTCAATGCTATAAAATTACCCATGCATATATCTGGTAAATAAAAATTATAATTTAAAAAAAACCTTAATTAAAAAATAAAAGCATCTTACAAGCTGGAGCAGTAAGACAAGGTTTATACCTATTAACAGGGGAGTTGGAAAGGGTGTGTGTGTGTGTGTGTGAGGATTTATGATTGTCAGAAACTAACCTTGGAAGTGGGAAGGAGGAGGAGAAAAGGGGTCTGAGGAAATGACATCTGTAAATGCATTAAAACAAAGTCACATGTTTGTTTCTTTAGATCCCAGTTTCTTAAACGATTCACAACCTTATATTAGGTTTTTTGTAACTGAATGTGGGGATTGAAAAACTGAGTTTGATTTGTATACATCACACACACCACACACACACACACACACACACACATATATGTATATATTTAGGGTGTCATAACTGAATATGGGTGTTTGAAAAATTGAGTGATTTGTATACTTATTTTATATATACATACACACGTTAGACACAGACACACACACACTCCCAGGGTCATGTGGGTGGGAAAAGTTTAAGACAAGTCAGGAACCATTATCTTTGCTTTTCCATCTGAGCTGGTCAAGACTAGTTTCAGCAGATAGACATCTGAATTCAGCAAAAATTTAATTCCCAAAGAATCACTGGCATATCAAACAACCCTGGGCATAAGAAATCCTCCTGATTTGCTATTTGTTATATTCATTCATTGTCTGGTTTCCCCTGTGAAAAAGGGAAGCTATAATATATTTGAGCATAGAGCTCATGTCTACTCTAAGCCCAAGCTAAACAAATGCAGTCCTTTAGTAGTGGCAAACTTAAAAGTGCTGGCTTCTGTGAGGCAGAAAAAGGTCTCAGTAAAACAACTGAGGTAATTGGTTGGCCTATAGGACAATAATGCTGAGCCTGGAGTCAGGAAAGGATGAGTTCACATGCCTCAAACTCCTGGCAGCTGTGTGGCCACATTCCTTCTGGCTATATCAGTTTCCTTGTACTTCGCTGGAAATAACAGTGTCACTTCCCAGAATTGTGGTAAAGATAACAAGAAAATGTAAAGTGGTATTATAATTGCTGCCTGATATTCTTGTTCATTTTGAATTTAATAAACATTTATAAGGTGCCTATTATGCACTGTGATAAGAAGATGCCAAAAGAGGCAAAAGACTATCCCTTTACTCAAGCAGTTCACAATATGATGGGGGATATAATGAACAAATACATAAACAATATATAAACAAATATATAAAAATGAACTATATACAGGATACATAGGAAATAATTGAGAGGTAAGGTACTAAAATTGAGAAAGATTGGGAAAGTCTTTCTTTGGAAGATGGGATTTTAGTTGGAACTTAAAGAAAACCAGGAAAGTTAGAATTTATAGATGAGGAGGGAAAGCATTCCAGACATTGGAGACAAAGAAAATGTCCAGAGTTGAGTATTTTATTAGTGGTATCAAAAGGAGATCAGAATCACTAGGTCCAAGAATACATGGTGAGGACTGTCTTTGAATAAATTATTCTCCCAGCTCTTCTCTAAAACTTATAATTTTACAAATGTATCAGATAGGTTTGAATTAGATCCTTAGTGTTTGAAATGGAAAAAAAAATTCAACAGATAGTTTAAAATGCTATGAACTGAGATTGAAGACCAAGAGAAGCCATATGTTCTAATTATATAGTTAAGTTTCTAAAACAAATAGCTTTATGAAGGTAGTTTCATGTATACAGTTTCAATTTCCACTAAAATGTATAAGTACCTTCCAGGAGCAGATATTTTTATTAAGTATTGATGAATAGTATCAGTATCAAAATGATGTGGTTGATGTAGATGCCAGATGATGTCAAGCACCAAAAGTTGGGGTTCAGTCATGTGAAGAACTCACAATGGCCTTTCTTTTTGCCAAAAGGTAGATTTATTTAGGGGAACATTACAAACAAAATGAAGGGATACAATAGACATTGGGAATGGTAAATATGAATAGTGGGAAAGCATATGAAAGAAAGTTTCTCAGTGTAACTCCACATTTACCCAGTACAGCCCCACCCATGAGATTGGGACATGGGGATTAACTGGCAGGCTAAATCCTGAAAGGAACACAGTACCCTAAAAGAGTTAGCTATAAGTGTTACGACTGGGCTTATATCCCAAAGAGATATATTAAAGAAGGGAAAGAGACCTGTATGTGCCAAAATGTTTGTGGCAGCTCTTTTTGTTGTAGCTAGAAACTTGAAGTTGATTGGATGTCCATCAATTGGAGAATGGTTGGGTAAATTGTGGTATATGAAGGTTATGGAATATTATTGCTCTGTAAGAAATGACCAACAGGATGAATACAGAGAGGCTTGGAGAGACTTAAATGAACTGATGGTAAATGAAATGAGCAGAAGCAGGAGATCATTATACACTTCAACAACAATACTATCTGATGATCAATTCTGATGGAATTGGCTACTTTCAACAATGAGAGATCAAAATCAGTTCTAATTGATCTGTAATGAACAGAACCAGCTACATCCAGTGAAACAACACTGGGAAATGAGTGTGGACTACAACATAGCATTTACACTTTCTGTTATTGTTTGCTTGCTTTTTTTTTTTCTTCCCCCGTTATTTTTATCTTCTTTGTAAATTCAATTTTTCTTGTGTAGCAAGACAGGTATATATGTGTAGTATTTAATATATAATTTAACATATTTAACATGTATGGGACCTGCCATCTAGGGGAAGGGGTGGAGGGAAGGAGGGGAAAAGTTGGAACAGAAGTTTTTGCAAAGGTCAATGTTGAAAAATTACCCGTGTATATATATGTTTTGTATATAAAAAGGTATAATAAAATATATATATATATATATGTAAGACTTAGATATAAGGAGAAAAAGTGGGGATGGGAAGCATAATGGAGTTAGGAGAGATATCATGTGGCAAAGAAGAAGGGGAAGGGGAAAGACACCACGAAGCAGAGTGCTGAGGCAGGCTGACCCAAAGAAGGGCAGCAGGCATGAGATGGGCCATAAGTAGATTTTACAGGAAAAATTTAACCTCAGGACATGACTGAGATTTCTTATAGGGCATGGCAAGAGACTGTAAGAGACTTTACAGAGGAGGGGTCTTAGAGGTTCAATATAACCTCACTTTCAGACTGGACTACCTCCCCAAAGGGTGGGACCATGGGATTAAAGTGATCTCTATCAGTGCCAGATCTGTTCCATGTCTGTATCTGGGATTAATTTTTATCAATTTCTCTGCTACCTACACCCAACATTGAAGAACTCATCATTGGAAAAGAGAAAGGGAAAATAAGAAGTCCTTAATCCTAGAGAATTGAGAATGTATTAAAGCAATAGGACATATACATAAATAAGCAAAATATAAACCATGGAAAAGATCATGAATTAACAAAAGATAGAGAAGTTCATGGGAGATAAAATGAACAATTTTGATGATATAAAATTTAAACTTTTCTTGCACAAAAAAAGTAAGGCAGCTAAAATTAGAAGAGAAGCAGGAAACTGGAGGGAAAGATTTACAACAATTTTTTTTTCATAAGTCTCTTTTCTAAGATATACAGGGAACTGAGTCAAATGTACAAGAATAAGATTCATCTTCTAATTGATAAATGGCCAATGGATATCAATATGCAGTTTTCAGAGGAAGGAATCCAAGCTATCAAAAGCAAAATATAAAATGCTGATTGATTACATAAGGTAAAATTCATAGAACTTTGAGATACTTTAGATCCAATATTGACTAATTTGACTAAAAAAAAAGGAAAATGACAAATGTTGGAGGAGCTGCAAAAACAAAAAAAAAAACAACCTCTAACACATTAATACATTGTTGTGAATTCATTTAACCATTCTGAAAAGCAATTTGGAACTATGCCCCCAAAAGCATTTAAACTGTGGATATTCCTTGACACAATGATTCTGCTACTAGATATACACTCCAAAGAGATCAAAGAAAGAGGAAAAGGATCCAAATCTACAAAAATACATCAGTTTATTTTCTTTCTCCCACTTTCCCTTTCCTTCCTTCCTTCCTTCCTTCCTTCCTTCCTTCCTTCCTTCCTTCCTTCCTTCCTTCCTTCCTTCCTTCCTTCCTTCCTTCCTTCCTTCCTTCCTTCCTTCCTTCCTTCCTTCCTTCCTTCCTTCCTTCCTTCCTTCCTTCCTTCCTTCCTTCCTTTCTTCCTTCCTTCCTTTCTTCCTTCCTTCTCTTCCTCTACCCTTCCCTCTTTCCTTTTCTCTCTTCCTTCTTTTCCTTTTCCTCCCCTCCTTTATTTCTGTCTTTCCTTCTTCCTTGATTTGGCTAATAGAAGAATTTGTTTTGCATCAATATACATATTTGCAACTGGTTTACATTTTACTACCAGCACCACCCTTCTGAATGGATGGAAGGAAAGAATTCAGAACTTAAAATAAAATGAAATTGAATTTTTTAAATGCCCATAGTGTAGATGGTGATGCATTTATATATATCTAGATCTATGTGTAATAGATTATTGAATTGATTCATAGTGAATGTTATTGAATATATTGAATCAATATAATAGAAAGTGATGCAGGATAAGTGCCAAAAACAGGTGCAAGTGAAGTGTAATATAAGAAATTAGGAAAAACAATTAGTCATTTTGTTTCGCAGCTTCTTTCTTTCATCTCCTCAGTATTTAAAAGAGGAACATATTTAATTCTTAATGAAAGCCAATGCAACTGTTAAAGGGGTTTATCAACCTGTCATTTTATTCATAAGTTCTTTCACAATCAGTAGCCAGCAAGAAACTTGATACATGCTTCCTTATAACTGCTCTTGAGAAGAGCTCCTTCATCAGTTACCAGTTGAAAGACTAAATCATTTGCTTCATTCAGGAAAATATTCACTTGTTCTTTCCAGAGATGCAAACATCATTCCACCTGAGAATCCATGATATTCCAATTATCTAATCAGGCTTCTGTCTCCTATAAAAGAAACAGGAAAACGCAAGACCTACTAAAGAGAGCAGCTTTTCTTGGCTAGAGTGGTTGGTTATTTCACAAGACACCTGGTTTCTCTTTCTGATCCCTGAGTTTTTGTTACCTAATAACCTCCAGAAAATAAGCCAGGTAAATGAAATGCTTTCATAAATGAAACACCTTGTTTCTACTGTGTTTTTTCTGCCCTCTCTGCTCTACCCCAGTAACAATCCTAAAATGTTGCTGCTTTTAGGTTGAACTGATTTGCAACTTTCTTTTCATATCCTGAATGATAATGCTTGCCGTTCCTCAGAAACTACACTTCAACTGGCCGCAGTTTCCTGCTGGTATTTAAAAAGAAAACAAGTTCCCACCTGTTTTGGTTTCTTCTCCTACTAGCCATCATTTTCTTCTCTCCCCTCCCCTCTGCCTATTTGGCACAAAATGGGTTATGGAACCAATGTTCTGTTTTCTACCTAAATAAGAATCTCTCTGTGCCGGTAAATGATTCAGATAAAAATGTATTGTTCTTACAGACTTTAAATGAAGTTTTAATTATTTCAAGATAATGTTAAAAATTATTTTGCAGCAATTAGCAAAATCAGTAAAGTCCCTTTAGCATGAATGCTTTCCAAAGCAAGCATTCTGTTAACTTCTATGAGAAGGGTATCAGATGAGGGTCCACAGTCCCCACTATTGTATGACAATATATTCATTTAAGGTTTAAGACTCAGATGCTTAATTAATTTCTATCATAATAACCACCAGCAATAAATAGTACTTAAAGATACAGTAAATTTTCTTTTTATAGCTGACTTGGCTTTCAGTTTGCCTACTCTGAATATTAGTAAATCAATCCTACAAACTTTAAGCACCTATTGCATGCAAGTCCCTGGGAAGGAAGTGATAAGTAAAACAACCTCCAAATTTGGTAGCTATTTGGTAGCTGCACAGTAAAGGAGGAAAGACAGAAGAGTGAAAAGGAAAAATTAAAGGAGAGGATCGGACAAAATAAGATGACAAATGAGGAAGTACTTTGACTCGGGGTAAACTTCAAGGAAGTAATCATAACTAAATTTCTCTTTGAAGAAGGGAAGATAGGTATATAAACACACACATACATGAGATGGGAGAGCAGGGGAAGGAGGAGAAGAATGGGGGGGGGGGGAAGGGAAAGAGTGTGGAGAGGGGGGAAAGAGTTGGAGGGAGAGGAGAGAAGAATCCATTCCGGACTTGAGGACAATGAGCCAAGGCATAGACATATTAATGTAAGATATATTGCCTAGAATAAAGAATACCCAAAAAAAAGGAAGGTAAAAGTAGGTTTTAAAGGAATATGAGGAGGTAGATTGTAGAAGGCCTTGGGTGGCAGGATCACAAATTAACCAGCAGAAGAAAGTAGAAGAGGGAGCCTCTTGAGGCTTTTGAGTGAAGGAATGGCATGATTCTAGCTAGGTCCTGGACACATAACTTGGGTAATGGTTTGAAGAAAGGATGGCAATACAGAGATAGACTGACTGTGGGGTATAAACCTAGATAATTTGAAGATTATTGATTGATGGGGGTAGGGCCACTAACAGAAATGGCCAAGTTAAAGGGAGGGTGAAGAGAGTATGAAAATTAGTATCGTTTGGTCCTATCCTGTGTGAGGTAGGACTCCCAAGTAGAGAGAGAGAGCTAGGGCTGATTTTAGAACGAGGCTGAAGGAAGGAATACTAGAACTTCAGAGAAGGAAAGTATTCTGATGGCCCTCTAGTCCACCCCATGCACTAAATAATTCTGTATTCGCCTTCTGCCAACTGCTTCCCATGGTCCAGTCTTCTGGACAACTTTAAAAGGTGTCCGGCATAGAAGAAAGTAGTGATGCTATGGGAATGGATGAAACCATTATGGAAATATGATTCTCCTTATCTAATGCAGTCACTTTTTGTTTGTCATGATACCAAGAAATGATGTTAGAGGCCAAAAAATGATGAGCAGGCTGATTTCAGAAAAGCCTGGAAAAACTAACATGAACTGACGCTGAGTGAAGTGAGCAGAACATTGTACGTAATAACAGCAAGTTTGTGATAAGTTTGATAGGTTTAAGCTCTTCCCAGAAATGCTGTGATCTAAGACTATTCCAATAGACTTAAAATGGAAATGCCATTTGCATCCAGAGGAACTATGGAGACTGAATGTGGATCAAAACAGTATTTTCCACCATTTTTGTTTGTTTGCTTTTTTTCTTTCAAGTATTTTCCCCCTTTTGTTCTGATTGTTCTTTCATAGTATGACAAATATGGAAATTCATTTAAAAGGATTGTACATGTATAACCTATATCAAATTGCTTGCTGAATTGGGAAGAAGGAGGGGAGGGTGGAAGAAAAAATATGGAATGCAAAACCTTATAAAAATGTTAAAACTATCTCTACATGTAAGTAGAAAAATAAAATACTATTGAGGGTAAAATAATGTTAGAGGCCATGTGTTATAATACAATGTCCTCAATTCTTGGTGTGAAGAAAGGAAAGACCAAACAATTTAATAGTTCTCATAAACCCTATAGTTGTCCTATAGTTTTCCTGTATACATTATTGTATAAATTACATAAATTACATTGTAAATGAATTGCATTTTTCATAATTTACATAATTCAATTACATATCTTGTAATTGAAAGTTTACAAGGCCCATTATTTCATGTAAATACAGGCAGCTAGATACCACGGTGGATATGATGCTGAGACTGGAGTCAGTAATCCTGAATTCAAACTTGGCCTCAGACATTCCTTATCTGTTTGCCTGACCCAGAGCAAGTCACTTAACCCTGTTGGCCTCAGTTTTTAAAAATACATATATATTTTTCAGTATTTTTCTCCAGATACATTACAAGAAAATTCTTAGCATTCATTTTTACAATATTTTGAGTTTGGAATTTTTCTTCCTTCCATTTTTGCTCCCTTCCCCTCTTCCAAAGAATGGAGGCCACTTGAGTTAGATATGTTTTAACATGTTTTAAATATATTTCCATATTAATATTAATATATCCTTATTTTCCCAGAAATTTTTGTTAAATAGTGAATTATTATCCCAGAAGCTAAAGCATTTGGGTTTGTCAAACATTAGATTACTATAGTCATTGACTGTTGTGTCTTTGTGCCTAACCTATTCCACTTATTTACTAGTCTATTTCTTATCCAGTACCAAATGGTTTTGATGACCACTGCTTTATAACATACTTTAAGGTCTAGTATAGCTAGGCTACCTTCCTTGCATTTTTTAAAAAAAATTTTTATTAATCCCCTTGGTATTCTTAACTTGTTCTTCCAAATTAATTTTGTTACTATTTTTTCTAGCTCTTTAAAGCAATTTTTTGGTATGACACTGAATGAGTAGATTAAGTAGAATTGTCATTTTTATTATATTAGCTTAGTCTACCAGTGAGCAATTGAGTTTCCTGCTGTTTAGAAAAGTGTTTTGTAATTGTATTCATATAGTTCCTAGCTTTGTCTTAGCAGGTAAACTCCCAAATATTTTATATTGTCAACAACTATTTTAAATGGAATTTCTCTTTGTAGGTCTTGTGATTGAGCTTTATTGGTAAGCATATAAAAATTCTGATTGTTTATTTGGCTTTATCTTATATCCTATAATTTTTTTATAGTTAAATATTTCTAAAAGTTTTTTAGTTGAATTTTCTACAACTCTAAATAGACAAGATGTTAAATAGTGAAGCTGACTTCTGACAAGCTTCAGGAATAAGCTATAATGGAAAATACTGTTGAGTAAGTTATACACTGTCCACAAATTTACCTACATACCATATCTACCATCTTGGCTCAAAAGCCAAGAAATGAAATTCATTGATCTTAAGGGATTTAAAATTGCTGGACATGAAGCATAAATGGGATTTATATGGATATATTAATTTTTTTTAGAAAAATACAGCCATGCCAAGTGAACATTTTAGGAGATGAGACTGTCTATTGAGAGAATTGGAAAAATTACTTTAATTGGTCTGGAAGGGACTATCACATGAAACCTAGCTCCTGTCTGAGTAGATGGGCTGGATTGTCTTTTTAAGGATCATTTTGAGATAATAATCAATTATCTTTCTGTCTAATGATATTGCTTGCCTTCTCTCTTGGCCAGAGAAGGATATATTTAAAAGGATGATAGGGTGTTGTAAAATCTAATCTATAGTTATATTGATAACCACTTTAAATATAACAGAGGATTCATTTATCTCTTGAAACTGTATTAGTAAACAATAATTAAAGTCCCCACATTTATAAAAGCTGCTAGCTTTCTGAGGATGATGTTACTGAGTAGTCCTGGACAAAAAAAAAAAAAAAAAAAAAGTCATGAGTTTTGAACTTTGTTTTCCTAGGTATAAAGATCCTGTTTTTGTTTTTGTTTTTGTTTTTAGGAAGACAAGGTCCAAAGGAAAAATGGAAGTCACTGATTCTTCACAAGTCACTTTTCAAGAGCAATCTCGTAAAAAAGCTTGCTGGACTAAATACAAAAAAACATTCATCTTAATCTTCATAGGAGGAATAATGCTTTTAATTGGACTCGTTATTATATTACTTGCTGCCACTGGCTATATTAATCAGTACCTCTTATTGGGACTAACTTTTCTTTGCATTGGCCTCTCCACTACAGCTGTTGGAATTATGTTAATGCTTCTCATAGATCAAATGGAGTTCCTGAAACCTTTAAGAGTTGTGGAGCTAAATACAACTGTAGCAGCTATGATGATGCTGAATAGAGTCCAAACCTGTCCCAGACCATGGACATGGAATCCAACAGAAGCTACTACTGAAATTTAAATTTTTTTTAATAACAAAATCCATGAGTCTCAACATAAAACAAAAAAACTTTGTTGTGGCTAATTTCTAGAGGAGGTCACAGCTGAGCTGTTCTTCCTCTTGCTACTGCTGTGACAAAGTTTGAGTGCTGAGCTTTCAGGATGAGGTACATTCTCCTCAAGGAGATAATCATTTCTATTTCCAACCATCGCAGAGACGTGATTTCATCAGTCTTTATATCCTCTGCCTTATATACTAGGGTATATGAGCCTTTCTTCATTCCTGTTCAGACTCTGGGATTCTTCTACAACCAGACCACCCTGGAGGGTACCAGGCATTTGAGGAGCTCCTGCTTCACCTCAATGGGAGATAAGGCTGGAGAGTTGGGATGGAATTCTCTTTCCCCATGATATTGGATGGCAGTGTCCCCTCTCCTCTCCCAAATCCCAGTCAAATCTTGACTGTGTAACAGCTAAATTTTCATTCTCCTGTTCTTACTCTTCACTCATTTCTTCAGCCAATTGCTCCGATATTTCTTCATAATTACTACTGTCTATCTCCTTCTCCTCCTTCTTCTGCTGCTGTTTTCCTCAGTGTTGCTCTCTTTTTTTCAGATCCTCATTCTGCTAGTGAGGACTCAGCTAAGCTGGGCTTCCTTTTTGTTAATGCTGATATCTTTTAGTTACTCCTCTTTGAGTGGCTGTCTGCCACTCTTCCATGATCCTCTTGCACTGATTTGTGATGAGTAGAAACTTCTCTTCTGACCTTTCCTCAAAGGTCTCTCTCATTCCATTACCTTCCTCCCTTTTCTGCTTCTTCACCTTTTCTGGTGCTGCAGCTGCTCAAGATGATCCTTCTCCCTCCTTCCATGCTTTCAAGCCATCTTTCTCTTTTTCTGTCTTTCCCATTCCTATCACATTTTATTCTGCTTCTCCTCATGCCTTTCTCAGAGCTAATGTTCTCCCTCTCAAAATCCTGGCAGACTTCATTCTGCTAAATGTCTCTGTGAGGCTCAACTTTCTCTCCTCATCCTTTTTGTGTGATCTTTTTTCCTTGGGTAACATTTTGCATTTCACTTAAAATTATCCCCTTCCATGAATCCTTTTCATCAACCAGTTGTACACCACAATTGCTGCCCACCCCAATAAGGAGACTGTGGAGAAGCACTACTGAGTCCAGAAGTGTCTCTTTCAGTTTGGCACGATCTGGTAATGTCAGAGCTCAGCTATTTGTCTAAGTATTTTCTGGAATATCATTCTTTCCCTAAAAGGTACAACATTCCAAAGCATATTACAAAAGGAAATACAAGCAAGAATAAAATTTGAGAATTGTACAGCTTAAATATTAATGAATCTGAATGGATTCTAAACAGCAGTGTTTAAATAGATTCTTTTGTCACATACAAAAAAAGCATCCTAACATGGTAGAGTCATGTGTTTTTGTAGAAAACATCATTTTTTAATTTTGCCAATTTCCATCCTCAGGCAAGTTGAGAGAGATCCTCATACTGAATACCTTGAGCTCTTTGGCCCTTTAAAGGGCCAATTTCAATCATGACAGTGGCAGAAAAAGTGTTCTCACTGATGGATTCCAGGATTGCTTCATTTCCCCTGTACCCTCCCTTCAAAACCAAAACTCTTTTTTCCAGGTGCTGGTACGACTGTCACCAAATGAATCTGGTCAAGGCTCCGGAATCCATCATCTTTAGCACTGCAGTGTATTTGTCCATTATTTCCTGGACAACTCCTTTTTTATTATGTTTCTCTCCAAGTTTTTGGTTATAATTTTCACAATAATGTCAGGGTACAACCAATAATTTGATGGAGCACTTTTTTTTTTCTTTAGTTCTTCAAGCTCCACGATTTTATCAAGTGCTGATTTCTTCTTCTTTTCTTTTGGCTGAGACGAGCTGTGGGATGGTTCTTTCCGTTTCACTGATGCTATATTTCCCACCATTCTCAAAGCACTAGGACCTGGAGAACTTGGTTTGGAAGATGCACCTGAAGTACTTGCTCCTTTATTCAAATTGAAGGCAACTTTCTCTTCACCATTTTTCCTCCTTCATTCGGTGAAGACTGGACATTCCTGTTCTTTTCTTTCTAAACCTCCTCTTATTTGTTCTTCAATAAACTTGGCAGTTTTTTCTTCATCATGGGGTGCTGCTTCTTTTTTTCCTCCCGTACTTGTCTCCGAACAGTTTCTAGGTCTTTATTAATGTACTGAATTTACCACCAGCCTTCGGCTGTCTCAGCCACTTTGCATAAACCTTCTCTGCCTAACCAGCTGGTGAACTCAGTGTTTCCCACTGGGTGGCATTCATGTGAACATGCTCTCGGTGACTGATGTACTCATTATAAATGACGTTGTTGTGGAATCTCTTCGAGCCAAATCCTCTTCTGAGCAGTTCTAAAAAGGCCTTTCGGAACTGCTCGGAAAAAGAATCCAAAACTTGCTGAGGATCCTCCGAAGCCAGAAGGAGTTGTCTCTGAGACTCGGGCACGCGACGGCACTTAAAACCGTTCTCATCTCGGCGCTGCTTCTGGCACATCTGCCAATACACCTGCAGCTTCCCGAGCCCCTTGGATTTGATCCGGTCAGCAATGGCCTTGGGGGGGAGGAAAGCGGGTTTCCCCAAGGTAAAAAGGGGCAGTCACCTTAGAGGAGCCTCCTCTGCGCTCCCACACACTCCTTAATAAAGCCCAAGCAGTGCCAACCCCGAAGCCAGGGAGGAGGGGCGGGGAACGTCAGGGCGCGGCTGTCAAGGGCAGAGAGCCGGGGGGGGGAAAACACCTCGGAGGAAGAATGGGGCAGGGGGGGAGGGGCTATTCATCTACATTTTAAACTCTTTCATATGAAATTTTGAACATTAAACTTGTCTATTTTTAATAAATATTTCAGTCTCTACCGTTTGCAGTGTTTTCTTTCAACCTAAAGATTTCCCTAAATTCTACATTTTTTTGGGAGATGGGGGAGAACTTTTAGGTCTTGGATGTCTCCCTAAGCTCTAAAATTTCATATTGTCCGGGCCCAAGTTGTACAAAAAAGTGAACAATTGTGACACAAGAAGCACAATAGAGGTGAAGTGGGGTAGTGGGGGCAGTGAATATACTTTGTACCCAGGTTTAAGGTAGTTATTCAGCCTCCCAAAAGAGCAGTTTTAAATTGTGATATCTAATCCTTCCTTACAAGAAGTTGAGATCTGTCTCTTGAAACTTCCATCATTGCCTCGGTTTCTAGGCCTGAGCTACCCAAATCTGATCCTTTAATAGTAGCAAACTTAAAGGAAAGGCCCAACCTTTTGAGGCAGAAGTAGGCTCCAGTAAAAACAACAGAGGCAATCTGTTGGCCCAGAGGATAGTGCTGGCTCTATGGAGTCCAGACCCCTGGCAGCTTGTGTGGCCACATAAGCTGTATCAGCATCCTTGTAATTCACTGAAAATACCAGTAGTGCTTCCCAGCAATTTGGGAAGGGTAAAAAGAGAATGTAGTTTTATAATTGCTACCTCATACTCTGGTTCCTTTTGAATTTAGTTAACATTTCTTAAGTGCCATGTGCCACGCTCTGAATTCAGTATTGGGAATAAAAATATGAGCAATAAGCAAAGCCATTCCTTAAGCACCAGAAGGTTACATTAGGGAAAGACGACACAAAGTGGAGTGAAAGGGAGCTTGAGGAGCAAATGTGCCATTTGCACAGGAGCATAGTTTTGAAGTCTGACATCCAGGAGAAGGAACAAAATGGAGAAGACTCTTCCATCAAGGAAAAAATTAAAAAAAATCAGAGTCAAAATATCAAGTCGATTCCAATAGCCAGACTAGTGTTTTCTGGACAAAGAATGTTGATGTATTGTGATTCCAATAGGAAGTAGGGACACTATCATCTCCCATTGCACCCACCCCCAAAACCTCTTCTGCCAGTAACAGGGGATTCAGACACTTGGTAGGGGCTGTAATGATACCACCACTGCCCACATAGAGAATGCACATTCTAGGTGCCCTGTATTCTGATTGACTTCAAGGCCAGTGGCAGACGCACCTGTCTCTTGATCTGGCTCCCAAACTCTCTGTCTCACTTTCTTGTCCTTGTCTCTTGTGAGTTTGGTTTCTGTAACCTCAGAGGATGCAACACTACTTCCTGTCACAAGACTGAGACTTCAGAGGGACTTGAACAGTGTAATCACTTCTCTTAGCTCACTTCTTTCCATCTATTGCTATGTCTTCTATACTCATTTCTCAGGGAGTCATATTTCTATCCCCTTTTATTCTCTTCAATCCCTTCTCAGTATTCCAGGGATCCCTGGCTACCAATGAATAAACCCTACTCTTATTCCAATGTACTTCACAGTGTAATGGTGAAGAAACTGAGCAAGATAGAGATTAGGGAGTATTTAATAATTTATTAAATGGAGAGATTTACTGGGACCAAAGGGATCCATGGTTTGGTCCCAGGGTTGAATGAGACTAGCATCTCCAAGAATCCAGCAAACAATGTGAGTTTTCAAAGACATATATACATGTGGCTCAGATGCAGGGGGTAGACTGAGGCAGGGGCAGAGGCAGGGTGCTGAGAGTGGGGAAAGGGACTCTGACAGGCTGGGGCGAGCCAGAGGAGATGGGATGACACAATCAGGGGAATGTACCCCAGACATGGGGAGAAGCATCTTGATGAGACAGTATCTGACACTCCAATACTTTGGAATGGGGAGAGGCATTCTGATATTCTAAAACATAAGATCTTTTATCCTTATCAAGTATTCTGAAAAGAGGGAGGGGAGGTTTTGCAGAACTGAGAAGCAGGGAAACTGAGGCAGAACTGAGTCAGGATAATTAGGGAAAATGAGTCAGGACAATAAAAGAGAATTGTGGCATAACGACAGTTCCACTCCAGATTTACTTCCCAGATTCACTCCCTCTTTCTCTGGAATACGTGCTCCATAAAGAACAAATTTTCTTGTATCTTAGCTTCTTTTTATCTGTCTATCTATGTATTTTTGCTTTTTCCAATTTTCCTGATTCTCACTGAGATAAGGATTTCTCCTGAATGCATTGCTTCCTTTGGTATGGATGCTGCATGTGATGAGGGCACGGTACTGAAGGACAAGTGTGACAGGAATGGTGAGAGTTCCCTTTTTTTCCAAGGCAGGAGTTCACAGAGAAGGAAATTCACTAACTCAAAGGCTGTGATAAAAAAGGCTTTTATTGTTAAAGAGACACCAAGAGAAAGACTTCCTTGGCAGGCAATATCATTCTCAAGAGAGAAGTGAGTTGCAAAGAGACATTTTCTGAAGATTTATTTTATCCAGGAATCTAAGAATTGACATTCTGTATGTAAGACCATTTGAGTTTGTATAACTTTTTATTGGTGATTTTACTTAACTTTACAAGGCTGTCTCAGGTAGTTATACTCTCATCAGATGTATTTTCTTAACTCCCACTCCCACTCTTGTGATAGATATGGGGAACTCAGAATATGCTTTACTTCACATTGTCAGTGCCAGATTCTCCCTTTACTTCTCTTTCAGCATCATATATTCAAATTTATCACCAAGACCTAGTAGTCTATTATCTCCTGGTCAGGAGACCAGGACTTTAGCCCTCACTCTTTAAGAGTTCAATAATTTTACCATCCTAAATCCTTTTTGCTAGGGGACTTCAGCATAGATACACATGTTCCTTGAATATCCCAACTTCCTAATTCCTCATGTTGAGATTGGGAAGGGATCCCAAAAGTTTGGGGTCACAGACTGGTGTCATAAGATATCTCAAAAGAATTTTCAGGCTTGACCCCATATCCAAGGGGCAACATTTATTGTGATTGTAATGCCAATTGAAGCAGCAATTGAAGTGGGCTAAAGTCCAAGTAAAGAACTAGAAATCAGGAGATACATTTATCTAGTTCTTCATGTTATTTATATGCTAATTTTATGGCCTAGAGGTAGAACTGAGGCGTGGTCTCAGGAATTTGATTATCCCAGACCAGCAGACCTAGGACTCTCCTAAAGCCAGAAGACTTTAGAATCATTGCACACAAGATTGTCAGAATAGAATGAGAGTCTCAGGATCATCATTATATCTTCCCTAAAGCTTAAGGGTATAATGCTGGAGAAATTGAGGCAGGATAGAGATTAGAGAACAACTTGATAATTAATTTAGTGGAGAAGTAAATCAATTGACTGGATCAGACTCTCCTCTCAAAGTAGCCAGCCCTGAATGTCAAAATGCAAAACTCTTTTATAGGGTAAGAAGAACAATGACCTAATGGGAGGAGGCACCTAGGATAACATGATGGAGGAAGGTACTGGAAAGGCTCCTGATATTCTAATGATATCTAAAATGGATAAAGACCTTTATCCCATCAAACATTAAAAGGGAATGACTATAGCTTAAGCTGGTCTAAGACAGGGGTTCTCAAACTAAAGCCCGCTGGCCCGATGAGGCAGCTGGGTTATGGCAAATGGGCTGAGACAGTGTGAGTTTTTGTTTTTACTATAGTCTGGCCCTCCAACAGTCTGAGGGACAGTCAACTGGCCCCCTATTTTAAAGGTTTGAGGACCACTAGAAGATAAGACCTTTATCTCATCAAACATTAAGAGGGAATGATCATAGTCTGGGGTTTTGGGGCAGAGTAACTGAGGTAGTATGACTTCAAGGAGTCTATGAAGTCCTCTATGATCAGGGGGTCTTAAAATTATTGCTGTATCCCCTAGAAGCTATATTACATCACTCAGACTATTCAGTTCCCAAAACTACCTTTTTCATTCCTTTTTATCTATACAGGGAGATGAACCTGATGAGAGTTAGGTTAAGGGGTAACCCCTTTTGGTTCGATGCAAGGATACATAGTTAAATGCAGTCTAGTGATGGAGCAGAGTCCCCTGCAAAGGAATTTACAGGCCTGAAAACCTAGATTAATAAAAAGGTTTATTATGGGGTTTGGAAGGAAAGTTAAAGTCTAGTTAGTATAAGGTGAAAGTAGAAACAAAGGGGCGTCGGAAATAGGATTCCAGTGGACAGAGATCCTTGGCATCCAGGCATCAGGCAATATTAGGAACCTCTGCAAAGAGGGAAAGCTCCAGCTTGGCTCTTTTATAATGAGAGATTTAGCCAAAGGGGCCTGTGGGTGATGTCCCAAGTTGGCTCAGATCTGGGTGGGGTTGTGAGAGCCCAGATCTCCTATTGGAATTCAAAAGGGTGCTTTTGACAGGATTTGTGAATCAAAGGTCCTAGTTTCTTGAATTGATAATGAATCAGCTAAGAAGGGCTGGGAATCAGAAAGGAATAAACCCATCTGAAAGAATTAGTTTAAAGGGAGCACAACCCACATCAAACCCATTCTAATCTCAACAGCAGTCACACATATTCCATTTTGATGTTCATAAATTATGAAATTTATTTCTCCCTTACCAATCAATATACATTAATTAAGTGCCTATTTTGTTCCAGGCACTAAGTTTTAGAGACTCCAAAAAAGGCTCCTGCTCTCAAGGAATTCAATATATATTGTGGGGGAACAAGCAACAAATAGATATATCCAATAAGCTATAAACAGGATAAATAGGAAATAATTGAGAGGTACTTAAATTAAGAAGAGTTGGGAAAGGCTTCCTCTAGAAGATGGGATTTTAATTTAATTCCTCCTTAGGGAAAGCCAGAGAAGTCAGGGTTTGCAGAAGAGATGGAAGAGCATTGGAGACAACCAAAAAAGTTCCCAGTGTTAAGAAATGGAGTCTCTTATTAGTGCATTGTTAAGGAGGATAGTTATTAGGTCAAACATTTCATGGTAAGGACCACTACTATGTATACTGTTCTTGCAATTTTGCCTTAAAATTTACCATTTTGCCATATGAAAAAATACTTTCACATTTGATTGGAGAAATGCTAATTAAAGCAATTCTAAGGTACTAAACCATAGCTATTAAATTGGCTAATAGACCAGAAAAAGGACATAGTAAATTTTCATGAGAATGTGGGGGAAATAGGAGAGCAATGCTTTTTTTTTTTTTTTTTACTGAGGCAATTGGGGTTAAGTGACTTGCCCAGGGTCATACAGCTAGGAAGTGTTAAGTATCTGAGGCCAGATTTGAACTCAGGTCCTCCTGACTTCAGGGCTGGTGCTCCATCCATTGCTCCAACTAGTTGCCTGAGAGTAATGCATTATTGATGGAATTGTGAACTGATTCAACCATTCTGTAGAGGAATTTGCAACTCTGTTGAAGAGTATGAAATCAAAACTTTGACCTAGGAATAACACTATCCTGTACATATCTCAAAAGACATTTTTTTTAAAAAGGAAAAGAAGATGTTATGTACAAAAGATATTTATAGCAGCTCTTTTCTGGGAACAATTGAGGGCATTAGAAATTAGAAATTGAAAGGATGTCTATCAGTTGGGAGTGACTGAACAAACTGTGATATGTGATTGTGATGGAATACTGTTGCAGTGTGAGAAATAATGAGCAGGATAATCTCAGAAAAACTTGGAAAGATTTCTGTGAGTTCATGCAAAGTGGCATTACTAAGTAAAAAGTAACAGCAATATCCTAAGATTATCAACTATGAATAACTTGACTATTCTCAGCAATACAATGATCCAAGAAAACTCTGAAGGACTTATCATCAAAAAATGTTATCTATAGCCAGAAAAAGAACTAATTTCCGAACAGACTGAACCATACTTTTAAAATGTTATTTTCCTTGTCAGGGTTTTTTGTTTGTTTTTGTCTTTATTTATTTTTGCACAGGATTGGAGGAGGTCTATGGTTTTGTTTTTTTTCTTCACAAATTGAATTTTAAAAAAATTATAACTTTTTATTGACAGAACATATCCATGAGTAATTTTTTACAACATTATCCCTTGCACTCACATCTGTTCCAACTTTTCCCTTCCTGCTCTCCATCCCCTCCCCTAGATGGCAGACAGTCTTATACATGTTATATATGCTATAGTATATACTAGATACAATATATGTGTGCAGAATCATACAGTTCTCTTGTTGCACATGAAGAATTGTATTCAGAAGGTAAAAATAACCTGGGAAGAAAAACAAAAATACAAGTAGTCCACATTCATTCCCAGTGTTCCTTCTCTGGGTGTAGCTGATTCTGTCCATCATTGATCAATTGGAACTGAATTAGATCTTCTCTTTGTTGAAAATATCCACTTCTATCAGAATACATCCTCATACAGTATTGTTGTTGAAGTGTATAATGATCTCCTGGTTCTGCTCCTTTCACTCAGCATCAGTTCATAAGTCTCTCCAAGCCTCTCTGTATTCATCCTGCTGGTCATTTCTTACAGAACAATAATATTCCATAACCTTCATATACCACAATTTACCCAGCCATTCTCCAATTGATGGGCATCCATTTATTTTCCAGTTTCTCGCCACTATAAAAAGGGGTGCTACAAACATTTTGGCACATACAGCTCCCTTTCCCTTCTTTAGTATCTCTTTGGGATATATAAGCCTAGTAGTAACACTGCTAGATCAAAGGGTATGCACAGTTTGATAACTTTTTGAGCATAATTCCAAATTGCTCTCCAGAATAGTTGTATTTGTTTACAACTCCACCAACAATGCATCAGTGTCGCAGTTTTCCCACATCCTCTCCAACATTCATCATTATTTTTTCCTTTCATCTTAGCCAATCTGACAGGTGTGTAGTGGTATCTCAGAGTTGTCTTACTTTGCATTTCTCAGATCAATAGTGATTTGGAATACTCTTTCATATGAGTAGAAATAGTTTCAATTTCATCATCTGAAAATTGTCTGTTCATATCCTTTGACTTTATCATTTGAAGAATGGCTTGATTTCTTATAATTTAGAGTCAATTCTCTATATATTTTGGAAATGAGGCCTTCTGCAAAAATGTTTTCCCAGTTTATTGCTTCCCTTATTATCTTGTTTGCATTAGTTTTGTTTGTACAAAGGCTTTTTAATTTGATATAATTAAAATTTTCTATTTTGTGATCAATAATGATCTCTAGTTCTTCTTTGGTCACAAATTCCTTCCTCCTCCACAAGTCTGAGAGGTAAACTATCCTATATTCCCACAAAGTGAATTTTAAACAATGTTTTTACATGAGTTCACATGTATCTTTTCATTGAGGGGAGGATCATAGGAGAGGAAGAGTAAGAATCTGGAAGTTTTAAATAGGAATGTTAAATTGTTTTACATGTGACTGGTAAAAATAAAATACTAAATAATGTTTCTTTTCTTTTTTTTTTTTTTTTTTTTTTTTTTTTTTTTTTTTTACCATTTTACAAGTTTAAATGAAAAATTTATGAATCATTAACTCCTCATGTTGAAAATAGAAAAAAAAATAATTCCAAAATGCTGTGGGACTAAAATTAAACATTTATAGAAACCATATGCTCTTATTACATATGAGTTTTCAAACATACATTCATACTTGAGTTTCTTAAGCAAACATCTCTGTGAAGAATACTTAATTTATATAGTTTTATCTTCCATCAAAAGTTACAAGCAGAGAATTGAACTAGTAGATATGGAAAAAGATAGAAAATGGAAATAAGACAAAGTCCTTTACCTCAGAGAGTTAAGGATACATTGAAGGAATAGGACCCTTACACAATATACATATAAATGGAGAGTGCAAATGATCATTACTAAACAAGAGGTAAAGAGATTCACAGGAGGTGAAATGGACAATTTTAAGGATATTAAATTTAAAAGTTTTTGCACAAAAGCAAATATAGCAAAAATTAGAAGGGAAGAAACTGTGGGAAAATCTTTGTAAAAAATTTCTGTGATAAAAATATCATTTCCACAATAAATAGAGAACTGAGTCAAAAGTGATAAAAATAAGACCCATTTTCAATAGATAAGTAGTGAAAGGATATGAAGAGGCAGTTTTCAAAGGCAGAAATCCATACTTTCCTTAGCCATATGAAATCATGCTCAAATCTAATACTTAAAAGAAATTTAAATTAAAACAACTTTGAGGTAGTACCTCAAAGTCTTCAGATTGGCTAAGTTGACAAAAAAAAAAAAAAGGAAAATGACAAATATTGGAAAGACTGTAAGAAAAGAGGCATATTACAGAGTTTTGAATTGATTTAGTCATTCTGAAAAGCAATTTGGAAGTATGCCCAAATAAGCATTTAAACAGTGGATATCTTTTGATCTAGTAATACTATTGCTAGATCTGTACCTCAAATTGATAAAAGAAAGAGGAAAGGAACCAAAAATGTATAAAAAGGTAGCTTTTTTTTTTTGAGGGGGCAAAGAATAAAATACTGATCAGAAATATCAAATGGGGGAATAGCTGAACAAGGAAAGCATGTAAATGTGCATTGTGCTTTAAGATGAAGAGAATGGTTTCAGAAAAACCTGGAAAGACTTCTATAAATTGATGCAGGTAAGTTAACAGAACCAGGAGAATGATTTGTACAGTAATCACCATATTGTAGAGATAATGAACTTTGGAAGACATAAGAATTGTGAGCAATTCAATGACTAAGCCTAGCTTCAAGACTCACAGTGAAGCATGCTATCTACCTATAGACAGAAATATGATGGACTCAAAATAACCTTGAACTTAATTTCTTTTTCTCCTTCTTTCCTTCCTTCCTTCTTCCCTCCCTCCCTCCCTCCCTCCCTCCCTCCCTTCCTTCCTTCCTTCTTTCCTTCTTTCCTTCTTTTATTTCTTCCTTTTCTTCTTAACAGGGCACTGCAAGAATTTCTTTTGTATAAATATCAATATTTGCAATAGATTTAGAGTCCTACTTGCCCTACAATGGTTGGAAAAGAGAATTGACAATTGAAAAAATTGAAATGGAATTTGAAAAATAACCACAATTAGAGAGGCATCATACAGCTTCTAATTTAGGGAGTTAGGAAAGACTATGATAGTGTTTTTGTTCAGCAGCTTCTTTCTCTGAGCTTTCTCTTATTAGAAGAACATCTTTAGTTCTTACTGAAAGTAAATGCAGCCACAGAAAGGGTGTTTCAATTTGTCAATTTATGTGTAAAGTCTTTCATAATTAGTTGCTAGATAGAAAACTGACACATGTTTTCTTAGACATGCAATTGAGAAGAGTTCCTTTATCAGTTGCCAGTTGAAGAATTAAATCATTGGCTTAATTCAAGAAAATATTTGCTTGTTCTTTCAAGAGATTTCACCCAAGGATCCATGATGTTCCAATTATTTAATCAGGATTGTCTCTTATAAAAGAAACAGGAAAATGCAAGACCTACTAAAGAGAGTAGCTTTTTCTGAGCTGGCTGGTTGTTACTTGATCACTCTCTTGTACCCTAGACTTTTTATCATCCAGTCACCTCCAGAAAATAAGACAGGTAAGTGCTACTTGAGATTCTTTCATAAATGAACACCTTGTTTCTACTATGTTTTTCTGCCTTCTTTTCCTAACCCAGCAACAGTTAGAATGTTGCTGCTTTTAGATTGAACTGACTTGCAACTTTTTTTTTTTTTTTTTTTGCATATCCTGAATGAAGCTTGCTATTCCTCAAAAATTGCCCTTCAACAGTTTCCTACTGACACTAAAAAGAAGACAAGTTCCCACCTGTTTTGCATTCTTCTCTTCCAAGAGGTATAACTTTCTTCTCCATCCTCCCCAAAGTTTATCTGGATTATGATCTTGACGTCCTGTTTTCTGCCTGAATGAGGATGTCGCTATTTCTGTAAATGATTCAGACAGAAACAAACTGTCTCCAGACTGACTTTAAATGAACTGGGTATGGCTGCTTTGGTTATTTTCAGGATCCTATGATGGATAAATCTATCCTATTAACTTTGATAAAATAATGCTATTGTACTAACTAGTTAAATACTATGAATACTAATACTAAATAGTAAAAATTTAAAAATACTGACTGTTGTACTAACTAGTAAAATTGAGATCCCTTTAACATGCATGCTTTCCAAAGGGAGTATTCATTTTTTCCTTCCATGAGTTGGATATCAGATGCGGGACCAGAGTCTTTTCACTACTTTTCACTACTGTATGACAGTGTTTCATTCAAAGTTTGAGACTCAGATGCAGAACTTGTTTAATCATCGTAACCACCAGTTATAAATGACACTTAAAGGCAAAATAAATTTTCTGCTAACTTAGGCTTCGGTTTGGCTTCTTTGAACAGTGCTGAATCAATTCCATAAATACTAAACACCTACTGTTTGTAAGTCCCTGGGAAGGGAATGATAAATAAAACAACCCTGGTCTTTGGTAGCCTGCACAGTAAAGGAAGAAAGACATAAACTAGACCAGCCCTTCTCAGGCAGAAGAGTAAAGAAAAAAAAGCAAAGAGAGTCAGGGAAAATACTGTGACAAACTTGAGGTAAAAGTACCTTTACTTGGGGAAGCTCCTTCAAGGAAGTAGTGACAGTGAAGTTCCCCTTTGAATAAGGGAAGAGATTTCACTAGAACATGGGAGAAAAAAAAAATCCATTCCAGACTTGGAAACAATGACCCCAAGCATAGAGACTGATCCACACTAGATATCTTAGCCAATATGTAAAGTATTTCAAAAAGGAAAAGTAGATTGTAGAGGAATATGAGGAAAAAGATTAGGGTCTTGAGTGGCAGGATCACAAATTAACCAGCAGAAGAAAATAGAAGAGGGAGCTTCTTGAGGCTTTTGTGTGAAGTTATGCCATGATTGCAGCAGTGCAATGGAAATATTATTTGGGCAACAGTTTGAAGAAAGGATGGCAATACAGTTAATGACAGGAGGATGTCCAGTTAGGCAGCACTGCAATTGTCTTTAGGGCAGAGGTCTCCAGTGAAGCTTGAGTCAGACTGATAGGTAAAGAAGTCAACATATGCCCCTTTCCCAGGGATCTTTATATATGGTTGCGTTGAAAACCCCCATTGATCTAGGATAGAAGACAAATAGGATGGGTTATTGTAGAAGTAGAGAACAGGTGCTGGTTAAGAGATTCTATAGAGGTAGCTCAATCAGTTCCTGAGACAGCAGAGAATAGAAGATAATTTGAAGATTATGAATATGGTTGACTGGTGGGGAATAGGGCTACTAACAATACTAGTCAAGTGAAAGGGTGGGTGAGGAGTGGGTGTGAATGAGCACCTTTTTGTCCTGTCCTATGGGAGGTAGGACTCCCAGGTGGAGACTCTGGTCTAGGACTGATTCTAGGAAGAGGCTGAAGGAACACCAGAACTTCAGAGATGGAAAGTATCCTGATGGCCATCTAGTCCATTCCCATTCCCATGCTCTTTTTCCTTCCTACAAACAGTCATCAAGTCTGTGCTTAAAGATCCACAGTTTAGGCTGGCAGAGAGTCAATTGCCTCCCAAAGCAGCCCTGTCTTCTGGACAGTTCTAAAAAGTGTCCTGTATAGAAGGAAATAATGATGTCATGGGAATGGATAAAAGCATTATGGAAACATCATACTCCTTGTCTAATGCAGTCACTTTTTATTTGTCTTGATACCTGGAAATATATATGTATATGAATGAATTGCAACTGAAACTTTGCAAGGCACTTTATTCAGGGACCTAGTGGTATAGTGGGTGGATTACCCAGACTTCAATCAGGAAGAATCACCTTCCTGAGTTCAAATCTGCTTTTAAACATTTATCTATTTGACTTTGGGCAAATCACTGAACCCTATTTTCCTCAATTTCTTCATCTGCAAATTGAGGACGGGAGGAAATAGTAAAATACTCTAGTAACTTTGCCAATAAACCTCCATATTGGTTCAAGAGTCAGGTATGAGTAAAAAATAATGCAACAATATATATGTTCATAAGTCACAGGAGGTAGATTTTTATTATAATTCCCATTTTATAGATGAAGCAGCTGAGGCAGACAAAGATGAAGACAGGCCTAAGGCTGCATTTAAACCTGAGCATTATGAGTCTAAGATCAGAACTCTGTCCTAAGCCACACAGGGACTTTAGGCTCCCTGTCACAGAACTACTTTTGATTGGGAAGTACTCTAAGTTCAGATAGTAGAAAAAGTGAATCTGTCAAACTAGAATTGAAATGAATTCCCAGCTAAAAACTTCAACAGCCCAATAGACTCGGCTCTCCAGCTCTCAGTCCAGCTCCTGTGTGTCTCTCTCTGTATGTCTCTCTCAGAGCCCTTCCTAGTGCGTCTCTGGCTCTGACTCTGGCTGAGTTTGTGGCAGCTTTATATGCTCTATTTTGAGTATAAACCAATCATTATATCACTAGGAAACCATTATTTGTTGTAAGATGAAATCAATCATACTAATTACATTAAATTAATAATCATTAAACTAAATAACCATTTTCTCAGCAATTCCACTGAATTAGCACCTTGTAAGAAATCCTTGTTTTAAGTACAGACTTCTGACCCATAACAATTGGGAAAAGAAAATGGAAATAAGAAGTCCTTGACCCCAGAGAACTGAGAATGTATTTAAAAAATAGGATATATACATAAATAAGCAAAATATAGACTATGGAAAAGATCATGAATAAAGAATAGATAGAGAAGTTCATAGGAGATAAAATGAACAATTTTGATGATAGAAAACTAAAGATTTTTTTGCATGAAAAAAAGTAATGCAGCCAAAATTAGAAGAGAAGCAGGAAACTGGGTAGAGATTTTCAACAAATGTTTTTTTAAATAAGTTTCTTTTCTAAGATATACAGGGAACCGAGTACAAGAATAAGATTCATTTTCTAATTGATAAATGGCCAATGGATATGAATATACAGTTTTCAGAGGAAGGAATCCAAGCTATCAAAAGCAAAATATAAATGCTGAAATGTAATAATTACATAAAGTAAAAATTGATCAAACTTTGAGGTACCTCAGATCCATTATTGACTAATTTGACAAAAAAAAAAAAAAAAAAAAAAGGAAAATGACAAATAGTGGAGCATTTGAAAAAAAAAGAAAAAAAAAAAAAAGAAAAGCACATTAATACATTGTTGGCAGTGTTGTTAATTGATTTAACCATTCTGAAAAGCAATTTGGAACTATGACCCCAAAGCATTTAAACTATGGATATTCTTTGACCCAATGACTCTGCAACTAGATATGTATTCCAAAGAGTTCAAAGAAATAGGAAAAAGATCCAAATCTACAAAAATCTAGCAGCTTCTCCTCCTCCTCCTCCTCCTTTCTCCCTCCCTTCCTCCCTTGCTCCATTTCTGTCTTTCTTTCTTTCTTGATTTGGCTAATAGAAGAATTTGTTTTGCATCAATGTGCATATTTGCAAACTAGTTTACATTTTACTACCAGCACCACCCTTTTGAATGGATGGAAAGAGAGAATTCAGAATTTAAAATAAAATGAAATTGAATTTTTAAAATGCCCATAGTGTAGATGGTGATGCATTTATATATACCTAGATCTATCTATAATAGATTATTGAATTGATTCATAGTGAATGTTATTGAATCAATATAATACAAAATGATGCAGGATAAGTGCCAAAAACAGGTGCAAGTGAAGTCTAATCTAAGAAGTTAGGGAAAACAATTAGTCATTTTGTTTTGCAGCTTCTTTCTTTCATCCCCTCAGTATTTAAAGAAGGAACATATTTAATTCTTAATGAAAGCCAATGCAACTGTTAAAGGGGTTTATCAACCTGTCATTTTATTCATAAGTTCTTTCACAATCAGTAGCCAGCAAGAAACTTGATACATGCTTCCTTATAACTGCTCTTGAGAAGAGCTCCTTCATCAGTTGCCAGTTGAAAGACTAAATCATTGGCTCAATTCAGGAAAATATTCACTTGTTCTTTCCAGAGATGCAAACATCATTCCACCTGAGAATCCATGATATTCCAATTATCTAATCAGGCTTCTGTCTCCTATAAAAGAAACAGGAAAACGCAAGACCTACTAAAGAGAGCAGCTTTTCTTGGCTAGAGTGGTTGGTTTCTCTTTCTGATCCCTGAGTTTTTGTTACCCAGTCACCTCCAGAAAATAAGCCAGGTAAATGAAATTCTTTCATTCTTTCATAAATGAAACACCTTGTTTCTACTGTGTTTTTCTGCCCTCTCTGCTCTATCCCAGTAACAATCCTAAAATGTTGCTGCTTTTAGGTTGAACTGATTTGCAACTTTCTTTTCATATCCTGAATGATAATGCTTGCCGTTCCTCAGAAACTACACTTCAACTGGCCGCAGTTTCCTGCTGGTATTTAAAAAGAAAACAAGTTCCCACCTGTTTTGGTTTCTTCTCCTACTAGCCATCATTTTCTTCTCTCCCCTCCCCTCTGCCTATTTGGCACAAAATGGGTTATGGAACCAATGTTCTGTTTTCTACCTAAATAAGAATCTCTCTGTGCCGGTAAATGATTCAGATAAAAACGAATTGCTCTTACAGACTTTAAATGAAGTAGGAATTGCTGTTTTAATTATTTTCAAGATAATGTTAAAAATTATTTTGCAACAATCAGCAAAATCAGTAAAGTCCCTTTAGCATGAATGCTTTCCAAAGCAAACATTCTGTTAACTTCTATGAGAAGGGTATCAGATGAGGGTCCACAGTCCCCACTATTGTATGACAATATATTCATTTAAGGTTTAAGACTCAGATGCTTAATTAATTTCTATCATAATAACCACCAGCAATAAATAGTACTTAAAGATACAGTAAATTTTCTTTTTATAGCTGACATGGCTTTCAGTTTGCCTACTCTGAATATTAGTAAATCAATCCTACAAACTTTAAGCACCTATTGCATGCAAGTCCCTGGGAAGGAAGTGATAAGTAAAACAACCTCCATATTTGGTAGCTGCACAGTAAAGGAGGAAAGACAAACACAATTTCCTCAGACAGAAGAGTGAAGAAGAAAAATTAAAGGAGAGGATCGGACAAAATAAGATGACAAATGAGGAAGTACTTTGACTCGGAGTAAACTTCAAGGAAGTAATCATAACTAAATTTCCCTTTGAAGAAGGGAAGATAGGTCTATAAACACACCCATACATGAGATGGGAGAGCAGGGGAAGGAGGGGAAGAGTGGGGGGGGGGGGGAAGGGAAAGAGTTGGAGGGAGAGGAGAGAAGAATCCATTCCAGACTTGGGGACAATGTCCCAAGGCATAGACAGATTAAGGTAAGATATATTGCCTAGAATAAAGAATACCCAAAAAAAAAGGAAGGTAAAAGTAGGTTTTAAAGGAATATGAGGAAGTAGATTGTAGAAGGCCTTGGATGGCAGGATCACAAATTAACCAGCCTCTTGAGGCTTTTGAGTGAAGGAATGGCATGATTCTAGCTAGGTCCTGGACACATAACTTGGGTAATGGTTTGAAGAAAGGATGGCAATACAGAGATAGACTGACTGTGGGGTATAAACCTAGATAATTTGAAGATTATTAATTGATGGGGGTAGGGCCACTAACAGAAATGGCCAAGTTAAAGGGAGGGTGAAGAGTGTATGAAAATGAGTACCGTTTGGTCTTATCCTGTGTGAGGTAGGACTCCCAAGTAGAGAGAGAGAGCTAGGGCTGATTCTAGAACGAGGCTGAAGGAAGGAATACTAGAACTTCAGAGAAGGAAAGTATTCTGATGGCCCTCTAGTCCACCCCATGCACTAAATAATTCTGTATTCGCCTTCTGCCAACTGCTTCCCAAAGATGGTCCAGTCTTCTGGACAACTTTAAAAGGTGTCCGGCATAGAAGAAAGTAGTGATGCTATGGGAATGGATGAAACCATTATGGAAATATGATTCTCCTTATCTAATGCAGTCACTTTTTGTTTGTCATGATACCAAGAAATAATGAGCAGGCTGATTTCAGAAAAGCCTGGAAAAACTTACATGAACTGATGCTGAGTGAAGTGTACATTGTACATAATAACAGCAAGTTTATGTGATAAGTTTGATAGGTTTAAGCTCTTCCCAGAAATGCTGTGATCTAAGACTATTCCAATAGACTTAAAATGGAAATGCCATTTGCATCCAGAGGAACTATGGAGACTGAATGTGGATCAAAACATAGTATTTTCCACCATTTTTGTTTGTTTGTTTTTTTTCTTTCAAATATTTTCCCCCTTTTGTTCTGATTGTTCTTTCATAGTATGACAAATACGGAAATTCATTTAAAAGGATTGTATATGTATAACCTATATCAAATTGCTTGCTGAGTTGGGAAGAAGAAGGGGAAGGTGGAAGAAAAAATATGGAATGCAAAATCTTATGAAAATGAATGTTAAAACTATCTATACATGTAAGTACAAAAATAAATACTATTGAGGGTAAAATAATGTTAGAGGCCATGTGTTATAATACAATGTCCTCAATTCTTGGTGTGAAGAAAGGAAAGACCAAACAATTTAACCATTCTCATAAACCTTATAGTTGGCCTGTATACGTTATTGTATAAATTACATATATTGTAAATGAATTGCATTTTTCATAATTTACATAATTCAATTACATATCTTGTAATTGAAAGTTTACAAGGCCCATTATTTCATGTAAATACAGGCAGCTAGATACCACGGTGGATATGATGCTGAGACTGGAGTCAGTAATCCTGAATTCAAACTTGGCCTCAGACATTCCTTATCAGTTTGCCTGACCCGGAGCAAGTCACTTAACCCTGTTGGCCTCAGTTTTTTAAAAAATACATATATAATAGTATTTTTCTCCAGATACATTACAAGAAAATTCTTAGCATTCATTTTTACAATATTTTGAGTTTGGAATTTTTCTTCCTTCCACTTTTGCTCCCTTCCTCTCTTCCAAAGAATGGAGGCCACTTGATCCAGATATGTTTTAACATGTTTTAAATATATTTCCATATTAGTCATACTTTTGAAAGAAGAAACATATCAAAAGGGGAAAACAGAATAAAGTGGGGATCTGCATTCAGTCTATTAGTCCTTTATCTGGGTATGGATAGCATTTTTCATCATAAATCCTTCAGAGTTGTCTAGGGTCATTGTATTACTGAGAATAGTTACATCATTTACATTGATCATCTTATTGTATACAAACCACATTTTAATTTGTTTCTGGAAGTTTTTCTCAGGTTTTTTGAGAGCATCTTGCTGGTCATTTCTTGTAGCACATTAGTATTCCATTACAATCACACACCACAATTCATTTAACTATTCCCCAACTAATGCATGTACCTTCAGTTTTCCTTTCTTTGCCTGTAGAAGAGAGCTGCTATAGAGATTTTTTTTGTATATATGAATTATTCCCCTCCTCCCCCCCCCCTCAGCTTTTGTACAGCCCCAGCAGTGGTCTTGCTAGGTCAAAGGATATGCACGGTTTTATAAGTCTTTGGACATAATTCCAAATTTTTCCGCAGAATAGTCAAAGTAATTCAAACTCTACCAGCAGTACGTTAATATTTTATTTTTCCCTACATCCCCTCTAATATTTATTGTTTTCTTTTTCTGTCTTATTTGCCAATTTAAAAGGTATGTGGTGGTACCATAGAATTGTTTCAGTTTCCATTTTTCCAATCAACACAGAGAGCATTTTTTTTTAATATGGTTATAAATAGGTATGATTACTTCACCTGAAAACTGGTCTTATTCTTTGATCACTTATCAATTGGGGAATGGCTCTTAGTTCTCTATATATTTGAAAAATGAGGCCTTTGTTAATGTTTCAACATTTTTTTTCAGAATTATTCTTGTTAAATGTCTCTCTTCCCCTCCTCATTCTTATTCTATTTTTTTTCCCCCTTGTCCCCTCTCAAAAGTATTTTGTTTCTTATTACCCCCTTCCCCAACTGACCTTTTCTTTCTATTACACCTCATTTCCCTTCCTCTCCTACTATCCAGTAGGCTGATAGATTTCTATACCAATATTATTCTCTCTTTGAGCCAATTCAATGAGTAAGGTTCATTCAGTCCCTTTTCTCTTCTTTAAAAAAGCTTTTCCTTGTCTCTATCATATGAGAACTTACCCCATTCTATATCTTTTCCCTTTCTCTTAGTATGTTCCTTTCTCACCCCTTGCATTTATTTTTTTTGACATCAACCCTTCAAATTCAATTAATAGCTGTGCCTTTTCTATATATTCCTTCAAACTGTCCTAATAATGGGAAAGTTCTGAGGTACAAGTATCATCTTCCCATGTAGGAATGTCCACTGTTTAACCTTAAGTTCCTTATGATTTCCTTGTCTTGATTATTTCCTTATGTGTCTCTTGTATTTGAAAATCAAATTTTCTATTCAGCTCTGTTCTTTTCATCATGATTTCTCAAAAGTCCTCTATTTCATTGAATTTTCATCTTTCCCCCCCAAAGGATTATACTCAGTTTTGCTGGGTAGGTGATTCTTGTTTGTAATTCTAGCTCCTTTGGCATCTGGAATATCTTATTCAAGCCCTCTGAAACTTTAATCCAGAAGCTGCTAAATCTTGTGTTATTCTGACTGTGGCTTCATGATATTTAACTTGTTCCCTTTTGATTGGTTACAATATTTTCTCCTTAACCAGGGAACTCTGGAATTTGGCTATAATATTCCTGGGCATTTTTATTTGGGGATCTCTTTTGGGAGGTAATAGATTCTTTCGATTTCTATTTTACCCTCTGGTTCTAGAATATCAGGGCAGTTTTTCTTAGTAATTTCTTGTGAGAAGATATCCAGGTTCATTTTGTTTAATCATTGTTTTTAGGTAGTCCAATAATTTTTATATTATCTCTCCTGGGTCCATTTTCAAGGTCAATTGTTTTTTCCAATGAGATATTTTACATTGTCTTCTATTTTTCGTTCTTTTAGTTTTGTTTTATTGTTTCCTGATTTCTCAAAGTAATTACCTTCCATTTGCTCAATACTAATTTTTTTTCCTCAATAGTATTTTTCCAATTACAAGTAAAGCTAGTTTTCTTTTTTCTTTTTTTCCTCAATAGTATTTTCTTTCTAAATATAGTAAAGATAGTTTTCTACATTCATTCCTATAACATTTTGTGATCCAAAATTTTTTTTCTTCTTCCTTCCACAAGACAAGCTGAAATACGTTACACAGGTACAATCATTTAAAATATATTTCCATATTTATCATATTGTGAAAGAAAAATCAGAACAAAAGGTGAAAAAGCACAAGAAACAAGAAGCAAACAGAGTAAAAACACTGTGCTAAGATCCACATTCATTTTCTATGGTTCTCCCCTTGGATGTGGATGGCATTTTCCATCCCAAGCCTATTGGAATTGTTTGGGGCCAGCACATTGCAGAAAAAGCCAAGTCTATTACAGTTGATCAGAATATAACCTCCCTGTTACTGTATACAATCTTCTAGTTCTGCTCACTTCACTCTGCATCAGTTCACAGATTTTTCCAGGCTTGTTCTTATAGAACAATAAATTCCATTATATTTATATGCCACAACTTAATCAATCATTTTCCAGCTGATGGGCGTCCATTCTATTTCTAATTTCTTGCGACTACAAAAAAGAACTGCTACAAACATTTTTGTACATGTGGGTCCTTTTCCATCTTTAATGATCTCTTTGGGATACAAACCCAATAATGACACTTCTGGAAAGGGTATCCACAGTTTTATAGTCCTTTGGGGATAGTTCCAAACTGCTCTCTAGAATGATTGGATCATTTTACAACAATGCACTGTTTTCCCACATCTCCTCCAACATTTATCCTTATTTTTTCCAGTCTGAGAAGTATGAGGTGGTACATCAGAGTTATTTTAATTTGCATTTCTCTAATAATGTCAATTGTAATTTTTAAGGAACTTTTTTCTTCAGCGAGCTTTTGCATCTACTTTTCCATTTCTCAAATTCTACTTTTAAAGGAGTTTCTTTCTTCAGTGGATTCTCCATTCCCTAATTTGACCAATTCTGCCTTTTAAGGAATTCTTCCCTTCATTGGATTTTTGTACTTCCTTTACCATTTGGCCTAGTCTGTTTTTGAAGATGTTGTTTTACTCAATATTTTGTTGTGTCTTCTTTACCAAGCTATTCACTTTTTTAAAAAATTATTTTCTTGCATCATTTTCATTTCTCATACCATTTTTTCCTCTATGACTCTTAATTTTTAAAATCCTTATTGAGTTCTTCCATGGTCTGAGATCAATTCATATTCTTCTTGAAGGCTTTGGTTGTAGAAGCTTTCCTTGTCATAATCTTTTTCTGTTGTTTGATCATTTTCCCCAGCCTATTAACTTGACTTAACCCTTTGTATCTTCCATCTAGAATCCCACTTTAACAGAATTCCAAGTTTTAAAAGTTGGGTGCAGTTGTTTTTAGAGATGCTATTAGAGGTATGTAAATTTTCAGTTCTTCCAAGGTGGGATGGTCAAAACGGAGATATGTTTACTCTCCTAGTCTGTGCTCTGGTTGGTGAATAACCATAAGCACTCTTTTTTGCCCTAGAACTATGAGAAAGATCTCTGCTTCACTGTGATAGCAAGCTTTGGAGTGCTAGTATTCCTCCTTACCCTGAGAGTGCCATCCAGGACTATGACTTGGATTGTGGTAAGGGCAAAGCAACAGAATCCTGACAGTATGTGCAAAAAATGCCCTGTAATCTCCTTTTGACCAGTTGCTCAACCCCCCCCCCCTTACCATCTATGGGCTGAGAGTTCCTGCTGCTGCTAATTTAGTGGTTTCTGAGAACGATTTTGGGGGCCAAGGCTGAGTTGGTGCAGCCTGCACTGGATAGTTCTCCACTCTTGCCCAGGTGCAACAAACTTTTCCTGCCAGTCTTTTAAATTCTCTTTGGCATCTGTGGACCTTTGAGGTCATGATTCAGTCACCTGAGGGTTGCTCTATTCCTTAGAATTCTTTGTTACAGAAAGTACAGCTGCTTTAGAACAACTCCATGTTTTTGTTCTATGAATTTTCTCCTTCAACCTGCAATTTCTTCCTCACAATCTACAAAGTTGGAAACTTAATGCTAGGACTATTAAATACTGGCCTTCAAACCTTTTAGAATTCTGGCGTTCAAAGTATCTTTTACTTCTGACTCCAAGAATCCACTTCTAATGGGGCTTCAGGACAAATTACCTTGTGAACTGCTTTAATAGGGTGGCCAAATTACTATCACTGCAACGAAGGTATCTTCTACATCTACTCCCCAATCTTGGTTTTGGTTAAGAAGTTTGAAGTTCTGGGGCAGCTGGTGGTGCAGTGGATAGAGCACCAGCCTTGAATTCAGGAGGACCCGAGTTCAAATCTAGTCTCAGACACTTCCTAGCTGTGTGATCCTGGGCAAGTCACTTAACCCCAGCCTCAAAAAAAAAAAGTTTGAAGTTCTGATTTTTAAGAGTATTCCAAACACCTGTCAGATTGGCTTATGACGACAGGAAAAGATAAGGATGAATGTTGGAGGGGATGTGGGAAAACTGGGACACTGATACATTGTTGGTGGAGTTGTGAATGGATCCAGCTATTCTGGAGGCAATTTGGAACTATGCCCAAAAAGTTATCAAACTGCTTTGTTGACATACGTTTTTGCAAGTGTAATCAGACCTTGAACAGTAGGCAATCCCCAATCACCATTCAGAGAGGAAGCTCATCGGCTTTGCATATGCATGGTATCTGCCAAAGGGAGGATACCCAATCCAGGAATTCAGCAGCTCACTCACAGGTGAGAGGCCCTGTCCAGGCAGCCCTGCTTATGAGCCACTAGCTATGACCCTCAGTGAAACCTGTTCCCATGATTACAACTCATTGCAGAAAGGGCATTTCTGCAACGTGGCAGAAAACTTGTTGTGCACCAAAGGTCAAGGTGGCTTCCCTCTTGGCAGAGTCCCATATCTTGGCATTCCTCCCTTATTAGTCAAGAATGGTTTTTGTAAGTTCGCTTTTGTACTTCTGGGATAAGCTGAGGCCAGCTCTGTCATAGGTGAATAGAAAGCAAACTTCGGGGTATTAAAAGCAATTTTTTCCCCCAGGAAAGCTCAAACTAAGGGAAGGGTGTTTGGGTTTCTTTCCTGCCTCACCTATTTCCACCTCCTAATTAATTTCCTAGATTCCAATTGTTTATTTTTCTGCTTTCTCACCAATTGTTCTGTCTTTAGTTTGTTTCCAATTTTCATTGTGACCAGCTAAACTAATGTACTGTACTTTCCCTTAAATGCATTTCCATCATGATTGGAAATGTATGAACTTATTTAGGAATTTTTTTGGGTGCAGGAAGCTTAGATGTGATTGTAAAATTGCACCATCACTGGTGTTAGCAGAAGATGACCCTGTGGAGACTATCAATTGGATAGAGAAGTACAAGATTTCTGGGCCCCTCCCTGAAATCTCGAAGGTGTTATAGTTGTTTTGTTTTGGTTTTCTCAATAGTATTTTATTTTTCCAAATACATATAAAGACGTTTTCAACATTCATTTTTGTAAAACTTAATATTTCAAATTTTTCTCTTCTTCCTTCACCTCCCCCATCTCCAAGACAACAGGCAATCTGATGATATAGGTTAAATATGCTGTCCTTTTAAACATTTCCATATTTGTCATGTTGTATAAGAAAAGTCAGACCAAAAGCAAAAAAAAAAAAAAAAAACACACACACACAAGAAAACAACAAATATACAGATGAAAATGTACTAGGTTCCTTTCCACATTAAGTCTCTATAGTTCTCTCTCTGTGTCTCTCTCTCTCTCTCTCTGGATGTCATTGACATTTTCCATCCCAAGTCTATTGGGATTGCCTCGAGTCACTGCATTGGTGAAAGGAGACAAGTCCATCACAGTTGATCATCACATTATCTTTTGGTACAGTGGTACAATGTCATCTAAGATATGCTCAGTGTACTCGGCATTAATTTGTAGAGATCTTACCAGGTTTTTCTGAAATCAGTCTGCTTATCATTCATTTTTCTTTTCTTTTTTTATCTCTCCAGGGGAAAATTATGTATTTTCTTTTTAAAAATCTTTAACATTATTTTGAAATACAAAAATAAATGTGGGCAGCTATCTTTACATGTAAGATTTTGAGTTCCAAACTTTCTCCCTTATCTTCCCTTCCCCAAGATAGCAAGCAATTTGACAAAGGTTATGCATGTATAATCATTTTACAAAATCGTGTGTTCCAAAAAAGCAAGCAATTCAATGTAGGTTAAAACATATGCAACTCTTCTAAACATATTCCAATATTCACTATACTGCACAAGAAAAATCAGATCAAAAGGAGGAAAAATAAGAGGGGAAAAAAACAAGCAAAAATAACAAAAAGATGAAAATAATTTGTTTTGATCTATATTTAATCTTCATAGTGCATCTCTGGATGCAGATAGCACTTTCCATTATAAGTCTATTGGAACTGCCTTGAATCACCAAATTGTTGAAAAGAATAAAGTCCATCACAGTTGATCATCACATAATCTTCTTGTTATTTGTATAATTTTCCCTTGGTTCTGCTCATTTCACTCAAAATCAGTTCATGTGAGTCTTTCTAGGCTTTTTTGAAATCATCCTGCTAATTTTCTTATAGAACATAATATTCTATTACATTCACATATACCATAACTTAGTCATTCCCTAACTGATGGGCATCCACTTAAATTCTAGCTCCTTGCCACTAGAAAAAGGACTGCTACAAACATTTTTTGCACATGTGGGTCCTTTTCCCTTTTTTTACGATCTCTTTGGGATACAGGTCTAGTAGAGAGACTGCTGGATCAAAGGGCAAGCACAGTTGATAGCATAGTTCCAAATTGCCCTCCAGAATGGTTGAAGCATTTCACAACTCCATCAGCAATATATTAGTCTCAGTTTTCCTATTTCCCCTCCAACATTTATTATCATTTGTTGTTATTTTAGCCAATCTGAGAAGTATGAGGTAATGCCTCAGAGTTGTCTTGATTAGAATTTCTCAAATCAATAGTGACTTAGAGCATTTTTTTCATATGACTTAAAATGGCTTTTATTTTTAATACTAGCTTTTTTATTCTCAAAATATATGCAGATAGTTTTCAACATTCACCCTTGCAAAACCCTTGTTTCCATTTTTTTCTCTCTCCCTTTCTTCCCCCACCATATGTGAAACAAATGCAATTTTTATACACACACACACATTTCATATATATCTATATATGGATATAGATATAGATATAAAATTTTCACATGTATAGTACAAGAAAAATTGGATCAGAAAGGAAAAAGATTAGGAAAAAAACAAAAAGCAAGTAAATAACAAGGCTTTCTCTAACAAAAGTCTATTGGGACTGACCTGAATCATCTCATTGTTGAAAAGTGGGTTTAATTTCTTCATCTAAAAATTGTCTGTTCTTATTCTTTGACCTTTTATCAACTGAGGAATGACTTGTATTCTTATAAATTTGAGTCAGTTTTTTATATATTTAAGAAATGAAGCCTTTATCAGAAACACTGGGGACAAAAAAAATTTTCTCTAACTTTCTGCTTCCCTTCCAATTTTGCCTGCATTGACTTTATGTAATCAAAATTATGCATTTTGCATTTCATAATGTTTTCTAGTTCTTCTTTGGCCATAAATTCTTTCCTTCTCAACAAATCTGAGAGAGAGAGAGAGAGAGACACAGACAGATTATCCCTTCTTCTCCCAATTTGCTTATAGTATCACCTTTTGTTACTAAATCATGAACCCATTTTGACCTTATTTTGATATATGGTGTTAATATGTTGGTCAATGACTAGTTTCCGCTACACTGTTTTCCAATTTTCCCAGCAATTTTTGTTAAATAGTGAATTCTTATCCCAGAATCTGAAGTCTTTGGGTTTATTAAACATTAGATTACTATAGTCATTGACTATTGTCTTTTGTGCCTAACCTATTCCACTGATCTACTACTCTATTTCCTATCTGGTACCAAAAGTTTTGATGACCACTGCTTTATAATATAGTTTTAGGTCTAGTATAGCTAGGCTACCTTCCTTGCATTTTTTTTATTAATCCCCTTGGTATGGTATTCTTGACTTGTTCTTCCAAATGAATTTGGTTACTATTTTTCCTAGCTCTTTAAAGCAATTTTTGGCAGTTTGGTATGGCACTGAATAAGTAGATTAAGTAGAATTGCCATTTTATTATTTTAGCTTAGTCTACCAGTGAGCAATTGATATTTTTCCTGCTGTTTAGAACTAACTTTGTGTAAAAAGTGTTTTTTAATTGTATTCATATAGTTCCTAGCTTTGTCTTAGCAGGTAAACTCCCAAATATTTTATATTGTCAACAACTATTTTAAATGGAATTTCTCTTTGTAGGTTTTGTGATTGGGCTTTATTGGTAAGCATTTAAAAATTTTGATGGCTTATTTGGCTTTATTTTATATCCTGCAATTATGCTATAGTTAAGTATTTCTAGAAGTTTTAGTTGATTTTTCTACGACTCTAAATAGACAAGATGTTAAATAGTGAATCTGACTTCTGACAAGCTTTAAAGGAAGAAACTGTTAACTAAGTTATACACTGTCCACAAATTTACCTTTATACCATATCTACCATCTTGGCCCAAAAGCCAAGAAATGACATTTACTGATCTTAAAGGGATTTAAAATTCCTGGACATAAAGCATAGGTGGAATTTATGAGGATATATAATGGTTTTTTTTTTTTTGTTTTTGTTTTGTTTTTTTTTATAAATACAGCCATGCCAAGTGAACATTTCAAGAGGTGAGACTAAGTCCATTGAGAGAATTGGAAAAGATTACTTTAATTGGTCTAGAAGGGACTATCACATGAAACCTAGCTCCTGTCTGAGTAGACTGAGTGGATTGTCTTTTTAAGGATCATTTTGAGATAATAATCAATTATTTTTCTGTCTAATGATGTTGCTTCCCTTCTCTCTTGGCCAGAGAGGGATATATTTAAAAGGATAATAGGGTGTTAAAATAAATCTAATCTATAGTTATATTTATAACCACATTAAATATAATAGAGGAATCATTTATCTCTTGAAACTGTATTAGTAAACAATAAAGTCCCCACCTTTATAAAAGCTGCTAGCTTTCTGAGGATGATGTCACTGAGTAGTCCTGGACCAAAAAAAAGTCATGACTTTTGAACTTTCTTTCCTTAGATATAAAGATCCTGGTTTTTTAGGAAAACAAGATCCAAAGGAAAAATGGAAGTTACTGATTCTTCACAGGTCACTTCTCAAGAGCAATCACATCAAAAAGCTTACTGGATTAGATATAAAAAACCACTCGGCTTAATCTTCATAGGAGGAATAATGCTTTTAATTGGACTCTTTGTTTTAGTATTTGCTGCCACTGGCTATATTAATCATTACGTCTTATTGGGACCAACTTTTTTTTCCATTAGCATCTCAACTATAGCTGTTGGAATTATGGTAATAATTCTCATAGATCAAATGGAGTTCTTGAAACCTTTAAGAGTTGTGGAGACAAATACAGTCTTATAACAGCTATGATGATGCTGCATAGAGTCCAAACCTGTCCCAGACTATGGACATGGAATACAACAGAAGCTTCTCCTGAAGTTTAAAATTTTTTTTTTATATAAAAAGCTATGAATCTCAACATACAAAAACTTAGTTGTGGCTCATTTTGCAAGAAAGTACAAATTTGTATAGAATCTGAATCTACCTAAAGCTCTTTGTCATGTTCCCAGGAAGTGGGTCTAGGAGTTCACTTTTAAAATCTCTCAAGTCTTGATTTTCTAAAACATGAAGAGGATGTCTGCAAGAAAGTGCTGCCCTGAGGAGAGGGAGGTGGGGGAAAACAAACACAAGAGTTTGAGAGACTTAGATGCCCCAATGGTACTGTATATACTTTCATGCTCTCGGGCCCTCCACACCCAACCCAACCGTGTTCACAGCCACAGGTGAGATGCAGTTCAGTCTGGGTTTGCTCTTCTCTGTGCCCTCGTGTGACATTTCAAAACAGTTTTATGCTTGGACTACCCAAATGCTACATCATTGATGGTGATGAGAAGGAAGCATCTTTGAGGTATCTGTTAATATATCTTTAAGGTCATCTTCCCCCTGCTGACTGTAACCAAGCCTTCCTTCTGGAGAGTGGGGTGAAGAGGATAGAGGGAGAGCTGGAGCTGGTGCTATTCTTAACCTCCTGCTGCTTACACATGGCTGGCCACATGGGAAATATGGAAGGGTCAAAGAGAAGAAGGCTTTTGCAGAAATACTCATGCTTTAGGTCATCTTCTCCACTGTTCCTCTAGTCAAGAAGCAGATCAAGAATTTTTTCATCAGATTAAAGACCTGCCCAGAAAGAAGGATCCCAAATCTTCTCATTTTCATCATTCTTGGAATATCATCATGATCAGGACAATTCTTCTCACCTGGAGCGTCTAACTTTGTTCATCTGCTCAATCTCTAATTATCTTGAAAGCAGGGGCTCCTAAGTTCAGTTCTGCAAGTATTTAGGGCACTGTCCCCAGGGATATTGCAATGGAGTATTCCTTATTTCTTAATAACAGCTCTAGAGCCTGGTACCACAGGGTCAAAACTACCCACATGTAAGTTTTTTAAGGGGGAGCTATATTCTCTGGCCAGCCTAAAATCACCACTTTTCATTGCCACTGAGGAGCAGGTTGAAGGTCATCAAGTATTAGTGAAGGATGCTCATAAAGGTACTCATCCTTAGCAGAAGCTGAATCATCAATCTTTACTTTGCCTAGAAGGAAGGACTGCTTCATTGTCTCCAAGAGACTGCTGAAGTCATCTCCCACCTAATTATGTGAAGACCATGTTGCTGCTCACCATGATCTCCCAAACAATGACAACGTTTGAGTTCTGAGCTTTTGGAGTGGTATTTCCCTGAGGGGGAGATAAGCATTTTTATTTCCAACCATTTCAGAGACACAATTTCATCGGTCTTTCTATTCTTTGGTTTGTACACCACAATATGTTACTACTTCATTCCTATTTAGATTCTGGGATGCTTCCATACTCTAACAATTTTCCAGGACAGGCAGACATTTGGGGAGCTCTTACTTCAGCTCAATGGAAGATAAGGCTGGAGAGTTGGGATGTAATATTCTATTGTGGTGCTTCTATTGCAGCATCCCCTCTACCACTTCTGTCTCTCTCCAATCTTAATTAAATCTTAATTCTGTAACAACTCAGAAATGGTTTACATTTTCCTGCTCTTCCTATTCACTCATTTCTTATTTATCCACTTTCTCAGCAGACTGCTCACACTTTCTCAGAATTACTTCATCTCCTCTTCTGATTCCTCATTGCTACTGTCTTAGTCCTCCACATAGCCAGATGTTGACCCTAATGATGAGGTCACAGCTCAGCTGTTCTTCCTCTTGCTACTACTGTGACAAAGTTTGAGTGCTGAGCTTTCAGGATGAGGTATATTCTCCTCAAGGAGATAATCATTTCTATTTCCAACCATTGCAGAGACATGATTTCATCAGTCTTTATATCTTCTGCCTTATATACTAGGGCATATGAGCCTTTCTTCATTCCTGTTCAGACTCTGGGATGATTCTGGGATTCTTCTACAATCAGACCACCCTGGAGGGTACCAGGTATTTGAGGAGCTCCTGCTTCACCTCAATGGGAGATAAGGCTGGAGAGTTGAGATGTAATCCTCTTTCCCCATGATATTGGATGGCAGTGTCCCTTCTTCTATCCCAAATCCCAGTCTTTTCTGGTACTGTAGCTGCTCAAGATGATCCTTCTCCCTCCTTCCATGCTTTCAAGCCATCTCCCTCCTTTTCTGCCTTTCCCATTCCTATCACACTTTATTCTGCTCCTCCTTATGCCTTTCTCAGAGCTAATGTTCTCACTCTCAAAATCCTGGCAGGCTGCATTCTGCTAAATGTCTGTGAGGTTCAACTTTCTCTTATCATCCTTTCTGTGGTGATCTTTTCCTTGGGTAACATTTGCTGATGTGGTTTAATGGCCAAGGAGTTGCCTTCCTATAAATTCCTAGTTGTTATCTCCACATGATCTCTTGGCTTCCCTTCGCAGATGAAACACCACTTAAAACCTATTAAAAATTGGGGAATCTAGCTCTGCTTTCTCTTTTTTTATCCTCTTTTTCTGAAGCATTTCATCTAAAATTGTCCCTTTCCATGAATCCTTTTCATCAACCAGATATACACCGTCACCACCAATACCACAATTGCTGCCCACCCCAATAAGGAGACTGTGGAGGAGCACTACTGAGTGCAGAAGTGTCTTTCAGTTTGTCAGGATCTGATGATGTCAGATCTCAGCTCTAACTCTAATTATTTTCTGGAATATCATTATTTTCATAAAAGGTACAACATTCCAAAGAATATTACGTCAGGTAGAGACTGTCAAGGGAAGAGAACCGGGCTGAATTGGGGGGGGGGGGCGCAGAAACTACTTGTCTGTTTTTAACTCTTTCATATGAAATTTTGAACATTAAACTTGTCTATTTTTAATAAATATTTCAGTCTCTACCGTTTGCAGTGTTTTCTTTCAACCTAAAGATTTCCCTAAATTCTACATTTTTTTGGGAGATGGGGGAGAACTTTTAGGTCTTGGATGTCTCCCTAAGCTCTAAAATTTCATATTGTCCGGGCCCAAGTTGTACAAAAAAGTGAACAATTGTGACACAAGAAGCACAATAGAGGTGAAGTGGGGTAGTGTGGGCAGTGAATATACTTTGTACCCAGGTTTAAGGTAGTTATTCAGCCTCCCAAAAGAGCAGTTTTAAATTGTGATATCTAATCCTTCCTTACAAGAAGTTGAGATCTGTCTCTTGAAACTTCCATCATTGCCTCGGTTTCTAGGCCTGAGCTACCCAAATCTGATCCTTTAATAGTAGCAAACTTAAAGGAAAGGCCCAACCTTTTGAGGCAGAAGTAGGCTCCAGTAAAAACAACAGAGGCAATCTGTTGGCCCAGAGGATAGTGCTGGCTCTATGGAGTCCAGACCCCTGGCAGCTTGTGTGGCCACATAAGCTGTATCAGCATCCTTGTAATTCACTGAAAATAACAGTAGTGCTTCCCAGCAATTTGGGAAGGGTAAAAAGAGAATGTAGTTTTATAATTGCTATCTCATACTCTGGTTCCTTTTGAATTTAGTTAACATTTCTTAAGTGCCATGTGCCACGCTCTGAATTCAGTATTGGGAATAAAAATATGAGCAATAAGCAAAGCCATTCCTTAAGCACCAGAAGGTTACATTAGGGAAAGACGACACAAAGTGGAGTGAAAGGGAGCTTGAGGAGCAAATGTGCCACTTGCACAGGGGCATAGTTTTGAAGTCTGACATCCAGGAGAAGGAACAAAATGGAGAAGACTCTTCCATCAAGGAAAAAATAAAAAAAAGATCAGAGTCAAAATATCAAGTCGATTCCAATAGCCAGACTAGTGTTTTCTGGACAAAGAATGTTGATGTATTGTGATTCCAATAGGAAGTAGGGACACTATCATCTCCCATTGCACCCACCCCCAAAACCTCTTCTGCCAGTAACAGGGGATTCAGACACTTGGTAGGGGCTGTAATGATACCACCACTGCCCACATAGAGAATGCACATTCTAGGTGCCCTGTATTCTGATTGACTTCAAGGCCAGTGGCAGACCCACCTGTCTCTTGATCTGGCTCCCAAACTCTGTCTCACTTTCTTGTCCTTGTCTCTTGTGAGTTTGGTTTCTGTAACCTCAGAGGATGCAACACTACTTCCTGTCACAAGACTGAGACTTCAGAGGGACTTGAACAGTGTAATCACTTCTCTTAGCTCACTTCTTTCCATCTATTGCTATGTCTTCTATACTCATTTCTCAGGGAGTCATATTTCTATCCCCTTTTATTCTCTTCAATCACTTCTCAGTATTCCAGGGATCCCTGGCTACCAATGAATAAACCCTACTCTTATTCCAATGTACTTCACAGTGTAATGGTGAAGAAACTGAGCAAGATAGAGATTAGGGAGTATTTAATAATTTATTAAATGGAGAGATTTACTGGGACCAAAGGGATCCATGGTTTGGTCCCAGGACTGAATGAGACTAGCATCTCCAAGAATCCAGCAAACAATGTGAGTTTTCAAAGACATATATACATGTGGCTCAGATGCAGGGGGTAGACTGAGGCAGGAGCAGAGGCAGGGTGCTGAAAGCGGGGGGGGGGGGGGGGGGGGGAAGGGGACTCTGACAGGCTGGGGTGAGCCACAGAAGATGGGATTGAAGAGAAAACCCCAAAACTCTGAAAAATCCTTAAAGGAGAAAAACCTTCTTTGACTCTGCCTCAGTGAGGAGACTCCACCCCAAGCACAGTTTCATCTTTGTTATCTGGGTGGGTTCTGCTCAGTCCCAAAACCCATTGAATTCAATTCAAATTCTGAACCTGGCTGAAACCCAGCCAGGAGCCAAACTGGGACTTTACCCACAAGCCCCCTTCAGTTTGTAGCCAAAAACCCCTATTATAAAAGAGCCAGACTGGAGCCCTCTCTTTGCAGAGGTTCTAAACATAGCAGCCTTATGCCTGGCATGCCAAGGATCTCTGTCCACTGGAACCCTGGTCCTGGTGTCCTCTTATCTCTACCTTCAACTTTACTAACTAGACTTTAACTTTACTTTCAAACCCCAAAATAAATGTCTTATCAATCTAGGTTTTGGGGTCTGTAAATTCCTTTACAGGGAACTCTTGCACCGCTACTAGACCTCATTTAACTCTGTATTCTTGTGCCAAATCCAAAGGGGTTGCAGGGGAGCTCCATTTGACTCCCTGTACCTGAACCTGCCACTAGACCTCAATTAACCCCTAATTTCATTTAGGTACCCCAATTCTAGAACTCATCAGGAAGACAATCAGGGGGAGGTTCCATGGACATGGGGAGAGGCATCTTGATGAGACAGTATCTGATATTCTAATAGCTTGGGATGGGGAAAGGCATTCTGATATTCTAAAACATAAGATCTTTTATCCTTAACAAGTATTCTGATAAAGAGGGAGGGGAGGTTTTGCAGAACTGAGAAGCAGGGAAACTGAGGCAGAACTGAGTCAGGATAATTAGGGAAAGTGAGTCAGGACAATAAAAGAGAACTGTGGCATAACGACAGTTCCATTCCAGATTTACTTCCCAGATTCACTCCCTCTTTCTCTGGAATACGTGCTCCATAAAGAACAAATTTTCTTGTATCTTAGCTTCTTTTTATCTATCTATCTATGTATTTTTGCTTTTTCCAATTTTCCTGATTCTCACTGAGATAAGGATTTCTCCTGAAAGCATTGCTTCCTTTGGTATGGATGCTGCATGTGATGAGGGCACGGTACTGAAGGACAAGTGTGACAGGAATGGTGAGAGTTCCCTTTTTTTCTAAGGCAGGAGTTCACAGAGAAGGAAATTCACTAACTCAAAGGCTGTGATAAAAAAGGCTTTTATTGTTAAAGAGACACCAAGAGAAAGACTTCCTTGGCAGGCAATATCAATCTCAAGAGAGAAGTGAGTTGCAAAGAGATATTTTCTGAAGATTTATTTTATCCAGGAATCTAAGAATTGACATTCTGTATGTAAGACCATTTGAGTTTGTATATGAAAAAAGATATTTTCTGAAGACTCATCTTCCTTTGCCAGAGGATGTAAGACCATTTGAGTTTGTATAACTTTTTATTGGTGATTTTACTTAACTTTACAAGGCTGTCTCAGGTAGTTATACTCTCATCAGATGTATTTTCTTAACTCCCACTCCCACTCTTGTGATAGATATGGGGAACTCAGAATATGCTTTACTTCACATTGTCACTTCCAAATTCTCCCTTTACTTCTCTTTCGGCATCATATATTCAAATTTATAACCAAGACCTAGTAGTCTATTATCTCCTGGTCAGGAGACCAGGACTTTAGCCCTCACTCTTTAAGAGTTCAATAATCTTACCATCCTAAATCCTTTTTGCTAGGGGACTTCAGCATAGATACACATGTTCCTTGAATACCCCAACTTCCTATTTTCTCATGTTGAGATTGGGAAGGGATCCCAAAAGGTTGGGGTCACAGACTGATGTCATAAGATATCTCAAAAGAATTTTCAGGCTTGACCCCATATCCAAGGGGCAAAGTTTATTGTGATTGTAATGTCAATTGAAGCAGCAATTGAAGTGGGCTAAAGTCCAAGTAAAGAACTAGAAATCAGGAGAAACATTTATCTAGTTCTTCATGTTATTTATATGCTAATTTTATGGCCTAGAGGTAGAACTGAGGCGTGGTCTCAGGAATTTGGTTATCACAGACCAGCAGATCTAGGACTCTCCTAAAGTCAGAAGACTTTAGAATCATTGACACATAAGATTGTCAGAACAATAGTTGGAGAGTCTCATGATCACTAATATATCTTCCCTAAAGTTTAAAGAAAGGAATACTGTTATATTCCTAGGCCAGAAGACTTTTATAATCATTGGCAGAACAATAGCATTCTTAGATCAGAGGGCCTCGGGATCACAGATTCCAAAGCCAGAAGATTTAGAATCACTGGCAAATTGTTAGAACAGAAGCCCTCTAAGATCAGGGGACCTTAAAATTATTGCTGTCTCCCCTAGAAGCTATATTACATCACGTAGACTATTCAATTCCCAAAACTAGCTCTTTCATTCCTTTTTATCTATACAGGGAGACTAACCCACTCTAATCTCAACAGCAGTCACAAATATTCCATTTTGATGTTCATAAATTATGAAATTTATTTCTCCCTTACCAATCAATATACATTAATTAAGTGCCTATTATGTTCCAGGCACTAAGTTTTAGAGACTTCAAAAAAGGCAAAAGACAGGTCCTGCTGTCAAGGAATTCAACATATATTGTGAGGGAATAAGCAACAAATAGATATATCCAAGTAAGCTATAAACAGGATAAATAGGAAATAATTGAGAGGTGAGATACTAAAATTAAGAAGGGTGAAAGGCTTCCTCTAGAAGATGGGATTTTAATTTAGTTCCTCCTTAGGGAAAGCCAGAGAAGCCAGGGTTTGCAGATGAAATGGAAGAGCATTGGAGACAACCAAAAAAGTTCCCAGTGCTGAGAAATGGAGTCTCTTGTTTGTTAAGTAAGATAGTCATTAGATCAAATAGTCTATGGTAAGGACTACCACTATATAAACTATTCTTGCAGTTTTGCCTTAAAATTTACCATTTTGCCACATGAAAAAAATACTTTCACATTTGATTGGAGAAATGCAAATTAAAGCAATCCTAAAGGACTAATTCATGCCTACTAGATTGGCTAATAGATCAGAAAAGGGAAATATCAAATGTTGATGGGAATGTGGGGGAAATAGGATTTTTTTTTTTTTTTTTTTTACTGAGGCAATTGGGGTTAAGTGACTTGCCCAGGGTCACACAGCTAGGAAGTGTTAAGTGTCTGAGACCAGATTTGAACTCCGGCCCTCCTGACTTCAGGGCTGGTGCTCTATCCACTGCTCCAACTAGCTGCCTGAGAGTAATGCCTTATTGATGGAATTGTGAACTGATCCAACCATTCTGTAGAGGAATTTGCAACTCTGTTGAAGAGTATGAAATCAAAACTTTGACCTAGGAATAACACTATCCTGTACATATCTCAAAAGACATTTTTTTTAAAAAAGGAAAAGGAGATGTTATGTACAAAAGATATTTATAGCTACTCTTTTCTGGGAACAATTGAAGGCATTAGAAATTAGAAATTGACAGGATGTCTATCAGTTGGGAGTGACTGAACAAACTGTGATATGTGATTGTGATGGAATACTGTTGCAGTGTGAGAAATAATGAGCAGGATATTCTCAGAAAAACCTGGAAAGATTTCTGTGAGTTCATGCAAAGTGGCATTACTAAGTAAAAAGTAACAGCAATATCCTAAGATTATCAACTATGAATAACTTGACTATTCTCAGCAATACAATGATCCAAGAAAACTCTGAAGGACTTATCATCAAAAAATGTTATCTATACCTAGAAAAAGAACTAATGGTGTCGGAGCAGACTGAACCATACTTTTTAAATGTTATTTTCCTTTTCAGAGTTTAAAAAAATATTTATTTATTTATTTATTTTTGCACAGTGTTGGGGGAAGTCTATGTTTTTCTTTTTTCACAAAGTGATTTTTAAGGAATGTTTTTGCATGAGTTCACATGTATTTTTTTAGTGATGGGAGGGTAGTAGAGGAGGAAGAGTAAGAATCAGGAAGTTTTAAATAGGAATATTAAAAATTGTTTTACATGTGACTGGGAATAATGGAATAATAATGGAATTTTAATTTTTTTTTTACCATTTTACAAGTTTATAAGAAAAATTTATGAATCTCTAATTCCTCATGTTGGAAATAGAAAAAAAATTCCACAGATAATTCAAAATGATGTGGGACAAAAATTACAAAAACCATATGCTCTTATTACATAATGAGTTTTCAAACATACATTCAAACCTGAGTTGCTCAACGAAATATCCAGCAAAAGTTATAAGCACCTTCCAAGGGCAGAGAATTGAACTAGTAGATATGGAAAAAGATAGAAAATGGAAATAAGACAAAGTCCTTTACTTCAGAGAGCTAAGGATACATTAAAGAAATAGGACCACTACACAATATGCATAAAATGGAGAGTGAAAATGATCATGACTAAACAAGAAGTAGAGAAGTTCACAGGAGATGAAATGGACAATTTTAAGAATATTACATTTAAAAAATTTTGCACAAAAGCAATGTAGCAAAAATTAGAAGGGAAGAAACTGTGGAAAAATCTTTATTAAAAATTTCTGTGATAAAAATATCATTTCCACAATAAATAGAGAACTGAGTCAAAAGTGATAAAAATAAGACCCATTTTCAATAGATAAGTAGTGAAAGGATATGAAGAGGCAGTTTTCAGAGGCAGAAATCCATGCTTTCATTAGCCATATGAAATCATGCTCAAATCTAATAATTAAAGAAATTTAAATTAAAGCAACTTTGAGGCAGTACCTCAAAGTTTTCAGATTGGCTAAGTTGACAAAAAAAAAAAAAAAAAGGAAGATGACAAATACTAGAAAGATTGTAAGAAAAGAGGTATAATACAGAGTTTTGAATTGCTTTAGTCATTCTGAAAAGCAATTTGGAAATATGCCCAAATAAGCATTTAAACAGTGGATATCCTTTGATCTAGTGATACCATTGCTAAATCTGTACCTCAAATTGATCAAAGAAAGAGGAAAGGAACCAAAATGTATAAAAATGTAGCTTTTATTTTTTGAGGGGGCAAAGAATAAAATACTGATGGGGAATATCAAATGGGGGAATAGCTGAACAAGGAAAGCATGTAAATGTGATGGAATAGTATTGTGCTTTAAGATGAAGAGAATGGTTTCAGAAAAACCTGGAAAGACTTCTATGAATTGAGGCAGATAAGTTAACAGAACCAGGAGAATGATTTGTACAGTAATCACCATATTGTAGAGATAATGAACTTTGGAAGACATAAGAATTGTGAGCAATTCAATAACTAAGCCTAGTTTCAAGACTCACAGTGAAGCATGCTATCTACCTACAGATAGAGATATGATGGACTCAAAATAACCTTGAAGCTTAATTTCTTTTTCTCTCTCTCCCTCCCTCCCTCCCTCCCTCCCTTCCTTCCTTCCTTCCTTCCTTCCTTCCTTCCTTCCTTCCTTCCTTCCTTCCTTCCTTCCTTCCTTCCTTCCTTCCTTCCTTTCTTCCTTCCTTCCTTCCTCCCTCCCTCCCTCCCTCCCTCCCTTCCTTCCTTCCTTCCTTCCTTCCTTCCTTCCTTCCTTCCTTCCTTCCTTCCTTCCTTCCTTCCTTCCTTCCTTCCTTCCTTCCTTCCTTCCTTCCTTCCTTCCTTCCTTCCTTCTTTCTTCTTTTTCTTCTATACAGGGCACTGCAAGAATTTGTTTTGTATAAATATCAATATTTGCAATAGATTTAGAGTCCTACTTGCCCTACAATAGTTGGAAAAGAGAATTGACAATTGAAAAAATTGAAATGGAATTTGAAAAATAACCACAATTAGAGTGGCATCATACAGCTTCTAATTTAGGGAGTTAGGAAAGACTATGATAGTGTTTTTGTTCAGCAGCTTCTTTCTCTGAGCTTTCTCTTATTAGAAGAACATCTTTAGTTCTTACTGAAAGTAAATGAAGCCACAGAAAGGGTTTTTCAATTTGTCAATTTATGTGCAAAGTCTTTCATAATTAGTTGCTAGATAGAAAACTGACACATGTTTTCTTAGACATGCACTTGAGAAGAGTTCCTTCATCAGTTGCCAGTTGAAGAATTAAATCATTGGCTTAATTCAAGAAAATATTTGCTTGTTCTTTCAAGAGATTTCACCCAAGGATCCATGATATTCCAATTATCTAATCAGGATTGTCTCTTATAAAAGAAACAGGAAAATGCAAGACCTACTAAAGAGAGTAGCTTTTTCTGAGCTGGCTGGTTGTTACTTGATCACTCTCTTGTACCCTAGACTTTTTATCATCCAGTCACCTCCAGAAAATAAGACAGGTAAGTGCTACTTGAGATTCTTTCATAAATGAACACCTTGTTTCTACTATGTTTTTCTGCCTTCTTTTCCTAACCCAGCAACAGTTAGAATGTTGCTGCTTTTAGATTGAACTGACTTGCAACTTTTTTTTTTTGCATATCTTGAATGAAGCTTGCTATTCCTCAAAAATTGCCCTTCAACAGTTTCCTACTGACACTAAAAAGAAGACAAGTTCCCACCTGTTTTGCATTCTTCTCTTCCAAGAGGTATAACTTTCTTCTCCATCCTCCCCAAAGTCTATCTGGATTATGATCTTGACGTCCTGTTTTCTGCCTGAATGAGGATGTCGCTGTTTCTGTAAATGATTCAGACAGAAACAAACTGTCTCCAGACTGACTTTAAATGAACTGGGTATGGCTGCTTTGGTTATTTTCAGGATCCTATGATGGATAAATCTATCCTATTAACTTTGATAAAATAATGCTATTGTACTAACTAGTTAAATACTATGAATACTAATACTAAATAGTAAAAATTTAAAAATACTGACTGTTGTACTAACTAGTAAAATTGAGATCCCTTTAACATGCATGCTTTCCAAAGGGAGTATTCATTTTTTCCTTCCATGAGTTGGATATCAGATGCGGGACCAGAGTCTTTTCACTACTTTTCACTACTGTATGACAGTGTTTCATTCAAAGTTTGAGACTCAGATGCAGAACTTGTTTAATCATCGTAACCACCAGTTATAAATGACACTTAAAGGCAAAATAAATTTTCTGCTAACTTAGGCTTCAGTTTGGCTTCTTTGAACAGTGCTGAATCAATTCCATAAATACTAAACACCTACTGTTTGTAAGTCCCTGGGAAGGGAATGATAAATAAAACAACCCTGGTCTTTGGTAGCCTGCACAGTAAAGGAAGAAAGACATAAACTAGACCAGCCCTTCTCAGGCAGAAGAGTAAAGAAGAAAAAGCAAAGAGAGTCAGGGAAAATACTGTGACAAACTTGAGGTAAAAATACCTTTACTTGGGGAAGCTCCTTCAAGGAAGTAGTGACAGTGAAGTTCCCCTTTGAATAAGGGAAGAGATTTCACTAGAACATGGGAGAAAAAAAAAATCCATTCCAGACTTGGAAACAATGACCCCAAGCATAGAGACTGATCCACACTAGATATCTTAGCCAATATGTAAAGTATTTCAAAAAGGAAAAGTAGATTGTAGAGGAATATGAGGAAAAAGATTAGGGTCTTGAGTGGCAGGATCACAAATTAACCAGCAGAAGAATATAGAACAAGGAGCCTCTTGAGGCTTTTGTGTGAAGTTATGCCATGATTGCAGCAGTGCAATGGGCATATAACTTGGGCAATAGTTTGAAGAAAGGATGGCAATACAGTTAGTGACAGGAGGATGTCCAGTTAGGCAGCACTGCAATTGTCTTTAGGGCAGAGGTCTCCAGTGAAGCTTGAGTCAGACTGATATGTAAAGAAGTCAACATATGCCCCTTTCCCAGGGATCTTTATATATGGTTGAGTTGAAAACCCCCATTGATCTAGGATAGAAGAGAAATAGGGTGGGTTATTGTAGAAGTAGAGAACAGGTGCTGGTTAAGAGATTCTATAGAGGTAGCTTAATCAGTTCCTGAGACAGCAGAGAATAGAAGATAATTTGAAGATTATGAATATGGTTGACTGGTGGGGAATAGGGCTACTAACAATACTAGTCAAGTGAAAGGGTGGGTGAGGAGTGGGTGTGAACGAGCACCTTTTTGTCCTGTCTTATGGGAGGTAGGACTCCCAGGTGGAGACTCTGGCCTAGGAATGATTCTAGGAAGAGGCTGAAGGAACACCAGAACTTCAGAGATGGAAAGTATCCTGATGGCCATCTAGTCCATTCCCATTCCCATGCTCTTTTTCCTTCCTACAAACAGTCATCAAGTCTGGGCTTAAAGATCCACAGTTTAGGTTGGCAGAGAGTCAATTGCCTCCCAAAGCAGCCCTGTCTTCTGGACAGTTCTAAAAAGTGTCCTGTATAGAAGGAAATAATGATGTCATGGGAATGGATAAAAGCATTATGGAAACATCATACTCCTTGTCTAATGCAGTCACTTTTTATTTGTCTTGACACCTGGAAATATATATGTATATGAATGAATTGCAACTGAAACTTTGCAAGGCACTTTATTCAGGGACTTAGTGGTATAGTGGGTGGATTACCCAGACTTCAATCAGGAAGAATCACCTTCCTGAGTTCAAATCTGCTTTTAAACATTTATCTATTTGACCTTGGGCAAATCATTGAACCCTATTTTCCTCAATTTCTTCATCTGCAAATTGAGGACGGGAGGAAATAGTAAAATACTCTAGTAACTTTGCCAATAAACCTCCATATTGGTTCAAGAGTCAGATATGAGCGAAAAATAACTCAACCATATATATGTTCATAAGTCATAGGAGGTAGATTTTTATTATAATTCCCATTTTATAGATGAAGCAGCTGAGGCAGACAGAGATGACAGGCCTAAGGCTGTATTTAAACTCTGTCCTAAGCCATCTAGGGACTTTAGGCTCCCTGTCACAGAACTACTTTTGATTGGGAAGTTCAGATAGTAGAAAAAGTGAATCTGTCAAACTAGAATAGAAATAAATTCTCAGCTAAAAACTTCAACAGCCCAATGAACAGATTGCCACTCAGCTTTGCTACTTCTTTATTCTGTCTCATGGAAGATGCTCGGGGTTAGAAGGAACTAAGATTGCTCTATTCCTTAAATTGTTGGTTACAGAAAATACAGTTGCTTTTGAATGACTCCCACTTTTTTTCCTGTGACCTTTCTTTTACACCTATCCATACCACTTTTCTTTTCAAATCTACAAAGCAGAAAACCTAGCTCTAAGATTATTAACATTGATCTTATTGTCTGCTAGAATTCTGGGGTTCAAAGTATCCTATGCTGCTGACTCTAGGGATCCATTTATAATGGGCCTTTAAGACCGATTAGCTCCTGAACTGCTTTAGTATGGGAGCCATATTGCTTTACCATCAAGAAAGGAAACCATTTGATCACATCTGCTACAAACCAGGGGTCTTTGATATCTTCTCCTAGTTTTGGGTCAAGTGACTTTTGGAGTATTTCAACAGATAGCTAGGCAATGGAAAATCTAAAGTTTCTGTTCTCCTTTGTACCTCAAGGATGTCTTTGTGATAAGTTGAGGCCTTCTCAGTCACAGGTGAATAAAAAGTAAACTTCAGGATATTAAAAGCAATCTTTTCTCCTAGGAAAGCTCAAACTGAGGTAGGAGTGGGAAAAACCCTGACCTCAAAACATAGATAGGGTTGATTGAATATATGGGGAATAATACAGCCATGTCCAAGGAATCATTTTTAGGAGGTGAGACAGAGTCCCTTGAGGAAGTTAGAAAAAGAAGTTTAATCAGTCAAGAAAGGACCCTCACTTGAAGTAAACCTAGCTTCTGCCTGAGGAGATTGACTTTTAAACATCTTTCTGAGAGTATAGTCAATCATTTTTCTATCCAAAAATATTGACTTCCTTCTCTCTCAGCCAGAGAGGGTCATATTTAAAAGAGTGAATAGGTGTTAAAATATACCTAGCACCTAATCTGTGATCATATTTAACAACTACATAATTACAATAGAGACATAAAATCCATCCTTTCTACGGCTTTATTAGTATATTAATAATTAAATGGTTACCTTTTTCCTTCCCCCAAAAAGGCCTTACTTTTTTGAGAATGACTTAGTTGGAAGTAGTTTCCCCTCAAAATAATTAGGTTTTTTCCTTTACAGTTACAGTGAAAAAGAAAACTAGTGAATTAGGTATTCATTAGTGTATCTCTTCTTACTGTCAGCATTCTCATATAAACTTTGAAAATAAGAGTAATTACAAATAATTTCTAGTGCTGCAGTCCAGAAAAAAAAAACATCCCAGATGGAATGTATCAATGTGATTAATTCCATTCAAGTTGGTGGTAGAGAAGTCAAATATCTTCCAGCAATAAGTATAATGATAACCAATTAGAGGAAAAGTTTTCTAGACAAAAAAAAAAAAAAAAAAAAAAAATATCATGACTTCTTGAATTTTCTCTCCCCAGGCGTAAAGTTTTCCCTGTTCTTAGGAAAATAAAGTCCTTAGAAGATATGAATGTCCCTGGTTCTCCACCTCTCACTTCTCAAGACCAATTGGAAGAATCTTGCTTGACCAAATACAAAAAATCGGTCATCTTTATGTTAGTGGGAGCAATAGTCATTGTAATTGGAATTGTTGTTTCAGCATTTGCTGCCTCTGGCTACTTTCCTCAATATTCCACAGTGGGACCCATGTTTTATAGCATTGGCTTCTCATTTGTTAGTGTTGGAATGATATTAATGATTGTCATTGACCATGTGATACTTTTGAGACCTTTGAGACTGGTGGGGCTCAATAGAAGGGAAAACCCACTCATTATATGGAATAGAGATTATATGTCTACTAGAAGGCATAGAGCACGATACACAGCTCAAAGGCAGAATAGAAACCAATCCTCTATCGAGGCACAGAATTTAGCCCCAACCTCTACTCCTGCAAGTTCTATTACTGAGGTTTAACAATTTGTACATTTTAAAATCTAATTAATGACAATATAAATATACAAAAATCTTCACTGTGGTTAAGTTTGCAGGAATGTCCAACTTTGTATAGAACTGGAATCAAACCAGAACTATTTGGCCTGCTTCCAGGAAGTGGGCCTAGTTATTCACTTAAAACTAAGGCTTGAAGAACATAAAACATGAAGATTCCACTGATTCCTTGACTGAAGAAACAGATAAAAAATACAACAGAGAAAGTGCTGCTTTGAAGAGGGGAAAGGTGGGGAAATAGAGTCGTTGAGAGGATGGAAGTCCCAATAAGTATTATATTCATTTTCATGTTCTCCAGCCCTTCCACACATATTCCTAGCTATGGCTCAGCTTAGGCAGGGTTTGCTGTGCTCTGTGCCCTGGTATAAAGTGTGAAACATGAGGCTAAACCTTGGGCCAGAGCCAGATGCTCCCTGATTGGTGGTGATGGTAAGATGGAAACAGGTGTCTTTGAGATCACTGTCACCTAGGTGACTATAACCAAGTTGTTCTGCAGAACAGGGTGGGCGGTTGGAGAGGAAACTGGTGCTCGTGCCACTCTTAACTCTCTGCTGCTCACTCTTGGCTGGTTCCATGGGAAATAGGGAAGGAACAAAGGAAAGAAGGGTTTCTCAGAAATACTCATGTATCAGGCCATCTTCTGCATTGCTGCCCCAGCCAAAAAGTAGGTCAGTAAATTGTTTTTCAGTTTAAAGCCATCTTCAGAATGGAGGACCCCAAATCTTTTCTGCAAGTTATAATGGAGATGGGCTGCAAAACTTTCTTTCATCATTGCTGGAATGTCATTGTGACCAGGCCAATTCTCATTTGGAGTTCCCAGGGCCTTAAAAACTTAGTATATCTGGTCAATCTCTAATTGGAAACGGAGGCACCTAATAACTCTACAAATACAACCAGCTCACTAATCACATTTGCTGCAGGATATTACTTAGCTCTGAATAATATCTCTGGGGTGTGGTACCTCAGGGCCACCAGCACTACCATGTAAATTTTTAATGCAGAACTATATTCACTGGCTAACTCCAATCACCAACTTTTAAATTGCCTATTAAGGAGCAGATTGGAGGTCTGTAGCTCCTGGTGAAGGATCCAGTTGTTATGAAGATGCTTCATCCTCACAGAAGCTGGACCATCAGTATCTTCACTTCCTGTGGAAGGAAGAGCCGCTTCATTGTCTCCAGGAGGCTCCTAAGATAATTCTCCACATAATTCATCATGATGTAGATTTTAACACGATCTCTTGGACAGTGACAGTGTTTGGGTGCTGAGCTTTCAGGATGCTGTTGACTTCCCTAAGGAGAGATAATCATTTCAGAGATGCTATTTTATCAGTTTTTATAATACTTTGCTTTGTATTCCACACTATATGTGCCTTCTTCATTCCTGTTCAGACTCTAGGATTCTTCTATACTCTAATAACTCTGGAGGGCAGACAAGTATTTGGGGAGCTCCTGTCTCAGCTCGGTGAGAGACAAGGCTGGAGAATTGAAATGTAATCTCCTACTCCCATGGTATTAGATGGCAGTATGTCCCTCTGTCTCTCTCAAATCTCAGTCAAAGCTTGACACTTTAAAGAGTTTCCATTCTCCTGCTCTTCCTCTCATTTCTTCTTCAGCAGACTACTCAGACACTTCCTCAGAATTACTTCCTGTCTCCTCTTCTGATTCCTCACTGCTGCTCTTTTTCCTCTTCAGAGCCATATACTCATTCTGCTGATGAGTGCTCACCTAAGTGGGTCTTCTTACTACTGCAGATAGTTCATCAATCAGAAAGGAGTATCCTTTCCGAGTTTTTTTCAAGTGGCTTCCTGCCATGACCTTCTTTGGTCCTCTTGCACTGATCTGTAATGAGCAGAAACTTCTCTTCTAGTCTCTTGCTCTTTGTGCCTCTTTTCAAAGGTCTCTCCCATTCCTTCTAGTACCTTCCTTTTTCTTCTGCTCCCTCACCTTCTGTTCTGGAGCTGCTGCTCAAGATGGTCCCTCTTCCTCCTGAAATTTCTCAAGCCATCTCCCTCCTTTTCTGCCTTTCCCAGTCCTATCAAGTTTTATTCTGCTTCTCTCAATGTCTTTGTCCCAGTTCATGTACTCATTATTATTTTCATCCTGGCAGGCTTCATTTTGGTAACTGACTGGGAGACTCATCTTTCTCTTTTCTCATCTTTCCTGTGATGAGCTTTTTTTCTTGTGTCATTTTCTGGGGTGATTTAATGGCCAAGGAGTCACCTTCATCTCTATTTTCCATAAAATCTGCTTTTCTATAAGATGAATTCCCAATTATTTTCCTCCATATGATCTCTTGGCTTCCTCCCTTAAAATGAAATCCCATTTAGATTTACCATAAGAATTCATGCTTTATCTCTGCCTTCTCTTGTTTCTTTTGTCGGTTTTCCTGAAGCATTTCACCTAGTTTTCACTTTCCATGAATCCTTTTCATCATCCAGCTAAGTTAAGACACATACTGTACCTGCCACCATCAATACCACATCTGCTGCCCACCCAGAGAAGCAGTATAGAGTGAAGAAGTATCACCTTCATTTTGGCATATCCTGTAACGTTAGGTTTAAACTTCATCTAAGTTTTAAAAACTTTTTCTAATATGAAGTTTTGAACATTAAAATTGGGTATTTTAAATAAATGTTTCCATTTTTAGCACTTGCAGTGTTTTCCTTCTACCTGAACAAAATTTCCCTAAATATAACATTTTGGGGAGGGGGACTTTTAGGGCTTGAATGCCTCTCTAAACTCTAAGATTTCTACTTGACTTCCTTTGCCCCAAGTCATCTATACAATTGTGATACAACAGGCAGAATAGAGGTGAAGTTAGATGGTATGGGTAGGGAGTATTTTGTAGCCAGGGCTTAGAAGAACTTTACAAGTCAAATATATCCTCCCAAAGGAACAGTTTCAAATTATCTAATCTTTCCTTCTAAGAAGTTGAGATCTATCTCTTTGAAACTTCCATTCCTTTTTGTATTTTCTAGGCCTAAGCTGCCCAAATCTGATCCTTTAGTATAGCAAACTTAAGGGAAAGGCCCAACTATCTGAGACAAAGAGGCTCCAATAAAACAATAGAGGCAATTGGTTGGCCCAGAAGATAATGCTGGCTCTAGAGTCAGGAAGACCTGAGTTCAAATGGAACCCAGACTTCTGACCACAACCTGTATCAGCATCCTTGCAATTCACTGAAAACATCAATGGCGCAGCACTATGGGAAGGATACACTGAGAGTCCAAAGTAATCTTATAATTGCTACCTAATACTCTGGTTCCCTTTGAATTTAGTAAACATTTAAATACCTACTATGTGCCAAGCTATGAGTTAAGTACTGAGGATAAAAATGTGAGCAATAAGCAGGGCCATTCCCTAAGCACAAGAATTTATATTCTATTAGGGAAAGACAACACAAAAGGGAGCTACAAAGAGTGAAAGGGAGCTTGAGGAAAAATGTTCCACTTGTTCAGGGCATAGTTTTGAAATCTTATGGCCCGATGAAGGAAAAAAAAATTGGAGTCAAAACAGGTTTGGCTCCAATAGCCAGGCCACTCTTTTCTGGATAAAGAGCTCTGTATTTGTGGTGATTCCAATAGGAAGTAGACACATCTCCCGTTTGTCCCCTAAAAAAACCTCTTCTGGCAGTAACCCAGGTGATTCAAACACTTAATTCACATAGAGAATACACTTTCTAGGTGCCCTGTATTCTAATCCCAACATTAGTGCCAGATCCTCCTTCCTCTTGATCTGGTTCCCAAATTCCCTGTCATGTTCCTTCCTGCCATTCTCTTCTGAGTCTGGTTTCTTGGACCTCAGAGGATATAACACTACCTCCTGCCACATGGTTGACGTTTCAGAGAGGGATTTGAACAGTGTAATCATTTCTCTTAGCAGACTTCTCCTCATATATTGCTATGTCTCCTATACTCATTTCTTAATGAGTCATATTGCTATCCCTTTTTACTCTTCTCATTCCACTAATATTGAATCCTGGTTATGAATTAACAAGCCTTACACTCCAATTTATTTCAGTTCTATCACACTTTACAATGTAAATGAAACAAGGATTCTTCCTGAAAGCTTTCCCTCCTGGGCATCCTTTATATTGCTAGATGCATTTTCTACTTCCTACTCCCCAATCAGTGGTGGAAATGGGGAACTCAGAAAACTCTTTGTTTTACATTATCAAAGCCAAACTCTGCATTACTTCTCCTTTAGGAATATATATCCAAATTTATCACCAAGTCAATTCCTAATGGTCATTATCTCCTGGTCCCCTCTAGGGGATCTTTTCCCCTCCTTTAAGAGTTCAATGTCTGGTTTATAGTCTTTTTACCCTAATTCCTTTATGCTAGCAGACTTCAACATAGGAACCCATGTTCTAATTTTCTAATTCTTCAGACTATTTAATTTCCAAAATTAGTTCTTCCACTCCTTTTTATCTACACATGAATATGAACTTATTCTTAATCTTGCTAGCAGTCACAAATATTTCACTTTGATATTCATACATTCTGAAATTTATTAAATCTCTTATCAAATAATAAACACTAAATGCCTATCATGTTCTAAGTCTCGGAGACTCCAAAAGAGGCAAAATACATTTTTGCCCTCAAGGAATTCACAATGTTAGTGGAAACAATCAATAAACAACTATATTCAAATAAAGTATAAAAAATATAAATAGAAAATTATCAAGAGGTACAGTATTAAAATTAAGAAAGGATTGGGAGAGTCTTCCTGTAGAAGATAGGATTTTGTTTAGTTCCTCCTTAGAGAAAGGCAGGGAAGCCAGGATTTGAAGATTGGATGAGAGAACATTGGAGACAGCCAAAAAACTATCAGAGCTAAGAAACTGAGTGTCTTTTAGGAGTCCAGAGTCAGTAGATCAAACAGTACATGGTAACAACTATAATTATATAAACTGTTCTCCCAGCTCTACTTTAAAATTTACCATTTTACATGTCTATCAGAAAAAATTGTGAATTAATTCCCCAAAGTTTGAAATGGAAAAACAAAAACTATTCAACATGTAGTTTAAAGTGCTGCGAACTGAAATTAAAGATTTACAAAAAAAATATTCTTATTACACTCGCGTTTCTAAACAAAACTTAAATATTTAAATTTCTCAAGCAAACTGCTGTGAAGAAGGATTAATGTTTTTATCTTCCAAAAAATTTACAAGCACCTTCTAGGAATAAAGCATTTTACTACTAGGCACTAGAAAAGATAGAAAATGGAAATTAGGCAAAGTTCTTGACTTCATAACATTAAGAATATATTGATGGAATAGAATACACATATAATATGCATAATGTGGAGGGTAAAAAAGATCATGACTAAATAAGAGGTAGAGAAGTTCACGGAAAATAAATTAGATAATCTTAATGATATAAAATTTTAAAGTTTTTGTGCAAAAGAAATGTAGTAAAAATTAGAAGGGAAGCAGGAAATTGCAGGGAAATCTGTAAAAAAAATTGTGAGAAAGAGCTCATTCCATAGTAAATAAGAGAACTGACTCAGATTTATAAGAATAAGACCTATTTTCCAATTGATAAGTGGTCAGATGATATATAAATAGGCAGTTTTCAGAGGCAAAAATCCAAACTTCCTATAGCTACATGAAAAAAAAAATCTGATAATTACAGAAATTTAAATTAAAACAACTTAGAGATATCACCACAAACCCTTCAAACTGGTTAAGCTGACAAAAAAGGACAAATACTGGAAATGCAGTGAGAAAACTGGTACTTTAATACACTGTTGGCAGATTTGTGAATTGATTTAATCATTTTGAAAAGCAATTTGGAACTATGCCAAAAACATTGAAATTGTGACTACAATTATATAAAAAAAATAGTTTTGAACCAGTGATATTGCTACTAGTTCTGTATTTCAAAGGAAAAGGACCAAAATATACAAAAATATAGCAGCTCTTTTTTGAGGTGATAAAGAATTGGATACTGATGGGCTACCTATCAAATGGGGGGGGGCTGAACAAATTTAAGACTTGTAAATGTGATAGAATAACATTATACTTTAAGAAAAGATGAAGAGATTGATTTCAGAAAAAACTGAAAATACTTCTATGAATTGATGCAAAGTGAAATAAGTAGAATCAGGAGAATGATTTATATAGTAACCACAATATTATAAAGATAATGAAGAAGACTCAAGAATTATGACCAACACAATGACCAAGCCCAAATCCAAGACTCATAATAAACAATGCTATCCACCTGCAGATAGAGAAATGCCAGCTTAATTTTTTTCTTTCCCCCTTCCTTCCTTGCATCCTACAATCCTTCCTTCTTTCCTCCCTCCCCTTCTTCTTTCTTTCTTAACTTTCTTTTTGTTTTGCATAAATATCCATATTTGTAACATATATGCTCCACAAGGGGAGAATTGGAAAAAAAATGAAATTGAATTTCAAAACTAGAAAGTGATGCCGGATAAGAACTTGCTAATCTAGAAAGTTAAAAACTGATAGTCATTTTGTTTAGCATCTTTTTTTTTTTTTTGAGCCCTGTCCCCAAGATTTAATGGAAGAACATCCTTAGTTCTTACTGAGAACCAATACAACCACAGAAAAGGTTTTAAATTTTCTCATTTTATGTTTAAGTTCTTTCACAATCAATTGCCATTTAGAAAGTTGATATGTTTGCTTAGAAGTACTCTTTTAAAAAGTTCCTTCTTCAGTTCCCACTTGAAGAATTAAATCATTGACTTAATTTAAAAAATATTCACTTGTTCTTTTCAGAGATCCACCTGAGGATCCATGATATTTCAATTATCTAATCAGGATTCTATCTCCTATTAAAGAAACAGGAAAAGGCAAGTTCTCCTAGAAAGAGTAGCTGACTGTTTCACAAGATACCTGATTGCTCTCTCAGATCTTTGACTTTTTGTCACCAAGTCACCTCCAGGAAATAAAGCAAGTAAGTGAAACTTGAGATTCTTTCATAAATGAATACCTTGTTTCTACTATGTTTTTCTGCCTTCTCTGCCCCTCCTCCCAGAAGCACTCTTACTGCTTTTAATTTGAACTGACTTGCAACTTTCTTTTCATATCCTGAATGATGACGCTTGTTGTTCCTCAGAAACTACACTTCTATTGATCATCAGTTTCCTGCTGATTTTTAAAAAGAAAACAAATTCCCACCTGTTTTATTTTTTTTTCTCTTTTTTACTAGCCATCACTTTTTTTCTCCATCTTCCTTAAGGTCTATTTGGCCCAAAATGGGTTATGGTGACAATGTCTTGTTTTCTACCTGAATGAAGATGTCACTATTTTTGTAGATGATTCAAATAAAAATGAACTGGGAACTTTAAATGAATTGAGAAAAGCTGCTTTAGTTATTATTAAGATATTATGATGCCAAAAATATATCGTAGCATCTAGCAAAATTGAGATCTATGAATATGTATTTCTTTCCCTAAGGTAGGTATCAGATGAGGAACCATAGTCTTTTTACTTCCCTATGACAGTGTATTCATTTGACATTTAAGACTCAGATGATGATCTTATTTTAATCATAGGTTATAAGTGACACAAAAGCAAAGTGAATTTTCTTCTTGCAGCTGACTTGGGCTTCAATTTAGCACTGAATCAATTCCACAACCATTGAGTACCTACTATACTCATGGGAATTATGGGAGTTCCTAGGGAGTGATAAATAAAACAACTCTGGTCTTTGGTAGCCTACATAGTAAAGGAGTTAAGACATAGACTAACATTCCTCAGACAGAAGAGTAGAGAAGAAAAAGCAAAGAAGGTTGGGGAAAATACTATAACTTACTTGAAGTTAAAGTACTAGGACTCGGGGAAAGTTTCTTCAAGAAAGTAAGTACTAAGTTCCCTTTTGAAGGAGAGAAGAGTTTTCACTACAGTAGGGGAGAGGGAAGAATCCATTGCAAACCTGGTGATAATGAGGCAAAACAAAGAGACATATCAAGGTTAGATATATTGACTAGAATTCAGAATATTTACAAAAGATGAGAAAAGCAGATTGTAGAGGAATGTGAGGAGATAGATTATAGAAGACCTTGAGTGGCAAGATCACAAACTAACCAGCATAAGAAAGTAGAAGAGGGAGCCTCTTGAGGCTTTTGAGTGGAAGAATGACATGATTCCAGCAGTGCAATGGGCATATACTTGGGCAATAGTTTGAAGAAAGGATGGCAATTCAGAGATACTAATAGGGGGGATGTCCAGTTAGACAGCATTGCAATTGTCTTTAGGACTAGTCTCCAGTGTGGTCTGTCAGACTGAAATGTAATGAAGTCAACATGTGTCCTTCATCCCAGAGATCTTTATATATCTTAAGGCCCCTATTTCTGGTTGAGTTCAAATCTAGGATTTTTAGTGAATTATTTTCCTCAGTTACCTTTTTTGTTTCTTTTTGTATTTAACCAATTGAATTTTTAAATGAATTGTTTTGTTCTATGGATTTTTTTTCCACTTCACAAATTCTATTTTTCATGGTGTTTTCTTTTTCCATTTTGTCAAATCTATTCTTCAGATAATTTTGGTTTCCTTTTTGAAACCCTCTTACAAAGATCTCATTTCCTTTCCCCATTTTTCTCCTAGCTCTTTTTTAAGATTCTTTTAAATTTTTTCCAAGAGAGCCTTGTGAGATGGGGACCAATATATATCAGCCTTTGGGGCTTCATCTGGAGACTCTCTGCTTTTAGTGACCTCAAGGTTTGGAATCTGTTCTTCTCTCTCACCATAAGAACTATCTATAGTTGGAGTTCTTTTTGGAGTTTTTGCTCATTTTAAAAAAAAAATTAAGGTCTGCTTTTAAGGCAAGGGGGAGATTGTTCAAGCTTCCTGCCTGACTGCACTGAGTGGGTATAGCCAGGTCCCATGAAATTCTGGCATTCAGGGGCTCACTATTTGTCTTTTGTATTTATGTTGGATGTCTTATTACTAGTCTGCTGATCTACTGACTTGTAACCAGGGCAGAGTAAGCAACACTGCTATAGATTCCTCTCGGCAGATTCTTTGGTGCACCCTAGGTCTTTGTGCTGTTTGCACTTAGCATCTGTGCACGACCTGCTTGTCCTTGGCCCACCTCCTTCCATGCCCATTGAAACATTCCTTTTTTGAGCTATCTTTGAAATTATCTTCTGCTTGTAATTTGTTACACTCCCAATATTCATGAGTTCTGTCACTCCAAAACCAATTCCAAGGCTGGATTTGCTAATAGTGTGAGGATTATGGGGAGAGCTCAGAAAAAGACATGTTTCCTCTCCTGCTCTGCCATTTCCCCCCCCACACACACACACATACACACACTGATCTAGAAGAGAAATAGGGTGGATTGTTGTAGAAGTAGAGAACAGGTACTGGTTAAGAGATTCTATAGAGGTAGCTCAATCAGTTCCTGAGACAGAAGAGAATAGAAAATAATTTGAAGGTTATGAACCTGATTGGTGGGGAATAGGGCTACTAACAATAGTCAAGTTGAAGGGTAGGTGTGAATATGAAAATAGTTTTTCAGCTTTCTCACCAGTTGTTCTGTCTTTATTTTGATATTAATTTTCATTCTTTACCCTAAAGTAATTTGCTACATGTTCTTTAAATGCCTTTCCATTATGAATGGAGATTTATGAACTTGAGAATTCTTTGGGTGCAGAGAGCCTTGCCTATGGGCCTGCAATTGTATCACCAGTGGTTTTAATAAAACCTGACCCTATGGACACTATCAATTGGGAAGAGAGTATAAGTTTTTAGGGCCCTTCCCTACATTTTTTCTTTATGGTGAGCTGCCTAATTCCCAAGGTGTCATAATGAAGCTGACTTCTGACAAATTTCAGAAATGAGCTGTAATAAAAGAAGCTATTGACAAGGTTATACACTGTTCACAAATTTACCTACATACCATATGCACCAATTTGTCATAAAAGTCAAGAAACATTTTTTTGATCCAAAAGGGATTGAAAACCCTGGACTTAAAACCGAGATGGGATTGATAAGGATATATTAAAATATAAATTTAAAAAAAAAAAGATGCAGCCATTCTAAGGGATCATTTTAGGAGGTGAGACACAGGCCCTTGAGAGAATAAGAAAGAAGTTTAATTAGTCAAAAAGGGGTCCTCACTTGAAGTAGCTCCTTCCTCAGATTGGCTGGATTGTATCTTTTAGACATTTTGAGGAGAGCATAATTGATCATTTTTCTTTCCAATGACATTGCTTTCCTTTGTTAGCCAGAGAGGGTCATATTTAAAAGAATAAGTAGATTTTAAAATATACTTAACAGCTATCTATGATTATTTTATAGTTACATTAATAAAGATAGATCAAATCTTCCCCTTTCTTCCAACTGTAGTATTGTACAATAATTGGTCACCAATAGGTTTATATAGGTTTATAAATAATAAGTATTATATAGGTTTATAAAAACCCCTAACTTTCTGAGAATTATTTCATTGAGAGTAGTTCCAGGGGGGGAAAAAAAGTTTAAAAAAAAGTTAAAGTGAAAAGCAAAATTAATGAGTCCTATATTCATTGGTGTTCAACTTCCTATTATTGCCAATATCCTTCTGTAAATTCTGAAAACAATCTCTTAAGTGCCACGGATCAGAAAAAAAAATCTCAGATGGAATATTACAACCTGACTAATAACACTCAAATTGGATGATAGACAAATCAAATGTGTTCTAGCAAGAAGCATAAGAAGAAACTAGGAAAAAAAAAAAATCTCTATTCCTGGACAAATAAATAATGACTTCTTTAACTTTCTTTCCCCAGGCAAAAAGTCCATACTGTTCTTAGGAAAACGAGGTCCAAAGAAGCATGGACGCCCTTGGTTCTCCACGTCTTACTTCTCAACAGAGAGCACAAGAAGAAACTTACTGGAACAAATTCCAAAAATCAATAATCATGATCTCATTGGGAGGAATGATGTTTTCGATTGGATTCTTTATGTCATTATTTGCTTCTACTGGCCACATTAGTGGATTCTTCTTATTGGGATCAACTTTTCTTTGCATTGGTCTTTCTGCTATAACTCTTGGAGTTATACTAATGATTCTTATAGAAGAAATGGAGCGGTTGAGATCTTCAAGAGTTGGTCAAAATATAGCCCGATAACATTTCTACCAGACCACAGAGTACAACCAGAGACACTAACTAGGTTTAAACTTTTTTTGTATTCAAATGCATGATAGTCTCAACATATAAAACCTACACTGGCTAAGTTTGCATGAAAATCCAAATTTTTATAGAATCTGAATCAAACTAAACTCTCTGATGCTCTCATAGGAAGTGAGTCTATTTGTTCCTTTTGAAAGCCAAAGTTTGAAGAATCTGACTTATACCTAAATTGGGGCAACAGATGGAGACCACACTACAGAAAATACTGTCCTGAGGAAGGAGATGTGGGGAAATAAAGAGTTTGAGAGGAAGTGGGATTCCCAATAAATATTATATATGCTTTTATGCCCTCTAACCCCTCCACACCCAAAGCATCTACATGTTGACAGCCATAGGTAGGCTGCAGCTCAGTCTGGGTTTGCTCTGCTCTGTGACTTCCTGTGGAGTTTAAAACTTGAAGCTAATGTTTCAACCAGCCCTGGATCTCCTTCATTAGTGTTGTTTAGATGGAAGAGGGCTTCATTGAGATCATCTTCCCCTAGCTGGCTGTAACAGTCTTCTTTCCGGAAAATGGGCTGGGAGTGTGGAAGAGGAGTTGATGCGACTCTTAACCCTCTGCTTCTCACTCTTGGCTAGCCATGTGGAAGGGACAGAGGAAAGAAGGGGTTCTCAGAAATACTCAATGCTTCAGACCACCTTCTGTGTTGTTCCTCCAATCAGGAGCAAACCTGGTTCACCAGGTTGAAGCCCTGCTCAAAAGGAGAGCCCTTAATCTTTTCTGCAAGTTATCATGGAGATTGACTGTAGAACTCATTCTCAACATTGTGATCAGGCCAAATCTTCTCACTTGGAGTCTCTAGGTCCTTAAAATTTTGTTGATCTAGTCATTCTCTGATTTCCTTGCAAATAGCAGCTTGTAAGTTAAGAACTCTGCAAATATATAGGTCACCAGCCACATCTACTGAAGTAGAATTTTTCTTAGCTCTGAATAACAGCTCTGGGGTATGGTACTTCAAAGTCACTAGCACCAGCTTCTAAGTTCTTAATGTAGAGACTATATTCTCTGGCCAACCTCAAATCACCAACTTTTAAATTGTCCATTGAGGAGCAGGCTGAAAATCTTCAGCTCCTGGTGAAAGAGCTAATTGTCATGAAGATGCTTCACCCTCACAGAAGCTGGACTATCAGTGCCTTCACTTCCAGTGGAAGGGCTGTTTCATTGTCTCCAGGAGCCTTCAGAGATTAACCTCCACCCAATTAATCAAGGTGTAGATCTCGTCACTATTTCCTGGGCAGTGACAATGTTTGAGTGCTGAGCTTTCAAGGTGGTACTGATTTCCCAGAGATAGTCAGGAAAGCCCTCTTTCTTCTTTTCTATTTCCAACCATTTCAGAAACACAATTTCATCAGGTTTTTTTTTTTTTTTGTTTTTGTTTTTGTTTTTTTTAAACTATCCTTTGGTTTGTTTTATCAGGGCATATGTGCTTTCTTCATTCCTGTTCAGATTCTGGGATATTCGATATGTTCTGATAATTCTGGAGGAAGAAGCAGGTTTTTGGGGAGCTCCTGCCTCCCTCAATGGGAGATAAGGCTGAAGAGTTGGATTGTAATCTCCTGTCCCTGTCTCCCTCTCCCATGCTTTCCCTTTTATATTTCTCAATCTTCACTCATTTCTTCTTCAGCAGATTACTTGGATATTTCCTCAGAATTACTTCCTATCTCCTTTTTCTTCTGATTCTTTCTTAGAGCCAGATCCTCATTCTGTAACCATTGGGGTTACATTGTATAAAGTGTTCTCTTCCTGTAGTAGGATGGAAATATTTAAAAAGATAGATTCTCATTCAGAAGTCAATAGTCTGCTTTTTTTTTTCCTGTATGAATGAAAGGATGTCTTTATTACACAGTCAACTATATTTGAATAGACTCTACAGCTGCTCTGTCTTCTCTCCCTACAGATTCATGAAGGCCCGTAATCATCTGCCCTGGATCAGAACCAATTATCCTAGAGCTGCCTGCCTTTTGTCCAGAGTCATGCTATTCGGAGCTACCCATCCCATCCTAAAGCAACTGAGGCTAGTCCTAGAAACTGCCTCAGATACTTTTGGTTGATTGTCTGTGTGGCGTACTTTTCTCTTTTCTTTCCTCATCTTTCCTGTGATGAGCTTTTTGCCCTTGTATTTGCTGGGGTTATTTGATGGCCAAGGAGTCACCTTCATCTCTGTCTTCCATAGAATTTACCTTCCTATAAAGGTGAATTCCTAAGTGAATTCTCTAAGTGATGATCTCTCAACTTCTCTAAAAGGAAATCCCACCTAGATTCCCCTTTATCAGAATTTTTAATGTTTTATTTCTGACTTCTTCCTTATCTTTTCCTGAAGGATTTCATTTAAAGTTTTCATTTTCCATGAAACGTTTTCATTTTCCATGAAACCTTTTCATCTCTCCTCTGTGTTAAGGCATACACTGTACCTACCACCAATAACGCAACCGCTATCAACCCAGAGGCTGAGGAGAAGCATCACTGAGTGCAGAAGTGTAACACTTCCAGTTTGGCAGGACCTGGTGATGTCATATTTAAGCTTTTCATCTAATTTTTAAAAACATTTCTCACATGAAGTTTTGAACATTAAAATTGTCTGTTTTTAATAAATATTTCAATCTCTAGCACTCGCAGTAGTTTTCTTCTTCCTAAGCAAGATTTCCCTAAATTCTACATTTTGAGGAGGGCAACTTTTAGGACTTGGGTGTCTAAATTCTAAGATGTTTACTTGTCTTCCCTTGTAGACAGACTCAAAGTCATTTGTGCAACTGTGACAACAGGCAGAATAGAGGTGAAGTCAGTTATATGGGTGGGGGGGTTTTGTACCCAGGGCTCAGAACTTCACAAGTCAGATATTCAACTTCCCGAAGGAACAGTTTCAAATTGTTATATAATCCTTCCTTATAAGTAGTTGAGATCTATGTCTTTGAAACTTCTACTTTCTAAGCTTGAGCTGCCCAAATCTGATCTTTTAGTATAGTAAACTTAAGGAAAAGGTCCAACTTTGAGGCAAAAAGAGGTTCCAGTAAAATAAGAGGCAACTGGTTGGTCCAAAGGATAATGCTGGCTCTAGAGTCAGGAAGACCTGAGTTCAAATGGCCCAGATTCCTGGCCACATAACCTGTATCAATTTCCATGGAATTCAATGAAAATATCAAAGGTACTTTTCAGCAATATGATAAAGACAAAATGAGAATGGAAAGTGGTCTTATAATTGCTACCTGATACACTGGTTCAATTTAAATTTAGTAAACATTTCTTAAATGCCTACTACATGTCACACACTGAATTGAGTACTAGGGATAAAAATACAAGCATTAAAGAAGACATTCCTTACCTCAAGAAAATTATGTCCTCTTAGGGAAAGACGACACATATTGGAGCTAAAAAGTGTGAAGGGGAGCTTGAGGAGAAAATGCCACTTGCACAGGGGTATGATTTTGAAGTCTTACAGCAAGGAGTCCATAGTCTAGAAGAATGGGGGGAAAAACCCAAAAGATTGGAGTCAATTTCATATTCGGCTCCAACAGCTAGGCCACTGTTTTCTGGACAAAGAACTCAAGTTTGTAGTAATTCCAATAGGAAGTTAGGACACTGCCATCTCATAGATGGTAGTTCCCCAGGTGTAAAGTACCTGATAGGGACTATAATGATACCATCACTGCCCACTTAGGGGGTATGTTTTCTAGTTATCAATAATATCAATATCAGTGCCAGATCCACCTGCCTCTTGATCTAGCTCCCAAACTCCATATGTTACTCATTTCTGTCCTTTTACAGTGCCAAGAGATGCAGATGAGGAGGGAAAGTATTCCAGGCATTGAAGACAAAGAAAAAATTAGGAAATGGAGTGTTCTGTTAGCAGAATGTCAAGGAGCCTAGTTTCACTAAATCAAAGTGTACATGTTAAAAACTTTAATTCTCTCAGTTCTACCTTAAAACTTATCATTTTGCAAATCTATCATAAAAGATTGTGAATTAGATTCTCAATGTCTGAAATATAAGAACATTTTTCAACAGATAGTTTAAAATGCCATGAACTAAGGTTGAAGACATACAGAAACTAAATGTTGTTATATAATTAAGTTTCTAAAGCAAACAATTCTATGTAGTTTCTTCTTCCACCAAATTTATAAGCCTCTTCCAGCTGCAAAGCTTGGTACTAAACACTGGAAAAAATACAAAATAGAAATAAGATGTCCTTTCCCTAAGAGAGCTAAGAAAGTATTAATATTATTAAGAATAGGATACTGACATAAATAACCATAATATGTATAGTGGAAAAGATCATGAATAAATAAGAAATAGGTTCAGAGGAAATAAAATAATTTTCATGATAGAATGTTAAAAGATTTTTGCACAAAAAAATCCCCAATGCAGCTAACATTAAAAAAAAAAAAAAAAGGAGAAAATTTAGGGAAATATTTGCAAGAGGTGTAGTGTATTTTTTTTTTAATAAGTCTCATTTCTAAGATATACAGCTAAATGATAAGGGGTCAAAAGATATAAATAGGCAGTGGTCAGAGGAAGAAATCCAAGCTATCAAAAGCAAAATACTCAAATCTAGTAGTTACATAAACTAAAATTGAAAAAAAAAATTGAGATATAACCTCAAGCCTTTTAGATTAAGTAGACAGGGAAAAAAAGAAAATGAGAAATGCTTAAGGGGGCTGTAAAAACAGTAACAATAACTAAATACATTAATGCATTGTTGGAATTGTGAATTGATTTAACTATTCTGAAAAGCAATTTGGAAATATTCCCCAAAAGCATTTAAACTGCAGATATCCTTTGATCCAGTGATACTAGTACAAAATGTATATCTCAAAGAGACCAAAAAAAGGAGGAAAAGGATCCAAATATACAAAAAATATAGGCGCTCTTTTTGTGATGGCAAAGAATTAGAAATATTTGGGCCTATCAACTGGGGAAATGGCTGAACAAGTTGTATGTAAATATGATAGAACAGTATTGTGATTTAAGAAATTATGAAGAGAATGGTTTTAGAAAAATTTGGGAAGAATCTAATTAATTTGTCCAAAGTTACATGAGCAGAACCAGGAGAACAATTTATATAGTAAGCACAATATTGTCAAGAAAATAAACTTTGGAAGACTTAAGAACTCTAACCAACACAATGACCAACAATAATTTCAAAAGGCTAATGATGAAATATGCTATCCACTTGCATAGAGAAAACTGATGAATTTTAAATTCACAAACTTTTTTTTTTTTCCTAAGGCAATTGGGATCAAGTAACTTGCTCAGGGTCACATAGCTAGGCAGTGTTAATTGTCTAAATCAAATTTGAACTCAGGTCCATGGCTAGGAAGTATCAAGTGTCTAAGGCCAAATTTGAACTCAGGTTTTCCTAATTTCAGGGCTGGTGCTCTATCCACTGCACCACCTCGTTGCCCCAAAACTTTCTTTGTTCTCTTCCTTTCTAACTTTCTTCCTTGTCTTCCTCCCTTCTTCTACTCTCCCATCCATTCTTGTGCCTTCCTTCTTTTCTTCTTTCCTTTCCTTCTTCCTCCTCCTCCATCCATTCTTTCTTCCTTTTTTTATTTTTTCCTTCCTCCCTCCCTCCCTTCCTTTTTTCTTCCTTTGTTCTTTACTTTTTTCTTCTTTCTTTCTTGACATAAGTAATTCATGAATTTGTTTTTGCATAAATATATAACAAGTTTAGGTTTCCATATCCCCACCTCTTCCAACTCCTTTTCTCAATGGATACCAGAGAGAATTCAAACAGGTACCATACAGGTGCTAATCTAAAGAGTTAGGAAAGACCATGAGAATAGTTTTGCCCTGACAGTAACATTTAATAGAAGAATATCTTTAGTCCTTAACTGAAAGCCAATGAAACTATTGAAGGGATTTCTCAGTTTGCAAGTTTATGAGTAAGTTTTTTCATAATCAGTTGCCAGCTAGAAAAATGAGTTTGCTTTTGAGAAGAATTCTTTCATCAGTTGTCAGTTGAAGAATGAAATCATTGGCTTAACTTTAAAAAAATCCATTTGTTCTTTCCAGAGATTCACCTGAGGATCCATGATATTCTAATTATCTAATCAGGATTGTTTCCTATAAAAGAAGTAGGAAAATGCAGGATCCACTAAAGAGAGTATCTTTCCTTGGGCTGGATGTTTCACAAGATACCTCGCTGCTCTCTCAGATCCCTGACTTTTTGTCACCCAGTCACCTCCAAAAATAAATCAGGTAAGAAAAACTTGAAATTGTTCCATAAATGAACATCTTGTTTCTTCTAGGTTTTTCTGCCCTCTCTGCTCCATCTCAGAAGCATTCTTAAAATGTTTCTGCTTTTAGGTTGATCTGATTCATGATTCCTCAATGATGATGTTTGTTTTTCCTCAGAAACTATTTCTACTGCCCAATAGTTTCCTACTGATATTTAACAAGAAAACCTGTTTTATTTTCTTCTCCTACTAGACACCCACTTACTTCCCCATCCTCCCCAAGATCTATTTGGTACAAAATGAAATATGGTACCAATGTGCTGTTTCCTACTTGAATGAGGATATCTCTATTTTTTTGTAAATGATTCAGACAAAAATGAACTATTTCCAGACTTATTTTAAATGAGCTGGAAATGGCTGCTTTGGTTATTTTTAAGGTCTTATAATGTTTAAAAAACCCAGCAAACTAGTTAACTAGCTAAATTGAGCTGCAAACTAGCAAAATGGAGATTCCTTTAACATGAATGCTTTCCAAAGGTAGTATTTTTTTTTCCTTCTATGATATGGGTATTAAATGAGGGACCACAATATTTTCACTTCTGTATGACAATGTATTTATTCAAGTATATTCATTCAAGGTTTAAGACTCACATGCTGAAACTTATTTAATTACCAAACCACCACCTATAAATAGTACTGAAACACAAAATAAATTTTCTGCTTGTAGATAACTTAGGCTTCAGTTTGACTTCTCTGAGGAGTGCTGAATCAATTCCATGAATTCCACCTACTGTTTTGTAAGTCCCTGGGAAGGGAGTGATAAATAAAACCACCCTGGTCTTTATTAGCCTGCACAGTAAAGAAGGAAAGACATGGATTAACCTTCTCTAGGCCAAAAGGTAGAGAAGAAAAAGAAAGAGGGTCAGGGGAAATACTGTGACAAATTTGAGGTATAAATACTTTGACTCCAGGAAAACTTCTTCAAAGATATAATAACTAAATTCTACTTTGAAGAAGGGAAGAAATTTCATGGGGTGGGAGAGAGAAGGAGAGGGGAAAATGGGGAAAGAGGAAGGAGAATCCATACATTCTAGGTTTGTGGGACAATGTAACACATCGAAATGGGGCAAGGTAAGATATATTGGCTAAAATGTAAGATATTTTTAAAGGGATGAGAAAAGTAGATTGTAGAGAAATATGAGGAGGTATATTGGCTTTGAGTACCAGAATCACAAATTAACCAACAAAGAAAATAAGAGGGAACCTCTTAAGACTCTTGAGGGAAGGAATAGCATGATTCCAGCAATGCAATGGGTATATTAACTTGGGCAGTGGTTTGAAGAAAGGATGGGACTGGCAGAGGGATTAACAGATGGGCAGCATTACAATTGTCTTTAGGACCGAGGTCTCCACTGTGGTCTGAATAAGACTGAAATATAATGACTTCAATATGTGTCCTCCATCCCAGAGATCTTTATATGTGATTTAAGGCTCTATTTCTGATTGAGCTCAAAACCAATGGTCTAGAATAAAAGAGAAATGGGGTGAGCTGTTAAAGAACAGAACAGGTTCTGATTAAGAGATTCTATAAAGGTGGTTCAATCCAGTTCCTGAGAGAAGGTAATTTAAAGATTATGAACCTGGTTGATTGGAGGGGGTAGGGCCACTAAAAGAAACAGGGAAATCAGGAGTAGGTGTGAATTTGAGCACCATTTTTGTCCAGTTCTGTGTGGGATATGACAGCCAGGTGGAGAATTGGGACTAGGTCTGATTTTAGGAAGAGGCTGAAGGGACACCAGAACTTCAGATAGATAGAATCCTGATGGCCATCTAGTCTACCCAAGGCACAAAAAGAATCTGTACTCTCTTTCCCTTCTGCAAGTAATCATCAAGGCTCTGCTTGAAGATTTATAGTGTAGGCTGACAGAGATGGGGTAGGAGCCAACATGATTCTCCTTGTCTAATGCAGGAATTTCTAGTGATGATACCTACATATAATGTTAGAGGCCATTTATAATGCAAATTATAATCCTCAATTATTAGCTTCCTTTCTTCTTAGTATCCCAAGAATGTTTTTGGATATTAATTTTTGTACTTTTATGATATGCTGATGCCAGTTCAGTCACAGACGAACAGAAAGCAAATTTCAAGGTATTAAAAGTGATCTTTCCCTTCAGGAAAGCTCAAATAGTTGGAGTATTTGGGTTTCTTTCCTGCCTCACCTGCTTCTCATGTGGCTGATATAGACACTGGATGATGACAGGCCCCAAAAGTTGGGGTTCGGTCACGTGAAGAATTCACAATGGCCATTCTCTTTGGCAAAAAGTAGGTTTTCTTAGGAGAAAGAGGTTATGGACAAAATGGAAGGATACAATAGACACTAGGAATGGTAAATATGAAATAAAGTGAGAGCGCATATGAAAGATAAGTTCCTCAGTGGAACTCACAATTTCATAAGTTGGAGCATGCCCTTAGCTGGCAGGCTAATCCTGAAAGGAATTTAGCACCCTAAAAGAGATAGCTATAAGGAGAAGAAATGGGATTGAGAAACATAGTAGGGTTAGAGAAGATACTATGCAGCCTGAGCTATGGTAAGGAGAGACACCAGCAAGCAGAGTGCTGGGGGGACTGACTCAAAGGAAGGCAGTAGGGAAGCCATGTCCCATAAGCTATTTCATAAGGAAAATTAGCCTTAGGGACTTTACATAATTTGGATTTTTTTACTAGATCACCTCCAAAGGGTGGAACCATCCCCAGACCAGGTAGCCTTGGGGTTATATTATACTATTCCTAAGGCTCTGCACCATTTTACTAAGTGCTTGAGAGAATTAGAAAGAAAAGTTTAATCCCTCTTGGGTCTTTCCCCTTACCCTTGCCCCATGCCATTCGGTTACCTCTTCTCTCAGACCCCACTTCTTTTAGGATACTAAGTTCCTTTCAGGATTTAGATTAGGATATGCCCTAATCATTCCTTATAGAATAACATATATTCATATGTTATATTCATTATAACTATTCATAAGTAATATTAATAACATTCATTTGACCTGTCAACTAAAGGCATGCCCCAATCTCATGGGACGTTTCCTTTTACCTGGTAAATGGCAAGTTCCCTAATGGAATTTTACATAAAATCCCTTTTTATGCTTTTTCCAACTCTATTTCATATTTACTATTCCTAGTGTCTATTGCATCACTTATTTTATTTGTAACTTTTCCCTAAGTTAACCTTCCTTTTGCTAAAGAGAATGGTCATTGTGAATTCTTCATACAATGGGACCCCAACATTTTATGCTTCTTCTAAATCATATCACTTGGTACCACAGTATTTTCTATATCAGCCGCATCAGATTGACTAGATTGACCTCAAATGACCCTTAAAAGTCACAATCACTTTTCTGACAAAGATACTGCTTTCTTTCTTTCTCAGCCAGAGAGGGTCATATTTTAAAGGATGCGATAGAGTAGATTTTAAAATATACTTAATGCCTAATCTGTGATTATATTTCTTAATCACATTAAGATAGAGGGATCAAATCCTCTCCTTTTTTTAAACATATTTTTATTTTCAAAACACATGCAAAGATAGTTTTCAACATTCACCTCTACAAAACCTTGAGCTCCAAATTTTTTTCCCCTTCCTTCCTCCCACCCCTCCAGTTCTTTCCAAAATCATCCTGCTGATCATTTCTTATAGAACAATAATATTCCATAATATTCATATACCATAACTTATTCAGCCAGTCTCCAACTGATGTCTTTTTTCACTTTTTAGTATCTCTTTGGGATACTGTGTGGATCAAAGGGTATGCCCTTTGGGCATATTTCTAAATTGCTCTCCAGAATGATTGGATAAGTTCAAAATTTCACCAATAATGTTAATAATGTTAATACATTAGTGTCCCAGTTTTATTACGTCCCCTCCCATGTTTATAATTATCTTTTCCTGTCATTTTAGTCAATCTAAGAGGTGTGTAGTAGTATGTCAGAATTGTCTTAATTTGCATTTTTCTGATCAATAATGATTTAGAATATTTTTGTATAATTAGAAAGGATTTCAATTTCTTCATCTGAAAATTCTCTTCTATCCTTTGACAGTTTATCAACTGAAGAATGGCTTGAATTATAAATTTGAGTAAATTCCCTCTATTTTAGAAATAAGGCCTTTATCAGAACCTTTAGATATAAAAAAAATTCCCCCAGTTTTCTACTTCCCTTCTAATATTACGTGCATTGGTTTTTTTGGACAAAAACTTTTTAACTTAATATAATCAATTATCTATTTTGCATTTCATAAATACCCTAGTTCTTCTTTGGCCATAAATTCCTTCCTCCACAAAATCCTCCCCTCTCTTACAGCTTTTTTTTATATACAATAATTAAATAGTCACCATTTAAAAAAAAAAAACTTTTTGAAACTTCTTTGAGAATAGTTCCCCCCAACATATATAGATATGTAGATAGATAGATATATTTTTTTAAAGGTACAGTGAAAAGCAAAATTAGTGAAGTTAGGTATTCATCAGTATGCAACTTCCTGGCTATTCTTACTGACAACATCTTCATATGAACTCTGAAAGTGAATAATTCAAAGTCATTTTTTTCAGTGCCATAGTTCAGGAAAAAATCCCAGATGGGATATAACCATCTGATTACATTCAAGTTGGATGAAATTAAATGTGTTCTAGCAAGAAGCAGGATTACTGCCAATTACAGAAAAAGCCTGTTAGTCCTATAAGAATGCCTCTGGCCTCCCCTCACCTTCAATCCTTGCCTATGATTATCTTAACATTCAGGAAGCACCAATGGTGAGAAGAGCCATATCCAAATATATGCTAATAGTCGATTCAAACCTACTTTTTTGGAGTTTCAGCCCTCTACAGCCAAAACCATTTCCCTGCTTTCTCATCCCCTCCCCAGAATTTCTACTGGAGGAGACCCTTCTGAAATCTAATATTACATGAATTCCCACTACATGTATTCCTTGATGTTTCCATGTTTCCTCCTCCTGTTGCCACATCATCATATGTGAGGGGAAAAAAGTGCATGTCTCCTCCTTAAGGGAGGAGAAAGCAATATATATGAGGCTTATTAAGCATCTTTAATTAAATTTTGCTTGCTGGGCATAAATCCAAGTCATTGGTAATCCATAACTTGAGGTTACTTCTGTTGACTTAGGATGTTCTTTAATTCAGCCAGGATGTGAGACTTTTCAGTTGTGAAAATAAAACCTTATAATTTTACTTCTCACAACTTATTGAATTTTCTTTTTCTAGGCATAAAATTCATCCTGTTTTTAGTAAGACAAGATCCAAAGAAGACATGGACTTTTTTGGTTCTCCACCTCTCACTTCTGAAGAGCGATCACAAGAATCTATCTTAGTCATATACAAAAAACCAATCATCATGATGTTAGTGGGAGGAATATTAAATTCAATTGGATTATTTATTTTTATATGTACTATCATGGGCTATATCCCTCAATACCCATTTTTGGGAACAACTTTTTTAAGCAATAGCATCTCTCTTATAGGTGCTGGATTTACACTGGTTATTTTCATACAGCAAATGAAGATGAGATTTGAGGAGCTAAATAAACCAGAAGACCCAGTCATGATTTGGAATAGAACTTACAGAAGACAGAATAGAGTTCGTACCTTTATCAGAAGGCGGAACCCAACCCAACCCTCTATCATGATGCAGAATTTAGTCCCAACCTCTACCACAACTCGGGATATAACTGAAGCTACTACTGAGGTTTAATCATTTGTACATCTTAAGTTCATGACAATCTAAATATACAGAAACTTCATTGTGGTTAAGTTTGCAGGAATGTCCAACTTTGTATAGAATTGGAATCAAACTAAAGATATTTGCCCTACTTCTAGGAAGTGGGTCTAGTTCTTCATTTAGAGACTCAAGAAAAGGTTGAAAGAACATACAATACGAAGATTCCTGCAGAATCCTAAGGTTGAGAAACGGCTACTACACATGGTGCTGCCTCCAGGAAGGGAGATGGGGCTCCCATCCTTTCAACTGTTTCCCCAATAAGTATTATGTACATTTTTATATTCTCCAGCTCCTCCACATGTTTCCAGCCATGGCTGGGCTGCAGCTCATAGAAGGGTTTGCTTTGTTCTGTGCTTTGATATAGACTTTAAAACTTGAGGCTAAACCCTGGGCCATAGCTAGATGCTCAGCCAGATGAGGAGGTGGAAGAGCAGGCATCTTTGAGATCATCTTCCAGCTGACTGTAACCAAATCTTCCCACTTATATTTTCCATCATTAGAATTTAATGTGTTTTACCTGTGCCTTCTCTTGTTTCTTCCATTCTTTCCTGGAAGCATTTTATCTAAAGTTTTCACTTTCCATGAATCCCCTCTCTGTTAAGACACACTGTACCTGCCACCACAACCACTACAGCTGCTGCCCACCTGGAGACTGCATTGAGTGCAGAAGTGTCATTTCCAGTTTGGCAGGACCTGTGACATCAAATGAAAGCTTTTTGTTGAAATTTTGGAAAAACTCTTGCAAGAAGTTTTAAACATTAAAATTATCTTTTTAATAAATATTTCTGAATCTGTAGTGTTTTTCTTCTACCTAAATATGATTTCCCTAAATTCCCCATTTTTGGAATGGGGGAGAATTTTTAGGGCTTGACTATCTCTCCAAGCTCAGAAATGTGTTTGTCTTCTCTAGTAGTGGGGCCTCAGGTCATTTCTACAATTGTTATACAATAGGCAGAATAGAGGTGAAGTTAGGTTGTGGTTGTGATTGGAGTTTGTGTCCAGGACTTGGAAGAACTTCAAAAGTCAGGTAGTTATTCAGTTTCCAAAAGGAACAATTTTAAATTATCAAGTCTTTCTGTCTCTCCTTTCAAGAAGCTTAGTTCATATAACAAAAGTAATAAAATTGAGAAACCATTGATTAATGTGATTAAACAAAGAAAATCAAATCACAATTATTTAAAATGTCAAGGATAAATATAACACTAAGATAATATAAAATCAATTATAAGGAGTTATCTTGCCTAATCTTATGTCAATGAAGTGAATAATTTAAGTGAAATGGAAGAATATTTACAAAAACATAAATTACCTAGATAGATAAGCAGAAGAGGAGCTAGGATATCTAAGTAGACCTGTTTTGAAAAAGGAAATTGAACAGGTCATAAATACATTTCCTAAAAAAAAAAAAAAAAAAAAAAAAAAAAAAAAAAAAAGCACCAGAACCTGACAGATTTACAAATTAATCATATCAAACATTTGAAGATCAATTAATTTTAATATTAAATAAATCATTTGGAATAATGGAAGAAAAGGTTGTGCCAAACTTTTTTTTTTTTTTTAATTTAAAAAAAAAAAAAAAGTGGGCAAGCCCATTAGTCTTCGTAAGTTTGGGTTGGAATAAATTCTTTTATTAGATTGCCCAAAACACTGCAATTTAGAATAGATATAACAAAGTCACATTCCCAATGCCCATCAACTGGGGAATGGCTGAATAAATTGTGGTAAATGATTGTGATGGAATATTATTGTTCTATTGGAAATGATGAGCAAGGTGCTCTCGGGAAAAAACCTGGAAAGTCTTCCATGAACTCAAGCAAAGTGAAATGTAGGTGTACAAAATAATAGCAATATTGCAGAATGATCAGCTGTGAATGACTGCTAATTTTAGCAATATAATGATCTATGACTATAGAGAACTTCCAGGAAGCTAGAAACTTCGATAACTGGGATGGTCCCCTCTTCCAAAGATTAATCACGAGTGCATTTAAGCTTGAAATCATGGGAAAATTAAGATTCTGGCACAATTACTAGGGCATTGTTAACTTTACATAAGATTGAATTTCTAGAAACTAACATGCTTCAGAGTTAGATCACAGAAAACAGGGTTGGTCACAAAACAATGCTTTTCATAAGGTATGGTTTTAAGATATAGAAGCAACATAATTTCTCTCAATAAAAGTCTCAATAAAAGATTGAATCATCAGCAACCCCGTCTCTAGCCCATTTGTGTTGTACTGGCCACAACACATGACTACTCTGGAGGACTTTATGATGAAAAATGCTATCCATACCCAGGAAAAAATATATATATTTTTTACTTTATTTTTCTTGAGAGTTTTTTTTTGGGGGGGGGGAGCAGTTAGAGATCTATGTGTTCTTTCGCAATGTGTTTTATGGAAATGTTTTGCATAACTTCACATGTATCTTTTTAAAGGAAGTTGAGGGTGAGGAGGAAAGGAGAGAATCTGGAACTCAAAGTTTTAAAAGCAAATCTAAAAAAAACTGTAACTGGGGAGAATAAAAATATTAAATAACAAATCACATCCCTAGTTCTTCATTAGAATAGGTTCACCTATCATTGTAATATTTACTTTTCTCATTGTTAACCAGTCAGAATTGATAGCTACCCACCCTCAGAAATACCCAGTTCTTTCACAGGCATGTAAACTATGAGCCCACCACCATGATTCAGCTTTGCTCCAAAAGAGATGTCTAAAAAAAACATTCTTTTTATTAATATAATGCAAGCATCTTTAATAAAACAATTAATTACCCAGAAACTATATCTCTTGAACTTTTTAATCACAATGTAAGGAAGCAACACATTGATGAGCTGGTCACTGGCTATGAACAATAGCTTCAAGACAGGGACAAGCTTTTATAGTTAACTTTTAGGTAATCCACATAGGTCCACTTCAGCAAAAGAGGTTGGGCCATTATAACTCAGTTCTTCTCCAAGAGAGCAAAAATGTGCCAATTCAAAGAGACAAGTACATGACAAAAAGCAGATAATACGAAAAGCTGCAAATTTGGTGTCTCCTCCACCACAGCCTCCTCCAACACTATTTCATAAGCAGGGCTGAGAACAATGTATAACTGAATCAGCATAACTTTCAATACAGGAATGGTTTATTGTAAGGAAAACTATCAACATAATTGATTATATCAATAATAAAAATAACAAAAGTCTTAAGATTATGTCAGTGGATGCATAAAAAGCTTTTGATAAAGTATAACACTCATTTCTATTCAAAACATTTGAAAATATAGCTATAAATGTATTTTTTTCTAAAATTGGTAAAAAGAATTTTCCTGAAACACCAGCAAGACTTACTTGAAATGAGAATAAGCTAGAACCTTAACTAGCAAAATCAGTGTGAAGTAAGGATGCCCAGTGTCATCTATATTTGAAATCCTAGCAATAGCAATAAGAAAAGAAATAGAATGAATCAGAATAGAAAATAAGATCATAAAACTGTCTCTTCTTGCAGACAATATGTTATACTTTGGAAATTTCAAATATTCAATTAAAAATTAGTTGAAACGATAATTTTAGCTAAGTAGTAGCATATAAAGATAGCCCATGTAAATCATCAACATTCCTCTATCTACCACAAATAAAACCTTAAAGAAGAAATAATAAGTAATACCCCATTTAAAATAACTGTAGACAGTAAAAATTACCTGGGAAGATGCCTCCCAAAACAAACCCCAGAATTATATGAACATAATTTTTTAAAAACCTTATATTTAAATAATTAGTAAAATCTTAATTGGGGAGCCAGGAACAATATAATAAAAATGACAATTTTTACCTAAACTAATCTATATATTTAATATTATCTCAATTAAATTACAAAAAAATGTATCATATTGAGTTAGAAAAAAACAGTAACAAAATTCATTAAGAAGAGCAAAAGTTCAAGAATATCAAAGAAACTAATGAAAAAAAAATAAAGGAAGGAGGTTTATCAGTACCAGATCTTAAGCTATACTATAAAACAGTAATTATCAAAACTATCTAGTACTAAGAAATGGAAAATAGATCAATAAAACAGATTATACAATTTATAGCCATAAATGACTATAGTAACCTTGTGGTTAATAAATATAAAGACAAGTTTTGGGGACAGGATTTCATTATTTTGTAAAAATTGTTGGGAAAGCTGGAGAGCACCCTGGCAGAAATTGGGCATAAACCAATGTTTTATACGGCAATGAGATAAAAAAAGAGTTTGAGAAATGTTACAAGAAGCTATCAGACTTATGAATAGGTAAACAATTTATGAATAAACAAGAGATAGAGAGCACTGTGAAGTATAAAGTGGATAATTATTACATTAAATTAAAATGCTTTTATACAAATAAAACCAATGTTGCCAAGATCAGAAGAAAAATTTTTATATTCTCTCAGATACAGAGCTAAATATCTCAAAATATGCAAAGAACTTTGACAAATCTACCAGAAATCATTTCTCAATCGACAAATGTCCAAATGGACAGGCAGTTTTCTGATGAAGAAATCAACAATTTATATTCATATAAAAATGCTCTAAATTATTTATTGGAGAAGTACAAATTAATAATACTAATACATCTTCAATGTAATAAATATTTATTAAGAGCCTGCTACATGCCACTGTGCTAAGTACTAGGGAATTAAAAAAAAAAAAAAAAAAAAAAAGGCAAAGGACAGTTCCTGCCCTCAAGGAACTCACAATCTAATGAGAGACAAAAACGAAGAGATAAACACAACTAAATCTTATACAAGATAACAAGATAAAGAGGATCTGATTAAGAGAGGGAAAGTGTTATAATTAAGATGAGTTTCTATAGAATATAAGATTTTAATTAGAACTTAGAGAAAGCCAGGGAAGTCAGGAGGTACAAGAGGGAGAGAGGGTGACCATTCCAGCCCTTGTAAACAGCTAGAGAAAATGCCTGGGGTTGAGACATGAGGTATCTTATTAGTGGAACCACAGGGAAGCAATGTCACTGAATAGAAGAGAACATGATGGGTAATAAGGTGGAAAAAAAGACTAGAAAAGTAGAGGGAGAGAGGTTAAAAAGGGTTTTCAGTGCCAAACAGAGGATTTTGTATTTTATCTTGGAAGTGACAGGGAACCACAAGGGCTTGAGTATGTATGGTGGAGGTGACATGATCAGACCTGCACTTTAGGAAAATCATTTTAGTGGCTAAATAGAGATGAATTAGACTGAGGAAAGACTTGAGGCAGCCAGACTCACCAGCAGGCTATTGCAATAATCCAGGCATAAAATGATGAGGGCCTGCACTAGAGTTGTGAGATATGAGGAGAAAGGGGGGTATATATTGAAAAGATATTGCAAGGGCAAAATCAACAGCCCTTGGGAACAGATTGAATATGGTGTGTGGGGGTGTGGCAGTGAGGGGAGGCTGAGAAGAGATAGTGAGTTAAAGATGACTCCAAATATTATGCCTGAGGTATGGAAGATATTTACAGAAATAAATAAGAAGAGTTTCCTTTTGGCTGTGTTGAGTTTAAGTCATCTGAAAGGAAGCAGGAAATATGAGTTTATAAGTTAGCAGAAGTTGAAGCAGGATTGGTACATATGAAAATTATCAGCAAAGAAATGGTAACTAAGTCCCTGGGGGCTGCTGGGGGAGAGATGGAGGGAGAAAGGGAGAAAAAAATCCAGGAGAAATTTGTCAGACATTTATAGTTAAAGGTATGATCTGGATGAGGATCCAGCAAAAGAGACTGAGAAGGAACATTCAGATAGATAAGAGAACCAGGGAAAGTGGTGTCCTAAAAACCTAAAGAGGAGAGAATATCAAGGAAAGGATGACTGTCAAAAGGTGCTGAGGTCAAGGAGTATGTTTGAGAACTGAAAAAAGACCTTTGGATTTGCCAACTAAGAGACCACTGGATATTTTGGAGAGAGTAGTTTCCTTGGAATGATAAGGTTGGAAACTGGGTTGTTTAAGAAGTTAAGACGGGGGAAAAGAAGGATAGAATTTTAAAGTCAAAACTTTTTTTTAATGCTTAAAAATTGTTTTTCATGTGTCACTGGAGAAAATAAAATATTATACCAAAATAATCTCTTAAAAAAGAAATGAAGAGAATAAAATTAATCCCTTTAGCCAAAACCCAAAAAGTTAAAAACAATGAAAGTTGAGAGCAAATGGTGGCACCTGTCTTACAAAGCATTTCCAAAGAATTTAGTCACAGAAGGCCATATAGTACAATAGCAGGAATGAGAGGTTTGAGTAAAGGTTCTCTAAGATAGGAAAGAGAAAATTAAGTGATAGAGAGGGAACAATCTGTTGGAGGAAACAGAATGAAATGGGATGAAATGTATTTGCTTGAATAAGTAGAAGAGTTAGCTTGGAAAGGAATAAGGCCAGAATCATCTCATAAGACAGGGGTGAAGGAGGAGATAGTGGCAGAAGCAATATGAATAACAGGAAATGAAGAAAGGCAAAGAGAGAGTTCAAGGCAAATGGCCTCAATTTTTTTGTGTGTGAAAAAAAATGAGGCAAGGTTGAGAGGATAAGAGGGAGGGAATAGTAAGACAGGTTTGAGTTGCTGACATTAAAGAAGAGGAAGCCCAACTCAAACAACTACATGGGTCTTTCTCCTACTCTTTTTCCTAAACACAGTCACTTCAAATTTAGCACAGAGTTGTAGAGAAGCTTGGCTGGAGGAACAGTGATTTATTTCAACTGTTTATTTCCCTATTGCCACTGGATTAAATCCTCTTGTTTAGGATTAAATACAAACTTCTCTACTTGGCATTTAAAACCCTTTAGAATCTGGCTCCTAGCTTTGTTGTACATTGTTAACTTTCACTTCAAGATTATAGTCAACCTCACCCAATTGCTATTCCCCTTACATGATATCACATCTTCCAGCTATAGGTATTGGAAAAAAGTATTCTTTTATCAAATGTACTTCTTTTTTATTGTTTTCCCTTCTGCATCAACACAGTCAGACCCCAATCTGGAAAATCTGAGTAAAAAATTTTGTCCCTTCCTTTGTACTCGAGAAACCTGAATTATGATATTAAAAAAATAAAATGTTGACACTATAGAACACTATACATATATTTTATGCATTTCTGAATTTCTAAACTTTTTCTGTTTCTGTTTTGGTCTTTTCAATCTGTAGCAAAACTCTCTAAATATTCCCTAAATATTCTAAATATTTAATTTCTTACACCAGCACTATATCTAAATTCTAGATGGGAAAGTCACAATATTGAAAGGATACTGGTATATACATATATATACATATATTTTTTTATTAAAATGTTTGTTATATTTTGAGCTTTAAGTTGTCTTCCTTCCTTCCAGCCCCTTAAAGAAGGCCAACATTTTATACAGACATATATGGAACCATATTTCCATATGTCAGCTCTTTCTCTGGAGATGGATAGCCATTTTCCTTCCTAAATCCTTGTTTGTATCAACCTGAATTAAAGAGCAAATGGAGCAAAATTTAGGATCTTTAGTCGGAGCAAGGAAGTTGCTGCAATTGGAGTTCCACTCAGCAACAAGTAAGGATGCTGAGTTCTTAAAAAGTATCAGGACAGAGGGTAAGAGGCTTCAGGTGCAGAGAATTGGAACAATCCAAGGTTTCACAAAATAATGAGAAAAGTAAGGGAATCTGGGGAGGGAAGAGTTGGGGATATTTACAGATCTGAAGCAGGAAGGGAAAAAATCTGCCTCAGGACAGGGACAAGATCAATATCACTAACTCAGAATAGCTTAGTCATTCCCAATTACACTAAGAACTACATTGTCGTTACTAAATACCACCTTCTCTAGGTTTTTTAAAAATTCACTTTGCGTTATTTCGTGCAATGTTGTTTTTTTTCTAAAAATCAATCTGCTCAGTTCTTTTACAGTACAGTACATCACAATTTATTTAACCATTCTTTAATTAATGGGCATTCCCCTCTCACTTGCCAGTCTCCTCTTTCCAAAGAGAACTGCTTATAAATATTTTGGAACATATAGGTTCTTTTCTTTTCCCCCCAGTCATCTTGAGAACGAGACTTAATAGTGATAGTGCTGGGTCAAAAAACATACACAATTTTATAACTCTTTGGCCTTAATTCCAAATTGCTTTCCAAAATGGTTAGATCAGTTCACAATTCCACCAACAATATATTAGTGGTCCAATTTTTTTTTTTTTCACATCTCCTTCAACATCACTTTAACCAATCTTGCCAGACTCCCTAATTCCCCTCAAAACTCAAATCAAAAGTCAATATCCTCTTACAAGAAGCTCTGGCTCTATCACCCTCCTGAACTAATAGTGCTTCCAATCCCCCAAAATTATCCCATTCCTCCTCTTTCCCCCCACCTCCAAACTTCGGACCTTCTTTCAAGTTTATGAGGAAAGTTGTCTATGCGACGCTTGAAAAAACAAACAAAAACAGTTCTATGAACCACAGCAGAAATTCTTTTTTATAGGCAGTTGCCTTTTAAATTATCAAATTTTCCCAAGACAAAATTTGCTTCTCTAAAACCAAACTCCCACCCATTCTTTAGTTCGGTCTTCTGAGGAAAACAGTCGAATAGCTAATTCCTTTTCCACAGGACGGCCCTTCAAAATACTTGAAGACAGGAGTTGATTCCTCTTCCTTCTTTCTCCTCTTCCTAGTCTCTTTTCAGTTCCTTTTACCGATTTTCGATCTTCGCACGGCAGTCACCCGTTCGGTACCCCACTCCCCTCGCTCAAGACGCTGATCCTCTAGCCAAAGCCCTTTGTCACTGCGTGGCGTGCAGAACCGAATTCTGAGGTCCAGATGTGCTCTGAACACTCTCTGGAGAGAGATGCAGGGGGACGCGCCCCTAAAACCCGGCCTTAAGACTCTTTTCTTCCGGGCAGGTTTAAATCCTGGAAACTGGACACACGCCCAACCTCTCCAGCTCGCTGTCCCCGCCCCCTTATCTGAAGCACACCTTCAGGGCGTTACCATGGGAACGCGGAGGCCTTACCTGAGTCCAGGTAGGCGGCGCCTCCAGCCCCGGAGCTCCAGAGTCTCTGCAGCGAATTCTAGCTCCGAGGCTGTGGCCACTGCAGAAGCTGCGGAGGCTGTGGAAGCTGCAGTGGCTGCCTCCACTGCAGTTGCCGCGGAGGCTGCAAAGGCCGCCGAGACTGCAAAAATCTCGGAGATTGTATCCCTGCAGACCACTGGCCCCATGCCCGGCCGGGATTACGAGATCCGAGACGACACCTTCCCCAGACACATCATCGTATCCAAGCAGGGTACCGCGTGGCACCTGGGACTGGGCCGCTGCACTTTCGCCTTCTGGCTGGCTGTGAGTTTTGACTTGGTGGGGCTGGCGGTACTGATAACGGGAGTCTTCTCCGAGGTCTTTTTTTACGACTTGCTGCTGTATGCGGGTTCCATCATCATTTTCCTCAGTCTCATTTGGTGGGTCTTCTGGTATACTGGCAATGTTGAGGCTCCGCCGGACCACTCCCTCTTGCCCAGCAAACGGCTCCAACTGAGGTCTTCCAGCTACCTCCAAACCCTTCGAAATAGCATTAGCCAACGCTTAACGTACTCTAGGCAGAGGAACACCAAGAAGAAGAAGACTAAAAACAGAGTCCCCCTGCAGTTAACCCTGAAGACGGTCAATACTTCTCAGCCAGGAGCCCCGCAAAGAGAAAACCCAGAAGACCTCCAATCAGAGAATCCCCAATTAAAAAACTCCCAGTTAGAAAGCCAACATCCAGAAAGCTCCCCCCCAGAAATCCTCCAAATAGAGAGCGCTCAGGCAAAAAGTAGCCAACCAGAAAACCCTCAACTAGAAGACCTTCCTCCAATCAGAAAACCCTCAATTAGAAGTCCTCCTGCAGAAAGCCCCCAATCAGAAGCTCCCAGCCAGAAAATTCTCTATGGATAAAACAGAAGCCAGTGCTCTTTACCAAGGAATCTTTTTTCCCAAACTTGGAGGAACGCCCCATGGAAAAGCTGCAAGATTCTGAAACTTTCCAACTCTAGCCCAAATCCTCAGCCTCAATCTCTTGCTACTTTTTCATTATCCTTTAGCAGGAAATTCAATACCAGCCATATATCTAAATTAAACCATAATCATTTTGAGCCTTTAATATTTAACTTCCTCTTCCAAGCCCCGGAGTTGTGCCTTCTATTATTCACACCATCATACTACCAACTAGCAGCAAGAGATAACCTCAATTAGGAAAAACAAACAAAAAAAATCATCTTCGAGTAGCTCGTCCTGCTGCTTCCATTTGAACTTTTTCTCCATCTTCCAAGTGAGTACTTTTAGAAGAATATTAAAGTAATTATTCCTTAATTGTTTCAAAATTTGTGATCCTTTGAGATTTCAGAAATGTTAGGCTTCTTAGGGAAGCCAGTTCTTTTGTTAAACTAATTTTTTTTGACTGATGAATCTAGATACTGACTGAATTAATGAGACAGGCATATTGCCCATAATGGCTTATAGTGGTTTTTTAGTTAATCCTGTGGATAGATTTATTGAAATTTTTGTCCAGTCCACTAAATCATGAAAGTGATACCTAAGCTTTTTGTAGAAAGAAAATGTTAACTATATTACTCTAGGTTTCACAAGTTTGGATTTGAATCCATTTCCTTAAGAAAGCAAGATGTTAATTAATCAACAAGTATTTGTTAAGGAACTATTTTATGGGGGCAGCTAGGTGGCGCAGTGGATAGAGCACCAGCCTTGAATTCAGGAAGACCCGAGTTCAAATCTGGTCTCAGACACTTAACACTTCCTACTTCCACTAACACTTACATCTGGACTCACCATATGATTTCACTTCCATTCTATTCTCCTCCTAATCGGAGCCACATCAATACTTCTTACAATGTTCCAATGATGACGAGACATTCATTGTACAAGAAGGAACCTTTCAAGGCCATCACATCCCTGTAGCCTGGGCAAATCACTTAACCCCAGCCTCAGGGGGGAAAAAAAAAAAAAAAAAAAAAGGAACTATTTTATGGTAGACTTTCCAGGCAAAAACGACAAAAAGGAAAGTTCTTGATCTCGACCAATTTACTTTCTTTGAGGAAAATAACATTCCTATATGAATAAATTCAAATTAATTTGAAGGGTGTTAGTACTATCAAATCTGGAGGGCAATGAGGAAGACTTTTTTTTCCTAAGAGAAAACTGGTTTTAGAGGGTTTTTGTTGTTGAGGCAATTGGGGTTAAATGACTTGCCCAGGGTCACACAGCTAGGACTGGTTAAGTGGTAAGTGTTTGAGGTCACATTTGAACTCAAGGCCTCCTGACTTCAGAGCTGGCGCTCTATACACTGCACCACCTAGCTGCCTCTGGAGCTGAGTTTTAAATGAAATTTGGGAGTTCATAAAAGAATTCATTCTTCAACAGCATCTGTAGATGGAAAATTTGATGTTCTGAAAGGGAAATAGCAAGTAGGTAACTTTGGAATAAATGAACATCAATAATATAATAAATAATAATCTATTATAAGCTCATATAAAATTATATAAAAGAATATGTAATGTATTATGGATATAATAAACAATAATAATACCATAAAGCTGATAAGAATTTAAAATGACAAGCAGAGACTGTATTTCATCCTAGTGGCAGGGGTGTCCCTGAAGCTTTTCATGCTGAGGAGTGGATGCATATGTGCTGTTTTGTCAGCTGGATAGAACATTGATTAAAGAGGGGAACAACTTGAGGCCAATTACTAATACTGTGGTTTTACTATGTAGGGAACTCTTGGGGAGGAAGCCCCTTCCTATCAAAAGACATTGGTAGCGCCTGAAATTTTTAGTCTTAAAGAATTGGTTGGTCAAGTGATTTACCCAGCATCACACAGCTAGTTATTTGTCAGTCTTCCTGATTCTGGCTGGCCTTCTAAGGTAATTAGAATATGTTGTGCTACATTAAAGCACTTAGGTAGCAAGTAGATAAAGTACTGGGCCTGCAGTCAGTTTTCCTGAGTTCAAATCTAGCCTCAGACACTTAATAGCTGTATGATGCTGGGCAATCACTTACCCTTTTTTGTCTCATTTTCCTCATCTATGAAATGAGCTAGAGAAGGAAATGACAAATCATTCTAGTTTCTTTGCCAAGAAAATCCAAATGGGGCCATGGAGAGTTTGACATGACTGAATAATAACATTAGATGAGCCATTAATAATTCTCTTCCCTATTTAGAATCTATTAAATGGATTTAAAATAAGCCAGACCTTTTCCAAAGTCCTACTTGATTGCTTCATTTGGGTGTGGAGATCATCCTGCATTCTCAAAATCCCTGCCATCAAACAGAAGCTCTAGAAGGTTTTACAAGCTTTAAGTATGAGCCCAGTGATATTTATCTTTTGTCATGCAGCTACCTGGCACAGAAGGTCTAAAGTCAGACCTGAGTTCAAATTCCCATCAGACACCTATTTTCTAGGGTTGTGGTGTGGTAATATAAAGTGCTTAACATGATGCCTGGTGCATAGTAAGTTATATTACTGAACTCAGTTTGGAGAGGCCCATTAATTATTGAGTAATGAATTTTTGGCCATGGCAACTAATTACTGACGTTTTCATTTTTTAATTTAATTTTTTTTTTTCCAGAGGCAATTGGGGATAAGTAACTTGCCTAGGGTTACACATCTAGGAAGTGTTAAGTGTCTGAGGCCAGATTTAAACTCAGGTCCTCCTGACTTCAGAGCTGGTTGCTCTATCTACTGCATCACCTAGCTGTGCCATCACTGAAGTTTTCAGGCTGTATCAGAGAAGGTAATAAGCACACCAATGAAATAATAGGCCTTTGAAGTATTATGAATAAGACTTGAAGCAAGGATTTAGCATCCCATTTAATCCTATTTCTTGGCATGAATATTAGAAAACGTGAAAGGAAATACAAAGAGATTGGAATCAGTACTTGTTCATCGCAAAAATATCCTTTTCTCACTTTGATGTATGGTTTGCTTGTGGAACTTTCTTGTGTTCATTTAAATTTCTGTTTCCCAGCCCTTTCTCTCCTCATTTGACCCACACCCGGTTACTTTGGGAACAAAAGTGATCTGTGAATTGAGCTTTTGTAAAGTTACACTTGTTTTGAATTCAATCCACAGCCCAAGAAGTTTTCGTTAATTTCTCATATGGTGATTTAAATTTGGGGGTTTAAAAAAATTCTGAATGTAATCAACATCAATATAAATGGTCACTGACATATGTATAGTAGAACAGGAAAAGAGGATTTTACATGAAATTGTAAATTTCTATTATGTACAGCTTGCTTTTCCTTTTAAGTAAATAATTTACTTGTAACTTTTCAAAGCTGTCCTCTGTCTTTGTTTTCTTCCAATCTGTTTTCTGTTAAATTCTGTATATGAAAAAAAAATTTTAATTACCCTTTTTAAAAAAATTTCTCTCTCTCTCTCTCTCTCTCTCTCTCTCTCTCTCTCTCTCTCTCTCTCTCTCTCTCTCTCTCTCTCTCTCTCTCTCTCTCTCTCTCTTCCTCCCTCTCTTCCCCTTCCCCCTCCTTCCTGTATTTTGTCCACTAAGGGAAGAAGGTGATTATTAAAATCCCATAAAACAAATCTCTACATTCTGATTCCATGTCATTCTGCACTTTGATTCCAAATCATTCGTATTTAAAACAAGAGGTGCAGTTGAATATTGAACAAAATCTAAAAACTTGATTTCTCTCACAGCATTTCTTGTTTTTACCATAAATAATATTGCCCCCCCCCCTTCCCTCCATTTACATATTCTGTAGATGATAAAGCAGGGGAATTATTTTATTTTGTTGCAGTATGGATAGAGTGATTTGAAAACAAAAGGTAGAAGGAAGGAAGACCAAGTTTTGTTAAAAACCAAACAAAATCTCAGGAATATGTTAGTGCAATAGATCAAATCTAGGTTTAAGGAGATATTTATGCTATCATAATAATCTTTATACAGTTTATGAAATAGATAAAAGATTAAGTTAATCAGAAAGAAACTTGTAGTTAAAGTTTGAAATTGTGCAATATTTAGTGTGTAAAGAAATTTCATTTATTATCTCCATTTAGCTTTTAAGAAAGAAAAAGAAAAGCCTGAATCACAGTTAAAGTTTTAAGAACCACCAAGATTACATGTAATTTTAAATAGCAATAGATTTGTTGCCCTCAGTACATTGGCTTTAAATTAAAAAGTTGTGAGGTTTTTTTGTTTGTTTGTTTGCAAAATATATCAGAAATTGTGTAAAACCAAGTTGTTCAGTCCAACCCAATGGAAATATAAGCATGAATCCAGATAATGAGGTCACTTCACTAGATCCATAGGCCTTAACTATAGGTCAGTCACTAAGTCATTCCACCAATCTTACACAGCTTGTCTTTGAATACTTCTAGGGATTTTCATGCATTATTTTCATGTTTAGTGTTCTCTAATGTGCTCTTTCTTCTCTCTATCTCCATATTCTACAATTTCCCTTTCACTTAAAAAACTTATCTATCTTTTATATTGAGGGAATTGAGGGGATTTGAACAAAAAGTGCTTTATTGTAAGAATTGAGTAAACCACACTGACTCCAAATCTTGTGACTCAATTTTATTTGTCTAGTAATTGTGGGAATTATTGGATTGTTTAAATTTAGTCTTTCATTGTTAGGAAACTGACCACTTCTCCCTATTGCCTAGAGACCCTTAATCAAGTACCTAGGTTATACTGATCCAAAGATTGATAGGAGTTTCTCACAATTGTATACCTAAGGCAACCCACATGGTTGGTTTGTTTTTGTTTTTAGTCTGAGGCCAGATTTGAATTCAGATTCTCCTGACTCCAGGGTCCATAACTATCTACTAGGCCTCCTAATTGCCCCACAAATGTCTTATCTTAAAACTATCCCCATACTAATCAATCAGTTATTATTTCCATATTCCTTTGATCATTTATACAAACTTTGGGAAGTAAAACATCTCAATTTCCTAATTCAGAAATTTACAACGGTTTACTCTCCCACTCTCTATTTGGAAAGTCTCTAATCTTTCAATCCAATTAGAAATCAGATTACCTAAAAAAGTGTATTGTTTCCATTTAATTAATTGGCCTTATTTCATTAATTATTTTTAATGTATAAAAGTCTGTCCCTGGTGTTTGGGGTCCAGGCCTAAACTGAGGGGGTTTGCTTCTGGTTTGTTGAGTAATTGGCCTAATAAATCAATATACTTAGAAGATCAAATCTTTATTTCCTCAGCCATTTCCTTTTTCCAGCCATAATTTTTGTTGAGTTATGCTAGGTCATCAGGACCCAAACCTTCACCAACAGCCTTCCAGGAAAATTCCCTAGAAATGTCAGGTTAATCTTTCACTGAGGGATTTTTTTTTTGAGGAAGACTGCCTCTGGAGTAGGACTCCCATTATTCATCCCTTTCTTCTTTGAAGCTCAGGTAAAATTTAAAATTTGGTTTTGGGGTTTGTATTTTTTGGTTTTGTTTTATTTTGAGAATTAGTTTGGGTCCATTCCAAGAATTGTGGAAATGTAGGTTTGGATTAAGTATCCCCAGAAGATTTGCTTTTAAGTGTTTGGATCTAGTTTCCCAATGGATTTTTAGTGAGTTTTTTTGGAAAATTTTATTTGGAGGAGGGGAAGTAAGGAGAGAGAGAAAAATTTGGAATATAAAATCTTAAAGGAATGAATGTTGAAAACTACATGTATTTTGAAAAATGAATTTTTTTTTAGAATTTATTAATTTTTTATTAATAGTGAGTGAGATGAAGTATTCTCAGGGTTAAAAAGATGTTTATGCTAGGAAAGTATCTCTCATTCTAAAGGCCCAGAAAACTATACATCCTCTAATCAAAACTAAAAAGTTATTTAAACAAACAGACTAGAAGGAAAGAGGATTGTCACCTCACCATTTGATGAGACATGTTATGAAAAACATTATTATTTTTTTGCTTTTGTGTTGGTATAGATTTCCATGAATAGATTGTACCTCCTGAAACCCAGCAGATGGGCTAAAGGGGAAGAAGGGAGGGGGAAGTTTGTGGTTAAGGTCTATATAATCTGCTTTGCTGAATGTAATGTCCTGGATAGCTTACTGAAGGTTCTCCAAATGGGCCTTGGTTTCAGCAGAATAAATACTTCAAGAATAGTCAGGGATAAAGTCTAAAGTCTTTATTGTCTCCTTCAATCTCCCAGTCTGCGTCAGCAGTCTCAGCCAATCAGTCAGTCAGCAGTCTGAACATCCAAATGTAATGTCCTGCTTTCTAGAGCCCCCACACTGTGGTGGATTAAAATATAGTGTCCAGACTAGCTGTCTGGAGGATCTCGGGACCAGCCCAAGTCCTTAGTCTTTTAGTGGAGAAGTGATAAAGACAGGAGAGCCACCATGAGACTGGTCAAGTCTTCTTTCTCTGTGGGTGAGTTTGTCCCCAGTTTATATACTCTATTACAATTAAATAAATTCATCATACTGAGTACAAACCAATCATTATATCACTAAGGAACCATTATTTGTTGTAAGATTAAATCAATCATACTGAACTAGAGAACTATTAATCATCATGCTAAACTAGATAACCATTGTCTTATCAATTCCACTTAGTTAACACCTTGTAAGAATCCTTGCCTCAAGAATATTTCTCCAGAGTTCTGGCCCAATACAGCTGAACACACATGCACACTTCTCTATTGACACTACCTTTGGTGTTCAGAGAGTGTCCTTTCTTGAGAAAGCTAATAAACTTTCCTTTTTGCTATACTGATCCTGAGGCACAGGAATTATTGGTAAAGGTTTTTGTCCCACACAACTGGAGACTACTCTGGATTTTCAACTCCTTTCTTGGGAGTCCCCTAACCAGAATTCAAAAGCAAGTGCCATGCCAGAACTTCTGGTGGCTTTTGTGTTTGGCTCTGGATTTGGGACCCTCCATTGAAAGAGAGAAGAACCCGAAAAGGAGAGATCTCAGGTTCATAAAATGGAAGATATCTTTCCTCCCCATCTCTTTGACCTCTATACCCCCCATCCACCCTTTTTGAAATTGATAATGAGAAAACCATTGTAAACTGCCTGAAACAAAACTGTTAATGGAGGTCATGTAAGTTTGTGCACACAAACCCAAGTAAGTGAGATCTAGGTGACCAGAGGTCCCTGAGCTTAAGCGGTTGGAATACATAAGGTGTCCGGTAAGTCATCCTAAGCAGTTAAGACAATACTCGTAAGCAGTTAGATTCCATAAGGATGGGAAAAGTAAATTCAAAATCTGGCAGAAAGGAATCATTACCAGAATTCTGGCTGATAGCCCCTTGAGATCCAAACTTAGTGATTGGGATGAATTCCCAACCTATAAGGAAAGAAAGGAAGAAAATTGAGAGGTTGCTCCTAGAACTCATTGGGTATGTCAAGCATAAATCTATGTAAAAGCTGGAAAGCTCTGTATGTGAGTGTGTGTGTGTGTGTGTGTGTGTGTGTGTGTGTGTGAGAGAGAGAGAGAGAGAGAGAGAGAGAGAGAGAGAGAGAGAGAGAGAGAGAGAGAGAGAGAGAGAGAGAGAGAAGAGAGAGAGAGAGAGAGAAGAGAGAGAGAGAGAGAAGGGAGAGAGAGAAAGAGAGAGAGAGAGAGAGAGAGAGAGAGAGAGAGAGAGAGAGAGAGAGAGAGAGAGGAGAAAGAGAGAGAGAGAAGAGAGAGAGAGAGAAAGGGAGAGAGAGAGAGAGAGAGAGAGAGAGAGAGAGAGAGAGAGAATGAGAATTCATCTTCTATGTTGCTGACCTGAAAAAATATCAGAATTGCTGGAATTTGTTCAGAGTAGTAATTGTTTCAGAGTGGCTCAAGATAAGAGGTTTAGAAGTTTCAGATCATCCTGTTGCTCTAGTGACAAGGCTCTAAATCCTTGGCCTAAAATTTCTCCACTTCAGACTTGGTGTGTGCGGAAGGAAGTGGTTTTCTTAGTTCCCTTTAAATAGGAGACTACTCTAAGTTTGGGAAATGTCGGAGAGCAAGGGAACATAGGAGAATAGATTGGAATGTCAGATAACTTTGGGAATGGGAGCCTGTATTTTTAGAAATAAGAACTATCTCTCCTGTTTCATAGAAGGAGAAGGGAGCTATCCTATGGAAACAACTTTGAGGTTGTGATTCATTTGAAAGTGAAGTCACTTTGGATTGGGTGAGTGTATTGGTCTTTGATCATGGCAAGGTAAGTTGGGAGCTAATTCTAAGCTCCTTAGGGATTAGGATAGTGCAAGAAAAGAATCTTTTTCTCTTTTTCTCCCTCTGTCTCTGGCTAACTGTAATAGCTTTGCAGAGGAGGGGAAAATGTTTTTAATAAAATGAAGATGGTAAAAGCAAATGGAAGAGTTTAGGCAGAGTGAGAAAGAAATGAAACATATAGAAAGGCAAGTGAGAAAGTTTAAGCATGTAGAAATGAGAAGAGCATAGACTGAAAAGGATTAGAGAGTTTGGGAACTTTTGGAAAAATGGAAAAAGCAGGATGCTATCAATTTAAAACCCCTCTGCAGGCAAGGAACCTGTAACTTTGTTATCAGAACCAGGTTATATGGAACCAGGTCAGGAAGAATCTAAAGGTAAAAACCCATATGAAAAAGGTTTGTGTGAATTGGGGAAAACAACTGCAAGGTAATTTTGTTTGAATGGAACACATAGGGTAGATTTTAGGGAATCTCCAAACTAAAGTACTGATTAATTTTAAAATAACTTTAAATTGGTATGTGTATTAAAATTGGAAATTTACTTGGTTGTGATAGATTCTGTTCTATCTGAATTTTAAGAATTGTCTTGTTTTCTCCCAGAACTAAAGGGGAAACTTGTCTAAGGTAACAGGTGGGAAAGTTTCCTGAAAACTCCAGAGCTGTGATAGCTTGGGCAAGAAAATCCTACCATTTGAGTCCATTACTGAATGACTCGGTGAATACTAACTGGTAAGTAATGGGTTCTTTCTGAGATTGTAGAACCCAGATTTGATTTGTTATCCAGTATCCTGAATGTTATAAAAATATAAACTGAAAAACTAACAAGAGGTGAAAAATGTGTTTAAGAATCTTTTGTTCTTATCAACCTTGTTAACTCAGTAAATGTAATTCAGAAGATTGGGTATTTCTGCCTTTGCTTGTGAATTGAGGAAATTATAACTAAGACCATTTGGCTGTGACTTTTGAAAATTCTAAGATTATTCATTATGTTAAAACCTATAATTGGTAATTACTATGTGTATGTACAACAAGGGTAAAAAGGAAAGATTCCCCCCCCCCGCCCCCAGGCTGGGGTTAAGTGACTTGCCCAGGGTAACACAGCTAGGAAGTGTCTGAGACCAGATTTGAACTTGGGTCCTCCTGAATTCAAGGCTGGTGCTCTATCCACTGCGCCCCAAAAAGGAAAGATTTAATAGTTATTGGAGTGGAGAAGTCCTTGCTCTATAAGTTAGTAAGGAATTTTGGGAATTATTAATGAATGGGATTAAAGGAAAAGATTTCTATATCTATTATAGAAGTCACTTCCTGTATATGGGAAAAAGTAAAGGATAGATATAAATCCCAGAGGTTGGGATTAATTTTTTAGGCAGAGATTGGATTATTCAATTGGTATTGGAATTAAAGGTATTGAACCATCTGGTTGTAGTTAAAATGCATCCTCATCCCTAGCATATGAATGGCAAAAATAAGAGAGGCTTAAAAATTCCCCACTTAAAACCAATCTGAAAAACCCTGAGGATGTAGTGTGTATGTGTTAAACAATACCCTGTAGCATTGGAGGGAAAAATAAGATTGCAATCAGTAATAAAGGGATCTATGAAGGATGGATTATTAGAACTTTCTATGTCCCCTTTCAATATCTCTATTTTGCCTCTTAAGAAATCAGATAAGACTTATGGATTAATGCAAGACCTTAGTAAGGCAGTAAATAATTTAATGTCATGTTAGAAAGCATCAGAAAAGAAAACCCCTGAGATAGTGGGGAACTGTTTAACTGATGAGGAAAATATTTAAAGAAAGTGGCTTTGGAGAGGGAGGATTGGAGAAAGGATTTTTGTGTTTGTTCTTCTGCCTACTCTGTCTAAAATAAAGCTAGCTCCAGTATCTTCTAGAGAAGAGGAGAAAAGATTGGAAGATACTGGAGCAATAGACACCCTCCTGAAGGATATTGGTAATTACCTAATGGGAGAAGAATGTTGAATAAAGCCATGACTAAGGAAACTTTAACTATATTGTATTAAGGAAGCCATTGTGGTACTCAAGCAATGTATGATGTCTTTTAAGAAAATTTGGTTATATGTATATTTTATATATATTATTATATTTATATTATATATATTTGCAGTATATATATTATGTATATTTATAATATATAATATATTATATAGATGTACAATTGCAAAATATGTGAAAGGTATAGTAATATATCTAAAGACAAATAAGAACGTATTAAGAAGGCATCCCTCTAGGGGGAGGAAACATGACTTCAGAATATTCAAGTTAGATTTTACTGAAATGACACTGATGGAAAAAGTGAGGTTTTTATTGATTATAGTGGATCATTTAATAGGATGGGTGGACACTTCCCTGAACTCTGCTACCTCAAGAGGGTTTAGTAGAATAACATTGGAACAAATTATAATTAGGTATGGATTGCTAAAGACTATTGAATTCTGATGATGAAACATTATTGGTTTTTACAAGAAAAAAGGGAGGGGGGGTTTGCAAATTGAGTGCAATTGCCCTCATCAGGGAAAGTAGAAAGAACTAATCAGGTTCTTAAAAAACAGATTACTAAACTATGCTGCAAGAGTCAGTGTTGAAAAATTATCCGTGCATATGTTTTGAAAATAAAAAGCTTTAAAAATTAAAAAAAATAAATTAATAAAACCCAGATTACTAAATTGATGTTAAATACTAAATTGCTTTGGACCAAATGTTTTCCCATTGCTTTTTAAAGAATTAGAACTACTCCCCAGAAAAGATCTGGGACTTTTCCCATATGAGAAAGGGAAATACTCTCTTTTGAAACAAAAACTAAGTTTTTAAGGAATTATATACTGGTAGTGTCCTCATCCTTTTCAGCTCTTGGGAAACAAGAACTGCTGGCCCAGAAATACCTTTGGAGTTCTAATTCCAGGAGACTGGGTGTCTTTTAAATCTTTGAAGGAGCAGATTGGGAAGGACCTTATCAGATGTTACTGAAGACCAAGACTTCAGTCCAGAGGCTGAGAAGGGTTGAATTCATTACACTAGAGTTAAAGAATCTGGAACCTCAAGAACAGACTGTTAAAGTCAATTTATAATCTCTAAAATTGGGAGCAATTAAGAATGTTTTGGTAGGGGGGGATTAATTGTGCTTGGAGAATAGTTGGGTGAACAAATGGGAACATCAGGCTCGGCCCCTGATTCTCTAATTTGAAAAATTACATGTTTCTTGAAACCATCTTGTCAACCCTGGGGAAAAAGAGTTTGAGTTTTATAGAGTCCAAACAAGGAATGGGTTTATTGATAATTTACAAGTTTGTTATATAAAAATGATTTCTAATATTTATCTATTACACCAGAATGGCTTTTTACTACAAAAAGAAAGAAAGAAAGAAAGGAGGGCGAACATGTTAAGTGGAATCTCTTATGTATGTGAGGTTTAGTAAGCTTTGTTTAATTGATTGTATAATGTCATCTTAAAGCTGAACCTATTATTTAAAGCAATTCTGAGAATAGAAGTCTATGCCTTTGTCCCTTTGAACATGATTAATAACTGAAGATTTTTTTATATTTCTAAAACTTGATTTTTGATTATTGGTTATTGAACATCTTAAAGCAAAATGATTTGTGTAATGTTGACCTTAGAACCATCTACTTACATATAAAAGATAAACTGTGAATTTTCTAGGATGAATCTCTTACTGTTATCATTGTAAGATTATAGTCAATACTTATTAAGGATATGTCATCCTTGAGAGCTAAATTTACCTGAAGCTTTGATTAATGAGATTTGCTATTTGAGATAAAATCTCTTGGGACTGTAGCTGATATTATTTGGAGTTTTTAATTCAGGAATGATTGCCTGATGGATCATCAGCTAGTAACTCACTATCTAAAAGGAATATGCCACAAGTTATTCAGAAGAATGTGATCTTGAATTTTTACAGGTGGAGGTTAGTATCTGGGCAAGATTTGGGAAGACAACTTTGGCCTCTACTTAAGGTGGGATCCTTCTGACTCAATTTCCCAGTGATGTAAGAACCCTCATAATTAGTCCTGAGTCTGACTATAAAGTAGAATTGTTACTACATGATTGGTTGAAAATTGACAATGACCTGAAGTCAACCTGAGCTAAGGATGCTTTATTCTGTCATATATGTGTTCTTAGGCTGAGTCCTGAAGGACCAGTTTTAATAGTAGTATAATCATGTCCCTGCTTTTTCCTCCTATAGCAAATTTCTATAATCAGAGAGCAAGTGGTCAGTAGAAACCATGAGCACAATTCAAGTATGTAAGATCTTGCCAGTTTCCTATCTGAAAATATATGGTCATTATATTCTAAACAAATAGGTAAGTGAGTATTTGGCCCAGTCATCTATCTGTTGTTGGATGCATATGTCTGTTTCTTTTAGCATTTCTATTGTTGTTGACTTTTGTGATAGGCATCTTTATTTGTGAAGGATTACTTATTCCAATTACTAGGGACGAAAATGGACAGTGGCCCTGTTATCTGAGCCCAAGATGGGAGTTGGGGTTATAGAACTCCAATTTATATTCTCAATAGACTAATTAGAATTCAAACAGTATTGGAAATAATTACTAACCACACCTTGAAGGCATTGGCTTTGTTAGCTGATCAGGCTACCCAGACCTGGGAAGTAATCATTCAACACAGACTAGTATTAGATTACCTATTGGCCAAAGAAAAGAGTGTCTGTGAAAAGCTAAACTTATGAAATTGTTGCATGAAAAATAAATTGGTTAAAGAAATTACAGAAATATCAGGAAAATAGCTCGTGTCTCAGTAAAAAACCATTTCAGTGGTTTTGGTTTAGGGCAAGTTGGTAAAAACAAGCCTTATAATTCCTTCTGATTGCCGTTAATGGAATAATTTTGCTCCCTATTTGTTTACCTTGCATAATAATAACTTGAATTATCCAAAACACTATATCTAAAATGGTTAGGATAGAAGAAAAGGCAGAAGATTCTGTTCAACTTATAGTTTTAAAGGGAAATGGATGGGTCCTAGTTGGGCAAGAAGAAAGAAGAGATCCTGAAGGAGATGAGGATGACAGCACTGGTGTGAGAGGACTTCAAGTAGTAAGAAATAAGAGGGGGGATTTGAGTGATATTAATGAAGTACTCTCAAGGTTAAAGAGATGTTTATTCTAGGAAAGTATTTCTCATTTTCTAGGACCCAAAAACCATATATCTTCTAGCCAAAACTAGAAGAAAGGGGGCTGTCACCTCATCGTCTGGTGAGACGTTATGAAAAACATTGTTTTCTTTGCTGTTGTACTTATTAAGATTTCCACAAATAGATTGTACCTCCTAAGACCCAACAGATGGGTTGAAGGGGAAGAAGGGAGGTGGGAATTTATGTTTAGGGTCTGCTTTGATGAACACATATGTACACTTCTTTGTTGACACTTTCTTTGCTGTTCAGAGAGTGTCTTTCTTGAGAAAACTAATAAACTTTTCTTTTTATTACACTTATTCTGAGGCTCTGGAATTATTGATAAGAGTCTTTGTGTCCCCTACAATAGTATTTTATTTTTCAAAATATACATAAAAATAGTTTTCAATATTCATTTTTGTAATACTTTGTGTTCCAAATTTTTCTCCCTCTCCCATCTCCTAGACAGCAAGCAATCGGATATAGGTTAAATATATGCAATTCTTTTAAACATATTTCCATATTTGTCATACTGCATAAGAAAAATCTGAACAAAAGGAAAAAAACAGGAAAAGGAAAAAACAATAAGCAAGCAAACAAACGACATCAAGGTGAAAAATACTATGCTTTGATCCATAGTCAATCTTGTTCTCTCCAATGCAGATGGCACTTTCCATCACTAATCTATTGGAATTGCCTTGAATCATCTCATTGTTGAAAAGAACCACATCCATCACAGTTAATCATTATATAATCTTGTTACTGTGTACAATGTTTCCTTGGTAACTCTCACTTCACTCAGCAGCAGTTCATACAAGTCTTTCCAAGCTTTTCTGAAATCAGCCTGCTCATCATTTCTCATAGAACAATAATATTCCATTACCTTCATGTACTATAACTTATTCAGCCATTCCCCAACTGAGGGGCATCTACCTGATTTCCAGTTCTTTGTCACTACAAAAAGGGTTGCTACAAACATCTTTGCACGCCTAGGTTCTTTCCCCTCTTTTATGATCTCTTTGGGATATAGACCCAGTATAGACATTGCTGGATCAGAGAATATGCAGTTTTATAGCCTTTTGAGCATAGTTCCAAATTGCTTTCCAGAATGATTAGATCAGAAAAATAAAATATGCTCTGTAAGAAATGACCAACAGGATGAATTCAGAAAGGCTTGGAGAGACTTGCATGAACTGATGCTGAATGAAATGAGCAGAACCAGAAGATCACTATACACTTCAACAACAATACTGTATGAAGATGTATTCTGATGGAAGTGGATATCTTCAACATAAAGAAGATCCAACTCACTTCCAGTTGATCAATGATGGACAGAAACAACTACACCCAGAGAAGGAACAATGGGAAGTGAATGTAAACTGTTAGCACTACTGTCTATCTACCCAGGTTACTTATACCTTCGGAATCCAATACTTAATGTGCAACAAGGAAATTGGATTTACACACATATATTATATCTAGGTTATACTGTAACACATGTAAAATGTATGAGATTGCCTGTCATCTAGGGGAGGGAGTGGAGGGAGGGAGGGGAAAATCTGGAAAAATTAATACAAGGGATAATGTTATAAAAAAAAATTACTCATGCATATGTACTGTCAAAAAATGTATAATTATAAAATTAATAATAAAAATAAAATACTACTGAAACTTAAAAAAAAAAAAAAAAAAAAAAAAAAAGATTGCCCCATAACCTAGGATGATTTAGCTTTAGGTTCTGTTTACCCAGAGACCAAGGCAGTAAAAATTTGGGCCCACCCTAGGGATTGGGGAAGTTTGGGTTTAGATTCAGTTTGTCCCAGGGATTAGGGGAGGAGCATAGGTTAGGATTAAGTTTGCCCCAGGGAGTGATGGTGTAAGATTAGGGTTAAAATTTAACTTTGCCTCCAGGACTGGGATATTTTTAGATTTTGGTCCACCTCAAGAATTAGGGAAATTGAGTTTCAGATTGAGTTTGTGGCAAAGATTGGAGAAGATAAGGTTTAGATTAAGTTTTCCAGTGAGTATAGGTTGGTTTAGATTTAAATTAAATTTGTCCAAAGAATTTGAGTGGTTTAAATTGGATTTAATTTGCCCCAGGGATTGAGAAGGTTTAGGTTCAGATTAGGTTTGTGCCAGTGAGTGGGGAGTTTTAGGATTAAATTTTGGCTTTTAGTCTATTTCCCCCCAGAAGTTATAAAGGAGAATAAGTTCCAGCAATAGTAAGACACCTGGGGATTTTCCCTTGGATAGACTTTTAGTGTGCTGTGTGAGATCTGAGGATGCAATTACAATAAACAGCTTGCTATTGAGTTATGTAATAACTGATTATTTGTTATTATTTGATTATTTATGTAATAACTGATTATGTAATAGCTGATAATTTGTTTTAGCTGATTTTGCTCTTATTGAAAATTAAAAAACTTAAGACTAGTGATTGAAAAATTGGAAAGCATACTGGGCATCAAAAAATTCCAAGCTCTCCAGATTGTTCCCACAAACACAAATTATCTCGAGATGAGCAAAAACAGTAAAAAAGCAATGAAATTTGGGGCAGAACAGTGGCCTCTTAGTGCAATCAGAGAAGATATGAGAAAGAAAGCACAACTCCAGGACAGAGGCAAACCCCTTTGAAGTGTAAATACCTCCAGACAGTACCAATGAAACTTTCAAAGATGAACCCTAGGGCTAACTGGGTGGTAACCTCAGTCTTAGCCACCAGAATTTTTATCTCTCTTAGCATGTGGGGAGTTAGGTGTCTGAGAAGATTGAGGGAACCTCAAGGGATGACAGGCTGCAATAGTGCTGTTGAACTGTGCCCTAGGCAAGAAGGAGTTGCACACCCTGGTAAGTGCAGAAGCAGTGGGTGAATAGTAATAATAATTGAAGCCTTGGCTAGAAGCTGGGGGCAGCTCTTTTTGGGGGCGGGGAGCAGATTGAGCTGGAATCAGAATAGAAAATCTTGGAACTGAATGAGTGTCTCTGGGCTAATTTCCAACTCAATAGGTTAGGAGTGATCCTGGACTCAACTAGAACAACCCAGACATCAGAATGCTTGATTTCCCTGGGGTGGGTCTCTCTAGGGAGAGTTTAGCATTCCCAACAAACTCAAGAGAGAGGGAAAGAGAAAGAATTTCGGGACTCTCCTAGTCACCAGGACTAGAGGTAATTATACCAACAAACTGCTTTAAACAAACAAAGAATAGGTGAAGAAAAAAGAACTTTATTGCATAAACTAATAAGAAGATTGGGATTTTTCTTTGGTTGAGGATACAGAAGCAAAAAAAACCCCTCTCTTACCCCAGAGTAACATCAAATGGTCACTTGCCCCCCAAAATTCATAGAACTCAAAAAAAGCTTTAAAAATCAAATGAGAGATTGAGAAAAAAAAATTTTTTTTAAAGCAACTCAAGAAAAACTAGATAATGAGAAGAAACCAGAAAAGGAGATACAGAATCTTAAAGAAGAAAATGACTCCTTGAAAACTAAAATTGGGCAAGGAGAAGCCAGTAAAGTTATAAAAGACCAAGAAATAAAACAAAACAAAACAAAACAAAACAAAACATAAAAAATGAAAAAAATATAGAAGTGTGTGATGTTATAAAAAAAACTGATCTGGAGAACAGATCAAGAAGAGAAATCATGAGAATAATTGGGCTATTTGAAAACTACAATCAAAAAAAAGAATCTTGATAATACAATAAATTAAACAATTAAAGAAAATTGTCCTGAAGTATTAGAACAAGTAAAACAAAACAAGTAGAAACAGAAAAAATATGCTGATTAGCTATCCTATAAGAGATATGTGTGGTTCGGAAATGGTGAGGGAACACCATTTAATAAAAAAAGCTGGAGAGAGCTCTAGAGAAAAGCAAAGTTTATTGTACATTCTCGAGAGAAGGGCGTCCCACCCTTCGAGTAGACAATCGAAGAGAGGAAGTCTTGAGGGCGGTAGCCCAGTGATGTTCCTTGTTTGATCTACAACTTCCTTTGGGACTAGGACCTTTGATACAAGATCTGGTCAAACTAGTCTGGGCTTGTACCCAGCCCCCCACTGGATCTGAGCTGGCTTGGATAAAGCCCGCCAAAAATCTGGCCTTCTAGGAATTAACCTGAGCTCCGCCCATTACTTCTTCAAGCAGATAAAAAGAGCAAAGCTAGAACCATCTTTGGTTCAGAGATTTGAAAGATGCCAGCCAAGATGCTTGCATCAGAGATTCTCTGTCCCCGCCGAAATATCTTCCTCTATCTAATGCCTTTTACTAACCAGACCTTAACTTTGCTTCCAAACCCTGCAATAAACTTCTTTTACCCATCTAGGTTTTCGGGCCTGTAAATTCATTTACAGGGGACTCCCACCGCCACTAGACCTGATTTAACTTTGTATCCTTGCGCCGAATCCTAAGGGGGTTGCAGGGGAGCTCCATGTGACTCCCTGTACCCCGAATCCTGCCACTAGACCTCACTTAATCCTATTGAGGTATATACCTCATTATTAGGTATTTGATTCAAGTTACCTCATCATTTTGAGGTTCCTTATTACCTCATCAGAAGCACCTCCTGTGGGCAAAACGCCCCCTCCCACCACTGACCCTCATCCTCATTGGCTGAGAGTCTTACATTCTAAACGCGAGATCTACCCATGAAATTGAACTTGACCAATAAGTACATAGTTGCCCATATTTGGATGAAACTTTGTTCGAACTTCAGAGTCCTTCAGGCCTGCTCGAACTCTGAAGTAGATGAAGCCTTACTCGATTTTCACAACTGTCTTGAAAGATCTCACCTCATCTCATTCAGATACTATAAAGAAAATCTACAGGACCATATTAGCTAAATTCTGAAACCCCCAGGTGAAGGAGAAAATATAACAAGCAACAAGAAAAAAACAATTAAAATACATCATGGCTACAATTAGAATCACACAAATTCTACCAGTGGCTACATTAAAAGACCACAGGACTTGTAACACTATCAAAAATCAAAAGAACAGAGATTGCAGCCAAAAATATATACAGCAAAGTTAAGCATATTCCTGAAAAAATAATAACAAAATAGATATTCAGTGAATTGCCAGATTTTCAGGATTTTGTTGCAAAAAGACCTGATCTTAATAGGTAATCTGACATACGAGAAGCAAGAGAAATATATAGTAAACATTAAAGACTATTTACAAGGGACTCAATGAGGACAAATTGTTTATGTTTTATATATGTAAAGTAAGACAGTCTTTTTCTAAGACTGTCAGTAATTGTGCAGTTCAAAAGAAAGACTGGGGTAGAGCTGAGTATGATATAGTTCTAAAAAGCAAAACCATGTAGAAAAAGGTAGAATAATTAAGCTATACAATTGAGATGTGAGAAAAAGAAGTAACACAGAGGGATTAAATGGGGTAGAAGGGTTAGGAGTTTGGAACCCTACTTAAGGAATACTTAAGGGTATAAAAATTATAAATTCAGAAAAAATAAAAGGGTAATAGGATAGGAAAGGGAAATAGAATAAGGGAGGGTTTTTTAGAAGGAATTCTACTCATAGGTGCTGTTTAACATATATTGAATTACTTGCAGTCAAAGGTAGAAAGAAAATGGGGAGGAAGGGAGAAAATATGAATACAAGGTTTGCAAGGGTAAATATTGAAAACTATCTGTGCATGTATTTAAAAAAATTAAAAAGCTATTATATATATTATATACTTATATATATAATATGTAGATATGTTATATATATTATATATTTATTTTAAAATATAGTCTTTTATGTACAGATATTTAATCATTCAAAATGGAAAATGTTTTTAAAATATTTGTTGTAAAAAAATTGTATATATTATTTTAACATATAACCTGAAAAAATATATGCCTATATATGAAGGTTTTATGTATTTAATATTTTCTGTACTAAGCTAATGGATAATTGTCTTTAATTATAGAAGAACTAAATATAGTGCATTTTTAAATATATATCAGTTAACATTTTTGTTTCTGAAGTTTCCAGATTTTGAAAATCTAATATTTGACATGTTTTAATGAGTAATAAAAATAAAATTTCCTTGAGACTAACATTTATGTACTTTATAAATAGAGATGGGTGAAATAAGGGGGCATGTAAGAATGTTGCAAAATATGAATAATCTCTATTACTTGAGAAACTTGAGTTTCTTAAGAATTAAGAATATAGGTCCTTTGGATCCTTCTTCATTACTTCTTTTCTATTTAGCTACAAAAAATGTTCAATGCTGAAAAAAAAGACTTCTTTCTATCTCATTAAGTTACTATCCCATTTCTCTTTCACTGTTAAACTTTCTTTTAAATTTTTTTTATTAATTTTTATAATTATAACATTTTCTTTGACAGTATATATGCATAGGTATTTTTTTTTTTTTTTTTACATTATCCCTTGTACTCCCTTCTGTTCCAAGTTTTTCCCCTCCTTCCCTCCACCCCCTCCCCTAGATGGCAGGCATTCCCATACATATTAAATATCTTATAGTATATCCTAGGTACAATATATATGTACAGAACTGAATTTTGTTGTTGTTGTTGTTGCAAAGGAAGGATTGTATTCAGAAGATAAAAATAATCTGGGAAGAGAAACAAAACAAAACAAAACAAAACAATGCTCACAGTTTACACTCATTTCCCAGTGTTCCTTTTCTGGATGTAGTGATTCTGTCCATCATTGATCAATTGGAATTGGATTAGCTCTTCTCTTTATTGAAGATTTCCACTTCCATCAGAATACATCTTCATACAGTATCATTGTTGAAGTGTATAATGATTTCCTAGTTCTGCTCATTTCACTCAGCATCAGTTGATGTAAGTCTCTCCAAGCCTCTCTGTATTCCTCCTGTTGGTCATTTCTTACAGAACAATAATATTCCATAACATTCATATACCATAATTTATCCAACCATTCTCCAATTGATGGACATCCATTAATTTTCCAGTTTCTAGCCACTATGAAAAGGGCTGCCACAAACATTTTGGCACATACAGGTCCCTTTCCCTTTTTTAGTATTTCCTTGGAATATAAACCCAGTAGTAGTATGGCTGGGTCAAAGGGTATGCACATTTTGATAACTTTTTGGGCATAATTCCAGATTGCTCTCCAGAATGGTTGGATTCTTTCACAACTCCACCAACAATGCATCAGTTTCACTGTTAAACTTGAAAAAGTTGTCTATGCCTAATCCTTCACTGTTTTGCCATCCACTGCTTCTACCTTTGGGCAATCTGATTTCCAAATCTAATCCTCAATGGAAATTCCTTTCTCAAAGGCCACTGATAACTTCCATGCCATTAAACCTTTGAGTAATTTGACATCATTAATTAATCATTCCTTCAAATATTCTCTCTTCCCTTGGCTTTCCATTACAATCCTGATTGTTTTCTTCAAAGGACATTCTTTTTCAGAGCTGGAAGGGGCCTCGGAGGCCATCTCATCCAACCCTTTCATCCTATGGATATAAACAGTGAAGTTAAAAGGTTTTCTCCTCTGTAAAATGAGGAGATTGGATAAAATGATTTTTATACCATTTTATGACTTCCAGATCTAAAACTGATCTCAAGTTTTCCTCCTGGGCTTCCGATTTGCAGCTACAATTGTCTATAGGACTGGCACAGTGTGTGGAACATAGTAAAAACTTAATAAGTAAGTACTTTTTTCATTTTTTTCATTCATCTCTGTCTACATATTGCTTTGGTACTTCAAACATGTCCAAAATCAGACACTATGTTTTCCACTAAACCTGCTTCTCTTTCTGACTTTCTTGTTATTATCAGTGGCATCACATTCTCTCAGATTTGAAATCTTGGCATATTCTCTGACTCTTCTTCTTTACAAATGATCAGTTGCTAATCCTATCTAGTGGAATCACTTCTGCAATATCTTTTGACATCTGTTCCCTATTTTTTTTCTTCTCCTTAATTTACAGTGGTCTCCTAAGAAGTCTTCTTGTTTCCATTCTATACCAGGTCTGATCCATCCTTCTCAAAGCTGCTGCCAAATTATTGTGTGCATAATTACATATTAAGGCTCTTGATGGAGTAAAAAGAGAAATTGATCTGGATTTGGAGTCAAAAGACAGGGATTCGAACATCAGCTTTACTACTTACCACCAGTGTGGTCTTGAATAAATCATTTCCCTATGTAGGCCTCAGGCTCAGTTTTCTCATCTATAATATAATTACTTGGACACCAGATTGGAATATAAGCTTCCAGCCAACCTGAAATCCTGTGGGCTTTTTTACATGATAAATTTTAAAGATTTAATTTAATCAAGGTTTTGAACAATTGAGACTTCTCTCTCTACTTCTTTCAGTTTGGCTAGTCTGTATGGTAGTTTAGTTAGAAGTGATGGAAGATATGCCCATAAAACTATGTATCACTACTGGGTCTGTATTCCAAAGAGATCATAAAAAAGGGAAAAGGACCCATATGTGAAAAAACATTTGAAACAGCCCTTTTTGTAGTGGCAAGGAAATAGAAATGGAATGGATGACCATCAGTTGGGAAATGGCTGAATAAGTTATGGTATATGAATATTATAGAATTTTATTGGTCTATAAGAAAAGATAAGTATGATGTCAGAAAAGCCTGGAAAAACTTGCATGAACTGATGCTAAGTGAAATGAGTAGAACCAAGAGAACATTGTACACAGTAACAACAAAATTATATGATGATCACCTGTGATGGACTCTTTTCTGCAATGAGGTGATTCAAGGTAATCCCAATAGACTTAAGATGGAGAACACCACCCAATTACATAGAGAAAGAACTATAGAGACTTAATGTGTTTTAAAGCATAGTATTTTCATCTTTTTGTTTGTTTTTTCTTTCTCATGGTTTCTTTCTTTTTTCCCCTTTGGTCTGATTTTTTTTTTTAACACAATAAATATGGAAATAGATTTAAAAGCATTGTACACATTTATATCAAATTGCTTGCTATCTTGGGGAAAGAGGAGGTAAGAAAGGAAAGAAAGGAAGAAAAATTAGAACACAAAGTTTTATAAAAAAATGAATGTTTAAAACTATTTTTACATGTATTTGGAAAAGTAAAATGCTATTAAAAATACAACTGAGAATAATTTTTTAAAAAGGAGAATCGAGTTGCAATGAACCTAAAGAAGATGGGGTATCTGCACTAATTCTAATGCAAATATGGTAAGCCTATGGAAGTGGAAGGTCACCAATCTAAGTATGGACTAACTGGCTAACTGGCCCAAGGTGGAAAGATAGAGTAAGTAAAAGCTTTTGTGTTTTTCATTATTGAGGTTGGACCTACAAGGGACCACTGCACTTCCAGCATGGGTGAAATAGGGAAATCCAGTCTCAAATAAAAAAGCATATGTATATGTGAGTGTGAGTATGTGTATATTTTAATATCTATAACCTAAAGCTTTAAGGCACTGGATATGCAAAAGACAGATTCAGATTTTTGCTCTATATTTGGTTCCAGCTAGGAACCTTTAATAGTACTTCTTAGCTATCAATAGTTACACATATGATTGAATTTTATCTTGAGTAAATAGAAATGGTTTCTAAGACTATTTGTGATTTTTCTAAGACTATTTGTGATTAGCAAAGTTCAGGTGATATAGTTCAAGTCTCTGAGCTATACAACACACTCACCTTGACTTAAGGAAAAAGCAGAAACTTCTCATTTTATTTTATTTTAATGAAAATGTGTACCAAACCTTGATTAAGTACAATATTCAGTGCAATAGACACCAAGTTCTATAAGAAATGTTTTTATAAACTATTTGGAATTGCTTTTAAAACATTTACAGTGTAGAAGCTATATCAGATTGCTTGCTGTCTTAGGAAGGTATGAGGGAAGAAAGGAAGAAAACAAAATTTGGAGCTCAAAATTTACAAAGATGAACATTGAAAACTATCTTTCCATGTAATTAAAAAAAGTACTACTAAGTAAAAAACAAACAAACCATCTTCAGAAATAAAGTTTAGAATTGTATTGCTTTGGCAATGGAGTTTTTGCATATTTCTGATATATAAGCACAGATATGTGAGTAATGATAACAGCTAGATCTTTTAAAGTTACGTCTCAAGCTTTTTTCCCCCAGAGTGCTGTTGCTCAAAGATTAACATCATGTTACATTCTTCTTGTGATTACTTACCATACATTTTATGCTCAGATGTTCCAAGAATTCTAAAAAGAAATTTATTATTATTATTATTTTAGTAATACTTATTAGACTTGTTAGTTACTTTGGTGGAAGAAGTTTCTTCACTGGTTGCTGTTTGTATTTGGCCTATACCTGTGATTTTATTGATACACACATGCATACACATATATACATCAGTATATGTATATGGTATATACATATATGCATAATCATTTGTCTGTCTGGTGGCACAGTGCTGGATCTAGAATCAGAAAGACTTATCTATCTGAGCTCAAATCTGGCCTTAGACATTTACTAGCTGTATGATTCTGGTTAAGTCATTTTTTTCCTGTTTGCCTTAGTTCCTTGTCTGTAAAATGAGCTGAAGAAGGAATTGCCAAACCACTATCCATATTCTTACTAAGAAAACTCCAAATGGAATCACAAAGAGTCAAAAATGGCTAAAAGGACCGAACAATAGAACATATGTATTCATGTACATATTCTTATTAGAAGTATGAAATATATACCATATAATATATATGTTTTGTGTAACAATGTTAGGCATAACATTCTGAACACATTGTTATTTAACATTGCATCCAGTTCGTTCCTATGTTCTTCAAAACCCAAAGGTGACTGCTGGCAACCTACCCAGTTAATTCTTGAGGGATGTTTGCCTTTTTTTTCTCTTCTTGATTTACCTCCAGACTCTTGCATATACTCTGTAAGCTTTTTATTTACTATTTGATACCACTCAATACCAACTTCAAAAATATTAAATATGAACTTTGGTCACTTGTTAATAATTAATTAAGGAATTTTGGAGATCATGTAGTGGAACAAAAAACTAGAACCTAGTTTTCTTGAGCCCAATAAGTTTCCCATTACATATTTTAAAATAAGGAATTATGTCTTTTTTATTATAGCTTTTTATTTTCAAAACATATGCATGGGCAATTTTTCATCATTGACCCTTGTGAAACCTTCTGTTCCAACTTTTCCCCTCCTCTCCCCCAGCCCCTCCCCTAGATGGCAGGCAGTTCAATACATGTTAAATATGTTGAAGTATATGTTAAATACTATACACACACACACACACACACACACACACACACACATATATATATATATACAGTTATCTTGTGGACAAGAAAAATCGGATTTAGAAAGAATGTAAAAATAACCTGAGAAGGAAAATAAAAATGTAGCCAAACAATAACAGATAGAGTGGAAATGCTATGTTGTGGTCCATACTAATTTCCCGTAGTTCTTTCACTGGGTATAGCCCATTCTCTTTATTACTTAACAATTGGAACTGATTTGGATCCTCTCATTGTTGGAGAAGGCCTCTTCCATCAGATTTGATCATCATACAGAATTGTTGTTGAAGTATAATGATCTCCTAGTTCTGCTCATTTCACTTAGCATCAGTTCATGTAAGTCTCTCCAGGCCTCTCTGAAGTCATCCTGCTGGTCATTTCTTACTGAACAATAATAAAGGAGTTATTTCTTAATGCATAATATTTCATGAGGGTATAAATAGAGGGATATGCTGGAGCCAGTTTATTCCTGCTGGAGAGTCAATTGTCAAATTTTGAGGGTGGGTAACCTGGTTTCTTTTCTTTCTTAAAATAATAAATTAATTAGATTCTGAACTTAAGAAATAAAACAAGCAAAGTAAAATAGGAAAAAGAAGATTGCATGTGAAACTTTAAATCTATTATGTGCAACTTTCTTTTCCTATAAATTTCTTTTTTCTCCTTTCCTCTCCCTCTCCTTGGTTTTAGAAATGGCTACCATTAGTAGACATGCATATATATATATATATATATATATATATATATATATATAGAGAGAGAGAGAGAGAGAGAGAGAGAGAGAGAGTATATGCTTCTATTTATAATTTTTTTCTCTGAATGCAAATAGCATCTTCCTTCATAAGCCCTTTAAATTTAATTTGGGTATTTATAACAGTCAAAATAACTTGGTTGCTAAAATCTGTTCTTAAAACAATATTGCTATTATTATATACAACATTCTTTTGGTTCAGCTTATTTCACTCTTCAGCATTTCATGCAAGTGTTTCCATATTTATATAAAATCATCAAGCTCATAATTTCTTATAGTATGGTAATATTTCATCACATCAAATATCACATTTTGTTTAATCATTTCCCAATTGAGAGGTATGCCTGCAATTTCAGTTCTTTGCCACCACAAAGAAAGCTGCTATTATAGAACAATAAATAATTTTCCTTTTTCCTACACTCAGGTGACTTAAATTTACATTGTTAAAATAAGGAAATGCTATTAATGAGAGCTTGTTTTATTGTTTCGTTGATAGTCTAGATATAAGAAAGTGATGGAGAAAATGTTAACAACACTGACTAAATTTTAAAATGCATTTTGCTTATATTCCTCTCTCCCCCCCACTAGAGAGCTGGTTGTTAAATATTTACCAGCATACCTATCACCCATTTTAAAACTATATCTTTAGAGATGTTAAAAGATTATAGATGGTAAAGGGTAGAAGAGGAACAAGAAGTTATACCTTCAAAAATGGTAGGTAGGAACTTTTTTAAAAATAGAAATATTATCTGAGAAGAAAAGAGTTTGGGCCAACAGAAATCCTTAAGCAAGAATGATACAAAAGTCAGCTGATGAACCAATCAAGTTGGTAGAATGCTCTATGGGAAAAAAAAAAAAAAAAAAAAGGAAAGAAAACCAAAGAAGAAAGCTGCCCCCCTCTTCTCTCCTGCCCTCCATTCTATTTTGTTGGAATTCCAACATTTGGAATAAGGAACTAAAAGATGATTGATTTGGTGACTGGGAAATTTTTAAATTTTACAGTAAGAAAAGACTTATAAATATGCTAAATGTGGTGCAGTGGACAAATTGCTGGCTTTAAATGAAATCATAGGTCCTGATTTCAAATCCCAACTCTGTCATTGCCACTATGTAGCCTTGAACAAGTAACTTCATCTCTCTAAACCTCTTCTATTTCTTCATCTTTGAAATTAAAGTGTAGGACTAGATGACCCCTAAGATTTCTTGTATGACTGTACTTCCCATAATGCTCAAGCCTAAAACACTATTGTTTTATTATGAACTCATCCTTCTTTATTTTCCCTTGTGTATCTAGAAGATAAATATCTAGAAGCAAAATAGACAGATTTTTGACCTCAAAATGAGGCTTGGGGTTGGAAAGGAATTATGTCCCTAGAGCTTCCTCTAGTGCTAGTATTCCTAGTAGAGGAGCCCTAAATCCCTTGGGTTTCCTGAGTGTCTAAAATGTTTGTGCTATACCTTTGCTAATTGTTTTAAACTTGCTTAAATTTTTATTTTAAAACGTATGCTTCTAATATGATTCTTCAATATTCCACTCAAAGACTTCTAGACAATTCTGAGATCCTTACAGCTAGATGGGAGGTATACCACCAGTTCTCATATGACAACTCCAACAAAACTATAGTTTACACCAACCAAATACTCATTAAGAAAAACTTCTTCTTTCCTAGAACTGCACAAGAAGTCAGCTAGAAACTCAAGGTCATTAGGAGAGAGGACTCCACAATATCAGGGCAGGATAATCTTACTGCACAACCAGACACTGCAAAAGATATGTGGAGCCTGCAAGACTTTGTGTCCTAAGGCAAGGAGAGTGAAAAATTCTCCAAGAAAGCCCTTAGGATGATCCAAAATCTCTAAGGAGGAAATTTGCTAGTATTGGGAAACTTGTTGAGCTTTAAAGAAGGATCTTATGGAGGGGAGGAGTAAGAAGAGAGGGCATGATTTCTTGACTTGCAAGTGAATTGGATTTAAGTGAGGCAGAGCTGTGCAGAGTCATCAGCCTTACTTTTTCCTCCAGAATCATTAGAGTCCAGTGGCAAGATGCAAGTTAAGATGACCGACAGTGGCTCCAGATGCAATGGGGAACTTTGGTCTTTTTAAACTCAGTTTGTCTGAAGCAACTTCCATTCAGTAGTTAAAAGCAGGGTTGAATTTACCAATAGCTGAGGGAATCAACCCTTTTTATATATATATATATATATATATATATATATATATATATATATATATATATATATATATATAGTATGTGTATATATAAATACATATATGTGTGTATGTATACACATATATATGTATATATACATACGCGTATATATGTATACATACATACATATATATATGTGTGTGTGTGTGTATGTATGTATACACAAAATAAATATGAGGTCATGGGGAAAAGCAATAGGAACCAGGTAAGACTTCAGGTACTCAAGCTGAACTTTTGAAGTAAACTACAAATTCTGAAAGACCGAAGTAAAGGTATAGGTGTAGCAACAATCAGTGAAGCCTCTCTTTGACTTTCTTCATCACTGAACAATTGGAACTAGTTTGAATCATCTCATTGTTGAAGAGAGCCACATCCATCATAATTGGTCATCAGATACTCTTGTTGTTTCTGTGTATAATGATTTCGTGGTTCTGCTCATTTCACTTAGTATCAGTTCCTGTAAGTCTCTCCAGGCCTCTCTGAAATTATCCTGCTGGTCATTTCTTACAGAACAATAATATTCCATAACATTTATAAACCATAATTTATTCATCCATTCTCCAATTGATGGGCATCCATTCAGTTAAACAACCTTTATTGAGGTTAAAACTAATCCAATCTACTTTGGACTTTGTTTCAGACTCATGTTTTAGATCTGCAAGCACTGCTTGTATTATCCTAATAAGCAAAATGTTGATTCCTTGTTTTAGTACTTCAACATTATTTTCCAAAATATCATGGGGTTTGTAACAATACAAACCATGGATCTGTGTATAAAATTTATTGAGCTTTCTTAATTAACTGCTATAGCATTGTTACATTGTGTGTGTGATATCAGGCTGCCATGTAAAGCTTAAAAAAATTTTTTTTTTTCATGCAGACCATTCTTTTTGCATGCTTAGAAGTAGAATGTTCAGTATAACAAACAAAAGTTAAAATGTTTAGCCTTTTTATTTTCTGTTTTTTAGTTTTGTTTTTAGTTCTGTTTGAATTTACTTACTGTGCTATTTTAATGGTTGTTAGTAGAATTTTTTAAAAAGTACAGTTGAGGCGAGCATAGTGCCAATGGAAGGTAATTTCCAGTTATATATGTCATGCAGCATCTGAAGAGACCGTGCATTGTTAAAATATGTATGCATATTTAAAATCACAGTTACATCTAATAATAATAAAAAAAATCTACTTCAATTTTCTTTTCTTTTGTGTGCCGAATCATAAATGGCAGTGCTCATGCCTTCTTAAGCTAATTATCCTTAAAAATAAAGGTGTTCATAAAACAAAACAATTTAAATTACTTCAGGGAAAACAATTATTGTTAAAGCAGTTTGTGGTTCTTTGGAAATGCTGGGTTTTTTGTACTTTACATCAGTAGTGCAATTTGGATCTTCTTGGTATGTATACAGTTCACATTTCTTCATATATATGTTTAAAATTAGATAAATTACTTCATCTTTAGAGCTTGGTTTCATTTTAAACTTTCATTTTATTTTAAACAATGTGGAAAGTTCCCTGCATTTACCAGTATAAACACTTCAAATATGTTACTTAATTCTGTAAGTAGTTTTTGTAATTATGATGTAACTCTATCCTTAGATATTTAAAATAAACCCTTCATGTGCAACTTATGATTATAAATTTTGTGCCATTAAAAGTGACATTAAAACTGTGAAAATAGTTTCTTCAATTATTGTAATTAAAGTACAACTTGGCTTCAATATTGGGGGGAAAAAATCACTAGGCTACCTTGAAAACCTTGAATAACAACAAAAAAAAGAATTTAGATAGCATATTTCAAGAGAAAACTCTCTACATATCTTAGAACCAGAGGTCCAAATAGAAATTTGTTACCCCTTGAAAGAAACCCCAAGATAAAAACTTCCAGTAATATAATGGCCAAAATTCAGAACTCCCAGGTCAAGGGGGAAAAATGCTGAAAGCAGCTAGAAAGAACCAAAATTCAAATACCAGAAACCACAATCAGAATTACATCAAATTTGGCAGGTACTGCAATAAAAGAATGGAAGGCTTGGAATGTGACATTCCAAAAGACAGAAAAAGATCTAGGCTTTCAAACAAGAATAATCTACTCAGCAAAACCAAATATAATCCTACAGAGGAAAATGAACCTTTAACAAAATAGAAGATTTCTAAGCATTCATGATAAGACAAGAGTTAAGTATAAATTTTGACATACAAACAGGAACTAAGAGAAGTATAAAATGGTTACCATGAGTGAGAAATCATAACATACTAAACAAGATTAAACTTTTTACTTTCTTGTATGGAGAGATGAAACATGTCATCACCAAAGATCATAGAAGAAAATCTAATTAGAGGGCTTGGATATAATTCTGTTGTGTTTGATAAATATTTACCATATTAAAAATAAAAATTAAATTTGAATTTGTAGACCCTCTGAAAAGGTTTCAAAGACACTCCTCTCCCAGTATTCTCTGAATCACACTTTGAGAACCACTGGTTTATACAACAATTGAGGAGATAGTCTATGGAGCAAGGGGGCATAGAATAGGTGATATTTGAGCCTTACTCTTATTTGTGCTGATTAAAGAAGAAAAAAAATACATACACAGTTATCCTTTCCACATTGAGACTTGCCCCATTACAGTTTCCAAACATTGTGAGTTGGCATAAGAAACTAAATTGGAATTTTTTTTTGGAGTTTTGTGAATGCCATAGATGACATCAAAAGCCAGCTTTTGACAAAAAAAAAAAAAAAAAAAAAAAAAAAAAAGTTTGGAAACTCAGTAAACAATGCTATAGATATATTTTATGAATTTCTATCAACATTTTATTTTCAATATCATAATAATCCAGACTTCTTCTCTGGTATGAGGGAAAGATCAAAAAATTTTATATGGATTTTCCAATTGTGGGGGTGCTTTGCCCCTAACTTCCATGATGTGGAAGAGATAATTATACATACACAATTTGAGTACAAAAATACATCTTACCCAAAAGGGACATAGCAAGGAGAGGAGAAATAGGAAAATAGAAGATTAAAAGAGAGGAGGAATAAAGGAAGAATTAATCAGAAGTAAAAGAGACAATTAAAGAAGGGGGAGGGAAGGAATGAGATGGATAAATATAAGAGAATAGGATGGAAGGAAATACACAGCAATAATAATTATTAATGTAAAAGGGATCAACTAAATTATAAAACAAAAGAGGATATTAGAATGATTAGAAACTAGAATCCAGTAGTTTTATTTTTTTTTTTTAAACTAGAACTATATTTGGAACAGAGAGATACACACAGAATTAAAATAAGGAGCTACAATAGATATTTATTTTGCTAAATTTAAAAGACAGTGGTGACAATCATAATCTCAGACAGAAACAAAAGCAAAAATAGTATTAATTGAATGAGATAAGCAGGTAAAATGCATTTTGTGAAAAAGTGCTATAGATAATATAACTACTAAAAATATATGCACTTAATGGCATAGAATCTAAACTCTTAAAGCAAAAATTAAATGAGTTATAGGAAAAATTACAGTAGAATTTTAATAGTGATGAACCTTAATTTACCTCCCTCAAACTAGATAAATAGGAACAAAAAAACCCCAAAATTTTTAAATAATCATGAATTTTAATATAATATATAAAATAATCATGGATAGTATAAAATAGTTGGAAGTCTACCTGCTAAGACACATATAGAAACTATATAAACACAATTGCAAAACATTCTTCATACAAATGAAACAGCTCTAGATAATTGCAGAAATATTCATTGCTTATGGGGAGGCTGAGCCAATATAATAAAAATGACAATTAATTTGATTATACAGTGCTACACTAATCACACCACCAAAGAATTATAAAGGTAGAAAAAATAATAAAAATTATCTGGAGAAACAAAAGGTTAGGAGTATCAACTGTGCCACTGGAAAAAAAAAAGTAGGAAAGAAGTCAGCTTAGCAATATGAAATATCAAAGTATATTACAAAGTTTTAATCATCAAAACAATTTGGTACTAGATAAGAAAGAGAAATTGTTCAATAAAACAAATTAGGCACATAATATATGAAGCAAATGAGCACAATAATCTGTTGTTCAGTTGTGCCCAGCTCTTTGTGATTCCATCTGGAGTTTTCTTGGCAATGATACTGGAATGGTTTGCCATTTCCTTCTCCAGCTCATTTTACAGATGAGCAAACTGAAGTAAAAAGGATTAAGTGATTTTTTTTCCCAATGTCATGCAGTTGGTGTCTGAGGCCAGATTTGAACTCAGAAAGATGAATCTTTTTGACTTCAGGCCCCTGAACTTTAGCCACTATGCAACTAACTGCCACACAATAATCTAACATTTGATAAACCCAAAGATTCTAGCTACTGGGATAAGAACTAATTATTCAAAAAAAACTTCTGAGAAAACTGGAAAGTAGTCTGGTAGAAATGGGGCACAGACCAACAACTCACACTATCTATCAATATAAATTCCAAATGGCTACACAATTTAAACATAAGGGTTGATATCATTAACAAATTAATGAAAGGTAGAAGAAATTACCTATCAGATCTATGAACAGGGTAAAGAATTTCTGACCAAAAAAGAGATAGAAAAGTTCACATTTTGATGAGATAAAATTTAAAAGGTATTTAATAAACAAAATCAATGTAGTAAAACTATAAGAGAAGCAAATAATTAAGGGGGAAATCTTTTTTTCTAGTAAAGATATATAAGCAACTGTGTCAAATTTGTAAAAGTAAAATTTCCAGTTGATTTTTCAATTGATAAATGGTCAAAAAATATAAATTAGGCAGAATTCAGAGGAAGGACTCCAATTTATCAATAGACATGAAAAAAAAACTGCTCTACACAATGACTCGAACATTTGTCTTCTCTTTTGAATAATTCTAATCATTAGGAGCTTTTTTTCTTATAAAAAATGCTCTAAGGGGCAGGTAGGTGGTGCAGTGAATGGAGCACCAGCCCTGAAGTCAAGAGTACCTGAGTTCAAATCTAGCCTCAGTCACTTAACACTTCCTAGCTGTGTGACCCTGGGCAAGTCACTTAACCCAATTGCCTCAGGGGAAAAATGCTCTAAGCTACTCAATATTAGAGAAATGTATGCTAAAATAGCTTTAAGGTTCTACTTCACACTCATCAGATTAATTAAGATGGCATAAAAGTGAAAATGACAAATGTTCAGGAGGTTATAAGAAAACAAGTAGCTTAACACATTGTTGATAGAGCCCTAAACTACTTCATCCACTCTAAAAAAACAATCTAGAATTATGCCCCCAAATTTATTAAACTGTCCCTGACCCTTTGACCAAGTAATACTGTATCTAGGTCTATACATAAAGAGATCAAAGAAAGATTAAAGGAACTATGTTTACCAAAACAAACAAACAAAAAACATTTATAGCAGTTCTTTTTTTGTGGTGACAGAATTGAAAACTAAGGGGATGCCCATCAGTTGTGGAATAACTGAACAAATTATGGTATATGAATATGATATAATACTATTACGATATAAGAAATGATGAAGGAAATGGTTTCATAAAAGTAAAAGAAAACTTGTATGAATTGAAGACTTGTGTGATGCAAAATGAAACAACCAGAACAAGGAAAACAGTTTACACTGTAACAACACTATTGTAAGTGAAGTTTGAAAAACTTAGTAACTTGATCAACACAATGACCAACAATAATTCCAAAGAACTTATGATGAAACATTCTCTGCTCTGTCAGAGAACTGGTGTCCATTGAGTAAAAATGAAATCATATTTTCTTTTTTTTTCCTTTTTTTTTTTTTTAACATGGTAATATGTGAATTTGTTTTGCATCACTATCCATATTTGTAATGGGTTTTGGGTTTTGTGTCTTCTGAATAGGTGGAAGAAGAAGAAGAAGAAGAAGAAGAAGAAGAAGAAGAAGAAGAAGAAGAAGAAGAAGAAGAAGAAGAAGAAGAAGAAGAAGAAGAAGAAGAAGAAGAAGAAGAAGAAGAAGAAGAAGAAGAAGAAGAAGAAGAAGAAGAAGAAGAAGAAGAAGAAGAAGAAGAAGAAGAAGAAGAAGAAAAGAGCGAGAATTTGAAACTTAAAATAATATAAATAATTTGAATCACAGCTGAGTTATTTAAAACTTAAAATATGATGCTGTTAAAGTACTGTACTTAGTATGCCAACAAATTTGGAAAACACAATAGTGGCCAATGGATGGGAAATATCAGTTTACACCCCAATTTTAAAGGAGGGCAATGCCAAAGAATGTCCAAATTATGGAGCAATTGCTCTATTCCAGCAAGATTATGATTAAAATAGTGCAAGATAGTCTTCAGGAATATATTGTTTACAGAATTTTACTGTATTGATCTCTAAATCGAATAGCTGGAGCCACATAAAGCTGGCCTAAAGACAGGTTATTAGAGATCAAGTATTGGTTTAATTATGTACTTGAAGAGTGAAGAACAGTTTGCAAGCTAGAAACTTTTCTGGGCAGGAAAAGTTGCAGTACAGGTTCTGCAATTGTTGATTCATTTCACTTAAGATATAATGGAGATTGTTGTTAAGAATTGACTGCAAAGTGAGATTCTGACTCCGAAGTCAGAATCTGCTTAGGACATGGTAGCTCTGAAAAATCACGATTATTAGTAGTACATTCATTACACATATCATATTGATAAGTATGAAAATTATAAATTTTTTCACAATGTAAACTGAGAATTACCAAAAGAATAGGCCAGTTCTTGAAGAAGCAGAAGAACTAGAGACCAGATTGCTAACTAACAGTCACTAGATTATAAATAAAGCAACGGAATTCCAGAAAAAAATACCAATCTATTTCTGCTTCATTGCCAACACTAAAGTCTTTGACTATGTGGATCACAATAAAATATGGAAAGTCTTCAAAGAGATGGGAGTTACTAATCTTCTAAGGACTCTGTATGAGGGTCAAAAATCAATAATTAGGACCAAAAATAGAATGATTGATTGGTTTAAGATGGGAAAAAAAGAGCATAATAAGGCTATATGTTGTCACCTTATTTTTTTAACTTATAAATGAAGAGGTATGTCATTCAAAATGCCAAGTGGATGAATCAAAAGCTGCAATTAAAATTGCTAGGAGAAATAACATCAATCTCAGATATGCAGACAATACCACTCTGATGGCAGAAAGTGAAGAGAAATTAATAAGCCCTTTGATGAGTGTGAAAAAAGTGCAAAAGCCACCCTGAAGCTTGACATCAAAAAACCACCACCACAATAACAACAAAAATAAACCCAAAGATTTAGGCAACCAATCCCTTCATTTACTGGCAAATAGAAGAAGAAATGGGAGTAACATCAGATTTCATATTCTTGAGCTCAAAGATCACAGCAAACAGCAAATGCTGTCATAAAATTAAATGTTTATTTCTTGAAAGGAAAGTCGTAGCAAATCTGGACAGCATACTAAAAAGTAGAGATATTGCCAGGCCAACAAAAGTCAATATAATCAAAACTTTGTTTTTTCTAGTAGCAATGTATGTCTGTGAGAATTGGATTATAAAGAAAGCTGAGTGCCGCAGAATTGACCCTTTTGGATTATGGTAGTAGAAAGATTTTTGAGAGTCCCTTGGTTGGATAGCAATGAAGTCAAATCAGTCAATTCTAAAGTAGTACTGAAGCCGAAGTTCAAATATTTTGGCCACGTAATGAGAAGACAGGACTCATTGGAAAAAATCCCGAGGTTGGGAAATATTGAAGGCAAAAAGAAAAGGGGGTGGGAGTGGGAGAGGATGGATAGTATGATAGAAATAACAACAAGAACTTGGGCAGACTTGGAGATATAGTGGAACATAGAAGGACTTGGCATGCTATGGTGCATGGAGTCATGAAGAACTGAACATGACTGAATAACTGAACAACAGGACATAAGTGTTACAATAAGTAGTTACAATATGCCTTGCTTGTCTGTATCCCTTTTGAATTCCCTTCTGCTTGTTTTTTAAAGTGATTCATTGACACAATTTCATTTTTTCTTCTTTGTTTTAATAATATCTCCTTACTGTTCCCACAGAAAGGAAAAATAAAAGCCCATCTTCCCTCTCTCTTTACAAATAAGTATAGTTATACAAAATTAATTCATCCATTAGCCGTACTTGAAAATGTATGTCCAATTCTGTATATGTAGTCCATTACTTCTTTGGCACAGAATTGGAGATGTGATTCATCATAATATCTCTGTAGTCATGATTAATCTGTAGTCACATTAATCAGTTTTTTTAAGTTTTTAGTCTTTTTCACTCCTCATCTTTTTCTCTGTTAATCAGTTTTTCTCCCTTGGATTTTTGATCTTTCAGCCATTTTACTGCATTTCCAGTCTCTTGTTCATGGTTCTCTTATTTACTTTTAGACTTCTTTCTCCACTGCTACACAGATCTCTCTGAAATTAGATGGCCTCAGCTGGGTTGAATGGCAGAATGGGTTTTTCTTTACTTGTATAGCACAGGCTCTAGATTTTCTCTCCTAATTCCAAATTGCACTGGCATGTTAAATTTAGCTGATATTCATTCCCTAAGAATCTAGCATTAGCTCTAAGATGTTGGATTTTTTTTAAATTCTAATTTGAAGACTATAGTATAGTAGTTCTTGAGTTCCCACAAGTATATTTTCCCTCATGATTATCAGCTGATACCAATTAGACAGTCAGACTTAATTTTTAGAGAGTATTTATTTACCCATGTGGTACTGTAGGAACAATGAGTATAAAATATTCCCCCTCAAAAGTTCGTGATACTCTTTCCCATTAACAAAGAGCACAGTGGAATGGGAATTTTAGTTTAGAGAGTACATGTGGCAAAAGGGTAACTCAGTTCGAAGACCTTTTATTGTAGCCCTTTTTCTTCTAGGTTTTCTTTGTAGAGCTTTGAATCTCTAGCTAGTCTATCCTTGGTTCCCAATGCAGACACTGCCACCAAGTGTTCAGCAGAGGGAGGATTTGGAGAGAGGATTTGATGGAAAACTGAGACATTGCTAAGACTCCACAAAAAAAAAAAAAAAAATATATATATATATATATATATATATATATATATATATATATATATATATATATATATATAAATCCTTCAGACCCATTCAAAGTTCATGAGGCAACTCTGGTCAATGGCTGGGGGGAGGAGGAGGGTAAAAGCACCCTGGACCAAGGCCAAACCCAAGACCTGGGGAATCTATTCTCTCCTCTGATAGATTCCTTCTTAGGGGTTTAGCTGGAAAACTCTCTCTACCTTGTTGCCAGGCATTCATATCTAATTCCAACTAGGCTGATGTTTTTATACAGGTGATAGAGGATATGACCAATATCCTCCATCAATCTGAACTGATATTCTATCATACCAAAAGAGATGTCCAGGTTTTATTCACATCTAGTGAACAAATGAGATCTCTTTTGACCTTATAAATATATCTAAGTAGACAAGGGTGATTAATACTCAATCTTCTACTCAAGAAAGGTAAATGTGGTAAATTGTACAGAGAGCTATTTTTGAAACCAGAAAGAATTGGGTTCAAGTCCTGCTTCTGATATACAATGCCTATGAAATCATGGGCAATGCCACAATTTCTCAGTGTTCTAATCAACTCTAAAGCTATAAATGCCAATGTATTTTGTTAGATACAGGGAGATTCCTCACCTGAGGGTCTCATATACATTACAAGGCAATTGCAGATCCTTGAGGAAATTGAGGGGCAACAACAAATAATCTAATTTGTCTGGAAAGTGAAGTTCATGAAAGGAAGTAGCGTGATCCAAACCTAGAAAAGTAGGCTATAATTCAGAAGCATGCCTCTTATAACTTGTCAGAAAGATCATATAGACTAGGGAAAAGAATTATATAAACAATTTCAAAAATGTCCAATGTTTTGATTTGTGCTTTACTATATGCTTTACTATACAACCTTGTTAAAAGAGAGAGCTTCAGCAGAGAAGATGAGTGGATGGGCACAATTGTTATTTTTTTTAAAGAGTTGCAATAAAACATTTAATAAATCACAGAACATAAAAGGAAGTATAAAGTAGGCTACAAGGAAAGATATTTTAAAAACTAACTATACATAACAGAATTTCACTTTCTTATTCAAGTCAACATATTTAAAATGCTGTCATGCATTTTGTTCTTTGGATATATCATTTGCTAATGATTATTAATTTTTTAAAATAAAATTTTATTGATATCTCTTACTTTTATACCATTTACATTTCCCCCTTATCCTTTTTCTTTCAGAGGATATCTCTTTCAGAGATATATGTGTGCCTCTCTGTATGTTTACATACATTTTTTTAAGAAAAAGAGGAAAAAATTCCAATGATCTTGTGATTAAGAGAGTCATCCACACCCAGAGAGAAGACTGTGGAAAATGAGTGTGGTTGATAACATAGCATTTTTGTTGTTGTTTGTTTGTATTTGATTTTCTTTCTCATTTTTTCCTGTTTGATTTTATTTTTCTTGTGCAGCAAGATAATTGAATAAATATGTATGCATATATTGAATTTCACATATATTTCTACCATGTTAAACATATTCTGAATTACTTGCCATCTAGGGGAAGGTGTGAGGGAAGGAGGGGGAAATTGGAACACACGGTTTTGCAAGGGTTAATGTTAAAAAATCATCCATGCATAGGTTTTGAAAATAAAAAGCTTTAATTTTAAAAAAAAGAATAAAAAAATAAAAATTAAATTAAATAAAGAAAAAGAGGAAGAAAACAACAACAACAAAAAAGATCAACACCAATCAATACAGGGAAAAAGTCTGAAATAATTGAACTTCCTCCTTCTGAAAGAGAGTGAGAGGAGATATATTTATACATATCTTCTTTCGATCCATATTTGTGCTTTGTAATTTTGCATCACTAATTTTTTTTTTTATCATTTTGAGGTAGTTGTTCCATTTCCTTTGTTTCACGTGCATGTATGTATGTGTGTGTGTGTGTGTATATCTTTATTTTGCATCTTCATTCTGCATTAGTTCATATACATCTTTCCATGCTTCTCTGTATTGATCACACTCATAATTTCTTAGAGCACAATAACATTCCATTATATTCATGTGCCACAGTTTTTATAGCCATTCCCCAATTGATACGCATGTGCTTTGTTTCCAGTTCTTTGCCACAATAAAAAGTATTGACACAAATGTTTTGATGTATATAAAGACTTCTTATTTTTTATTCTTACCTGCTTGAGGTATGTCTCATAGTGGAATCTGTGGGTCAAATGGTATGCACATCACTTCATTTATATATTTATATTTCAAAGTGATTAGCAGCTCCTACCAGTAGTGGAGAAAGATAGGTGATCTGCATCTTTTCTAATTTTTAATGGAATGATCTTTAAATATTAAGGTCATGTATGCATTATGGCTTATAAGCATAAGATGTTGGTCCAAGCCTTATTTTGGCCAGACTGCTTTCCAGTTTCCCAAAAGTTTTTTAATCAAAAGGGCAGTTTTTTTCCTAAGTAATTTATGCTTTGGGGATATTGAGTTCCAGGATTGTCATTTTATAATAATAATAATAATAATAATAATAATAATAATAATAATAATAATAATAAACTTTAAAAAGCAAACAATGGGGGCAGCTAGGTGGCAAAATGGATAGAGCACCACCCCTGAAGTGGTGTTCAAATCTTGTCTCAGACACTTAACCCTTCCTAGCTGTGAGAAGTGACCTGGCAAATCACTTAATCCCAATTGCCTCAGCAAAACAAAAACAAACACCAGCAAGCAATGACAAACACCCAAACACTTAGCCTTTAGGATTGGGCCTTTCTTACTTTTTGTTTGTTTTTATCCCCAGTATAGTACCTTTAAAGTGATATGCCCCTAGTGCTTAGCACTTAGTAAGCACTCAATAAATGTTTTTCACTCACTCATTCATTCATTTAGTTAATCATATGAAAGTAATTTTATGTCTAAACAAGGTTTTTTATATACTTACAAGGCAGAAATCTGACTTAAGGTTAAAGATACAGGATAGCATGAAAACGAGCTTCATAGACCATCTTAGAAAATATCTTTTTGTTCTAGTCAGAGGCTTAGTTGGGTAAACCAAAGCTCCATGTAAAGAATTTCTTTTTTATTTTATTTATTTCTCTTTTTTTGGCAAGGCAATTGGGATTAAGTGTCTTGCGCAGCTAAAAAGTGTTAGATGTCTGAAGGCAGATTTGAAGTCAGGTCCTCTGGACTTCAGGGACAAGTTCTCTACCACATCTAGCTGCCCTAAGTTTCTTACATTTTTATAAGGTAGTTACAGTCTGCTCTGCTGCCATTTACAATTTTTTTTAAAATCCAATTTTCTAAATTACTTACTAGGTAACCCAGAAAGCATATGAATTTCTTTGTCCCCAATTCTTAAAATTGCACTTTGGAGTGTTGATTGAAAATGTAATATTTTGTATCTAGGTTATACTGTAACACATGTAAAATGTATGGGATTGCCTGCCATCTAGGGGAGGGAGTAGAGGAAGGGAGGGGAAAATTTGGAAAAGTGAATATAAGGGATAATGTTGTTAAAAAAAATTGCCCATGCATATGTACTGTCAAAAATTATAATTATAAAATTAATAAATAAAAAAGATAGAAAAAAAATCGAAAATGTGATATCCTAATTTATAGGACTCTTCAGAATCTAAATCCAAGGCAAGTATTTTAGAAATGAGGGTCCAATCAGATCAAAATGAGAGACAGAGATGGAGACAGACAGAGAGAGACATGCAAAGAGAGTGAGAGTAAGAGGGCGAGAGGGAGAAAAGGAGAAAGTCCTATCCAGGGGAAGTCCTTTCTTAGTAGTTTCTTAAGTTGCAAACTTTGGAGATCAAGGAGCGTGATGAGTTAGACAAGACTGAAATGACTGAACAACAATCACACTGGGACCAAAAAGTTGACTCAAGAAGAGGGATATTGCACAACTTAGATATTCTACCCTCCTCCTCAAATAATTAATATATACTGATCTAGTGCCTTTCTCCACATGTTACCATTCCCCAGACTTAAAGAAAGGAGTAAAGGTAGATGATGGGCTTTAAGTCAAGAAAACCTGAGTTCCAGTCCCCTCAAGCACTTCCTCTTCAATTGACTGACCAAATGAATCCACTACAGAAGGAAATTGGAAATCGCTCTTTGCCAAGGAAATGAGGTCAGGAAAGATTGGGTACAACTGAAACAATTGAACAACTACAAAGAAGGCAGCACACGTGTCAATTTGGGAAGCTGCCTTTATTCTTGTGCCAAAGGTCATATGTGCCAAGATATATACTGTGGAGTTGTTACATATGCTTGAATCCCAAGCTATGGGACTTTAAGCAAACCACAATCTCTTCCTGAACTGTTTCTTCATTTAGAAAATGGGGACAATATTTAAACAAAGAAACATTCTAGCATGGTGTATTCTTGCATGGTTGGCCTTGAAGTTAGGAAGACTTCAGATCGTGCTTGTGGCTAGGTGAGCCAAAGCAAGTTACTTAGTGTCAATGTGTGTCTGTCTCTGCGTCTCTCTGACTGCCTCCAAGTGCTCCGTACGAACTGTTGCTGATGTGTATCAGCAGAGTCATTTTCGAAAATCTAGATAAAAATGCAATCTTTCTTTTTTTTTTTGGTAAATCAGAACAGGTAAACAAATTATACAGTAACAACAGTGCTGTAACGAGACACGACTTTGAAAGTTTTAAGAACTTTAATCAGCACAATGTTTCATAGTTCCAGAGTATTCATGATAAAAACATGCTGCCTACCTCCTGTTAGAGATATGAACTCGGAGTGCAGATTAAACATACATATTTTTAATGGGTTTTTTTTCCCCTTTACTTTCTCAGTGAGTTAGGGAAGGACACTTGGAAGGGAGAGAATTCAGATGTAAAAATTAAATTGATTTTTTAAAAGCTCTAAATGAAGCTTTCCCCAATTCCCTTTATTCTAATGCCTTCTATTTTGGAGAGTCCCCCTTTGTATACTCAGCGCTTAACTCAGGATTGGCATATTTTAGGTATTTAATTATGCATTGACAAAAAAAATCATGCAATCCGTCTTATGGTTTTGTGGTGGGAGCATTTAAAACCCCTAGACATAAATTATTCCATTTAATCCTTACACTTTTATTGGGTATTTTTATTTTCCCTTGACAAATTATTTGTTTAAATCACCTTTATTTCCAAATGTATCCCTCCATCTAGCTATCCTTTGTAATAAGATCTTTTTAGAAAAATAGCAAAAAGTCTAGTCAGCAAAACGGAATACTACATCATGGGGAGCGGGCAGAGTTCCACATCCTCCTGCTGCTTTATTTCTGCAAAGAGCGGAGGAATACATTTTCTCAAGTCATCTCTGGATCCAGACGGGTCACTATAATTACACGCATTCAATCTCGGGGCTCATTGGGGAGGGAGCACATTCGGTGTTTTCCAATTGTAATGTATTAGGCGACGTAAACACCCTGGGCCTCAGTTTCCACATAAGAAAAACAAGAAAGTTGAACTCGCCGGCCTCTAAGGTCTCTTCCAGCTTTAGATCTGCGTAGCTTTCCTGGTTTTGCTGTTTTGATTCACTTGGGAGAAGGGAATAAGTAAGAGTTGCGCACAACAGCTTCCACAAGCCGCCTTTCCTTCCCCACATAAGGGGGCAGAGCTCCTTAAGCTCCGCCTCCCAGTCAATCAATTACCGCCCTCCCGATCTAGCCAGTCAGCTTAGCCCGAAAGGGAAGGGGTGGCGCCGCTGCGCGCGCCTCCCGCCGGGAACCAAGATTAATGAACTGGGCGCTCTAGCCCAGGAAGACCATATTCTCTCGAAGGCTCTTCCTCGTGGTTTCTCGGACTCGCTGGGAGCACGTGGAAGAGGAGGAGTTTAGCAAATCAAGTTCCGAGTTCGGGCTGCGATTAGCCGAGCGCCATTTCCGGGACAAAGAATCGCATTCGCTCAGCTGTTCCCATGGCGGCCCCGTTGCTCCACACGCGGCTTCTCGCAGACGGGACAGCTATCGCTGCCGCCGCGCCAGCTCCGGGCTCCGCCATCAAGGCTCCGGGGGCTTCGAGGACGGGGTAAGATTCTGGGGGCCGCTGTCCTTGCTGCCAAGCGGGAATCTGCTAGGTCTGCATCAGGGTGTCCCGGTGGATGGCGGGGCCCGTCGGGCTCGTTCGCTTGAGCTACGTCCATGACGCGGGAAGGGCGTCCGGGCCTTCTCTAGCTCCGAGCGCTCGGGTCGTGGCTTCTCTTCTGACCGGTGCTAGCGACTGTTTTCCCCAGCGCATCCACGTCCGGTCCCTTAAAAGATCAGCGAATCCTCTGGAGTCCGAAGGCACTGATTAAGCGCCTACTATATCCTGTCACTATGCTGGGCGTTGGGGATATAAAGATAAAAATGAAGCGGATTCACTTCCTTTAACGCACTTGGGAGTCTCTGGGGAGACAACATATACGAGGATATCCACAAGTGTGTGTAGCAAGTACACGCATATATAAATGAGTATATTAATAGCGAGCTTTGTAGAGGGATTACGTTGTCCACAATGTTTTATAAAGTGTTTCGGCCTGATCTCTGCATGAAAATGGAAAATACTCTTATTTTATGTCTGTATTTGCTGTGCTGGGTGAGCTGGGGCTGGTCCTGGAGTCAGGAAAACTCCTCTTTCTGTGTTCAAATACGGCCTGGGACACTTACTGTGTGACCCTGGGCAAGTCACTTAACCCATTTGTCAGTTTCCTCTGTAAAATGAGCTGGAAAAGGAAATGACAAACCTCCGCAGTCTCCTTGCCTAGAAACCCCCAAAGCGAGCCACTAAGAATGGGACAAAACTGAACAAGAAGCTTTAAGGTGCAGTGTTGTAGCCAGAAGCTCACTGATGTTCTATAATAGTTGTCATTGGATCTGTGATGCTGGTTACTAGTGAAATCATACTTGTCTACAAAACATACATATGTATAAACTGGTGTGTGTTGTCCCTCCAGAGTTTTGAAGAAAACTAAGGATTCATGAGTGTGGAAGAGAATGCATTTCAAACACTGTATCCAGCCTATGTGAAGACACTGGATGTTTTGTGAGGAACAGCTGTTAAAAAAACAAAAACAAAACCCAAAATCTTGTTAGGTTGCATCATAAAATGTGTAGAGAGGAATAATGTCATTCTCAAAAGGATCATATATTTAACTAGAGATAAAGTAGTAAGATAATGAATTTTTTTTGAAGAGGGGAGTGGTATGGTCAGACACAATTACACTTTAGGAAAATCACTTTGGCACCTTTATGGGGGCCAATGTGTATTAAAGAAGATAGAGGTAGAGGCAGAGAGACCAATTAAGTGGATATTGTAGTAGTCCAGGCAAGAGATGAGTAACTAAGATGGTTGACAAAGTTTGGAAATTGACATGGCTTGAAAAGGAATAAGGAAAAGAATTTCATTAGTACAGGGGAACCTCAGGTGAGGAAATTCCCTCTGCTAGTACTGTCTGTCCTCTGCAATAAAACAGAGTTGGTTAAAACCTTGAAGTTAATTGACTTGCACAGGGTCACAACCAGTATGTTTCAGAAGCAGGACCTGAATTTAGTTCTTCTGGCTTCTGGGCTCTCTCTTTATCCATTCAGCATAAGCACTTTCCAGTGTTTATTATGGTTGTTCTGTGTTAGCCCCTTAATAAATTTCTTTTCTTTTCTTTCTTTCTTTCTTTTCTTTTCTTTTTTTTTTTTTTTTTTTTGCTGAGATAATTGGGGTTAAGTGACTTGCCCAGGGTCACACTGCTAGGAAGTGTTAAGTGTCTGAAGCCAAATTTGAATTTGAATCCTCCTGACTTCAGGAAAGGTACTCTATCCAATGTACCATCTAGCACATTGTAAATTTTTTTTTTTTTTTTTTTTTTAAACTAAATTTCATGAGCACTGAGGCCTGGGACTCTATCCTCTTATAATATCCTTAATGCCTTCATCAATAAGGATGTTGAGGAAAATATTAACTATCTAGAATAACTATCTAGATGTTGTCTGCATAGAAAGTGCAGCAGACTTGCTTTTCCTTTAAAAGAATGCATTCCTTAACAAAAAAAAAAATTTTTTTTAACTTTAACTTTCCATTTTTTGTTTTCTTTAAATTGTTTCTTGTTTTATTTAAGGAGGAAGAGAAATTAATGAGAATACTTTGCCTTTTAAATGGTTTGCATTGTTCTGTTTTAGTGCCTTAAATGTCTTGGACTTTTGCTTTTTTAGAATTTCAGATATGCTTGCACTGGAAAAGGACTTCCTCAATTCTTCACCAAGAAAAACTGTTCGGTTTGGTGGAACTGTGACAGACATCTTGCTAAAATACAAAAAGGTATATAAGCAGTTGTTCGTGGCATTTTTCTATGGGCTGCTTTTGGGTTACTTCAGCTACAAATAGGCAATTTTTGTGATGATTGCATATTTAATTGACATTCTGTCTAGTGTAACATTTATGTATCTATCTACATATATGCCAAATAGATTATATCAATTTTTTTATTTCATTAGAAAGTTCTTATATCAAGATAATACCTTATAATTGGGGAACAAGCCAGTTCTTTGCTTGAAGTAAGCTATTTATTAAAGCAAACAAAATTTTTACTTTAGCAGAAGGGCTTTAAATCTGTTGTCCATGAATAGATTTCAGGGGATCTGTGAATTTGGATGAATAAAAAAATGCATAATGTTAGCTCTTTATGTTGAAAAAATGTTGATTTCCTTTGTATGTATTTTGTTCATTTAAAAACATTTTGATGAGTACATAGTTTTTACTGAAGGTGTCCATGACACAAAAAAGTTAAGAATCTGGAGCAGCTAGATAACTCAATGGATAGAGCACCAGCCCTGAAGTCAGGAGGACCTGAGTTCAAATGTGGCCTCAGACACTTAACACTTCCTAGTTAGTGTGACCCTGAGCAAGTCACTTAACCTGAATTGCCTGGGGGGGGGGAGTTAAGGACCTATGCTTTAGCAGAATCCCTTTCAAGTCTTTAGATATGAACAAATTCCATAAATCACCTTATTTTAAGTGAGGTTTTTTTGTTGTTGTTGTTTTGTTTTTGTTTATTATTATTAAAGTTGTACCATTCTTAACAGAAAGGAGAAGCAATAGAAGCATTCCAAATAGGAAAACTCAATAATTTCTACCTGGCTCAGAATTAGTTTCACATATTAGTTTTATTGCAAATTTTGGAAACTTTAAGGATTGTGAGACATACATTCAAATAAAAAACAAAGATGTCATCTGGGTATTTAAAGGATCACATCTAAGTTAATATGGTATCTTCCCTTTTTTTTGGCAGGAGGCAACCATTTCACCCCTTCATCCATCATGGGGCATTGAATTGACCATAATAGTGTTTTTTACAAACTAAATCAATTCTGAAAATGGTATAAATGTTATTGTATTATGTCAGATTTTTAGGGAACCCTGAGCATAATCCTTAATCCTTTTTTCCCCTCTCTTTAAGGGTGATACAAATGATTTTGAGTTGCTGAAGCACCAACTATCAGATCCAGACATAAAGGTAAGGTATTTTATAGGAGATCTATTTAAATCTGGAGCAATTTAATAGTTTGTGCAGACCAATAAACCCTTTGTTTGTTTCTCTCAGTTCAAATGGGATCTACAGACTGCTATGAGAGTAATCTTCATATTCACAACTCTAATCATGTTGTTCCCTTGCTAAAAAATTTCAGCAGTCCTTTTGAAAAGTGTAAACTCAATCAAGTTCTTAAGAGCTCAAATCTATTTTGTCTTAACAAGTAATAATTTATATAATGCGTTAAGGTTTGCAGAACATTTTATGTCCTTTCATTGCTCTTCATGCATTTAATACATTAGCCAAATTCTTGTGTTCCAACCAAACCATCATGGTTAAGATTCCTCAAGCTTGATTTTCTTCTGGTGCTTTCTATACTTCAAATGCATTCATGTCGTTTCTGCATATTATGAGTTCTATCCAGTCCTTCAGGACCTAGTTAAGGTCCCATTTCATTCATGCAGTCTTCCCTGACTTTTTCCTAGTGGAATTTCTGATTCCAGATATAGATCTCTTCAAATTTGTTTTATCATTTGATATTTAATATTTGTCAGATACCTGTTTTGAGCTTATTGTGGTACATAGTATAAGATGTTCATTTCAGTCTTATTTTTAACAAATTATTTTCCATTTTTCTGAAAATTCTTGTTAAATCAGGAGTTCTTAAGTAATTTATGTTCTCTGATTCATTGAATAAACCATGAGTACTAAGTATTTCTTTAAATTTCTTTTTAAAAATTTAGTTTTGATTAAATTAAATTAATAAATGAAAAATATTTTTGCATAAAGAAAACAAATTCAACTAAAATTAGAAGAGAAGCAGGTAAATGCAAAAAATAAAAAATCTTTGAAACAAGTTTCTCAGATATGTCTTTTTTAGGATTTATAGAGAATTGAGTCAACATTATAAGAAGAGTTATTCCTCAATTGATAAATGGCCAGAGGACATGAGCAGGCAGTTTTCAGAAAAAAATGCAAGTTTTCATTAGTCATATGAAAAAATATACTCTGAGTCACTAATAATTAGAGAAATGCAAATTAAAACAACTAGCTGTTCTAGAAGACAGTTTTCAGGAAAAAAAATAAATTTTTTTGAGTATAGTGCCTTTATAGCCCAGTATAGTACTTGTACATAATAGATATTTAATTTTTATTAAAAATTTAATATTTTTGATAATTAGGAAAGTTGTATTCATTTTTTAAAACTACTAAATATTCTGTAGATGTTGTGAAGGTAGGGTTTGTTTGGAACCATTTGAGTTCCCTAGTATAGCTTTTGAAGAGAGTTTGGCCTCAGTTAACTGAACTAATGATAATGAAAGACAAGTTTATGAATTCAGTTCACATATAGGACAATTAGATTCACAAAGATTCTATTTCCCAGACAGCCTCCATAATTCCAACTAGCCATGTCCCTATTTGTGGTTGCAAGATTCCTTTGAATTCTGAAGGCATGCTCAAATAATGATAGGTTATTATCCTCTTTGTATTTAATCTACCTTCACTTGTCTACCTCCCTTTCATCCTTTTTCCTATAATGTTAACTTGGGAAACAGGAGATATTAAATAGGGAAGGAGGAATACCATGCTGGAATACCATGCTGGATTTGGAGTCAGAAGACCTGAGACTTAATCCTAATGTGTTACTTTCATGGCCATGTCTGACTTCTTAACCCTCTTTGGACCTTAATTTCATCAGGAATGTAACAAATGGTATGACAAATGTAATACATCTAAGGCTCCTTCCAGCTCTTAATTCAGTGATCCCAAATCATAATACTACACCTTAACTAGATTTCTCCAAGAATAAGGTAGTGCTATTGAATTTTTTAGGCAATGAATTTACATCCTGTATTTATTGGTTGACTTCCTTCTATGTGTAACAATTGGGGGACATAATTAAATCTTTCTTTGATTCAAGATTCTAAATACTACTCAATAAAGTAATTCATTGTATGTAAATTTAGAGAGTATGAAGATTGGAATATATTTGTAGCTTCAATACTTTAGTACATGTCCTTGAAATATGTTGGGGTTTTTTTTTGGGGGGGAATTCTCCTTTTTCTGTTCTTGAGATGTACCTCTTTCTAAAAATAGACCCCCCCAAAAGTACTTGTGAAACCAGTTCTAATATTAACATGTTTTTGGTACAAATTTGAATTTAGAAAAATGTAAGCAAGTTGCTTCTTAAATTTTTTAGTTGAAATTGCAGCAGCTTTACAATACATATTGTAGACACGTAATGAATATTTAGTGAATGAATTAAATTGTGATACTTTTGCCACTTCATTATGGAAAATGTAAACAGGATCATAATCAACTTTGTATTATCAATTTAAACTGTTCATTCTGGATTTTTCAAATTGAAAAACATACTCTCTGTTCCCTTTTCCTCCAATAGGCTGTATTGCTTACTATTTAATGAAAGATTTGTCTCATTCCTGAATTGCTGATTTCTTTGCTGTTTTGAGTTTTCTGATTTGTTTGTTTAAAAAATCAGCGACTCTATGAGGAAGGAGTTTGTTTCAAAAAAATTAATATAAATTCAAATGTAGAAAAAGTAACTGTGATAGAGATGCTTACCCAGTTTTTTTTAGTGTCATTTTTTTTAACAGCCTCCAAATTTAATGATAACTAATTCATAAAAATCATTATTCCTAGATATAGGATATATCCTTACCTTATCCTTCTTTATTATGTTATTTTGTATTTATTTAAGAATTTAAAATTTTGGAAATATTTATTCTTAGACATTTTTATTTTTTGAATTTCAGGATGCCCAGATCATTAACTGGCTATTAGAATTTCGAAATTCAGTCACATACTTGACAAAAGACTTTGAACAACTTATCAGTATTTTATTGGTAAGTACTTTCTGGATACTGGCTTCAGTGACTTTTAATTTGATCTTTGAAAGAGTTGTGAACTAACATCTCCAGTTGTGTTGATCTATATCAAGAATAGATCTAGTTCTCTATCTTGGATATCTATATATCCAATATATATTTGGAGGGGAAAGTGAAGCAGGTAACCTTACACAGCCCTCCCTCACTTAAATCCTATTCACTTGCATATCATGCCAATCACCTCCCTGATATCATGATACTCTTTAAAAATGAAGGACAAACAACAATATGGAAATATTTTTTCTACGATTGAATGTATGTAACCTATATCAAATTGATTTTCTTTTCAATGATTGGGAAGGGAAAGGAAAAAGGGAGAGAATTTGGAACTCAGAAACTTTTTAAAATGAATGTTAAAGATTGTTTTAAATGTAATTGGGGAAAATATTTTAAAATAAGCTGTGAACCTAGGGTAAACTAAATGCCATTTCTCCCCTTTTTTGAACTAGAAATTGCCATGGCTAAAAAGGAGCAAAGAAGTGTTGGAGGAATATTTGGCTTTTCTTGGCAATCTTGTTTCAGCACAGACTGTCTATCTTAGACCATGTCTTAGCATGATTGTTTCACATTTTATACCTTGTAAGTATATATGCTCTCCTTACTTTGATTTTCCTTTTGTTTTGTTATTATTGAAAAATGCTGTTATGTGTATTTTGATATATATGGGATCTTTTTAATTTTTGTTTTTTTAGGGATATATGTGGGTTCTTTAATTCTAGGAATATGGGCATTTTAATCACTTTTTAAAAAATTGTAGTTGCACAAGATTTCTGTATAAATATGTGTACATTTATTGAATCTAACATGTATTTTTTTTATGGTTTTTATTAGTAGCTTTTTATTTACAAGATATATACATAAGTAATTTTTCAGCATTGACAACTGCAAAACCTTTTGTTCCAATTTTTCTCCTCCTTCCCCCCACCTCTTCTCTCAGATAGCAGGTTGACCAATACATGTTAAATATGTTAAAATATAAGTTAAATACAATATATGTATACATGTCCAAACAGCTATTTTGCTATATAAAAAGAATCAGACTTTGAAATAGTGTACAATTAGCCTGTGAAGGAAATAAAAAATGCAGGCGGACAAAAATAGAGGGATTGGGAAGTCTATGTAGTAGTTCATAGTCATCTCCCAGAGTTCTTTCCCTGGATGTAGCTGGTTCAGTTCATTACTGCTCTATTGGAACGGATTTGCTTCATCACATTGTTGGAGAGGGCCTTGTCCCTCAGAATTGATCATCATATATTTATTGTTGTTGAAGTATATAATGATCTTCTGGTCCTGTTCATTTCACTCAGCATCAGTTCATGTCTCTAGAGACTTTTCTGAAATTATCCTGCTGTTCAATAATATTCCATAATATTAATATACCACAATTTATTCAGCCATTTTCCAATTGATGGGCATCCACTCAGTTTCCAGTTTCTGGCCACTACAAAGAACTTCCACAAACATTCTTGCACATACAGGACCCTTTCACTTCTTTAAAATCTTTTTGGGATATAAGCCTAGTATAAGATTTGCTGGATCAAAGGGTATACACAATTTGATAACTTTTTGAGCATAGTTCCAAATTGCTCTCCAGAATGGTGGAAGTGTCCCACTTTTCCCACATCCCCTCCAACATTATGCATTATCTTTCCCTGTCATTCTAGCCAATCTGACAGGTATGTAGTGGTATCTCAGAGTTGTCTTAATTTGCATTTCTCTGATTAATAATGACTTAGAGCATCTTTCATATGGCCTAGAAATTTCGTCTCAGAAATGTCTGTTCATATCCTTTGACCATTTATCAATTGGAGAATTGCTTTAAATTGCTTTATTTCTTATAAATTAGAGTCAATTCTCTATATATTTTGGAAATGAAGCCTTTGTCAGAATCTTTGACTAAAAATGTTTTCCCAGTTTATTGCTTCCCTTCTAATCTTGTCTGCATTAGTTTTGTTTGTATAAAAACTTTTCAATTTGATATGATCAAATTTTTCTATTTTGTGATCAATAATCTCTAGTTCTTCTTTGGTCATAAATTCCTTCCTCTTCCACAGGTGTGAGAGGTAAACCATCGTATGTTCTTCTAATTTATTTATAATCTCATTCTTTATGCCTAGGTCATGTACCCATTTTGACCTTATCTTGGTGTATGGTATTAAGTGTAAGTCAATGCCTAGTTTCTGCCATACTGATTTCCAATTTTCCCAGCAATTTTTGTCAAACAGTGAGTTCCTGTACCAAAAGCTGGGGTCTTTGGGTTTGTCAAACACTAGACTATTAACATTATTGGCTGTTTTTTCTTTTGAACCTAACCTATTCCACTGATCAACTAGTCTTTTTCTTAGCCAATACCAAATGATTTTGGTAACTGTTGCTTTATAATATAATTTTAGATCTGTTACAGCCATCTTCATTTGATTTTTTTTTTTTTTACAATAATTCTCTTGAAATTCTTGACCTTTTGTTTTTCCATATGAATTTTGTTATTATCTTGAGTGAAATTATTAATTGTGTCTATAATTTTTGTCTAACATTTATTTCAACATATTTAATATGTATTGGACTACCCTGCCAGCTAGGGGAAGGGGGTGGGAAAGAGAGGAAAATTTGGAACAAAAGATTATGCAAGGGTCAGTGTTGTAAATAAAAAGCTTTTATAAAATTTTTTTTTTTAAATTGTAGTTGCAAAATGCTTTCAATAATATATTTTTTTTTCATTTTCAAGTTACTGTTTTGATTGGAGAGATTGTTTTTGACAATAAAATGCTAAATGTTTACTACGGACTTTGAGATAGCTTAGAGGTAATTGAAATAATTGTTTGCTGTAAGCAAATTCTTTAAGATATAAAGATATCTGGCTAAAGTTTCTTGGACATCTCCTAAGAGATTTAGGACCATTCAAATCATTACTAAAAAGTCTTTAAATTTTTGCAGTAAAGTTTAGTTAGATTTATAGTGCCATAAAATTATATTTCTTATATATATATACATATAATATGCTGAGCCTCTTGTATAATCAGTCTCTCTCTGTGTACCTGTTATTTTATTTATAAATATTTGTACATACATATGTAGAGAGTGAGAGAATATACTGATTTTTGAGACTAACATATAGATTATATTTTTGTTTTTATGCTATTGTTGAACTTTTGTGATAGTCTTTGACCTTAGAACATGAGCTCTGACTATTTTTTATTAGAAAATGTGGTTTGTTTTCTTTAAATTTTCCAAAGTGAATATTTTCATAAATAGTAACAGAAATGTGGCAGAAACTTAGTAAAATAGTGAATGAATAGGGGAAGACATTTATTTGAATCCAAGGAGTGTATTCAAATTAAATAATAGTAAACATGACTAGCTAATTTACATTGAACCACAATAGTTTTAATGTAATTAAATTCTGAGTCTTAGGGTCAGGAGTTGTAGGAAGAATAAGAAACATTTGCCCCATTTATTGAGTCCATATTTGGGCCTACTTAAAGTTTTGAAATTAGTAAAATTTTCTTTTTTCCACTTTTTCTGTTCCTTGCTCCATGTGTTGTTGTCCTTTCAACAATCACTGTGTCTTTCCCAAATGCTTCTACTTTGGGAGGGTGAGTTTGCTACCTCAAACTTTTCACACTTTATTTAACTCTTAATCAGAATTTTCATTCCCTCAGTTTAGATGAGTTTGAAGTTGACTAGATCTTAGGAAAGCAATTTTATTAAACTAATTCACATTGAGATGTGGATTGTCAGCCAATTTAATCTCTGACTGTGGGTCTAAATAAGTAACATTTTCAAGTGGCATGGAAGAAATGTTTTTGATTAAACTTCCTACTGAAGGTTCTATATAAAGGGTCTTTGACATTTCATAATTCATAGTAGGATTCACAAAGAACAAAACAGTACATGTTCAATTCAGTCTACAGTTATTAAGTACTTAGTTATCAGCAAAACATTGTACTTAATCATTAAAAGACATAGAAATAAATAATGGTAAAATTCTTGCTCTCCAAGAAATTTACAACCTAATAATCTTTGTTTGGTATTAGACGAACAGTCAGATGGCCACCAGGGAGGGCTAATCTGCAACTGGACTCCATACACATAGCTACTTTTCCCATCTTCTCATCCTTCTCTTCTAAAACTAAAGATTCACTTATAAAACTTCACTTCTTTTTACCATAATAGCTTTCATGTCAGTAGTGATATGGAGTGGACAGAGATAGATAAATGTTTATGAAGTTACTTGTAAATGGAAGTATCTCATATGTTGGCAGCTGCTTATATATTAACTACTTGCATATTGTTATTTATAGCAAACTACAAAGTTTCTACTAAGGGCTTTTTATCTTATATTCTTAGAAAATTTTGATATATTAGTTTAATCCTGCAGGCCAGATGTGGCCTGCTGAGGACATTTATGTGGCCTGCCAGGTTATGGTAAATGGGCTGAAGGGCGGAGACAGAGTGTGAGTTTTTGTTTTTACTATAGTCTGGCCCTCCAACCGTCTTGAGGGACAGTGAACTGGACCCCTATTTAAAAAGTTTAAGGAGCACTGGTTTAACCAAATATTTGTTACTAGTTTAAAAGCAGCTTTTATAAAAGGCTTTTCTCATTTTATTATGCAATATTTTGAGTTTGTCCAAGCAACTATGCCAAGGCAATAGAAAAAAATAACAGACCATTTAAAAAAATTTTTTTTTCCCAACAGCTCGAGTAATCATTAAGGAAGGAGATATAACTATATCAGATTCAGATGATGAAGATGAGAGTAAGTACTAAAATACATCTAAAGTTAAAAAAAAACCCACAAACTTTTAGACTGAATAATGTGAGGTAAACGGTGTTACAGATTCCAAGGTTTGATTTATTCCTGAAAGTAGAGCAGCAAGCTTTGGTGATCTGTTTGATAGGATCTTGAGTTCTGTTTTACTTACATTTTGAATTAATGAGGTAATGAATTTATTTGCTACCTTGTAAATAGAAAACTGGTTGTATTCAAGAACATATGATTTCCCTTTTGAAGCAGCTTAGAATAGTTATTTGAATAGATTCTATAGTAGCTTCAAAAACATAATTTTAGTTTCTTGCTTGATTGAGTTTCTGGCTCATTACCTAGTACTAGGATAATAAAAAAGATTTGTGACTTTTCTGGACCTATGTTTTCTTAACTTTTAAAAAGTGAGGGAGTTGGATTGGGATCTTTGAAGACCCTGACAGTCTTTACATTTTTGTACTGTTTCTGTATTTCTAACCTGAGTCTTTATAATGTTTCCGCTCTCCCCATGTGCTCCTAGTATTGTATTTCTGTTCTCATACATTAAATTGTCAATTATTAGATTATTTTTTGCCCTTTTTTGTATTCCTCGGCTTAATAAATGTTGATTGATAAATTGATTGATAAATCCACTCTCTCCTCCCTGTTAACCTTTAGCTTTTTTCTTACTACCAGGCAGTGATCTTTCCTTTGAATTTTATAGGCCCAGTTCATTCCTCATCTCTTTATTAGATTGTGCACTCCTTATTTTCCTCTTTGTATCTTCTAGTACCTATCACAATGTTATACACAGACTAGATGCTTAATAACTAAGTTGTCAAGCTAAACAGGTACTATTTTGTTCTCACTTTTTGTAGATCTTCCTGCAAATTTTGATACATGTCATAGAGCCTTACAATTAATAGCAAGATATGTCCCCTCGTGAGTATATTTTTTTCTTTTCTTGTTTTTAAAAAATTGTGGCATTTTATTCTTTTTTAAATCTCAGTACAGTTATATCTAGTGATTAAATCAAAGCATGCTTTTAAACTTTGTATATTTCAGTGTAAAACTAGTGTTAGTCAAATATGTTCTAATTTTGTTTTCACTTTATTTCATTTAACATAAGTGTGAAACACCACATTCAAAAAAAACTAGTTTTAGTAATAAAATTGAGAGTTTATGTAGCATATTTGTCAGTTTAAGAAAAGCATCTTTTAGTGTTTTTAGAAATTATATGAATTTCCACCTGAAATTTCATAATACTCACCTGTTTTTATTTTCAGAAATTGACATCCCTATCTAGTAGCATATGTATTAGCTATCAAATTAAATGTTTTTATTTTTGACATATTTATGCAAATTTTGAGTCTTATTTTTTAATTGTTAAAAATAAAGACATTTAAGACTCAAAATTTGCATAAATTTTTTTTAATATTTCATGTTTGGTGATTCTAGCATTACTACTTATTAACTTGATTTTGACCTGAATTTCAGCCTAATTAAACTCTTTGAGGAAAATGAATATTCTTAAGAGCTAGATTATTTACCTCTTCATTTAATTGATTCCAGAGTTTTGATGTTTTTTATTTTTAAGGCAAGACAGCATTTTTTAAATACTTATCATGTGTCTGGCACTGTGCTAATTATTGAGGATACAAATATAAATAAGAAGAAAGCCCCCCTGCCTTTGAAGAGCTTACATTTTAATGGAGGAAGAAAACACTTGGAAAAAAAGAAGGAAAAAGTTGTCTTTGTGAAAGAGGGAGGGGAAGGGAAGTTAAAATCCAGAAATTGGAAAGCAGAGTCTCAGCATTGGGAGCAGAAATGAAGTTTGGGGGCTTGGGCCCCTCATCCCAATGAAGGCCCCTATAGGAACTCTCTAATGGGAAATAGGGAACAGCCCAACAAAGGAACACTTCAGGATGAGAATATCGAAGGGTCCAGTGGATGTCCCAGACTAGGCACTCCTAGATATTGTAGCGTGAGGGGCTGTGGAAGCATAGTGGCAAAGACCAAAAGAGTCACTGGCAGGTTTTTTATTATGAACTTCTCAATAAAGATAAATAGAATATGGATTAAAACCTTCAATGAAAACCTACAATATGAATTGAGAGCATTTTAATAGTTGTAAACAATGTGTATGCTAATTTTTTTCTTGGTTTACATCATTTCCTCTTAAATCTAGAAAGCTCTTTTTCTGAATGTTATAAACTTTTTTTTTTTTTTTTTTTTTTTTTTTTTTTTTTTTTTTTGATAAAGCAGTTAAATGGGATGGGGAAAATTTTAAGATTTGGGGATGATATTATGTACTCATCCCTGTGTTCCATGGAATTAAAATTAGAAATTCTAGTTCATGGAGTTTGAAATTGATGATCGTTGAAAATTCCTTTACTAATCTTGATTGCTTGTTTTCTTATAGTACACCGTGGTTTCTCATGCCAATACTTGTGGAAAAATTTCCTTTTATTCGAAAATCAGAGAGAATTTTGGTAAGAATCCTTTGGATGAATATTGTTGTGATAATAATCTTAGCCTAATGCTCCTATATTCCTTTTATAGCATCATCTTAACTAGGGACAAAACTTACAATTTTCATCTTCCTTATTACTCATAAATCACTATATTTCAGATATTTTTAGAAGGCTAATGTTTATATCAATAACAATCTTTAAAAATCGCTACACATTGGTACTGTCAGCAAAAGGAATAACATTTTCTAATTGCTTTCTGCTTTGAAAGCACTATATCAGGGACTAAGGAGGTAACTAGTAGATGTGTCTATAAGAAATTCTTTGCCCTTTCAAAGAGCTTAAAATAAACTAGAGTGGTAAAATAGCAGAGATCAAAGTTCAGTTTAGACCAAATAGATCATAAAAGACTTTGTTTTTCAGGCAGCAGAATTTAAACATAATTCAGTAAGCAATAGACAGGGAAACAGTTTTATGGTTACCTGGTATTGGTAAATCATAATAAGATTATAAAATGTTTTCCCTAAAACATTAAGGAGATCAGTATAGCAATTAAGTTTTTAGTGGTCTCTTATAAGCTTCATATGTACTCTTCTACTGTATTTACAGTTATGGTTCCTACATCTTCATAGTTCACATATTAAACACTGAAAATTAATAGGAATATTGGTTATTTTATTAGATTGTTGGGAAGTACAGATTTACTCATTTGAGCTTCTTAATGCTTCTATTTTTTTAGGAATGCTATGTCCATAATTTGCTAAGGATTAGTGTGTATTTTCCAACGTTGCGACCTGAAATTTTGGAACTTGTTATTGAAAAGCTACTCAAGATGGATGTAAGTGGTGGCTTCTCCCCCCATGTTTAAATATTTTATTTTCCCAGTTACATGTAAAACAATTTTTTTACATTTATTTTTTAAAACTTTTGAGTTTCATATTTTCTTCTTTTCTCTATCCCCTTTTTATCGAAAAGGTACATGTGGGGTTATGCAGAACATTTCTATAGAAGTCGTATTGCAAAAGAAAACAGATTATCTTCCCCCCCTCCCACCCAAAAAAATACTCTCAAGAAAAATAAATTAAAAAAAAAAAAAAAAAAAAAAAGGTGTGCTTCAATATGTATTCAGATACAATCAATTTTTATTCTGGGTATAGATAGTATTTTTCACCCTAAGTCCTTTAGAGTAGTATTAGACCATAGCATGGCTGACAAAAGTAAAGTGATTCACAGCTGTTCATTCCACAGTATTGCTATTACTTTGTACAGAGTATGTTTAATTTTGCATGAATTCATGGAGGACTTTTCGGGTTTTTCTGAGAGCATTGCTAACTATTTCCTACCCATTTATTTTCTCCTCTCCTTTCACAGTGGATGTAACTATTGAATAATCTGTTGTTAAAATTAGTTGCTAGCAGTCATACTTTTCAGTGTAGTTTAATAATATTCCTTGTTGGAAGCAGAAGGTTGATTAAATCATACCAAAATATTTTCTAAGCCATGAATATTGCTTAATACAATGCCATGTGCAAGGTGCCCCAGAAGTTGTATTCTAATGTTGTACTTTCTTGAAGAACATCCAACATTTGTTTGGTAGGTCTTGCCAAGCTACAAGGGCTTCAGATAAAGGCTAAATTTTTTTTGGTCCAAAGAAAGCTCAGTTAAGTTGAAGACACATTAGCACTTGTTATGTCCTTAAATTTTTATCACTTTGTAGTTAATCAAAAGAATAGCTTTTTTCAAAGGAAAAACTCTTGTTCTATAAGGAGCAATAAATGACAGTTAATGTGGCATAATGGATAGAGAGAACTGGCTCTGCCCTCTTGACAAATTATTTAAACCTCTTGTTTCAGCCACTTCTCTAAGATATTAAATAATTGCAAATCTGCTTTGAGAGAAAACATATTATTGGGAGTTCTTTATATTATTCAGTAATGTAAAAAAGGTTAGTGACAGCCGTGAAGAATTCAGAGAAATGTAGAAAGATTGGTATGAGCACATGTAGAGTGAAAAACATGGAACCAAAAGCATTTACACTAAAGAATCATGTACAAAATTACTATAACAATGTAAATAAAATCAACATAAATATACAGCACATCTTCCTACAATACTAAGCTAGAAAAATGGAAAGTGTCATGACTGTACCTTATAGTCACTCTTTTAAGATAGTTTGATTTAACTTTTTTTTTTTTTAGTGGGATGGATGATCTTCATGGGGAATGGGGCTGGTTGGAGTGGATTGCCGGAAAGTGACTTGATGGTCCAAAATAAAATAACAGCAACCCAAATACCTTCTATTGAGTCTGCGTTCCTGTCCTGATGAAAGCAGATCCTTTGGGTTCCTAGGTGATACAATGTAGATAGAATACTAGACCAGGACTCAGGGAGGCCTGAGTTCAAATGTGGCCTTATTCACTAACTTAAGATTCTGGACTAGTCCCTTAACTTGTGTGCCTCAGGTTTATCATCTGTAAAATGGGGATAATAGCACCTACCTCCCAGAGTTGTTAGGTTCAAGTTAAGATGTTTTGCAAATCTTAAAGCTGTATATAAATGCTATCTATTACTACTATTACTATTTACTCTGTGGGAACTCTATTATTGCTAATGGAGCTGAACTAAAAAGTTTTATTTATCATTAGAAATAAGTTTAAAATTCAGAACTGAAATTCAAATTATAAAGTGATGTAACTTCCTAGACATTGCACCATTAATACGACCATTCATTATTCAATGTTAAATATGTTGTAACTTGTATGCAGAATTGAACTTTGATATAACTTTGTTCAATTTTATTTTCAGTTACACATTCTTTTCCCCATTCCCCTCCCTTACCCATTGAGAAGGCAAGAAAAACAAGGTCAATTATAAAATTGTATAGTCATGCAACAACATTTCTGCATTAGCTTTAGTTTAAAAAAGAAAATAACATATTCTTGATCTGAATTCTTTAGTCCATCAGTTATCTAAATGCTGAAAGTATGTTTCACCAAGAATTATTTGGAATTATTGTTGGCATTGATTGAACTACTAAGTCTCTCAGAGCTAATTGTATTTACATTGTTATTCTATAAATTGTTCTTATTCTGCTCATTTTACTCTGCAATTGATGTAATTTTCAACATTGATTTTTTTTTTTTAGAATAAGTTTTATTTATTTGATCTTAATTTTTTAAGGTTTTAAATTTTTTTTTAATTGACAGATATTTCCTTTCTTTCCCTTTCCCCATCCCCATGGGCAAAAGGAAAACAAAATCCTTGTAACAAATATTTATAGTCTAGCAAATTAATTCTCACGTCCAGTCTTTATTTTTTAACACACTGTTGGCATTGTTTTGCAGTATTTAAGTATCCTTAATATGTCCTAATTCTGGGGTTTTTCTTCTGTAGCATGTGACCTCAGAGATACATCTTTAATTTTTAAGTTCTTTTGGTGCATTTTGTGGAAGAGATTTCTGAATATACCCCTTCTTTCCTTTGACTCCCATCCTACTTAAAACCTTCCTTTGTTACCATGGAAAAACAGTTAAGGAAAAAAAAAAAGACAATTCTTCCTGTAGAATGTGGGATTTTAAGTAATACTCAAAGGAATCTATGAAAGCCAGGAGGCAGAGATGAGGAGGAAAAGAATTTCAGTCAGTGCAAATGCCCATATTTGATAGGTGGTGTTATATGTTAAGACACAGTAAGGAGGCCAGTTTCATAGACCAAAGATAATTGGTGTGGAGTGTATAAGAAGACTTGTGGAATGGGGGATAAGGATATTATGAAAATGACTTTGAATGCCAGCGGATTTTGTATTTGATCCTGGAGATGAGAGGAAGCAACTAGAGTTTATTAAATAGGAGTTGATATAAGATGATCACTTTCACAATTGAGTGGAGATTGGACTGGAGCAAGAAGTTTATGACAGGCAGACCACCAGAAAGCTATTGCCTAGTCCAGACATGAAGGCTTATGCCAGATTCACAGCAAGGTCAGATGAGAGAATGGGGCATATTAGGGAAATGATTCAAAAGTAGAATTGACAGGGGTTAGCAACAGATTGAATATAGAAGGTAGGGAAATGAATTAATAGTTGAGAATGACACCTAGTTTTAAACCCAGGTGATTGGGATTGTAGTGGTAATCTTTTTTTGTTTATTTTATGTCCCTTTATTTTTTAAAATAATAGCTTTTTCTTTTCAAAATACATGCAAAGTTAGTTTTCAGAATACATTCCTGCAAAACCTTGTGTTCCAATTTTTTTTTTCTTTCCTTCTACCCCATCTCTTCTAAGATAGCAAGTAATCCAGTATAGGTTAAACATGTGCAATTCTTCCAAATATATTTCCACATTGATCATTCTGGATAATCAAAAAAGGGGGAAAATCAAAGAGGAAAAAAAATGAGAAAAGAAAAAAAGCAAGTAAACAACAAAAAAGGTGGAAACACACTATGTTGTGATCCACATTCAGTCCCCATAGTCCTCTCTGGTTGCAGATGACGCCATCACAAGTCTATTGGAATTGGCTTGAATCACTTCATTGTTAAAGAGCTAAGTCCATCACAGTTGATCAGTACATAGTCTTGTTGCTTTGTACAATGTTCTCTTGGTTCTACTCATTTCACTTAGCATCAATTCATATAAGTTTCTCCAGACCTTCCTGAAATCATCCTGCTAATTGTTTCTTATAGAACAAAAATATACCATTACATTCATATATAACTTATTCAGTCATTCCCCAATTGATGGGCATCTGCTCAGTTTCCAGTTTCTTGCCATTAGGCTGCTATAAACATTTTTGCACATAAGGGTCCTTTTCTGTTTTTTATGATCTCTTTGAGATACAAACCCAGTAGAGACCTTATTGCATCAAAGGATATGCAGAGTTTGATAGCTCTTTGTGGGCATAGTTCCAAATTGCTCTCCACAATGGTTGGATCAATTCACAACTCTACCAACAATGAATTAATGTCCTGAGTTTTTTCACTTTTCCTCCAACATTTAACATTATCTTTTCTTGTCATCTTAGTCAGTCTGAGAGGTGTGTAGTGGTATCTCAAGAGTTTTTTTGTTGTATTTCTGCAATAGTGATTTAGAGCATATTTTCATATGACTAGAAATGGCTTTAATTTCTTGTCTAAAACTTGTTCATTTCCTTTGACCATTTTTCAATTGGAAAATGGCTTGTATTCTTATAGATTTGAATCATTTCTCTCTATATTTTAGAAATGAGTACTTTGTCAGAGTCCTTGGATATAAATTTTTTTCCCTCAGTTTTCTGCTTCCTTTCTAATCATGGCTGCAATGATTTTGATTGTGCCTTTTAATTTAATATAATCAAAATTATCCATTTGCATTTCATGATGTTCTCTAGTTCTTCTTTAGCTATAAATTCCTTCTCCACAGATATGAGATAGGTACTATTGACAGTAAAGGAAAGTTCACAAGAGCAGAGGAAAGATAATGAATTTAGTTTTAGACATATTGCATTTAAGATGTCTGTGGCACATTCTCTCTATTGATATCTATTGAGCAATTGGCAATAGGAGAATGGAAATGATGGAGAGAAGTGAGAACTGGACAAGTAGATCTGAGAATCATGCATAGAGGTGATAATTGAATTCATGGCAGCTGATAAGATCACCAAGTGAAATTATATAGTGGGATCTGAGAAGAGGGCCCAGGACAAAGCCTTGTGTTAGAGGAATAACCATGGTTAGCAGACCTGGATGAAGTTCCAGCAATGAAGACTGAGAAAGAACAGTCAGATAGATAGAAAAACCAACAGGAAATAGTGTTTCAAATACTAGAAATAAGAATATCAGGAAGAAGAGGATGATTGATATGTTAAAGACTCCAGAAAGATAAAGAATGAGGATTGAGAAAAGACCATTAAGACTGGCCTTTAAGAGATTATTGGTTACTTTATAGAGTGAGGAGTTTTGATTGAACAATGAGGTCAGAAACTAGGTTATCTAGAGTTAAGAATAATGAAAGAAAAGTAAATGGAAGCACCTCTTATAAATAGCCTTCTCAGGAAGTTTAGCCACCAGGAGACAAAAGATAAGAGGAAATATTTAAATAGGTTTTGGAGATGTATGAATCAGGGTTGGGAAATACCCAATAGAAAAAGTGAGATTAAAGATAAATGGAAGACTAGGTATAGTATGGGGGGCAATCTGTTGGAAAAGATAGGCCAGTGTCTGGCTGAGCTACTTGTTGATTAGCTATTAGTTTTTGTGTTTTCCTGATTCATATCTTGTTTTTAATATTCAGGATTCACTATTTCTGCATTTTTAAAAGGTAGTTTTTGAGGACAAAAGAACTTGCATAGATGGTAAAATATATATATTTATTGAAATGAAATGTATAAGAAGTATAATACTAGTTTAATGTATAAGTATATGGCCATATTGGGAGTCCTTTTGATAAGGTCAAAAAGAGATAGCCCAAGGTACAAATAAGTAACAGAAAATTCCTGTCTTAGGAGAGTTTAAAGGAGATAACTTGAGACACAAATAATTAATAGAATTTTAGAAATTCTTGTCTTATTTACAAATCTCTCTGGAACCTCTTGGATAATATCTCTATACAAACTTTGCTTTATGACCCTGGTTATGTATAAAATGAATCTCTAAAATTGTTTTCCTGGCACTCAGTCTCCTTGCCTTGTGCCCTCCAACTGGCATCCCTTTGCCAGGCAGTTTGGCCTTTCTAGAGGCCAAATGCCTGTCTATCCCTTTATTATCAATAAAGACTTTGTTTTAACACAGCATTGAGTAGCGAATTCATTCGCTAACACAGACCCGGCCCTTGGTACTTTGGAGAAGGAGAGAGAGGTAATCACCACCAGAAAAGGAGCTATTCCATCTCAGCTTAGAGCCTCAGTTTCTCCTCATCATTTTCTAATAATAGCTCTAAAAATTCAAATATAATTATCGTACTATTAAAAGCTAGCTTCATTAGTTCTGTCTTAATTGAGTAACCATAAATATAGAATGTTTATAGAAATATTTGTGATAGAGCATAATATTCAGGTAATAAAAATGGTTATTGATATTTCTCCACTTGTCCCTCAAACTATATTGATACAGTTTCCACTGGCCCAGATCACTATCGAGATTTGTAATGTATGTATAATGTGAATGCTATAAAGGATGCCATTTTACTTAAATAAGTTTAGAAGTAGCTCTAGTGTTGAAATATAACAATTTTTTAGAAAGTTTCATATACTTTATTTTTCCTTCATTTGTTATGAAGGTGAGTGCATCACGACAAGATGTTGAAGATGCAGAGGATGCAGAGGAAGCGGCTATTCAAACTGATAATGGGACGGATACAGTTGAAAGGTTATTTAATATGGTTAGTTTGTATTACTAAAATGAGACTTAAAATATTAGCTGTCAGATGAGAATATTTGTATTGATTCTCATGGTGTTGATGGAAAAAACTAATAAAAAAAACTAAATGAGGAAGAATTCATTACCTATTAATAAATCAAATAAGTTTTTCTTTAAATTTTAATGTAAAGTCTTTTCCTTTTAATTTAACTATCTGCACCAGTTTGAGAGAATTTTGTTCTAAAACCAGTAACAATGTATGATGGATAAAATGGAAAGCACAAAAATTGTTTTTTACTATTATTTCAAATTATTTAAAACATATATAATTTCTTAAATGTGAATATTTTTATCCATGTTAATTGTAATCTCTTCCTTATCTTAATTGCCATGAGGTATTGTATCTAAAATATTTTTCATCTGGTGGTCAACTTTCTGTTGAAGAAACTCTCAGAACCTAATTACCCTTAAGTGATGGTTCTTGCTGGGCTTGTATTCTGTTTTATCAGCTTGAACTGTTGGGGCTCACATTCTACTGGCATAACTTTTGAGAACCCAAGGTCATCTTTCTATAGTCATAAGGCATTGGAGTAAGATTTTAGTAAAAATTACTTCTATCTTATACCATATTTAATTTAGCATAGATATTTTTTCTTTCTTGATTTTTGTGGAAAACTTAATTGCTTTCCATTTAACAGGATGAAGACGAAGAGACTAAAGATGAAAGAAAAGATAATTTTGGAAAGAGTGATCGAATGGCACATCCAGTAGCTGAGCGTTTAGATATTCTTTTGTCCTTACTCTTTTCCTACATAAAAGATATCTGCTATAAAAATGGTAATAAGAAAAGATAATATTATATATGCATAGAAGTTGTCATTTTTATCCAAAGATTTGAGTTATTTTTTCATGATAGTATAATAGCCTTGACTTAGTGCTTTAGCTATGGTGAATTTATTATGGAAAACTCTATAAACATTAACTACATCTATGATCACTATACTAAAATTGTATGAGAGTAAGCCCTCATATAGATGAAACAGTACTGTTAATAATGTATTTTTGTCAAAGGGCTTTTTTTGGTCTACATAATTTTGATTGTTTTTAGTGTGATTGATTAATGTTATTGAAACAGTTTTTTTTTTTTTTAATGAATATCTTTTAGGTAGAATAAATCCTGGTAGGTGAAAATAAACTTGCATTATTATAGACATGACTGAGTTACAGGTAATCTTACTGGTTGTAGTTCAGTTGATAAGGATGTGTTTTTTAGTATTGACAATCATGTACTTTGCCTTTTTTACAATTTTTCTTAATTTTTTCCTTTTAATTATCTTCTGAAACTAAAATATTACATTTACTTTGTAGGTGAGATTGATATCAACAAAACAAAGGATTTGTATCGAGATTTATTGGGGATCTTTGACAAGCTGGTGTTGCCAACCCATGCCTCCTGTCACATACAGTTTTTTATGTTTTACCTCTGTAGCTTTAAATTGGTAAGTAGAAATAACATTTTAAAATATTTTTTTTCTAACATATGATACCGAAAGTGAGGGGATAATTTTTAAACCTCCCTCTTGGTGATCGTAACTTAGATAAACATACTTTTTTCAGGGATTTGCAGAAGCATTTTTGGAACATCTTTGGAAAAAATTGCAGAATCCAAATAATCCTGCCATCCTCAGGCAAGCTGCTGGAAGTTATATTGGCAGCCTCTTGGCAAGAGCTAAATTTGTTCCCATCATGTAAGTAATTTTATGCATACATTTTAATATGCTTTTTAATGACCCAGATCCAGAGATTTGAGAGTTGTCTGTATACTGTGAGTTGTATGTATACTGGTAATAATTTAACTCATATACTCTAATGAAATCATTGAGAGATGGTTTGGGGATGGATAGAGCACCAGCCCTGGATTCAGGAGGACCCGAGTTCAAATCTGGTCTCAGACACTTAACACTTCCTAGCTGTGTGACCCTGGGCAAGTCACTTAACTCCAGCCTCAGGGGAAAAAAAAAGAGAGAGAGAGAGAGAGAGAGAAAATATATGTGTAACTGAATTACAAAAGAAAAAGAGGCTGAGGTGGAATTTTCCAAAGCCAAGACATAAGCATGTCATTTGATTGAGGTTCCCTCTCTCAAAGTCCTGTGAAGATAGAGAATGGTATTAATTCTTTTTTGAATACTACTATAAAGACAAGACTCTTTTGGTCTATAAATTCTTGGGGATTGGATCTTCAGCCAGATTGAACTTGTATCTGGGCCAGTTCCTTTGCTTCATCAACTTGATGCTCAGCTCTTCATTGGATTTAGAATTTAATGCTCTGTTCCTCATGACAAGAGAATTGGGGAATGAGTATCTGTGATTATGGAAGGCTAGGGCACTATTGCTTTTCTCATATGAGTTGGTGATGTGTTATTTACATGGTAGTAGGTTTAGGCTCAGTGATAGAAGACTAAAACATGATCTCAGTGCTCTTGGCTTTCCTAGAAGGAAACCTCCAGACCTAGTTTCAGGAAGAAACTGAGGCAAAGTTATCCTACTCTCAGGGGAGGAATAGTCAGCTCATTTGCTGGGATAGCAACACTTAAAAACTATTGCTTTTCTGGCTCTTCTGTGTCCATGGATAGGATTTGAAACCACCTAACTTTTTTCATGTTTAATGTTAACAGATAGTTGGTCTTATCTTTTAGAGTTAATCATATTATAAGACAAATAAAATTTGCTTATTAAATTGAATTTTTTTTTTTCTCTAGCACTGTAAAAACATGCCTAGACCTTTTAGTTCGCTGGCTGCATATCTACCTTGATAACCAAGATGCAGGAACAAAAGCTTTCTGTGATGTTGCTCTTCATGGACCATTTTATTCAGCATGTCAGGCTGTGTTTTACACTTTTGTTTTTCGACATAAACAGCTTTTAGATGGAAACTTAAGGAAAGGTAAGTGTATTTGGGCACATTAGGAATTTACATTAGTTGGCTTGCATTTGCTGTCCCTTGTGTTTCTCTTGTCATTTTAAATTTGCTGTTAATTCCTCAGCAGTCTAGCCAGATTTTATCTTCAAATACAATTGGAAAGTTAATAAATATAGCATTTACAATATTGTTTTTATTTTAGTGACTTGTATAATTATTTCTAATTTAAATAATCTAGAAGAATCTTATTAACTATATAATTGAAAACAATTTCTAGTATAATTAAATTTAATAAATATAATCTCATTATGTTTATCCATATGTCTAAGATTACACTAGAAAAAAAAGAATTTTATGTGTATGTGGAGGGCAAAGCTTTTTAGATGGTTACTAGCAATATGAGTGCTTCTTTTCCTAAGTAGCTGATAAAATAAAGGTGTATATTCTGTCCTGAAACATTCTCTTTATTTACCTTTCATTACATTATCTGGATAGATGTCTAAAGAGAATCTGTCTTTTAAAAGAAGTGTGCAGCTTAATGCTTAGCAGCTAAATTAGAAGGGACTCTAAGATCTTTGACCATGCTAATTGTTTAAAAAAAAAAAAAAAACATATTTTATTGATATAGCGAAAATGCTAGTGATTACAAATAATTAACATTTTATATAATACCTACTGTATGGCAGGCATTGTGCTAAACATTTACAAATATTTGATCCGCACAACAAATCAGAGGCACTATGGTTATCCCATTTTACAGTTGAGGAAACTGAGGCAAACTGGAGAAGTCAGTTGCCTAAGTTTCACACTTTTTAATTTTTATTAACACTAATATTTCCCAATATGTTTTTCCCTTTCCAAAGATCATTCTTGTAGTAAAGAATAAAATATAGAAGGAAAAACAAATCAGCAAAACTAATCTTAAATTGAATAATACTTGTAAAAAAATTGACAATGTAATTCATTGTTTTATGTTTGTGGAAATATTCACTTCACTCTGATACCTTCCCTAACTCCAAAGATAGGAGTGTGGGAAGGTATTCCGAGGAATGTATTCTATTGGTTTTAGGATTTTTTTTTAAATTTTCAGTATTTCGTTTTCCAAATACGTGTAAAGAGTTTTCAACATTCATTTTTGTAAAACTTTGTGTTCCAAATTTTTCTTCCTCCCTGTCTTACCTTCCCTCTCCCCAGGAAAGCAAGTAATCTGATATAACTTAAATATGTGCAATCTTTTAAAACATATTTCCATATTTGTCATGTTGTGTAAGAAAAATCAGATCAAGGGGGAAAAGGAAAAAAGTTACATTACATTTATTTAGTATCTCATTTGATAATGAAATTTTCATTTGTAATAATATGGCAAGCACAATTAGTATTTTGTGGGCAGCTAAATAATAAAAATGTATAGAATATCAAGTCTGATGTCAGGAATTTTTAGCTTAGTTAAAATTCTCAAAACTTGTCTATTTTATGTGTGAAAAATCATTTTGAGAATTTGACAAAGAACTTAAAATTGTTTTCATGCTGTCACCTAAATTTGAGGAATTCCTAGGCTTTTAATGACATAGAGATCTTCTGTATGCTTATTCAGTATATCTGGAATTGGAAGGGACCTTAGAAGTCCTCTGGTTCAAAACTCCTTTTACAGATGAGGCAAGTGAGGCCTAGGGAGCTTGAATGATTGATGTTTTCTTCCCACCCTCTAAATCCAGGTCTTTTTATATTAATACATTTTTGTGTGCCAGCACTTGGCATTAAAATTTTAGTCATCAGAAATAAAATTATCATTTATTTCTATCTTTGAATTTTATGTATGTTTTTAAGTCATTAACTGTATTTGTTTGTTTTTAAAGGCTTGGCTTATCTGCAGAGTTTAAATTTTGAGCGCATAGTTATGTCTCAGCTAAATCCTTTGAAGATTTGCCTTCCTTCTGTAGTTAACCTATTTGCTGCCATTACAAGGTAAGTCTTTCAGGCATGATTTTTAAAATTGGAGGATAAGTGTAATTTTCATTTTAGATCAGTTTACCAATTTATTGTCTACTATGTTCAGAGTACAAAAGTTGCAAAGACTGAAATGAAACAGTTTGGGCATTCAAGGAATCTACTTTCTATTGAGGATACTTTGTGTGCACAAATAAACATAAAATCATTCAGAAAAAGAGCTCTAATAACTGGGTGAATTAAGAAAGGAGATGCCAACTGAGCTAACTTTTGAAGAAAACGAGGGTCCCCAAGAGGAGGAAGAGAAAAAGTTATAGACATAAAGGACAAAAAAACTCTAGAAAAGAAGGTTGCATTTCTGTATAGGAGACCAAGCATTTTAAACAAGTAAAAAAGAACTTTTAAATTTATGCATGTTTTGAAATGAAAATTTTTTGTACTGTTTTTAGTATGTTGTAGCATTATGTGCTAAGCAGAACTCGGTTTCCTATTACCTTTTGAACTCTGAAGATTGGATGGAGTTATTCCATTATGCTAATATGTGTATCTGTTTGATTTTCTAAAGGAAATACCAATTAGTGTTTTGTTACACTATTATTGAGAGGAATAACCGACAAATGTTGCCAGTTCTTAGAAATACAGCAGGAGGTGGCTCAGTACAAACCTGCACTAATCCACTGGACACATTCTTCCCTTTTGATCCTTGTGTCCTCAAGAGGTAAGCTCTTGTAAAATATGCAGTTTTAAGGGCAGCTAGGTAGCACAATGGATAGAGCACTCACTCTGAAATCAGGAGGATCTGTAATAGTTCTTTTGCGCCTTTTCATTGTGATGTAATTTACTCCATTTCGCCTCCCCTTTCCTCTCCCAGTACAATCCCTTTTCTGCCCCTTAATGTCTTTTTTTAAATATCATCACTTCAAAGTCAACTTCTACCCACACTTTCTGTCTTTGTATTTAATTTTTAACTGTCCTAATAAAGACATAGTTCTGAAGAGTTATAAGTATCATCTTTCCATGTAGGATGTAAACAGTTTAGTTTTGTTCTTTTCATCAGAGATGATTGAAAGTTCTGTACTTCATCCTTTCTCCTGAAAGGTTAGGCTCAGTCTTTAAGGATAGTTGATTCTTTGGTTCTGATCTTAACTCTTTTGACTAACAGGAATATGGTATTCTAAGCCCTCTGATTTATTTTTATTTTTATTTTTTTTATTCTAGAAGTATCTAAATCCTGGGTAATCTTAACTGTACAGCTCCTCAATACTTGAATTGTTTCTTTCTGGCAACTTCTAAGTATTTACTCCTTGATCTTTTAGTTCTGGAATTTAGCTACAATACTTCTTGGAGTTTTTCTTGTGGGATCTCTTTCAGGGGGCAATCAATAGATTCTTTCAAAGACTGTTTTCCCCTTTGGTTCTAATATATCAGCACAGTTTTCTTTGATTTCTTGAAAGATGTTGTCCAGGCTCTCTTTTTGATCGTGGTTTTCAGGTAGTTCAACAGTTTTTAAATTGTTTCTCTTATATCTATTTTCCAGGTCAGTTCTTTTTCCAATGAGCTATTTCCCATTTTCTTCTATTGTTTCATTCGTATTAAGTTGTTTCACTGATTTTTAATGTTTCATAAAATCATTGACTTTTCATTTGCCCAGTTCTAGTTCTAGAATATAGTGACTTGCTCACAGTATTGGAGATAGCCCAATCTAGTTCCGTCTGTTGGTTGACTGATTTCCTGGACTATTTGCCTTCTGTAGTGGTACTGGAGATTTCACCACTATTCTGCTGTACTGCTGTTCTGTTGAGCTAGGACTGAGGGGTCTCAATTGCTGAATTAGCTCAACTGGCTAATTAGAATCATCCTGCTGGCTTGCCTGGACAAACTGACCATTTATTCATTGGAGGAATGGTTCTTGGTCTTTATATGTCTGTGTTCATTCTCCATACATCTTGGATAATAGACTTTTGTATCGAATATCTCTAATTGCAATTAGAGATATTCGATACAAATATTTTGAAATGTGATTTAATCAGTGATTTTTCTTAACAGATCCAAAAAAGTCATTGATCCCATTTATCAGTCTTGGGAAGATTTGAGTCCTGAAGAACTTCAGGAGTTTAAGAAACCTGTTGAAAAGGTAATTTTCTTTTTTACTATGTACTTTTAACCTAATTATCTATTAATTAATAGACTTGGCCAAATGACAGACCAGCAGTAATTAACTATTTATTGGATATTTTGTATTCATTTTAAATTTATTACTGATGAACTATGCCAGTTTTTATCCATAGATTGTAGGGAAATGGAGGATTAAATAAGACATAATTAAAATACATTTAAAATGTCCTCATAGTTATTATCATTTTTTAAAATTCCATAACTTTCCTTTAGTATAGTTGTCCTTATGTTGACATTTATACCGTCAGCTGTATAAATTAACCTTATGGTCACTTGGAAATAATCTCTTGAAGGGATAACTCAATAGGCAGTCTTTATCATCACAGAAGTAGGTAAAAATCTTATTGTATCATTCAGCAGTTTCACAATTTTAGTTACCATTTTTGCCTTCTTTAGAGTATTCATTCACCTCATGAAACCTGAATCAATGTGCTTGTCTTCCTACCTGATAATTATACTTCAAAGAGTCTAAGATCTTGGTGGTATAGATATACTATTTTTATTAGTTAAAATCTGGTTCTATTCCATATTTTTTCCACCCAGGAGCCATTCCTCTTAGCAATTGGTTTTCCATCTGTTGTTCTTTGATCTGTCCACATATTTGACCCATCTCCTTTTCCCATAATATGTTTCCTCGATGACATACCTTATGCCACTGCTTATGCATAAGTTATCCTTGAAAATATTCTACAGCCTACTTGTTCCCCACCATATGTCTTTTCATATTGAATCATTTACAACTTTGATTCAGAGCCATATGTCATTTTTGGGTAGAATACTTGTGTTCGGAAGTTTTTATACTTAGGATTGTTAAAAGTAACGTACAACCCAGCTCATTTCCTTCCTTATTTTAGATGCTAGGCTCCAATAACTGTCCATTCATAATACCCATCCCAGATATATGTATACATATATAACACTGTTATCCAGTTATATGTCATGGTCTGGATAAAAGTTATTCTTCGTACATTTAGATTTTCTTGCAGAGATTGTTAAATCCATCTATTTTGAGTAATAATTGATCTCAGTGAGGAACAGCTCCCTGGAGTACTTTGAACTTGATAGAATCCATGAAACAAAATATCTTTATATTATTGACTCTTTTTACTCTACTACTTGTTGAAAAGGACTGTATTATGGGAAATTTGAATTTTGGCTTTGGTTTGTTTTAGGGTCTTTGGTTAATTTAGCTTTTTTAATCAGATTTCTAAATTACTATTCTTGCTCCATATTGACATTGCTTAGTGTTAAATTCCTTAGAAAGGATTTTTTTTTTTTTCCTTCATTGTAACATCTTTGGGGAAAGATTTAAGGTTTTACTGTGTTTTCTTTTAATAGGGAACAATAGAAGATGAAGATGATGACTTTTTGAAAGGTGAAGTGCCACAGAATGACTCCATGATTGGAATCACACCAAGTTCTTTTGAGTCAAGTTTTCGGAGCCCATCAAGCAGTGTAGGATCTCCCCAAGTTACATATATATTGGACCAGCCCCTCTGATAACAAGAATGAATTAACTGAAAAGACTTTTCTCAAACCAACAAACAAAAACCACCATCAACAACAAACAAGCCCAAACTTGAATACCAGGTTTCATAGGTTATGGAAGTGAATCTAACTCAACCATTAATATACCTCAGGCATCCTGGTTTCAAGTTAAATTTTAAATAATTTCCAGACTTTTTTTTTTTTTTTTTAGCATAAATTCTAGGAAAAGTTAATATCATGTGCAATATTTTGTAATAATAGTTTATTACTATTGTCATTTTGCAGAGTTCTCATTTAATGTATAAAATTTTTATATGTTACATCTTTTAAAATGTAATTATTATGAAAGTTCTAGTGCATATATATATTATATATAATCCTATTTTATTTAATAGCATTTTAACATAGACTTCTGCTTGCCAATGCCATTTTCATATTCCAGTCATAGCCCCACATTTCCAGTGTTTTGTTTATACATGTTTCAACAAAACATCTTATATAACAGATTCTTTCCAAGTTTCTATCCATATTTCAAGTCAGTCTAACAACATTTTTTCTTTGGTTCAGTATTTTTTGTTGTAAATAAATAAGTATAGCTGCTTATTTACTGAGACCCACTATGCCTGGGTTTCAGTGTAGTGGAAATAATAGGAAAGGTTGTTGAAAATAGTCTGGGATGGTAAAAGCTGAAGAGGAGTCAGAGGATATTGCAAATTTGGTCTAGTGTATTGATGGGAAGGAAGAATAGTAGAGCTAGAAAGACAGAATTTTCTTGCTTTACTTAAGCAATCAGGTTTAAAAAAAGATTGAGTGTACAGAAATTATATTAGTAGGTGTTCATTTGAATGGAATTAGGATTTATAAAAGTGGTTTTGATCACTTGTAAAATCTATTAAGATGGAATTTGCCCTGTACTTTTTTTTTTTCAATGTTTGAAAACAATGCTGCCAATTTATAGTAGTGTTAGAACAAACTAGTTTGGATAAACATGGCAGTGATAATGTTCACATTTTGATACTCAGCATCTAAAATTTAAAGAAAAATATTTTCAGATCTTAAATTATTTAACTTATTTCTTGGGGGAAAAATGAGGTTATCAGTTGAATTATAGATCTTATTCATAGATATGTCATCTAAATATACCAAGTCTTCAGTATAGTTTTGGGATTTGGTACTGATGAAACAATTTACAGATGAAAGCATTTTACAAAAGAAAACTTTTGGGCACTTCTGTAACTAAATTCCCTGGCAGTTCAGCCTTATTGTGAATTTGAAATATAATTAATTAGTGTCTTTTCAATATTTGTGTATATAATTTTTTCTTATGAGGATATTAAAGTTATATGTGTTATTTAAATTGTCAATGAAACCACTTTCTTTGCTCATAAAACTTTATAGTCCTTTACTGAAGTAGGTTTTTTTTTTTTTTTTTTTTAATATATCTTTTCAAATATTTTAACATTCAAATCAACCTAAGGGAAGAAATCTATTTCTGTAGAAAATGTGTGCATATGAAGGGAATACCAGGCAAGAATTAGATGAACCCCTCAATAATGCTAGCCTTGGGGAAATTTTGTTTGGGGGGGAGGTTCAAGCTAGTTGAACCTCAGAGAAAGAATGCTCCAAGATATGTCCAAAAGCTTGACTCACTTTTTACTAAATGTCAGTTATATAAACATCACCAGATAGCAAATAACCTACTTATATTAGTCAATAGCAATATAAATCAGAGAAATTAGATTAGAATGAGCTTTCCCTCTAGGGGTGAACATGGACATATGCTATCAAAAGAGATAATTATCAGAACTTGGCAACTGGATATTGGAATTGCCAATGTTTATAGCATTGTATTAGAGAAAGATAGTGTCAGTTATCATGGAAAAAAGCAATAGGCAATCAAGCAACAAGTATGTATCTTCCAAGTGCTTACTAAACAAAACAGTTCCTGCCCACTGGCAGGAACACAGTTTAATGGGACACACTACACATTAAAGGGAACTAAGTAGAGAGGGGAAGAGAAAGTACCCACCTAGAGGCATGGTGGAGATGTCCTCAAAAGTTAGAAGCACACCCAGGAACAGGAACTGAGGCATGACTGGACTGAGCCCCTGGAAGGAACTCCCTAATGGGAAATGGAAGCTAAGCCAGCATGATGGGGAAGAAGGGCCAGGAAAAGAGATTTGATTTGGATTTGAAGAATTTGAGCTTGAATCCTGGCTTGGCTACTACCTTTTGTTTGTTACCTTGGGCAAACCACTTAGTTTAACCTCAGTTTTTTCTGTAAAAATGAGGGTGCTTGGCAAACCTTAATGCACTATATAAATGTCTCAGGACAGTGATAAGGGTTTTGTGTGTGTATGACCCAGGCTGTCCCCCCAACAGGATATATGTGTTCATTCTAGGACACTGCCAGATAAGTGAGTTGGGTGTATGTGATTGTAAAATGCATGAGTACCACACAAGTTAAAAAGGTGTGTGTATGCACAAGTGTAGACCTGTGTAAATATGATCCAGAACATTGAACTACTGATGTATTTGACCTCAGGATACTACCGCCTCATAGGTAAGTTTCTATGGAGGTTAAAGATGCTACTACAAGCATGTTCAAGTACATGAAAATAGGAAGGGGGAAAGATTGGTCCTGGAAAGTTACAAAGAAATGACTCAGGGAGATAGGATTTTAAAAGAAATAAAAACAAGCAGCTAAATAGTGAATTGGGGAGCACTGACTGGAGTCATGAGAAACTGAGTTCAGATTTGGCTTCAGACACAATGTGTTCTAGCCGTGCGACCCTAGCACAAGTGCCTCATTCTCTTCCCTCCCCCCCCCCCATAAAAATAAATTTTGTTCTACCCAACTAAGTCTCCGACTGGGGCAAAAAAGATGTTTGCCTCACACAAAAAAGCAAACCCTCAGAATATTGAGTCCGGAGAACCTGGGTTTGAAAGGAGTCCACTCCCATACCTCCGTTTTCTTAATAGCAAAATGAAAAAGTTGGCTTCTAAGGCGCTTAACTCCTCTAAACCTGTAATCCTATGATATTGAATGCAAATTCATAGGGTCTTCCCAAATGAGTCTCAAACTCAGCAGTTTTCATGCCTATGATGTTGAGATTTCCTTCCAGTTTTAGATTCCATGGCATGAAGCTAGTGGCTGTCTCAACAGAAAGGAAGTGGGGAGAAGGGACAATTGAGGTGGGAGAGAGAAGGTAATGAGGGAGCGGAGGACATTTCAGTTCTGGATGGACTGGCTAGATAGAGATCTCAGTGGTGGGGGTGGGTTCGGGTAGCATTAGGAGCTGACACTTTAATAGGGTGGATTTGCGGGGACTGCTTTACGCCTCGTCTTTACCATAATCATATATAGGGCCTCATTTGAATCCCACAACAACCCCACGAGATGGAGGCCAGTATGTCCTGGAGGCAGGAGAAAAACCAGAGGCCAAAGTGTCTTCGCCTTCAAACAGATCACACTCGCTACTTAAATGCCTCTATATACGTAGAAGCTTTTTTAAAAAGATGAATCGTATGCCTTTGGGCTTTGAGGAAGGAAAGGAAGGCTGGCTGGAGTAAATGGGGGCGAGGCCTCCCCAGGTGTCTCAGCAGATGATCCAGGAGCACTTGGCTCCTCCCCCTCGCCCTCCGCTCTAGTCTAGTCCTCCTCCACTGGATGATCTAAGTTGGGGCTAGAGATGAGGATGGGCGGGCGGGAGGGGGCCCGAAGGAGGGGGACTTGGAGAATTCGGAGGCACAAGTTAGGCCCCTGGCCATGCCCCCTCACTCCCTTCCTTTTCCTTCCCACCTCCTACTACATTTCCCGGCGACCTGCACTGTAAGGCGCCACTATTTGTTCGGCTGCGCTGCGCGGAGGGGGCGGAACCAGAGCCGGAGCCAGCGGTCCCTTCCCCCCCCCTCCCGCCTCATTCTGGGGCGGAGTCGCCGGGCGGGCACCTCCCACCGCCTCCGCCTCCCCGGCGGCCGCCGCCGCCGCCGCCGCGATGCCGCTCTTCATCGAGGGGCGGCGAGTCCAGCTTCCGCAGTCCGTCAGGGAAATCGTGCGGGCCCATCCGCCCCTGGAGGTGAGCGGGGCCGGGGCTCGGGAGGCCGGGACCGGGGAGCCGCGACGCTGTGCTGCGCGGCGCCGAGAGCCGGATGCCCTCGGCGGCCGCCCTGCTCAGGCCGCCGCCCTTGGTTCGGCTGGACGAGGCTACGGGCAAGGGTCGCGAGGCCTCTCCGGCTTCCGGGGCCGCCCGAAGTCCCGAATGTCCCAGACCGAGGCTCCCCCTGCGCCCGTAGCGATGGAAACGTCCGGCGCCCGGCCCCGCCCCGCCCCCGACCCCGCTTTGGCTGATTGGCTTATTTTGTTAAATTATAAATCTGGGGCTGCTTGGCCGTGAAGGGACCCAAGAGGAGCTCCTTGGGCTTAGCGTCGATGACAGTGATCATGATTACATTCATATAGCCTTTAAAGTACCTTACAGACATTACGTCATGACTTTTAAAGTAATTTAGAAGGTAGATGCTGTGATTCTCCCCACTTTACAAATAAGGAGACTGACTTGTTCAGGAGAACACTTGTACGTGTCCGAAGCAGGTGTCGAATTCTTCCCGAATCCACGAATTCCTTGTATAGCCTACCCAGCCTCCCCAGTCATCCCCGTCGTCATCTTTTTCGAAGGGGATGACAGCTCGCCGTGCACTGGAGTTTTATTATTATTGCTCTAGCTTACATTTATGTAGTGGTTTAATGTCTTCCAGGTATTATTTCGTTGGATCCTTCCTGACAACTCTGTGAGCTAATCCCGCCACTCCCGTTTTGCAGATGAGGGAATGAAGCTAAGTGACCTCCTGGGGGTTCATAGAGGGCAGGGTTAAGGCAGGGTTAGAACTTTGTTCTTACTGATTTCAGAATCCAGTGGTCATTCATCACATGAATGCTGCTGTTGATGATTGCTTTGATTAAAAACAAACAAACAAACAAAAGCCAGTTGTAGGCAAAATACTAGGCATGACGGCAAAATCCAGCCTCAGACACTTCCAGCTGTGGAACTCTGGACAAGTCATCTGCCACCCCATTTACCTCACTTCCCTCATCTGTAAATGGAGGGAATAATAGTACTTGCCTCCCAGGATTGTTTTGAGGATCAAACGAGATGATCATTGTAAAACACTTAGCACAGGACCAACATTTAGTAAGGGCTATATAAATAATAGCTATCATTATTAGCGATTGATCCCCAAGCCACCAGGGAATGTCTAAATTAAGGGAAGCAGTAGTGTAGGTATTCTAGACAACCAGTATCTCTGGAGAATAAGAGATTATTAGAGTACGCTTAGCTTTCCAGTGGCAAGTCCCTGAAGTGTCGAGGCCTTCAAGGATTCTGGAATGTTAAAGGTAGGTAGGACCTTAGAAAACATCGGATCCATACTTTTATTTTCTTGATGAGGGAGCTCATGTCCAGGAAAAGATGACTTGCCCAAGGGCACTTAGCCAAGTGACAAAAGTAGAATTTAAAACTCGTTCCTTTGACTCCCACTTTTGCCACTCCACTCACCACACTGCCTCCTAGTTTTGAATGGCACCACAGTCTAGGCCAGATCTGGGATACATGTTAAGTACTTGAGGAATCCCTCCCAGCCAGGGCAATCAAGGAAGGCTTCCTTGTGTCTGTTTCCACAGATGTAAAATGTGATTAATGATTAATATTTTACCTCATATGGTTACTTGTTAAGTAAACATGTTGTAAACTCAAGTGCTATTTTCAAATGTAAGCTCTTCTATATAAAGGAGGGGAGACGAGTTGAGCTTTGGAGGATGGTTAGGTAAAGATGTGGTTAGTGAGGAGAACATCCTAGTTAAGGGAAAAAGGAAGAGTTGGGAAAGTGTAAAGTGTGTTTGGGTGATAGTGAAATCAACCAGTTTGGTTTCAAGAGACAATTTTTCTTTAGATTAGTAGGGGGAAAGGAGGCTGAGAAATAGGGCTGAAAAGGGAGTTACAGGACTTTGAAGTTTAGATTTTATCTTCTAGCAATGACTCCTCATTGCCCAGAGAAGGTAAAATCTAAATTCACTAAGAAGATAGGTGACCACAAGTAATGTTTCAAACCATTAACATGGCAGTGAAGTCCAGAATGGATTTCAGTGAATAGAAAATGGCGGTGGGGAAACTAGTAGGTATACAGTGATTAAGTCCAGGAAGCCTCGGGAAACCAAAATTCATGGTTCAGATTTAAGAGATATGAAGGAATAGTTGCTTAAAAGAAGAATTGAGCCAACTGAGTGATTGATTCAGTATAGAGCTAGAAGAGGGATGAGAGTTTATGGATAGGTGGTAAAAAATAGTAGGAAAAAAATGTCAATAGGAGAATGAAGATGAAAGAGATGGTTAGTGTGTGTGTATGTGTATGTACACATATATAAACATGTTTGGTATCAATTAGATTTCAGAGAATTGTGTAAATATTGTTTAAGAAAGTGAGAAAGTGCAGTTTACTCATTTCAAATAAAAAATTCTGATTTTTATATAGAACAAGTCTGTTGCAAAAATGGATAGATGACGTTATATAACTTCACTACTAGTTTGAAGGTCTGATATTTTAACTTTTTTCTTTCTCTTATTGTTTCTTTGAAAAATCAATGAAAGGTGTGTTAAAGGCAGTTATAAGGTAATGGGTTTTTTGCATTTAGGAAAAAATTTTGCTCATGTGAATTTGGTTAGTAGAAGGAGTGTAACTTTATGTTTGCATTCTTTCTCACCTCATTTTAAAAATTGCTTTGGTAAATTTTAGTGACTAGAATGAATGGACAAAAGATATAATCTCGTGATACTAGAAAATAGTCAGCAACAGTAATATTTCAGTGACTTTTTAAAAAACTGTTCTTTTGCTGATATAGTTTTCTTGAGAAATTAGCTTTAGAGTCTATTTTCTAATTTGAGGGGAATTTTAATTACTACTTGGATTATAATTAGTGGAAGCTTTTTATAAAATAAAAGTGCTGTAGAGTTAATCAAAGTGACCTTAATGTTGATTACATTTCCTTATATTTTATTATTTTTTTTTTTTGTAAAAAAACATCGAGGAAGAAGCTAAAGCAGAGAATATGTTTTAAATAAAGAAATGTTCTAAATGGCATTTTATTGTATTATTTATTGTATTCAAAATGTTTTTGCTATGGAAAATGTGGTCAGTGAAAAAGAAAAAATTGACAATTTTTGCTTTTAATAATTTTGCTTAAATTTGTCACGTTTGTTAGGGGAGTAGTTGGTTCTGTTTCAATTCATAATTTCATGGGAATAATGAAGTTTTAAATAATATGATATATTTTGCTAGTATTAACAGAGCCTCTTAAATAAATCTCTCTAACTCCTTAAAATAGACTAAATTATGAATGACACAATCTTCACCTAATTCCTTGCTTTATATAATCTGATTTCTTTCTTCTTTTTTTTTTTCCCCTGAGGCAATTGGGGTTAAGTGACTTGCCCAGGGTCACACAGCTGGGCAGTATTAAGTATCTGAGACTAGATTTGTACTCAGCTTCTCCTAACTTCAGGACTGGTGCTCTATCCCACACACCACCTAGTTGCCCCATAATCTGATTTCTTTGTAATAATTCCAAAGACCATTTAAGAAGTGGTTACTCTATTCAGAGCACTATTTGGATACTGGAGGAAATACAGAATTTGAATAATATATCATTCCTCTCCTCCTCATGGAACTTAATTAAGGAAGCTCCTGATAGAGTTTATAAAATTATAAGGTATTATGAAAAGTTTTTTTTTTTTTGGCTGAGACAATTGGGATTAAGTGACAGGGTCATAAAGCTAGGAAGTGTTAAGTATCTGAGACCAAAAGATTCATATTCTAATAAGGAAAAACAATAGTATTGGGTTTTTACCATATATTTCTCTCACTAAGAAATAATTGGTTTTATTTATATGAGTTAATTTTTTCATATATTTCTCCAACCTTTTATCAATTTACTACAGGTGTGTTTCTGCCTACTCGAATTTAGAGTACACTGTGGCTCTCATCAGCTCTTTCACAGTTTAGCCCTCTTTAATTTACATAACTCTTATTTTTCAATTAAACAGGAAAGAGCCAAACTTCTCAGAGGTCAGTCTGTTCAACTTGTGGGACCCAAGGGCCTTCTCTATGTACAGCAAAGGGAGCTTGCAGTGACCTCCCCAAAGGATGGTATGTTAGGAAGCAGTGAATTAGACAATGAAGTAAAATAAAATGTTGCTGGATATTTTATTTGATTTCTTGTCTAAACAGGCTCCATCTCCATTCTGGGTTCTGATGATGCAACTACTTGTCACATTGTGATCCTGAGACACACAGGTATGAAAGAGATAAAAGAAACAGTTACTTACATTCTAGGTTTTTTGAGGGGAGTAGGCTGAAGGGACAGTATTATTTCTAAGTTGACTTTCTTCTTTTCCAGCTCAGAACATGACCTTAATTATACATTTCCTTTTTTTCTAGTCTGCATATTGTTTTACATGCCAGCTTCTAACCATTGTTGGGATAAATTTAACTGTTGGCATACTTTTTTTTGGGGGGGGGGAAGGTTTTTGTATCTTTTGGCAACGAAATAAAAAGTGAAGTATTAGTAAACTGTTAATTCTTGTTTGTTAATTCTTGCTTTATCACTTCATGCCTCTGTGTTAGTTTAATTATTTCTTCTCAGAAGGTACCACAAATTAATTCTTCTTTGTTTTTTCAGGTAATGGAGCTACCTGCATGACACATTGTGATGGATCCGATACGAAAACTGAAGTCCCTCTGATCATGAATTCCTTAAAGTCCTTATCTAACCATACTCATAATGGAAGGTGAGCTACTCTAAAATAATTTTTGTATATTTTAAAGGCTGGTTGTCTGTCTGCAAAATGGGATCTTGAGTATACTACTAAATACTTATATATTTTTTATACACTTAACAGTGAGTATATCAAAGGGTCATCATAGGATCCTAGACTTAAAACTAAAAGGGGGTCTTAATAGTCAGCTAATCCAATCTCCTCATTTTATAAATAAAGAAGATGAGCCTAGAAAACTTAAATGACTTTCCCAAGGTCATACAAGTAGCATGTGGAAGAACTGGGAATTGAAGCTAGGTACCATTTTGTTTCCCAAAGCTTTGAATCACAATAATATATGACTGATAGAGAAATATTTATGTAATCCATAGATAGGATAATTTGACTTTGTAAATGATATTTTAAAACTAATCATGGTTCAGTTTTTACAGAAGAGTCCCAGAAACAATACTTCTTTTGATTATTGGTATACTTGTGTAGCCTGATATTGGTATACTTGTGTAGCCTGATGTAGCCAATTGTATTGTTTATCCAGGTCATGTTCAGATTACATTTGATTTTCTTGTGAGATTTTAATTTTTTATTCTACCACTCATTCACTACCATAATTAGCCAGTATGATAGTCTTCACCAAAAACATACTATATATATATATATGATTAATTGAAATGATTTTTTAAAAATTTAAATCAATTTTTTAAATGGATTCAAACACAGGAATTTTTTTTTAATCTTATTATATTACTCAGCACAGTGTCTAGCACATAATAGGATATATATGTATTGATTACAAAAGAAAGAACCACAACTATGCTATCCATTGCAATTATTTAACAGTAAATACTGGAGCAGCTTGGTGATGAAGTAGAGGTTCTAGAATCAGGAGAACCTGAGTTTAAATTTAGCCTCACTCACTTACCATGTGAACCCTAGGCAAGTTACTTAACTCCTATTGCTTCCATCCTCCCAAAGGAGGAAAAGAAAAGGAAAAAAATTTTACATGACCATGAAATGTTAATTCCTTGATAGAACTTAAAATAAAAGATAATAGTGTGCTCAAGATCTTTTTTTTGTTGTTACTGAGCAATTGGGTTGCCCAAGGTCACACAGCTAGGAAGTATTAAGTATCTGAGGCCAGATTTGAATTCAGATCTCCTTACTTTCAGGTGCTCTATCCACTGTGCCACCTAGCTGCCCTTGTGCTTAAGATCTTAAATCTCAAATAATCTTACACCAAAGTATTTTTTTTTTAATGTCTGGAAAGTATACTAATTTAGATGAAGAAGATGCTGTTACATAATTTAAAATTTTGCAGTGCTGTAATTATGTGGGCTGATAATTATTTTGACTGAAATTCAAAGCATCAATTCAATTTAATATTAAAATATCAAGAGGACAGAGTGCAGAATGGGTTTTGGATGATATTGCAAAACTGCCAAATTATAGGTGTACTTTATTATTGTGGGTATCCTTTATTATTTTTCCAATTGTTTTTAGGTTAGAAGTACATCTAGTTGGAGGTTTCAATGACGACAGGCAATTGTCACAAAAACTTACAAATCAGCTTCTTAGTAAGTACATGTTTTGTTTTGTTTTTCTTCCTTTCTTCTCTTCTTGGGCAGAAGGGTAGAGATGGTCTTTCTTACTTTCTGCCCCAGGGCTCTTAATTTTTTTCTGGGAAGGAATGCCCAAACATTTCATCAAGAAATGGTCCCTGGCATGATACTGTCAAGTTGCCAAGTTAAAATTGTAGTATGTCTTAAAGTTTGACTATTTCTGAATAGAATGGAAAGACACTGTGAGGGAAAATTTTGAAATAGTATTTTCTAAAACATATATTTTTTTTAATTTTGAAAAAAAAAAAAAACAGAACCGCCTTCTTAATCTCAAAATGAAATTAAAATGGAAGAAATAATAGTTTATCTTTAGAGCCAGATAGCATAGTGGTTAGCATGCAGCATGCTGAGTTGGATTAGGGAGACAAGTTCAAATCCAGCCTGAGACGTTTCATAGCTATGTGATTCTGGGCAAGTCACTTAATCTTTTTCTTCTATAGTTTCCTTAACACTAAAATGGCAATAAGAACAGCCCCCTACCTCCCAGGGTTATTGTGAGGATCAAATGAGCATTTTATTATGTTCTTATTTGAAATCTTGTTTTTATCATTGGAATGTGTCAGTGGAAAAGAAAAATTTGACAACTTCTGCTTCTAGTAATTTTGCTTAAATGTATCACTTTTGTTAGAGGAGTAATTGATTGTTTCAATCCATAATTTTATGGTATAATGAAATGGTATATTTTGCTAATATTAACAGAGCTCTATCCCCCTTCTTTCCTGCTCACCTTCCCTCTCCTTCTTTTCCTTCCTTCCTCTCTCCCTCCCTCCTTCCTTCCTTCCTTCTTTCCTTCCTTCCTTCCCTCTTTTCTCCCCTCCCTCCCTTCCTTCCTCCCTTTCACTCTTCCCTCCTTCCCTCCCTTTCTTCTCTCCTTCCCTCCCTTCCTTCCTTCCTTTTTTTTCCCTTTCCTCCCTCTTTTCTTCATATGAAAAGACAAAAAAGTTTCAGATACCTTTTTTTTTTTTTTTTTTTTTTTTTTTTGGCTTCTATTGCAGAAGTACTTTATTATCTAGTACTAAGGGTTCTAAATAGATATTCAATTTCTGGGCATTTTCACACACTGAATAATCTCTGTGCATTTATTGTTGAGAATGAGATGATGAGATGTTTCTTTGATGGTGATAGCCTGCTTAGTTAATGGTCTCAGATAAAAAGCAGGATAATTCATATTGTCTGTCCAAGCCATCCTGCCCTTGTGTTCAATGAATGAAACTGCCAGTTTGAGTCATTTTAATTTCTTTGAAAATTTTTAATTGTAGATGAATTTGACAGACAGGAAGATGACATTCACTTAATGACTTTCTGTGTGACGGGTAAGTACACATATGCTCCTCATTACAAATAAAAATGTCTAGCAAAGTATGCAGCATTTTATAGACTTTTAGTAAATGTTTGTTAAGTATGATGCTGTTGATAAAGACCCAGTTTTGTTTTTTTTTAAATTCTGTTTCCCATGTCAGAATTAGCATGGATAATTGGCAAAGGCTGTGTTATACCAATAATGTATGATTAGCTCTTCCTGTTGTCGCTATACTGTATAGCTGATTTTGACAGCAGCCATTTTAGTAATCCTAAAACCCAGATCTAACTTTATCACCCCCTACTCACAAATCTTCAGATTCCCTATTGCCTCTGGAATAAAAAACAACATTTTCAGCCTGACATTTAAAGTTATTCAGTATCTGGCTCCCTTTTCAGTCCTATTTCATCTAATTTCCCTTCAACACAGTCTCCAGTATGACTGGCTAATAGTTATTCCATGCATTTGACTTTTCATTTCTGTGCTTTCCCTCATGTATGGAATGTATTTTTATCTCCTTTGTAAACTCCCTAGCTTTTTTTTAGAGCATAGTTCAGTTACTACCCACTATCTGACACCTTTCCTAATGTCCCAGTAATCAGTACTCTTTCTCTCTTGAAATTACTTTGTATGTAATTTTTATTTTCTTACCTGTGTATATGTTGTATCCACCAAGTAAAAAGTAAATTCCTGGAGGACAGAAACGACATTATTTTTATTTTTGCATGCTAGCACTTTGAACAGTGCTTGAAGTCATCGTTTATTTTGATATAAATCAAATCTCCTAGACACTTAACAGGGAAATGAAAGCATAAATTCTATTTCTATTCTTCTGGTTTTCACCTTTGAAAGATGGGATACATTTCTTGTTTTCTTTTACAGGACAGAGCTAAAATTTTGCTTTATCTCCCCTTCACACAACATTATGTTTTTCAGAGTTACTGTAATTACTTTTGTTGCTTTTTTAAAAATAGAATTAAATGATCGAGAAGAAAATGAAAATCACTTTCCAATAATTTGTGGGATTGGTAAGTACGAGTTGCAACTAAGAAAAGAAATGCAAAAGTACTTTATAAACTCTGTTTGAATATAGGGTATTATTATTGGGCTAAGTATGGCAGCCTTGAGGGTGAAAATCTGGGCCAGTAGATATGTTCTACTAAAGCTTGTCTCTGCTGCCAGGTATATTATTTTATGTTATAAATTATAATGCTCTGTGGTCAGGGAGATGGGTTGCAGCTTTCTGGGTACTACTAGTTGGCTTTATTTTAATCCAGGATGACAAATAGATCAACCCACACACCTTAATTCAGTCCTTATGCAACAGCTGTGGTCACTAGGGCAACTCTCTTATGTAGTTTACTACAACTTGGTCATCATTCATACTTGGGGGAAAAAAATACTCAAAGGGAACGGCCAGTGAATGTTTTATTAATATTTTTTGAAGGGACAAAATACTAGTTCGAGTGAATTTCAATTTAATTTTGGAAACTTATGTTAAATATTTGCTATTTCAGGTGAGGGAATCCCATGGGGTGGACATGCTCTTGACTGATGCATATATCCGCATTCTTCTTTCTCCTTGTCCATGTACTTCCATACATTTTCCATAAATGATTTTCCTAACAAGATAGAGGTCTTACTCTTGTTGTTTAAAATCTTGAGGGTACCAGTGTAGCTTTCACACTATTCAATTATTGTATTCTTGTTACATGACCAATCTACCTTGTTTTCTGGTCATACATGCTGTTAACGTTTTAAAAATCACACCTCATATGCAAATTATCATTGGTTATATGTTATAGCCTACTTAATTCTAGCTATGTCATTCATTTGCCTTTTGAGTTATTTATAATTTTGATTTTTTTTTTTTTTTTTTTTTTTTGGAGATCATGGTATTTCATAATTCTCAAACAAATAACATTAGGACACAAAAACTCCATTAAGGAATGTTTACATAAAGACTGGAAGCTTTGAAGACCTCTTTTACTTTTTCTTCATCCCCTATGTCCAAGTAGTTGTCAGGTACTGTTGATTTTATCTCTGCATACCTGGCATCTCTCTTTTTCTCTCAGCCAGTGCCACCATCCTCAGTCCGGGTTCTTTCTCTTGCCTAGATTGTCATAAGAGTGGTCTGACTTGTCTCCCTCTGCTTTCATGTTCTTCTTTCTCCAAGTGTTTCATCACACAGCCACCAAAATAATCTTCTTGAGGTGCAGGTTTGACAATGTCATCTTCTAGATCCAAAAAACAGGTTCCTCAATATCCCCGGGACCTAATGTCTTTCCCTCTTTTCATCACTGAAGGCTCTTCTCAGTATGGCGCCAGCTTACTTTTCCAACTTTGTCCCACAATTCTCCTTTCAATTCCGTCCTCTCTGTGTTCCAACACTTTAAATTACTGTTCCCTGATTTCTGAGATGAGAGATCTAGCATTAGAACCTATCTCAGAAGGCAGCTAGATTAACCCCTTCATTTTTAAAAATAAATTTATATTGATGTGTTTAAAAATTGCTTAAATTCTCCCAATATTTCTTTTCCTCCTTATTCCTATAGAATAATCCCTTATGACAAAGACTTTTTTTTTTTTTTTTAAAGAAAAGAAACAAAATCTTCCTCGCTGTGTGACCCTGGGCAAGTCACTGAACCCCAGCCTCCAGAAAAATAACAAAAAAAAGAAAAGAAACAAAATCAAGCCAAACTTATCAACACATCAAAAAAAAAATCTGATAATCTTATGTGATTTACACAGTGTTCCATATCCATGAACTCTGACCTCTGCAAAGGAGCCAGTGTCTATGAAGGGTAGGGAGGTAGAAAAAGAGAGAATGGAACTGTCTTCTCCTTTCTCTCCTTGGGAGTTAACTATATTCTTTGTAATTTTGGAAAATTCAATTTTGATGAGAAAATTGAGGCTCCTGGAGGTTGGTTAAGTGATTTGACCAAGGTCACTTTGGTAATAAGTATGAGAGATAAGACTTCAACTCTGGACCTCTGCCTCAAAAGCTAGTGCTCTTTTGTCACACACTAGCTATGTGATTCTGGACAAGTTACTTAATCTCTACCTCAATTTGCTCAATCATAAAATGAGAATATTAACAGTACCTATCTCAAAAGGTTGTTCTTTGGATCAGATGAGATAGTATTTATAAAGTGCTTTGTATAGTGCCTGGCATATAGTAGGCATTGTATATACATGCTTATTCCCTGACTTTCCCCATCTTGTATCATCTTGTACATTCTGCATCTTGTACCATGTATTACATACACCCTGTCTTCATATATTTGTGCAAGTCATTCCTTATTGCCTGGAAAGTCCTCCTTTCTTTACCTTTCAGATAAAGAAATTTTATCTTTCTTCAAGGCTGAACTCAGGTACCATTTCTTCAGAGAAGTTCTGTTTTTTCTGTCTCCTTTCAAAAGTATTCTCTCCCCACATTTTGCTAGTGCTTTTATTTGAACATCTTTGTCTCATTACACTCTGCTTTGTGTCATACTTGTTTGTGCGCATGTTTTGCAGAACATAACCAGGGGCATGAGACTTCATTTTTCTGTATCTCCCAAGAGACATACTGCTCAGGTTTTACCTGAATTAGAAGGGATGCATCTATCAATCTGCACACTTAGGATAAATTGAATAGAGCTGGACCTAGAGCTACACAGAAAGAGGAAAGGGCTCTGGCTTCTCTTAATGACCCCAAGCTTCCCATGAGAAAAAGAAAAAAAAAAAGTTTTTTAAAATGCTCTTGTTCTATCAGCATTGCTGTATCACCTGAGATGCAACAATCTCTTAGGAATTCAGATAGAGTGTAAACAAGACAATGAGGTGTATGGAGGATATGAGTGGGCTACACACTAACCAGGGAGGAACTTGGAAGGACAGAAATGAAGGCTATCATTGAGATGTTTGAGAAGCTGGTAACATGGGGAAAGTGGGAGATGACAGGCAGAGAGCTAGAATGCTCAGCTGTCACTCTCCTAATTTAAGAGAAATGGAGGAAAGCCACTGGCAAATGACATTGATCCCCTGAACAAAGTTATGGGAAGACATAGGCAAAGGAAAGCTTGTGATCTGCATTGTTAGAGAAAACTCCCCAGTCAGTGAGGTCACAAATCCATCTGAGTGTCAGAACGAGTGCCTCATTTATTGTAGATGAGTTAATAATTGTTGAATTTCATTAGAGGATAGCCTTTTCTCTTTATTTCATTGGAAAACTGTAGACACATGATTATTTTGATGTGCTTATATTCACTATGAGGTAGACTGCAAATTCATTGCTTTATTTTCTAAATAGTCTTTTCTTCGTAGATGTAGATCTCAAAACATGAAAATGTCCTTTTTTTATTCAATTGCCTTTTAATTCCATCTTGCTGTCACAGCTATCAACATTAAAACTGCAGAGATTTTCAGGGCTTCGTTTCCAGAGAGAGGTCCAGAGGAAGAGTTGCGCTCTGCTCGCTCTTTAACTGGAGGACCAGTGAGTGAAAAAAGTGATATATATTTTTTTTATATATGTATGTATATATATATATATATATACACACACACACACACACACACACACACACACACACACATATATATATATATATATATATATATATATAAAGGGCTTAAATTTTAATATGAATCCTAGTTTAATATGTTACATTGGCACCTCAGGATTCCAAGGTTTATTGAGCCATAGATGTTTCAAGGCAATGAAAAATGAGAAAATACTGACACATGTTTACACTGATTATGAAATTGTGAATTGCTATCAAGACATAAAAGAAAATAGATACTAACTTGCAGCAAATTGGCCACTTTCATTTAATAAGTTTATCCCTTTCTAACCCCTAAAGAATGGTATAAACATGTTGTTTATATGATGCGCAAAACTCAGACAGCCGTCCACCTTTTATTTTCCTTTTCTCTCCAAACAAGACTTCCTTACTTCCCGAATCCTTGAGAGAGGCCTTCTATTGAGCCTGAGGAGTATTAGGGACTCAGCATCTCAGGGTGGGGGGGGGGAATTAGTCTGTGGCTATTAAGTGCCCTTCAAATTACATAATTGCTTGTAGGGAAGGGTGTGTTGAGGCAGTTACATATTTAAATAAAATTAGTACTTATCCTTCTGGATTGTGTCTGTGGAATCAAGGTAAAAATTAAGTAGTATTTACTGGATACAAATTAGAGTAGTAACGAGCCTTATATTTATGGTGTGATCTTCCTGTGGATGAGTTAGTTTTACTTGATTCTGTGGTCACTAACAAACATCTTTAATCTACCATTGTATCTTAAAGGATTATCCATGAGATTGAAACTTGGCATTAGTAGTAAATTCTAAAATGTTTATTATTTATTTCAAATTCTTTTTGGGTTTGCTCTTTTTTATACTGAACTTAACAAGCAGCAAATAAAAAGAACATTTCCTCATACAAAGTAGAATAGAAAAAGAGGACTATACATAAAACCAGTTGTATTCAGCTTGCATTTATATATAAAATAGATTCAACATGTAATTTTTCAAAGCTGTTACTGTTTTTCTTCATTTTAAAACTGCTTCAATGACTCTTTTTTTCTTTTTTAGGGGGAGAGGTACAGATCCTATTTGCTCCCTATTCTTATTTCTTCCTCTCCTTCACTGAAAACTTATCAGTGGTGGTGGGGGGGGAGACAATAATATTGCTGATGACTAATCAATTCAATGTCAGCATAAACCTTTCAGAATTGGGGGAAGTTATAAGCTTTCAACTTCCTTTCCCAGATTTGATAAACTTTTTTTTATTCTTTTCTAATGAACTACTGTTAATATAATTAAGCAAAGCTTTGCACTAGACATAGTGAATGAATGTTGTCACTTTTTTAGTCCATCTTTTAGAGTCCTTTCTTCCCTTCACTCCACCTCCAACTCAATTCAATAAGCATTTGTTGTGTCTACTCTGTTTTGCACCATGCTTATTACTGGGAATTTAAAGACAAAAATGGAAAACATTCATTGCCCTCAAAAAGTTTACTTTCTAATGGAAATCTTTTATCCAATTCTAATGATGAGTAGAAATTATAAAGAAAATAAAGGGATTGAGGTCAAGAATTTTATAATTAAAGCTATACAAAAGTAGAACCAGGATAGGCAGTAAATAGTTTTCCATTAGAGGTTTTCAGTTAAATGCTGCTTGACTATTTTAAGGTATGTTCTAGTAAGAATTTCCTTTCTGGAGTTAATTGTACAAGATTGGCTTCTTTAAGCCCTATCCAAATACAAGAATCCTGTGATTTTACATGGGTTGTGTGTTCCTTAAAAAGTGAAATTTTATGCTTCTCTTTTGAAATTTTTATTAGATGATTAATATTTATGATGCAAAGACAGAACAACTTCATATTGGACCTTATTTCTGGATGCCCTTTCCTCATGTGGATTTTTGGCTTCAACAAGATGATAAACAGCTATTAGAGGTGAGATATGATACAATATAGAGAACCCTGAACTTGATGAGAGCTGGACCTTAGCCTTGGTTTTGCTTCTGGGCAGTTATGTGATCTTGATCAATCATTACCTTCACTTCTTTGCAGTTGTTTGCTTATCTGTAAAATGAAAGAATTAGAGTAGGTCAAATCCAAGTCCCTTTTCACTTCTAAAATTCTATCTTTTCTGTAAGAATTGTAATTAATGTTTTAGGTGGGCTTTTAACAGACCTCATTTAATTTCCCTCTTTAGTAAGAAAGGATGTTTAGTACCAGAAGTGAAATCTTTCAGAAACAATCTTGTAAAATTGTGTTCTGCCCATTAGTGGTATTGCTGCATTTTATCGCTTATTGACCTTCAGTTTCCCTATCTTTATCATTCAAAATTTGGGGTTATTAATATTTGTTTAGAGGAAACTTGAGTATTTCAATTTATATTACTGTCAAAATAAGGAAATATAACAAGACTTAACTTTCCTTTCATAATCTTATTTTGCAGAATCTTTCCACTTCGCCTCTTGCTGAGCCACCCCACTTTGTCCCGCACATCAGATCTACTTTGATGTTTTTAAAAAAATACCCATTTCCAGGTAACTCGCTGTTTCCTGGAAATAGGGCTCTACTCTACAAAAAAAATGAAGGAGGATTATGGGAAAAGATTTCTTCACCAGGAAGCTAAATGTAGGCATTAACAACCAAACAAAAAAGCCTTATAAAGTATAATCCTAGCAAAGGCAACTGGCTCTGAGTGGAGAGAATGTGAATTTTGAAACCTGGTGACATGGAGTATGATGTTTCATTCCTCAGTGTCTTTTAAGTGCTTTTCAAAATAAAACCTTATTTTGGCAGAGGTATTTGTTCATATTATTGCTTTTTGGAAAAAAAAGTATCCAGTTTTTTAGAATGTTAAAAAAAATTATCCATTTTTTTCTCTCCAGGCTTCCATTTGTATCTTTTCTTGTTTCCTTCTTGATCTAATTTTTGGCCAGAATTTTTGATACTGAAATTTCTGAATACTTTAAAAAGTATCTTAAATGCTTCTGTAGAAGTGTGGTACTATTTAAATGAAAAGAAAGAAAATTTCTAAGTAATGGAGGGAGATGAGAGGTTCTGGAAAGAGAATTAAGCTGGTACATATAAAGAATTAGAAATTACCTGCATAAAGACATTTAAATTTATGGAAGCTAATGAGATTACTATGGAGAATGCAAAATAGAAAAAGGGAGACCAGCACAGAGTCTTAGTGGGGTAGAAGATGAAATTAAAAAAAAAAAAAAGTCAGACAGGTGGGAAGAGAACCAAAAGTGTCCCAGAAGATAAAGGAGAAGAAAATAGTCAATCATGTCAAAAGCTGAGAAAGGAATCTTTTGTCTCTTTTGGATCCAAGATGACCAAGTATATGGGGTCGATTTTTTGAGGCAAAGTTCCACATTTCCTTAGGCACCTGAGTTGCCATCACCAATTGAGTTGATAATGGCAGTGCCAAGAATGCAGATACCATCTCTACCTGAGCGGGCTTCCTAAAACTGGTGTGAGTGACAGTGATGGATCAGTAAAGAAGGGAAATCATAGCTCCAAGTTTATCCATTAGTAGCAATCCAGTAGGAATCAGACCAGAAAAAAAAATTTCTGTATTTTGAAGACAAGATATGGATCAAAATAAACAACAGAAGTAGGATGAAAGGTTTAGATAAATAAACAGGACTGGTTTCCAAGCAATGGGCTGAGATTGACTCTTTTACAACTCAAAATAAAAATGCCTTATTGAAGTTATAAATCCCCCCCCCTTTTTTTTTTTTTTTTTTAAAACTAATGACGGTTGGAGGGTAAAATAAAGACATTGAAGTTATAAATCCCCCCCCTTTTTTTTTTTTTATTTTTTAAAACTAATGACGGTTGGAGGGTAAAATAAAGACCACTTCTCCCCCCCCCCCCTTTTTTTGGTCATAACATCAGTTTTCTGAAGAAGAGCAATGATGTCTATTAAACTTCTAAGGTCCCTTCCAGCTTTAAATCTTTAAGCCTATAAGAGATAACTGGCATTGGAAGTCAAAGGAAAAGTCTAGGACAGATCTCTATAGAGATCATGATAAAAGCATGATATGCCCAACAAGATTAGAGAATGTGACTTTGTAGTATATTCAATTCCAATAGTTTGTGTGATTTTCTGCACAATTTACTAGTCACAGAGTAAGAAAGAATGGAGAAGGTGAATAGATAATGGAGGAATCCAGGGTTCAGGACTGGCAAAGAATAATGGAAGGAAGAGGACCTGGTCAACTAGACTGAGGAAATACATAAAGGCTAGAAAATAAAGTAGTCAGCATGCTCATTTACTGAATAGTAAGATTTATTGTATATGAACTGAACTCATGTAACAATTTCAAGAACCTTTATTGAATCCAACATTCAAATAGTATCTAAAGGGTGAAATTCTATTTCAGCAAAAACAAACCATTTTAACAATTTCAAATATAAAAACATTAAAAATTAATTTATTTATAGATAATTTTACCCCCCAATTCTTATGAGTTAATATACTTCATTGCACCAAATAAATTGAAAAGGAAGATCATTTGCCTTTTAATCATTTGCTCAAATGAAAAACTGCATTTTTAAGACAAGTGTTGTGCCAAATATCAAGGAATCATATTAAATCAGAAAATAGTTACAGGTTTAATATAGTGTAACCAAGGCTCCCAAAACTAAAATCAACAAGTCTAATGTGAAACATGAGTAAAGGTACACCTATGTTGCCTGATAATTGTAGGCCAAAAAACGCTCCAAATATGTCATTGAAATAGCAGTTTTAAAAAGTTGAGGTGAGTAGTACATTGTAAGCTGTTTCCATTTTAAATTTTAGACCAACTCAATCTGGGGAAGATCATTCTTTTGTACCTTTTCTTTTTTAAGTTTTAAAAAATCTTTTGTCTTTTATTGATGGATTGGGTACAACAATGAAATGTAAGTGAAAAAGAGCCTCTGCGTCAATTTATGGTAAAAGATGAAGTTATACATAAATTAAAATTGAAGGCTGTGTGCTACAGTGCATAAGATTTGATTTCATACATATCTACCAGACTTTTAAGTTAATCAAAGGAAAACAAAAACTAGTACAATCTGTGTTTCAGTTTGTTAATTTATAACTTCCACGTGTAAAAATATACATGGGAAAGAGACTTCAGTTATGGTTGCTCTATACATTTAATCTGTTTACAAATAGTGCATAGGGGAGAAAATGGATTTATGGCAGAGAAAAAAGTCTCAGACTGAAATGCTGCCCATTCTAATGTGCCTGACAGTACTGTCAGTCAGAACACAATTTGGTAGAGTGCACACAGTCCCTACTTAAGTCTCCAAGACACACAGCAGTGGGATATGACAGGTGGGGCTCAGGCATTTATATTTACAAGAGCATTTAACCCCATTTTCCTTCAAAACAAAAGACATATCACAAGACCAATTTGGTAGGAAAATGCTACAATTCCATAAAACAGAACCATCAACTAACCAGATACAGCCAAGAAGGCCAAGTGAATTTCTAGCAAGTGATGTGCTATCTTTGCCTGTAGGATAAAGTTTAGTGAGTAGCAGCCTAGAGTAATTGCAAAAGAGAAGTGTTTATCAAGAAGCAATCATGTACAACCCTATCCCTTAAGTTTGTGTTTGTTAGAGGACCAGGCCAATTATTACAAGGGACACACCTGTTGCTTGTAAATAAATAGTATCTAAAACAACTTTAAAAAATTCTTTTTCAACTTAAGTGTTGCTAAAGATGTGTAGGGTTGAAGCAACAGCCACAAACTGGCCTACTGAGCTGACCACCACTTAGAAAACCCAGTTTTCAATCACACCTTTGTGCAAGAATTCCAGTTAATTATGAATTGCAGTAGTTCTTCCTGTCCTAATGGCACCATTCACATTTTCTATGTATCCTTACCATCCCTGGAACATAGGGAATACAGTCTTAATCTAGGAAGTCAGAATTTTATCTTAAGCTTTCTTGTTCTTCTACTTGAGTACAGTCATTGTCCAGGTGCTGAGATCCATCCCTCGGAATTGCCTCAATTTGGTCTGTTGCCTGTGAGAGAGCATCCCCAGTCTGCTGCTCGGTGCTGTTTAGGTTTGGAATCCCCCGTTCTTCCCCACCAGGGTAAGCTGAAGCTTGTTGTTCCACCTTTTCTAAATCTTCAATATGACTCACTGAGCTTGTCTCACTAAAAGCATCTGAGCCTCTTAAAGATCTTTTAAAAAGTTTTTGACCTGGAGTAAATTTGAATAAACATATATCATTAAGAGACAGAAGACATTAAACATAAATCCTTACTTTAAAAAATTAAACAAAAAAAGTTAGAAATTTATTTCGTAACGAGTATAGTTAAGCTGAAATCCCTGCAAAGATAATCGAGTTAGACTATGAGAATTCAGAGCATAAAGAACATTATTAATAGCAACATGGTATAAAAATGAAGAGGTAACTAAACTGGTTTTAATTAGCAAAGAGGATAAGTTTTCCTTTGTTCAGTTCAAATAAAAAGAAGACATACCTGGCAGTCTTTGTTTGGTTCGGCTAGCCAAAGGGGTTGGAGGTGGAGTAGCTCCTGTACCTTGTACCTTAGAAGCATATGTGAGCTCCGTGGATTCCAAAGAACCTGCCGGTTGAAAAGAGCAGGGGCTGGGTGGGAAGGTAAAGTTTCTGGCAAAAGCTCTGTCTTATCTTGGCCCTGAGATAAGCTGCTGCAATTAATAATTCTGCTCTTTAGTTGGTTTCTACTGACTTGTCAGATTTTCAGCGCTGATGGGACTTTCCCATTTAATTCTTAGCTTTATTGCAAGCAGTCTTTAAACTCAACCTCAAAAGACCAACACAACCCTAAGATCACAGAGTATACAATAGTCTGAATTCAGATACACTAGCAAAGTGACAGAACCACTTAGGAGGACTAGGCCATAACAGAAGATTGTCTAATGAAAAATCAATGGATTTCTGTTTCTCTGTTGAGGAGCAAACTTTCTGCTAATTGACCACTGTAGACACTTGTTGGAGGTAAATGAGTATCCCATATTTCAGAAATCAGAACTCCAAAAAAAACAAAGAAAAAAAAAGACATATTTTGGTAATATTAATCTACCTAAATTCAAATTAGTGATATTTCTGAAAATTTTCCAGTTTACAAATCAAATAGCTCAGGAATCATTACAACAATCTTTGCTTAATATGTACTTGTGAAGAAAAGATTTTTCATTCAAGGAAACTAAAATTTAATTTAAAGATATATAGGTCTATTCTGTTCTTTAAAGGTAATTTTGCTTCCCAACTCTTTTAAAATTTATATAATAATCCAGTCATCTTATAAGAGGACCTAGCATAATATACAATGTGCGTGGGAGTCAAGATCATTTGGATAAATCGCTCAACAACAGATTTTTGCAGAAAGTTATTTATTCCTACCTGCTGTTAAGTTAAAAGTTCTTCCCTTTTGTGAAGCTTGAACTGGAGAAAACCAATTCAGTACTGAACCAACAACAGGAATCTGCCGTAACACTCCCTGTGAGATTACAACCAAGACCCCAAGGTTAGTGTGGCAACTTTTAAGGCTGAGGTGGAAAATTCAATCTATGGGCTCACCTCTTCTAAAAGGCGTTCCTCATTTGCTTTCTGTAGCTGAACTTGCGCTTCCTGGATTCCTTTCCGAACAACTTCAGTCATGTTTTCCAGTAGCTAATTAAAACCAGAAAAGGCATTACTTGGGTATAGTTATTAACAGGGTACTGAGGGAATTTTCCAAAAGCTTGTCAAGGAAAAACTAATTTTGCCTTAACTAAAATCATAAAGAAAAACAAGTATTATAAAAACCTAAGCTTCCTGCTAACTGACATATTCAGCAAATACTGGGCAGAGGAGAGAAGATCAGATTATAATTTAAAGTTTTACACAGGTACTTAAAATGCCAAGTCAAGGAAAAGATCCCTAACCATTATCTCCTCTGAATTCCTAGAAATGCATCCAAAAGGAAAGAAGTAAGCTGAAAAACATACAAGACATGAAGAATGACATACAAGAATGAACTAAACTGGCACTTTTTTTTTCCCCTGAGGCAACTGGGGTTAAGTGACTTGCCTGACTCACAGCTAGGAAGTGTTTAGTGTCTGAGACCAAATTTGAATCTTGACTTCAGGGCTGGTGCTCCACTGCACCACCTAGATGTCCCTAAACTGGCACTTTTTAAAATTTAAAAAGGTTTTTTGTTTGTTTGTTTTGCAAGGACCTATAAGTCATGTCTTAAATGCCTCCTTTACTTTTTCTAAATTAGTTGAAAAATATTGGCTATCCTACCAGGATTCCTTTTTTTCTCTTCTTGAATATTTCTTTGATTTGGATGACCAATTGTATGGTTTGGAGAATGTGCCTCACACCACCCAGGCTGTCTTCATATTGCCCTTTAGAAAAGCGGGCATACTTGGCTGCTGGAAGATCAAATACGAATTTCCAAGCATAGCTTTGGGAGGCTGCTTCTTACCTTGTGGCTTTTAGCCAGCAGACCTAATAGGATACAATTCTCTTCTTCTCTTTCCTCCCAGTGTCCCGACCCAGAATCAAACACCTTAATCCTGCAGTACTGTCAAAAGGCTCCCAAGAGTCAATGTCTTTGGAAAGGGGAAAAAAAGTGGTCTGTTTATTTTACAAACCCTTGAGTTTTCCTCTATTTCTCGGCCTGTGGCTGCGATGGTCTCTACTAGTTCAGAAATATCAAGGTCCTCAGTTGCCATACCGATATAAATACAATTCTTCTGTCTTCCAAACTCAGGACCTACAAAGAAATAAATAAAACAAACCTCTTAGTTCCATATAATTATCAAATTTTAGTTCTGCTTTCTTCTGTATTTCCTCTGTATCCACATTTGGTACCTATCCCCATTGCTCCACAAACAAGAGGATAACATATGGGGCAAAGTTTGATAATCAATTCTTCACATGTGATTAGAATTATTTGGGGCATTCAGGAGTGACTTTCATCTGGGAGAAGGAAAGCCCACAACAAACTATATACAGGGAAGAGAGATGCAACAGTGGGAGAAGAGCTATACTTTCATCCAGAAGCAAACCAAAATTTTTCCTAGCATTGTCCACATCAGCTCATTGCTTTAGTGGTGAAAATAGTTGATTTAAAAAGTAGTAGTTACCCAGTGAAAATGAAAGGTCAGATTCCAGTTCATTTAATTTTTTCAGGATTTCAGTATTGATTTTCTCAACTTCTGCTTCTGATTTCTCATTCATCTTCTCTTCAATTATGTGTTCATACCTACAAAATCACATCAAATAACAATACTGCAACCTAAACAATATCTTTATCACAGTGTTATAAAATATGAGATACTTAACACAAAAATGAAGCCTGGCAACAGGGATGGAAAAATCATTTCATGGATCCTCAAAACTTAAGTACTTTTAGGGAATGTAGAAGAGGAAGCACAAGTCCTAAATCTATGCCCTTTAGGAAATTTTGGTTTTCTTGTTACCAGAAGTTTAAATATAGTACAATAAAAAAGTTAGACTGTAAGCTCTTCTGAAGGAAGAATTATTTCAGATTTTTTTTCCTATCTCCAGCATCTAGCACAAAGTCTAGTAATAGCAGGTGTTTAATAAATGTGTGCTGATTGGTTGAATAGATGAGAATCTCAAATAAATAAAGCCACAGATGACAGAAGTGCTAGACAAATTCATAATTAGGGCATCTTTCCAACTGGGTTTTTTTGAAAACCAAAACATCAGCTGATGGAGAGCTGAACCTGTACCTGACTACACCTAACCCGGGCCAGCCCAAGTCCTCAATGTGTGAGAGGCCTGTCGTTCTTCCTACTTCTTCTTTGAATTCTTCTCGGAGTTGAATTGTACAGGTCAGAATGGGGATCTGGGTTTTTAAGCACACCACCAGCTGATCAACATCATCTGCTTGAGTTCCTAGAACTGAAAAAGTCCAACAGTTTATTATCGGGAATGTCCCAACAATAAAAATAGATCAAAATATAGAGGAATAACATTCCCTTTTCACCATCAGAAATGTCCCTACAGAGATTTCTCATACATCCAAATAGATAGAGCTGGGAATATGAAAAATGCATAAGTTTATTGAAGGCAAGGTAGGATTACTCAAAAGCTATTTTATTTTTATTTTTCCTGAGGCTGGGGTTAAGTGACTTGCCCAGGGACACGAACTCGGTCCTCCTGAATCCAGGTCTGGTGCTCTATCCACTGTGCCACCTAGCTGCCCCAAAAGCTGTTTTAGAAAACGGCCCCCTGGCCCCCGTTTGTGCAGTTTAGCTATATCCCCAGGGAAAAGTGATCAAAAGGAATCCCTATTTTTCTCTAAATTCAACTGTTTCCCTTCAATCCTGGCACATTAAGTAAAGGGAGCAATGTCTTTGGAAGCAGGGGAGGTTTAATCCCCCATCAATCATGCCCACAGCCTAGACATCTAGACTGCCTGGATCTCAGGTACCTCAACTTGGACCAGATTAGATGTCCTCTAGACCTCTCACCCTAAATCTATGATCTCTATTTCTCTTAGTGGTCCTAACATTCTACTAGAGATCCAAACTTAACCTTTGGCTTTCCCCCCACCAGTCATCCAGAATCCTGTGCTCTCCATCTCCATAATTCTTTACTTATTTATCGCTGAGACCATCCACTCACCTAATTTAGGCTTTTAGGCTTTTATTTTGTCTACAGAAGTAACTCAAGCAGTCTCCCTGTTTCTAACCATCCTATTCTTTTTTTTTTTTTTTTTTTTTTTTTCTGAAGCAATTGGGTTTGACAGGCCCAGGGTCACACAGCTAGGAAGTGTTAAGTGTCTGAGGCCAAATTTGAACTCAGGTCCTCCTGACTTCAGGCCTAGTGCTCTATCTACTGCACCACCTAGCTGCCCCCTCCCCCCTATCATCCTATTCTTTAATCCACCATGCACATAATTTTGATAACATCACTAATCAAATTCCTTAGCTGCCAGTCTGCCTCTTATTTACCTTTCTATACCTATTTCACACAACTCAACATGAATTTTACATTTTAGCTCCACCAGGCTTCACAAAATTATAGCATCTCAGAGCTGAAAGAGGCCTCAGATAGTTTCTACAGCAACCTATCCAAGGAAACTTTCTACAAAATCCCCAATAAGTGGCTGACCTGCTTCTTCTCTGAGACTTTCGAAGGAGGATCCCCTCGTTTCAATGCAGTTCCTATTTTTGAATAGTTCTACTTGATAGGGAGCCCTCCTGACAATGGACCTAAAGCTGCTTATCTGTAATTTCCACATATTGTTCAGTTTCTTGGGCCATGTCTAATCATTGCTCTATAAAAGTGGTATCAAATTTGCTGTGCTAGGCCCTGGGATGAGAGAAAGAAAAGGTCTTGCTCAGGAAGAAAAGCTGATAATAAGCAAAAAAAAAAAAAGGGGGGAGATTCAGAGCAAGTTTTATCACACTCACAGCTTATATATTAACTCTTGTTATTTCTTCATCAGGACAAAAGCCCCTACACAAGCAGAAGACAGGGACAGCAATTACCTGCTGATGTCATGAGTGGGCTGAACCGTACACATGTGCCCTCATCTTCTAGTTCCACTACATCAACTCCACTAGCAGGAACCAGCTGTGCCAGCTGCTCACCAAGCTGATGGAAACAGGCAGGCAAAGGGACTGAGCAGAAAGGGTCATCAGGCCCTCAAGCCCTCTCCTCCCAGCTCATCCCAGAGAGGACTTCTCCAATCCCCATTAGTGCATATAGAAAGTCAATCTAGCCTGAAATGGGGAAGGCTACTTGTGATGGTTTATTTAAAAAGACATTTTCATCCTTCCATAGTACAGAAAATATTTTGCTGCTGACAATAAGAATCAAGCCCCTCAATAACCAGGTCCATGAGGTTCGATTGCCACAGCTAAGAAGACACATTGCTGCTTTTTAAAGATTATTGTTAGTATTATCATCATCAGCCTCTTGTGATTATTGAGGAACTGCTTATCTTTTTTTAAAACCAAACTATTATTACTGTTATAACCAACCCTCATAATTGTGTTTAACACCTTATCAGGCAGACCTGGGTGAATGGTGAAGGTAAGGGAACAATGATAAGAATAGGTAGCACTTCTATAATGAGTAAGGAGAGCAAAAAATCCTCCTCATTGGATGCTCACAGCAACCCTGGCAGGTAGGTGCTGTATTTTCCCCATTTTACAGTTGAGGAAATTGAGGCAGGCAAGGGTTAAAGTGATTCAATAGGGTCCCACAGCTAGTGTCTGAGACAGGATTTGATATATGGGAAAACTGAGAGAAGACAGAGAAGTGATCTGAGGAAACCCTGTCTCAGTCGATGGTTAATAAAACAAAACTGAACCCAAAGACAATATTCCAATATTTCTGCAGGAAATAGTTTATTTCTACAAATGCAAATTCCTGACAGGGATAGAGGAAAGGGAGGGAAGGATTTATATAGTGCTTACCATGTGCTAAGGACTGTGCTAAGTATTTTTACAAATATCTCATTTGAACTTTACAACAATCCTAGGAGGTAGATGCTGTTATTATCTCTATTTTACAAATGTGGATACTGAGGTTAAGTGACATACTTAGGATCTCCCTGCTATTAACTGTCTGAGGTTAGATTTGAATTTGAGTCTTTCTGACTCCAGGCCCAGTGCTCTTTTCATTGAACTCCTAGCTGCCTCAAGATATGGGCACTGTCCCTGGACAATGATTTAAAAAAAAAAGCAAGCAGACAATGTCCCCTCATTCTCTGCCCCACCATGAGAATGTAAACCCCTGAAAAGGGGTAGAACTGTTTTACTTTCTAAGTGTATCCCAGCACTTAGCACAGTGCTTTGCACAGAGTATGCACTTACTAAATGTTTCATTCATTCCTTCTCTTACCCACTGGTTAAACGTATCACAAATGTCTCTTTCCTGGCTAGTTGTTGAGGACTGCGTAGTGGGCACTACTGTGCCATGCCCTGCTTTATCTGTTCCTGAAAAACAGAAAGAACAATCACTTCCAGGAGCATAAAAATGTTTCCAACAAACCAAAAAGATGAAGATAACACAACTGTGGTTAATTTCCATAACTAAAGTTTCCATATATTTTTATATCAGTTACAATAACTAACAAATATTCACAATAAAGACAGTCTTAGTAGCTGCATTTACACTGTGCTTTTTAAAGATACAGATCACTTCTGATCCTTGCAGAAGCCCTGTAAGGCTGTAGAGTGAAAATGATCTCCCGAGGTTCAAGGATTAATTGGCCAGATCAAGCACATAAGTTTATAAGCTTATATAATAAGCATAACTGTTTATGACAATAAAATAGCAAAAACACAGTGGGTGCCCACTAGTTAGGGAATGGCTGAATAATGAATGTAAAGGAATAATAAGAATAGGTAACCCTTCTATAATGAGTAAGGAAAACAAAGTCCTTTTTCTTATTGGATCCTCACAGCAACCCTGAAAGGTAGAATCTATATTTTGTCCATTTTAGAGATGAGGAAATTGAGGCAGGTAAAGATTAAGTGATTTAATAGGGTCACACGGCTAGTGTCTGAGGCAGGATTTGGTATATGGGAAAACTGAGAGAAGACGGAGAAGTGATCTGATGAAACCCTATCTGAGACTCTTGTCTGAGATAGAATTGAGACAATGCTGAGGTACCATTAACACCTCTCAGATTGGCCAAGATGACAAGAAAAGATAATGATAAATGTTGAAGGAGAACTGGGATACTAATACATTGTTGGTGGAGCTGTGAAATGATCCAAGAATTCTGGAGAACAATTTGGAACTATGCCCAAAAGACTATCAAATCGTGCAAAACCTTTGATCCAGCAGTGCCTCTACTGAGTCTGTATCCCAAAGAGATTATAAAGAAGGAAAAGGAATCCTTTGTGCAAAAATGTTTGTGGCAACTCTTTTTGTAGTGGTAAGAAGTGGAAACTGAGTGGATGCCCATCAGTTGGAGAATGATTGAATAAGTTTTGAGTATATGAATGTTAGAGAATATTTGTATTTGTGTGTGTGTGTGTGTGTGTAAGAAATGATTAGCAGATGATTTCAGAAAGGTTTGGAGAGATTTATATAAACTGATGCTAAATGAAGTTAGTAGAACCAAAAGAACATTGTACCCAGCAATAACAAGATTATGTGATGATCAACTGTGATTGGACTTGGCAATTTTCAACAATGAAGTGATTCAGGCCAATTCCAATAGACTTGTGATGATAGACAGAAAGACCTGCATCCAAAGAGAGGCTGTGGAGACTGAATGTGGATCACAACATAGTATTTTCACCTTTTTTGTTGTTTGTTTTCTGTTTTTTTTTCCTCATTTTTTTTTTTTTTGGTCAGATTTTTCTTGTGAATCATGATAAATGAGGAAATTTAGAAGAATTGTACATATTTAACCTATATTGGATTAATTGCTCTCTAGGGGAGAAGGGAGGAAAGGAGAAAAACTTGGAACATATGGTTTTTGCAAGGGTGAATGTTGGAAATTATCTTTGCATGTATTTTGAAAAATAAAAAGCTATTATTATAGAGTCTGAGGCAGAATTTGAACTCAGGTTTTCCCAATTCCAAAGTCAGTGTTCTATCACTTGCTGCATATTAAGCCGTAAGAAACAGCAAAGAACAAGGAATTCAGAGAAACATGAGAAGATCAGTATGAACCTTTAGAGAAGGAAGAAAGAAGAACCAAGAGAGCAATATGCACAATGGCTATAATAATGCAAAACCAATACCAGAGGCAAACAAATTAAGGTTAAAAATACAATTACAGACTAGTCCCAGAACATATTATAAAACACCTTCCTCATCTCACACAGCACAAGTAGGAATAACTCCCAATGACAAACTTCAAATCATTCCCATATTACATGTACATATATAATGTAGCTAAAAAATCAATGAGGTTCCATAATTACATCACACTATAGAGGCATTTTCTTTCAAGAAATTCCAAAGTCTTACAGTGTAAGGTTATCAGAGTTAAAAAATTACCAAACAACTAGTATTCACTGGGTGTCTGCTGATGTCCCTATGTAAACTACCGTAGCTAGATCAATGAAGCACTAGGGTTGTTGGGACAGAATCATCATAAAGGCTGTTATAACAGAATTCTCATGTGAATTATGACTAAAGATATAAAGTAGTTTATATATCAGGTTATTCAAAATTTTTTCACACTAACTTACTTTCTAAACTACTTACCCAAACTTGAAAGTTCCTTGGAAAATTTGAATACCACTACTGGAGAGGTGAGTTCATCTTCCACTTAAAAACCAAATGTGACATTATTGAGCAATATATTAAAACAACATATACTTAAACACTGGGATACTGTGTTTGCACCAAAAACTGAAGAAATATACATTTTGTTTAGATAAACAAAAGATTCTAAGTTTCATTTACCTTAACTAATGAACAGAAAATAAAAACAGTGGTTTTGCTATACTCTTAAAGATTTACTAAAAATATTTTAGATTTTTTTCACATATTATTAATTTTGACAATCTGCTTAATCGTAATCTCAAATATTAATTTAATGTCCATTAAATTAAATGTCCAGTGCAATGAAAACCAGGAAGAAATTTCAAAAAGACAACAACAACAAAAAACAGACTTCACATAATTCAAGACAATTCTGAAACAAAAGGATAAGCAGAAGGCCACAAAGTACATAGAGAACAAAAAGAAGGCAAGGCTTAAAAAGATTTGGACCTTAGGGTTCTAGAACTTATATAGACCCAGGCATGCCTAGTTTATTTATTTTATTTTATTTTTCCTGAGGCTGGGGTTAAGTGACTTGCCCAGGGTCACACAGCTAGGAAGTCTTAAGTGTCTGAGATCACATTTGAACTCAGATCCTCCTGAATTCAAGGCTGGTACTCTATCCACCGTGCCACCTAGCTGCCCCAGGCATGCCTAATTTAAACTCCTGTGAAAAACATGTTTATTTGAAAGCAGCCTATTTCTAGAATTAAATGAATCCTCTCTTTTTCTACAAATTGCTCTTCCAAAAGGAAGTAGTCCTTAAAGATGGTACTGAGAACAAAATCTAACATATACATTTTCTAAAACGAGAACATGAAAAGGTACCATATTAGCATTTTGATGTGGACCAGCTGATTACATTATTAAAAGATTATAATTGCAAACAAATGGAAATTTTTATTAAAGTTACATTAAGACAATATAAATCATTAGCTATTTTGAGTCTATGAGACTAGTTGGAAGGGTGATTCATCACAAGTAACTGTTTCCCATATTTAATGGTATTGAAGTATGGAGCAACAGCAGTCTTATATATCAGAGAGGGTTGTAAATATGGAATGGCTACCGTGGTGGAAGCATTTTAGAAAGGCTGCAAGGGGAAAAAATTGATAGAAGGGATCTTGGAACTGGTCCCTACAAAGGATAGGAAACAGCCTATGAAGCCCACCTGTCTGCTGGAACTAATAAGGGAAGAGTTTCTTTTCTTTTTCTTTCTTTCTTTTTTTTTTTTTGATAGCTTTATTTTATTTTATTTTATTTTTTGAGAAGCTTTCCAGATTGAAAAGGGAAAAATACATGAATTTTGTAGAGAAGGTGAAGAATTATGTTCAAACTCCCCATTCTCTTCCTCAGCTAGCTCCATAATCCTAATTCAGATGATAGTGGGGAGTAGAGGAGCTACTGACCTCATTTACTGAACTAAACGCAAAAATATTTTTTTTAAATTAATCTAAGAACAAAAAGATCTAAAAACAAAACAGGTCAAAACTTTTTACAAAACCATCTGCAGAGTAGCTTTTGTTACTTTAGGAAACCCATCTAAGAAATAAATGGCCACTTTTAATTCTCCTTAACCTAAGGTGAAAGAAGGAAAAAAAAAATGTAAAGATTTAGAGATTTTGAAAGAAGTTCTGATAAAAAAAAATTGCTTTTCAGTTAGGGAGATTTATTTGAGTATGTTTTCTAAAGTGTGGATATAGTATTTATAAATTACTTATGTGGCTGAATTTTATTTTACAAACTATTATATCATAACTTAAAACAGAATTAAACAATAAATTTTTAAAATAGCACCTAAATTTGCTTAGGCTTCAATATAATTATCTAGTTATGTCATAAATTATTTGTGATAGGATTTGTGAATATTGGTATAATCTCTTTAAAATGCATCAAAATAGAGATAAAAAGAATACAGTGTTATTAAAACTAAATGTACTTTGTGTCATTCAAACAGTGGAAATATTTTATTTAATACCGAAGTTTTGATGAAGTCCAGTTTCTTCAAGTTTTCCAGCAATCTCTGACTCTGTAAATAAGAAGATATGAATATATCAACTTGAAATAGGATATAAGAAGTGATTTTTCATAAGTCTGTAACAAACAGATAATCTCATCCAGAACTCTAACTAAAGACATTTGTTTATGTGCTGTTTATACAGCCAAAGTAAAACAAGACTTTGAATCTAATAATCACCTAATACTTGATAATTTGTAAATATGGATGTCTATCAGTCCTAGAAGCTGAACTTCCAACTTTAAGACTGACACTGGATTCATTCAAGATATTTCTAATGGTCTGTAAGAGTCAGTGGAAATAAATAATACTGCAAATTCATTCAATAACTCATTCATTCAACAATGATTTATTAAAATATGCAAGATGTTGTATCAGACATGACAGAATATAAAGATTAAGATATACTATTTATCTAATAAGAAAGATGGTATGCACACAAAGAAATACCATATGAAAGAGTTCTAAAGGAAGCCCTGTAGATATTATTTTTGGTAGGATGATCAGGTAAGTCTTGAAAGAGAAAGCAGCAACTGAACTGTATCTTCAAAGATAGGCAGGATTTCCAAAAGACTAGTGATAGGAAAGACTCATATTCAAATTGTACTTTAAAATGATAGGCCATGGAAAGGTACTTGCTTGATATTAACTTTTAAAAAATATTAATTTTTCCCATCATTTCTCCAAGGACAATATACTTTCTCTGCATTATACAGTATCTTTGGATACAAATAATTACACTCAGATACAAATATACAAATTTGAGAGAGGAAAGCTGTACATACAATCCAACCTACATCATTATAAAGTTCGTTCCTACTTGAAGATCTCCAATGAAGAGAAGTTCCCTATCCCTCAAGGCAACCTGTTTCAAGAGGTTCTATAGAGAGGAGTTGTAATATCAAAGAGCAAGAGAATTTCAAGAGGTCAGGTAAATAATTTTACAAATAAGGAAACTGATTTTGAGAGCCCAAAGTTTCACTGCAAGTTAGTAAATGGGACTAGAATCTAGCTCTCCCCTTTACAGTCCAATGGGTCCTTTTGTTATACCATTTCCTGCATGCCTTGTCTGGTAATAATCATAAGCAATATGCTGGTCTTGTACATAATAAGTGCTTAGTACATGTTTACTTGCTTTTTTGAAAAAACAGAATTACAGAAAATGTTGAGCTCAAGTTGTGCTTCCAGAAGAAAAAAGAACTTGGAGTGCACTTATGTCCACACAGACACAGACATACACAAACACTCCTACTTCCCATACACAGGTTTTTTATTACACTAAAACAACTTGAGCCTGAATGGCACTTAGCCCAAATCATTCAGCTATCCATATTTTCTAATTTGAATTTTACAGAACTTATTTTTGGACTATTTTTCTTGGCATATTATTATGATTTAACTGTCTCATGTGTAAATGTCATGGTTATATTATAAATCGCTGAAAGCAGGTATTATGTCTTATATTTATCTTCACATCCCTACAAAAAGTACTAGATAGTGATATAAAAACACCAAGCAGTAAGCTTTAAAGTTTAACTAAGTATTTTCTTTACAACTCTGTGAAAAGAGGCCATGCAAGTATCATCTTTAGTATATAAGAAAGAATCAGCCCTGAAATCAGGAAGATCTGAGTTCAAATTTGGCCTCAGACACTTAACACTCCCTATCCATGTGGGCAAGTCACTTAACCCCAATTGCCCCAGAGGGGAAAAAAAGAAAAAAAGAAGAATGCTCAGATAGAAGCCTCACAAAACTACCAACAGACATACAGCTAGAAGTGATCTGAACCCAGAGCTGAACTCTAGATAAGGGCACCAAGAGCTCTTGGATTGGATCTCCTGATTCTAAGGCCAGTGCTTTCCCCATTCCATTGTACCAAAGCTTTTTAAACTGTCAGTCATGACCCAAATGGAATCATGAAAAATTTGGCTCCACTGAGTGTTCCACAGAGATTTAATTATTCATGTAAAAATAAACAAGCAATCCATCTCATTAGTATGCAAATTTGCTTTAATCTTTAATAAATGCCACAATTAAATGGATATCAAAAAACTGTTTCAAAATAAATCTAAGATTTATTATTAGTAAATGTTTAATTGTATACCTACATATATTTTATATGCCTATGTACCCAGGATCACATAAAAACTTTTCGGGCAAAAAGAAGTCACAAGTGAAAAAAGTTTAAGAAGCTCTACATTATGCTGCTTTTTTTGTTTATTTTGTATCTTTTTTTCATTCTGAATTTGACAAATGCCACATAAAAAGGGCATTTAAACACATAGAATTATTCTTGAAATTATAGAACTCTATTGTAAAGAATTTGATGTTCTTTTTCTTATATTAGTTTTTAGTGATATTTTCTGTTTCTTATATCACCATACTTTCCCTTACATATATCTTCTCCCCTTCCTTCAGAGCCATCCATCCCATTTAGCAAATAGTATATTTTTTGGAGAGGAAATTAAAAAAAAAAACAAAAAAACAAAAAACAGCACAATTGGTCAAAACACTGAAAATGTCCTCTCATCTTTCTTTGTAAAGATCAATCTAGTTAAGTTTGCTTTTGTTTTTTTGATTTTCTAGTCATCCTCCTCTGGATGTCCTCAAATGTCCTTCCTAAAATGTAAGGCCTAAGCTAAAATGTTTTTTGTCCCAGAGATCCTATTCCAATATATATACATTTAGCACAGAAAGGTCTCACAAACAGTAAAATAACACTTTTTTGTAGTATGAAAAACCTGGAAATAAAGTAGATGCCCACATATTAGATGCAACTTCCAAATACTGATTTTGTTGCCATCACTCAAATACATTGTTATATTCACTGTGTATAGTTTTTTCAACTATCTACTTTACTCTGCAAGAGAAAGGTTAGATCAACTGAACAGTCCACCAATATTTAGTTCATCAGTGTGCCTGTTCTTCTGATAACCTCTCCTACAATTAATTGTCATTTCCTTTTAAAAAAAAATTTGTTAATCTGATAAATGTGAGATGGAAATCTCAGTGGTTTCCCTACCTGTGATCTGGAACATTTTTCATATGGTTGTTGACAACATGGATTTCTTCCTCTGAAAATTGCTTGTTCATCATCTTTAGCCATTTATTTACCTACGTGGGCAAATGCCCAGATTTTCTCATATTCATTTATAGTTTTAAGAAGCTAGGAATCAATATACTGGTATAGACTAAGTCTAAAGTTTCTTCAATGTGTACATTCAGTTAACAAACATTTACTGAGCATTCACTGTGTATAAACTGAATGTGCATCCATTTAACATAACTTGCTAATTAATAATAATAACCAAATTAATAAATTAATAATAATAAGGCATTATTCAAAATCTTATAGACATTTTAGATTCTATCTCAGCTTTTGCTTTCAAGGATGTGCTAAACTGTGGTGTGACCTTAGGGAAATTTTTTTAATCGTTTTATCATTTCTTGTCCAATAGGAATTTAAAAGCTCCCAAGTGAATGCCTGCACATTCCCCAAATACACTAAGATACTATGGCAATGTGCTACACAATCTTTATAAATGATCTCTATGAAAAGGTCTTCTAATTTATAACTGTTTTACTTTAATATGGCATCAGAGAGAAAAAATATTTTTTAAATATTGGGTTCAAAAATGTTAAGCCCATATTAAGTCTAACAGTTATTCTTCTAATGTATAAAGAAACTATTCCCATCATAAAATAAAGGGCTACTACCACAACAGTATGAAAATCACTAAGACATGTAGTTTTTCTTCTGTTTTGATAAAGATAATTTCCTTAATAATCTATTATAAATTACCAAATAATGTTCCATGTAAAAAGCCATACCCATTGATGGAAATGGGAAAAGTACTTTCCTCAAAGTACCATCAATTAAAATCAATTATTACATATTAAATAAATCATTTTAATGACATAAATTACCATTTTAATTTTTTCATTCTCCCTGTACCAAAGTTATTTCTTATGCAACCACAAGAACTTCAGTGTTGGAAGGACCCACAAAACTCATAAAATTCAACTTCTATTTGAATAGGAATAGACTATCTAATATCTCCACTGGTAATATGAGTACCTGTAACAGAGAACTCAAACAACAAATAACAGCATATCTTGTCCATAGTAATTATAGGTGTTTGCTTTGCATTGAGCTAACATCTTAATATCCACTTCCCTACTCCTCTGTATACCCACTAAAACAAATCTACTCCCTCTTCTACATAACAAGGCATCAATTACCAAGAGACAAGATTATAGCCCTTCTTAGTCTAATCCTCTTCATATTAAACATTTCTAGGTCTTTATAAATCAATCTTGCAAGTCATGGTTTCAACCCCCTCACCCCACCGCCACTCCTCAGCCATTCTAGTCATCCTCCTCTGGATGTGCTCAAATGTCCTTCCTAATATGTAGGTCCCAAGCTAAAATGTTCTTTGTCCCAGAGATCCCATTCCTGCATCATGTAACTATTTAGAACAAAAAGGTCTCACAAAACAGTAAAATATTCATAGTAACACTTTTTTGTAGTAGCAAAGAATTAGAAATAAAGTAGATGCTCATCTGTTGGGATCTGGCTAAAGAACTGGAAAGTTGAAGCATTTCTTACTACCAATTGCAACTTCCAAATACTGACTTTGTTGCCATCACTCAGCAAACTTTTGAAGTTCATTCTATCAAAACTTACAAAAAACAATTCAGATTATTGTCTATTTTATCTTCCCTACTTTCCTGGTTGCGTTCCCTACTTTTCAGGAAGCTCAGTACCTGCCTTAATTATCTTCTCCATAACTTCTGCCCTTATTCTTAGAAACTTCAACATTTATGTTATGTTCTCTTAGTTTCTCATACCCTCAAAACTGGATAGTCCTTCACTCTAACCCAGTCATACAAATGCCCCATCATACCCTAAATCTCACAATCACAAGTATTCTACTTCTATGAGAAAAGGTTGGGGGACATGGTAAAAAGAAAGGAAGTAAAGCCATTCTTAGGTCACACTGGAAATGCTGTCACAGGCCTATTGTTTTTGTTTAGTTATGTTCAACTCTTTACGATCTCATTTGGGATTTTCTTGGCAAAGATATTATAGTTGTTTGCCATTAACTGAGGCAAAAAAGTGACTTTCCCAAGGTCACACAGCTATTGAATGTCTGAGGCCAGATCTGAATTCAGGTCTTCCTAACTTCAGGCCTGGTATTCTATCCACTGTACCACGCATCCACCTGTCACAGTACAGATCTAATTCTGTGAAAAGTCCCATAATGAAAGCAGTTGAGCTAATCCAGAAAGACAGCCATCTGGGGCTAAGAAAATCTCTGCAGCTAATAAATATATAATAAGGCTCTCCTTGGAGATATCTTCCATTCCAAAGACTTTAGAACTCACTTCTATAGAGATGACTCTAAAATCTAGATATTCAGTCCTCAATTCTCCCTTGGCCTCCAGCCCCCCTCATTTCTAATTGGGTTTCAAACAACATTTAAAATCGAACACTTCATCATTCTCCAATCTGACTGTCCTTCAAACTTCTCAATTTCTATTGATGGTCTCACCATTCTTCCAGTTACCAAAGCTGGTAAGCTAGGAATTATTTGTGACTCCTACCTTATCCATTATGTCCAAACCATTGTCAATCCCTGTCTATTCTATCAGCACATCCCTCCTTTCTACCACAACTTTAGTTCAGGCTCTCATTAACTCTCTTAGGATTACTGTACTTTGGTAATAATCTTGTAATTTCCTGTTAATCATTCAATCTTAATCCTCATTCAGAAAGCTAATCAAAATTACTTCCTATTATGCCAGTTTGACCATATGATTATGTTCAAAACATTCAGAAGGCCCCAATATCTGCAAAATAAGCATTAATTTGTTCACTTGGCATTTAAGGAGCTCCATAATTTGGCTTCATATTATCTTTCTAGTCTTTTTTTTTATATTATGCCCTTTATGTATGCTTTATTTCATACAAACTAAACTTATAACTGTTCTCTAATCTTATCTTATTTCTCACACAGGCTATCTCATAGGAAATCTGCTTGACTACCACAAGAGGATTATAAATTTTCTGAGAAGAAACTGTTAATTTTCCTCTTTTGTATTTCTAGTGACCAGTAAGAAACATTGTGGTCAACAGACACTAAATGTGTGCTTGGTTAAACCAAAACTCCTACCTAAGAGTAAGTCAGAATAAGGAGGACTTCTTTTTAACATTTTTCAAGCTAAATGTTCCCCCCTTTAAAATGAATATCAAGAACATCTACAATCTGTTTTCATCTATTAAAAATGTTCATATGCTCACAAAGAGGATCTTTTTGGTTAGTTACATGTAAATCTATATTCAAATTAAATTACTGAATGGAATGGAAGACATTTGAATGAAATATACTGTTCTCACTGCAAGGATCATGACGTAGAGAAATGAACACTACACGTGGAAGCAAAACAAGCAGGGCTTAAGGCCCACGTTCTACACTTCCTAGATAATATCTGCACTCCCCATTTCACAGGCTTGTTGAGAAGACTGAATTTTGCATTATGAATATGAGCAGTTATTAAGTTTGAGAATTGAGAGACCTAATTAATCTTTTTTCTTCACCTGAGGCAAACGGGGTTAAATGACTTGCCCAGGTCACACAACTAGGAAACGTTAAGTGTCTGAAGTCAGACTTGAACTCAGGTCTTCCTGACTTCAAGGATGGTGCTCTAATCACTGTGCCACCTAGGTCCCCTGACCTAATTAATCTTAAGGACTTCTACTCACCAACTGAGAGGCACGTTTGATTCTTTGCACAATCCCATCAAGTCCCAAGTACTGTAAAGATAACCACAGTGGTAAGGCACGAAGTTTTTCCACTGGTTGACTTGATGTAAGCCCTGCAACCAATGACTAAAGGAAAAAAAAAATTATTATTGAGAACATATAACAATATTGAACAATAATATTCAACACATTATCAACAAAATACAAAATTAAGTGTTAGAAGATAACCTAAATGGAGCTTGAAGTTCTTGTTTCTAAATAAACCATAAACAGGAATTCCCTGGATTTTAATTTTTGAAAGTTCCTAGAACCTAAATATCTAAATAGCTAAAAACTAACCATGTAAATAAGCTTACCAAAGAAGGATCTTCATGCCTGTAAAGTGTTACTGCAGGAACAGCTGGCAAGCCTAGCCATGGGCCCAGAGTCAGAGTCATACTGTCACATTTGGTTGCAGCCTACCAAGAAGAGAAGAATTCATTGCTATTTATCCAGAGTCAGAGTTTAAAATTAAAAAACCTCTCCATTAAAAAAGGTCTAGAGGCAGACAATAGTAATTATTAAAGGAAAAGCTCTAAGAGGCTGATTTCTGTTCTTTTATCATTTAGTAAAATAACATACCAGTACTGAAGAGGAAATGTAGCCTAATGCCAAAGTTGCTAAATTCACTCTGAAAAAGAAAATAGAAATTTACCAATCAATTATATAGCTTATTTGTTAAAGAACAAACACCTTTTCTTGTCTGTTGTTGGCTTAAATAACTATCAGTTTATTCCTTGTAACTTTACAAGAAGATATGATTTAATTTATATAAAGTTATTATTTTTGAGTTCACCACACTGCCATGACACACCAAAAAGACTTAAGAACTCACACTTTAGACAAAACCTTGAAAATGAATTTTAATCAAAACTTTTCTCACGTGATGGATAAAATTAGAATGGTGTTATCTTTATAGAAAGTCTTTCAAATTTCTTTTCTTGCCTAGAGAAATGAAAAAAACCCTTTGTATATTTTATTTTGTATCATTCCAAATTGATAGGGAAGATGTCTTTCTTCTGAATAAACTATTAAGCTAGGCTTTAAGGAGTTTATTCTACTTACCCTTCCACATGGAGCCACATATTATGCTGTTTACAAAGTTCTTTCAGACGTCCCAGCTTATCTGTGTGTCCAGCTCCTGGGGTACCTAAAATGAAAGAAAAAAAGCCTGTTAAGATTCTGATTCTTTAGGTTTAATTAATACTAATCAATTATAATAACTAACTGCTAATAACCAATATCTCCTCTTATTTCTTCAATAGTAATTAAGAAAGTTAGCCTAGAAACTAGAAGATGAATGGATGTCCATCAATTGGAGAATGGTTGGGTAAATTATGGTATATGAAGCTTATGGAATATTACTGCTCTAAGAAATGACCAGCAGGAGGAATACAGAGAGGTCTGGAGAGACTTACATGAGCTTACATGCTGAGTGAAATGAACAGAACCAGAAGATCACTATATACTTCAACAACAATGCTGTATGAAAATATATTCTAATGGAAGTGGATATCTTCAACATAAAGAAGATTCAGCTCACTTCCAGTTGATCAATGATAGACAGAAACAACTACACCCAGAGAAGGAACACTGGGAAGTGAATGTAAATTGTTAGCACTACTGTCTATCTACCCAAGTTACTTATACCTTCGGAATCTAATACTTAACGTGCAACAAGAAAATTGGATTTATACACATATATTGTACCTAGGTTATATTGTAACACATGTAAAATGTATGGGATTGCCTGTCATCTAGGGGAGGGAGTAGAAAATTTGGAAAAATGAATACAAGGGATAATGTTATAAAAAAAATTACTCATGCATATATACTGTCAAAAAAATGTATAGTTATAAAATTTAAAAAAAATGTTAGCCCAAATTTAACATAGTATATTTCAAGTTATACATAACAACATGTATTCTGCATAAACTTCAGCAACAAAATTTTCTTCCAGAAAGACTAATACTTCACTAATTGAAATCATGAGACTATCAAATCTATTTAACATTACTTAAGAGCTACTATTAGTATTTGCTGGGAAGAAGTACAGCATTTAAGCAATTTGTGAAAAGTCTGAATTCTAAAACATTTAAAAAGAAATGCATACTTTCTAATGAATCAAGTGTTGGAAGAGTCAGTAATACCTTAAATTCTGTTTCCCACACTTCCTATACATGAGTATGGGAAGTCATTTAATTTATTTGAACCTCTAGTTTCCATATCACCAAAATGGAAATGACATGTGTTATACCTACTTTATAGAGCTGTTATGAAGCTCAAATAAGATAATGCAAAATGCTTTGCAAATTTTAAAATACCATATAAAAACTAGCTATTCTTTTTTTTTTTTTTTAATTTTTTATTTTATTTTATAATTATAACATTTTTTGACAGTACATATGCATGGGTAATTTTTTACAACATTATCCCTTGCACTTACTTCTATTCAGATTTTTTTCCCTTCCTCCCCCAACCCCCTCCCCCAGATGGCAAGCAGTCTTATATATGTTAAATATATTACAGTATAATTTAGATACAATATATGTGTGTAGAACCGAATTTTTTGTTGCACAGGAAGAATTGGATTCAGAAGGTAAAAATAACAGTTTACATTCATTTCCCAGTGTTCCTTTTCTGGGTGTAGCTGGTTCTGTCCATCATTAATCAATTGGAATTGGATTAGTTCTTCTCTATGTTGAAGAAATCCACTTCCATCAGCATACATCCTCGTACAGTATCATTGTTGAAGTGTATAATGATCTTCTGGTTCTGCTCGTTTCACTCAGCATCAGTTGATGTAAGTCTCTCCAAGCCTCTCTGTATTTCTCCTGTTGGTCATTTCTTATAGAACAATAATATTCCATAACATTCATATACCATAGTTTACCCAACCATTCTCCAATTGATGGACATCCATTCATCTTCCAGCTTCTAGCCACTATGAAAAGGGCTGCCACAAACATTTTGGCACATACAGGACCCTTTCCCTTCTCTAGTAGTTCCTTGGGGTATAAGCCCAGTAGTAGTATGGCTGGGTCAAAGGGTATGCACATTTTGATAACTTTTTGGGCATAATTCCAGATTACTCTCCAGAATGGTTGGATTCTTTCACAACTCCACCAACAATGCATCAGTGTCTCAGTTTTCCCACAGCCCCTCCAACATTCATCGTTATTTGTTCCTGTCATCTTAGCCAATCTGACAGGTGTGTAATGATACCTCAGAGTTGTCTTAATTTGCATTTCTCTGATCAATAGTGATTTGGAACACTCTTTCATATGAGTGGAAATAGTTTTAATTTCATCATCTGAAAATTGTCTGTTCATATCCTTTGACCATTTATCAATTGGAGAATGGCTTGATTTCTTATAAATTAAAGTCAATTCTCTGTATATTTTGGAGATGAGGCCTTTATCAGAACCTTTAACTGTAAAAATTTTTTCCCAATTTGTTACTTCCCTTCTAATCTTGTTTGCATTAGTTTTGTTTGTACAGAAACTTTTTAATTTGGTGTAATCAAAATGTTCTATTTTGTGATCAATAATGGTCTCTAGTTCTCCCTTGGACACAAACTCCTTCCTCCTCCACAAGTCTGAGAGGTAAACCATCCCATGTTCCTCCAATTTATTTATGATTTCGTTCTTTATGCCTAAATCTTGGACCCATTTTGATCTAATCTTAGTATGTGGTGTTAAATGTGGGTCCATGCCTAGTTTCTGCCATACTAATTTCCAGTTTTCCCAGCAGTTTTTGTCAAATAATGAATTCTTATCCCAAAATTTGGGATCTTTGGGTTTGTCAAAGATTAGATTGCTATTTTTATTCACTATCTTGTCCTGTGAACCTAACCTATGCCACTGATCAACTAGTCTATTTCTTAGCCAATACCAAATGGTTTTGGTGACTGTTGCTTTATAATATAGCTTTAAATCAGGTACACTTAGACCACCTTCCTCTGACTTTTTTTTCATTAGTTCCCTTGCAATTCTCGACCTTTTATTCTTCCATAGGAATTTTGTTGTTATTTTTTCTAGGTCATTAAAATAGTTTCTTGGGAGTCTGATTGGTATAGCACTAAATAAATAGATTAGTTTGGGGAGTATTGTCATCTTTATTATATTCGCTCGGCCTATCCAAGAACATTGAATGTCTTTCCAATTATTTAAATCTGACTTTATTTTTGTGGCAAGTGTTTTGTAATTTTGCTCATATAATTCCTGACTCTCCTTTGGTAGATATATTCCCAAATATTTGATACTATCGACTGTTATTTTGAATGGAATTTCTCTTTGTATCTCTTGCTGTTGGATTGTGTTGGTAATGTATAAAAATCCTAAGGATTTATGTGGATTTATTTTGTATCCTGCGACTTTGCTAAAATTCTGAATTATTTCTAATCTAGCTATTCTTATATATAGTAACTAAAATTAGGTTAACAGAAGGTCACCTAATAAAAGTTTTTAAGAGACCTACTGGAATAAATAGGTAAGAAAACATTTGTAATTAGTAATACAATGGTTTGTCTAAACTTGTTCTCTTAGATATTTTAAATATTCCCTCTGATATAATATAGCTTCTAGAGGAGACAGCAATAATTTTAGGGGGCTTCTGTTCTGTCAATGACTCTAAATCTCATTTAGAGAATGAGATTGTAATCTTATTTATATTTAGAAAAAATTGAGCTTTGGAATTGGATCCTGAGGCCCTCTGATCTAAGAATGCTATTGTTCTGTCAATGATTATAAAAGTTCTCTGGGCTAGGAATATAATATTTCTTCCCTTAGACTTTAGGGAGTATATATTAACGATCCTGAGATTACTGTTCTAACAGACTGTCTGTCAACAAATATTACTGTCTATTGGTCAGTAATAACCAAATACCTTGGTTATACCCCTAGGCCATAAAATGAGCATATCAATAGCATGAAGGACTCGATAAATGTGTCTCCTTGCTTCTGTTCCTTTCCTAAATTCTCTTGGAATTTAGACCACTTCAATTGACATTACAATTACAATAAACTTTGCTCCTTAACTCAGATATGGGTTCAAGGCTGCAAATTCTTTTGATACACCTGTAATAGAGGTTTGGGACCCCCAACCTTTTGGGATTCCTTCCCAACCTCAACACCTCTATTAATTTTTCTTACATATTATTCTTGGCTTTTTTCTCTTCTCTATACTTATAATAATTAGCTGATATTATCTCTTTTATCCAGGGCTAGAATTAAGACTTATGAGGCTGTGGGAGCAATTGAGAGTAGCAATGAAGGAATACAAAAAGAGCCAAAATCAATGGGGAAGACTTTTCAACTATGATTTCTATATAATCTATCTAATATTATCCTGAACTACAGGACCATATTTCCTAATGTCTATCGAATGTCTCAGGATGTTAAAACCAAACACATTTTTTTTTTAAAAGGCTGGGGTTAAGTGACTTGCCCAGGGTCACACAGCTAGGAAGTGTTAAGTGTCTGAGACCAGATTTGAATTTGGGTCCTCCTGAATTCAGGGCTGGTGCTCTAGCCACTGAGCCACCTAGCTGCCCCAACCAAACACATTATCTTTCTCTCCTCTCTAATCTGCTAATCTATTCTGCTAATCTGACCACCATTCTCTAGTCACTTAAACTCAATATAGAATTATATTTAACTCTTCCTTTTCCCTTCATAGCCAGTCATTCAACTAGTTCTATTACATTTATTTCCGCAATCTCTCCTAAATTCATTACTTCCTTTTGAAGTACGCAACCCATTTCAGGTTGTCCTGATATAAGAGAAAGAGTACTAGTTTTAGGATTAAGAGATCGTCCAACTCTAAATCTATGACTACCCACAAAGTCTGGGGCCAAGTAGTCCCATAGGGCCTCAACTTTCTCATCTGCAAAAGGAGGGAATGAATGAGATAATCTCTAAGATCCCTTTCAGCTCTGAAGTTATACTAAAATTCTGAGTATTCTATTGTGATTAACTTTCTATCCATTATTCTTATCCTGCTAATCTATCCTACTACAGGCTACTGGTTTAAAGGACAAGTAACTCCCTAAAGTCATTAGGACTCAATTTAAACATTTATTAAAGTACCTATTATGTGCAAAGCAGTGATTAATTCTAAGCATACAAAGACAAAAATGAATCAGTACTTGTTCTCAAAGGGTTTATATTCATTAGACAAACTTCTCAGCTTGGCACTCAAAATTGGGCTCTGATTTGTTATTGTAGCTTTTTCTCACATTTCATTCCTTCAAATGCTCTATGTTCCAGTCAAACTAGACAGTAACTTCTCAAATACATCTCACTTTTGTCCCTTTCCTCAAATTTCCTTATACATTCAATTCTGTTATCTATAAATTCACATTATGCAAATTTGGCGGACTTGAAGGGGAAAGACAGGGTATGTCACAAGGATCCCAGCATTGGATCCAACTCCCAGGAAAGGATGGGGAGTGGGGGATAGAGGGAAGAGGAAGAGATTTCAAATTCAATCTCAGACATTTACTTGCTCTGTGGTCATGGGCAAGCTACTTAATCTCTGCCTCAATTTCCTCATCTCTAAATGGATATAATGATTGCACCTACATTTCAGGATCATTATGAGAGTAAAATAAAATAATAGTTTTAAACTGCTTTATAAAACTATATAAAATACTTGCTATTATTATTCATTACCTAAAAATGTGCAACATTTATTTATTCATACATTCAAAATGGAACCCTTCAGTTCAAAATACCTACCAGCATTTGCAACAAGCAATAGGGGCAGTTTTTCATTCTCCATATCATCTTTAATTAATCTGTCCAATAAAGCAACATCCTGCCACACACACACACAAAAGAACCAAAAATTAGGCAGAGAACAGAAAAGTTGCAGAATTAGAAAACTACAGATTCTTAAAATGGAAGATAGCATTCTTAAAGTTAATATTATGACTAATTTCTTAATGCTTCATCCATGAGAATGGAGGTTTCTTTCTTTCTTTTTTAAATCAGAGAATTAATATAGAAATAATGAATAATGAATAATAAATGCTAGATAAATATAAAATACAGCTACAAGAGAATAATTTTTCCAAGGAGTAGAGTCAGGATAATTTCTCTGAGACTACTCACTGAGGCAAGTAAGATGAATAATAAAACTGCCTTTAAAAAAATCTGTTCTAACAAGTTCTTAGTTAATGTTTAGCATTTTAGAATTCATTTCTAAGAAACAGGAAGATATACTTGAAAGATCAGAACTAAGAAATTTGATTTTAAGCCATGCTTAACTCATTAATATTTGCTAACTCATTAATAATGTTAGTATTTTAAAAATTATTTCAAGTATTTATCTGTTCCATCTCCTCCTATCCATGAGAAAAAAAAGAAAAACAAAAATGAGTTTCCCAAACAAAAAAACCAAAAATTCCCAAAATGATCATGTCTAAAAATGTCTCATTCTATAGCCTGAATTCACATCCTCAATGTTTGGTATGAGTAGTATGTATTGTCATTAGTTACTTCAAATAGTGTTAATTATTGTAGTGATAAGAGTTCCTAAGTCAAAGTTGACATTTTTTTTTTTAAACTGCACAGACTTTTTGAAGGAAATGCCCATTCTAATTTGATCTCCCATGTTCAAGTAATGTAGGAATCTTAGTTTTTAAAAAGAAAAAGTCAAGAATTCTTAAGAATCATGAGTTCTTCAGCTAATTCATACCATATTCATAAGTATACACAAGCAGATACAGAAGCCTTAGTCATGCAAATGTTGAGTTTTTCAGGTATGAATAAAAAGAGATAATATATAAAAATTATAGTTGATAAGCCAAAAAAAAAAAAAGTATGGGAACCTAGTGGAAAAACTGGTGTAGACAAAGTTTCAAAACAAGATTTATTACTATTCTTCAAAATTAATTGATTAAAAGACTCTTTAAACTTACCATCTGATGCTGGGATCCAAACATAGTATTACAAGGTACACGACACAAGCAGGATAAAGGTAAGCCAAGCTGCAGGAATAAAACTTTTATTTAAGAATCTTTGAATTAGAAATGTCCATGTTCACAATTCCCATTAGAAAAATTCTATGTATAAAGAGTCCTAAACAACGCTTTATCCATTTCCCTTTGACACACAAAAAGATTAAGAAGGTACAGGCTCCCAGTCCAAAAACCTAAAATAATCTAACTTAAAAAAGGAACAAGAACTTTTAAAGTTCTTTTTAAAGGTCTGTCTATTTAGAAAATACAATGAAAAGTTTCACAAATAAAGTAAAAAATTATCCCTGAGCAATTTTTCTTGGGAAATTTTAGATTCTTCTTATTTTTCCTAAGCATCATTTGTGAATTAATGCTAATGTCAACAGCCTCCTATATATTACTACATTCAAAGTAGCAGCAATAAATATGAGTTTAGATGAAAAGATATGCCCATTGCTGCCATCTACCAATCTCCTGATTACTACCAACTTCCTTACTGCTGAGGGGGCATCTGGCCATTCCTTTCTATCATATATCCTTTCACTTTCAAAAACTTCAATATTAACTTCCATGTCTCCTTTAATATTTGGATTCTACAATTACCCAACTTTGTATCTTAGATCCTCTTTCTAAACAATTTACTTTAGTCACACATGGGAATGGTTACACTTCAGACCCGAGTATTTCTTGGAAATGGTTTGCCTTAAAGATAGTAAACTCAAAAAATTTTTATTCTCTTATCACAACTTCCTGTCCTCACAATAAACCTGCTCTTTGTTCTCATGATGATATTTGATGGATTTTATTCCAATTCATCTCCATAAGATAACATCCTTGTCACTATAACCAACCTAGATTCCATCTACATACACACCCACTCTAAAAAGCCCAGCTCCACCTCCAATCATCTTTTGCTTCCTGCCTAGTAATCTTCACTCATAACTAAATTTTTACCACTTCATTCTCTATAGCTATTATTCATCTTCACTGAACAAAGTCACAGAAATAAATGATTTTTACTTAGAATAAAGTTAAGACACTAAACTTCATCTGGATATTCAACAATGCTTTACAACATTTCTCCTTTACCCTTATTGACTACCTATTTCATTGCTTACAGAGACTATTTAAAAGCTTAAACACTTTCCTTCCCCACACTTCAAGATGATAACCTGGTCTCTTCTTTCACTGAAAAGAATGAGGACATCTAACAGGATCTTGCTTCATTGCTCACAACTTTCCACTCATCATTTATTCCTCCTTTTCTCATTTCTCAGAGGACAATGCAACCTCAGCATGTTGAAGTAAATCCTTTTACTTGATGCCTTTGATCCCATCTCCTCTGAGATCTTGAGACCTGGCTATAGTTTTCCTCTCTCACTCATAAATCTTAAATCCACCATTTTCTGATGGCTTATCCCCATTTGCTTATAAATGTGATCAATCTTTTGTAATCCTAAAAGAATAGTCTTCTTGGACCGTTCTGACTTATTCAGTAAGCATTCTATCTCTCTCCTTTCCTCCAAAGTAAAACTTCTTGGGAAAATATTTCTACACAAATGGCAAAGAAAACAATAAAAAAAGTCAATATTGGGATTTTGGAGGGAAGGGAGACCTCTATCCAGAAAAGACTATGATGTAAAAACAAAAGGGATCAATAAACTGTTTAAAAAAAAAAAAAAAGAAAGAAAGAAAGAAAAAAAAAAGCTTTCTATAAAAAGTCCCAATGACTTCATTTGCTAGGTTTATTAGTTCTCCTTCATCCCTCATCCTTCTCTGATCATTACCAATCCAGTTTCCCTTCTTATATACCTTTACCAGTTCCTTTTCTGGTTTTTCTTCTTAATTCAACAAGTTGGATTTTCCAAAGTCTTTTCCTTGGCTCTTTTCTTTTCTCTCTCTATTTTGTGCAATCTTAAGTCTTACTCATTGCCTCAACTATCACTTCTGGGTAAGTGACACTCACATATCTTTACCTCTAGATTTAATATTTCTCTGGATCTCCATTCATACATCTCCAAATGTTTATAAGTCACCTCCATATTCCACTTACAGCTCAAACTCAGCATGTCATAAAATGAACTTTCCCATAACACCTTCTTCTGACTTTCTAGTTTCTATCACTAAATCCAACATTTAGCATGTTGATCTTAGCTCTTCTCTTTTACTCTCTTTTAATATTCAGTTACAAATCTTGTTGATTATATCTCCACAACAATTTTCATATCTGTCAACTCCTCACTATTCATACTGCTACCACCTTCTTATAAGCCTTCATTATCACTAATTGGAATAAATTATTTTCTAATAGGTCTTTCCTTCTCAAATCTTTTCCATTCAAAACCATTCTCTATATCAATACCTGGCAAATTAGTTATGCATAGATCTGGCCATCTCATTCCTTTGCTTAAAACCCTGCAATACCTATCTACCTGTAAAGTTCAAAATTATTTAATCTGGTTTTCAAAATCTTCTACAATTTAGTACTATCCTACTTTTCTACATATTTTTTTACATTCTTCCCTTTCACATAATCTCCAATCAAACCAATTTGATTATTTACTTTACAAATCTTAAACCTGCTATAGTTTTGTCCAGTACTTCTTCTGTCTGGAATATTTTACTTCCAGCTTCACCTAGTCTTTAAAGCCTAATTCAAATATGAATTCTTCTTTAAGTTTCCTAATTAGAAAGACCTTTTCTCATCTTGGACCTCATATGGACCTTTTTTTTTTTTTTTTTTTTTTTTTTTTTTTACATTTAATATGATTAACATATGAATTATCACAGAATAGATTTCTGTCAAATTCCTTTACAAAATTAACTTTTATGAAGATAGGGTCACGGCTTATAAAAACCCCAGTATCTGTCATTAAAAAGTGGTAGGAATAGTTGTAGTAGTCGTCATAATAATAGTATTAGTACTAATAATACATATTTATAAACATTTTAGAGTTTACTATAGTTTCCCAAAACAGAACAATTCTGTGAGATGTTTGCTGAAGTGAATTTTCTTCATGAAGCTGGAAACTAAGCCAGTTTCTCCCAAATGGACAAAAATAGCCCTAAACTTGTTTGCAAATTTAGCAAGCTCCAGCACAGAAAATAATTATTTGCATCTACCTAAAATCTCTCCCCCCCCCTCCCCCACCTAGCCTGGAGGTTAAGTGACTTGCCCAGGGTCACACAGCTAGGAAGTGTTAAGTCTCTGAGACTGGATTTGAACTCGGGTCCTCCTGAATTCAGGCCTGGTGCTTTATCCACTGCACCACCTAGCTGCCCCTACCTAAAATTTCAATCTTAATCCATCTTACCTGATTACAAAGGAATTGGCCCAGGCCAGGCCTACATGCAGCACTAATATATATAACAGGTTGCCTATTATATAATACATTGAATCCTTCCACTGTGTAGTCTTCATAGCGCGTATGAATAACAAGCCTACAGATCTTTAAGAGGCCCTCACGGTCATCTTCATGATAATAGGCAGAGCCATTTTCATACCTGTAAGAAAATGATCCCAGACATTTCTTACCTTTTACTTAGTTCAGAAATTTCCCCCTAATATCATAATAACAGAAATTCCTGAAACATATAGATACAAAAAGTTTGAAGAGAATGATTTCCCCACCCCCGTTCCTTATTCTATATTAAGGTAAGGCCCAGATATCTGCATCAAAGCTCTTCTGCATACAAACTTGATAGTTTCACTAATAGGACATCTCAAGAAGTATTACAGCATCAAATGGACTGGCTATTTTCTATATCAAGTTCAATCCTGATATATTAATCCTTTTTTTCCCCCCAACCTTCCCAAGGAAGAAGGCAGTAGAGGTAAGAGGTGCTATTAAAATAAAAAGGTATTATATACTTCATGTGAAAAAAATATTAGTAATGCCTTGAAGTGATATTTTCCCAGGACAAATCATAAACTAAATTATAAAACTACTCTATTTCATATGACTATGTGATAATTCCTTATCAAAATTATCACCTCATTGTAAACAAGTTTTAATTTCATAATACATTCTATGCTTACTTGTAACATAAAAACCTGCAGGTAAATTTAAGTAGAGTTCAATTGAGATAAAATAATTTGATGAAGAATATATTAGAATCTAGATCATTATTTTTTCTTTTTAAATGCACATATTTGTAGGATAGTTTAATAGGCAGATAGAAATATCCTTACCTGAAAAGTCTGCAAAGCCATAATGTGGTATCTGAAAGTATTCTAGTTGTAAGTTTTCTCAGCTTCTCTCTATCCAGTACTGAAATATATGCTGCCAGACTATGTCCCAACAAAGCCATATGGCCTTGTTCTCCAACATTTTGGAGTCTATTGAAAAAGAAATACAAATTTGAAACACATTTATTAGAATCCTAACTTTGCCATACAATTCTCCAGGGATGCTTCTGAGTCATAGGTTAACTGTTGCATGCAGTTACTAATGTTGCAGGCAGGTACTAATCAGTACACAATGGGATACAGATATATTATGGAAAAGAGCTTTAGAGAATACTGAAAGATGATGTTGCCCAATCGTTTTCATTTTTACCTTTTCTCTTATTCGAATACATTATTAAAATAACTTTATTATATATAATTAAATAAACATTTTATTCATTATTATTAAATACCTACTACATACAATGCCTACTGAATATATGGTATTATAGCATGACAGGGTTTATTTAGGGTTTGTTTTTTTTTTTAATTTAAAAACTGGAAAATATTAGCCTACCTAAAACTATGGAATGTTTGACAATATAGTTCTTTGAAAACAAATGGAAAAAACAGAATGAGTGGGCCAGGAAAAATTTCTTGTTCCAAGTAACTTTAGTTTCTAAAGAAAACAAAAATGGATCACAATGTGGATGGCCACCTTCCTGCAACAAATAGTAGCGATCACAAAGTCAGTCAAAATTAATTTATCAGCTATGTTGTGACTCCAATTCATTAGTCTAAAATATCAAATAGTGAAAATTAACAAGTTTAACAATTGGCTTTTATAATCAGAAGTCTTAACTACTTACAAAAACTATAGCTGAAGCATGCAAATGTCAATTTGAAAAGAAAAAATTGGGATTTTCAAATAAGATATACTATACTAAATGAAATAATTTTTATGATTTTTAGAATACCCTCAAATCCAACAATTGCTGAGGGTAAGAACAAAGTGGTAAATGTACTAGTTAATCAATACCGAGAACACTGGGGCTCCTCATCTTCATCTCCATGCATAAGGTTCTGAACCAACTGGAGAATGCTCACCATATCTTGCCCACTAGAGAAAAAAACAAACAAACAAACAAACAAACAGATAATGGATGGGGGGAAAAAGATGTATCTCTTCTCTCCCCACCCCTGCCACTAGCCCTCCAAAATTAGTGTGATAATATTTTTAATAACACAGCTGCAAAAGAAAGACTATATTTTGTACAGATATAGTACATATCTTTAAAAAGACAAATATGAAATTGTAAAGTTAGTTGACTGGAAGTTAGCTAACTAAAATCAGTTAATTTCCTGGCTAAGTATTATTCTGAATTGTTGAAAAAACAAAACAAAACAAAACAACTGTACACCAGTATTACTGAATCAAGTATTTTTACAAATACACTCCAATCATCTACAAAGTATAGTCAAGGAGAAGAACTATTTTATATAATTTTGTGGACTTTGCATGTATAAACACTAATGAACACAGTTTGCTGAAAAAACCTAGTAATATCAACTGGCCCTTCTAGAAAAGTCTCATTCACATTTGGATTATAGGCATCTTTCACCTCCCAGAGAGGAACTCTCTGTTCTTTTTATCTTAGCTATGAAACTTGAAGATATGCCTTGAAAATATTTCCTTTCAAAAAAAGTTCATAAACACCACTTCTTTGGGGCTGCAAAGTTAATGGCTGACTAGGTACAAACACCTGTTGACAAGTGCTTTCATACATATCATCTATCTTATTCAGAGTACAAAATTCTTCTAAAAACTCTTGCTAATTAATATCTGCTGAAGGAATCAGATCTACATATACTTGAAACCCTTTTTTTCCTCGTTAGGAATCTAGAGTAGAGAGCAGAATAGAGTAGAGTTTCCTAATTAAGAAGTTTTCAATAACCAACCTGACTGGTACAGAATTTGATATAGGAAAGAAAACATCAAAGTTACTACTACTGGATTTCAAAGAGAATTAAATTTTGTTAGCTTAACTTGCTCATTTCCCAACTCTTCCCCCTCCCTTTTTCTCTCTTTCTCTATCCATTCCCTTCTTCTGTATCTTATATGCATATTCATATTTAGATCAAAGTACTCTTTAAGGGAACTGTATTATTTACTTTCCTATTAGCAAGTTTTGAGTTATAAAAGAAAAATAAAGTTAGGCTTAGCACAAGCAAATCATCTTGGGGCAGGAGAGGTTTGCTCTTAAAACAGATTTGGAAACCATCTGTGAAAAGATGGTTTTTCTCACCAACAAGATAGGGAGCTATTTTAATGATTTGCCTTTTGGTGAAAGGTTTTAAGGACACAATGGATAGAGTGCATGCTTGGAGTCAATAAGACCTGAGTTCAAATGTACTTTGAATACATACTAGTAATATGACCTTACACAAGAAATTTAATCTCTGTTACCTCAGTTTCCTTATCTCTAAAATGGGGACGATAATAGTACCTACTGCCCGACTGTTGTGAGGACCAAATGAGATAATAATTGTAAAGTGCTTATTTTTAGTACAGTTCTTGGTACATGGCAAGAGTGCTGTAAGTGTAAAACTATTATTATAATAATGACAGGTAAACTGTTATAATTATATATATATATATAATATAATATATTATATATAATTAACTGAATCAATTATATTATGTTGGCCATTTACTTTACTGGTTTTTCTTTTCCTAGCTGAAACATTAAAACTCAAAATGGTTATTTTGGATATAGATTCTTCCAAAGAAAAAAATTACAGAAGCTTCTTTTCGTTAGCTCTATTTCAGTAACCAAAAACCCTAAAACAAAAACAAAACATTCTCCAATAAATCTTTCAAAATAACTTTCCTTCAAGTCAATCAAATAAAAATATACATTTCAGTCAAAGTAAATAAAGGCCATTTCATATTAAAAATTCATTTAATACATTTGTGAGACTGTACTGGCTTTTCCATTTAATTCAATAAAAAATCATTATGCACTTATTGTGTACAAGGAAATATGCTAGATTATGGGAGATTAAAAAAAGAAAAAAAAAGAAATGGATCTTGATGAATTTACATTCTGGGGAAGGGAAGGAAAGGGAGAAAATGTCATTATGTACACAGAAAAGTTAATTTGAGGAGGGGAAAAAATAATCTTGAAAAGATGTCAAGATCAGAAGACCTATGAGTTAAGTCTCAAAGGCTATGAATTTTAAGAAGCAGAGGTAAAAAGAGAGTAGGCTCTGAAAAAGGGACAGATATGAATTAACCCTGGAGGCACATGCTAGACACAGATTTTGAAGTATGTAAAAAATCAGGCTTGAGGAGTCTGATTTTATCATAAAGATATTAAGAAAACACTGAGTAATGTGACCTTTCATTTAGAAAGATTATTTTGGCTGTTGTACTGAGGATGGATTAGAAAAAGGAGAGATTGCAAATTGAGAGACTTAATTAAGAAAAGCTAATATAGTAATCTAAGTCAGAAATACTCTCAAATAGGGTAGTAAGAATGTGAGTGATAGGAATTATGATTATCAGAGTGAGGGTAATGATTATCAGAAATGTCACAAAGGTAGAATAGACAAGCTCTGACACATGATTAGAGACAGGGAAGAAAACAAAGAGACCAGGATGACTAAGAAGTTGCCAACAGGGGTGATTTAGTGCCTTTCAGAGAAAGGAAATTTTGGAGGAAGTTGTATGGTCTAAAAAGGGGATAGACAATGAATCCCACCTGAGAAATGCTGAGTTCAAGTTGCCATTGAACTAGTATAGATGGATACATCAAGAAGTGATGGTGTGGAACTGGAGCTCAAGAGAAATTAGGGTCATATGTAAAGATATGAGAAATAACTGAACAAATGGGAATGAATATGCTCAACCAAGGAAGGAAATATGGAGAGAAAAGAGTAAAGTAACCAGGACAAAGAATTGGGGAAACCTAAGTTTAAATAATAAGAGACTGAAAATAAGAAAATAAGGTGTGATCAGACTGGTAGGAGGTGGTATACCACAGTCAAAAAAGTGTACTAGACATGGAGTCCCATGGGCAGAAGTTCTGTGTATTTTTGTATCTATAAAATTAAGGAGTTTTATTAGATGGGCCCAGGTGCCTGCAAGCACTCTCCAGTGAAGGATCCTATAATCAACAAGTCAATAGCATTCACTATGTGCCAGGCAGTATGTTAAACACTAAGGCAAGCCAGTTCTTGCCTCCAAGAAGTTCAGTCTAATGGAGGTGACACCACTACAACAAACAAGACAGGATAACCTAGAGGTGGTTTCAAGGGGAAGATCCTAGGATTAAGGGATTCTGGGGAAGCCAGAAGGTGGAACTTCAGCAAGACTTGAAGGAAACCAGGAGAAGATGAGAAGAATGTCTAAGACATGGGGGATAGTAAGAAAATAGTTGGAATTAAGAAAAGGAATGTTGGGTGCAAGAACGGCAAGGAGGCTAAAGTCTAATATTAAATAGTAGAGTATGTGGAAGGGAGGAAGTAGAAGATTATAAAGGCAGAAGAGGGGAAGGTCATGAAGGACTTTAAAGATCACACAGAAGATTTTATAATTGCTATTGGAAATAACAGGGAGCCAATGAAGTTTACAGAATGAGGGGAAAGAGGTGAAAAACAGACCTGAGCCTTTCAAAGACCACTATGACAGTGGAATAGAAAATGAACTGGCATAGAAATACACATCAAACAGGCTCCTGGAATAATCCAGGCATGAAGTGATGAGAGCCCTCTACCAGATTGGCAGCAAGGGCTGAGAGAAAGAGGCATATGCTAGAGATGTTCTAAAAGTAAAATCAACAAACTGGATATAGGGATGTAGGTGAGAAAGAAGAATTACAGATCATACCCAAGTACCCTTGACAGTAAATGGAAGTTAGGAAGTGGGAAGATTTAAGGGTAAAGATAGTGAGTTCAGTTTTGGACAATATGAATTTAAGATGTCTATGGGACACATCTAAATGCATAGCAACTGATGAGATCACCAAGCAAAACTATGCTAAGGGAGACAACTACACAAATTAATACAGAAGGAGAAGAGAAGAAAATAACAGGACAGAGGTTTGGGGCATAACCAGAATTAGTGTGGGATGTAGATAATGAAGAGAAACAGAAGGAGAGGTTAGAAAGGTAGGAGGAAAAGCAGGATACTACAGAAACCTGAGAAAAGAATATCAAGGAGAAGAGGGTGCTTGACAATGTCAAAGGCTGTAGGGAGGTCAAAAAGAATGAAGACTAAGAAAAGGCCATTAGATTTGGCTACTAAGAGATCACTGATAACTATGAAGAGAGCAATTTCAGTTTAATGATGAGGTTGGAAGTCAATCTTTAGAGAATTAAGAAGAGAGTGAGAGTAAAGAAATGAAATCATAGATTACAGATGGTCTTATCACAGAGTTTAGTCAAAAAGAGAAACAGGAATGATAGAAGGAAATGACTATTTAGGCCAGGATATTTTAATGGGGTAGACATGGGAATGTCAGGAGGTAGCAGGGAAGCAGCCTATAGATTTGGGAACTACTGAGGAGTAGTGAGAAAGGGGGGATGACAGAGGGCAGAAATTTGTTGGAGAAAGTGGGATGGAACAGAATAGTGTGTACAGGTATGAGACAGAGGGCAAGGAGCAGAGAATGCGGATGGCACCTAAATGATGTTTGAGGAAGGAGGATGAGGTAAGGTTATCAGTTAAGAGGAAGTAGAATTCAAATTAGCAAGATAATGAAAGCCAAGGGAAGAAAAAGTATTCAGGAAGAGGAGTTGGTTAACAAATACCAGAAACTGCAGAATGAAAACAAGAATGAAAATCAAGGCCATCAGATAGCAGTTAAAAAATCATTGGCATTTTTTAAAAGAACAGCTTTAGAACTCTAAATTCAGCCAAAAGAACTCTACCAATCACTGATAAAGTGTAGAAGATAGATTATGTTTATTGTAGAGAAAAGGATCCAGGATCAGGATTACTACTTTGGTGTCAAGATAATAGCACTAATGATTAATTTTGATAGACTTGGTTCTTCTCAGTGGTTCAGTGATTCAAGGCAATCCCAATAAACTTTGGATGGAAAACTCCATCCACATCTAGGAAAACATGCTATATTTATTTATTTTTCTTCCTTTATTTTTCCCCCTCATGATTTTTTCCTTCTGGTTTTTGTTTCCCAACATGAGTCATAAGGAAATATGTAAAAACAAATAAGTGCGCGCGTGTGTGCGCGCACACACGCACGCACACACACACACGACAATAGCACAACTTAATTCAAACTTACATTAGACATTTGTTAAATGCAAACATGTATATTCCAAAACATGTTTTTTTGATTTAAAAAAAAAAAAGTTTATCGAACAAAATGGAAATTGCCAAACATTGCTACTTACCTGCCCTGAAGTGGTCCTGGAATATCTCTTGGTGCATACTTCTTTTCATTCTCTTCCTCTGCTTTTCTAAAAAAAAAAAAAAAAAAAAAAAAAGATGTATTTTAACTTTGCTTTCTGTCAACATTTAATTATACAAATTCTCTTCAAATTACTAAAGCAAATCTAACTTGGAAGAAATCAAACATTCCACCACCACTGCCCTTATCTCCTCCCTCCCCGTAAAAAGAAAAGTTTGGTTTCCTAAAGAAAGAATATAAGATATTTTGTTTAGTTAACGGGATGGTGATTTTGCTGGTTTCATACAGAAAATGAATATAAAGGAAGAAGAGTTGTTTAAAGATTCAAATAAAGATGCTGAGGAAATGAAACTTTTAAAAAACAGAGAGCCAATTGGATTCATGACCAAAATTATATATTTTCAAAATCATTTAATTAGAGCATCTTTTACCTTTTACAAAAGGCAATTTTGACTAAGTATTACATGCCAAATACCATGAAAAGCCTAACAAGAAGAAATCAGTGCCAAAAATTTCACAGATTTCCAGAGGCTTAGCATTTTTCCAGATGCCTACCTCTGATTGTCTTCTAGCATCTTCATTGCTTCATTAAGATTTTTTTCCCATTTCAGCTAGTGTAGGGTCAACCATCTAATATATAAAAAGATAAACTACATGTTAATGTATTTCAATCCAGTAAATTATTTTAAGTTAAAGAAATATTTTAGGAAATAGCTATGTAATCTGCAAGTCTTAAAAAATAAAAAAAGATACTTAAGAGTTACTTTTAAAGGTCTCTATTAAAACAACTACTCTTTAAATACTACTTTTTAATTATCATGCAAAACATGCCTGGCACATTCTTTTTAACCCTGCAGTCAACAGCTTTACTTTTTTTAAAAATTGGTGATCTGGGGTCGAGGATAGAATAATAATCATTTATAAATGACAGAATACATTTGCCAATAGACTCTTAATTATTCTCCCTTCATCCAACACTATCCTCTTTCTAAATGAACCTTCACAAAGCTGGTACTGATTTGACATGGAGATAGTAATCTTGGTCCTGGAGGCCTCCATTCCCTACAATAAACTATACTCATTCTTTAAGAACAAAAACAACAAAAATCCATTTTACATGATGCTAACATGCTTATAAGTCCTATAGTTCTTCTCTCACAACAATTTAGAAACTCTACTTCTGTACCGTTCTGATTTCTTAACCTTAACAATTTGTTTTCCAAATCCAACAGCTGATTAAAACTTTTAAAGTTACTAATGATCTTTTAAGTGTTAACTCTACTGGCTTTGGCTTTCATACTATTTAATCTCTCAAAAAATTTTCATACCACTTAATATCATTTTTATCTCTGACATTTTCAGATCTGCTCTTTAAAAAAATCAATTTGAGAGCTGCTTGGAAGAAGATTAAAGAGGGAGATCAATTAGAAGGCTATTCTTATCTAGGGAGATGATAAAGGGGAAAAAATATATCACCAACTACAAACCAGGTACTATGCTAAGTATTTTTTTTTTTTAATTACAGCTTTTTATATACAAAACATATGCATGGGTAATTTTTCAATATTGACCCTTGCAAAAACTTGTTTCAACTTTTCCCCTCCTTCCCTCCACCCCCACACCTAGATGGCAGTAGTCCCATACATGTTAAATATGTTAAGTATATGTTAAATATAATATATGTATACATATTTATACAGTTTTCTTGCTACACAAGAAAGATCGGATTTAGAAAGGTAAAAATAACCTGAGAAGAAAAAACAAAAATGCAAGCAAACAATAACAGAAAGAGCAGAAATGTTATATTGCAGTCCATACTCATTTCCCAGTGTTCTTTCTCTGGGTGTAGATGGTTCTGTTCATTACAGATCAATTGGATCTTCTCATTGTTGAAGAGAGCCATGTCCATCAGAATTGATCATCATGTAGTATTGTTCTTGAAGTGTAGAATGATCTCCTGGTTCTGCTCATTTCACTTAGCATCAGTTCACGTGAGTCTCTCCAAGCCTCTTTGTATTCATCCTGCTGGTCTTTTCTTATAGAACAATAATATTCCATAAGATTTATATACCACAATTTATTCAGCCATTCTCCAATTGATGGCATCCCCATCCCTTCAATTTCCAGTTTCTAGCCACTACAAAAAGGGCTGCCCCAAACATTTTTGCACATAAAGGTCCCTTTCCCTCTTTAGTATCTCTTTGAGATATAAGCCCAGTAGTAACACTGCTAGATCAAAGGGTATGCACAGTTTGATAACTTTTTGAGTATAGTTCCAAATTGCTCTCCAGAATGGTTGGATCCATTCACAACTCCACCAACAATTATGCTAAGTATTTTATAATTATCTCACTTGATCCTCACAAAAACCCTAAAAGTAGATGCTATAATTATCCCCATTTTAAAGTTAAATTGCAGTCATCAACAATTAAATGACTTGTCCAGTCATACAGCTATTACGTGTCTGAGGCCAGATTTAAAATCAGATTTACCTGAAGTCAGTCAGGCCCAACACTCCATTCCTACGCCACCAATGTTTGTATAAAATGAAAGAGGCTAACAGATGTGAAGAGAGAAATGACAAGATTTGACAATAGACTTGATATGTGGGATGAGTGAGGAGTTGAAGATAACACCAAGTTTTGAACCACATTAAGCAGAAGATTGGCAGTATCCTCAATAGTAACAGACCTGAATTTGATACCCACCCAGTTTCAAATGTCCTAAGTCTGATTTGGGACTGGAGATCAGAAGATAAATAAGGAGTTAGATATATAGATTTGGGAGTTCTATGCATATAGATAAGGGAGAAAAAAGAACCTGAACAGAGTCTTGAGGTATAATAACCAGAGTTAGTGGAAGTGCTATGGATAAAGATTATGTGAAAAAAAGCTGAGAATAAGTAATCAAATAGATAGGAAGAGAAACAAGAATGAACAACATGAAAATTCAGAATGAAAAAAGTATCTAGGAAGAGACTGTCCACAATGTCAAATGCTAGAATGAAGACAACTAAGAAAAGGTCTAACAATAAAAAAACCAGTGGCATTTTGGAGAGAATTGTTGCAGTTGGATGATGAATTCAGAAGGCAGAATGTAGAAGATTTAAAAGAGAATGAGAAGAGAGAAAATAAAGGCACCAAATGTAGACAATTTCTTCCAAATCAAGAAGAGGAAAAATACAGAATGTTATCTACTGGGAAAATGTGAAGATCCAGCAAAGATTTGGCTTTTTGATAGTAGGGGTTTTTTTTCCTCTTTTTATTACTTTTTATTTTTAAATAGTATTTTATTTTTTTCCAAGTAAATGTGAATATAGTTCTCAATATTTAACACTGTAAAACCCCATGTTCCTAATTTTTCTCTCTCTTTCCCTTCCTCCCACTTCTCCAAAGAGAGCAAGGAATCAGATATAGGCTAAACATGCAATTCTTCTAAACATATTTCCAAATTCATCATACTACATAAGAAAAATCTGATCAAAAGGGGGAAAATTACAAAGAAAAACAAACAAGCAAAGAAAAAAATACAAGAACAAAAGGTAAAAATACTGTCTTTAGATCCACATTCAGTATCTATAGTTCTCTCTCTGGATGCAGGTGGCACTTTCTTTTTTTTTTTTTAAATTAATTTTATAATTATAAAAATTTTTTTGACAGTATATATGCATGAGTAACTTTTTTTTTTTTATAACATTATTCCTTGTATTCATTTTTCCAAATTTTCCCCTCCCTCCCTCTATTCCCTCCCCTAGATGACAGGAAGTCCCATACATGTGTTACAGTATAACCTAGATACAATATATGTGTGTAAATCCAATTTTCTTGTTGCACATTAAGTATTGGATTCCGAAGGTATAAGTAACCTGGGTAGATAGACAGTAGTGCTAACAGTTTACATTCACTTCCCAGTGTTCCTTCTCTGGGTGTAGTTATTTCTGTCCATCATTGATCAACTGGAAGTGAGTTGGATCTTCTTTATGTTGAAGATATCCACTTCCATCAGAATATATCTTCATACAGCATTGAAGTGTACAGCGATCTTCTGGTTCTATTCATTTCACTCAGCATCAGTTGATGTAAGTCTCTCCAAACCTTTCTGAATTCATCCTGCTGGTCATTTCTTACAGAGCAATAATATTCCATAACCTTCATATACCATAATTTACCCAACCATTCTCCAATTGATGGGCATCCATTCATCTTCCAGTTTCTAGCTACAACAAAAAGAGCTGCCACAAACATTTTGGCACATACAGGTCCCTTTCCCTTCTTTAGTATTTCTTTGGGATATAAGCCCAGTAGTAGTACGGCTGGGTCAAAGGGTATGCACAGTTTGATAACTTTTGGGGCATAGTTCCAAATTGCTCTCCAGAATGGCTGGATTCTTTCACAACTCCACCAACAATGTATCAGTGTCCCAGTTTTCCCACATCCCCTCCAACATTCATCATTATTTGTTCCTCTCATCTTAGCCAATCTGACAGGTGTATAGTGGTATCTCAGAGTTGTCTTAATTTGCATTTCTCTAATCAGTAGTGATTTGGAACACTTTTATATGAGTGGATATAGTTTCAATTTCATCATCTGAGAATTGTCTGTTCATATCCTTTGACCATTTATCAATTGGAGAATGGTTTGATTTCTTATAAATTAGGGTCAGTTCTCTATATATTTTGGAAATGAGACCTTTGTCAGAACCTTTAACTGTAAAAATATTTTCCCAATTTGTTACTTCCCTTCTAATCTTGTTTGCATTAGTATTGTTTGTACAGAAACTTTTTAGTTTGATGTAATCAAAATCTTCTATTTTGTGATCAATAATGATCTCTAGTTCTCCTCTGGTCATAAATTCCTTCCTCCTGCACAGGTCTGAGAGGTAGACTATTTTCTGTTCCTCTAATCTATTTATTATCTCATTATTTATGCCTAAATCATGGACCCATTTTGATCTTATCTTGGTATATGGTGTTAAGTGTGAATCCATATCTAATTTCTGCCATACTAATTTCCAGTTTTCCCAACAGTTTTTTCCAAATAATGAATTTTTATCCCTAATGTTGGTATCTTTGGGTTTGTCAAAGATTAGATTGCTATAGATGTACCCTTTTTTGTCCTTTGTATCTAATCTGTTCCACTGATCTACCGGTCTATTTCTTAGCCAATACCAAATGGTTTTGGTGACTGCTGCTATATAATATAGCTTTAGATCAGGTACACTTAGACCACCTTCTTCTGACTTTTTTTTCATTAGTTCCCTTGCAATTCTCGACCTTTTATTCTTCCATATGAATTTTGTTGTTATTTTTTCTAGGTCATTGAAATAGTTTCTTGGGAGTCTGATTGGTATAGCACTAAATAAATAGATTAGTTTGGGGAGTATTGTCATCTTTATTATATTCGCTCGGCCTATCCAAGAGCACTGAATGTCTTTCCAATTATTTAAATCTGACTTTATTTTTGTGGCAAGTGTTTTGTAATTTTTCTCATATAATTCTTGACTATTCTTTGGTAGATGGATTCCCAAATATTTTATACTCTCAACATTTGTTTGGAATGGAATTTCTCTTTGTATCTCTTGCTGTTGCATTTTGTTGGTGATATATAAAAATGCTGAGGATTTATGTGGATTTATTTTGTATCCTGCCACTTTGCTAAAATTCTGAATTATTTCTAATAGCTTTTTAGCAGAGTCTTTGGGGTTCTCTAAGTATACCATCATGTCATCTGGAAAGAGTGAAAGTTTGATTTCCTCATTTCCTACTCTAATTCCTTGAATCTCTTTCTTGGCTCTTATTGCCGAGGCTAGCGTTTCTAGTACTATATTGAATAGTAATGGTGATAGTGGGCAGCCTTGTTTCACTCCTGATCTTACTGGGAAAGGTTGCAGTTTATTTCTATTGCATATTATGCTTACTGACGGTCATAAATATATGCTCCTGATTATTCTAAGGAATAGTCCACTTATTCCTATACTCTCAAGAGTTTTTAGTAGGAATGGATGTTGGATTTTGTCAAATGCTTTTTCTGCATCTATCTGATCATATGGTTTTTATTAATTTGATTATTAATATGGTCAATTATACTAATAGTTTTCCTAGTATTAAACCAGCCCTGCATTCCTGGTATAAATCCTACTTGATCATAGTGTATTATCCTGGGGATGATTTTCTGAAGTCTTTTTGCTAATATCTTATTTAAGATTTTGGCATCAATATTCATTAAGGAAATTGGTCTATAGTTTTCTTTCTCAGTTTTCGATCGACCTGGTTTAGGGATCAGTACCATGTCTGTGTCATAAAAGGAGTTTGGTAGGACTCCTTCATCCCCTATTTTTTCAAATAGTTTATATAGCATTGGGGCTAATTGTTCTTTAAATGTTTGGTAGAATTCACATGTAAATCCATCTGGTCCTGGGGATTTTTTCCTGGGGAGTTGATTAATAGCTTGTTCTATTTCTTTTTCTGAAATGGGACTATTTAAGCAATTTATCTCTTCCTCTGTTAATCTAGGAAGCCTATATTTTTGGAGGAAGTCATCCATTTCACTTAAGTTATCAAATTTATTGGCATAAAGTTGCACAAAGTAACTCCTTATTAATTTTCTAATTTCCTCTTCATTGGTGGAAAGATCCCCCTTTTCATTTGTAAGACTAACAATTTGATTTTCCTCTTTCTTTTTTCTGATCAGATTTACCAAAGATTTATCTATTTTATTAGCTTTTTCATAAAACCAACTCTTGGGTTTATTAGTTCAATAGTTTTTTTACTTTCAATAATATTGATTTCTCCTTTTAATTTTTGTATTTCCAGTTTAATTTTTGGTTGGGGTGTCCTTTGTTCTCGAAAAAGCCCAAAACAAAATCACTCTGTTAGAGTAGAGTTTTAGTGTGTTCAACTGGTTGGTCAGACCAATATGAGCTCAGAATGCTCTGCCACAGATTGAATACAAATAGTCCATATGAATATTTTGGGGTGGATTCTTTAACTTTGTGCATCTCACATTTCTTCTGGGCTATTTCAATTATGCTTTGCTCAGAGTATAAAATCTCTGATGAAGGCAGGTCATGCTGTGTATCTCCCATGTTATACAATTGATTCTAAAGTTCTTAAGAGAGACCTTCAGAGTGTCCTTGTGAGTGCTTGCCCCATAGGAATTATAGAAAAATAGTAGATGGGACTTGCTTTGATGCAATGAGGACCCAATCCTATATATAGTTCTGTTCAGTAGCATATGAGTATTAGTGATGGGAGCAAATGGTGGGAAGATGACAGCAACAATGCAACAAGGGAGCATGGGATTCTAGGGTAGAGGATAATATAATATTACAGGATCATAATCAGCAAGAGAAAAAAGTTATCTAAGAGCAAGACTAATGCTTTGGGAAAGTAATAAGGAGAAGAGGGACATGTATGTACTCAGTCAGAAGAAGGAATGTACCATGCTATAATATAAAGTAAAATACAAGAGGTTCATTATACTAAGTCATTGGAAAAATGAAACAAGGCATCAAGCACCACCTGAGTTTGAATAAAACTCTAAATTCATCTGATTGATCTGTGATATTATTGATCTGGGTACTCCTTTCATTAATGCAAATTGCTATTTCTCCATACTTTCTCCCTTGTGCAATATCTAATACATTTAATTCCTTCCTCTGACAATTTTAATATCTGTGAAAACCAGTGCAATATGTGATATGTTCATCTGTTATGCTTCATTATTGTTACATGACCAGCCTACCTCTTTTTCTGTACATATCAGTTCTTGATAAGGTCTCATGCCATTTTCTACATACAAGTTGCTGTTGTTAATAAGATATATCCTATTTTCACAATCACAGAAGCTTTTGGAAGAACCTTGAAAATTTATGTTCTAGATCCAACTCACTTCCAGTTGATCAATGATGGACAGAAATAACTACACCCAGAGAAGGAACACTGGGAAGTGAATGTAAATTGTTAGCACTACTGTCTATCTACCCAGGTTACTTATATCTTCGGAATCTAATACTTAATGTGCAACAAGAAAATGGTATTTACACACATATATTGTATCTAGGTTATATTGTAACACATGTAAAATGTATGGGATTGTCTGTCATCGGGGGAGGGAATGGAGGGGGGGATAATTTGGAAAAATGAATACAAGGGATAATATTATAAAAAAAATTACTCATGCATACTGTGAAAAAAAATTCTAAATAAATAAAAAAAAAGAAAATTTATGTTCTATCATGTACCTGAACAAAAATAAAGTCAACATTCCTCACAAATGATCATTCACCTTCTGCCTAAAGACTTCTTAACCCTGCTACTTCTCAAAACAACCTATTTCACTTTTGTATAGCTATAATTTTCAGACAGTTTTTCTTACACTGAGCTAAAATCTTTTAGCCATTTCTTAGTTTTGCTCTCTGCAGAGAAGCTAAACAAAATTCTTCTTCCAAATGAGGACCTTTCAAATACTTTGATGATACCTACTGTCCATCTATCACACCTCCCCTAATTCTTTTCTTGGCTGAATATTATTACTTCTTTCACCTTCTCACCATCCTGGTCACCCTTTTCTGGATTCATGCCACTTTGCCAATGTTATTCTTAAAATGTGGCATCAAGAATTAAGCACAATCCTCAAAAGGTAGGGAAGAGAACAGTGGAACCACCACTTTCTTCTTTCTGGACTTAATGAAGTTTAAGATCATATCAGCTTTTTGTGCTTATTTATGTGTTCTATTATTGACATGCATTAAGCTTGCAGTGCACTAAAACCCTCAAATTTTTTACTAGGACTTATTGCCTAAACACATCTTCCCTCATCCTTTAATGGAAAAGTTGATTTAATGCAAGTGGAAAATTTTACATTTATTCTCATTAAATTTTCTCTTATTAGATCTTCCATGCTGATATATTTTTGTTATCTGAAAATCTGACAAGAACATCATCTAGCACATCAAGTATGTCACTAGGGAAAAAATACTAAATAATAAAAAATACCATCTGAGACCTTCTCTCCCTGATGATGATTCACAATGACAATTCTTAGGGTTCAATCATTCAACAATATCCAATCCACCTAATTATACTAGTATCTAACCTGCATCATCTCATTTTGCTTATGCAAAAAGAGTAAGAAAGATTTTTGTCAAATGCTTTGCCCACGCAGAAAAATAGGTATATAGTATTTCCCTGACCCACCAGTATAGTAATGCTTTTAAAAAATAAAACTGAGTAGTCTCATATGACTTTCTAGTCAAAACATTTCCTTAATAACCTGCTCTGGAATTTTGTCAGTAGCCAAACTCAACTTCACAAGCCCACTTTCTTCTTTTTTTTTTTTTTTCTTTTTTAAATTAGGATACATCTTATCATCTCCATTCTTTTGAGATCATAGTGTTCCCATGAAGTGCATAATCACGTTATCACCAAAGGAATACAAATGTTAGAAAGATGACTTCTGCAGCACTGAGGGGCATTAGATAATCCAACCCAATCTCACACCATCCAACTCTAGGTCCAGTTTACCAACTATCTGCAGCCCCAGTTCAAAGACTACCCATTCAATTTAATGTCATAATCTAGGCAATGTGCAATATTCTTAAAGAATTTCACAAACAAAAATGGGATAGTTTATAGTTTGAACTCTTTAATTTTCAAAAATGAATTTTTTTTTAATATTATATACAGTTCTTAATATCTCTCTTCTCTTTTACCTAGTAAGTAATCTCTTTGAACAAAGATATAAAAAGCAAAAGATTTTTTTCCCCTGAGGCAATAGGGGTTAAGTGACTTGTTCAGGATTACACAGCTAGGAAGTATTAAGTGTCTGAGGCCAAATTTGAACTCAGGTCTCTCCTGACTTCAGAGCTGGTGCTCTATCTACTGCAGCACCTAGCTGCCTCAAGAAAACATTTAGCAAGACCAATAAATCAATTATGTTGGATAGTATATGCAATATTCTATACCAGAGTCTACCACCCCTGCAGTAAAGGAAAGAAAATGGATTTCTCAACTTTTCTCTGGGGCTATTCTAATTAAATAATTCATTTTTATAATGATGAACAAGCAGATTTTAGAAAGACCTGGAAAGATTTATATGAACCGATGCTGAGTGAAACAAGCAGAACCAGGAATATATTGTACACAAGAATGTGCAATGATTATCTATGAAGGACTTGGTTCTTCTCAATGGTTCAGTGATTCAAAGCAATCCCAGCGGACTTTGGAAAGAAAATGCCATTTGCATCCAGAAAAAGAACCAAGGAGACTGAATGCTATGTTCACTACTTTTTTGTTTTTCTTCTCTCTCCCATGATTTTTTCCATTTTGCCCCAATTTTTCTCTCTCGAGTCATAAAGCAATGTGTTAAAATAAACAAATAAAATAAATCATTTTTGTTATTTTTATCATGTTTACATTGTTACTGTCATTGTACATGTCGTTTTTCTGATTCTTTCACTTTTTATAAAAATCTTTTAAAAAATCTTCCCATTCTTTGTATACATCATGTCTGCATTATATTCATGTATACAATAATTTGTTTAACTCTTCTCCAATTAAAGGACATCTACTGTTTTCAGTTTTTGATATCATAATAGATGCTGCTATAAATATTCTGGTGTATATGGGTCTATCTTTGACCTATTTATATGACCTAGTATATGCTTAGCCCTAAGATCTCTGGGTCAAAGGACACAAATAATTGTCACTTAAAATATGTTCAAAATATTTTCCAAAATAGATGGGCCAATTTGAAATTCTACCAATACTATATTAGCATACCTGTTTTTTCAATGCCTAAAAAATTGACCACTTTTACTTTTGTCATCTTTTTCAGTTTTCTGGGTGTGTGATGAAATTTTAGTTGGTTTTTTAAAAAATTCTCTTATTAGTAACTTAAATAATCCTAATCATATTCTTTGCAAATTTATTCAGTGGAGAGTGGTCCTTCACATATATTTTAATTTAAAATATAGTTTGGCTATTAGATGCTTAGCAGAGAGTCAGTTATGATGCAAAGATTTTTGTATGTTCAATTTGTATCTTTTATACATTGTTCTTGGTTCTGTCTTATAGGCTCAATCAGAAGAGATTTAATCCCTGCTTCTACATGACAATCCTTCATATGCTTTGCCTCTACAATATTCTACCTCATTCTTCCCTTCTTCAAGATAAATAGGCTCAGTACTTTGAAATAATCCTTCACATAACACAGACTCAAGGTCTTCTATCATTCTGGTTGCCCTTCTCTGGATATTTTCTAGCTAATTAATGTTCTTTTAAAAATCATGGCTTCTAATGGAGAACGATTTGGAACTATGCTCAAAAAGTTATCAAACTGTACATACCTTTGATCCGGCAGTATTACTACTGGGCTTATATCCCAAAGAGATCTTAAAGAAGGGAAAGGGCCAAAATGTTTGTAGCAGCCCTCTTTGTAGTGGCCAGAAACTGAGTGGATGCCCATCAATTGGAGAATGGCTGAATAAATTGTGGTATATGAATGTTATGGAATATTATTGTTCTGTAAGAAATGACCAACAGGATGATTTCAGAAAGGCCTGGAGAGACTTACATGAACTGATGCTGAGTGAAATGAGCAGGACCAGGATATCGTTATATACTTCAACAATGATACTATGTGAAGATCAAGTCTGATGGACATGGCCATTTCCAACAATGAGATGAGCCAAATCAGTTCCAATAGAGCAGTAATGAACTGAATCAGCTACACCCAGAGAAAGAACTCTGGGAGATGACTATGAACCACTACATAGAATTCCCAATCCCTCTATTTTTGTTTGCCTGCATTTTTTATTTCCTTCACAGGTTAATTGTACACTACTTCAAAGTCCGATTCTTTTTGTACAGCAAAATAACTGTATGGACATGTATACATACATTGTATTTAACGTATACTTTAACATATTTAACATGTATTGGTCAACCTGCCATCTGGGGGAGAGAGTGGGGGTAAGAAGGGGAAAAATTGGAAGAAAAGGTTTTGTAATTGTCAATGCTGAAAAATGTAAAGAAAAAGATTAAAAAAAATAATAATAAAAATAAAAATCATGGCTCCCAGAGAGGGCAGGACTAGGATGATTCTTAAGGTCCCTTTCAGCTACAAGTCTGCAATTCCTGATTCCCTTGCTTTCCATTGTATTAATTTCTGCTTTAATCATAATACTCTCCATGTTCTGTTCTCTTCTGGCATATTTGTTCCCATGAAAAAGACCTGTTCATAATAAAATTAACCTACCAGGGCAACTAGATGGTGCAGTGAATAGAACACCAGCCCTGAAGTCTGGAGGACCTGAATTCAAATCTGGCCTCAGACACTTAACGCTTCCTGGCTGTGTGATCCTAGGCAAGTCACTTAACTGCAACTGCCTCGTGGCAAAAAACAATAATAATAAAATGAATCTAAGTTTGGAAATAAAATTTTTCCTTCCCTTAAAATGTGAAAGAGGCGGCTAGATAGCTTTATAGATAGAACACCAGCCTTGGAGTCAAAACCTGAGTTCAAATCCAGACATTTAATACTCACTAGCTGTGTGACCTTAGGCAAAACACTTAACACCCCTATTGCTTCACCCCAAAATAAAATTAAAATGTGATAATTCCAAAAGTACAATAATGACCACCAAAGGGTATGGTGAAGACAAATAAAAGACAACGTATTTTAAAGCGCCATATAAATACCAACTAATATCATTACAAGCCTTAAAAAGAAAATAATATTACAATGTAGTATTATTAAGAAATACTCCAATGTGTAAATATTCCAAAGGAGCTGCATGGGTTAACAAGGTGGCAGGATACTGGAGTCAGGAGTAACAAAAAAAGCTGCAATCACAGTGTGTGTATTAACTCTAATGAAGCAAATTGAACCCTTGTAAGCTCATTCCATCTTGTGTGCCTTTCATCCATGTCCTCTCAAAAGTTTGTCATACTTGTGTTTTATGAGTTCCTGGGATAAGACAACATTAAAAGAAAACTATTTTTAAAACCTCTACTCATGAGCTTATAGAATCAAATTTCCATTTGCAAGTCATAGATCCCTTATCAGTACATCAACAAATAACTGTGCCTATAAAATAAATAAAACAAATACAAAAAAAAAAAACCCAAAAGTTTGTCATAGCAGGTGAATCCAACTAGTTGGGGGGAGGAGGAGAAGAGAGCTCTTTGAAGTTCTCTGGTCATCATTACTCCTCCACTTTGTTTTTCTGCATGGAGAGTTAGGTCAAACACTAGAGTAATCAAGAGAGGAAGAGGAGAGGATCCTCATTTTAGGATAACTTACATTGTTAAGGGTCATAATCAGCATGATGATATCTGAAAATTGGAGCATCTGGAAGACCATACCACTATAGGGAATCCCCTGTCAACTTAAGACTATGTAGGATCTCTTTCATGACAATGTCAAACATCTTAAGCAAGCATATAATTCTCCTTATTTTATTACTCCATTAATATTAATTATCAGAGGACTGGAAAAGATTATCTTTCAAGAAACCTACATGATTTTGAAACATGCACAACCAATACCATGTTAAAAAGTGAGAATTTAAGATTTTCATTTTTGTCTACAACTCAAATGCTTTTTTAGAGTTAAGAAATACTTTTATTTTCTGCATTTTTCTGTCAACTATGTGATGATCAAGATGTAGTCTACTGTGAAATAGTTTGTGAACATCTATCTTTTCAATTCTATTATCAAAGATGCTCTCAATATTTGTGTGGATTATTTTCACAATTTTACACAGATAGGAAAGTGGGTATACCAGTTAATACTAATATATGTTCTATCACCTGCTTCTTCAAATATTAGAGACCTAGTCCTTTGATGATTTCACATCTGTCACTTCCAGCATGGACCGTCTCTCTATACACTTAATCTAGTCCAACTGTCTTCCCCCTATTTATCAGTTTTGCTTGAGTATCCTTTTCACTTCTTCTTTAAGATTATCTGGAATTGTGATGTTAAAATCCAATTACAGTCATCCCATTAACTTTGGCACTATAAAGTAATTGAAGTTTTCTTTTTATCTTTATTTTTCTTAAACACTAGGGGCATGCCTTTGCTTAAATGAACCTCTCACCAAACTTTCTTTTTATTGGGGAAAGTGGGGGGAAGGAGAGAACGAAATATTACACACATACTACCCACCTTCTGATGAAGAAGACCTGGAGTGGAAAATAAAATAAAATAGTTTTTGGACATGGTCAATGTGAAATTTTTTTACTCGACTGTACATATTTGTAACAGGTTTTTTTCTTTTGTTCCTATGGTGGGAGAGGGATTGGCCAGGTTAATTATAATTCTATGCTCAATTCTACATGTATATGTGTGTATTCTTTCATCCTTTCATCAATTCAGATTCAAGTGTCAGCTTCTCCCACCATCTCTTCCTCTTTATTTTTTACAGATGTTTACTTGTACATTCTTATTGAGATAATTTTTTCTATCCTTCCTTCCTTCCACCCCTACCCAACATTGTATTCCTCATCCCTTGTCTTTCCATTTTTTCTAAGATAAAGACAGAACTGAGCCACTCCCACACCTCTTCTAATTAGACTTCCTCTACGACCCCTGAAGATAACAGGGTTCAGACGGGACCTAAATAGCTTCCCATATTTGAATGTAAGCAGTTCATTCTTGTTTGATCCCTTAACATTGTTTATTTTTGTTTCTCTTCAGCCCTGTCTTTAAACTTCAGAGTTTCTATGCAGCTCTGATTTTTTTAATCAGGAATGCTTAGAAGTTCTGTATTTTATTACAGATCCATACAATATACACAATAGTTAAAAAGGCTTTTGTTTAGTTATCCCAGGACTAAAACTCTAATCATAAAAATAATAAAAGGGGGGGAAATTTATATAAAAGTATTCAGTGCTGCTTTACTTATAACAGCTCCAATAGCAAATGTCAGAATTGATCCCTGTGTTTCAAGAGATGTTATTTCATTAATCTAGACATTCCCTTTAAGAACATACCATCCATGACTGACTGTTCATCATGCACAAGTCTCACTCACAAATCTCTATACAATGTGCAAAGATTGTTGTAGTCCTCTTTGTAGTGGCCAGAAAATGGAAACTTGAGTGGATGCCCCTCAACTGGAGAATGGCTGAGTAAATTGTGGTATAGGAATGTTATGTTATTGTTCTATAAGAAATGACCAGCAGGATGATTTCAGAAAGGTCTGGAGAGATTTACATGAACCGACGCTAAGTGAAATGAGCAGGACCAGGATATCATTATATACTTCGACAACAATACTTTATGATGATCAATTCTGATGGATGTGCCCCTCTTCAACAATGAGATGAACCAAATCCGTTCCAACAGAGCAGTAATGAACTGAACCAGCTACATAGAATTCCCAATCCCTCTATTTTTGTTTGCCTGCATTTTTTATTTCCTTCACAGGTTAATTGTACACTATTTCAAAGTCCGATTCTTCTTGTGCAACAAAATAACTGTATGGACATGTATACATATTTACATGTATACATATTTAACGTACACTTTAACATATTTAACATGTAATGGTCAACCTGTCATCTGGGGGAGAGGTGGGGGGAAGGAGGGGAAAAATTGGAACAAAAGGTTTTGCAATTGTCAATGCTAGAAAAATTACTCAAGCATATATCTTGTAAATAAAAAAACAAAAAACAAATTTCTATATAGGACGTTTAAACTAATTTGGAGAAGAGGGAGGGAGGAAAAAGGGTAACAGTTCTAATTCTCTTCATATTGTGGGAATATCAATGTAGTATTAAGAAATGTATATTTGATATTCCTCATTCTTGCTACATGATCAGCACAGTATCTTTTTCACTCATACATTTCTCTAAAGACATCCTTTATTTGGCTCCTCTTGTGTAACTCTTTATTTCTAATGAATAGACGCTAGTTCACAGCCACCATATGCCTTTCCATTGCTTTGGGGAGATTTTTAAATTCAGTTCTTCAGAGACTGAAGTATTTTAAGACTGTAGTTGTTATTATATGATACCACTAAAAGAACAATAATGTTTAAAAAATTGTTCTTTTGTTTCAAGGACAACTTTTGAGTCATTAAAAGAAAAAGGAAAAGTATAATTTTCCAAGGGCACTTCAGCCTGCTCTATTCCTGCCTATACATTTGACAATTACCACTTTAAAATAAAGCAATAAAGCTCTACAAGAAAGTGTCATTGTTATTATTTTGTTATTTTATAGTTTTCTTTTATTAAAATATTTTAAAATGCCTCTCAATTTGTGGTTTCATTTGCAACTCCGTCCTTTAATTTGTTTGTAATTTTATTGGGATATATTAGGAAATGAAGACAATGTAAAAACAAGATTTTTAAAAAAATTTTAATTTAAAAAAATATGTAAAGTATCAATATTTTATACCAGGCTCTCAATAAGACCATGCTACAAATAGCAAATGAGATGTCATCTTTAAAAATCATAATGTTTTCAAATATCAATTATTCCCTTAATTAATGCAATTATAAAGAATAGAAATCAAATTGGAAAATGTTACCAACAGGTGTTTTAACTCCTTTATTACATCAGCTTTGACTTATACATGTACTTCCAAGTCTGGGATTTGGCTTATCAATATGAATTTTAAGGTTTACAAAACATTTTACAAATATTTCATTTTATCCATACAACAATCCTGTGAAGTGGGTGCTATTATTGTTCCTATTTTATAGATGAGGAAATTGAGGCAGAAAAAGGTTAAGTGACTTGCCCAGAGTTATAGAGCTTTCTAAGTGCCTAGAGGCTGGATTTGAACTCCTAACTCCAGACTCAATGCTCTAATCAACGTGCCTCCATGATAAAACTAATTTATTTCATGTCCCCTTCTCTCCACTCAGAGAACCTGGCCTAATGAAATTCTTTGGGTTGGTCTCTATCCACTCCAATTCATTTTTCATTCAACTGTCAAATTGATTTTCTTACAATGGTAGTCTGCCCATGTCATACCTCCTCATATTCAATAAACTCCAGTGACTCGCTATTATTTCCAGGTTGAAATATAAATTCTTATTTGACTTTTAAAGTCTTCAAAATCTGATTACTTCCTATCTTTCCAGTATTTCTATACATTACTCCCTTACATGTGTTCTACCATCCAGTGACACTGGCTTCCTTGCCAAATTTGTTCCTTAAACAAATTATCTTACAGTTTATCTTGTCTTTTTTTTTTTAAACTTAATTTTCAGTTTCAAATTCTCTCCCTCATCCCTTTTCCTTTACCCATTCATCAAGGTAAGAAAAACAAAATCTATTTACAAATATATGCTGCAAAAACAAATTCCCACTGAAAGGAAGGAAGGAAGATGAAAAGAAGAAAGGAAGAAAAGAAGAAAGGCAGGGAGGGTTGGAGGGAAAAGGATGTAAAGAAAGAAAAGGGAGGGAGGAATGGTAGGAGAGAAAGGAAGGAAAAAAAGGAGGGCGGGAAAATGATTTGGTATGTTCTGAATCCATTAGTTTTCCATCTGGAGGCAGAAACCATGTTTTATCATGGGGGGGTTGGTGTGTTATTAATTATTCTGTTAGTCAGTTACTTAGTCTTTCAAAGTTTTTTATTTGTAATATTGTTATTGTATGAATTGTTCTGGTTCTGCTCACTTCATTTTGCAGTTCACATAAATTTTTGGTTTTTGGTTTTTTTTTTTTTTGTAAACAATTCCTATCATCATTTCTTACAACACAAAGTATTCCATTACAATTATATATCACAATTTGCTCACCTATTCCCCAACTGATGAGTATCTCCTCAGTTTCCAATTCTTTGCTACACACACACACAAAACTGTTATTATTTTTATTTATTTAATAATTATTATTTTTATACATAGTAGTCCTTTTCAACTTCTTTGGTCTTTTTGGATTACACCGACTATATTGCTGGGTCAAAGAGTATGCTCCATTTAATTGCTTTTTTGAGTGAGTTCTAATTTACTTTCCAGAATAACTAAACTAACAGTTCTACCAAGAGAGGGATATGAATACAGGAATTTCAGCTGTCCATAAAGCCAGTAGTTTCTCCAAGGGGGGGGGGGGTGTGCTTAGAATCAATAATAACAGGTCAATTAAATGGAAAGTAAGAAGATGGGTTATAAAGCAACTAGGTGGTGCAGTGAATAGAGTGCCAGCCCTCAAGTCAGAAGGACCTGAGTTCAAATCTGGCCTCAGACACTTAACACTTCCCAACTGTGTGACCCTGGGCAAGTCACTTAACTTCAATTGCCTCAAGGGGAGGAAAAAAAAAAAAAAAAGATGGGTTACATTCTACCCATCATGCCATACATAATTAATCCACGGATTTGTTTCTAACACAACCACACCAAGCACTTATGGATCAACACTCATCAAATACCTTTTACTACCAGACTCTCTTAGAAATTAATCTTTGTTATCCCTGCTGCATCTCCATACACTGTTATAATTATCAAGCTACCACTAAGAAGATAGGGTCACATATAGTCGCCAGTAAAACTCTACTTTTTCCCACCTGTGAAAAGGAGTGAATAGCATAGAATGGGTCAGGAAGTGCATCATAGATATTACATTACCTTCCCATTCTCACCTCCACAGCCCACAGTACATCTTCCAAATGTCTTTATTTCCATTAAAAGCACCATCATCCTTCTAGTCTCTCAAGTAATCCTTAACTCTTCACTCAAATGAAAGTATTAAACAGTTAATCTGGCAAAACTTCCAGCCTTTTCTCAATCCTCATCTTTCTTGAACTCTTTGGATCATTTGACACTATTGACCACTCTCTCCTTTTGGTGGGTTCTTGACCTTCTCAAGCTAATACTGAAAAGATTTTGTATGCCACCTATAAATATTCATATATGCATACATAAAGAATTTGAAAACAGAATTTTTTTTGTTTAAAAATTCGTCAATTATAATGAGCAGGTAGATTTCAGAAAAAACTGGAAAGACACATTAACTGAAGCTGAATGAAAAGAAGCAGAACATTAAACACAATAACAGCAATATCATGCAATGATCAACTATGATAAACTTAGCTCCTCTTAGCAATGCAATGATCTAAGACAATCCCAAAAGACTTATGATGGAAAATGCCAAGCACATCCAGAGAAAGAACTATGGAGTCTGAATGCAGATCAAAGCATATTATTTTTTGTTTTGGTAGCTTTTCCCTTTTGTTCTGTTTCTTCTTTTAAAACATGATTAATATGGAAATATGTTTATGTGACTGCACACGTATCATCTATATTAGTTTGCATCTTAAGGACAAGGGTAGGAGAGGAAAAAAAAATCTGAAACTCATTATCTTATTTAAAAAATGTTGAAAACTATCTTTACACGTAATTGGAAAAAAATTATCATTTACAAAAAAAATCCTCCAATTAATTTCTTCTGAACCCATATATTAAAAAATTAAAATACAGCATATTTTAAATAATTTGTAAAAAACAAACAATGAAGGAAAAATTAATGGATGAATTTCAACAAAATCTTTTGCATAATTATCAACTGGGATGGAAAAATGAGTTATCATGATTTATCAACTACAGCTGGACAATACACTTCTCTCATTTGGATCTACATGTCTTTATGAGGTATCTTTTTCAGCTGTGATAGCTGTTAGACCAAGTATCAAAATAAATTGAATTTAGAACTAAACTTTCAAATTACAGTAGCAAAAGAGTTAAACCAAGATTTAAAAAAATAATGAAACACCTCACTGCTCTTACTAAAAATATCACTGTTAATATTTTGGTGAGAACAAAAAAGGTTTTTGAATCATTAACACCTTAAAATTTTCCTTTATCTTTTTCTTCTTTTGTATAAGTTTTATAACATTTATAATTACAAGTCATATAATTTATAAATAAGTTAAATACACATATTGGAATCTATGCTCAAATTTGTATATATATATATATTTTTTTTTTTAACCAAATGGGTGTATAAATCAAAAAACTTTAGAGACCACCACATTGTTAAACTACATATCTCTGCCTACTTTAACATTTATAATTACTTCATTTATATATCATATTATATTTATTATCTGATCCTCAGTCAGTTCTTTCAAATTCTCATTTCAGTACTCTTATCAATCATAAAAAATCTGAATCTAGTCTAAGGGTTTTTAAACCTTTTTTTCTTGGATGGATCCAAGTACTGTACTAAAAAGATTACCTACTACCTAGTATCATAATTCCCAACCTAACTGTTCCTACAACTATTACTCAAAAGACCAAGAATCATTTTATTCTCTATAATACCTTATAATTAGCAGGCTCCAAACCTCAGTCCCCCCAAAATAATGATCTGCTAAAAAGCTGAACTCTGGGGATGATTTGTAATTAACTGAGGCAAATAATTCTCCACATACACACATCTACTATGACTTAGAAGACTTTGGGTTGTCATTCAATTTTTCTAGAATACCTGTAAAATAAGTAACATTGTCTAGATTGGTGGTTTTCAAAATGTGGTCCAGAGAATTCTGGGGGTCTCTGAAATTCTTTCAGAGGATCTACAAATTCAAAGTTAGTTTTTTCTTTCATACTACACACACATGTTCCACATAAAAACTCTTTGGACAGATCCTCAATAATTTTTAATAGTATAAAGATACTGAGAACAAAAGTTTTAAACCATTATTTAGATGATCTTTAAAGCCCCTTTCAACTAAAAAGAAAACAACAACAACAAAAAATCAAAATACTATGATTCAAAGTTATCATTAGTATTCAATACAGAAATTTGCCTTTTCTTCCTTATCATAAAGATAAGGCAATAAACTCTTGGTATTAAAAATTTTGGATGATATTTGCAGCCCACCAGTTTTCCACACTGCCATATTAAATTTAGTACTATATATTCTTTTACTGCCTTCATGAAAAAGGTGTGTAAAATCTTTAAAGAAGCAGGAAAATTACATAATCCATAACCTTGGAAAGGAAGCTTTCTCACTCTATCTATATCTAGATAACATTTACATAGCCAAGCAAGCTATCTTGATTGATTTCAAAACTGTTTTGAGATTTTCTTTTGGTTCTAAGTAAAGAGCAAGAAGATATTTTAAAGGCAATTTCTACTGGCAGGTTTTGGTCAGGGACATTACACTCAAGCAAGTGCTATTGCCTTTTATAGGGTAGTAGCACAAGAAGGAAAAAAGTATATTAAATGAAGGCGCAATGGAAAAATTTTGTAGTATAAACAAGGATGAGTTCAAATGTTATATGCTGCCCCCAAAGACAATGAAAATTAGCTTGGTAATAATTATTCCGCTAAAAAGAAGAATCAAAATTACTCTTTTGGCGATGAGCATTTAATACATTAACAATTAAAATAAGCCTGTCTCTTTAAATCAGCAAAGCAAAACAATATCTAAGAGTTGTTCAAGGATGGAATTAAACTGATGTAACACAATAAGGAACAAGGCACCCTACCCTCTTCCACAGATGATCCTTGAAGAAAATTTATACTAACTGTAATGTTCGGGCTAGCTTTCTGGAGATCCTTTGGACAGGCCTTGGTCCAGCAGGATAGACACCCCGAGAATGGTCAAGAATAGAGTTTAGATTCTTTATTCTAGCCCAGTCTTGATTTTAGTGCAGGAGGCATGAGAGTCATCACAAGGCTGGTCAAAAATAGAATGTCTCTTTTCCAGTCCTTCTTATTATTACATTAACACTTACTATTACAATTACATCATTACAATATACTATGTATATATGAACTAGAGAACCATTAATTACATCACCATACTAAGTACTAAATATGTATATGAACTAGGGAACCATTATCTCATCAATTCCACTGAGTTATTAATACCTTGTTTCAAGTATACTTCTCCAGAGTTCCGGCTCTCTACAACTAGCATTAAATATATACATAGTTTTACAATTAATTCAATTCAACAAGTACTACTTAAATTTGAGAACTAAGAGCAAGGTTCTATATTAAGTACTGAGTACTAAGAACAATCCCCAAAGATATCCAGGAAACAGTTCCTGGCTTCAAGGAGCATACAATCTGTAAGCAAGTAAATAAATTTGAGAAGAAATTATCAGAAAAGTTTTCCTGTAGAAGTTGATATATTTGCTCTCCCCCCCCCCAATTACATTAACTGAGTTCATATAAGTTTTTTTTAAGCCATTTCATGAATGAGGTAAATAACCTTAGATGTTCTGTTTAAGTACCAGATAAAACAGTCATTAAGGATGATCTAAACCTATGATTCTATTGCAATTTATTTTACTACCTCAAGTGAACTTGGAAGTTGGAAGCAAAGAGTAATTCAAATCTTTCATACAACCACTGCTGACATATGCACTTCAAGAAGCAGTCAAGAATCATTTACATCTTCTTTCTGCACACTTAGAGAATATGTCCATACAACAGGCCAATTGCTAGTTCTAATCAAGCACCTCTCTCTCTCTCTTTTTTTTTTTTGGCTTCTTTTGCTGAGACATTTGGGGGGTTAAGTAACTTGCTCAGGGTCACACAACTAGGAAATGTTAAGTGTTTGAAACCAGATTTGAACTCAGGTCCTCCGGACTTCAGGCACCTCTCAAGAAACGCTGGGGCTCACTATTGCCAAGAGAGAAAAAAGAAATTCAGGTTTGGCATAGAAAAGCCCTTCAAGATCTGGTTCTAACTCGATCTTCCAGGCAAATTATAGATGACTTTTACACAGTCTACATTCCGATCAAACTGTCTCCAGGTACAAGCCTAGGCTCTAATAACCCTTCCCTTTCTAACCCTCCCCCATTCTCTTCAATAATATTCAAAAGGCCTTTCCTGATGCCCTCAAAGGATAACTGGCCACATCACTTTATATTTGTTTTGTTTATATCCTTTACTTATTTGTCTGTGAACAAGTTGTATCCCTTCAGTAGAACAAAACCTCCAGAAAGCAGGGAATAATTGAATTTTGTCTTGACTTTCCAGCACCTAGCAAAGTGTCTGGAAATAAGCTGTTGCTTAATAAACAGGATAATATAAACGAGGATAGAGATTGGACTGTGTAACTTCACAGGGATATAACAACTTATGACTGAGAAAAATTTCCTTATTAATGCAGGTGATACCTCCCCAGAAAATTAAAGTCTCACAAAGTTATCTGGAGCACTGACTGCTTAAGTGACTTATCTATACCATAATCATATAAGTACATGACAGAAGCAGGAACTGAATCTAGATATTCCTGACTTGACAGCTAGCTCTCTATCTACATTTAGGCATTGCCTATTAGCTGATTTAAATTTTGAGAATAAAGCAAATTAGGCTTTGAAAGGTTAAGTGACTCGTCCAACATACTATAAGAAATGGCTAGAACTCAAACTAATTCTGAGATTAAGAATTTTTCCTTAACACCATTCTTCTCTTGACAAAACTTTGTCATGAGGAATAGTTGACTTTAGGTAAAAGGTTCTCTTTTACTTGGTTGAGTACAGAGAATTAAGTATTCTGTTCAAAGATGTCATGTCCACAATTCACTGCAAACTGGCTTCATACAGAAAATTCCCATACACTTGAATTTCTAAAGAATGCTGAAACTTTTCAAAGGCAACATGGTCTAGTAAAATGCTTAATACCTCTCATTATGACCAATTAACTTCTATCAAGCACCCACACTGATCTAAGTATTAATCAGATGATGAGAAAGCAATATTTGAAGTTGGGTCCTACACTGAAAATGGCAAGTGAGAGAGTTACTTCCTATAGAGATCCGGCCTAAAAAAATACTGGACTTGCAAGTAAATCATTCCACTTCCTTATAGAAGTCTCAGTGAAATTATACACAAGCCCTCCCACTATTTGTCATCTCTTCCTTAAGACCTGTGCAAAACATAATAATGAAGAGAAAACTCTTTCATACCAAACAGCTTCCTACAAATGTTTTTCTCTCATCACTGGTGATGCTCTGGTAACAAAAGAAACTGTAAGAAGTAAAACTGAAAGAAAGTACCATACAATTAAACAACGGCCGGAACATTTTCCCTTTAGCCACAATTTCGATGTTATAATATTCACAAATGAAAACAGCTTTGAAATGAAGTATTATAACATTCAGTATCTGAACTTAAAAGGAAGTCAACTAATTTTGCATTTCGAAGTTTAAAGGAAGTCACTAGAACAAAGCTCGTGACTCCAGACCACACAGGTAGACAAGTTTGGTCATTATTAAACGAGTAGCAATAGTCGGCAAAGTAGTGTGGATACTTCTAGGGAAACAAGATGGTTAGTAACCGCAGTCCAACTGGGTGGTACTTATTGCAAGCACAGAGAACTGGTGGTAGGTACAATTTTAAATAAATCCAAAATTGATTCTCATTTCCAAGATCCCAATTCTGGCCTCCATTTCATTTGATGACATTTAAATTGAAGGAAAATTTGAAGTAATTTATTTTATTTTTTTGACACGTGGGTCTCTGAGCTGCTCTTGGTAAGGTAGGGAGAAGGAATCTGGGAAGTTCTGGGTGTCAGCAGCCAGGGACCCTTGATAAGACCTTATCTTCAAGATTCCGGGTCCAGAGAGGCCCCTCACTAACATCTTCCTTTTTAATAGACGAGGGTGGATGGGAAACACATAACCCTCCACCCCCACAGGTCTCTTCTGCCCCTCCCTTGCTTCTAGTGCCTTCCCTCTACTGATTATTTCCAATTTATCCCGAGCTATACAGCTTCTTTGCAAGTAGTTCCCCCAGTAGACAGGGAGCTTCAGGAGGACGGGGACGGTATTTGACCTTTCGTGCACTCCACAGAGCTTATCCTACTAGGTGCTCAGTCCATACACAGTAGGCGCTTAATCAATGTCTTCAGACTGACAAATCTCGGCTTCGCTTCCTGCAGCTCTGCAGCAACAACCCGTCACGTGCTGACAGCGAGGCGAGCCCCAAACAAGCGTCAATTTGCCGCCCCCCGCCCCAGGGGACAGCCCTCGGGGTTCTTACCCGCTGCCGCCGCCCCCCGTGACGTACGCGTGGGCTCACAATCCCACCGAGCCGCGCAGCCCCAGGCAGCACCGAGCAGCCCGCTCCCGCTGCCCATTCGGCCCGCAGCCCCCTCCTCGGGAACAGCCCCGCCCCCCGCTCGGCCCGGCTCGGGCCCCGACGCCAGCCCCGGTCCGCAGCCGCCTCCCCCGAGGAAAGATCATCTCAGCGCCCGGATAATCAGCGAGTGCCGCCCGGGAGGCTAGAAGCGGGGTCTCCCCTCCCCTCAGTTCTGGCTTCCCACGAACCTTCTCCAGAGAAATGTCCATGACTCGGGACGAGCCCCGGGCTCGGAGGGCAGCCGGACGGTCCCGTGTCCCACTTCCGCCTCCTGCGCCTCCGCTGCCGTTTCCACGCTGGCAGCGCTGACGTCCCAGCCAATCCGCCATGGGGGGTGGGGGGTGGGGAGGGAGGAGGAAGGAGGGGAAAAGGAGGAGGAGAAGGGGAGAGGGAGGAGGCGAAGGATTGTCCAGAAGGGGGCGGGGCAGGCCTGCGCGACGCAGAAGTGGGTGGAGCCATCCGGCTTTCCATCGCGGTGACGTCAACGTGACAGCCTCCTGTATTCGTGGGCCGGGGGAGGGTGGAGAGAGGGTGGCGTGGGTCCGAATAGAATCTACTATGGTCGACTCTAGAACTTATTACCGTCATTCCTTTGGGAAAAAAAAAGGTTTGTCATAAAAATTAAGCGGCATATTGCCACAATCAGATGCCGATCCTTTTTGTCTCGGTTCCCAAGGCCTCATTTTCTCTTTTCCTAGAGAATGGACCAGGTCACTCCCTCGAGGGCAGGCACTTGCGTGGGGTTAACCTCTTGCTCCGTGATTGGGGAAGCGAGCGGAGCCGGGAAGACGTGCAGATTTGAATTTAGAGCTCAGCCCTTAGGCCCTTTCACTTTTGCTTCGTGGCGGGACCTCTCATAAACCGCATTAGATTAAAAACGAAAAGAAATTCTACCCTTCCACATAGTCTTGAGAGAAAGGAGGAGAAGCACCATCTAGTTGACAGAAAAGGGTCTCAGGCTGCAGTAGATTACGTCTCCTTACTCCTTGTATTTTCAGTGGTTGACCCTATGCCTACAACTCTGGCTTCCTTCGTTATTGTTCAACCTTATCCAAAGGCCTCGTGACCACGTATGGAATTCTCTTCTTTTTTTTTTTTTATAATAGCTTTTTATTTTCTAAATATATGCAGGTAGTTATCAGCATTCACCCTTGCAAAACCTTTTGTTCCAAATTTTTCTTCCCCCTTCCGTTCTACCTCCTCCACTAGGCAGCAAGTAATTTAATATAGGTTAAGCATATTTCCACATTTATCATGCTGCTCAAGAAAAATCAGATCAAAGGGGGGGGGAATGAGAGGGGAAAAAAGTGAGCAAAACAAAAATGGTGGAAATACTAAGTTGTGATCCACATTCAGTCCCCATAGTTCTCCCTCTGAATACAGATGGCTCTCTCAGAAGTCTATGGGAGTTGGCCTGATTTCACTGTTGAAATCCCTTCCCTTCTGCAAAAAAAAAAAAAGCCTTCCCTCTAATATCTCCAGTTTATATTCTGCATATATTTTCTTTATTCAAGATTGTTTGTTCATAGTCTTCCCCTTTAATTTGACTGAGAGCAGGGACGTGGAGGAGGGGTTTTCTTCATATTCCCAGGTCTAGCACAATGATTGACACATACTAGAAGCTTGATAAATTCTACTTGACTTGTGGATCCTGAAGGTTGTAGAGAAACACTGGAATGAATGGTCAGATGACTAATTGCTGAATGGAGCTTTTAGAACACCTGAATTCCACTTAGCTTTGATTGCCACTAAGCATTTTTTTCACAAATGTTTTTGGAGATAAATTAGCATAAGAATTTTACTCATTTTACAAAAGAGACAACTTAGGAGCAGAGAAATTAAAGTCATTTGGCTTGGGATAACATAACTAATGATTGTTGAAGTCCTTGAACTAAAAATAGTCTGATGCTCTAGGTCATGCATGGTGCAATGCAAAGAACATTGGGTACAAAAAGAGATTCAAACCCCACCTTTTCTATTTACTATCTATGTGGCCTAAGACAAGTCATATTTAACTTCTCTCCTCCCCAGGTATATCTGGAAAAGGGAGTTGGAATAGATGACCTTTAAAGACCTTTGCAGCTATTTTTTTCCCCTCCGATCCCTGTAGATTCTCTTCCTTTATAATAATGTTTAACCATCTTTGGTAGTTGAAAAGTTGCTTGATAATCATCTATGTGAACATTTCTTTCAGTTGTGAAGATCACAGACTAACAATATCTACCTTTTGTCATTCTTGTCTATGCTTCTTAAGCATTCTTAAATATTCCATGAAGGAACTAATCGATATAAAAGGGTCTTCCCTCCAAAGTGATATTCTGATAAGTATTTAACAACCAAAGAATTTTTTAAATTAACCAAAATTTAAAAAAAAAAACACTTTAATCTGCATTAATACTTTCATCATCACTTAAGTCTACATAATTGACAAATGAATCAAGCACTGATTTTGTAGCATTTGTAGATTTCCAAGGTGTTATTGCTCAGACTAAAAATTTAATAATTGCATTTGGAAGCTTGTTGAAATTTACTCCAACACACCCATGCTCTTGCTCTTCTAGTATTTTGTAGTTTTGCCAACATGGCAATAGTCTTTTTGTTTTTATAATGATGGTATGTCAGTTCTTTACTGGGTCAATAATATGCTGCATCCTGAAGGTCATAGGGAACCCTTGGACTTTACTAATTGTATGACTGAAATGGGACTATACTAATTGTATGACTGACATGTCCACTATTCCATTAGGCAACAAGATTTTATTACATATTATTCATCTATTTCCCTCCATATCACTAGCAATAGAAAGCTTCAGGAAGACCTCGGTTCAGATTTTGCCACAAAACATTTAGTAGCTATGTAACACTGGGCTTAATTTCTTTCAGCCTAAATTTTTTTATTTGTAAAATCTCTCCTCATACTTCTGTTATGAAGTTCAAATGCTGTAATATATGTAATACATTTTGCAAACCTTAAAGCACTATGTAAATATGAATTATTACTAATATCTTGAAGGTTCTGAAATCAAGGTTTTCCATTAGACATAACAATATGCCATAGAATATTAGTATTAAAATATTGGGCTTTTCTATCAGGGATGAAATTGTGAAAAACTAGAAAATATTGTACTTCACACAGATACAGAATAGTCCATCCTGATATTTGATATGGGGGTTAACTCATAATTCATCTTCCAGTGTCTAAGACATAGGTATAATGAAGGACAAAATCAGAAATTCACAGAACTTCTGAGTTGGAAAGGGCATCACTAACCACTTAATCTATTCCAAACTGAAAAATATTCCTTTGACAATATCTCCACTCTCTATAGAGAAGGAGTTCATTGTTCCAGAGGCAACTCATTCTATTTTTGGATAGTACTAATCATAAAAGAGTTTTTTTTTTGTTTTTTTTTTTTAATAAGCCTAAATTTGCATTTGCCTTTATGCGCGCACATGCGCACACACACACACACACACACACACAGCTCTGAATTTTGCCCTATGGGGACCAAGAAAATATGTTTAATCAGTCTTCCTTGGTACAATACTTAAAATGGTAGACGACATCTGACAGGATCTCAGTGATTTTTAAAATATTGTAAAGATCATTAATATTGGCTCAGAAATCACAACTTCCAGTTTTTAAATATTAAAAATATAGTTTACCTCAGCCAGGTGATTTGAATTTATTAAGGGAAATTAAGGTAAGTGTTCTCTTACAATATCCTTGTGTATCACTTGTTACACACCACTCCTTTCCAGTCCAAAGATTATGCTTCATGGCAAAGAAGACAAGCAACATAAAGACTGAGTAACTGCTTTCTCTCTGTTAGTTATCCATCCAGAGCAGCAGTTTTAGCTCTTCTCTGATCTTTTTCTTCCCCTCCAAATATAGTTAATATAACTGGCACTAGTCCCTGTTCAGAGGGCCTGTGACTGACTCTCTCCATGAGGAGGAGCTTGATGTAATGAAAGTCTTGTAAAGACTTGGTAACTGATTCCAATCTTCTAATCACTAGATGAGGAGAAGCCTTTGAGGTTGTTTGCAAAACCAGAACTCAAAATGTCTTCAAAAGGCCTTAGGAAGCTTTGGTCATTCTCAGTTATTGGTGTGGCACCTCTGTGCCTCTGTGTGGTACCTTAATAGTTTTATAGGTTTTTTTTTTTTTAAATTAAAGCTTTTTATTTACAGATGCATGGGTAATTTTTCCAACACTCACCCTTACATAACCTTTTACTGAAAAATTTCCCATTTTTCCCCCCATCCCCTCCACATCTGGCAGGTAGTCCGATACATGTTATTTGAAATGCATGTTGGATCCAATATGTGTATACATATTTATACAGTTAACTGGTTGTGCAAGAAAAATCAGATCAAGAAGAAAAACTGAGAAAAAAATGCAAGCAAAAAACGAGAGAGAATGCTATGTTGTGTTCCACTCTATTCCCATAGTTTTCTCTCTGGGTGTAGATGGTTCTCTTCATCACTGCACAAGTAGAACTGATTTGAATCATCTCTATGTCAAAGAGAGTCTCGTCTGTCAGAATTGATCATCATACAGTATTGTTGTTGAAGTGTATAATGATCTGGTTCTGCTCATCTCACTTAGCATCAGTTCATATAGGTCTCTCCGAGCCTTTCTGAAATCATCCTCCTGATCATTTCTTATAGAACAATAATATTCCATAACATTCATATACCATAATTTATTCAGCCATTCTCCAACTGATGGGCATCCACTCAGTTTCCAGTTTCTTGTCATTACAAAGAGGGCTGCACAAACATTTTTGACATGTGGGTCCCTTTCCCTTCTTTAAGATCTCTTTGGGATATAATCCCAGTAGAAACACTGCTGGATCAAAGGGTATGCAGAGTTTGACAACTTTTTGAGCATAGTTCCAAACTGCTCATGTAATAGTTTTAAAATAAAAAATTTAATTTAAATTTAGTTTTTAGTGGCCAGAACAGTAATCCTCTAGATTGCTTGGCGTCCTGAAATCTGGCATCTAATATCCCAGTATTGCAGCTAGACCAGCACTGATTGCCCCTTTGGACAAAAATTGAGATTTGGGAGTGATATTTGGGGCCCAGCACACTGGAAGCTAGGAATAGATTAAGCAGGAATCATTTGAAGCTCATGTTGCATCCAGATATAAACTTAGTAATACCAACATTATGTAGAAACTATGCTAAGTCTCAGCCTACTTACTCCAAAGACCAAAGTAGTATAGGTGATATACTACTGTACTACTACAAAGTTGCATAGTAGTATAATATTTCCCTTAGGAGTTTAGAAGCAAAAGGAATGTTTGTACTTTTGTTTCTTTGAATATCTTTAAAGTACATATCCCTCTCTAAAAGCTAATTGATGTTAATTGGACTAGGGTTATTGTTGTCCATTCCCAAAGCAGACCAATGAAATCATGAGGGTGACATCTTGGCATGCTTGTAAATTGCCCAAAATTATCAGCCTTACTCTTTTTTCCAGAATCATTGGAGTCTGGTGACAAGACAGAAGTCACTGTGACTGGTGATGGGAGAGTAGGGTCCTAGTCATTCATTAATGGTTTGGCCAACTGTATGGTAGGACGAGTACAATTGGTAAGGGTTTGAATCAATAGCATTAGAGAAGAGAGTCTTTAAGGTACCTCTTTAAATTTTGAAAATAAGACTCAATTATAATTGCTGTACTAAAAAAGAAAACAAAACAAATCTTTTTGTGTAGTCCTTAGCTGCCCTTGCCTTTACCTTTAGCTCCTTCTGAGCTTGAGCATTCCTAAGATCATTCTTGTAGGGCATTGATGAATTTTTGTATTCAACCTCTGTTATTTATCTTTGTTTTCATCTTTTACCTATCTTTTTAAAATCTGTGTTGGTGAATTCCTTGTACCATTTACACTTATTTTGAAACAATTTTCTTTTCTTTACCGTATCAGAATTGTTCTTCATCTTCATTTTTGAGAATTTCCCAACTGTCATGAACTCATAAGACTTGAATTCATGGGATCCTATCTGTCCTCCCTATGAATCCTTTGAAATTAATAGCTCATATCTCCTTTATTACAAATCTAAGGTGGAGTAGTAAATTTTTCTCACTGTTCCCATTATTTCCACTCCAACAACTGACTCCTTTCTGTGGGTGAGAATTAGATTCAGAATATAATTTTCTCTTGTTGATTCCTTCACAGTTTTAAAGATGAAATTATCATTGAGGAAAGTCAAGAAATTAGTAGCTGCCATGCTTTTGGCAACAGAAAGTGCTTTAGCAGCTGTTCACATAACTGAAGTTTCCCATTACTAGTGTATCATGACTCTATGCCAAGCTCATGATCTGTTTTTCAAGCTCATTTATTTCCTCTTTCTTTTCACATGGTTGATAACATATTCTGCTAACAATATGGCTTCTTTTCATATCTCCATTAATTATTACCCAAATTCTCAAGCACCATGCTTCCTGCATTTCCTCATATGAGTAATACATCTTAACATATCAGGATATTCCATCCTGCCCTTTTGCTTATTCTATCCCTTTTGAATAAATCATACCCTTCAATATAGAAACATATTCCAATCATAGATCTTATCTCAAGTACCAGAGATACTTTTATAGGGAAGGAAATTCCTTCATCCAAAGCAGATCATACTTTCTTTGTAACTTATAGTCTTAAAGAGCATCCTAGGCCAGAGGCGTTTAGCACCTGTAGGCCTTGGCTGGCATGCAACTTACAACATTCCCAAGTAGACTAGATTAAACTAGATTAAAATATAATTGAGAAATATTTAACAAAATAAGTTAAAATTCAGTAAAACATATCACACTTAAAACTGTCAATAATGTGGCCCTTGGAGATTTTTTGTTTGGATTAGTGAACCAGTTTCTATTTGAATTTATCAACACTGGTCTACGGCACAGAGAGGTTAAAAACTCTCAGTATGTATCAGAGGAAAGATTTAAAACCATATCTATTTTCATTATAAGGCGCTCTCTTTCTCTTCTCTCTCTCTCTCTCTCTCTCTCTCTCTCTCTCTCTCTCTCTTTCTCTCTCTCTCTCTCTCTCTCTCTCTCTCTCTCTCTCTCTCTCTCTCTCTCTCTCTCTCTCTCTCTCTCTCTCTCTCTCTCTCTCTCTCTCTCTCTCCAGGGTCACACTTCCTTACTCATACATAGATCAAATTGGTCTCCTTTCAATAATATCTCTAGTTATTTATTTTTAATTACATTTTGTACAATTGTGTATAGACATATGAGGCAGTAAATCTTATTAGGTTCCTTTCTTGGATTTTGTCTCCTGTGAACTTATTGAGTGCATTAGCTACTATTTTTATTTCAACATTATTGCTATTATTTTTAGTTTGTTGAATATACTTAAATATTCAAATGGGTCTATGATCCTATCAATATAGACATTTCCTTCAACAACTCATATGCAACCCATTTGTCCATTCTATGCAATATTTATCCATATTCTCTCCTAAATTTACCATGGGGTATCCACATAATGCTTCCTTGATTTTTCTTGAAATAGAAAACCTAATAGAAAGTGGGCAGGACTGTTCAAAAAAATGGTTTTTTTCACTACATGGGCAATCCAATTTTTTCTGACAAATTGAAATGAAAAATGCCTAACAGGGAGACAGAAAGGAATGTGGTAGGTGTGAGCAGATTGTAGCATATTAAAAATAAAGAACTATAAAGAATTATAGTAATATAACGATAGAGATATTATCAAAGAAATGTAGGATCAAAAATAAGTTAGACATTTGCTTCTGAGATAAATCTGTGGTGAATAAAAGAAATCTTGCAATTTCCTGAAAGTAATGCCACCCCTTTTCTTCCTCCTACTTTGTTTTGAGTCGAAATCACGATTATTAGAGACCCTTAGATTTTGTGTAAGGTGGGAGAAAGGGGCTTCTCTCCCTCTTGGCAAACTATAGTAACTGCTCACTAGTGGTATTAAGCCCTTACACTAGCCCAAATAATCTTAAACTTGGATTTCTAAGCATTGCCTATTCTGGTTTGGGTTTCTTTCCCTGAGTATAAGTGACTGAACAGAGACCCTAAAAAAAGCAAGGTTGCCTTGGAGGCAGTCCTTGTTAGTTCAAAAATCGAGGAGCATCTGGTTTCTCCTGTTAGAGCAGCCAGAGGAATTCTTTGTAATTATATTCTTTTCAGAGAAAAAGACCAGAGGCAGAAAATGAACCCAAGCTATGACTTGTGACTGAATAGAAGAACCGGACATTAGATTGATGTTTGGACAGCACAAAGCTAAGATGAAAGTGAACTAGCTATTTAAAAGTGTTGCAAAATGTTTTCATATGATGTTTTAAATACTGTCCAAGATAATATTTAAGTTATATATTTTATTATATGTTAAATATATATTATTTATATGTATTACTTTTATATAATTATATAATGTTAAGTCCTGAATAAAAATGATGGTCACTCCTCCCTTCCTTGCCACTAGAACTAAAAAAACCTTGGAACTCTGATTATCCTTACAAACCATTGAGTCATAAACTCCAGGTGCTTCATCTCAGTCCTTGCTAGGATAATTCCTCCTCCTTTTGAGTATTATTCTCACTCTCTTCTATCTGTGACATTCTTATCTTGACCCCTATCCTGTCAGGATTAAGTTATGATCCTTTCCTGGAATTACGGTTTGTCTGTCCTCCCAGCATCCTCATCCCACTTATCTGCCTTTGTTAAACCCTAGTTAACCAAAATCCTATATAAGTTCCCTGCCTTGATTTATCTGTGCCAAATGCTTTGGACAAGAGTCCCATTTTGGTCAGCTAGCCTCAACTCTCCACATTAAAGATTAAAAACCAATCCCCAAGTTTCTTGGGTATTACAATAATATATCTCATATATTTACATAGCCTATTTTATGTTTATATGTTACATATGTTATATGTATATATATTTATGTTATACATTTATATATCATTATAAATTTTTATATATTGAATTTTTATCAGTACAAATGTAGTAAATATTCTCTAGCTTTTTCCTCTCAGAGTCAGACAGGTTACAACTGCTTTTCATGTTGCAGGATAGAAATCAAATTTAAATAGCAATAGATCCCTAGAGGCCACTTAGAAAGACTTAGAAAATCACAAATTGGTATTATCTATGTTATATTGGATTTTTATATTGTTCAAAATTTCTCAATTACATTTTAATCTTGTTTCAGCATACTTGGTCACATGTGGTCCACAAGTTTGACATTTTAAACATTTCTTTTGTGTAGGAGAAATAAATAGTTGCCCACCCTGATATACCTTGTACTTTTTTTTGATGAGAGATATAATCCAAACATAAGCTTTAAGGGATTTTTCCTAGGGGTGTCAAGTACCAGTGTAAAGAGCCAAAATGAATTACAAAGAGGTCCCAAACCTTCTCTTTAGAGCTTAGACTTTTCCAACACTAAACCTGGTCCACCTGAACTCAGAAGTTGGGACCCCTTAGTAGGAGAGCTACTCCAGACCTGTCCTGGATATTGTTACATATCCTTCTTCAACTTGGACTCTGCATTGGATTTCCTTCATGGCAAACACCCTCAGCAAACATATGTGCCCTGTTTTATGTCTCACCTTATGTTTAGAATCAGAATCATGGAACAAGATTGTATTTATTGTTATGTGCAACTGGAATATTGAACAATTTTTATGGGTGTACAAAGTGCTGGAAGAGAATCCTTAAGGTAGCATTTGGTTCTACAGTAATCCATAAATATTATGCGCAAATGGATCCTATATTCTCTACATCTTTTGATTAGTTGTATAATGGTGAAAATGTGATCTATTGTGGAATGTCGATTGGGAAAGTCTTCTTGCTCCCTACTAATGCCTTTATCAAATATGCCCTCAATATGTATGTAGATTAACTATATAAAATCATATCTCATGTGAAAATAGGCATTTAAATGCCTTTATTATTTTTCCTTCCCTCAGGTACCTTGTTAACTTATTAATTATTGCTTCCAGCATGGATCTTCTCTCTGTATTCTTGTTCCAATTCATATTTTCCCCCTATCTTTTTCATTCTATCATTGATGCCTCCTCTTTAAGCACAAAAGGGTCAGCTAAAGAGTAAAATGAATAAAGTGCTGGGCTCAAAGTCCTTTTACTTTGAGCTTAGATACAGACTCAGACATTTACCAGTTTTGTAAACCAGCCATTAAGATCAAATGAGAAAATTGTAAAGCACTTACATGATTATTAGTTATTATTATTGGTATTAGAGGCTAATTATGGTAAGTTCACTGTGTTTGATGGTAAAAAATTTTTTTTTGCTACAAAAATCTTTACAGATTATTCACCTTTTTCTTCTATATGTTGCTTCCTTCCATTTTCATCTTTAATAAGTTAGAATTTATAAAGCACTTTTTGCAAAGTACTTTACAAATAATCTTCATTTTATAGATGAGGAAACTAAGGCAAACAGAGGTTCCATGACTTCCTAGGATCACACAGCTAGCAAGTTTCTCAGGTCAATTTGAATTCAAATCTTCTTGACTCCAGATTCAGCCTAGGTGCTTTACTTAGTTTTTCCCTTCAATTTCTTTTTCTTTTTTTCTTTTTCTTTTTTTAAAATTTATTTAGAATTTTTTTCCACAGTATATATGCATGAGTAATTTTTTTTAAATAATATTATCCCTTGTATTCATTTTTCCAAATTATCCCCTCCCTCCCTCTACTCCCTCCCCTTGATGACAGGCAATCCCATACATTTTACATGTGTTACAATATAACCTAGATACAATATATGTGTGTAAATCCAATTTTCTTGTTGTACATTAAGTATTAGATTTGGAAGGTGCAAGTAACCTGGGTAGATAGACAGTAGTGCTAACAATTTACATTCACTTCCCAGTGTTCCTTCTCTGGGTGTAGTTATTTCTGTCCATCATTGATCAACTGGAAGTGAGTTGGATCTTCTTTATGTTGAAGATATCCACTTCCATCAGAATACATCTTCATACAGCATTGAAGTGTACAGCGATCTTCCTGTTCTATTCATTTCACTCAGCATCAGTTGATGTAAGTCTCTCCAAGCCTCTCTGTATTCCTCCTGCTGGTCATTTCTTACAGAGCAATAATATTCCATAACCTTCATATACCATAATTTACCCAACCATTCTCCAATTGATGGACATCCATTCATTTTCCAGTTTCTAGCTACAACAAAAAGAGCTGCCACAAACATTTTGTCACATACAGGTCCCTTTCCTTTCTTTAGTATTTCTTTGGGATATAAGCCCAATAGCAGCAATGCTGGGTCAAAGGGTATGCACAGTTTGACAACTTTTTGGGCATAGTTCCAAATTGCTCTCCAGAATGGCTGGATTCTTTCACAACTCCACCAGCAATGTATTAGTGTCCCAGTTTTCCCACATCCCCTCAAACATTCATCATTATTTGTTCCTGTCATCTTAGCCAATCTGACAGGTGTGTAGTGGTATCTCAGAGTTGTCTTAATTTGCATTTCTCTGATCAGTAGTGATTTGGAACACTCTTTCATATGAGTGGATATAGTTAATTTCTTTTTCTTATTGCTATAGCTTAACATTTCTAGTAAAATAATGAATGAAAGTGGTGATAATGGGCATCCTGATGATGATCCCCGACTCCTGATGTTATTGGGAAGGCTTCTAGTTTATTCCCATTATAAATAATGCTTGTTGGCTGATGGTTTTAGATAGATACTACTTATCATTTTAAGGAAAGTTTCACTTATTCCTATGCCCTCTAGTGTGTATGTGTATGTGTTTTTTCTTTTTTTCTTTTTTTTTTTTTAAATAGAATTGGGGTTGTATTTTGTGAAAGAGAAAGAAAGAAAAAGAGAAAGAAAAGAAGGAAGAAAGAAAAAATAAGGAAAGAAGTTCTGCATCTATTAAGATATTCATATTTTTGTTGGTCTTGTTATTGCTATGGTCAATTATGCTGATAGTTTTCCTAATATTGAATCAGTCCTTGACTATTCGATCATAGAGTATAATCCTTCTAATAGATTACTGTAATCTCCTTGCTAGTATATTATTTAAAATTTATGCATCCATATTCCTTAGGAAATTTGGTCTATAGTTTTCTTTATTTTCATTCTGTTTGCTTCCAAAAGTTTTTGAAAATTTTTTTTATCTTCTATCACTTCTGCTTTATGAAATTATATTGCTCATAATTTTCTATTATCTTCCTCTGTAATATTTTACAAGTTAATTTATATTCTAAGCTAAATCCTAGATTGCCATATCTTTCAACTTGGTAATTAAGTCCAGTGTTTAATAATTGAGATACTTCTTAAATTTTTTTTAATTCTCTTTATGGCAACTGATTAATTATGACTAAATTTCTCTAGTTCTGAAGAAACAGTACTAGATAGAGTATAGGCATTAACAACAAGGAGACTGTCTATGAACCCTAGAAGGATTTTCTTCAACAGGAATTCCCAATACTAATGAAATTCTATGTCTGGACTTTTTTAATACATTAAATTATTATAGTTTTTTCTGCCATTGATAACCCATTTTTCAAAAGTTGGTTAAATTGTTTAGAATTGAATCATTTTAACAGTATGCCATATCCTTTTCTCATTCATATTCTTTTAGCTTTGTGCTTTGCCCTAATGAAATGGAGGTACACTAACCCCTGTCCTGCACTCCTGAAATCGTGAGAATATTATCTTTTTTGAACTCTGTTTATAGTCAGAACTATGTTACCAGCTTTTCCCTTCCTAATGCAGGTGGTATTTTCTGTCTCCAATTGCAGACACATATGGCCCCCAAATATGCCACCTTAAACCTTATCTATCACCAAAGATTTTGACAACTTGACAAATATAAAACTTAAATAAATATTGTCTCGTTTGCCAACTATCTGGGAATGGAATTTTTTAGTGTGATAAATGTTTTAGAACATTCCTGTGGTGTTTTCATCTATAAATATGTGTCCCCAAAACTGCTTAGAGCTGACTTCCCTGTTCTGGTGGGGCTCAGTCACTGCCCAGCTAGCAACAAATGCTCTTAAATTTACATTATTTTGGTTGTCCTGTATTTTCTCTCCTTGGTATTTCAGTTGGAGGCTCCAGCGAGATAGCATTTGTGTCTATCCGACAGTTAATCCCTTTTTCTGGAGAGCAAAGGGGGTTACCACCTCTTGGGGGTGGCCACTGAGAAGGCATTTCTCGGCCCCGGACTTTGGTAACCTTCTTCTGCAGACCAGAAGAGTGAGATCTAATTTGGCTCAAATTGTCTTCGAACATTTTAGGAACAGGCGAGTACTCTGGGATAGTTGGTGGCTGCACTGGAGATTACATCAATACCCCCTACTGACCTCCACAGGAAACTGTTGGAGTGCCCTGGTTTTTCTGTCTGGATTGTATGTCTTTTATATTCTGTAATTGTTTGTCTACCTCCTCTTTGTGTTTAAGTGTGTCTATTGAAATGGGAACGTTAAATGTTTTGTTTAATGTTGTAACTGTTCAGTCTATTTCTGTGTGATTTGTGTTCTGTGTGATTGTCTGTTGATTTAAGAGCTGTATTAAAATTTTAAGAACAATGATTAAGAATTGGTTATTTCAATGTTGTAACTGTACTTAGTATAAAAATTTGCTTGTGATTTTAAACTTTTTAACCTGTTGTACTAATTTGTAAGTAAAAGGAACAGAAAAAGAAAAAAAAAAAAGCTTGGCTATTTTTAAACTGGCAGACAGGTTTTCAAAGCCTGCTAGAGAGGAGTAAAGGACAATAAAAACTTTATCTGATTGAAGTCACCTGGGGAAAAGAAGTTTATGCTAGTTGCTTTGGAACTCTAGTTGGAGAGGGGGGGGGAAAGCAATAAAATTCAATCATGGCCTTGGCTGGGCCATAAAAAAGTTCTAAAGAGAGCTAATTGTTGTGAGAAGAACACTCAAGCAGAAGAAAGAAAAACTTAAAAAAAACTGTATTTGGTTTGATTCAGTTTGTTACCTTCTGAAACATTGGATAATTTGTTAATATAACAAGTTATGTTTTGCTGGACTTGTGGGTTTTATGGAGTTATTTAGCTATTCACTGTATTGTGAATCTTAAAAATTTTGAAGGGAAAGGAAAAGAGAATGAAGGTGATTTATGAAAGATTGATTTGGAGGAGCAATTGTAGGTTTGAAAGGTTTTAAGAGTAAGGAAGAGTAAAGGGGAGGGAGAAATAGGAGAGGATCTTTTGTCTTCAAATTTAAAGATTCAACTCACCCCCCACCCCCACTGCTTTCTGCTACTTTAGCAATGGAACATCTAGTTAGAAAGATTGTTGGAATTTTGTTTAAAATATATAACAAGAGAGAAAGAGAAGAGTTAAGGAGGAACAGAAAGAGGAAACTTTTTAATGGAAGGATGGAGAAAAATTGAGTGGGGAACAGGAGGAAATCTTTTGTGCAGATTTAATGTGCCTTCCCTTCCCCCTAAGTATGTTCCAGCCTTTTTTTTGTTTTCCTTTTTATCAAGTTGCTGCCACTTGGCCCTCTGCTGAAAAGAGCAAACTGTGACTTAAAGGGGCAGACCTATTTTGAAGTTAATTGGCTGAATATTTATTTTTTAGATACATAATGGTTTCCTTGTTTAAGGAATATAGTCATAAATGTGAATCCCTAACTTGGTAGGGTTATTTCTAAAAGTTTAATACTTTTAAGACTCTTTCAGATTCTTTTATGTGGAATTATAATAATATAAAATATACAGAATATATTATATATTCTCTATAAGTTTTAATTAATTGTTTTGATTGTATCCTGAGGTTATGCCCGTCATTTAAAGGGCTTCTGAGAATAATAGCTTTTTTCTTTGTTCTTTTGAAAATATTTCTATTATGGACAATATATAATTTGGGATTTCTCTATGTATTGGGTATTTTAAAGCAAAATGATTTGTATAATGCTCACTTAGGAAACATCTACTCGAATATGAAAGCTGTGAACTTACTGGGACAAATTTCTTACTGTTATCAATATAAGGTTATGGTAAAAACCTGTTTGGGATTTATCTGAAGCTTTGGTTAATGGGATTTGTTATTGGAATTCAATTTCTTGGACTTGTGGTTAATATTTGGGAGTTTTAAAGCTACGTTGGGCTAATTATCTGGAGTAAAACTGAGTTAAGGCTATTTTATGCTATATGTGCTGAAGGATCAGTTTTAACTGTTTATGTTATGTCAATAGGAACTGTTAATGCAATTCAACTATGTCATATCTTGCTGTTTCCAATCTGATTGTATTATATGTAATCATTATATCCTAAATACTTAGGCAAATAAGTATTTAGCCTGGTAATCTGTTACTGGATATTGTGTCTGTGGATATTCAGGTTTTTTAAAGGTTTCTAACTAATGAGAGGACAATTAGCATAGTGATCTGTGAAACCTAACTGCTGTTTTTATTGTGACTACAGCTGACAGCCATTTGCTTATATCCTTTCATGAGAAGCTGCTGACCTGCTTCTGAGATGTGGAGGCTTTGATCACTTTCAGCATTTTCAGGAAGCCATACCATACCCATTCCCCTGCTTGGACTGAGAGTCTCCACCCATCCTCAGTCTGAAGCATTTTTGAATGAGGCTTCACTCCCTACCCCTGATGGACTGAAATGGGGATTTGGGAATCGTTGACAATTCAAAGAAGGATCCTCCTGAGAGAAAGTATCCCAATAAGCCCTAATGCAGTTATTAACCTCACTCTTTTACCCCTGAGATCAGCCCCGACCACTTTTTGTTTGGAGGGGGGAAACTATGACAACACTCCCTCAGCCTCCACTCCGGGAGGACTGCTGTCTTCCTATAAGACCTTTCTGTCAGCCCTTGATGGAGTATACTGGCTGATAAACCTGACCAGCCCCACCCTTGCCACAAGCTGTTGGCTCTGCCTGGACCTGCCCCCCCCCCTATACTTTGTGGGCATAGGCTTATGTGCCATCTGAGGGACAGAGACCCACCCCATCCTGAATCTTTCACTCTCGGCCGAGAACCTGCCCCCAGAGTACACCACCCACGTTCCAAGGTTAACTTTGGGAGGGGTGCACGGTGAAGCAGGTGCATCAAATCTGAAGGCTATGATCTGGACAGCTCCCCATACAAAAAGCACTGTGTAGTGGTTACCGAGGTTCCCCATACAAAAACACCACGAACTCCCTAATATGGGCCTCTACAGGGTCCTATTTTGCATCTACTAACCCCTTGTATCTTTAGCTCTGGAAGAATTCCTCTGAGCTTTGCTTACTTGTGTACATGCTCCCTCAAGTGTATCTGTACTCTGAAGAAAGGGCCGAAGAACATTTTGGTTGATTGGATAGGGCAAGGAGAGCTGCTCCTATTCTCGTTCCCTTACTAGTAGGGTTAGGAATAGCAGGCTCCATAGCTGTTGGGATCACTGTCCTGATCCATGGTGACAGCCAGTTGTTAGCTCTGAATTCCCAGGTGAACCAAGATTTAAAGGACCTGGAAAATCAAATATCCTTTCTGGAGAACTTAAACTCCTAGACAGAGGTAGTCCTACAAAATCATTGGGGCCTGGATTTGCTTTACCTTAAACAAGGAGGACTATGTATGGCCCTTAGAGAAGCTTGCTGTTTCTCTGCTAACAACTCAGGGGTGATAAAGGAATCTCTATATACAGTCAGAAGACATGGAGGAGCAGGAGACCACCCAACAACAATCAATGTCACTTTTTAATTGATCCCCTGCATGACTTCCCTTATAACCTCCCTGATAAGCCCCCTTACATTATTTCTGCTAGCTCTACTAATTGCCCCTTGTGTGGTTAACTGTTTAACCATATATATCAGGAAAAGCAGGTAAGTTGTTTGTTTCTAAGACCACCTATTCCCCTCTGGCCTTTGATGAGTCCAGTATCTAACCAGTCACAAGTAAAAGGGGGGGAGTGAAATGGAAGGACACTAATCCTTGTCCTGCACTCCTGAAACCGTGAGAATATTATCTTTGTTTGAACTCTGACTGTAGTCAGAACTATGTCACCAGCTTTTCCCTCTCTAATGCAGGTGGTATTTTCTGTATCCAATTGCAGGCACATATAGCCTCCAAATATACCACCTTAAACCTTATCTATCACCAAAGACCTTGACAATTTGACAAATATAAAACTTAAAGAAATATTGTCTCCTTGTTAACCTTTGCCACCTGTCTGGGAATGGAATTTTTAGTATGATAATTGTTTTAGAGCATTCCTGTGGTTTTCTTCTATAAATATGTGTCCCCCAAACTGCTCAGGGCTGATTCCCCTCTTCTGGTAGGGCTCCGTCGCTGGCCAGTTAGCAACAAACGCTCTTAAATTTACATTATTTTGGCTGTCCTGTATTTTCTCTCGCCTGGGTATTTCACTAAGTTGGTAGTATGACTAGACACTGATAACAGATTCAAGGAATAATTCTACATCAACGAATTGTTTTCTCTCTATTGAGAGAAAATTAATTTCATTTGCACCATACTGTTAGTTCCTCCCCGCTTGCAGAGCTTTCCAATTCTCTTCTTCAAGAAAGTATGTATGGCATATAAGCATGAAGTTTCTTTATAATCCACAAGCTCTAGTCTCTCTTTTTTTTATTCCTGATCCATATTTACAAATCTATTTTTCATTGTCCTCTCCTATTTCAACCTTTATTGAAGTCACTGAGTCTCAAAGAAGAACAGATCTTCTAAATCTGATCAAGCTCTTTGTAAAATTTCTTGACCTCTTTAAATACTCTGGAACAGAGATTAATGAGTGGCAATAATTTAACAGTGTTCTTTTTGCAAATACTTATGAAAACTGCAATGCATGATGGTCAATTGTCCCATGAAAAGATGTCAATTTTTACCTTTGACCATATGACAAAATTCATTCTATCACTTTATTTTCCTCTTCATTTTCATAGGAGAACATATGAATCATCTCTTCCATTGAAAGGCAACTTCTTTTTTTTTTTTCCATTTGAAGCAAAAATATAAAAACATATACCATTCAATTTTTCCCATAGTATGTCTATTCATTAGTCAGTGGCCAAGAATCTCATTGTGAGAGTAACAAGAAAACTGAATGCAAATTGAAAAATACTATTTTCACTTTTTGTTATTTTTTTGTATTTTTCTTTCTTATGGGTTCCCATTTTGTTCTGAGTCTTCTTTCACAACATCACCAATGTGGAAATATGTTTAATATGATTATTCATGTATGAGCTATATCAGATTGTTTGCTGTCTTGGGGAGGGAGAAGGGCAAGGGAGGGAGGAAAATTGAAGCTCAAAATCTTAAAAAGATAAATGTTTAAAACTATCTTTACATGTAATTGGAAAAAAAGAAAATACTATTAAGTAAAAAAAAATATTTAGATGATCTAAATAGTGTGCAATTCTCAGGACTTTCTGCTTTCCTTTCCTTCCTTTCCTATCTCTGTAAAAGCACACATAATTGATGTCTATTTCATGTTCTTTGCCATGAAAAATTAAATTCATCACCAAAACTGTGTCTACTTGTAATGATAGTATGTATGAATTTTTAAAACTTCCTCTTCCTTTTCAGTTTTGAGTCCTTTTAATTAGATTTATGACACCAAATAAATTCATTCTTCTTTATATTTTCTTTTTTTAAAAATATTTTAAAATTTAAAATCAATAGTTGATGATATAATGATATAAAACTTTAACTAGCTCTCTTTCTCTAACATGGACTTATTCAACCCTGCTTAGCAGTCTTCTACTCCCAGGGATTCATCATATTGGCACTGAACTTATCTTTAGCTCTACTGACATTCAGAATTCACAAATTCAAGCTATCTACCAGTCATATCTTCCCTTGGTAGCTGGTGTGTACCATCATAGTTTCAATATCTTTTAAGGAAAACTGGCTAAATTAGCAGGGAGTAGGAGATAAAATTATTTCTTCTACTACAACATTCATTTACAGTAATTTGTTCAGTCATTCTGTAATTGATTGGGCACTTGCTATAGTTCTTTGCTAAACAGAAAGTGCTGATTTAAGTATTTTTGTATGTATCGGTCATTTTTCTATAAATCTAATCTCTTTGGGGTAAAGGCTCAGTAATAGTATCATTATTAGGTCAAAGTATTTTCAGTTTAGTGACTTTTGGAGTATTTGTTGTTATTCAATTGTTTTAGTTGTGTTCTACTTTTAATGACTCCATTTGGTATTTTCTTGGCAAAGATACTGGAGTGGTTTGCTATTTCTTCCTCCAGCCATTAAGCAAACAGGGCTAAGTGACTTGACTGGGATCACACAGTTAGATGAATCTTCCTGACTCCAAACCTGGCATTCTATCCACAGTGGCATCTAGTTGCCCCACATATTTAGATGCTGCATATATGTATGTGGATGTGTGTACATAGGTGATATGTGTGCATTATATATGCATATGTAAGCCTAAGTATGTGAATACATACATTTATATATATATATATATATCTATGAAACTCAAAATAAAACTACTAAGCTTTTAATCTTAAGTTTCTTCTGGAAAAAAAGCTGGACTTATGTGAGAAAAAGACACTCAATTGCTCTTAGGCCCAAAAGATCAAAAACAGAAAGAAAGTTGGGAATAGATAAGTAAAGAAATGTTGAGAAAGTGTTGAATACATAGTACATACATCTAAGTTTATATATATATATATATATATATATTGTATTTTGAAATCTGAAAATTCTAATGATACATGTGTTATTGAAAATATATTTAGAGCAAATTAACCAATTTTTCCCAAGAATTTTAATTTTTATCAAAGATTAGATTGTGTAAAGTCATTGTTGAGACTCCAACTATCATTGCTAGCAGAAATTACTAATTTATACTGCCTTGAAAGTAAAATGTGTGTTTTTTCTAAAACTTGAGTAAAGCTAATTTTTAAGGGCACTTCTACAAATCCTGTAGTACTTCCATTCAGATTAGTACTTGTGAACAGGGAGCACCCCCTCTAGAAAGGTGCTCTAACTCCAGACACATGGGACCATGATTCACTCTGTATCCTGACCCTGAAGAGTAGAATCATGCTTTTTCATACTGTTTTATTATTCCTTTACCACACCCTTCTCTCCAGTTTCTTGGGGAGAAAAATCTCTATAACAAAAGTTATTAAAACTCATTTACCCAGGAAGAATTGAACTCATGAGGTATCATCAAAGGCTACAAACATTCATTTCTTCAAATCCTCACTGAGTGACTAAACTCAAGGAAAGAAATATTATAGATGAGGCAGCTATCCCCTTAAAATTCAGTCTCAGGCCTACTCCCAGGTGTGTGTAATTAGCATTGCTACTAGGGCTGGGAAGGGAGAGAAATGGAAGAGCTATCAGAATCCCAAAAGAAGCTGCTAAGGAAGAAAGGATAGAAACTTTTTGTCCTCCTTAATCCCTATTGAGAGGGAAGTTTCCTTCACAATAGTCTGTCCCCCAAGATTTTCAGTGATCCACTTTGACATGAGTACAGTCACATAGGCCCATGTTATCCCAAAATTCATATTTTTCAGCAAGGGTCCAGAATATATATTTGCTAAAAAGGGGATATAATACATATCTACCTTGAATGGAGATGCTCTAGTCTACAACATCAGAGGATACTCCTGATCATTTTTCACATAGTAGATTATAAAACAATAAATATTATCTTCTATTTTTCAACATGACATTTTCAAAATAGATAAGTGCTCAAATGGCTTCTTTCCGTTGAAGTTAGGACTGTGTTAGTTGAATTATTTCTTGATCAGAAACCAAATAGCAGACCTAAGCAAAGGAGAGGTGAATACTCATTCATCATTGAGAAATAAGTCAGATTTTAATTATTAGGTTTACGTAAGGTTTACATTTCACTGGTGATATCAGTACATAAGTCCATAATACCTGGGCAACGGTCAACCTGTATCTACAATGATCCTATCATCCTCATTCCTTTAATAAATAATAAATTATTTTAAATTTACATTAATTCCCACAACAATGAAAAAATTGTTACTTCTACTACTCTTGGACATATAATGGCTGCTAAATTTGCAGTTCTCTATGAAAGTACTTGCTAATACACTCTGAGTTTATATTTTTAAACAACTTGAATGTCAGTATGATAGATGAATTTCTCACTCAAAAGAAATATCTCAATCCCAAAGATCATTAATATGGTACTATTTCCTCATTGGTGGGGATGAATACCCTGCCATGTATGTGGGGTGGGGTGAAGCTAGGAGAGTAGGAGAGATAATTTCTCTTTCCCTAGCTCCAGAGGCAATGGTAATTATAGTCACCCAGAAATAAGAACACTTGCTTAAATATTCAAGTCTGAAATGCCATCTCAAGTTCTGAGTTTCTTCCTCTGCTTTGTCTTCTTTCCCCAAGCTTAGATTCCTCAAGGATGAACTGAAAGAATGAAAGTTTATGAGCTTTAATGATACCTCATGAGTTCCTGTGTAATGACTAAAATTTGTTGTGAAAATTATTTTCCCAAGAGTTTAACTGGGGAGGGAAGAGTGGCAAGGGAATAATAAACCAGAAAGTAAGATTCCCTTCTTTGGGCTCAGGACACCAGGAAGAATCCTGGCTTTGTGTTGGGTCTTCTAGAATTTCACTTTATTTCACATAGAAAATGACAACACCCAATATATGCTAAAGTATAAATAGGTTGCCTACAAACATAAAATTAAACCCTAATTAAAAAATAAAGCCCATATTTCTCATTTCCCTGTGCATCAACTATCTTTTCTGTGCATTAAGCATCCAACGAAGTTGAAAAGAACTTTGTAAATTGAAGAGATACAAAGGGATGGATGGAAAGAACAATCTGGCTGTCAATTCCTGGTCTTTAATTTCAAGCTCCTTTAGAGTTTTTATTCTGCAATCTCTATGCTCCATTTCTACCTCATCCTTCATTTTGATTTGATTCAACTGATAGTACATTTCTCTACATACCTTTGTGAGTTCCTTGTCATGACAAGTCAGTTGTTTTTCAGCTTCTTCTAACTGATTAGCTACTGACATCTCATAACTTTCTCCACCTGAGCCATATTCTGCCATAAAGCAAGCATTATTGCTCCAAGATCTTCCTGGTTTTTTTTTTTTCCAGCTTTTCATTTCTCTTGCTGCACTATGAGTTCTTTTTCAAATCAACATTTCTATCTCTCCAACTCAGTCTTTGACTGATTACACTGAATTAAAACCTTGGTTTTTTTTTTTTTTCAAAGTTGGCTTCTTCTGTCATCAGGACAGCCTGTTTCACTTGCTGATAGGCATTGGATTCCATTTGCTACATCTCTGACAAAGTCTTTTTTTATTGTAACTAGTGCAGACATTAATTCATCCCTCTCCTTGCTCAATCTTTCAATAGTCTGTACATGAATATTGGTATGTGTTTGAGAACATTTTAAACACAGATCACCAGAAGTTGAAAGGAGTGATTCTTGATGCCTTACTCTCTCCTTGAGTTCTTCACACTTTTTCTGAGACTTGGACAAGTTTTTGTTCAGTGTTTTGACTTAAGATTCTAGTATTTAATTCTCTTCTTCATAAATAAGTTTTAACCGTTCAAGTTCTAGTTGTCGCTTTTTCAGATCAGAAGTGATTGATTTTTTTTAGATCATTTGAAGTAACAAGTGACTTGCTATCTTTACATGTTCTTAAATCAGCAACAGGCTTAATCCAAGAATTCTGAGAATTTCCAATACAAATCTACTCAATTTTTTGCTCTGCTGATCTGGATTTCAACTCTTCCTGAAGCTTTTCATTTTCAAGCACAACTACATATATTCTTTCTTTCATTCCAGGTTATTCTTCCTTACAAAACTTTACCTATGCATCTAAATTATGAGTGTATTGGGATTGATCATTAATGATGGGAATAAGATCAAATATGGCAAATAAACTGTTATTCTCATTTTTTGATGTTTTCAAAGACATCGTTTTTCTTTCTTGGTGAGGATACTTCACTTTTCTTCTTGTTCTGCTGATTTAATAAGGCTCTAAGTTGGTTAACTGCACTATGATGTAGTTCATGCTAACTGGACCCACTCTTCTTAGTCCCAGTTTCAATAGTCACCCAGTTTAAATTCATGTTTAAATTCACCTTCCCCAACTGTGATATCATTTTCTTGGAAGACACATTTCAGTTGGTGAATGCTTCTGTTGGCACATTCTGAGAAGAAAGGTAGGACCTTTACAAATGCAGAAAACAATATAAAGAAAGATTGACATAGTTATTTTCTGTCAATGAAAAAAATGACTGAATCCTTTAATAACAAAGAATTTTCTTGAATATATCAAAAGAGCACATGCATAAAATTTCTTCCTGGAAATTTAGAATTATCTTGAAGGAACATAAAGTCCATTTAAGGTATAGGGGTATGTTGAGACTTCTTTGATCTTTCTTTGAGTTGCTGAGTCCCATCAGGCTTCAGGCACTTCTGGCTTCCACCTATAAGAGAGAAGATAGAAAAAAAGGTCAATCCTACAGATTGATAATGGGAAAGACTCTGGAAAGAGATGAAAGGAGCTGGGCATCTCCATCATGCCTCTAACTTCACAGTACCTATACTAAAAGCTTTGGGGAACTTCTCCTTGGTTGAGATCTAGTATTCTCTCTTGGCTGAGCTGTTACCTTACTCTCCTGTGGGAGAATTCCTTCATATTTTGTTTCCTGATATAGATTTTCCTACTTCTCTGATTTTTGTTTTGTTACTGATTTAGATGAATGGGGTTTCTTTGATAATTGTTATGTGTATTCTTTGTGAAATTGGTATTTGGTAGGAAAGGGGTCAAGCCTTGGCTATCGAGTTTGAGGTTCTGCTTCCTCCAATAACAAAAGAGTCACCAGAAATCACCTCAAAATTGTTCATATTCTGTAGACTAACAATATTTAAGGAAACAGAGAGATATTATTTTATTCTACTATCCCCCTCTATCTGAGAACAAAGTGGGTTTATGTGTGGGATGGGGCACTAGACCCCCTTACCCAAATTGCTACTCAGAGGGATTTCCAGGTACAAACGGAAAGCCTTTATTCATTTATTGTAAGAAGTGGTCCAACATTCTAACCAGGCAGTCCAGTAAGGTGTAGCACTGAACAGGTGAAAAGTTATATAGCTGAAAAGTGGAAATCCTCCCCCATCCTCTTGATCTTTAATTTTATTGGCTACAATAATACATGAAAAACAGGGAAAAGAGGACTTTAGCCAATGTAAATATATAATATCATATTTGGTATAACTCCTGCTGATATGGCAAAGTCTTTTTTTATTATAGCTTTTTATTTACAAGACATATGCATGGGTAATTTTTCAGCATTGACCCTTGCAAAAACTTCTGTTGCAACTTTTCCCCTCCTTCCCCCCATCCTTTCCCCTAGATGGCTGGTAGACCAGTACATGTTAAACATGTTAAAGTTTATGTTAAATGCATATATGTATACATATTTATACAATTATCTTGCTGCACAAGAAAAATCGGATTTAGAAATAAGATTAAAATAACCTGAGAAGGAAAACAAACATGAAAGTGGACAAAAACAGAAAGAGAGGAAATGCTGTGTTGTGGTCCACACTCATTTCCCATAGTTCCCTCGTTGGATGTAGCTGGTTCTCTTCATTACTGAACAATTGGAACTGATTTGGTTCATCTCATTGTTGAAGAGAGCCATGTCCATAAGAATTGATCATCATATAGTATTGTTGTTGAAGTATATAATGATCTCCTGATTCTGCTCATTTCACTCAGCATCAGTTCACGGAAATCTCTCCAGGCCTTTTTGAAATCATCCTGCTGGTCAAAAAGGGCTGCTAATGCAGCAAAGTTTTACAATAGCACTCTGGGGAGGGGGACTTGGAATTCCTGTTTCTCATAAATCAGATGATTTTTGGCAAATGAAATGGCCTAGGGTTAGAACAAATTTATCCTAATGACTCTGAAAAGTCTTCACCTATCTATCACATTCATTCCCCAACATCCTGCTTCCCCTCTTGGCAGAAACTCAAATTTCTCTTGGAGAAGGGTGGGAGGAGAAGAGGTTAGAGATATCTATTCTGCCTCCCTTCAAGTCACAGAGACACTCCTGTCTCCCTGTTAAGTGAAAGGGACAGTCCTTACAACATGGGTAGCTTACCACAATTATCATAGTTTTGTTTTAATTTTTATTTTATGGTAGTGGGGAAAGATGGGAGGGAGAAAATAGTAAATGCTTGATAATTGAAAAAAATTAAAATAAAAAAAGAGATTATTTTCAACTATAGTAGTCACATCCTAAAAGTAGGAATGTCAAATGCAGAGTTAGATAGTCCAAATTTTTGCAGAAAGTATTGACAAATTAGTAAATAATTTAATAGAACATATCCATTATGTTAATCTGCTATTAATGAGTCAATGCAATGTTTCTAAAATATTCCATTAGTCATGTAATAATCTTCCATCTACCTTATCTATTCTAAATGTAAAGTGCTCATTCATAAATATCTAAAACAATGTCTTTTTTTAACTAAATTGAAAACAAAGGTGGAATGGCAATTAAAAAAACCAATAGTCAATCTATCACCATTTTCCCAGGCTCATGAGAAGGATGTCCTGTCTATATTTCACTGGAACTGAATGAAACATCCATTGATATTCTGAAGGTTTACAAGAGCTGACATTCAAATGTCTAAAGATCAGGATCAGGCAGAAAAAAAAGTTGGAAAATACCAAACAAATACCTTAAGGCTGAGAGTAGTCATTAAAAAAGATGGCTATTTTCACAAAATGTTTTAAATTCAGTTTATTTTTAATTAGGAAAATTTTGTTTTCCTCTTAAATAGTCAAAGCTATCTATGATTTATGGCATGGCTTCCAAAAAGTCTCTTCTAAATTGAATTTTGGAATTTTAGGATGTAACTATGACAATTATTAAAAAAATCCCATTATTCATTTCAGATTCATGTATATTATTACAATATATCTAGGTTTCCTCCCAACACATTCTCAAAAGTTGGGTTCCTCAAAGGACAATTACCTTTCATTCAAGATACTTTATGGATATAAATTGCTAAAATTATTGTTCAAGAGCCCCCACCAATTTATTTGCTTTTCAATAGTCAGCCAAAGAATTCAATTATCTTGAAGCAAAGGCATTTGTTAAAATAACATACTAAGAATTCTTATAATACAATACTCTAACTAACCCCCATAAATTTAGGGAAAATTCTGCACATAAACATCAGCAATGGGGACATTAAGCAACCATGAAGATCCTGCATGAGTGGTTCTCACTTGAGGAACAAATACAAATAGACATATCACTCCTCCCTGATATCCTTTTTTTTTTTTTTTTTTTAAATTTTATTTATTTATATTTTTTGACAGTATATATGCATGAGTAATTTTTAAAAACATTATCCCTTGTATTCATTTTTCCAAATTATCCTCTCCCTCCCTCTACTCCCTCCCCTTGATGACAGGCAATCTCATACATTTTACATGTGTTACAATATAACCTAGATACAATATGTGTGTAAATAGCATTTTCTTGTTGCACATTAAGTATTAGATTTTGAAGGTATAAGTAACCTGGGTAGATAGACAGTAGTTAGCACTACAGTTTAACAGTTTACATTCACTTCCCAGTGTTCCTTCTCTGGGTGTAGTTGTTTCTGTCCATCATTGATCAACTGGATGCGAGTTGGATCTTCTTTATGTTGAAGATATCCACTTCCATCAGAATACATCTTCATACAACATTGAAGTGTACAGCGATCTTCTGGTTCTATTCATTTCACTCAGCACGTGATATCCTTTTTTAAAAATTTTTTATTATAGCTTTTTATTTACAAGATATATACATGAGTAATTTTTCAGCACTGATCCTTGCAAAACCTTCTATTCCAACTTTTCCCCTCCTTCCCCCCACCCATTCCCCTAGATGGCAGGTAGACCAATACATGTTAAATATGTTAAAGTATATGTTAAATCCAATATATGAATACAAACCATACAGTTATTTTGCTGCACAAGAACAACCTGATATCCTCTTGTGATGTTCTTTCACTGTTTCTTGATGTTGGTTGGATGTATTGCCTCCCTGGAATCACTGTAATGTACTTGGTCCCCTGGTTGGCTTAGTTTCCATATCTTCTAGCTCCTGCCTAAGCTGAAATCCTTGTCTAGGGCATTGATAGACACTTTATTCTGGGTTCAAAAGAAAGCTGCCTTGCTTCTGTTTCTATAAGGCCAAGGTTCTCTAGGTTCCAAGGTCTTCAATTAGCAGGATCCCACATTCCCAGCACTAAATTCTTTCTCTTAAAATTTTCTATGGTAGAATAGAATTTAGGAAATCGTGACCTTGAATTACTTTCTTAGATTATACTCAAGTTCATGTCTGATATTGTCACATATTTCTGTCATGAGATATCTTTGACAATACAGAGGCATAAGGAAGAGAAAGAGATCCCCTCTTAATTACATTTTGTAAGTCATCCAAGAAAGTCTTAAAGAGATGAAAGATTCCTAAAAAAAATTGAGTATCTTCTCAATTGACCCCAAGCTTGCTTTTCTAGCCCACAACAGAAAGGGCCAATTAATGAGGGAAAGGAGAGGGGGAATCCCATTTCTCGGCACATAGATAGTAAAATAATCCCATGAGGAGCAGTGACCCCTGTAAATGAATTTACAGGCCTGAAAACCTAGATTGATAAATAAAAGGTTTGTTGTAGAAATTTGGAAGTAAAGCTCAGTTAGAAAGACGCTAGGGCCAGAGGTGGCTGCTGGGCGGGCAGGAACCCTTACATGGCTGGAAGGATACCATGTGTTGGGGGGAAGGGCTCCTGCAAAGAGAGCACTCAAGCTGGTTTCTTTTATACCTAGAAGATGATGGTCGGTACCCGCAAGTTCTTGGCAGGCTTTTCAGTTAGCTCAGATCAGGTGAGGGCTGGGGGGAAGCTGAGCTGATGGTGAGGCTGGGCCCAGATATTCAAAGGGTGCCTTTGACCAGGATTTGTGAATTAAGGTCAGCCATGGGGTTGGGCAATTAGAAAGGAATCTTAAAGGGACCTCAACCCCCATCACAATGACTTTCATCTGGTAGCCAATGCTCTGTGATCTCATTGAATTAAGAAAAGTCTTCAGTTTGATTGGAAATTCTCAGTGGCCTGTAATCTGTTATTATTAGGTATGTTATTTACTCAGGGACTTCTCTTATTAACAGAAATACTTATCTTGTCATAAAATCTACTCTGTGACCAGATGACCTCTCAAATCTTTTTAAATTTCAAATTTTAAAGCAATATATTTGAACTTTCTCTTTATTATTCTATATCTTACATGTAAAGAGAATGTTTCATCTGAATTATTGTTAATTATACTTCAGATACAGGGCAGAGTTTGCCTGGGGGCACTGAGGAATTAAGTGACTTGTCTGGGTCACCTAGCTAATATGTTACGCAATGGCTGACTCTTCTAAAACTATAAATTACATAGTTCCCCATCTTCGTTGGCAGGGGTAGTTCCTCACTGGGAGGTTTCCCACACTGCTGAAATCATAGGCTAGGCCAAAAAAATACATATTAAATTTGGTGGCATTTCAGAATATGTAAAAAGCTATCTCCCCCTCCACATTAGAATTACCATTTTTAGTATCAGTTTTCTTCACATTTGATTTTATTTGTTCATCTTTATGAAATTCATGAATATTATAAAAGACTTTTAAACATGAAGTCTAGAAAAGGAAATAGAATAAAATAAATTCAATTGATTATCTATATTAATCCAAGCTAAGGTTAGCTATCATTTCACTTAATATTAATGGAAGTGGAGTTCCTGAACCAAAAACAAAGGATTAGTCAGAAAATTTTAGATGCAGAACCATACAGGTCCTCAGAAACAATATTCCAACCCCATTCCCTTTATAGGTGAAGAAACTAAATTCCAGTTACAAAAATAACTTTCCTAAAGTCATACTTCAGAAGATCATACTTGAAGTTAAGTCCTCTGACCCCAGTCAGTTGTCTTTCTACTTCACTATCTTGCTTCCTCCATACCTTAAATATTTAATTTAAGGATTAAATTAAAGGATTATTCAAATAAGGATTAAATAACATATGGTTTCAACATATTGTGATGCAGTGCAACAATGCAAATACCCTTGGCACTAAGTAACCAAGTTTTTTAAAGTGTTTGTTGTTGCTTTAGGGCCATGCTAGGTATTTTACAATCTCCTGCTTCACCTCCAGGAAGGAATCAAAATCTCCCTGGGGAAGGGTGGGTGGAGGCAACTCAAATTTAGCCCCAGCCTTCTATCTAACACTATCAAATTTCACAAACCCCAGAAGAATAGGACACTCAATTCAAGATATTAGGCAGACTACTAAGGCTAAGACAATTCCTTTCACATATCAGATAGCTAATAAAGGTTTATTTCATTGAAGTGACTTGACAGCAGACAGCAATAATGCTCTTCTTCTCTATTCTCCTTTTCTCTTTTTTTTTTTTTTTCCTGAGGCTGGGGTTAAGTGACTTGCCCAGGGTCACACAGCTAGGAAGTGTTAAGTGTCTGAGACAAGATTTGAACTCGGGTCCTCCTGAATTCAGGGCTGGCGTTCTATCTACTGCGCCACCTAGCTGCCCCTATTCTCCTTTTCTTAAAAGTGTAAAAAACATCATAACACCACACACCTCTGTGGTGTACAGGGAGCACAAAGAGTTTTGAGTTCTTTGGTATAGGTTCGAGTCCTATTGTCCTAGAAATAGCACCCCTATTTTTTATCCTATCAAGATAATTCTTTTGTCATGAATGATTGATGATGTTTTCCAGTCTTGTTCAGTTTACAATTCTTGTTTTCCCTCTTGTTTGATGTATTTAATTAGGGACTTTGGGTAGCACCTATATAGAAGTGTCACATAATTTGATATAGGCAGGGAGGAAGAAAAATAATCAGGATTTGAAAAGCAAAAACAAATCTGTCTCAAACAAGATATTTTCGATCTTTCAGGTATGTTGATAAGCTGACCTAGTGGGCCGGTTTCTGCCAACGCTAGAGTAGTTCAAGGGAGAGTGAAGAGAAAAGAGGAAAAAGGGGGGAAGAAATAAGCAATATCTCAGTGGGTCAACAGCACCTTAGAATCAAGTTTCTGAGGATACTGACAGAAAAGGTACACTCGTCAGAAAAGAGGTTAGACAGGGACATACCAAAGCAGTCGGTTTAGGTTATCAGATCTTGAAAGGGAGTAGTCAAAAGTGAATGATTAAAAAAAAAAGAATCGAAGGGGTTCAGAAAGGAGGACATTGGGAAGGTGTGGAGTGAGGAACCAAGCGGGCAGGTGTAGGTTACTACTGCTTGAATGGGAGCGGCCAAAAGAGTGATTAAGAAAAGAAAGCGGTAATGGAAAGATGTAGCGCCAGGAACGGAGTTCAGACCGTGGCAGGTCTGAAGGGGAGAGAAAGGTAAAGGACGAAGGGGCAGGTAGAAGGAGTGGGGTTAAATCAGGAAACCAGGTATGGCAAAGTTTGAAAGGACACCGAGTCCACAAGTCGGAGAAGTCACGGAGAAAGGGGCAAGGTCTAACCTAAGCTGGATGAGGCTGGGGCAGCCCTGATAGGAGTGAGCTGGCCCAGGGAGGCAGGTCTAACCGGGGCAAATCCGGCACACAACAATAAAAGCCAGCCGAGGCAGGCAGATCTAACTGAAGGGAGCTGCCAAAAGCCGAAAGACCGAGGAAGTCCTGGCCGTGGCTAGCAGCGGAGCCCTAGGGTGCCTGAGAGCACGCGGTTCTGGGTCTACCTTCCCGCCCACCCCGGCGTCTCCGCCCGAGGCGCCGTCACGCGTCTCCGGGGGTGAGCAGAGGAGAAGCGCACCCGAGCCGCCAGTGGGGCTAGGCTGGGGGCCGAACGAGGCCGGCGATGTGGGGTTGGTGGCGGATAGTGCCGCGAATAGCCCAGCGCTACCCGTGGCCCACAAACGTGCTGCTCTACGGGACTCTGTACTCCTCCGGGGACGCGCTGCAGCAGCTACTGCGGAAATGCGAGCCCGACTGGCAGCAGACGCGGCACGTGGCCACCGTGGCCATCGGCTTCCACGCGAATTTCAACTACGTGTGGATGCGGTTCCTGGAGCGCGCGCTGCCGGGCCGCACGCCGCGCGCGGTGCTGTGCAAGCTGCTGTGTGACCAGCTGTTGGGCGGGCCCATCGCGCTGAGTGCCTTCTACACGGGTGAGGGCCGATTGGGGCAGGACTGGCTGGGCCGGGAGCGAAGCGGGGCGCGGGGCGGCGCTGTGGGGGCTGGAAGACAGACCTGCGGGAAGCGGCTCCCACGGGCGGTCCGGCGCAGGCCGCCGCCACCCTGCGGAGCCTGCCTTCTGGAGTCGCGTTCGCCGCGCTGCCGGCTGCTTTCCTTTGGAAACCAGACAAAACGTCACACGCACGCGCGCATACAATTGGGCTTCTTGGTGCCTGCTCGAAAACGCAGCGAAATCTCATTTTATTTCGGGCAGTGGTTGTAAAAGAGCCCGGGAAGCAGATGGCGCACACAGGAACCCACCACATACTCACAGCACGCACGAACACACCACGCACACAGCTGGGCAGAGCCCACACACGCGGCTCTATATGCCGACGCACACTTGCTGTGTTTCCACTGGAAAATGCACTGCCTTCCATCCTGCTTTCGGAAAGGGATGGCAAAACATAAAACACCAGATGTCACTCATGTAAATGCAACCGTGGGCATGCATATACATACATGAACGTACACATAAGCACACAACCCATTTATCTTCGTGGGTGGCATCCGAGATTGTAGGGAGCAGTTGCAGAAAATTGGGAAACAAAAAGAATTTTTCACTACGCTCCGACGTATGTGCATGAATAGACACAACCCATTCGTTGCGATTCTCTCATTGAAAAATGTAGCCCCCTCCCTGGCTCTGACATGGACCCTGTGGGAGTGGTGGAAAACACACACAAATCCCACAGCCATGCATTTTGGTGAGGAACGTCTGCATATTTAGCCACTTCCCTTCTGACTCTCTGGGTTCACCCAGAATTGCAGAAAACGGAAAGCCCGTTTAACGGTGCAGGCTTGCATACACCCAGCCGGAATGCACGCACAAAGATGCTGGATTTTACTGTTCTCAGCAGCATCCTTAGGGAACTCCTGCTGCCCGGCACTGTTTCATACGAAGTAGTTGCAAAATGTGGGTCAGAAGCTGGCCCATACGCAATGCTTTGTCTAGAAGGGAAGGGATTATTATTCCGGCGGTTGTGGACTGGCAGTTGAACCACAAACAAAGGAAACCAGACAAAGATGAGAAAACCCGAGCCTCATCTTTGGACAGTTACGTTTGAGATGGTCTTCGTGTTTTTTGGCTAAATTGTCATTTTTAAAAAAATGTTTCTCAGGAGTCTTGATTTTGTCTTAACAAAATAGAATAAGAATTTGTGCCCAATTTACTTAAAAGCATGTTGTTGGAATTAATTATTATCCTTGATAAGATGGAGAATCTGGCTTTGTCAGATTGTGAAAGAATTTGGTTCATTAAGAACTTGTCAAAAGGCCACGTTGATTATTGGCTTTTAAACTGTTTTTAATACTTAGGATAATGCAACTCCTTGTTAAAGTCAAAGCATTTTTCTTTTTGACAAGAGGTCACTAATCATGTCTACTGGGGGGAGAGGTGGCTAGCTTTTGTTTCTTCCTCAGTGATGTTCAGCCGCCTCAATCTGTGCCATTCTCCATGACCCTATTTTGGGGGAGGATGTCTTCCTAACTCCAGGCCTGGCTATTTGTCCACTGAACTCTCCAGCGGCCCTTCTTACATAGTAGTAACATAATATGGGCACTAGGTGGCCCCTTAGTGCACAGAGTGCCCAGCCTAGAGTCAGAAAGACTCATTTTCTGGAGTTCAAATCTAGGCTCAGACATTTTCTACCTTTGTTAGATTAGTTTCTTCATTTGTAAAGAGAGTTGGAGAAGGAGATGGCAGACCACTGCAGCATTTTTGCCAAGAAAACCCTACATGGACTAACTGGATATGACTAAGCAACAAAAAGTGTACAATAGGATAAAATCTATATTAGGTCTTTTAAAATTCTTGTTTGTGTTTTTACAAACAGGCATGAGTATACTTCAGGGAAAAGAGGATAAGTTTTTGGACCTGAGACAGAAATTCTGGAATACTTATAAGGTGAGTACAAACTAGGTCTTACTTGACTTAGCATTGGAACATTGGTCTGATCACTCACTAATTTCAGCATATAAAGTTAAACTTCTTAGCTTGGCATTCAAGGCCATCTGACGAGTCTGGCCCTGTCCTTTGTTTCCAGCTTTATTTTTACTTCCTTTCACTATCTCCAAGTTATAATCCACATTCTGGCCCTCTAAACATTTCTTGCACTTTTCCCACCCCCAAGTTTTTGTCTGTATACTTTTCACTATGCTTGTAAAGCTCTCCCTTCCATCTTTTTTTTTTTTTTTTTAATAACATTATCCCTTGTATTCATTTTTCCAAATTATCCCCCTCTCCCTCCACTCCCTCCCCCCAATGACAGGCAATCTCATACATTTTACATGTGTTACAATATAACCTAGATACAATATATGTGTGTAAATACCATTTTCTTGTTGCACATTAAGTATTAGCTTCCGAAGGTATAAGTAACCTGGGTAGATAAACAGTAGTGCTAACAATTTCCATTCACTTCCCAGTGTTCCTTCTCTGGGTGTAGTTATTTCTGTCCATCATTGATCAACTCCTTCCATCTTTTTTTAGATTGAAATAATGCTCATGGTAGTGCAACTTGTAACTTATAATACAACTACTTGGCTTTTAAAACCCAACTCAAATGTGACCTCCTTCATCAGTAATAATCTCCTACTAAACATTATATAGCACTTTGTTTTGCAAGACCTTTTAAGGATAGATGTCATGCATTATGCATTATTTTATTATATAATTTATATATATATATATATATTCTCTGGTAGACCCTAAGTAAGCTCCATAAGGCAAGAACTGTATCTTATATAGCCAAGGTCTGCATGTATCTTTACACAGGGTAATGATTTAATAAATGTTTGTCAAGTTGATGAATTGACTTGTTAAACTGGCCAATTTTTTTTTTGTTTGTAAGACAGTAGGGATTAACTGGCTTGCCCAGGGTCACACAATTAATAAGTTTTATGGATCTGAGGCTGAATTTGAACTCAGATCCTTCTTACTCCAAGGCCACTACTCTATCTACAGCACAACTTAGCTACCCTTGCTATGGTTTTTAAGTAAGATTTAATTTGTATATTACTTAATATAATGCTTTATTGAAAATTCAGTTAAACTAGGTCATTGATCCCCATAGGCTATGGACCCATTGGGATTCCCAGAACCAACCAGGTCAAAACTATTCTCTTAAGTAAATAATTAAGGATCAAATAAGATAATATTTATAAAGTGGTTAACACAGTACCTGACATATAGTGGATATCTAATAAATGCTCATTATCTCCCTCTCTCTCATAATAATACTGAGATATTTTAATGTCGAATATTGTAAGTATTAATAGATACAACTCACATAAAAGATCTTTGGAGTCCTTAATAATTTTTAAGTGTATAAAGAAGTCCTGAGAAATTGTACTAAAGTATCACTTTGTTCATATCACACAGCCAATACCTACTCCCCCCTTTTAAAATAATTTTTGTTTTTAAGATACACGCAGATACTTGTCAACGTTCACTCTTGTAAAAGCTTGTGTTCCAAATTTTTTCTCTCTTCTCTCTATCCCCTCTCCTAGATGACAAGTAATCCAATACAGATTTAACATGTCCAATTCTTCTGAATGTATTTCCACATCATGCTGCACAAGAAAAATCAGATCAAAAAAGGGAAAAAAAAGGAGAAAAAAGGCAAGCAAGCAAACAACAAAAAATGTTGTGATCCACATTCAGTGCCCATAGATCTCTCTTTGGATACAGATAGCTGTTATCATCACAAATCCATTGGAATTAACTTAAATCATCTTATTGTTATAAAGAGCCAAGTCCATCAGCGTATTCTCCCCTTTAAAAAAAATCAATATACTACAATATAAATGTAGAATTTGGTCAGAAAACTTGAATTCAAAGCCAGTTTTACTACTTAATATCCATATAACCTTAAGTAAATCAAAATCTTTCTGACTTTAGTTTCCTTATTTCTAAAATGAGAGATAGATAGGTTACTTCCAATATTAAATCTATAAAGCCTTTAACCTATACTCATGAAAATAAAGGGGAAAGGGTGCTGAGAAATAAAACTTTCTTGACCATGGGGCAGAAGGAGGAAGGATACTCCAGTACTTTAATCACAGTCCTAGCAATGATTTCTGACTTAGTTATCTTATCTTTTTACCATCGACCACGACCACAGTTTATTTAGAATTGAGGTCCAAAAAGGAACTGGAAAACTATAATAATGCTGAATTGTGAGTAAGTTAGTTAGTACAACCATTCCCATAATCACAGCCAATGTTCCCAGGTGTACAATTGTTAAGGCAAGATTTTTCTTAAGTCCCCATGAAAGAAACCATTCTCTGTATTAACAAAGATAATTGCAGCTAAGGATTATATTACCCACGGCTATCCTTAGGGGGTGGCAAACAAACTAGACTATGTATGTTGCTAGCTCTGTAATTTCTTCATAGGACAGAATCTGGTTCCTCCAGATTGAAATCTTATACCATTTTGCCACTGTGGCTTGGGAAGTATTTTGAATACTCCTAGTTTGATTTGGCAGACCTTACCAGATGGAAAGACTTCACTTGTTGATAGATTATAACTTAGGAGATCACTATGCCTCCCATTTAACGCAGCCTCACTAAATCTGAAAAGGATCATCACCAGAAAGTTGGCCACTGAGTGATATTATTTTTATTTGACTATAGCATCAAAATAAAATAGCTTCTAAAGCACAAGATGTTATAGTCAGTAGTGATGGGAAAAATCTCAGTGTTGATGAAATCATAAACCTTGGAATATTAAAGGAGAAATTGGATCCAAATAAATACTCAAGAATAGCTTCCTTTAGTAAAAATAAGAATGTAAAGATTAGGAAGAATTGTTATTGGGTGAAAGAAGTGGGCAGTTGAAAGATGTCCCAGAAGGGCAGTATGTATTCTGAGAAGGGTGTATTGAAGGGGAAAAGGAAATTTGTTTTGATAGGTGGCTAACTTCATCTAGGTGGAAGGGAGAATTAGATCATGATTTATGATTATTTAAGTATCTTAGCTTTTTTTTAGTCCTACATGGTAGTAGAATATTTTAGAGACCCCTTCTTCATCTCTTCCTTCACATATTTGCCTATATTACCTAATATCCCCCTGATCTTCACAGCAATATAGTACTCCTTCCTCCAAAGATTAGGACATGGAGTGATTGATCTAATTTGTCTCTAAAATGAAAAAAGAAAAAATAAACAAATCAAAGAATATCTTCTTTATGTTCACATACTAATTAGAACAACCATTTTAGGTTTGTATGAGTTAAGTCATACAACTTTGTCTTAAAAGTTCAGTAGTTTCATATATAAAAATTTGAAAGCCCTTTTTTGGGGAAGATGATAAATTATTTATTATGCTAATCATTATCAGTTTTTTAAACATATATATTTTAAAAATTAATTTTATAATTATAACATTTTTTGACAGTACATATGCATAGGTAATTTTTTACATTATCCCTTGTACTCCCTTCTGTTCCGAATTGGTTTTCTTTTTAAAAATTGGATTTAATGAGGAAAAAATATTCAAATATCTCTAATAAAAGTCTATTATCCAAGACTTATAGTGAATTGACATAAATATTTAAAACCAAGAACTATTGTCCAGTAGATAGGTGGGCAGAAGATAAAGAGTTTAAAATAGTAGTGAAAATAATCAACTATTAAAAGAAACACATATTTAAACCACTCTGAGATTTTACCCCATGATCAAGCATAAGAGCATGAAAGATGACAAAATAGGGAAATAACTAATGTTGGAGGAGATTTAGAAAAATTGACACAATAAAAATTCTAGATGATATTGTGAATTGGTCAACCATTTTGGAAATCAGCTTTAAATAGGTAAAACAAGTTAGAAAACTTCACATCCTTTGATTCAGTGATCTCCTTACTGGATATATAAATCAAATACAATTTTTTTTTACATGCAAATGTGTGTGTCTGTCTGTCTTTGTGTGTGTGTGTGTGTATGTGTATAATTTTGTGATTGCAAAAAGCTGGGAACAAAATGAGTACCTATTGATAGACAAATCACTGAAAAATTTTTGGTAAATGAGTATTATGGAATACTCTGTATCTCCAGAAATTACTATTATGAGGAAGTCATAGAAATATAGGAAGAATTGAATGAAATTAAGCACAACCCAACATTGACTCCACAAGTACCACTACTAGGTAATACTGTCTAAAGATTAAGAGAGAAAGAATGCACATATACAAAAATATATAAAATAGCAATTTTTGTTATGTAAAGAAACTAAAGGAGTACCCATCAGTGGGAGATGGTTGAACAAATTATGGCATATAAATTTAATCGAATATTATTTCAATGACCAGAGGATCCTGGCAAAGCATGCTACTTACCATCTGACAGAGGGTGATATACTAGATCAGGGGTTCTTAACCTTTTGTGTCATGTTCTTTTGGGCAGTCTAGTTGAATTTATAGATCTCTTATTATTTGTATTATTTAAATATTGTATATTTAAATGTTTTTAAATATACAAAATAATATAGGCTTGCAAAGGAAGCCAATTATATTGAAATATACTATTATATTTTGTCCTTTTTAAAAAAAATTTTTAGATTTAACTTTTAAAGGACAGAATGTTATATTCATTTAAAAAAATTAAATTGCATTTATTTCTCATTTTCAAACCACTCTCCCCAAAGGAAAAAAAAACCACCCTTAACAAATAAGTTTAATCAAAGGTTCTGACAAAGGTCTCATTTCCAAAATATATAGAGAACTGACCATAATTTATAAGAAACCGAACCATTCTCCAATTGATAAATGGTCAAAGGATATGAACAGACAATTCTCAGAGGAAGAAATTGAAACTATATCCACTCACATGAAAGAGTGTTCCAAATCACTACTGATCAGAGAAATGCAAATTAAGACCACTCTGAGATACCACTACACACCTGTCAGATTGGCTAAGATGACAGGAACAAATAATGACAAATGTTGGAGGGGATGTGGGGAAATTGGGACACTAATACATTGCTGGTGGAGTTGTGAAAGAATCCAGCCATTCTGGAGAGCAATCTGGAATTATGCCCAAAAAGTTATCAAACTGTGCATACCCTTTGACCCAGCAGCGCTACTACTGGGATTATATCCCAAAGAAATACTAAAGAGCGGAAAGAGACATATATGTGCCAAAATGTTTGTGGCAGCTCTTTTTGTTGTAGCTAGAAACTGGAAGATGAATGGATGTCCATCAGTTGGAGAATGGTTGGGTAAATTGTGGTATATGAAGGTTATGGAATATTATTGCTCGGTAAGAAATGACCAGCAGGAGGAATACAGAGAGGCCTGGAGAGACTTAAATCAACTGATGCTGAGTGAAATGAGCAGAACCAGAAGATCACTGTACACTTCAACAACGATACTGTATGAGGATGTATTCTGATGGAAGTGGAAATCTTCAACATAAAGAAGATCCAACTCACTTCCAGTTGATCAATGATGGACAGAGGTAGCTACACCCAGAGAAGAAACACTGGGAAGTGAATGTAAATTGTTAGCACTAATATCTGTCTGCCCAGGTTGCATGTACCTTCGGATTCTAATGTTTATTGTGCAACAAGAAAATGATATTCACACACATGTATTGTACCTAGACTATATTGTAACACATGTAAAATGTATGGTATTGCCTGTCGTCGGGGGGAGGGAATAGAGGGAGGGGGGGTAATTTGGAAAAATGAATACAAGGGATAATATTATAAAATATATATATATATAATAAAAAAATATATATATCAAAAAAAATATGAGATGTTTAATATGATATAATTATATAGTATAGCATAATATAGGATAATTCAATATAATATAAAAATAACATAACTAATAATAAACTATAAAATGTTATAACATAACAAGGTAATATAATATAATTAATATATATATATATATAATATCATATCAGTACTGTAGTATCTCATTATATGCTGTATTATGTGTCATAATATGTTATAGTGTACTAAAATTTACTCAGATCTATTTAATATATTTGCATTAGGTCATAAGTATGAAACTGAATCAAAAACTTTCAATTAATAAACAAAGGCCATCATACTTGTTAAAGCAAAAAAAAAAAAAAAAAAAACAAACAAATAAGTTTAATCAAGGAAAAAAATACCACTATTGGCCATATCCAAAAGTGTGATATATCTTACTCTGTTTATTAATCTATAATCTATCTGTCAGGAATTGGATAGCGGTCTTCATCATTCATCTTGAAATCAATTATGTGCATTATCAGTTGTGGCCAATGTGTGGATTTATTTTGGTTGGCTGTCCTTGTTTATTGCAAAGGAGGATTTAAAAATTGAAGAAAGAGGAATGATAAGGATGAAAAGAAAAAAATGCCAATGAAACTATATATATATATATATATATATATATATATATATATATATATATATATATACATACATATCCCTCTTTTCTATTTTTCATATTTGGAAGTAAGTGTTCATGTTTGTTAATGTTATTCAAGTTCAGAATAACAAAAAATTATTAAAAACAAACAACTAGAATGACATATACAATTAGAATTAATACAACTCTAAAAGGCAACCAAATTCAGATTAGTTATATGACCAATATTGGTTCCAGATAACTGTTGAAACACAAGTCCTTCTTTTTAGTAGAGAGAAGACAACTACCAGTTCAAAGTGTTTCATTTATGGTTGCTGTGACAGTCAGGTTTTGTGGAACTGTTTTAGAAGATGAATTAACAAAAGTAGATTATCAGGAAGTAATGAATATAAAAATGCAAGACATAAATAAAAGTTTCAAAAATGGATACATTTTGTTTCAATAGAATAAACCCTCTCCAATAAACACCTAAACAACTTTCCTTAAACTAAATCCTCCAGTGGGGGAAAAAAGCATAGTGATTGTTGACTGAAAGTAGGACTCTGACCTTTATTTCTGATAATATATTGACTTTATATGCCTGGGGTTTTGTTGCTTCCTCATGTTGATTTTATTTATGTTATTTCAGTTGCTATATATATTGTCTGGGCTCTGTATCATTTTTTTACATTGTTTCTTCGAATACATTATATTTGCGCAGATATATCCTACACTTAAGCTATTCCTTTCTAGTTGTGTATGTGGTTTCCCCCCGCTATCTTTTCCAGCTTTCTACTGAAAAGAGACTTCCAAGATCTGTTCTCTGGAACGAAGATTGGTCCTGTAATTAATCTGGATGTGGCTATCTTTTAGTGTTGTTTTGATTTTACATTATTGTTGTTATTATGAAAATGGTCTTGATTCTGTTTTGTTTTTTAATAACTTAATGCTTCTGAACATTTTTATATGTAGCAAAGTTTAGGGGAATGACCACATTTGACATATGGATGACCTCTTATCATCTACCATGTGATATGTTTCCATATTTCATCTTGCCATCACTAACGCTAGAATGAAGTTAAGGTATATTTTGACATTTCTTAATAAACTTTCAGCCTCTTTCATATTGGCTCAATCTTCTACCAGTTCATTAAATATTATTTACTGAACAAACTAGAGAAACGGCCACCCCCAATAGCAATTACTCATGTATTTCTGTATATTAAATCTCTTAATGTGCTATGATTAAATAAATAATAAGGGTACAAAATATATAATTCATTAATAAATGAAATTAATATTAAAAATAATATAATTATTTACAATATTTTGTCCTTATCAAAAATCATAGCCAGAGTTACCTCAAACCATCATTATAATTTCATTATAATTTTTTTTTGTTTTTTTTTTAACTCCTGGAAACACAATTCCAACATTTGAAATATCTATTGAAGTATCTCAAGAATATTCTTAATATTTCTCTTAATTATGAGTTCATGTCAGCCTCTTCAGAAATAAATCATCCTAACCCTTTTTCTTCTTCTCTTCTATTCACAAATAATGTCTCTGAATCATACTCCATAAATTACCAGTTTCTTACAGATCCTTCATATTTCTTCACAAAATATTAGAATAGTTCTCACAAGAAGTTTCCCTTCACTTCTGTCTTTCAAAGAAAAACACATTTTCTTTTACTGAATAGGGAGAAGTCAATATACAATGATGGTACAATTCTCATTTGAAACTGGAAGTCTAAACTGTTCAACCTTCCACTTGACTCTTAAAAACAGTAATATCTATAGTCTCTATGGAAGAATCTAGTGAAATTGTAATTACATGTACTTATTTTCCTCTTGGGGAATAATTTTAAAATTTTAAACTTAAATACAAAATGAGAAAAGATCATAAGAGAGGAATCAATATAAAATAATATATTTTCATTTCAGGAAAACCAATATAATAAATACTGCATATAATTTTCAGACTTGCCCAGCTTGTCTTTGCTTATTTGTTGGTTTTCTTTTATTCTCTATTGTATACTTTTTACTTTTTTTTTAATCTTCCCTCTCCTTACCACCCTAAAGAAGACTGCCATTAAGCATATATACACATATGCACATGTGCTGTCATACATATATATGTAACACTGTGTTATGCTGATTTCCACTTGTCATCCGTTTCTTTGAAGGTGGGTAGACCATAGTCTAAATCTTTCCATGTTTTTCTAATTCAGCCAACTCATCATTTCCTATACTACAGTAATATTCTAACCCAATCATATCCTGAGAGACTGACTTATGAACCTTTTCTTGCAGATAACCTCCTTGAAAGATCAAATTATTAAATGGTTCACACCTTTTAATTAAAGAGTTCCAATGTATCTTTTTTTTTGGCTGAGACAATTGTAGTTAAGCAACTTGTTCAGGGTCACACAGCTAGGAAGTATTAAGTGTCTGAGATCAGATTTGAACTCAGGGCCTCCTGAATTCAGGGTTGGTGCTCTATCCACTGTGCTACCTAATAGTGTGTCTTTAATCTTGAAATACTTAAGCCACATTTTGAAAAAAGGCAAGTTCTTCTTAATAGGTAAACTTTTAAGAAAGACACAACTGAAGTTTATTAAAAAGATATATATGAAATATTTTGGAATCTACTAAGAAGATAGGTAAACAATATAATTTGATTATTAATATAAGCATCAATTTATAGCATTTAGAGCATTATATTTATATCAAAGAATTATTTGATACTCTTACACAGAGTGGAAGCTCCTTTTGTTTCCAAAATATTTTCCTGTGAGTTTTTTAATTAGTTGAACTGTGTGACATTACAGTGTATGTCACAATATCTATGTTTTTGTGTATTTAAGAAATGTTTGCATTATACATTCATTGTTGACACTGGCTAATATTCTGTTCTCAAAGTATGAGTATGACTAACAAAATTTAATGTTTTTCCACAATGATTATTTCATTCTCTAGTTAAATGAATAAGAGCTAATTTGAACAGTTTAGCCTAAATCCAATATCACATGACTAGACTGCCATGTACTTCTCAGCCTTTTGTAAATTGAGCAATGAAATTAATCCATTTAGTTGAAAAGCCTAGTAATAAAATTCTCCTTTGTTGCAGACTGGTCTCATGTACTGGCCTTTTATGCAGGTAAGTTTCAAACCTACTTTCTGTGCTTACTTTTTAGTATAGTTTATATAGAACACCAAATAACAAAGTCTTTTTCTTTCTGCCACAGCTTACCAACTTCTGTTTTGTTCCCATTTACTTGAGAACAGCATATACGGGACTTTGTGGCTTTCTCTGGGCTATCTTCCTTTGCTACTCCCAACAAAGTGGTGATGGAACATTGTGGTCAATTTTTACATGGCTTAAGAAAAAGGAGGCCTGTGAAAATGAAAGGTCTCCAGAGAAATGATTGCTTTTAAATAAATTGTTCTAATGAATTGGCCAAAATTTATTTCCTAAGTTGCAGTAAGTTGAACCAAGGAAACAGTATATTATTTAATAATTATTATTTCTTAATATAGCATGTTTCATTGTAAAATATTATTGTATCATAGAGGAAAAGAATTGACTATTAATAGTTTTGTATATTTTGTTATCAAGATTTTTGTTTGAAAGAACAGAAGGGATAGGGCTATTGTCAATTTCATTAATATTTTAATTAATATCAAAAAGTTTCATTGCTTAATATAGTGATTACTACCATCACTTTTTACATTCTTATAATTTGATTAAAAAGTATTATGAAAATTTATATAAAGACTAAATTTCAGAAACTGTTATTCAGAAACAGTAAGGATCTAATTAAAAGTTCTTGTATTTATATATATATATATGTGTGTGTGTATATATTTCATATATTTCTATACACACAGATATATATGTCTATCTCTCTCTCTCTCTCTCTCTCTCTCTCTAAATATATATATATAATTTATATTTATATATTTTCCCTCCTCCCCAATTCAAGATACTGAATTCTTATTATACTCCTTTTAAGATCATAGTCCTCTATGCTAAGAGTGGCCTTACATAAAGTCCTGTGTACACAGAAACCAAATAATCATAAAGATCAAATAATTTAGTTTTCCCCAGAGTACAATAGATGATTTGCAATTATGCTGAACTAAAGCAATGTAAGATCTCAATCATCAAAGAAACATTATAATGTAGCTTTAGTGTCAAATATATTTTATTATGTTTCACTTCTGTGAAATCTGATCACTCTTGTTTTTAAATTTTAATTTTCACTTAAAATTTGAATATTCAGTTATAACCAGAATTTCCATTTTCCATTTCAAGTAAATGGAGGTTTTAGTTTTCCACATGTATTTTACTTAAAATTTCAAGAATGTGTTGAATAAATTTTCCTTTTTTTGGTCAAGAAGAACTTATTTAGGGGTTTCAGTAAAAACATTCCAAATATGGAATAATTTATGTTTAAGAACATCAACAATTTCAAATAAGCTTGAATAATTTTGATGCATGTATTTTAAAATTATTTAAGGTTCATCTACATCTAAAGCTTATAGTTTACAAATTGTAAGTTTATATAATCAACCACCCAAAGATTAATCAAAATTCACATTAGAATGAAACCATAAACAACAAAGTGTAAGACATTGAGTGCTGAGAAAAATCTATTTTCCTTGTGCTTAGAAGTATAATTTTTATCATCTAGCCTACCTAAATACTGTCTTTTTTAAAAAATTGTCAAAAAATTTAGTAGGTGTTAATATAATTTATATTCTTAGGACAACAACAAGGTAATTCACAGATTATCTAATTCTAAAATTCCTTTCCAAATTGTGGCTTGTTCATCATAATAGTTATTTCAAGAGTAAAGCTATTTTTTAGTATGAAATTCAAGAAACTGAGTATTTTCAAAGTGATGACTTCTTGAGAAAAAATATAAATGTTTTTCGGTTTAGATTTTTAATTTTTTTGTGGTAGAGGAACAGTATTTGCATTACTTTGATTAAATGTTTGGGAATAGTTCTAGAATAAAACCTTTTTCTATACTGACAAATTGAGGTATAATATTCAGAAAACTTCTAAAAGAATATAGATAAACCTTTCTTTACTAAAAGAGTGGATTAGTCATTAAAGCTTTATATTCTCCTGAATTTTTGCAAACAATATACTTGTTTCTAGTGTTATAATATGTTTATATTACAAGAAAAAGCTGAACTTTATTTAAAATAGTATGCCAATTAATTTAATTTTATTTAGTGAGGGACCTAGAGATGGGTAAACACTAACTTTTTCATTTAATCTGGTTGATGAAGTTATATTGTGCTGGTCACAGCTGCTGAAGCCAAGGGAATAATTTCTTCTTTGGTGGGCGGTTGCGATTAATCCATTAAGGCTAAAACTTCTGAAGGAATAAAAATGAAAAAAAGTCGAAGATTTGTAAATAGTAGAGTAGGGCATAAGTATTTTTATCAGACTAGCATTTCGAAATTTACATAGATCAGGGATTCTTTTTTTTTTTTTCCCTGAGGCTAGGGTTAAGTGACTTGCCCAGGGTCACACACCTAGGAAGTGTTAAGTGTCTGAGATCGGATTTGAACACGGGTCCTCCTGAATTCAAGGCTGGTGTTCTATCCACTGCGCCACCTAGCTGCCCCCATCAGGGATTCTTAACCAGGGATTCATGAACTTTTTTGTGTGTGTGTGTGGGGGGGGGGGAACTGATTTGTTTTGTAATCCTACATATTATATTTTATGTACTTAATAATATAATTCTGAGAAGGGTTCTATAAATTTCACTAGACTGCTAAAGGGGTCTATGATATGAAAAAATTAAGAATCCCTTAGTGTGACACTTTCTTTTTATCCCTCTTTCTTTTTCTGTGTTTTTTCCTCTTTTCCACTTTCTTCTTTCTGCTCCCCCCCCCAGTTAATTAGACATAATATGGATTTGAAATATATTGAATTATTTTATTTACCAAATAAAGCTTTATTTTCTCTGTTCTTAATTTCAAAATTGTGACTTTAATCTCTGTTATGTTTATATCTTTTTAAAAGCTTAACTCTGCTGTTTTTTTTTCTTTACGAATATAAGGGCTTCTAATAATTTTTTTCTACATTTTAAAATTACTGTCCTGTTCCTGTTTCCTTCTCTCACAAAGTTCCTCAGATGTCCAGTGTCTTCTGATTGCCCATAGTTTGCTGCCTCATATTTTCTTTTTTCTCACTGATTTCAAACTACCCCTCTCCTTAGTGAGGTTAATAGATTAATCTAATTATGGCAATTGTGACTGAATTTCTCAGCTGTAAAATGAATGATGTTGGAATATCTGTACAATCTTTAAAATCCTTCATACATCTAAATGTGTGATCCTATATGTAGCAGAGGTGTTCTGGAACCAGCTCAAACCAGTCTAGGAGAGTTGGTTATTAAATTTTTAGTGTATTGATACTTCAAATATTGGCAAATGCTACAAATTAGGGTTTGATGTATTGTTTTATTCATTGTCTAAATTTGAGAAAAGTGATAGAAAAATGTTAATAAACTGTTAATAAAACATATCAAACGTAAAGTTCCTCCTGGGCAGAGATAATATACAATTCGTTTGAGTCACTGCTCAATGCCTAGTACTGTTCTTGACAATTATTAAAAAACTAATTCTCTATCTCTTGACTGATTTCACTTGTCTCCTGTAGAGCTAAATGCCTAATATGAGGCTTAAGTATTGACTTCTTCGTATTAGAGATAAGGTGCCAGATTTGATCATGAGTATAATATTTACCAGAACAGTGAAAGAGAACAATGCAATTTTCAAAACATCTTGAATAAAAAATATCACTGTCTTTTGGAAATGCTAAGTTGATTGCATTTTAAGATTAAATTGTACATTTATAAAACTTGTAAATTAAAAATCACATTTTATTATGTCTCCATGAAAAATAAATTTTAATCATAAATATAGTATCTGATTTGTGAAGTTATTATTTTATTTCCACTCTAAATGTTTTAGGAAATAGGGCAAAAGAATTGATTAGACTTCTATGACAAATGGAAATCTTTATTAATCCCCTTTATTTCAATCTAACAGATTTATTCTTTTAGATTGGATTGCATCTATGAACTGATGTCATCAATATAAAGTTTTCCTTGTCTCATCACTTATCTTTATCATTTAATTCTTCAAATGTTGTCAAATTAACTCTTATGAGCTGATTCTAAATAACTTCTCAATATTATTCCTTGTGTAATAGAAAAATGGAAAACTACATTATAAATGCTAATGCATTGCCCGTGTTATAGTACTGAGCAGTGCATTTTCAACCTTGCCTACAACATTCTGACTCAGTCAGAGTGCTTAGTCCAGTCTCCTAATGGCTGCCACTCAGTCACATTTATTATACATTTGGTATGTGCCAGACATCATGCTAAGTGCTAGAAATACAAATACAAATAAGTTCAAATACAGCCCCCCAACCTCAAGAAGCTTACATTCTAACATAGGAAGATAACACAGAAGGAAGCTGAAAATGGGAAGGGGGAGGGAAGAAGATGAGACAAGATGGAGAAAAACAGAATTCAAGTTGGTGAAAAGTGAAAAGAAAGAGGACTGGTCTGAGAGCTCTTAAGTAGAGGTTATGGGAGGAAGACTCCCTCATCAGAGGAATGGCCTCAAGGGGTAGAGAGTACTTCAAGTTATGAAGTCCAGGTCTGAAGTTTGGTTTCTAGTAAAGTTTGGAGTGCAGCCTAGTAAGAAATGAAGAGATAAACTCATCTACTTGTATTTTAAGATGGATAGGTTTTCGTTTTCTCCCATAATTGTTTTAACTTCATGTATGTGGAATGGAAAAGAGCAGTAGCTTTAGGGTTAAATGACTTGGGTTCAAATCCAACCCCTAATGTTTATTACTGTGTGATCTTGAAACAATCTATTTTACTTTCCTGGGCTTCATTTTCCCAAAATGAGTGGTTTGGACTAAATCATCTCTAAGAGCTAGTCTAACTCTAAATCTATGATTCGTGACTTGCCTGAATAGATTTCCTTAAGTATTTCAATGAAGGAACTGACTGTATCTGTACAGTATAACATACATACATATGCCTTTATAGAGAGAGTTATATGATTTTATGTATACTAGAGATATTTTATGTATATACATATACTTTTGTATATATATGTACATTTTATATTTACATAGATTTTGTATATATATATACACTTCTTTGTATATAGATACGTATACTTTTTTATATGTATAGACATGTATGTTTTATGCAGATTAGATATTTTATGCATACATGTATACTTTGAATATATAGAGATATATGTGCTTTTATAATATAAAGATAATGTACATTTTTGTATATATATATATATATTTTGTGTATATATGTTTATTCTTATTTAGAGATGTCTATTTTAAGTTTTATATGCATATTATGCTTTTATGTGTATGTGTATAGATTTTTATTATATATATTTATTTATATATTTAGACTGTACTTTTATGTATATATGTATATACTATTATGTGTACACACATGTATATCTTTAATATATATTTGTTCAGGGTTTTTTGTATTTTATATATATATTTGGTATTATATACATACATACATAAACATATGTATTTATTCAGTTATTTTAGTCAGTTTAACTCTCGTGACCCCATTTGGGATTTTCTTGGCAAAGATACTGAAGTAGTTTTCTATTTCCTTCTCCAGCTCATTTGCCAGTGGAAGAAATTGAGGCAGACAAGCATTTAAATGATTTGTCTAGGGTCACACAGCTAATAAATGTCTGAGGCCAGATTTGAACTCAGGGAAATGAATCTCCCTGACTTCAGGCCCAGTACCATTTAACTGCAGATGCATACACACATGTTTTTGAATTATCATATGTATATATACATATATATATACACATGTACACATATACTTTTAAGTGTATATATATATATATATAAAGAGAAATTTTATGCAGATATGTATAAATAAATATATATATGTGTATATATATATATATATATATATATATATATATATATATATATATATAGAGAGAGAGAGAGAGAGAGATTTCCTGTATATGTATACTTTTATATGATTATAGGTATGTATAGTTTTATGTGTGTATGAATGTATATATCTACATACACTCTCACATATGAATATATATTTTATTGTTCAGTTATTTTAGTTGTGTCTGACTTCATGACCCCATTTGGGATTTTCTTGGCAAAGATCCTGGAGGTTTGCACTTTCCTTCTCCAGTTTATTTTGCAGCTAAAGAAACTGAAGCAAGCAGCATTTAAATGATCTGCCCAGGATCACAGAGCTAGCAAGTATTTGAGGTGAGATTTCAACTCAGAGAGAGGAGTCTTTCTGACTTCACATCCAGCACTCTATCCACTGTGCCACCTAGTTGCCCTTATAAATATATGTAATCTGTATGTATATATACATGTATTACATATCACATATGCACATACATATGCAGTTTTATGCATATATTTTTATATAAGTACAATTCATGTGTATATATAGATATGTATACATGTATATGTATACATATATAGTATAGATGTGTTATATATACATAAACATGTTTGGTATATATATATATCAGTAGCTATATGTATATATGCATATACATGTGTAATTTTTCTAAAATTAGTTTGTCCTTGGAACTATTGTGTTTGTTAAATTTGCTCTTGAATTACACACTTTCCCCAAAATCTATAATTTAAGAGGATATGAACCAAGTAGAAGAAAATAAAAATGAGATTTCATATTTCAGGTTTGTTAAATTTTTCTGTCATCCTATGTGCAAATGTATCTTGGTCAAGGGTTGCATTTTAGAAAATAAAAGGGAATAAGAGTTAGAGTAGAGATTGTTGTTGCCCATCTCATTTCCTCAAAAACCAGGCTAAATTTCAGGATAAGACCTCTTTGTTGGGTTGAAAGTGGAGGTAGGGAAGAAAAATATGTGTTAATATATATGTGTGCTAATAATTTTTTTTTTTTTGCTGATTTTAGTTAATTTTTCTTTTTCTGTTAAAGGTAAATCAGGGCAAAAATTAGCTTTTGTATAGATTGTATGAAAGAGCAGATGCTTAATAATATTCATAAAATTTGATAAAAGGGACATGAAGTCTTAATTTTATCCAGCTGAACAGTAGGCTGTAGACTTACAATGGAGAAATTATGTTCTGTCATAAAAAAATTTGCACACTGATGATAATCTGTAATGATAAATACTAGTGAGATGAATTGAAATTCTCAGGCTTTTGGACAACTAAATGGTGGCATTGGTGTTAGAGAGCACCTATCTGAATGATATATGAATTTTTACGTAGAGTTTAGTAACAAGAAATGGGGCAAATATGTTTTTTTCAACCCTTGGAAGAAATTAAGGAGCAATATGGCCTATACCTTTTGGATCATGTCTATGATCTAATGTCAATTATATTACAGAAGAGAAAAATGGCATTTTATATATGTACATACAAACATATGTATATATGTGTGAATATATGTATATACATATATATATATATTATATATATATATAAAAATCATTGTATGTTTTGAATTTTGAATGAAAATTTAAGAGTATTATTTTTTCCACGGATATACAGAAAGAGGAAAGGATAACTGCTTAAAACTGAAATAAAACCATCCCAATTCTTCAGCCTTACTTTCAATAAGAAATTTTCTTTCAAAAAAATTAATTCTAGGGGACAGCTTGGTGGTACAGTGGAAAGAGCACCAGCCCTGAAGTCAGGAGAACCTGAGTTCAAATGTGACCTCAGACACTTAACACTTCCTAGCTGTTTGACCCTAGGCAAGTCACTTAACTCCAATTGCCTCAGGAAAAAAAAAATTAATTCTATTGATATCTTTAGTTTTTTTGTCAACTATATTTTCCACTGTAGAGGGATATCCCATACAATAAAGAATTTAAAAAAGAAAAAGAAATTCATCAAAACTAAAATATTGAAAAAAAAATCTGACTTATGTACTGTTCTCTTTTTTATAATGTTAATTAGTTTCATTGACACATGTAGTTAAATGAAGTAACGTTATGAGGGCATTAAATCTCATAGAAATGACACCATAAATAGATGGCTGAATGATATTAACAGCATGGTTTTGTGCCTTTAGAATGAATTTTTTTGTTCATTCATTTCAGTCATATATTCTTATAATCCCATTTGTAATTTTCTTGGCAAAGACACTGTACACATAATAATAATACAAAATATGTGTTTTCCCATGCATTATATGATACAGATTATACAGTGTTCACTTGGTAAATTCCCATTTCTCATGCATTCCATTATTTGCTTGCCTTTTCTCCTAGGTTGCAGTATACTGCCTCATGCTAGCATAGCAAGCACCTAAGTATCATATTAGTGACATTTTTACTCATTTTATTCCTGGTAGACCAAGTTAGCCTGATCTCTTGGTCATATTATCTGAGTACTTTTTTTGTGATTTTGTGATTTATTGGATTATTTTGGATCACATGGGACCTCAGGCTATGCAGTTATCCATCTCATTTTACCAATAAGGAAATTGAGGGGGGGGGCATTATACTTAGTGAATTCAGAACTATCCCACTACCCCACAGAAGAGTTTGGAGTTTATTGACATTATTCATGAACTTTTTTTTTTTTTTTGAAATGAACAAATGTATACATGTCTGCCTTTATCATGTGTTTCTGAGAGAAAAAGAGAGTATTGAAGCGAAAGAGTACCTCCTATCTTGCTTTAAGCATTCCATAAAGAGAGAGCATCCCCTCTGAGAAGAGTATAGTTCCTCTTATTTTCAGTTATCAATCACCCTATAGGACTCCTAGCACCTGAGAGCCCAGAGAGGCATTCTCTTTATTTTCTAACAGTAAAGTTAGTATGCATGCCTATTTCAATGAGATGTGCCCTTCCAAAGAATCCATGCCCTTTAATCATATCAAACTGATTAGGGATTACCATTAAATTGATCAGCATTTTAGCTGATAACACCCCCTCATCCCATTACACTAATAAGGGAATCATTTTCCTTCACTTGTTTCATCTCTCAAATTCCTAGCCCTTTGAAACCTAGAGAGGATATTAAAGCAAGTTTAAGTAAAATGCTTAAGATTATCCAAGCAGAAGGTAAAGTCAGGGATTATATGAGCAAAACTACGAAACACTTTCCACACAAATAAAGTCAGATCTAAAAACTTCAAGTACTCTTGCATAGGTGGAACAAATATAATAAAGATGACAATACTACCTAAACTAATCTATTTATTTAGTGCTATACCAAATAGCAAACTCCCAAGAAACTATTTTACTGACCTAGAAAAAAAACCAAAAAAATTCATCTGGAAGAACAAAAGGTCAAGAATTTCAAGGAAATGAAAAAATGCAAATTTTTGTTTGTTTGTTTTTTTCCTGAGGCTGGGGTTAAGTGACTTGCCCAGGGTCACACAGCTAGGAAGTATTAAGTGCCTGAGATCAGATTTGAACTCAGGTCCTCCTGAATTCAAGGCTGGTACTCTATCCACTGTGCCACCTAACTTCCCCCTGAAAAAAATGCAAATGAAGGTGGCCTAGCTGTATCCGATCTAAAACCATATTAAAAAGCAGCAGTCATCAAAAACATTTGATACTGGCTAAGAAATAGAGTAGTCAATCAGTGGAATAGTTTAGGATCACAGGACAAAATAGTCAATAACTTTAATAATCTAGTGTTTGACAAACCCAAAGACAACAGCTTTTGGGACATGAACTCATTATTTCACAAAAATTGCTGGGTAAATTGGAAACTAGTATGGAAGAAATTAGGGCTAAAGCCACACCTAACACTACATACCAACATAAGATCTAAATGGGTTCATGATTTAGACATAAATAGTGATACTATAAGCAAATTATAAGAACATAGGATAGTTTACCTCTCAGATCTGCGGAGGAGAAAAGAATTTGTGACCAAAGAATAATTAGAGATCATTATTGATCACAAAATAAATAATTTTGATTATATTAAATTAAAAAAAGTTTTATAGAAACAAAACTAATGTAGACAAGATCGGAAGGGAAGCAATAAATTAGGAAAATGTTTTTACATTCAAAATTTCTGATAAAGATCTTATTTCTAAAATATATAGAGAATTGACTCAAATTTATAAAAAATCAAACCATTCTCCAATTGATAAATATTTAAAGGATATGAACAATTTTCAGATGAAGAAATTGAAACTATTTCTACTCATATGAAAAGGTGCTCTTAAATCACTATTGATCAGAGAAATACAAATTAAGACAACCCTGAGATACACTACACACCTCTCAGATTGACTAAAATGACAGGAAAAGATAATGACAAATGTGGGAGAAGATGTGGGAAAACTGGGACACTGATGCATTGTTGGTGGAACTATGAACGGATACAGCCATTTTTTTTAAATTATAGCTTTTTATTTATATGCATGGGTAATTTTTCAGTATTGACAATTGCAAAACCTTTTGTTCCAACTTTTCCCATACTTCCCCCCACCCCTTCCCCCAGATGGCAGGTTGACCAATACATGATAAATATGTTAAAGTATAAGTTAAATACAATATATGTATACATGTCTATACAGTTATTTTGCTATACAAAAAGAATTGGACTTTGAAATAATGTACAGTTAGCCTGTGAAGGAAATAAAAAATGCAGGCAGACAAAAATAGAGGGATTGGGAATTCTATGTAGTGGTTCATAGTTATCTCCCAGAGTTCTTTCGGTGGGTGTAGCTGGTTCACTTTATTACTGCTCTATTGGAACTGATTTGGTTCATCTCATTGTTGAAGAGGCCACGTCCATCAGAATTGATCATCATACAGTATTGTTGTTGAAGTATATAGTGATCTCCTGGTTCTGCTCATTTCACTCAGCATCAGTTCATGTAAGTCTCTCCAGGCCTTTCTGAAATCATCCTGCTGGTCACTTCTTACAGGATAGGATACAACCATTTTGGAGAGCAATTTGGAACTATGCTCAAAAAGTTATCAAACTGTACATATCCTTTGATCTAGCAGAGTTTCCATTTAGCTTATATCCCAAAGAGATCTTAAAGGAGGGAAAATGTACAAAAATGTTTGTGGCAGCCCTTTTTGTAGTGGCAAGAAACTGGAAACTAAATGGATGCCTATCAATTGGAGAATGGCTGAATAAATTATCCATATGAATGTTATGGAATATTATTGTTCTGGGAGAAATGACCAACAGGATGATTTCAGAGAGGCTTGGGGAAACTTACATGAACTGATGCTGCGTGAAATAAGCAGAACTAGGAGATCATTATACACAACAACAAGACTATACAATGATCAAATCTGCTCTTTTCAACAATGAAATGATTCAAACCAGTTCCAATTGTTTAGTGATCAAGAAAGCCTCTACACCCAGACAGAGGACAGTGGGAATTGAGTGTGGTTCACAACATAGCATTTTTACTCTTTTTGTTGTTGTTTGCTTGCATTTTACTTTCTTTTTTTTCTTGTGTGGCACAATAATTGTATAAATATGTATATATACACATATATATTGGATTTAACATATATTTCTACCATATTTAACATATATTGACTACTTGCCATTTAGGGGAAGGTGTAGGGGAAGGGGGAGAAAATTGGAACAGGGGGTTTTGCAAGGGCTAATATTGAAGAATTGTCCACTGTTTTGAAAAATAAAAAACTTTAATTAAAAAATAAAGATTATCCAGGCAAACTATTGGATCTGCATCCCAAAGAGATCATAAAACAGGGGAAAGAACCCACATGTGTGCTGAATTATGAGACCCTGCCTAGAGGGAGTACAGAGGTCACCTCGATCTTTGATGCACAATAAGTTTTCTGCCACATTGCAGAAATGCCCTTGTTGAGCAAGGAGCATTGATTTGTGATTGTGAGAACAAGTGGAAGCCGATGGTCACAGCCAGTGGCTCCATGAACAGCGATGCCTGAATAGGACCTCTTTCATGTGAGCAAGCTGCTGAATTGCTGGATTGGTTCTCTTCCCATTGGTAGATACCTGCATACACAATGCCCATAAACTGCTTCCTTGAATGGTGATTGGGGATTGCCTACTGTCTACGCGCTGATCATGCTTGCAAAAATGTTTATCAACAAGACTGTACAACATAATAAACTGGAGCTCTTTTCACACTTTATGAATCTCCTGCCTCATTCATCTTGCCTCAGAGATCAAAGGGCTCATATGCCATGAGCTTTTACATGAGGGCTACAACAACTGGCTCCTGGGGAAACAGGGACAGGAACCTAGAAAGGTGCCAGAACGACCACTTCATGGTCAAGCACTACTACATGGTCAAGACAACTTCTATGAGATCTCCAGAGGGAGAGCCTGCCAATCTATGCTGTTTCCGGACCAGGCAGAGTGCGGTAGAGAGTGGTTAAGCAACCTAATGGGGCAGAAAATAGACACCCTACTCCCTTCAGACAGGGAAACATATGTTAGGACTATATATAAATGTTTAAAAGAGAAGGAGTGCATAGTTCATTCCTGGACATTGCTTACAAAGTTTCTCCATGGTTACCTGAGGAAGGCTGTTATAATTCTGATAGATTAATTATTTTTGATGAACAGCTCACTGCTTTTGATAAACAATGCCCAGGAAAAATACAAAATAATCTCATTAAACAAAGTCTGAAATCAGAACTAGAAAAGGAGGTCAGAAAATTTATAGTTGGAGCACATGCAGAGCCATCTCTTAGCAGTAAATGTCCCTTTCCTGAGTCTCAGGAGGATGATAATGAATGGCCTCCCCACCCTCCACCACCATTAATGATCCTACAGCCTTTCAAAGGCTCTTCTAAATAAAAAATTAAATAACAACTAAGGAAAAGCAGGATCAGAAATATAAAACAAAGACCACAGTGACACTTAGCAGACAAAAAGCAAAGGGTAATCACTTATATTCTTTACCTTCACTTCAAAAAGTTGCCCACTATCACCATTACTATTCAATATTGTATTAGAAGTGCTAGCTTTGGCAATAAGAATTGAGAAAGAGATTAAAGGAATTAGAGTAGGTAATGAGGGAACCAAATTATCACTTTTTGCAGATGATATGATGGTATACTTAGAGAACCCCAGAGATTCTACTAAAAAGATATTAGAAATAATTCACAACTTTAGCAAAGTTGCATGATACAAAATAAATCCACATAAATCCTCATCATTTTTATACATCACCAACAAAATCCAACAACAAGAGATACAAAGAGAAATTCCATTTAAAATAACTATCAATAGCATAAAATATTTGGGAATCTATTTGCCAAAAGAAAATCAGAAACTATGTGAGCAAAACTACAAAACACTTTCCACACAAATAAAGTCAGATTTAAGCAATTGGAAAAATATTAAGTGCTTTTGGATAAGCTGAGTGAATATAATAAAGATGACAATACTCTCTAAACTACTCTATTTATTTAGTACTATACCAATCAGACTCCCAAGAAACTATTTTAATGACCTAGAAAAAATAACAACAAAATTCATATGGAAGAACAAAAGATCAAGTCAATAACTCTTAACAATCTAGTTTTTGACAAACCCAAAGATTCCAACTTTTGGGATAAGAATTCACTATTTGACAAAAACTGCTGGGAAAACTGGAAATTAGCATAGCAGAAACTAGGCATGGACCTACACCGTACAACAAGGTAAGATCAAAATTGGTTTATGATTTAGACATAAAGAACAAGATTATAAATAAATTAGAGGAACATAGGATAGTTTACCTCTCAGACTTGTGGAGGAGGAAGGAATTTGTGACCAAAGAAGTTCTAGAGATCATTTCTGATCACAAAATAGAAAATGTTGATTATATCAAGTTAAAAAAAGCTTTTGTACAAACTTCCACTTCAAAAAGTTTTGCAACAGATTAGAGATCAAGGAAAAGACATAGACGGGTGGGAAGAATTATATCCTGTTATAGAGGAGGATGACCCTTTTAACCCAGGTCAGAGAAGATGCAGACATGAACCACTTCCCTTTAAAATTCTAACCCCACTTAAGGACTCAATTCATAAATATGGACCCATAGCACCTTTTGTTATGTTACAACTTGAAACAACATCACGGGAGATTTTGTACTCCAATCATTGGAAAGCATTCTCATGGGCAGTGTTGACTCCAGGTCAGGCAGTGTTCTGGATGACAGAATTTTTAGAACAGACTCAGTTGATTGCCATTTAGATTGCTCCAGGAGCAAGCATGAAGTTATACTTTAAGCAACCTAGCAGCACTATGTCTCATGCAGGCACCAGAGATCAAATTCATTTTACTGAAGAGAATATCTCTGATTCTCTCAATGTGCCAGAACAGCATGAAGTAGGATTCCTGTAGAAAAGGGTGAAAAGGAAAGCTTTACCCAAATAAGATAAAAAATTGGGGAGCCCTTCACTGATTTTGTTGCTTTGTAGCCAAATGGAAAATGGGATCGGGGTCCCCAGAGGGCTGTGAAACCAACCTGGGGAATGACAGTTGAAGTAGGGACAGATATAAATCAGGAATGGAGGAATAGGTATGCAGCTTTAGATGCCAAGGTACAATCATAGTAATAAAACTTAGGAGCAATGATTATTACCGCCTACCCTCTCATGCTATTTGTGAAATGTCCATCCAACAGTATCAAAGAAAAAACAACTAAAAATCCTTGCTATAAATCCTCCACTACCCCAGTATTCATTAGCTATCTCAGTCATACAAATATATGAGGAAGTGCCTGTGCCTGTAACTATGATTAATACTGACAATATTGAAACATATCTTAACAAGGGACAATGTATAGCTCAAGGAATAATTATTCCATCTGAACTTACAGTTAAAACAGAAGATAATAATTGTGAATTATCCCCACAGATAGATCCAAATTCAGAGGCTGTTGTACAAATATATTTTACAAAGGCAATTACATTCACTCTGCTAATATTAACCCTTACTTTGAATAACCAACAGTTTTTTTTTTCTTTTTTTTTTCTTTTTTTCTTTTTTTTTTTTATTATATATATATATATATATATTTTATAATATTATCCCTTGTATTCATTTTTCCAATTTACCCCCCCTCCCTCTATTCCCTCCCCCCGACGACAGGCAATCCCATACATTTTACATGTGTTACAATATAACCTAGATACAATACATGTGTGCGAATATAATTTTCTTGTTGCACAATAAACATTAGAATCCGAAGGTACATGCAACCTGGGCAGACAGATATTAGTGCTAACAATTTTCATTCCCCTCCCAGTGTTTCTTCTCTGGGTGCAGCTACCTCTGTCCATCATTGAACAACTGGAAGTGAGTTGGATCTTCTTTATGTTGAAGATTTCCACTTCCATCAGAATACATCCTCATACAGTATTGTTGTTGAAGTGTACAGTGATCTTCTGGTTCTGCTCATTTCACTCAGCATCAGTTGATTTAAGTCTCTCCAGGCCTCTCTGTATTCCTCCTGCTGGTCATTTCTTACCGAGCAATAATATTCCATAACCTTCATATACCACAATTTACCCAACCATTCTCCAACTGATGGACATCCATTCATCCTCCAGTTTCTAGCTACAACAAAAAGAGCTGCCACAAACATTTTGGCACATATATGTCTCTTTCCGCTCTTTAGTATTTCTTTGGGATATAATCCCAGTAGTAGCGCTGCTGGGTCAAAGGGTATGCACAGTTTGATAACTTTTTGGGCATAATTCCAGATTGCTCTCCAGAATGGCTGGATTCTTTCACAACTCCACCAGCAATGTATTAGTGTCCCAGTTTCCCCACATCCCCTCCAACATTTGTCATTATTTGTTCCTGTCATCTTAGCCAATCTGACAGGTGTGTAGTGGTATCTCAGAGTGGTCTTAATTTGCATTTCTCTGATCAGTAGTGATTTGGAACACTCTTTCATGTGAGTGGATATAGTTTCAATTTCTTCCTCTGAGAATTGTCTGTTCATATCCTTTGACCATTTATCAATTGGAGAATGGAATAACCAACAGTTTGAAGGATTAATAGACACTGGAGCTGACAGGACTGTGATGGTTGCTTCTCAATGGCCCCTTTGGTGCCCTATGACTTCAGCTAACAATAGAGTGGCAGGGGTAGGAGGCAGTAAGGAGACTTTGCTGTCCACTGAACTGGTAAACTGGCAAAAAGATGGAAAGACAGGAACCATTTTCCCTTTAATAATAGAAGGCTTACATATTAACTTATGGGGTAGGGATATATTACACCAATTAGGGATGAAATTTATCATAGATTTTTAGGAAGGGTCATTGCTGCTGCAGTTTTCATTGCTCCAAACATGACTTGGATTACCAATACACCAGCATGGGTGGAGCAATGGACCCTGTTTAAAGAGAAAACAGCCATTCTATATCAATTAGTAAACAAATAGACCATGGAACTCCTCTGTATTTGTTATAAAGAAAAAGTCTGGTAAATGGAGAATGTTAACAGATTTGAGACAAGTAAATTCAGTCTTGAAAGACAAGGATTCTTTACAGGTTTGCTATCCCCAAATATGATCCCTAGTGAATGGCCCTTATGGACTCTATCCCTCTTCACCCTGAGGACAGGGATAAATTTGCTTTCTCAGTACCAACATATAATTCTCAAAGACCTCTGGGGCTAGGGACTAATCCCAGAAGTGACAACCCGAATGATATATGGCAAATGGCTGTTACACATATGGAAAAAGCATGCATTCATGTTACAATTGATACTTATTCAGTCTTTGTATCTGCGTCCTCTCAACCATCTTTACTGTTTTGCCTCTATGGGTATCCCACACACCATTAAGACTGATAATGGACCCTCATATACCTCAAAAAAATTAAAACAGTTCTTACAGGAATTGTCTATACATCATATTTTTGGGACTCCTTCAACCCTACAAGACAGGCCATTTTAGAAAGGACTAATCATACCCTCAAGAGATTTATCAAAAAACAAAAAGAGGGAGATGGAGGTAGGGTCACTCAGAAAGATATAGATGCAGTGTATACAATAAATTATTTAGAATTTGATTCAAATGATTTAAGTCCACCTATGAAATATTCTTTGGTGAACATAGAGAATCACTCAAAGATAACACCCCATCTTCATTAAGAAGGCCCCCTAAGAACAAGACCATGGTAATGACAAAGGATCCTGAAGGATGGGAGAAACCCTATAGGGTTTTAATGTGGAGGCCAGGATATGCTTGTATCTCCAAGGAGAAAACCTTCAGTAGTGGATTCCCACCAGAACTGAAGAGGAAAAGAAGGAAGAAGAGGCGATCATCCAACAGGAGGAGAAGACGTGCCCAAAGACCACTAGATAGATATTTTCTGTATAAATGGATTTGTGTTACACACAATCAGGACTGACAACAGAGGCCAAAAGATGGGCTGGACCCACCATGGCCTAGAATTGTCTGGGGGGGGGGTGTCATGTGACACATGCTGGGCAGGCAGGGGACGCCGGGTCAAAGCGACACCCTCATCCATGGGAAGGTGGCAGTGGTGTGTCTGTTTACATAATGGATCATCAGGTTGGCCCCACACAAGCTTCCATGGGACACATCTTTTCACTCAAGAATTGGGCTGGCAGTTTGGCACATAGAAAAACATCTTGGGACCTGGTCTTTGGAGAAATGGCATGAGAATTGATCTGGGAGACTAACTATTACCAAAGAAACATTAGATTTTTACAATGTTACTTGTTGGAATTGTATACTGAAATTGAAAATCAGACTATATTTGTGATCACTAGAGCTCATGCTTCCTGTCAAAAGTGAGAAACAAACCTTAATCCCATTAGAAAAAAAGAGAAGTATCATTGAAATAGGATTAGAAATAGAGTTATTGAAACTCCGGGCTCAATTACAATGTGAATTCAGATAAAACTGCTGAAAAATCAAACATTGGTTTTATAATACCTCTTCTTGGTGGTTAAAATTAGTATTAGTATTGCCCTGTGTGTTCTTACATTGTTACTGCTTTGTTGTTGCCCTATAATATTAGGATACTTTTATAGATCTTTCTCCACCATCTTTTCAGAGGTTGTAGCTCAAGAAAGGATTTTTTATCTAAAAGATAAAAAGGGGAAATTATTAGGCTATAGGACTCTGCTGAGAGGAAGTACTAAGGCCACCTCGACCTTTGATGCACAATAAGTTTTCTGCCATATTGCCGAAATGTCCTTGTTGAGTAAGAAGCATTAATTTATGATTGTGGGAATGGGTGTAAGCCGAGGGTCACAGCCAGTAGCTACGTGAACAGGGATGCCTGAACAGGACCTCTCACCTGTGAGTGAGCTGCTCAGTTGCTGGATTGTCTCTCCTCCCATTGGCAGATACCATGCATACTGAAAGCCCATGAGCTGCTTCTCTGAATGGTGACTGGGGATTGCCTTCTGTCCATGTACTGATCATGCTTGCAAAAGTGTATATCAGTAAGGCTGTACAGCATAATAAACTGGAGCTCTTTTCATACCCTGTGAGTCTCCTGCCTCTTCATCTCACCTCTGAGATCAAAGGGTTCATATGCCATGAGCTCTTAAAAGACGGCCACAACATGTCTTAAAAGATGTGCAAAGATATTTGTAACAGCTCTTTTAGTGGTGGAAATTGGATGCATGCCCATCAACTGGGAATACCTGAATAAGTTATAGTATATGAATAAATGACATACTGTTGAACTAACAAATGATGAAAAGGCTGATTTCAGAAAAGCTTTGAAAGAAAACATCTGAATCTGAGTGAAGTGAATAGAACCAGGAAAAAACTGTACCCATTAACAGCAAGATTGTGTGATAATAAACTATACTAAACCATTATTCTCGGCAATGCAATGATCCAAGACAATTTTTCCTTCTCAACCATGATATAGGTTACTGTTTAACGTATATCAGAATACTTGCTGTCTTGGGGAGGGGTAGAGGTAAGAGAAAGAAGGAGAAAAAAATTTGTAACTCAAATTCTTGCAGAAATGAAGATTGAAAATTATCTTTACATGTAATTGGAAAAATAATATACAATTAAGATTTAAAAACAAGATTATCTAAACAAATGTAGTTCTAGGAAATAGGTGCTAATTCTTGGCATCTGCATTTGTTCTCCATTTTATTTGAAAAAGATTGCCATTTTCCCATGACCCCAACCTTGTGAGTTTCAAAAGGTCAAGAGGACTTGGCCTGCAATCACTGAAGAGATCACCCTGAGGAATAATCATCTGTCTTTGAATTGACCTTTAAGATTTCAGGCCACTGATAGCTGAGACAAGTATTCATTCAGCATCAGTGGTTTTGAATGTGGAACTTAGTGGAATACTAATCTTATGAGGGAACAGGGATAAATTGAGACTACTCCCCTTAGAGACTGAGATGGTTTAAGAGAGAGTATATCCCTGATGTACTAGAGGAAATATTTGTATGTTTCTTCTTGATGTATCTTTGAAATAAATATCCCTTTGTAAAAAGCTTAATTTTTATGTTTATGGTAGCCTTTTTGTAGTGACAAGAAACTGGAAACTGAATGGATGCCCATCAATTGGAGAATGGCTGAATAAATTATGGTATATGAATGTTATGTACTATTATTATTCTATAAGAAACGATCAAAGAGATGATTTCAGAGAGGCCTAGAGAGATTTGTATGAATTGATATTAAATGAAATGAACAGAACCTGGAGATCATTGTACATGGCAACAACAAGATTATACAATGATCAATTCTGACAGATGTAGTTCTTTTCAACAATGAGATGATTGAGGCCAGTTTCAAAGATCTTATGATAAAGAGAACCATCTACACCCAGAGAGAGAACTGGGAGAATTGAGTATGGATCACAAAATAGCATTTTCACTTTTTGTTATTGTTTGCTTGCATTTTGTTTTCTTTCTAATTTTTTTTCCTTTTTGATCTGATTTTTCTTGTGCAGCAAGATAATTGTATAAATTGCATAAATATGTATACACATATTGGATTTAACATATTTTTAATATCTATTGTTTAATGTTTAATATATATTGAATTACTTGCCATCTGAGGGGTATCAGAGAAGGGGGGAAATTTGGTTTTGCAAGTGTCAGTGTTGAAAAATTATCCATGCATATGTTTTGAAAATAAAAAGCTTTAATAAAAAAGCTTAATTTTTCCTCTCAGGCAATTCTTTTAAAATTAATTTATTATTAAAGCTTTTTATTTTCAAGACATACGCTTAGATAATTTTCAACATTGACTCATTGTTTCAAATTCCACCCTCCCTTCCTGCTACCTCCTTTCCTAGATGGCAAGTAAACCAATATATGTTAAGCATGTGTAATTCTTCTACACACATTTCTACAATTCCCACAGTCCTCTCTCTGGGTGCAGATGGCTCTCTACCACAAGTCCAATGAATCTGTCCTGAATCACCTCATAGTTGAAAAGAGCCACACCATCTTATAATCTTGCTGTTGCTGTGTACAATGTTCTCCTAGTTCTACTCACTTCACTTAGCATCAGGTCATGTAAGTCTCTCCAGGCCTCTCTGAAATCATCCTGCTGATCATTTCTTATAGGACAACAATATTACATATCATTCATGTACTATAACTTATTCAGCCATTCTCCAATCGATGGGCATCCATTCAGTCTCCAGTTCCTTGCTACTACAAAAAGGACTGCTACAAATATTTTTCAGGCAACTCTTTAAGACTCTAAGTTTCAAAACAGTTGTCAATCTGCATTAAAAGAGTTTTTTTCCATTGATGCTTTCCTACATTAATGAACTCACAAGTCTAAAAACAACAAAAAAGTCCATTATCCATCATCCACAAGAAAGGTCTAACCTCCTTGTAAATCTTCCTCCCTCCCTCCCTCTTCCTCCTCCTCCTTCTCCTCCTCTTCCTCCTCCTCCTCCTCCTTCTTCTTCCTCTCTCTCTCTCTCTCTCTCTCTCTCTCTCTCTCTCTCTCTCTCTCTTTCTCTCTCTCTCTCTCTCTCTCTCTCTCTTTCTCTCTCTCTCTCTCTCTCTCTCTCTCTCTCTCTCTCTCTCTCTTTCTCTCTCTCTCTCTCTCTCTCTCTCTCTCTCTCTCTCTCTCTCTCTCTCTCTCTCTCTCTCTCTCTTTCCTTTTTCTTATTCTCTAGTTGCCTCCCTGCCCTATACACTGATCTCATCCAGCTAGCCAAACTACATTCTAACTCAAAGGAGACTCAAAGTCTCCTGCTTCTGTGCTGAGAGGAATGTCACAGAAGGATGTATACTGCTTTTTCTAGTCCCAGGACCCTTATTAGATTTTTTGTTATTCAGAGTTTGACTTCCTTTTATCTGTGCTTTGCACTCACATTGCTTTAGTCATTGTGTGTGTTGACTTTGTAGGAGGCAGTATGGATAGTGCACTGAGTCTGAAGTCAGAAAAGTCTAAGTTCAAATTTGACCTTAGATACTTAGTGGCTTTGTGATCTTGGAAAAATGACAACTTCTGTCTGCCTCAGTTCCCAGATGTAAAATAGGAATAATAATAATAGCACCTACCTTCTAGAGCTGTTTTGAGGACCAAATGAGATAATATTTGTAAAATACTTAACACAGTCTCTGGAACATAGCATTTAAAAGATACTTGTTCACTATGCTCAAAAAGTTGTCAAACTGTGCATACTCTTTGATCCAGCAGTGTTACTACTGGGCTTATATCCCAAAGAGATCTTAAAAAAGGGAAAAGGACCTGTTTGTAGTAGCCAGAAACTGGAAGTTGAATGGATGCCCATCAACTGGAGAATGGCTGAATAAATTTTGGTATATGAATATTATGGAATATTATTGTTCTGTAAGAAATGACCAGCCGAATGATTTCAGAAAGGCCTGGAGAGACTTACATGAACTGATGCTGAGTGAAATGAGCAGGACCAGGAAATTGTTGTATACTTCAACAACAATACTATATGATGATCAATTCTGATGGATGTGGCCATCATGAGATGAACTAAATCAATTCCAACAGAGCAGTAATGAACTGAGCCAGCTACACCCAGGGAAAGAACTCTGGGAGATGACTATGAACCACTACATAGAATTCCCAATCCCTCTATTTTTGTCCGCCTGCATTTTAGATTTCCTTCACAGGTTAATTGTACACTATTTCAAAGTCCAATTCTTTTTGTACAGCAAAACAGCTGTTTGGACATGTATACATATGTTGTATTTAATTTATACTTTAACTTGGTCAACCTGCCATCTGTGGGGGAGGGAAAAAATTAGAACAAAAGGTTTGGCAATTGTCAATGTTGTAAAATTGCCCATGCATATATCTGGTAAATAAAAACTATTGTTAAAAAAAAAAAAAAGATACTTGTTCTCTTTCCTCCCTGCTTTCCCCTCCAAGCTGACACATTTTATATAGGCATCTTACACCCTACTTTAGGGTGGGATACCTTGTAGTATTTATGCTTCCCACTTTACATCCAGAGGAAGAAAGATAATCTTTTCTGGAGCTTTGCCTGGTTTGGTGAGATCTAGGACCGAAGGGGAGCAGGAAAAGAAGGAACCAATGGCAGATGACAATGGTCTGTGATTTTACTGAGCACTTGTGGGAAATATCTGAGTTCTCCAGCACATAGGAAATGACCGACACTATTGACAAAAGAAGCCTCCACTGACAAACTCAGAACCTTGGCATACTCTACCTCTTTCCTTCTCTCTTGTGCTTTTCCCCTTTTTTGTTTCTTTTTTCTTTTTTTTCCTTCCTTCCTTCCTTCTCCTTCCTTCCTTCTTTCCTTCCCTCCTTCCCTCCCTCCTTCCTTCCCTCCTTCCTTTCTTCCCTCCTTCTTTCCTTCTTCTTTTCCTCTCCCTCCCTCTCTTCCTCCCTTTTTCTCCTTCTCCCTCCCTCCTTCTCTTCCTTCCTCCTTCTCTCACCTTCCCATCCCTTCCCTTTCTCTTTCTCTCTCTCTCTCCTTCCCCCATCTCCCCTCCTTTCCCTCAGATTATTTTCTTTTAAATAAATCCCATTTAAATAATAGACAACTATATTTCAAAACAAAACTATACAAGTTTTTCAAAGGTCTTAGTGAATGTTAAAACCTTATTAAAATAATTTGTTAGCTTGAATAGCTAATATATTAAAATATAATAATAGCTTAAATCATTACTAAGACTTTAAGGACGCCATGTGTATTGGATTTCTCTATAACAGTCCTTAAAGGCATCCTTAGTTAGTTTCCCTGATCTCTTTTCTTGTAATTCAGTTATAAAAGCAGAGACTCTTACTGCCATTTCAGGCCAGGCTTGAATAGCAGTCATCTTGTAGGATTATGAGTCAGGATTTGGGAATCAGATGTGTGTGTGTGTGTGTGTGTGTGTGTGTGTGTGTGTCTGCCCGAACAAGCATACACATAATTAAAGGATCAGGCAGAATCAGTTTTTTGTAGCCTAGACTCTTTTATCAGATTTCTTTTGACCAAATCACTGGGGTTGAGTCAAATTAAAAAATCACTGTGGGTTAGAACAAATGCTCACTTGTGACCATTGTACCCAATAGAGATCATGGGAGAATCTTCTTGAACTGTACCCACGCAAGAGGATTAAAAAAAAGTCTGAGTCAAGAGCCAAGCAGACCCTGATAACACGGAGTCAATTAATTGGATATATCACAAAAACTATTCTTATTTTGTACTTTGTCAACACAACCTGATAGACTCACTTTAAAAAGTTATTTTTTCGATTTCTATTAGGATAAAAGGGTATGGGCAATGTGTGGGGAATTGGTCTTTCTCCTCATCCTATCTCATCCCAGCCAATTGTTTAGGCATAATGCTAGTGAGGCAATATTCATTTTCTAAAGCAAGGACTACATCTATGTATCTGTCTATAAGCCATGCCTGACTGCTTTCATTTCTTGCCCTACGTACTTTTATTTTCATGACTAAACAGTGAAATTGCTAGTTATATTGTTCAGAGATGGCTCAGTAGGTTGATGACATTGATTGAAGTATTTTACATTAATCTTGTGTTCTCAATTGACCATAATCACAACACTCTATGATAACATGGTATTGTAATGCTATTTCTTGTGTTCTTTTACAAGTGTAATTTGGAGCATGAATCTATTGGTCAGGGATCATATTTAAATCTCTATCTTATATTCTGTTTAGCACATAATGCATTAATAATAGTAACATTTTATTTCATAAAGTGTGATTCATAATCTGATCTTTTTGTATCTCATTGCAATTAACAAATGTTCTTCTGAATCAGCATTACCCATATGGTATTATTGACCAAAATTAGATCACATATCCCTCTTTTTAGCCTCATAAGCATTGAATAATATTAATGTTTCTTAATGTGAATTGCCTATACAGGCCATACAATGAATATAATTGGCATTTGTGTTATATGTATAGTACAAAATCAGAGGGGAAAATCAACAATATTTAATGCAAACATTTTATTATAATGAATCGATAACATTAATTTGTATTGAAGAATCATTTTACAACTATAGTGCTTTGACTTGAAAATTCCTGAGGTTTATAAAAGAAATTTTTTTTGGGTGAATATAGTTCTGAGGTGGTTCTCAACATTTTGGTAGGTTTGCATGTGCTGATTCTTTAAATGAACAAACCTATAAGATATCATATATCATCCTTTCACTTCTCTAGTTAATACATTTTCTCTGCAGAATGGAGTATGAAAATACTTTGAAAAAAGGAATGCTTGGTGTTTAAGATATCTAATGTAGTCTGTGGCAAGGATTTAGTGTTTTTTAAAAAAGAAAAAAAAAACTTGTTTTTTGATTCTTTTACAGGCAAAGAAGATTGATGCATCTTACAATACAATGCAGTATAATACAAAGAATTAACATTCATTAAGCACACACTATTGCCAAGTACTATGCTAAGCACCAGATGTATAATCAAGAAGGAGACAGTCCCTGTCCTTGAGGAGTTTATAATCTAATGAAAATGGAGAGACTATTTACAAAATTTGGAAGCTGAAAAGAGGGGGCTATTCAGCCAATAGTTATCTGACTGGAGGGTGGAGACAGGGCATACCTAATGATGAGAATGAAGTTTAATTTAAGTAGAGCATGTGAAGGCAAAGGAAGGGATGGCTAGGATTCTGAAGCATTCGTAAAGGGAGGTTTTGGGAAGAGGGTTTGTTTATTTGCTTATTTGACTCACTAGCCCTCCAGTCAGAGGAACAGAAGCAATTGAAGGCACTGATGAGGTATGAGTCCCAAACCAGAAGCAACTTCCATGATGATGAGTTTTCTGGTGATGAGCTATCTGGGCTGGGGGCAATGGAAATTTGTTGAGTTGTGTCTAACTCATTGTGACCCCATTTCAAGTTTTCTTGGCAAAAACACCAGAGTGGTTTGACACTTCCTTCTCCAATTCATTTTTAAAGATGAGGAAACTGAGACAAATGGTGTTAATTGATTCACACAGGTTCACACAGATAGTAAATGTCCCTGGTCCTCCTAACTCCAGGCCCAGTACTCTGTCCACTGTACCATCTAGCTATCCTTAATGATAATAGCAGAGTTGAAACTGAGTAGAGCAGCTGGTGGCAAAGGAAGAGACTGAGCTAAAATCTCCCACCTTGCAGATTATACTCCCCTCCTTCTACTTGTTTCCTCTGAAGCAACAGAAAGTAAAAAAAAAAAAAAAAAAAAAGTTGGGGCAGCTAGACAGCACCGGCCCTGGAATCAGGAGAAGCCAAGTTCAAATTTGGCCTCAGACACTTAAAACTTCTTAGCTGTGTGATCCTGGGCAAGTCACTTAACCCTGTCCCCCCCCCAAAAAAAAAAAAAAAGAAAAGAAAAAAAAGAGAAAACCCAAATTTTCTGTTTCTGGAATTTCAAAGACAGTGATTAAGATGACTAGTCTAGCACTAGGCTTAGAATCAGGAATATGTAGATTAAAATCTTGCTTCAAACATTGACTGTCTGTGTGACTCTGCGCAAGTCTCTTAAATTTTCTCATGCTCATTTTTCTCAGCTGTAAAATGGAGCTAATAATAGCACCCGCTTCTCAGTGTTGTTGGGAGGATTAAATGAAATATTTATAAATCACTTTGTAAACATTAATGCGCTATATAAATGTAAATGTTTACTATCATTATTAGTATCATATCTCCATTGTACTCAGTCTCATCTCATGGTGTTTGAGAATGAAAGGAGAAAAAGACATTTGGAATAGAAGCACGACATTTAAGGGACACTCCTGCACTAACTCATCCAAACTTGTTGCAGGAGAGATTACGATACTTTTAGCTAGTCATTTTTTCTCTGACATATTCCTATAAAAATCATCTACCTAGTGCCCTGGAAGAAGAGATAGTTTCAAAGCCTGGGCAGCCTTTGGATTTCATGAAGGAAAGAGTTTGGAGTAGGCTGAAAAAAAAAAAACCAACCCTCATGTCCAGCCAGCTATTCAAGGCCCTGTCCACAGCACATGGTCCAAACTCTAGTTTCAGTCTTTGGGAGTGCCTGGCTGGGTGTTATTCATAGAGAGCCTAAGTCAGCCTGAGGGTTCAGAGGCAGCTAAGAGTTTCCTCTTCTCTCACTCTTCTCAAACTTGAGGCAGTGAGAGGGATGAATTAAATTTACCTAGAGAAGCCCTAGTTCTTCAGAGTTGGGAGTAGAGATCTGCCAATGCACAACTGAACTTGCCGCATGTGCAGATATGGCAACTAGCCACCTCAGCTCCAAACTGGGATCTTTTCCTGTAAGGCCACATTGCACTATCACTAATTCATTGCATTTCTGCCTTTGTGCCACCTTTGGATTACCTAGTCCAAGACAATTAGCTGGATCAATTTGGTTGTATTCAAATGTTCCCATTTCACATACAAATAAGATAATATTCCCAGAGTTGTTCAGGTCACCCATGACTATTTTGCTTTACTCTGAATATTTCATTTTTGTCTTCATTTTTTTTCCCCCCTGAGGCTGGGGTTAAGTGACTTTCCCAGGGTCACACAGCTAGGAAGTGTTAAGTGTCTGAGATCAAATTTGAACTCGGGTCCTCCTGAATTCAGGGCTGGTGCTCTATCCACTGCGCCCCCTAGCTACCCCTTCATTTTTGTCTTAATAATTTTTTGTGACTATGATAATCAAGGGCCTCCTGAGATCTGGGATTTGCTGTCTCTGCTTACCAGGGTCTAGTTTTTCTTCCAGAATTTAGGAATTTCCCCCCCCTCATTCAAGTGATTGAGAAAAGTTAGTAGACCTAAGATTTCCCTGGCATAGAGAGCTCCCTGGTGAGAAAACTCCCTCTACTGTACTGTTTTACTGTTCTGTAGTAGCTCACTTAATTTTGGAAAAACAGGCTAAATTCTTTTTGACTAAGTTGAGAAAACTCCCTGTACTCATACAGATCAGCATTTTTTTTTCTGTAACTTTTCATTTCAGAGGATTGCCCAAAGTGCTGAGAGGTTTAGTTACTTGTTCTGGGTCACACAGCTAGAATGTGTCAGAGACAGGACTTGAACACCAGCCCTCTTGGCTTCAAGACCAGCTCTCTATCTACTCTGCCCTGTGCCTTTGCTCAATTAAACAATCTAGAAGTCTCATTTTCTGGAAATAGCACTTTTTAAAAAAAATCTTTTCTGGCCTCTAAAATGTTTTTGTTTTCTCCCTTAAATTATTCATTAGGACACAGATACTTGTTTTATCCCCTTTGTGCTTGCTGTGATAAAAATCACAACGTAAGGAAAAATGCCTCCTTGATGGCTAGATTGCCAGCTAGAAGCTGGAGAGAAGCTAGAGAGTTCTCAGAGAGACTTGTGGGGATAGCAACAGATTGGTCATTGTATTCATTCATTTCTAATAGATAAATGTCTTCACTTGCATTATTTTTTGATGTTCCTAAGCCCCACAAAGATGGAAAGAGATCAGACATAGAAATAGTGTGTTTTCCAAGAAAAGAAATAACTCTAGGTTCCAGGAGATGCTGGGGGAAATTTGTGACGGTACTAAGAGCTGGAATAGTCAGATGTATATCCCCACATTCTTTCTTTTTCTCATGACTTGGAAGAGAAAACTTTACATCTCAAAAACAAGTAGATTTCTTTGTAGAGTGCTTCATGATTGTGTCATAAGCAATTGAAATATTTTAATTCAATTTAACAAACATTAATTACTCACTGTGTAATATGCTACGTGCTGAAGAAAGTACAGAGTTTAAATATAGACATATAGAGTTTATTCCTTCATAGAATTTGCTCTGTGGGGACTATAATACATTGTTGTTGAGTTGTTTAGTCATGTCCAACTCTTTGTGACCCTGTAGACTATATTGCTCATGGGTTTTCTTGGCAAAGATACTGGAGCGGTTAAGATAAACAGTTTAAGTGACTTATCCAATGCAGTGGGAGTGAGGGTCACACTGTGTTTGAGGCTGGATTTGAACTCAGTTTTTCCTGACTCCAGGTACCACATTCTAGTCACTGAGCTATCTACCTGCCTCATGACATATGCATGAAATTACTGTAGTACAAAACAATACATGTTAAAAAGAGATATAGACAAATTGGTACATGAGGTCCAAATTGCAATTGAGGGGAGGGAAGTCAATTATTGACTGAGTAAATCAGGAAAGGCTTCATGAAGATAATAGTATTCAGATTATGATTTGAATAGGAACCTGGAAGATAGAGAAGGGTGCTGAAGGAGATAGAGGAATAGTTATGGAGTACTAGTTGTGAGGATTGTGAAGTCCAGAAAGAAAAAAGAATAACCAAAAGGGAGGCATTGTCAACAGTGTCAATTGTTGCTCAATTGTAAAGGGCTGAAACTCTGAATAGATGCACTGGAATCAGACAACTGAGTACTCAAGGCTAATTACCTATTGGACAATACTCTATTAGCATATGCTTGGAAAATGGCCCTTCTCACTATTCTGTGCTGGCTCAATCTTTTGATGTATATAGATAATTGTAGGAGGGATTGGGGGTGGAGTAAGACAAGCCAGAGTCACTTTGGAGGAGAATGAGGAGAAGGGAGGTTGGTGGTGAGCTTTGTGGAGGTTTGTCTGTCTCCTTTACTTCTCCCCCTAAAGATCAAAGACTTTTGCTTATCCTGACTCTGGCTGATCCTGAGGTCAACAGGGAGCCAACTCAGTCTTCATATCCAACAATCAAGAAATTAGGGAACATTGTGATCTTAGGCATGAAACATGGGAAACTGAAGGACATGTATTGGGGAATGAAGAGTCAAACCATGTGGTTTGGCTGAAAGCTAGATTAAATGAAAGGAAGAGCAAGAGAAAAGACTGGTAAGTTGCGGTATCAGATTGTGAAGAGTTTCCAGTGCCCAGACAAAGGAGTTTGAACTTTGAGATAAACTAACAATTACTTTTTTCTGTCTCCCACCCTCCCATGAGTAAAGCCATTTTTTCCCAAGTCTTCCTTTCAGGAAATCCCTAAGAGTTGCCCCATGCTCCTGCCTCAGAGGAAACCTTCCTCAAGCTTCTAATTGCTAAGAATACTGTGGTTATCTTTTGTGCCCACGGCAATATAAGACAGTCTGAACTCCATTTCATCACTGCTTTGGGGGTAATGTAGTAATATGCTATCAATCTTTTTTAAAAAATCTTTCTTTTGTTTTTAACTTCAATTTGGTTGACATGTAAGTGATTAAAAGTAGCAAGGTGGTGCAGTGGATAGAGTGCTGGTCCTGGAGCCAGGGTGTCCTGAGTTCAAATGTGACCTTGATACTTATTAACTGTGTGACCTTGGGTGAGTCATTTAACCCCAATTACCTTGCCAAAAATAAATAAATCTTGTGTGATTCTGACTGTGGTTCTATAATACTTGAATTGTTTATTTTAAAAAACACTACAAATGTTAGTGATTAAAAACAGAATCTTCAATTTCATAGCATTCTTTTAGCTTATAGTTGCCCTGTGGTTGAAGCTATTTGATCACTGAGACTGTGGCAGTTTGCTACTCCCAACTTTCACTTTCAACTCAATTATACTTTCCATGACACAATTGCCTCTCATAGATATCTTGCTCTTCTTCTTTTAGTGACTGGGTTTCTCACTCACAGTCTTTCTCCAAAATTCAAGTAGATAAGCAATGGTGTACTTAATTGTTCTCTTACTTCACTTAATTATTCAGGTCACTCATTATTATTTTGTTTTAGTCTGAATATTTCATTTTTATCTTAATAAAAAAGATACAAAAATACTAAAGCAGTGGGGAGAATAGATTGAAAGTGGGAGAGAAGAGAGGTAGGAGCGCCTGCTAGGAGGCTATTGTTATAGTACAGTGGGTGGTAATGAGAGCAGCGGTATTATGAAGGCAGAATCAAATAATGATAATTAAAAACGAGAGTGAATGAGGCAATAAGAAAGAGAAAGAGAAAGAGAGAAAAAGAGAGAGAGAGAGAGAGACAGAGAGAGAGAGAGACAGAGACAGAGAGAGAGAAAGAGACAGAGAGAGAGAGACAGAGAGAGACACAGAGAGAGAGCGAGAGCAAAGTTTCTAATGTGAGAGACTGAGCAAACGGTCGTTGTCGTTTAACAGAAAGAAAAAGTGAAGTAAGAAGGAAAAGGTTTCAGGGGAAAGTCATATTGAATTTGAGGTGCCAAAAGGAATAGAGCTGAAAATGCCACTTTGGAGCTTAACTCAGAGATGAAGCTCTAAATTTGTGAGTGACTTGCAAAGAGGTGAAGATTTCCAAGGGAAATAATTTAGGAGGAGAAACATAGAAGATCCAGGACAGAATCTTAGGAGAATACCAACCTAAAAGGGTCAGGGTCCATAGGGGAATACTTATCCTAAAAAATGAAAACAAGGAGCCAGTGATAGGCAGAAAAAATGGCCAGAAAGGTAGAGAATCAGGTGAGTATGTTAGGTTTTTACAATTCTTTAGTTCCGGCCTTTACTGGGAGTTTTACCCCTTCGAACTTCTGGGGAGGATCTTGCATGCTTAGGAAGAGCAAGTTCATTGGTTGAAGTATTTTTCCCAGAAGCCCTTGCCTTATCCCATGCCCATTCTCTGGGAGGATAAAAGAAGACACCATTGAGCAAGGAGAGAGTCAAGTCTGGGCCAGAGTTGGTTCGGCTCTCTGCAGGAAGAAGAGTCTGGCTGGGAGATTGAATTGAGACAGCAGATCTCCTCCCAGAGAGCGATCAGCAGTTTCAGGAGACAACAGAACATTAGATATTGGCGTCCACAACGTGGGGCAAAGACTTTTGCTCATTCTGAGCCCTTCAGAGGAGCTAGCCGGGACCCTTGCAGGAACTATAGGCCAAGTATTTCTTTCCTATTTCAATTAGCTTGTGAAATCAAGTTATTTACTTCTTTTATAACAGGATTCTGAAGACTATGGTAAATTATTCAATAAGTATTCACCAAGCACTTTCATTGTGCTGAATGATAGGGATAAAAGCTAAAAGGTGAAATGGTCTAAACTCTCCAAGTACTTCCATCCTTCAGTGGAGATGATATTTATATTTTTGTTGTTAAGTTATTCTAGTCATATCCGACTCTTTATGACCACATATGGAGTTTTTTCCTGGAAAGGATATAGGAGTGGTTTACCTTCTCCTATTCCAACTCATTTTATGGATGGGGAAACTGACAAACAGGATTGAGTGACTTGCCCAGGATCACACAGCTGGTGAGTAACTGAGGTCTAAATTGCACTCAGATTTTCTTGATGCTAAGCCCAGAGTTCTATCCACTATGTTGCCTTAAGGAACAGCTTTGGATGCTGAGAGGACAGGAACGTTTTCATGTAAAAGATATACCTTGACCTTTGTCTTGAAGAAAGTAAGGGATTCAATAAGGCAAAGGCAAGAAGGGAGTGTTTTTCCAGCATGGAAGATAGCCAATGCAAAGATGGAAGATAAATCGTCATGTGCAGAAACATCAATGACTAAATCACTGAATGTTAGAAGTGGAGTATTATATGATAGATTGAACATATAAATTTACATATAGCTCCCTTCATTCCTCATCAAAGTCGTATATATATATATATATATAAATCAGATTAAACCAAGAAATTCGGTCAGCAGGGTCATTTTCTATGACTACCTTATATAACTCATCAAGAAAGTGGATGCATGAAAGAATCAATTCTCTGTTCATTGACTCCCCCCCCAATGGAACTGGATCAACCAAACTTTACTCACTTGTTTTAACTTGTCTACTGCCATCTATGGTGAACTTCTCTTTTCTTTCTTCTAACATGTAAATAAGGTAGGACATCTGTGTGGTGCTACTGAAATTTAAAGGATACCGGTAGTACTCCCACTCCTTCAGTAATATAGGAAGAACCACCTTATCAGCAAGAATAAGAAGCTAAAATAAGAAGCTATCTGATGGAGGACCTTGCCTCATGCTTTCTATCGCCTCCCCACATGGGGTAGTATCCTAAGGTTTCTTCCTAATTTGGCTGAATTTGTTTTCAAAAATTAATTTGAAAGTATATTTAAACCCTTAGATTTATGTGTGTATGTGTGTATATAATGTATATACACATATCTATACATACATATATAAAATACATATGCATGTGTCTAAATGTGTATATATATACACGTATATATATGTATGTGTGTATAGATATCTCCAGATATATTTTACTCCTTTAATGTTTTTACCTCTATTTTAAAACTAAGATGGTACATCCAGATGTTAGCACTATTAATAATCTCTGACAATGAAACATACAAGGTATGAAAAAATGGAACAGATTAGACAAGACAGAATCAGAAGTAATTGAACATAATAACATAGTGTTCAATGATCCTTCCAAAATTATAGTGTTCCAAAAGCCAGGGGGGTTCAAGAGCAATATCGCATGGGAGATGTAGCAATGGTGCAAATATTATGAGCAATCAAGGAGAACAAGAAAGGAAAAAAAAAAGACCATCAGGTTTGGCCATCTGATGATTATTATCTTGAAAAAGTAGTTATGGTAAGGAAGTAGAGGCACTCATATAAATAGCTTTTTAAAGAACTGACTGAATAGGAGAGAGTTGGGAATTGGATTGGAACAAGTATTAAGTGAAGGTGTTTGTTATTTGTAGGAAGATATGAAGAAACTATTAAAGATACAACATATGTAGAAGTATAAATATAATCCCAATAAGCCATTATATTTTATATATATTATACATACTATGGATGTATATCCTTATGTACATTTCCAGTTTAATGGAGTCCTCTTGTTATGCCTCAGTTTCCTGAATTGTTCTACCTCAGTCTCCCTGATGGCAACCCCCCTTCCTGGCTATTAGGACTGAGATAATTAGGTCTGGGAGCCCTGGCTACTAGTATTCCAAAGAGTCATAAAACTCCAAATGGCTTATCTCAAATACTTAGATGGGATCCTCTGAACCAGACATCCTGGCTTCTAGTCTTTTCCCAACTTATCAGAATTTATGATCCTTCCTCCTTACCCTCAACCTGTCAGAACTGAATTTATGGTCCTTTCCTGAAACTTCCTGCTCACCAGTGCCCTACTCCCCCACCTTGCCTTTGTTTCCCTGATCGCTGGAGCCGTATAAGAGTCTCCAGAATCCCTTACTCATTGTTGGATACTTTGAGACAATAGTCCCATCTACCTGGCTGGCTAAGATGGCTTGGCCAGTCCAAACTCTCCCTCTGATAAAATATTAAAAACCTCTAATCTCTATCTTGCCTCAGTTTTTCCAGGATTACACTCTATAACTAAGAAAATAATTCAGTAAATTTGTGGAAGATAAGAATGTAAAACATTATATGGTTAAGACTTATACATTGCTGAGAATATATACTTCTGTTGACCTGGCCTTTTATAATTATCTTATATCCCTTCCGAGTCATTGGCATTCTCAGGAGAAGCAAGTCACTAAATCAGTATATGAGTTCAAGGATATATAGTCGCTACAGTCGCTTTTCAGTTATTTAAATTGTCTTATTGTCACCTTCAAACAGTGCAAATGAATAGGTTGAAATTTTGCTGAGGGTTGAAATTTTGCTTTTTACAGAAATTCCAAAATTAGATTATTTGCCTAGCACATCTTTAAATAATTTCGCCCTAAAGAATAGGGCTATTGGATACAAAACACCCTATACAATCCAGATGTTAGTTTTGTGAATATATATATATATATATATATATGTTATATATGTATAACTTATAGCTTCTTTATATTATTAAAGTCACTATTTTGTGCCTGACAATGTTATTCAGGATTTCTGAAAAATACTTCATTATTTAACACTTTTGTAAACACTTAGGATCATAGATTTCGAGACAAAAGAAGTCTAGAGGGCTTTCTAATTAGTTTTATTTGTATTTGAGGCTATAATCACCTTATCCCTTTCTTTAGTTCATAAACAGGTATTACTTCCCCATTTTGTCAAAGATGCACAGCACAGGTATATAAACCCATAGTCACAGGAACACAACCCTCCCCCAAATCCTTGTCCATCCACCAACACTGACACATTTGTATTATACACACAAAGATGGATACATCTTTCACAGACATGCTCACGAATCCCCCACAAAGCTGGTCATAGATGATGCATAGCATTTGCAGACAAAATACATATACACCCCTAACACTTTTAACTTTTTCTTGATTCATCAGAAGCAGAGCTATATAGCATGGGATGTGTGTCTTGATCACTTTCCCTCGGCAGTTCTGTTTTTGTTGCTCTTCTTCTCAGAGTTTATTTCCCAGCCCTCTTCTTGCAACCCAGCCCCCAGACCTTTCCCAAGTCACTACTGCGCATGTGCTCAACATCCCTCCCCTTCCTGGGTACCAGTCGGATGCTCCCGGACTCCGCCGGCGGAAGAGATGCTGTAGCGTCACGGGCGCCCAGCCCCTTAAAACGCCGCTGGCTGGAGCCACCTCCCTCCTTGCAGCCCGCTGGGGGGGATGGAGTAAAGGAGACCCATCACCGGCCAGTAGAACCGGCAATGGAGTTAAAGCAATCCTTGTCCGCCCACCTGGAGGCTGAAAAGCCGCTGAGGCGCTATGGGGCCGTGGAGGAGACGGAGTGGACAGCGGAGGGACTGGGGAGAAGTGAGTATTCGGGCGGGGATCGTGGAGCAGCCCTGCAACCACGCCGGTGGTTGTTTAAGCGCGGTAAAAGCTAGAAACCCTACCCAGCTGAAGAAGACGCCCCCGCAGCGGTGCTAAGGGGGGCGATACGCAGCGCCGCGCGGGCTTAGGCTGCTAACAAAGAGGGACCGGCACGTCATTCCCATTGGGTTCTCAGCATGTGTGTCCTCTGTTCAGGGGACTTTGTGAAGAGAACCCAGCGGGAAATGGAGAGGAAACACCAGTTTCTGGGCTCTGCTTTGGGCTTTCGAAATCCTGGTCCAATTGCTTTCAGAAGGTCCTTGAAAGTGGGCTCTCTTCTCCGGGAGAGATTAGGGGTGAAGGATGATTTTTCCACCCTTATGCTATGAGAACAAGTGGACTCTATATTCCTAAAAGAGGCAATTATCAACGATCAGTTTTCTTGGTTGAGGGTGCATGTGAAATTCTCAGCATTCCTTCTTTCTCTCCAGGCACACCTGCCTACTTCACCTATTCGGTGGGGAGAGGTGGCACTTGGCTCAACTAAAGGTTCTGATTTGTACATGCTGTCATTGTATAACAGATGGACTCTATTTGCTAAATAAATCTCTAAGGTCTTCAGTGCAAAGAGCATCTTTTAAAAGATGAAGGATTTTTGAAGGATGCAACAGTTGACACTTCTGCCTCCAAAGTCCAAAGGCAGTAGAATGCTTCCTGAGGGCAACAGGGGTCCTAATTCTTCCTGCAAAAATCTAGTGAGATTCCAAGTTCCCTTCACCTTGTTTGGCATAATGCAGCTGCTCACCAGATGTTGGGAAAAAGCCATCTCCCCATCTCATTCACATATAAATTCCTTTCTTTGCTTTTGATGACCATTCTGAGAATCAGTTAAGCATATATATTTCCAAGCTACTGGGGGTAGAAATGGAGGTTTTTATGGAATACATGAGATATTTGATTTAATTTTTATTATGGTTTTCTTGGGAAACTTCCAATCCCAATGTGTGTGCTTTTTGCATCATCTCTGTCCAGTAGCGAATTGTGTGTTTTCACGTTCTTCTCTTCTCCAATCATTGAGATTTAGAAAGTCTTCTCAGAATGGCACAGATGTGTTCTGATTCAGGTGTATTCAGCTTGAATAGGCATTACAGGCTAATCCATGTTTCAGCTGCTGGAGTGTTTTACAGGGTAGCAATGGATTCTCTACTATCTTAACTCCTTTTCTCCACCCCACCCCCCACTTCCATCTTTCCAATATTCAAATGTCAAACTCTTCCACCCACTTACTGTTTCTGCTGTGATAGTTTTGTTGCAGTATCTGTTATGGAGTCAGGACTGAATGTATCAATATTTCTTTGAACTAGACTGAAAAGACTCCCAGGGTATGTTCATTAATATCACAACCATGAGGCAGCTCTGGCTGTTTCTGGAGCCTACCCTGTTATGGGCCCAATAGATATCATTTTAGACCTGAAACTAATGTTAATTTAGATGCAACTTTTGATGGCATGTATATAAATGATCTGCCTTTTTTCTTTTGCACAGTAACACTCTGGTGTAATACTGATCTGTTGGCTATCACTCCCATCACCTTACTCTAGCCTTTTCTTGCCTTGTGAACTTCTTAATCTTTTAGGTCACAAGCTGCAAGCTGTTCAGAGCTTTTAAGTTAAATTCCTTTATATTTCTTTTTGCAATAATTAAAACCTGTCCTCATGATTTTTATAACTCTACCCACAGACTCTGGTCTGTTCTTACAGCTATCTTAAAACTCAAGGTTGTTGTTGTTTTTTTTTTTTTTAACTCAAATTTGCAATCTTCAGGAAATTGATTTAAAACAAGCTTTGGAATCTTAGTTTGCTTGTTGTTAGTTGTATCTTGCGGTTTTACACTTTGGCTATATAATCTATTAAAAAAAACTGTTTGAGAGAAAAATAACTGTAAGAAGCTCTTTGGGGACTCCTCACCTTTCTATATCTATGCCATCATACATAACACCTATAAAATATATTTATATAGATTAATATAGTATGATGATTGTTACTATTGGTTTCCAAAAATAAAAATACCAAGCTGATCTAAGGATTTGACATTTGATATTGAGGTACTTTTTTTATTTGCATAATGTGATGTAGACCCAAGGTAGTGATTCATTTACCTTTTAACAGGAGGAGGAACTCTCTATTGATGGAATTCTCTACATAGTTAAAATTATTAACACTAAGCATGCGCTTAATTAAAAGGTAACATAAAAGAGAGAATTTTTTTTTGTGAGGGCTGATTTTTTTGTGTGAGGTAGCATTGTATAAAATTCTCTTTTTGAATATATTTAGCAAGGAAAAGAATAATAACAATGAAGAGCTAAATATCTAATTGAACAGAGCAGAATAGTATTTGAGAATTTTAAACCAGATTTTCAAGTTATAGCTTTGACATAATTCAGTTTCTTCTATATAAATGTAATAATAGTTCTACTTTTCTTATAAAAAATTGCTTTGAATCCATGGAAAGAGTTTCATGGGGCAATTTTTTTTTTAATACTAACCTTTTCCTCTAGGATTGAGACCCATCTTGGATTTAAATTGGGCTTTTAAGGGTGGATAGGATTTAGATAAAAGGAGAGGAGGGGGAAGGGCTTTCCAGGTGGGTGGAAAAGCATCAGAGAAAGCATGGAGGTGGGAAAGAGCATGCTGTGTGCAAAGGACAAGAATAATGTAGAAGACTCATGTAACAAATTTTCCTTCAAGCAAAGCAGAACATGATTCCTGTTTAAAGACCCAAGTTTGTGGAATGACTAATAAGTTGCTAACACCAGTCAAGCAAACACATCTAGATTCAACCTGAACAACATTTCAGATTTATCAAAATAGTGAAGATGGAAAGAACTTAATATATACCTAGAGCTTTTAAAAATAGATTTTCTATGAAGGTTTGGTTTGGTTTGGTTACTCTTAGGTATGTGAGGCAAATGTGTCACAAACTTAAGAGGATTAGTTAAGTCTTTGAACCATTCACCTTCGTGATTTAATGGAAAGAATGCCAGATTTCCAGAGGATCTGAGTTCTTCTCAGTGGTATTCTAATAAATGTTAAAACATAGACTGTCTAGAGGAGAAATTGTACATGACATACTTTTAAGCTTAATGTGAATTACAAACACTTTCACCACCGTTTTCTTAAGTGCTGACAAGCAACAAATAAGCCCTGATCTGTAGCCTTTGCTGATTTCTGAGATGTAAATGCCCACACTGAAAATTTAATAATCTACTCTCTGGGGATGGTTTGAGCTGACTCTAATTTATGCTTGCTTCTTACCAACAGTGTGATTTTAGGCATATCATTTCATCTCCCTAGACCTCAATTCTTCATGTGTAAAACAAAAGGGTTGAATTTGATGGGGGGTTTTAGGCCCCTTTCAAGCTTTAAAATTTCTGATCCTAAATAGATAGGATATAAAGATATAAAGATACAGGCTAAGATATAAAGAATGAGGCAAGGTGAAAGAGACAGTGTGGAATATTCACTAGTAGATAGAGGGAGGAACTTATCTATAAGAAATTTGATTCTAATCACTGCACCATCACTGGAATGACAACCTACATTATGTAAATTATTGTGGGACAATTGTAGAGTTATGAAGAAGATAAATGTGTACTGAATGTTTTATTTTTTTTATATTTTTATTTTTTGTATCTCTAGCATCCAGCATAGTGCCCAGCAAACATTAGTAGAATGTTTGCTGAATTAGAAAGCACTTAGAATAAATACACCATTATTTACTTCTTTATATAACTATTCATAACTTTAAACAGTAAATCTAATAAGTAGGGAGATGTTTTAATCTTTAACCAGAATATTTAGTGATTTTAGAGTTTTATTCTCATTCATTAGCTGATAGAGAAAAAACAACTACCTGTTCATTCTCCTGATCTCCAAACTTAATTTGCAAAGGACCATCATAGTGAGCATTTATAGAGCTCTTCAGGGGCAAATAGATGGTGTAGTGAATATAGTCTCTTGGAGTTGGAAACAGAAAGATTCACAAAGACTTGAGTTCAAAATATGTCTTAAGTTCAAATATGATCTCAGACACTTACTATCTATATGACCCTGGGCAAGTCACTTAATTAACCTTGTTTGCCTCAGTTCCTCACCCATAAAATGAGCTGGAGAAGGAAATGGCAAACTATTCTAGTATCTTTGCTGAGAAAACCCCAATTGGGGTCACAAAGAGTTACAGACAATTGAACTACAAAATAGAGCTCTTCATTCAGGCAGTGAATTATTATTAAGTATCAAATATTAAGAATTATTAAGTACCTACTATATTCCAGACACTTGCTAAGCATTGGGGATACCAAAAAAGGCAAAAGACAGTTCCTGTTCTCAAGGAGATCATAGTCTAATGGGGAAGGAAACCTGCAAACAGGATGTAGACAAGAGAATCCTCTGAGATGTAGAAGAACAAGGGAAGACTTCTAGATGAAGGTGGATCTTAAAAGTTTACATTTTAAAATATTTCCAAAATACTATATATGAGTACATTTAATCTTCATAATAACCCTTTAAGGTAAGAATTATTTTTAAAAATTTTTATTTAATTTTTTTCAATTACATGTAAAAAGAATTTTAATCTTTTTTTTTTTTCCCAAATTTTGAGCCACAAATTCTCTCTCTTCTCTTCTCTCTTTGAGAAGGCAAGCAATTTGGCAAAGATTATACATGCGTAGTCATGCAAAATACATTTTTATGTGTTCATTCTGTGAAAGAAAGTTGATAAAAAGAATTCCAAGAAAAATAAAATAGAGAAAAAAGTATCACTGATCTACATTTAGGCTCTGCCCATTCTTTCTCTGGATATAAACAACACCTGTCATCACAAATGGTAAAAGGCTATTATTATCCCGTTTTATAGGTGAGGAAACCGAGACTAAGAAAAAATAAATGCCTTGCTTAGAATGACACAGCCTAATGAGTTTCTTAGGCTGAATTTGAACTCTGGTATTCCTGACTTCATGCTCAGTATTCTACTAACTACACTACCTTGGTTCCAGAACAAGGAAGAATTTTTATTGCCCCAGAGTATGCAGTTGTCTGTTCTGACTTTTCCTCTTCACTGGATGAAATCCATGTCTGTTGGTTTTCATGTCACAGAAAACGTCTGTCTTTTTCACTCAGGTATACTGTCTGCTGATAGAACAGGTCTGACAGATTGGAGTTTGGCACAGATAGGGAACTTTTTTTATTTTATCCTTTCCAAAACACTGTTCCAAAAGGCCCCAAAAGGTTTTTGACTAATTTATTGAGTCACACAAAGAAATAGATAATAGTAGTCTCAAATGCAACGAAAGTCAAGGAAGTCAAAGAAGAGGAAGATAAATTCAATTCAATAAATATATTAAGTACTATGTGCAAGAATGTCCAAATTCTATTCTCCCATCTCCACTCAGATTATACCTTTTTTTGCAGAGTTCAACTAGGGCACCAAGGCAATCAAACCTAAGAATATGTGTTTTAGGGACTTCCAGGTAGCTTGGTTATTCCAGGGAGTAAATTATTTTTGGACATGTTTCCCTTATCTTGAGGGGAAATTGGATGGGCAAGAAATCATAAGGGAGAGATAGAAAGTGGAATGTGCCAGGATAGAAAATAGCATGTGCCAGGTGGGTCAAACTACCTCCCTGAAAAATCAAATGGAGACAGCCTAGAACCCTGCACCCAAGAGCCCTATGAATAGAAATACTCCAGAAACACTATCCCTGCTTTGAGTCTAGCTCCTGTAACCATCATAGAGGGGTATAATTTTTATGGAGAAGAAACTGACATCCCTGTAAGCACAAACTGCAGATCTGTTGTCAACAATGAACCAGCAAACCAAAGAATCCAGGAATACCACAGCTCCTCAGATTATTGGCCCTGTACAGCCCACCTTGGTGTAGGGAAGCAGCCCTTATTGTTCCTAGCATGTTCCTAGCAAATTCCTCTGCAGGTATAATAGCCGACCTCTTCAGAAGCCATAGCTACTGAGATCCAGAAAAGAAAGTTCTTAACACCAGAGTCCTTGGCATTGTCTAATAGTTTAACATCGCATCACAGGGGATATAAATGGCATTTAAAAAGGTGCATTATCACCTGCTTTGCCATTATATTCTGAGGATCACTGGACCTTTCCATCTCACTTGTAACTGATCCTATATATGTTGTCTCCCATTATAATGTGATATTCCTTGCAAGCAAGAATTATTTTTTCTAACCTTAAAGCATTATGTAAATATTAATTATTATTATTTTTATGTGCATTCCCAGGACTTAACACACTATTTTGTTTTAGGGTTTTTTTTCTCAATAGTAATTTAATTTCCATTTAACTTGTATAGATCATTTTCAACATTTATTTTTGTAATATTTTGAGTTCCAAATTATTTCTCCTTCCCTTCTTTACTTTCCACTTGCCTAAAATAGCAAGCAATCTGACATAGGTTATACATGTATAATTATTTTAAATGTATTTCCATAATAGTCATGTTGTGAAAGAAGAATCAGAACAAAAAGAAAAAAACCACAAGAAAGAAAAAGGAAACAAAAAAAGGTGACAATAATAAGCTTTTGTCCTTATTCAATATCCATAGTTCTCCCTCTGAATGTGGATGGCAATTTTCCATCGAAAGTCTGTGAAATTGTCCTCGATCATTAATTATATTGCTGAGAAGAGCTTAGTCTTTCATAATAGATCATCACATAATCTTGCTGTTACTATGTATAATGTTTTCTTGATTCTGCTCACTTCACTTAGTATCAGTTAATGGAAGTCTTTCCAGGATTTTGTAAAATCAGCTTACTTATTACTTCTTATAGAACAGTAATATTCCATTACATTCATATGCCATAACTTATTCAGCCATTCCCCAACTGATAAGCATCCTCTCAATTTCCAGTTCCTTGCCACTATAAAAAGAGCTGCTACAAACATTTTTGCACATATGGGTCTTTTTCTCTCTTTTATGATTTCTTTGGGATACAGACCCAGTACTGGCACTGCTGCTTCAAAGGGTATACAGTTTTATAACCCTTTGGGCATAGTTCCAAATTGTAGCACAGTGTTTTGCAAATAGTAAATGCTTACTGCTTTTTCATTCATAAAATATGAACATGAATTTGAAAAGTTGGTTCCCTCATTTGATTCTTATGGATGAATATTATTGTCTGATTTGTTAATCCTTTTGCCCATCCTACCTGGTCCCTAATAAACCTAAATTGGTGTAGATGGGAGTGGGAGAAGAAAAGCATCAGATTAAATCTAGCTAAAAGTAAGGAAAGAAACAGGCATTTATTAAATGCGTACAATACTCCAGTGACTATGTTAAGCACTTTACAAAAGTTTTCTCATCAGGCTGAATTCAGAAAAGCCTCGAAAAACTTATATGAACTGATGGTAAATGAAGAGAGAAGAACCAAGAGAACATTGTACACAGTAACAAGAAGATTATGTGATGATCAACTGTGATGGACTTGGCTCTTTTCAACAATGAGGTGATTCAAGGAAATACAAATAGACTTGTGATGGAGCCATCTGCATCCAAAGAGAGAACTATGGAGACTGAATATAGATCAAAGCATAACATTTTTACCTTTTTAAAAATTGTTGTTGTTTGTTTGATTATTTTTTTCTGTCTCTTTTTTCCTTTTGATCTGATTTTTTTGACATAGCATGATGAATATAGAAATATGTTTAGAATAATTTAACCTTTATCAGATTGCTTGCTGTCTTGAGGAAGGGTATGGACAGGAGGAAAAGAGAAATTTAGAACACAAGGTTTTGCAGAGGTGAATGCTGAAGACTATCTTTGCATATTTTTGGAAAATAAAATATTATTAAAATCTTTTTAAATCACAAACAATGTTTTCTCATTTGATCCTCATAACAACCTTGGTGGGTAGATGCTATTATAATTCCCATTTTATAGATGAGGAAATTGAAGTAGGCACAGGTTAAATGATTTGTCCAGGGTAACACACCTTATTAGGGTCTGAGGCTAGTTTTGAACTCGTCTTCTTGATTCCTTCTATTCACTGAACTTCCCAGTTGCCTCTCAGCAGAAGAGTTAGAAACATCTCTTAAAGGGAAGAATTTGAATCTCATACAGAAAAGAGTAAGAACTTTTAAAGAGTCTGTCAATTTTCACTGTCAATTGAATTCACTAATCTTGTTGTCTCATGGATCATTTCAATCTTATTTCCCAAATGAAAATTCACATGTTCAGCAAAACACTTAAAGTACCTAATATGTGCAAAACCTTGTGCTAGTTATTAAGAAAACTACAAAGGGAATTAAGAGATAGTCCCTGTCCCAGAAGAGTTTTCTAGGAATAGAGCTAATTTATCTAAGCAGTTATAATATGATATATGTGAATTACAACTATAAAACATAGGGTCATAAATTTAGGACTGAAAGGGATCCCATATACCTTCATTTCAATCAGACCAATACCCTCATTTTACAGATGAGAAAACTAAGATCCTCTTAAAATAGGGTTAAGTGACATGTTCTTAATCATACAAGTAGGATTTGAATGCAGCTCCTCTAATTCCACAGCATGTGTTTTTCCCATTGTACAACATCACAAGAGTCCTACTTCTGTGGCTTATTGTGATTTGGAGTTGATCTTAGGTTCCTGAAGGCTCTGCTACAGTGGATAAGCTTTGAGGGTTCTACCATGCTGGAAACGTTTCAAATAGTGAAGTGGCTCCATTTGCAGGGGGAGACTTTGGCATTTTTAAAAAGATAAGATCTTTCCCAGGTCTCAGTTTGAATTAGGCAACACCTTTTCAGTGGTTAAGGTTAGGTAAAAATGAGACAAAGAATAACCTTTTTTACTTAGTCAAAAAAATTTAGTATGGAAGGGGAAAATCCTTGGGGTTCCAGACCAAAATTTTTTAAAAGTGCTATTTACACGCCCTCTGAACCATCAAAACCCAAATAATGAGCTTGTTGCACAATGATAGGAAAGAAGGACAGATAATAAAAAGATAATTTTAGACCATCTTAAATTAATAACAATAGCTAAAGTTATAAACATTAATTTAGCTATTGTTATTTTTAACTAAGAGATCTTTGACCAGTGACTAGTTCAAGATACTATAACCAGAGGGACTAAATCATAGAATCTTGATATTTTAAGTATAAAGGAAATGAGAATACAAAAGAAAGTTGCTATTAGATGGAAAGCTGGCTATTATAGAAATAAAGGAGTTGGCAAATTAGTTTCATTGTATATCTGAAGGTAACAAGAAATATCATAGGTGTCCAAGGACACCTGGTAACTTGGAATTGCAGTGCTTATAAATATTTGCAAAAAGACTATCACGAAGTTAATTGCAGCTTATGTGCCAACATATTTTGCAGAGGAAGAGGAAATACATAAATTCTGTCTCTTGATAAGGCCCTCCAAATTAAATTAACATGGATTCTGATTACTTTAAGGCAAACAAAGGGATAGAGGTAAGTACAAAAAAAAGTTATAACCAAGAAAGGCTAAAGGATTATGGACTCCTTACTCAGAAACCTCAATCCTGTACATAATGAAGAATTTATTAGAGAAGAGAGTTTGGAAACACTAGATTTGGGAAACACCAAGTAGTATAACAAAAAAATTAAATTATATTTAACAAGTAGAAAACAATTAGTTATTGCCATGAGAGTCATTTCCAAATCAGCTATCTTTATTTATATAGTCAGTCTCCTGACTTATAAGAACAAAGATTACAATTAGTAACAAATTAGGAAAAAGATTGGAAAATGAGATGATGAAACATCTTCAGTCTGGCCGATTTAAATAAGCAGTATATGCAGAAAATGAGGAATAGATAAAATAACAGATATTGACATGGACTACTGTCTTTTTTGGAAAGAAGTTTAAATGATGTAAATTAATTGTCCCAGTGAGATGACATTAAGTCAGCAAATATCTGCTCTCTTTGCCAAATGGAGAGAGAAAAAAAAAAAAAGAACAATGGTTTAGAAAAGAGGTTTGCAAGCTACAATCCATGGACCAATTCTTCCTGCTATCTGTTTTTGTACAGCCTGAGCCAAGAATTTTTTTACATTTTGAAATCTCTTATGAAAAAACATAAAACACACTTTGTCTGAAAGTTATATACTTTTAATATAGTATTTTAAAATGTAAAAACAAAACAAAACAAATATGAAATCATTTTTAGTTTTCAGGCCATACAGAAAGAGATAGAAAGCTGGATTTGGCCCTTGAATCATAGTTGGCCAACCTCTGATTTAGAATATAAATTCTTTTTTAAAATCTTAAGGGGAAAGGCAATAGAAGGTTTTGAGCAATACTGCTTCTTAAAACACTTAAGACTAAAACAAGTTTCAGAAAACTTGGTGAGAAAAAGCCAGATCATCACATGGGTATTTAAGGATGGAATTGAAAGGAGGTCAGTGAAAAGACCAAAATGAAAAGATCTGGAAAGATTTCCACAGTGAACTCAGAAAAGTGAATCCTTCACATTTGGACATTATCTTTCCAGAGCAAAACATGGAACCCGAGAGTCTTCTCTGATAAATTGTTGACCATGAATAGTCAGAATGAAACAAAAAATAATAGTGATAACTTCATGGCTCTCTGATGTTTAGTATCAAATTAGGCACAAAGAAGGAGAGCTTTGCTCACCAAAAGTGTTTGTTATCATGGAGGAAGTCTGCTGCAAAGTTCAAATATAAGAGGGATTTCTTCGATATGAGGAAGTCTTTGGAGTACTCCTGTTTTCAAAAGACATCATGCTAAACAAATCTTTATTAATGGAATCCATAATCCTTCAAAAGTATTTAGACTAATTATTTGGGAAAACCCATAGAGGTAGAACCATCAGTACATATAATCTTATATGGGCACTGCAGATGGATGTAGTCTAGTATTGAATAGGAGGAAAATGGAATAGAATGACTTAGGGAAATTGCCTTGTGTTTCTTGTTCATGATCCTAAATACTTTACTGAGACAAAGATTCATATTTTAATAGCAATATTTTTCTAATGACATTGTATGGCTACATGGGTTACCTAAGTCTCTGAAGAAATAAAATTGAGAGTCACTGGAGAGGCACATGATAGGAATACATAAAATGCAACATATTCCTGACAAATAATTGTGTAGGAAAAATCATAAAAAGGATAGTCACATAGGATTCAGCACTTAGCATAGTAGATATTTAATAAATGTTAATTGATTGACTGGAAAAACAGATGGGCCAGTCAAGTAGCAAGAGTAAAGAATAACTGATAAGATACTATATCTCTTGGCACCTGTACAATTTCATGAGATCTAAATAAAGAACCTTACATGATGGGTTGACCTCACATGATGGAAGATTTTTAGGAAGATATAGACAAGAATCTCACAAGAACAGAAAATATGGAAGAATAGCCATTTGTGCTATAGGAAGGAATGGCCCACACTGATGAAATTACTGGTTCATTAAAGTATGGAAAAGAAGAACAAGCAAAGTGATATATAAGGATTCAGAAGAGGAACAAATATTGTGTCTTAATATAGGGAGACTGTATCTGAGGAGGCGATATTTGAGCTAAACCTAGAGAGGTTTATCATAGGAGGTTTTGGATAGTGGGAATGGCAGAGAAGGCATTCCAAACATAACATATGACATATAAAAGATATAATTTCAGTAAAAGCTGGAAAATAGACAAGTAGAATATATGCTCAGAAGATAGTCAGCTGATTAGAACACAGAGTAAATGATGGGGAATAAGACAGAAAATATAAATCTGGTCCAAATTGTCCAAAAGGCTTTGATTGACAACATAAGAAATTTAGGCTTTATTAAATAAGTAAAAAGCAGGCACTGAAGATTTTTAAGTGAAGGAATGGCTTGATCAGAAGTGTGTTTTGGGAATTAGTTTAGAAATGATATGTAGGATGAACATTATGTCTTCCATGAAGCTTTCTTTGTTAAGTCTCATATTTTGTTTTGCTCTGGCAAAAAACAAATGCACAGTGTATTTTTAGGAGTAGATATTGGCAATAGAGAAAATCATAGGGATAAATGCTAAGTGCCATGATATAAATGAGGAGTCAAAAAACTTGTTTTTTTATTGTTGTTTCATTTTGCTAACTATTTGATTTTGGCCATGTATGGATCTCAGTTTCCTTATTTGCAAAATAAAGTTGTTGGACTAGATTAGCTCTAAGATCCTTAAAGCCCTAACATTCCATTTTATTTTTCAGTCTTTTAACTTTGTTTCAATATTTCTTGTTTTTTCACAGAATCATTAATATCTGTTTGTTTCATACTACTTTTCAAAGAGTCTGTTACTTAGGTAAAATTTTGAACCTCTCAAGTCTGTATTCTAGTACAGACTCAAATAGAAACCCTACAGAAGCATCTGTTTTGGTCATATATTGATCTGGAAATGCTAATATTATCCGTTTTGTTGTATTTTTGGTTACTTTGTTAAATGTTCCCAGTTACAATTTCATCTTGTTTGAATATCACTCAGAAGTGTCATAGGCCTTAAGCATGTAGCCCACAGGCCACATATTTGACACCTTTGCTGTAGCACTCTCATTTATTTTCTAATTCTTTCCTCTAGAGTTCTCATTTCATTTTAAATATAATGTATTCTTCATGGATATACCTCATGGTATATTCCTCATGGAATAGCTGAAGAGAAGAAACTGCAAAATTTTAACTGGTCTACCTCTTATCTAGGATGCAAAATGATTTCTTATTTGAGCTCTAGACCTTGATTTTAGTCTATGAAACACAATTGCAGGCTTATCTTCTTGTTTGGGATCTTTGGGGTACTGTCCCTGCTCTTCTTCCTTAGCTGAAAGGTTCTGCAGGTACAGAGTTATATAGAATTGCCAGCATACCTCTGTCTTGTCTATCCTTACAAGTTGAATCATGTTACCAGCCCTATCCCTATTCTGAACTTTCTTTCCTGATCATTTGCTTGTGAGCTAATCATGATCATAATTTTGGATTGTGGAAAAAATGACCCATTGTGGTTTCTCCTTAGATTTCCTAATTACTACTTAGCCTCATCAATTTAGCACTCTTCATAGATCTTTGCTGAAAAATTTGTGGGAAAGAGCTGGACTATATGGCATTTTTCTACTCTTTCTTTTTTGCTGTTAACATTCTGTTCAAATAAGCATTTTTTTAAAGAGATTGACGCGTAAAATAAAATGAAAGGCTAGGATAGTGGCAGTGGGATTGAGATTTTAGAGAAAGAATTACCATTATAGTTACATAAAGATTAAATATAGAAATATTTAGGTTAAGGGATAGCTTTTCAAGCAAGAGATTACTATTATCCTTTATGTGAGGCTGTAAACCAGTTAAAAAGGTTTTCACTGCTCATCTTAATTTTATTTTTTAAAATAATAGCCTTTTATTTTCAAAATCAAAGTTTTCAGGATTCATCCCTGAAAAACCACGTATTCCAATTTTTTCCCCTCCCTTCCTTCTTTCCACCCCCTACCCTGAATGGCAAACAATCCAATATATGAAAAACATGTGCATTTCCTCTGTACATATCTTCACAACCATGCACAAGAAAAATCAGAACAAAAAAGGAAAAAAATAAGAAAACAAAATGCAAACAACAACAAAAAAGTGAAATTCTATGCTGTGATTCACACTCAGTCCCCACAGTCCTCTCACCAGGTACAGATGGGTCTCTGCATCACAAGACCATTGGAACTGGCTTAAATCACTTTGCTGTTGAAAAGAGCCATGTCCATCAGAATTGATCATTGTATAATCTTGTTCCTGTGTGCAATGTTCTTTTGGTTCATTCCATTTAGTATCAGTTCATGCAAGCCTCTCCAGGCCCTTTCTGAAATCATCCTAATCATTTCTTTTTTGTTATTTCATGTATAATATTTTCATTTATTTTTTAATTAAAACTTTTTATTTTCAAAATATATACATGGATAATTTTCAACATTCACCTCTACAAAACCTTATATTCTAATTTTTTCCTCTCCTTCCCCCATTTTCTCCCCAGTCAGCAAGTGATCTGATATATGTTAAACATAAATTCTATACATATTTCCACAAATATTTTGCTGCACAAGAAAAAAAAATTCCCAAAAAGGGAAAAAAATGAGAAATAAAACAAAATGCAAGCAAACAACAACAAAAAAAGTGAAAATACTATGTTGTGGTCCATATTCAGTTCCCATTGTACTCTCTCTGGGTATAGATGGCTTTCTTTATCACAAGACCATTGGAATTGGTCTGAATCACCTCATTGTTGACAAAAGCCATGTCCATCAGAATTGATCATCATATAATCTTGTTGTTGCCATGTATAATGATCTCCTGGTTCTGCTCATTTCACTTAGCATCAATTCATGTAAGCCTCTCCAGGCTTCTCTGAAATCATCCTACTGATCATTTCTTATAGAACAATAATATTCCATTACATTCATACACCATAATTTGTTCAGCCATTCTTCAACTGATGGGCATCCACTCAATTTCCAATTTCTTGCCACCACAAAAAGGGCTGTTAATTTTTTTGCATTTTTATACATATTTTTACACATGTGGTTCCCTTTCCCTACTTTATGATATGGTTAGGATACAGGCCCATTAGAAACACTGATGGATCAAAGGATATTCACAGTTTTATAGCCTTTTAGGCATAGTTCCAAATTACTTTCCCAGAATGACTGGATCCATTCACAATTCCAGCAATCATGTATTAGTGTTCCAGTTTTCCCACATCCCCTCCAACATTCGGCATTATCTTTTCCTGTCATTTTAGTCAATCTGGGGGTATGTGTAGTGCTACCTCAGAATTGTCTTAATTTGTATTTCTTTGATCAATAATGATTTAGAGCACCTTTTCATATTGATGAGGTGCAAATGATTAGATTAGTAGTAGTTGAAATGAGGTGTGAGAATTGGGGTGGGGGATCCCTTCTAGTTGGTGCAGGTCCAATGCTAAAGAATTTGCAAACAAGAATTTGCAAACCCGAAATCTGTATGGCAAAAGGGATTTTTATTGGCACTGAGAAGCCAGCCTGTTAGGAAGACAGACTTCTCAGTGGGCAAAAGGTCCTGTTAGGAAGGCAACACAGGTTAATACTGAGAAGAGACTATTTTCACAATGGACTAAAGTCCTGGCAGGCAGGTTTGCCAAGAAGAGAGCTTCCTTGATAAGCATAATCCTATTTAGGACTACTGCAAAGATTTGGGGTTCAGAATTGCATTTTATTAGCCATCTGAGGCTTGGGCTTCCATTCAAAATTGAATGAGATTCCTTCAATGTTGACAGTGCCCAGGGCTCACTTATCTTAGGAGTTTGAGTTACTGGGAATGGTTCCAGACTCATGTTCAACTCAATGGAGGGTGTGACCATATCTCTGGCCAGATCTCCAACTGAATGAGACCACTTTACTAGGCTTCCTGAGAGTGGGCCTCTTTCAGAGGAGAGTTTCAGGGTTCACCCCCATCAAAATGACTAGAAATAGTTTTAATTTCTTCATCTGAAAATTGTCTGTTCAAATCCTTTGACCATTTATCAATTGGAGAATGGCTTGAATTCTTATAAATTTGAATCAGTTCTCTATATATTTTAGAAATGAGGCTTTTATCAGAACCCTTGAATGTAATTTTTTTCCCCAGTTTCTAATAATTTCTTATAGAAAAATAAAATTCCATAACATTCATATACATACTATAACTTAGTCATTCTCTAATTGATGGACATCTACTCAGTTTCCAGTTTCCTTGTCACTATAAAAGGCCTGCTACAAACATTTTTGCATATAGATCCTTTCTATATTTTTATGTTCTCTTTTAGCATCATAATTTTAGAGATCATAGAAGCATAGCATCACAGATGCAGAGCTGGAAGGGGCCTTGGAAGCCCTTGAATCCAACTCCTACATTTTAAAAATGAGAAAACTAAGGAACAGAAAGGTTAAAAGATTTGCTTATAATACACACTTAAAATGCATCTAAAGTAGGCTTCAAATTCAGGTCTTCTGCTTTGGCATTCTTTAAGCTTTGTCATCCAGATTGAGAAAGACTAAGTGATTTGCTCAAGATAACACAAGATTTTTTAATATTTAAGGAAATTGGCATCTCCTCAACCTACATTGTCTTTAAATAATATTGGAACCTCATATGTGTAATAAAGGCCAAAGAGCACAAGACAAATCAAGTAGAATTACATAAACATACAGCTGTGTAACACAAATGTGGGTATTTGCTGTTTAGGTCCATTTGGATTCCTAAAAATTCTAAATTGGAAAGTTGCAAAATTTTTTGTTATTTATAGCTCACTTTCTCTTTAATTCCTTCTAAAATAACTAAGGAATCACTACAAAATTGAAAAGAGTAAAAAAAAAATTCCAGGAATTTTTCCTTCCAGAAACTCAAATGAGGATGGCTATTTGACCCCTTACATCCTCTAAAAAGAAATCTTTCAAACATCTTGATTAAAAGCCAACAAAAATGTTCAGATGGAAAATAGCATTTGCAAATGCCCAGTAGGATGAACTTTGAAAAGGTGAAATCAAGTTTTGGTGGGTTAAACTGATGGGTCAATAGTTAATCCATAAAAGTATATGATACTAAAAAATCAATCAAAGCATCCACATCAGAGTTTCCATTGATGTGGTATAGACAAATTTGTTCCTGGTTTCTGGGGCCAGATCAGCATCCTTGCTCTCTTGATCTCTCAGGTGAACTTAGAGCTTTTCATTCAAATGTGTTTATAAAATGCTATATAAATTTAATGTATATAATCTCCCAAAGTCAATCAAAATCTCACTCGAGTTAGATAGACATAGAATAGAGAAAGACAGCTAATGTTGCTTATTGATTATGATGATGATGACGAATTTTCTGAGTCCTGCTGCCATTGAACATTTCCACAAAACTCTTTGTAATTGCAGTTTCCTCTTTGTTGCAATACTTGGGTTGGTAACTGGAAACTCATTGCTTTCTTTGGTTCTGATTCTTTTTAAAAAATTTTTTTAAATTATAGCTTTTTATTTACAAGATATATACTTGGTTAATTTTTCAGCATTGACAGTTGCCAAACCTTTTGTTCAATTTTCCCCCTTTTCCCCCACACCCCTCCTCCAGATGGCAGGTTGACCAATACATGTTAAATATGTTACAGTATAAGTTAAATTCAATATATGCATACATGTTTTGGTTCTGATTCTTAAGATTAATCTGGGAGAGTGAGAATAATGATTTGAGGAAGAACAAATCAGACACTCATTCAAACCCTATTCCAAATAATATGTTTTTTACAAAAAACATATTATTTGGAGTAGAGTTTTGGGAAACTGAAAAATGGTCATTGTTTTGTGTGGGGATAAAACTATTTCATTTTCTTTTCCTTTTACAACCAATTCCTCATAGTGCCAATGTCACCCACTCCATATTTGGAATACATTTTTGCAGACTTTGTCCTGGCACCTACCCTAGAATCTCTACTTCTCCTTGCTCAAACATACATAACAAAGGGCAAATTTCCTCCCATTCTGACTTTAAAATCTTATGCAAATAGATGCAAATCCTAAAGAGCAGCTCAGCAGATGCTAGGGTTGACTGAGCTCTGTTACAGAAAGCCAAATCTGTTCCAGATCCTAAAGGCACAGAGGTTATTTTTCAGGGGGCCTTCAAATACTTTTCTCTTCTGTGCCATGTGGCACAGTACTTAAACAGCCTGTTTTTGTTCTTTTTGCTGCTTTTTACTTCTCCCCCTTCTTGATGTTTATCACTATGGCATTGGTCTTTCATTGGGTATCTCTGTGTCTATTCATCTAGTGGGATTTTGCTGAATGCCCATTATGTGCAAAACATGACAATCCAAGATTCTGTTTAGGAAGCCAAATGCAAGGCATGATTCTTTCCTTTCAGAAATTTACAGACTAAATCATAGGAGTTTTAAATCTGGGTTCCATGAATTTTTGTATTGTCTTAATATTTTTTTCCTCAATATTTTATTTTTCCAAGTACATGCAAAGATGGCTTTCAACATTCATTTTTGTAAGACTTTGTGTCCCAAATTTTTCTCCTTCTCTTCTTTACTTCCCCCCAAGACAACAAGTACATGCAATCCTTTTATTGTGCCAGAAAAATCAGATTAAAAGGGAAAAAAATACAAGAAAGAAAACAAACATACAAACAAAAAAACAAATGAATAAAGGTGATTTGATCCACATTCAGTTTTTATAATTCTCTCTCTAGATGCAGACGGCATTTTCCATCCCAAATCTACTGAACTTGTCTTGAATCATCACATTGCTGAGAAAAGCCAAGTCCACATGAGTTTGTTTTAAAAATATTTTAATAATTGTTTTTAGTATAATTTGTATCCTTCCTTTGTAAACCTATGTATTTTTCTGCACTTAAAATATTATTCTGAAAAGAGATTATGAAGGAATCTATGATACAAAAAAGGTTAAGAACACCAGCTCTGGATGGAGAAATGAGACATAACACAAGGAAAGATAAATAACAAGATAAGAGATAAATATGGCAGTTCAATGTAATAGTATATAAGGTATTGTAATGCTGGAGAAATTGAGACAAGACAGAGATTGGTTTTTAATAATTTAATGTGGAGAGTTTAGACTAGCTGAGGCCAACTGGCTGCATGGGACTCTTGTCTCAAAGCATTCAGCAGCGAGCATTTAATTTGGGAGACTTTTATAGATAGGGGGAACAAAGACAGATAGGAGGGGGCAAGGATACTGGATAGGGGTCAAGCTATAATTCCAGGAATTCTTTATCCTGACAGGATAAGGGTCAAGATAACAAGGTTGAGGGCAGGAGACAGCGAGGTGAGGGGCAATACACAAAAGGAGGGGGAATTATCCCAGCAGGCTTTTGAGATAAGGTGCCTGGTGTTTTATGACTTAATGGTATTTCCGAGTCTCCAATCCTAATGGCTAGAAACAAAGGAGTGGGGCTATAATAATTTTATTCAGGGCATAATAATTCAGGGAAACTGAGGCATTACAGTGTCACAGAATATGATGAATTGTTATGAATGTACATAGTGTAAATCTTAGAGGAATTTCAAGTAGAGATAGATCTCACTGAGGATTGGAGGGCTCTGAGAAGGTTTCCTTTTGGAGGACTGATGGCTCTGGCTTTAGACATGTAAAATTTAAGGTTACAAGTAACATCAACATAAGAATGAATGGTTTTGTTAGTGTGGAAAACTAATAACTACAAATTTGCATTAGAAAGTTGTACAAGGCATAAAATACTTGTTCAGAATTATAGAACAGAGTTATTTGAAACCATACTACATATTATCACTTTGTTAGAACCAATGACCACAGTTTACATATTTATAACTTCCTAATATGTATATATGTATATATATATATATATATATATATAACCATTTTATGGAGATTAATTATTTGTACTAATCAGAATGTGGGTCATTATTTGAACCCAAATACTATCTATACGTCTACTTGCCTTGATAGCAGGAATTTTTAACCTGTTATCTGTGAATTAAGAATTTTTTTGATAACTATTTCAAAATAATTGATTTACTTTATATTCCTATCAATTTTGTCTTATGTATTTAAGAATATTTCTCTGAGAAGGGGCTTCACTAGACTGACAAACGGGAACTTAATACCAAAAAAGCTAATAACTCCTGCTTTATAGCAAGTCATTGAAATAGAAATATTCAGCAGAAAATTGAAAATTTGGGAAGGAGATCAAATATAGGTGAGGAGAGCATGAAATATTATAGATATCTTCCCTACCTTAGCTCCTCTATTAGAGGAGTTCTATAGGTGAAGTTAAGGGAAAGAGTAATGATTCAGAATTAAAAAAAAAAAATTAATGAGTTTAATGAGGCTTTCCCAACTTCACTAAGACAAATGGAAGGTAATCTGTTTGTTCTATTCCCCAAACCACTTTGGAAGAGTGGCAGTAGGCATTAACAAGGCATTCCCAGTCAAGTTCAGGTCCAAAAGAGGCCATGATAGGGGTTGGTAAAAGAAATGAGGGGAATTCAAGGAGAACAGTGAAAAATTATAATTACACACTATTTCACAAAACAGAACAGTTTCTTTTTGGCTACTTGCAGTCTTTTTTTTCATTGTTCTAGAAACCCTGTAATTTGGAATTTTTAATTTTGGAATTTCTCTCAGGAAGTGACCTGTGGGTTTCCATTTCCATTTTGCCCTCTAGTTCTCAAGAAATCTGTTTTGGCTGACACAAAGTCTGGGCTCTGCAAGTTCCTGACCTGAGCTTAAGTTTGAACAGCAGAACAGACTGCAGCTGCCCTCAGCAACTATGGGCCAGTTGGGAAGTTCTATTGGTTTAGAGTGTCAGATCTGCAGTTTTCCCTTTGGTCTAGGACTTCTGCCTTGGTTAGTCCTCTGAAGACTTCAGAGTGGACTAGAAGCTGGAACTGAAGCCTATTCTCTTTTTATGGTCCTAGCCACACTGCTGCTGCATGCTTCTTTGCTTGTTCTGCTTTCTGTACACAACCCAGGGCCTTTCCCTGCTGCAACCTGGGTCCAGATTCCCTCCGTCTCTCTCTAGATCTGGGTAGTGTGCAAGAGAGCAGGCAGTCAGCACCCACTATGGTGCCTTGTTATAGATCTGGGACCTCCTTTTGCCCTGATGTACAACTTTTTCCTGAAACACTAGCAGTTGATTTCCTGGCCAGATACTATCACATCATCCCCAGGATTTGTACACCTCTCTGTCTGACTCCCTATACCTGGAAAAATGACTCAAAGTAAATATTTTCTTGGATCTGCCCAATCTAGTATACTTTCTAGATCTACTTGGGGAGGTTTTTTGTGAGGGTGGGATGGAGAGGTAGAGGCCCCTGAAATGCTTACTGCTATTCTACCATCTTGGCCATACCTCACTTGTATTTCTTTCTAAATATACATTCAAAATTGAGTTCCTTTTTCCTATGTTTGTATTGGGGATGAGGGTTGGAGAGAAATGTATGTGTGTTACTGAATTTAAAATTGTAAGGGACCTTAGAGATACTTAGTCCAACTCTTTCCTTTATAGATAAAGAAACTCCAATCTAGAAAGGTTAAATGGTTGTTGTTTCTCTCAAGGACAGTTAACTTATTTTTTTTTAGATTTTTTAAAATTAAAGCTTTTTATTTTCAAAACATATGGATGGATAATTTTTCAACATTGACCCTTGTATAGCCTTGTGTTCCAAATTTTCCCCTCCTTCCCCCCATCCTCTCCCCTAGATGGCAAGCAATCCAATATATGTTATACATGTTAAAATATATGTTAAAACCAATATATGTAAACATATTTATACAATTATCTTGCTGCATAAGAAAAATCAGATCAAAAAGGAAAGAAAATGAGTAAGAAAACAAAATGCAAGAGAAAAACAATTAAGAGAATGATAATCTTATGTTGTGGTCCACACTCAGTCCCCACAGGCCTCTCTCTGTGTGTAGATGGCTCTCTTCATCACAAGATCATTGGAACTGGCCTCCATCATCTCATTATTGGAAAGAGTCACATCCATCAGAACTGATTGGTTTGAGTTCAAATCCAGCTTCAGACATTTACTAGCTGTGTGACCATGGACAAGTCATTTAAACTCTTTGTGACTCAATTTACTTATCTGTAAACTGGACCTTATAAGGATATTGTGAGGGATTTTGTAATTATGGTATAATTTTTGTAATTACAAAACCCTATAAGGTAGATATGTTTTATATATGAGGAAACTGTTCTAAGAGAGGTTGGGTAGTTTGTTCAGTCATGATATCCAATCAATGTGAGGTGTCAATGTCCTATGATCCTTGACTTCCAGGATCTCATAAGTTCTGATGCAAAAGTGTTGAGCTGAGGAGATCAAATAAGGACATCAGATATCTTTAAGGACTAAGCTTTCACTGAGCTTGTAACATAGATGCCTCTACCCCTGAGCAACCTTGGCTTCTTTTAAGGCTCAACTCAGATACCATATTTTCTAGGAAGTCAATCTTGAACTCCCTGGTTCTGAGTGCTTTCTATTTCTTCATATTATTTTTGTATTTATTTATTTAAATGTTATATCTGTCAAGGAAAATGTAAGCATAAAGGCAGGAATTATTTTTAGTTTTAGCATTATATCCAGAGTCTGTTCACAATGCCTTACACAATTTTTTAAAAAAATCAAATCATTTTAAAAAATTATTCCTAAATCACCTTCATTTCTGAATTCTTCTCCCCTACTCAGTCATACCTTGTAAAGAATTAAAAAAAATTAATCAACAATAATTTATTAAACACCAGCTATATGTCAGGCACTGTGCTAGTCACTAACTTCCTGATGAGCTTATATATTTTGCTTCTTCTCAGTCCCTCTTCCCTTTCCCTGCATGGTATTGTGTGATGTGGCTTCCCTACCTGGAGGGAATTGGTACACACCTACAAGGCCATTTCCCCTCAGTGACTGCCAATATATTTATTTAATTTTTTCAGTATGCCTTTATTTTGTTAAATATTTCCCAATTACATATGCAGATTTTTTAAACCTTCACTTTTAAAATGTTGAGTTCCAAATTCTCTTCCTCCTTCCCACTTCTTGAAAATTGCCAGTGTATTTATAATTGGCATTGGGGCCATTAGGGTTGGCTACTTCTCCATTGCTTACTATTTGGAGCAAATTAAGGTCTATTCTTTTTGTTGTGCTTCTAGCCTAGTCTCAGCATCCCATAGATCTTTCTTCCTTGCCCTTTTCTAGAAGTCTAAATCATTGTTCATGTTAAATCAATATGAAGGGCCATTCCAATTCCTTTATATCTTCATGTCCTGCCAAGAGAGTTCTACTGATAACTTTTAAACCTTCTTTTTCTTTGTTCTTCTTTCCTTGAGATGAAGATTTAAAGTCATAGACAGACAGACAGACAGACAGACAGACAGACAGATAGATAGATAGATAGATAGATAGATAGCAGCTACAGATAGACAGACAGATAGATGGAGTAGATAAAGACAGACAGACAAATACAGACAAAGTCAGAGATAGATATACAGATGTATAAATATAGATAGATAGAGAGATGAATGAAAGGATAGTTAGGTAGATAGATATAGACAGTTAAATATAGATAGATGGACAGACAGGCAAATAAAGCATTTGTTAAAAACACTTACTATATGCTAGGTACTGTGCTAAGCACTGAGGATACAAATTCAAACAAAAAAGACAACCTCAAGGAGCTTAGATTCTTCCCCTTCTTCCCCCTACTGAATATTATTTTTCCCCAATAAACTGTAGATAGTTTTCTAACATTTGTTTTTATAAGATAATGACTTCCAGACTTTTTCCCCTTCTCTATTCCTCACCAAGAAGGCAATAAAACTGATAAAGAAGCTTATATTCTAATAGGAAAAGAAATATATTTAGAAAGATTTAGAAGGAGGAGTTTGGGACAGAAAATCACCAATCCAGAAGAGAAGGCCATGGGATAGAGGCATCTCCAGAAAGAAAAGATTGATAGTGAGAAGATGAAGTTGGAAGCCTGAGAAATAGAGTTGGAAGTGAAGTAAGAAGGGCTTGGGTTCTCTGAGCTTTTTTCTCAATCTTATACTCAAGGCCTCTTGACTTTAATTGCTCATAGTCAGAAGAATGCTGACCAGCTGACCTTGGTTCTTGTAACTGCTCAATCCAGGTGACTGACATTCTAGATGATTTGGTCATGTCATAGGGATTTTTCAGACTCTCTTCCAGAAATGACACTGGATTTTCAGTTAAAGAACTAGGATTGACTCTGGGGACTGCCACTGCATACCTGTGTAATCCTGGGCTAGTCATTATGCTTCTATTAGATGTCTATAGAACCAGTCATTGGTGGAGAACATAAGATGTCTCTAGGCTATCACTATGCTTTTTTAAATTAATATTATTTTATTTTTTTCCAAATACATGTAAAGATAGTTTTCAACATTAATTTTTACAAGACTTGGTATTCTAAAACTAAGTCAGACAAGATCAAAAGGAAAGTAATAAATTGGGAAATCATTTTTACATTTAAGGATTCTGATAAAAGCCTCATTTCTAAAATATATAGAGAACTGATAAAAATTTATAAGAATTCAAGCCATTTTCCAATTGATAAATGGTCAAAGGATATTAAACAGACAATTTTTAGATGAAGAAATTGAAACCATTTCTACTCATATCAATAGGTGCTCTAAATCACTATTGATCAGAGAAATGCAAATTAAGACAAATCTGAGAAAATACTACTCACTTCTCACAGTGATTAAGATGACAGGAAAAGGTCCATGACAAATGTTGGAGGGGATGTGGGAAAACTGGGACACTGATGCATTGTTGGTGGAGTTGTGAATGGATCCAACCATTCTGAAGAACAATCTGAACTATGCCCAAAAGGTTATTAAACTGTGCATACCCTTTGATCCAGCAGTGTTTCTACTAGGATTATATCCCAAAGAGATCTTAAAAGAGGAAAAGGGACTCATATGTGCAGAAACGTTTGTGGCAGCAAACTGTATTGGCTAGAAACTGGAAACTGAGTGCATGCCCATCAGTTGGGGAATGGCTAAATAAGGTATGGTATATGAATGTTATGGAATATTATTGTTCTATAAGAAATGACCAGCAGGATAATTTCAGAGAGGCTTGGGGAAACTTACATGAACTGATGCTGAGTGAAATGAGCAGAACCAGGAGATCTTTGTATATGGCAACAATAAGATTATGTGATGATCAATTCTGATGGATTTAGCTCTTTCCAACAATGAGATGATTGAGGCCAGTTCTGATGATCTTGTGACAAAGACCTAAAAAACAAACAAACAAACAAAAAACTGTGGGAATTGAGTGTGGATCACAACACTTTTTGTTCTTAATCTCACTCTTTTTGTTGTTGTCAGTATTGGGTCAATGTTGTCAAATTATACATGCATATATTTTGAAAATAAAAAAGCTTCATAAAAAAAAAAAAGGGAGACAGATCTGGTTGAGCCTCTTGGCTTTGGGAAGGCTGTAACTGAACTGTTAAAATTCCTTGGAGTTTTACCTGATGTGATTAAATCTCATGTGATTAACGACCTTAGAGAGGTTGTTCAGGAGAACTTTAGTATATTTAGACAACCCACATATATACACACACATGTTTATATATGTATATACCATAATATGCTATATCTACTATACCATACCTACTAAACATGTGTTATATCCATCAGACCATTTGGATTATGAGAGTAAGAGTAGTTTTCCATGATATGTTGACATTATTTGGCAGATTATTAAATCTCAGTCTCCTGACAAAGGCACACTCAAAAGACTTTGGAGGATTTCAGAAAACATTGTGCGAGATGTAAGGCAGCTGGGTGGCGCAGTGCATAGAGTGCTGGTCCTGGAGTCAAGAAGAGTTGAGTTCAGATGTGGTGTCAGACACTAGCTGTGTGATCTTGCACAAATCACTTTAGCATGTTTGCCTCAGTTTCCTCATCTGTAAAATGAGCTAGAGAAAGAAATGGCAAAATACTGTCTGCCAATGAAACTCCAAATGGGGTCATAAAGAGTAGATAGAATTGAAACAACTAAACAACAATAAGTTGTTGTTTACTTTGTAATGCAAACCTATCACTTCCTAGCTTTTTAATGTTTATTCTATGGTTTCTTTAGTCTTTAAAAAGATCCATTTGTACAACTTTGCTGAACAGCATTATCACAGTTGTGTATTTAGATTTTACAGAAGAAGCCACCCAAGTAGCCTAACTCCTAAGCTCTTTACTGCTCTAGCATAAAGTGGTCTTTCTTGTCACTTGACCACCTTCCTGCCAGTATACTGGGCTCTACATCATAATATAAAAAAACTAGGTTAGAACTTTCATAAGTTATCTGCAGGCAACCTCAGAATAGAAGATCGACTGCACTAGGGACTTTGGCAACAGTGGCTGGCTTCTTGCTCTCATAGTTCAAATGTCTCTGTTTTTCTAATTATGGTAACAAAAGTAGGGAAGTATCTGGTGTTCATAACCATATCCTGTTTGGTGTGTGTGTGTGTGTGTGTGTGTGTGTGTGTGTGTGTGTGACCAGTAATTTAGGTAAAGATGACATGCCTATGAAATCTGCATATAACCCAGAGCTGAGGGAAGGGAGAATGAGAAGAATGAGGCAGAAATATACAGCAAAATTGGGATACAAAAATCTTTCCAGTTAGTCAGTAACCTTTTATTAAGTGCCTGTTATGTGCCTGGAAATATCCTAATTTCTGGGGATACAAAGAAAGGTAAAAGTCCCAGCTCTCAAAAGATTAAAAGTGTACAGATCTCTCAAATTGGCTAAGCTGACAGGAAAAGATAATGATGAATGTTGGAAGGGATGTGGGAAAACTGGGACACTGATGCATTGTTGGTGAAATTGTGAACTGATACAACCATTCTGGAGAGCAATTTGGAACAATGCCCAAAGGGCTACAAAACTGTGCCTACTCTTTGATCCAGGAGTGTTTCTACTGGACCCATATGTGCAAAAATATTTATAGCAGCCCTTTTGTAGTGGCAAGAAACTGGAAACTGGTGGATGCTTCTCAATTGGAGAATGGCTGAAGAAGTTATAGTAGGTGAATGTTATGGAATATTATTGTTCTATAAGAAACAATCAGCAAGGATGATTTCAGAAAGTTGCTAAGTGAAATGCGAAAACCATACAGAACCAAGAGAACATTGTACCCGGCAACAACAAGATTATACAATGATCAATTAATTCTGAGGGACGTGGCTCTTTTTAACAGTGAGTTGATTCATGCCAATGGTCTTGTGATGAAGAGAGCCATATACACCTGGTGAGAGGACTGTGAGGACTGAGTGTTGATCACAGCACAGTATTTTCACTTTTTTTATTGTTTGCTTGCATTTTGTTTTCTTTCTCAATTTTTTTCCTGTTGTGTTCTGATTTTCTTGTTCAACATGGTATTTATGGAGATATGTATGGAGAAAATGCACATGTTTATCGGGGGAGGGAGTGGAGAAAAGGGAGGGAGAAAAAAATTTGGAACTCATGAATTCTGAAAACTATCTGTGCATGTGATTTGAAAATAAAAAGCTTTATACAAAAAAAGGAATTAAAAGTATAATGAGGGAGATAACATGCAAATGACTATGTATAAACAAGCTCTAAAGGACAAATTAGAAATAATCAACAGGTTAACACAATGGGTCGGATTTAATAAGATGAAATTTAACAGGGATAATATAAAATTCTGCACTTAGTTTAAAAAATAACCAAATTAATGAAAAGAAATGAAAGTGATGTTGTTGGTTATATAGCAATTCCTATGGAGTATGGGAAATGACATTTCAGTCAGCTGGAAGCTGGATGTCAATCAATGTGATGTGGCCACAAAAAGCTAATTTGATTTTATATTACATTCATAGAAGTGCAGTATATTTTCTGATATCCCAGAAGGAAGAAAACAATAAATAGTCTCACATTCCACTTGTTAGTTTGGCCCTAAATTCTGGATATCATAATAATGCCACATGAAGAATGGGTGAATGAATTGAGGCTGTCTTCATATATTCTTTGGACTTTCCTTTGGAAGAAGAATGAGATTTTGTATTTTTTATCCTCACCTCAATTCTAGAAGATAAGTGCCATTATTATTATTTCCATTTTACAGAAGAAGACAGGGTTTTAAGGGATTTGCTTAGGGTCACACAATCAGTATGTGTCTGTGGCTATATTTGAACTCAAATTGTCTTCTTGACTTAAGATTCAACATTCTATTCCATTTAACTACCTAATTAATTGATTATTACTTGTTAATTGATTTATTGGTTAGTGCAAATACCAGAGGGCACAATCAATGAGTTGAAGTTATAGGGAGGCAAATTTCATCTCATATTATTAAATTTTTTTTCAAAAAATTAATGAAATGTAGCAATAAAATGAGCAACCTCTTGCTGGAGTACATCCTGACTCCTCTTCATTATCATTACCCAAACTCAATGACCACTTGACAATGATGTTTTAAATGCCAAGAAGGAAGATGGACTTGATGACCCCTATAATATTAAAATATTAATGTTCTATTTCTTCACTAGTTTCCAAGTTTTAAACCTTTTTCTTTCAGATATCTCAGTGTCCTATTTACCCAAAGAGCCCTAGAAATATGAATAAGATTGAGTGGGTTTAGCCCTAATCCAGCCTATTCAGTCATGACATTTTCTGATGCAGAATGAAATCTCTCCATAAAGAATGTTATTTGATTTTTGCTAACGACATTTCTGTCTGTGAAAATTCCCAGTTATCACGTTAAAGTGATAAAAAATAAATTGTTCCCTTCACTTAGAAAAAAGAAAAAAATGTTTCAGGTAAGCTGCATGAGAGCACATTTGAGAAATAGCTCAATGTGGTTTAGTGGAGACATCATTGGATTAGGAGTTTTCTTTCCTTGGAGTGTGTTCTAGCTCTATTACTTTGCTACTTTTGGTAACCTTTTTTGTGACCTTTAAGTTTCTCTGGGACTCAGATTCCCTATCTGTAAAATAAAGCTTTTAACCTAGTTGATCTCTAAGGTTCCTTTTAGCTGATTCTAAAGTCAAGTAAATCTATCTGTCTTAGGTTCATTAAAAAGTTCACTAAAGTTTCTTTTTTTATTTATTAATTTTATAATTATAAACATTTTTGACAGTATATATGCATGAGTAATTTTTTAAAATAACATTATCCCTTGTATTCATTTTTCCAAATTTTCCCCTTCCTCCCTTTACTCCCTCCCCTAGATGACAGGCAATCCCATACATTTTACATGTGTTACAGTATAACCTAGAATCAATATATGTGTGTAAATCCAATTTTCTTGTTGCACATTAAGTATTAGATTCCGACGGCATACGTAACCTGGGTAGAAAGACAGTAGTGCTAACAGTTTACATTCAATTCTCAGTGTTCCTTCTCTGGGTGTAGTTGTTTCTGTCCATCATTGATCAACTGGAAGTGAGTTGGATCTTCTTTATGTTGAAGATATCCACTTCCATCAGAATATATCTTCACACAGTATTGTTGTTGAAGTGTATAGTGATCTATACATTTCACTCAGCATCAGTTCATGTAAGTCTCTCCAAACCTCTCTGTATTCATCCTGCTGGTCATTTCTTACAGAGCAATAATATTCCATAACCTTCATATACCATAATTTACCCAACCATTCTCCAATTGATAGACATCCATTCATTTTCCAGTTTCTAGCCACTACGAAAAGAGCTGCCACAAACATTTTGGCACATACAGGTCCCTTTCCCCTCCTCAGTATTTCTTTGGGATATAAGCACAGTAGCAGCAATGCTGGATCAAAGGGTATGCACAGTTTGATAACTTTTGGGGCATAGTTCCAGATTTCTCTCCAGAATGGCTGGATTCTTTCACAACTCCACAAACAATGTATTAGTGTCCCAGTTTTCCCACATCCCCTCAAACATTCATCATTATTTGTTCCTGTCATCTTAGTAAAGTTTCTTAGGGGAAAAATATCTTCCAGATCTGGCATGAACCATTCTTCTTTCCCTAATTATACAAAGAGTTTATAGGAAATAATGAAAGAAACCAAGAAAGTAGCATACTTTGTATGATAGATAGTATAACAAATTTCAGAAAAGTGAAATAAGCTCTTCAGGGCCTGGGGTAGTCAGGTATACCAATACTTCATTTAGTATTTCCAGACAGATTTTTTTTCAACATTCTTGTATTTTTCTTGCTGTATAGTCATTTTCCAGTCGTGTTTGACTCTTTGTGACTTCATTTTCTTGGCAAAGATACTGGAATATTTTGCCATTTCCATGTCCAGTTTATTTTACAAATGAGGAAACTGAGGCAAACAAGTTAATTTACTTGCCCAGAATCACAGAGCTAGTAAGTGTCTGAGGCCAAATTTGAACTCACAAATATGTCTTCCTGATTCCAGGCTCAGCACTCTATCCATTGTGTAATCTAGCTGTTCCCTGTCCCCCCCCAAAAAAATTTTCTTGTATACCTTTCTGATAATTCAAGTATATTAACTAAGGTCATTTGTGTACATTTGTGTTTGTTTCATATTAACTGAACTGAAATTCTAATGTAGTGGGAGTCATCTTTTGGGATGCAGCTGAAAAACAATCCAGCACGATTTGCAATGAAAAAGGGAGTTGGGGGGGTGGACCATTTCCTTTTCTGTATACACTGAATCATCCCCTCTTTCAGATCCATGGTAGGCCATGCAGCCTTCTATGTGGTCACCCACATCCAGGAATAGAGCTTTCTCTGAGTATGTTTTTTGGAAGATAATGAAGGGGGAAGGGAAAGATCCCAGTTTGTGAAATCATTACTACTGAAAAATACAGATTGTTTGCCTTTCTTTAATGGGTCAGGGCAAATAGATGACATAATGGACAGAATGTCAAACTTGGAGTCAGAAAAATTCATCCTCATGATTCATATCTGACCAGTCACTTATGAGCTGTGTGACCCTGGGCAAGTCACTTAGCCCTGTATGTCTCAGTTTCCTCATCTGTAAAATGAGCTGGAGAAGAAAATGACAAACCACTCTAGTGTCTTGGCCAATCTTTGCCAAGAAGACTCCAAATTGGGTCATGAAGAATTGGTATAACTGTAACAACTCAACTACAACAACAGGATTATCCAATGTTATTCTTCTGAGCTGGGAGGTGATGTTACATATAAGCTGCATTAGGCAGCTCAATGCCATTGTAGATAGAATGCTGAGGTTAGAGTCAGGAAGATCTGAATTAATATATCTGTTCTCAGGTACTTACTAGCTGTGTAACTCTGGGCACAGTTTCCTCAACTGTAAAATATAGAGTAAAATAATAATACCTTCTTCACAACGATGTGAGGACCAAGTCAGATATTTGTAAAGCACTCAACACAGTGCCTGGCACATAGTAGATGCTTTATAAATGCTTATTCCTTCTAACCATCCATTCAGTAACCCATCTCCCAATGAAACATTCTGTAGCATGACATATCAGCTGAAGTATAAATACATCCACAGATCCAATATCCTATATGAAGTGTTAGAGAAAGAAACTAAGAAGAATGTTAAAGACCTCTCAGGACCTCTGTAGAAGATATCTGGAGGAGGAATGAGCAGTAAAGTAATCTATTAGTAGCATTAATCATATTTTCTAAACTCAGAGAGAACAGTTTGCCAGGATCACTTTAAAGAAAATTCTTCATTCAAACAAATGTTGGCCTCAAATGGAGTCAGTCTGAATGAACCAAAAGGTTTTGTTTACACAAAGTTCTACTGAGAAATCTAAATCATCATACAGATAAGTTAAAATTCTCTCCCTTCAAGAAAGAGTTAACTAGTGTTGTGTTTTGGGTATGGAAAGTATGTAAAAATTTGCCAGATAGAAACAAGGTGCTTCACTCCTAAATGACTGAGAGAAAGGTTGCTTCAGTTTCTCCCAAGGGGAGGGAGACAGGTACATTGGTGTCTCCAGAATTGGAAATCTGTATCTTGCTTTTACAGATTTATTCAACTGGTTTTTCTACCTTCTCAAATTAAATCCAAGCAGATTAAAGTGGACAAGAGATCACAAACCCTTTGCATTAGGTTACTTGCTCTGTTGGCCTACTTTGCTTAATATATAGAGATTTGGTAACTCTCCAAAGAAGCACTGGAGGAAAAACTTAAAATTGCAGACTTTGAAGCAATCTGTGATGAGTTTTTTGCAGCCCTTAGAACATTATCCATCTGAGATTTTTTTGTTGTGCAGGGAGGTGATGTCTGTGATGATCATGGGCCTGAACTCCAAGGTCAGGTCTCTACAGCCAAGGTTATGAAATCTTAGACCAGCAATTATCAGTTTGGTTTCAGGATGTTTTTATACCCTTAGAAATTATTGAGGACCCCAAACAGCTTTTGTTTATGTGGATTATATCTATCTATATATACTTTATAAATTAAAAGACTATAAAAGATATATATATATATATATATATATATATATATATTATAAATTAAAAGACTATTTTCAGTAATTATTTATTAAATCATATGAAATGTGAATACTAACCCATTATGTATTAACATAAACATTTTTCATGAAAATCAACTTTATTTTTCAAAACAAAAAATTCAATGAGAAGAGTGGCATTAATTTGCATTTTTTACAAATCTTTTTAAATGTCTGATTTAATATGATAATAACATTTATATAGTGCTTTAAGGTTTTCAAAGTGCTTTAAATATGTTAATTCATGTTATCATTACAATAAGCAGTCCTATGAGGTAAATCCTATTATTATCCCTAATTTACAGATGAGGAAACTGAAGATACACAGAGGTTGAGTGTTCTATCCAGGATTACAGAGCTAGTGTCTGTAATAGGATACAAATTTTCATTTTCCTAATTTAATGTGCCAGCTAGCTCTCTGCATTAGAAGATAGCTAAATTCTCATATAAAGCCTAGGAGACAGCTGAATTATCTTGTCTGCTGTGATACTATTTTGATTGAAATATAGAAAGAAAATCTGATCTTAGAAATTATGAGATTGGAAAAGGGAGGGATATTTTATTGGTCAAATAACATCTTAGTATTATTATAAAAAGTTTTGACCTCATGGATTGCCTTAAAAGGCAGGACTTCTACACTTTGAGAACCACTATCTTTGACTGTTAGAATGGACAAAGGAGACTTACATTTTCCTTTAGTAACTTGGATCCATTCAGTTCCACCAACATTTATTGAGTAGCTGCTGTATACAAGGCACAGTACCAAAAGTCATAGGTTACATGTTCTTGACACAAAAGAACTTAGTTCAGGGAAGAAAAGACATACGAAAATCACATAACCCCAGGCAGATGTAAAAGGTATTATAATGGAGCAAATGACCAAAGGAGAATAGATAGATTTTTTTTGACTAGATGCGGTTAGATGGGGTTTTGTGGAGTAGGTGATGTTTAAAAAGGAATTTGTAAAATGGGTTGAATTTTGACAGATAGAAATCAGGAAAGTATTTCTGATTGGAAAAGACTATGAAAAAAGAACACTAAAGTAGGAAAAATACACAATGTGTTTAAGGAATAACAAATAAAACAAGTTGACTGCAACATAGAATATGCAGTCAACTCCTACTAATGAGATAAGCCTGGAAAGATCAATTGGGTAGAGAATACAAAAGCCAGGTTAAGGAGTTTGGACTGTATGGTGTAGCCAATTGGGAGCCAATAATGGTTTTTTAGTTGTACTTTAGAAACATCAATCTAGAAACAGTTTGCAGGAAGAATTGAAACAGGGAGAAACTAGAAACCCAGAAACCAGTTAAGTGGTTATGATAATGATACAGGGTTAAAATCATGAAGTCTGAAGTACTGATGACTCCAGATGAAGTGATGGAGCATGATACATTTGGATAACAGTGTTACCTTACATTTCATTTTGTCATGTAGAACTGCCTTAAGAATCTCAAAACATTTGTTGGATTGGTGAAAGCTTAGGTCTCATTTAGGGAAAAGGAGGCACAATAAGAGACTTAAGGTTAGACTCAAGGTTACACTCTTAAGTTGAGCAAATAGAGTGGAAATGTTATAAATCTCTCAGTCTTTCTCCAAAATTTGTTTAAGACTTCATAAAACCAGAACATAGCCTTCTCTGTTGACTGAGGTTCACTAGCAGGAATGATGTGTGGGATCAGTCATTGCTTAGCTCTCCTGTTAGTTAGGATGGAAAGTCCTTAAAATATATTCAGGAATCCTTACCTTCTGAAAGGAAAATTCTCCTGTGCTCCTCTTTTTATATCAACTCTGCCAATATTCAGTCAAATATTGCTTATAGCTCTTGCCCTTCCAACATGAGCAAAAACAAAACAAAACAAAACAAAAAAAAAACCTGTGTTTCCTGGCAGGAGAAAAGGATTTTTTCCCCCTTTCTTTCTTCTTCTTTTTTTAAATAGTATTTTATTTTTCTAAATATACGCAAAGATAGTTTTCAATATCCACTTTTGTAAAACTTTAGTGTTTCAAAATTTTTCCCTGCCTTCCTACCTTCCTCTTTCACCAGACAGCAAGCAACCTGATATATGTTAAATATGTACAATCCTTTTAAACATATTTGCATATATGTCATACTGCATAAGAAAAATCTGACCACCTTTTTGTGAACTAAAAGTTTTGAAAGTAGCAATAGATGGTTTTTGAGAACTAAGTTCCTTTTTTTCTCATTTCACAGCTTATTTCTACCTCTACAACTCCTTCACTTACTGGAGTATGTATAGCCCCTTTTGTTTTTTGCGAGGTACAATGGATGAAGTATGGGTCACAGCCAAGAAGACCTAAATTCAAATTTAGCTGTGTAACTCTGGGCATGTCAGGCTCGACTTTGAGATGAAATCAGGCACTCTTGCCCAAATAGCAGAGGAATAATGGTATTTCTCTTCAGTTGGGTTAGATGCAGTATCCTTCGCCTCCTCACTGAGTCTGATCAGCTTGTCTTCAGAATATGATGACTCATGTGGTCTTAGGCATCCACCAAGTCTGGAAGGCCCAGGCTATATGGCTGGGGTTTGGAGGGGGAACACGTTATGCCTCATGACTAGGAAGCTGTGTCAGGGAAACTGGAACTCTTAGAAGTTGTGTAGAGAAAATGCTGGTTCTGTCACACCAGGAGTCTGCAAGGCTGGAAAGCAACTGAAAAAATGGACTCTCCAGATAGATCTTAGCAAATCTCATATAAATTTTTAATTTAGAATAATAGCAGCAAGAGCTACAGCTAATGAAAAGCATGAAATGTTCTCAGTTAATTCAATGCAAATTTGCTCCATGATAAATTTCTTTTCTTTTGCACAAATAAGGATATTTGTTAAGTGGAGAAATAAAATAAATCTCTGGTAAGCAAAGAGAAGGGCTATTGGGTAAGGATAGCACAGGGAGTGGGCTGTACTAGGAAGTCTTAAGAAGCTTATGAGGAGGCAGCTGATTTGGTGTCTAGTCAGTTAGATTGCTATCTGAGACACAAAAAGAAACTCCTCCCTCCTCAACTCTCCCCCCTTCAACCCTAGCCTTTATCTGTCTGTCAAGGTGTTCAGTGGATAAAACATTGGATCTGGAGACAGAGAGACCTAAGTTCAAATTTGACCTCAGACAGTCAATATCTACATGATTTGCTTAACCTCTCTGAGATTGTGTTCTCATCTGTAAAATGGGAATATAGTACCTAGCTACTCTATAATAGTACCTAACTAACACTGCTGTGAGGATAAAATGTAATGTTTGTAAAGTATTTTGCAAACCATAAAGCTGTACGTACATGTTGTTATTATTATTACATAACGTCCTGTGGACATGGCTTTTTTGTTTGACTTTATAAATATCTGATGCAATAGATTTTAATGCTAAGTAACAGTTTACATAGTGTAGTCAATAAGACACTATCTTCAGAGTTAGGACATCTACTAAATCACTTAACATCTCATTGTCTCAGGCAAATAAATTGCAGAATAGATACAATCTTTATTGATAGGAGTTTTCCCACCAGGAAGTTCTTTACATTAACAAAAATTACAATTTGCCCTATTCTACCCCAAAAAATCTGATTTATATTCCTTTCATGCTGCTTGTGTAGTAGCCACTAAGCAAAACTGTAGGGAGTGTTTTAGTGGAATAAAAGAAATAAAAAATTAAAGGTATTCATACTCCTGGCTCTCCTCCACTATAAGAATGGAAATGGTATTGGCCAGGTGTGACCACAACTATTTTCCCTCCCACCTTTCAGTCAAATAGCATTTATTAAGAGCTTACTACTATGTGCCAGATGGGACAGCTAGGTAACATAGTGGATAGAGTACTGGTCCTAAAGTGAGACAGACTCATCTTCCTGAGTTTAAATTCAGCCTCAGCACTTACCTGCAGTGTGAACCTAGGCAACTCTGTTTGCCTCAGTTTCCTCCCATGTAAAATGGGTTGGAAAAGGAAATGACAAAACACTCAAATATTTTTGCCAAGAAAATCCCAAATGGGGTCACTAAGAGTCAGACATGACTGAAAATGAACAATTATAGTCATCATCCTAGAAGAGAACAGGGGAAGAAAAGGAAGGAGTAAATAAGGACCTATGACTTCACAGCTCACAGCTTTGTCCCAGACAGCAAAATAAAATGGCACTGGATTTTAGCTTGGGGCAAAAGAAAAAAAATCCCCAGATGCAGTTTGGTTCTGTCTTTTAAGAATTTTAAGAATTAATTTAAGAATTAATTAAGAATTAATAATAATCATAATCAAAAGATTCTCAGAATCAACTCAGCTCCCAGTTAGATACCCAGTTAGGTACTGGTCTGATATTCTAACCCATTTTTTTTTTCTTATTTTGGCATATACCAAGCTAGTCATTGATGATCTCCATTGCCCTTTTCTCCCCTACCCTATCCTCAATTGATTTTAAGTTATGGATCAAAAAGAAGCTATTATTAATCATAGTTTTTATAGGAAACAAAATCAGGAAATAGAAACAGAACAAAGAAATAGAAAAAAATCATATCAGATGCTTGTCAGCATCAAGCACAGGGGAGGTGTCCTTGAATTGATTCCCAAGAAGAAGCCACACACTGTCAGTTTGCTCCAGCCACCCCTACCTGCCCTTTAGACTTGTGTTCTCCTCTGTGGAGAACTGGAACCAAATCTACAGCTTAATGTCTATTTTCAATCTGTCTCTCTATCTCTCTCTTTTTCTGTCTGTCTTTCTGTTTGTCTGTTTCTCTCCCTTTTACCATACTATATCTGCTGAAGAGATAGAAAACTACTGAAGTCATAGCTAATGCTAATAATGTACAAAATCAAAGCTCATACTGACTTCTCCACATTATTATCTTTACTCAGCCATTTTCAGAGTTCCTGGAGCAGGAGGGAGAAAACAATGCTGTATGTTCAGGACTCCATTCCCAGGAGTCACAGTCAGCTCTCATAATTTTTCATTCTCTTTCAAGGTTGGCTGAAAAATCCATCCCTTTAAAATATAACTCATCCTTTGTTTTTGAGAGGAACCCAATAAGACCAGCAAGCTTCATCTTATCTTTAGTATTGTACCCCTCCTTGACAAAGTTCCTCTAGTTACCTCAGTGGTAGAGATCTACAGTTAATCTCAGTAATTATTATTAGTTAGTAGCAATTGCTTCAAGTTTTCTTTATTTGATATTTTAATATAAAGTAGAAATCAGGTGACTTTCTGGTCAATCATACCACTCTTTAGTCAGGAACAATTATGAAAATATTGCTGGAGGGGTTGTCACTTGGTCTTATAGACAACAATCAAAAAAAAAAAAAAAGAAATGAAGTCTATTTTAATCAAATTGAAAGACAAGTTAGGAAAAAAATTCTCTTTTTTCACCTACAAGAATCCTAATCCTATTGATAGTACTCCAACATTGTGATATAACTTCATCTACACTTTTGGCATTCCCCAGTGGACAAAGGGGACTGACATCATAAGGACACTGGGGGGACTCACAGAAGACAACTGAGGGACTTTGATGATCCAGAGGACACATCTTAACAACAACATAGTGATGTGGTGTAGCCCTAAGAAATATTGTATTAATAACCCCCAGACTACTTGATCTTGGGAACGATGTAGTAGGAACCCCAATATTGTAGTGATCCCAATACTTTTCAAGAAATCCTCAGGCGCCCCAGCCTTTGGAATGATTGTAGTCACCTTAGGAATATAACCATTGAGGGTCATGTAATGCAACCTTAGAGAATGTATGTGAAAAAAAGGAGTTGAGCCTAATATCTTTATTCCACCAAGCCATCCTTTAAGGATGTCTGTCATTCAAAAATCGGTGATGTTGTCTCACACCTGGACTCAGACAATGAGCACTTCTTTGTTTAATGAAAGAAGGAAGGCAAGAAGAAACTTCTCATCAGTGATGTAAACCCCAATCTCATGAGGTCAGGCTCTGTTCTTTGTTCTGCACTCCCCAAATTCCTATACATTTACTTCCATGCTCCTTGCTCTTTGCTATCTTCCTTTCTTGGAATTTAGGCCTTTTCAATTGGTATTACAATTATAAAAATGTTGGTGTTCAGGGGATCCCCAATATATTGGAGTTCCAGACCAGTGTGGCAGTATTTGGAAGTTTAAATAATTTCTAAGTCAAGAGATAAAGTTTTTTGTTTTTGTTTTTGTTTTTGTTTCCCCCCCCTTAGGCTGGGGTTAAGTGACTTGCCCAGGGTCACACAGCTAGGAAGTGTTAAGTGTCTGAAACCAGATTTGAACTTGGGTCCTCCTGAATTCAGGGCTGGTGCTCTATCTACTGTGCCACCTAGCTGCCCCCAAGAGGTAGAGTTTTATTATGCTCATAACATCAATTAAAGAGGGCTAAATTCCAACAGAGGGAGATAGCCAAGAGCAAGGAGCAAGAAGATAAATCTATACGAAAAAATTGTTAGAGGTAGAGTTGGGGAGTACAGAACAAAGAATAGGTAAATGACATCATGAGACTGGGGCTCACATAATTAGTGGGAAGTTTAGTAATGGGGGCTAACAACAACCCCCTTTCTTCTTTCATGAAACTAAGAAAGGTTCATTGTCTGAGTCCAAGCCCCAGATAGAAGGCCAGACTCTTGGATGACAAACCAGATATTCTTGAAGAATAACTTAGTGGAATAAAGATATCAGGTCCAATTCCTTTTCTTTCACACACATTCTCCAAGCTTAAAGTGATTATGTCATTCCCAAGACTAGGTGGCCTGCAGGGACAAGGTTCTTGAAAAGTATTGGGGTCCTTTATACTATTGGGGTTTCTTCTCCAAGGCCAAGTAGTCTGAGGATTGTTCTACAATAATCCTAAGAGCCACACTACAACTGGAGCATATTTTCCAGTGAAGGCTGACATAGGAGAAAGATAAGTACTTAAGCCAAACTGAAACACAGTGGAGCACCAAATCCTGGATCCTACCTCTCTCTCTCTCTCTCTCTCTCTCTCTCTCTCTCTCTCTCTCTCTCTCTCTTTCTCTTTTTTTTCCCCCCCTTAGGCTGGGGTTAAGTGACTTGCCCAGGGTCACACAGCTAGGAAGTGTTAAGTGTCTGAGGCCAGATTTGAACTCTGGGGTCCCCCTGAATTCAAGGCTGGTGCTCTATCCACTGCGCCACCTAGCTGCCCCAATCCTACATCTCAATATTATTGTGTTAGATCAAGAAAACACATGCTACCTAATATAATACCTGGCACATAGAAGGGAGAGAAGTAGGAAATAAATATTTATATAGCACTAGTCCAGAATTGTATTACATACTTTACAAATATTATCTCAGATAACAACTCTGAGAAGTAGAGTTATTATTATTCCCATTTTTCAGTTAAGGAAATTGAGATTAAGTGGCTTACACAGGGTCACACAGCTAGTAAGTATCTGAGGCTAAATTTGAACTCAGGTCTTCTTGACTCAAAATTCTACTGTTCCATATCCTGAATATCTAGCTATCAGTAGGGGCTTAATAAATGCTTTTTGACCAATAGACTCTTCAATCTAGATACAGTCTTTTCTTAATTAACTATCTACGTCCCATTTCCACAAGAGGTTTTATTTGGAGAATGATAACTTCCAGTTTAGTTTTTCTCTGTCCCCATGTTTTGGTTGAGGCTGAAGAGGATCAAATCAGACTTCAGCCTGTGGAGGTGTGGTGTTTGCCTGGAAGGGCTGAACCAGGATGTGGGGACCAGATGTACTTTGTAATATATGTAATCACAATGTTTAACTTTACTATGTTGTTACCTAATCTCATGAAAGTGTTATTCAACTTGACTTTTAAATGGGATTGGTGACTAAAGTAACATTGGATTTGGAAAGGTGTGGTCAGTAGATGGAGGAGAAATCATATGAATGGCACATCATGATTGACACATACTCATAGATAATCTTCTGGTTCATAGATATAAGACACTTCTTGAGAGGTGATGGACAGCTACCTGCCCCAAGACTGACTGTTGGCAACATCCAAGCAACTTCATTGTTCTAGCATTAAATGCTTAAACACTCAAGGGTATCTCTAGTGATTTCAAAAAGGAATTTTTCATGGAAAAAATTGGTATTGAGTTAACTGAGAACATTTCATATTTTTTGTTAGCTTCAGTGATGTGAAATTCTCTCACATTTGCTCGCAAAAATTAATTTTAATTCTCTTTAATTAAAAAATATGCAATGTAGCACTTTAAGGGGGGAGAGAAAAATTATGCCAGATCAAATAGTAACAAGAATGAACAAGCATATTAGAAAGCACTGGACTAATACTTAAGTGGAAGACAAGTCAATCCTTATCCCCTCCTAACTTGTAATGATTACTCCCCATTTAAATCCATTTTGCTAACTGCATTTGGCATACAACCAGGATAAGGAGTGTTCCAAGGTAATATCTAATCTGTCTGACTTTATCATAATTTGAAACTCAGTATTGGATCCACAAACTCCCACTCCTGCAAAATAATGATTTCCAATGCTGGTTTCTTGGGGGTTTCTCCTGTGATCTCAAGAGGGTGATGTGAAATTCTCAAAAAATTAATTTTAATTCCTCTTAATTAAATGAAGACATACTCAGTGTAGAACACTGAGGAATCAGAGAACTGTATTGCAGAATCAAACTTGACATTCAGAGAGGTTGACAATTACTAGGTTAATGTATTTTTTTCAGAAATAATTTCTTTTTATTGCTATCTTGTTTTTGCATTGTGTACATTTTTCCTTGTGATGTGACTGATATAACACAAATGTTATTTAGTCATTGGATGATGTGCTTTAGAAGAAGCACCAAAAGTTGGGGTTCAGTTATGTTGTTGTGCCACAGTTCCCTTTTATTGTCCTGACTCAGGTTCCCTAATTATCCTGACTCAGTTTCCCTAAATTGTCCTGCCTTAGTTCCTAATTGTTCTTCTCAATCCTGCAACACCATCCCTCCCTTCTAATCATCATGATCCAGATAAGGAGATCTTAGACATCATGACCCCAGACCTTCCCTACTTAACAGAATGTCCAGTGCCTCCCCCCATTCTGTCATTGTTCTTCTTGATCCCAACTTATCAGAATGTCCAGTGTCAGAACTGGATTGCTAGTCTGTTCCCACTCTCAGTGTTCTGACTCCACCCCTGCCTTGGTCTACCCCCTGGTAGCCATGTGCATATATACTTCATGGGAAGCACACATTAGTGGCTGGATGCTGGATTCTTGGAGACAATAATCTCATTCAGCCCTGGGACCAAATCATGGATCCATTTGGTCCCAGTAAATCTCTCCCTTTCAAATAAAATATTAAAACTCTTTAATCTCTATCTTGCCTCAGTTTCCCCAGCATTACAATGTGAAGAATTCACAATGGCCATTCTCTTTGGCAAAGAGTAGGTTTATTTAGGAGAAAAGGTTACAGACAAAATAAGAGGTACAATAGACACCAAGAATGATAAATAAGAAATAGAACTGGGAGAGTATAAAAAAGGGTTTTAATAATTAATGATAGAAAGTACAAGTGCCTTAGTGGAATTTAACATTTACCAGGAGAAAGGAAACACCTCATGAGGCTGGGGCATGTCCTTAGCTGGCAGGGTAAATCCTGAAAGGGACTTAGCACCCTAAAGGACTTAGTTAACTATAAAAAGGAAAAGTGGGATCAGGAGCATAGTGAAGATAAAGACATACCACATTGCATGGGGGTGGTAAGGGGAAAAACAGCAAGGCAAAATGCCGTAGTGGAGTGACCCAAAGGAGGGCAGCAGCAAAGCCATGGGCCATAAGTTACTATATTTCCCTATAAAGGAAAAATTTAGCCTCTGGAACTTGATATAACTTTGATTTTTGAAGGGAATTCAAAATCTTTACAAAAGTGAATGTTGAAAATTATCTTTACATGTAATTGGAAAAATAAAATATCATTGAGGCATTGAAAGGTATATGATGTATCTCTTCTAATTTTTATGGTGTTTCATTTATTATTCAGTTGACATTGCCATTTTGAATTTATTGTGTAATATGGTAAAAAATTTTTTTGGTCTAAGCCTAATTTCTGCCAACTTGCTTTACATTTTTCCCAACCATTTTTATCAAATAGGGAGTTTTTTCCTAGTTTATTTTTTCAAGTTTACCTAAAGCTAAATTATTGAATTAATTTATTTCTCAGTCTTTCTCATCAAGTTACATGGGTCTATTTTATTTTTAAATTAATACCAAATGGTTTTGATAATGACTGCTTTATAATATAGTTTGACATCTGGAAATGCTACTTTCCCTCTTTTTTCACTATTTTCTTTGATATTATAGATCTTTTATTCTTCTAAATGAATTTTGTTAGTATTTTTATAGCTCTATAAAGTATCTCTTTGATAGCATTATTGATACAGTATTAAATTTACAAGTTAATTTTTGTGGTATTGTCATTTTTATTATAATGACTGGGTCCAGCCATGAGCACTGAATGTTCCTTCATCTATTTTTCATTCTTTATTTCTTAAAGGAAGATTTTTCTAATTGAATCTGTACAGGTGTGCTTTGGTGGACTGACTCCCAAATGTATTATCCATTTTGTAGTTATTTTGAAGAGGACTTCCTTTTTGTTATTGCCTCTTGGATTATGTAGAGATATTATTGATTTTGTGCCTTTAACTTTGCTGAAGTTATTGTCTCTATTAATTTCTTTTCTGATTCTCTAGTATTTTTTAAGTAAGACATTGTATCATCAGCAAATAAGGATAGTTTTGTTTCCTCTTTGCCAAGCTTTATGCACTGGACTAATACTTAACAGACACTGCAGAATGTCAAGTTATATAGTTTATAATTCAAGCCTCAACAGTGTAACTGCAGTATTTTTACATCCGGTACAAACCAACAAGCATTACAGAAACCTTCTGTGGTAAGGGATTAAAAAAGCTTAATTGAGCAATATGGACCTTGTTCTTTGTTTAGCTATGTTCATGACTTTGTGTTAAACTGTAAGATCAAAATTGCTTCCTTATTTCACATAGACAAGGTGGAAGAATGGGCAGGATAATCAGAGGAATTGAGGTAGCACTGGAAGAATATAAATTTTGCTCAGACCTAGCCTGATGAGGCTTACCTCTATTCATCTGCTTTAATCATTTCCCCTTCCTAAGCTAAACTGAGTGAAGACTTCTTTCTCATGAGCAGGTGGCCTTGACCCATGTCCTAATTGTGGCTTGAGACTTTGCCATAACAAGTTAAGCTATAGCTAAAAAACTGTGGGTGTTGTCTTAGATGCCCATTTTCCCTCAGTTTCCCCCACCTCTTAATTAGCATTTAAGTACTTAATGGGTAAAGAGTATTCTTTTGTTTCTGGGATAATTTCAGAGTATAAAATGTAAGCCTGGATTCCACCAGTCAATGGGAGAAAAGGTGGGGGAATGAGAGGGGGGACTTTTGCTTTAGGGTCTATATAATTTTGTGTTTTGCACTTTGCACTTTGCACTCCTCTACTGATACCTTGTCTGTTGGGAGTTGTCCTTTCTCATGAGATCATTTTTTTCTCATGAGATTTTCTCATCTCATTTTTCTCATTTTCTCATGAGATTTTTTTTTTTTTTGAGAATCTTTGATTTTAATTTGAGTAAGAGTCCCTGTCCCACACAAAGAGAATAGGTTGTTAAATTTTCAGTGTGGACATTTAAGAAATATGCAAATTATAAATCAGGCTTGATTTATTTTATTGATTTTCTAGAGTGACTATAGATGAAAATGATGGGGGGGAAATGTTATTAATAAAGGTTAAATTGAAAAGTATGTCTTATGGTTTTTCTGGAGAGCTTGTTGTTAAACATTTACTAGTATACCCTTGCTTTAAAGCTTTTTATGATCCTTCTTCACCCTTTTTCCACTTTTCTTCTCAGCTAAAAATGTTCTTTTCTTTTTCAGATTTTCTTAGAGTACTTTATCTGCACCTCTACTTCAATTGCATCACACTCTATTCTATACTCTATTTATTTGGGTATATGTATTATATTTCCCCAATTCTAGTAGAATTTAAACATGCTTTAGAGCGAGAACTACCATTAAAATTTTTTTCTATTACCATTACATTTACTTAAGTATGGTACATACTTTATAAATGTTTATTGAATTGAATATGAAGAAATAATCAGAATGTACAAATTGTTTTGTTGTTGAGAAGTTTTGTTATTAAGTACTATGCTAGAAATCACATTCCTACTAGAGCAGCATAAAAATCAATCATCTTATAGTAATTGAACAAATGAAACTCTCTGAATCCAGAAAGTAGAAAGAATACTCACTTTATTCTAATCTTTTCTTTCTTTAAAAACTAAGATAGAGCTAATGGGAGTTGAATGAGATAAAGTGCTTAGCACTATGCTGGGCACATAATAAATAATAAACATAATAAAGACTTGTTCCCCTTTGTTCCCTTGTGTGGTCCTGGGCAAAATGAAAGATATTGAATTCAATGAAACTGGCATAGCAAAAAGAGAATTGAGGAAAGTACAAATGATGAGAGATTAAGAAAAAAATCATGAAGGAGGTATCACCTGAGCTGAGTCTTGAAGGAGGAAAAGAATCCTGATAAGTGGAAATGAGGAAAGAATGCATTATAGACATAGATGGTGGAGAGGAAATGATCTGAATTTATGGAAATGACAAACTAATAATTTAGCTTGACTGGAATGTAGAATTTTTGAATGTGAGTAGTGCAGAGTAAAACTAGAAAGGTAGTGGAAGATCTGAAAAAGAAAAGAACATTTTTAGCTGAGAATAAAACATACTCTCTATTTGTGGAAGATCTTAAATCCCAGGCTATTGAGTTTTATTTTGTTTTCAACAGGGAAATAACATGGTCAGATTTGTGACTTTGTAAGATTATTTTGACAGCTATGGTAGGACAGTGCATTGAAGAGGAGGCAAGCTGGGAACAGAGAGGTTATAATGGTCAAAGGAAGAGATGATGAACACTTGAAAAGGGTAATGAATAGAGAGAACAGGACCAGTGGAAGAGAAGGGGGCTTAAGTACAATTTGAAGGCATGTGTACTAGTGAAAATTATTTTGGTATAATGGTAGCTTCCTGTAAGCATCCCATTGTCAGTGCAGATCTAGATGCTGGCAGCAGGCATTTATGGAAATCATTTTGTCAAATCATTTGTATTGTTCTCCGTGCCTGTTACAGATATTCCCAGAGTAGGACTAAATTAAATGGTAGCAACAGAATACTTTCCCCCTTTGCTTAAAGCAGCATGGCGCTGTGCAAGCAAGGGGAACCTGAGTTAGCAGATTTGAAATCTGGTCTGGTTATGGCCCCTAATTAAATCTGTTATATTGGGCAAGTCACTTTGAACTCTCTATGTCTCAGTTTTCTCTGTTGTTACATGTGGGGGTGGACGAAACTACCTTTAATGTCCCTTCAAACAAATTGAAGGCAAGATCAGATTGAGGTTATAGATATAGACCAATGTATTTGAAAGGCCCAGAACAAATCACTCAATAGACTCTGTTGACATTTTTATCTAGATGAAATGAGATTAGCATGAACAAAAGTGTTGAAGGTGAAAAGAAGTCACAAAAATCCACCCAATGTGCCTCTTATAGAGGGAGAACTTGAATTGTCTGATTGCAAGGGAGGATGTTTGTCTTTTTACATTTCTTATCAGAACTGATATAAACTGAGATCTTTTTTGGGGGAAAATTATGTAAATTGTGTCCCCTTTAACCTTAGGAAGAGCGTTGTCTGGAAAAGGCATGTTTTTCCCAGGGTTTGAGAGTCTCCCCAAAGGGGTCACAGTTTATATCTGGCCCCCCAAAGGTTATTGTTAGTTCATTAGGAACTGCCTGCTTTATGGCAGCAAGTTCTCTAGGAAGCTTGCTTTAATGATGTCTTCCCCCTTGTTAATGGAAAATTCTGCTAGGGAACTTAGTTCAAGTCTTTCCCCTTGTTAATTGCTTAATTTTCTTTTGGAACTCAGCCTACCAGTCAATAGTATAATAATAAAATCTTTGCCTCTTGATTTAATTATAGTCTAAGTTTTCAAATTTTTGTGAGCAATTCGTGACATGAGCCTGAAATCCCAATATATTTTAAGGTTTAACCCAACACCCCAACATTTGGTGACCTCAGTATATATTTGAGGTTTAGCACTTCTGTACTTCTGTACCTTATCATTAACATCATTTGCCTATTAAAATACTATTTGCAGACCAGATTTTTTTCATATATTTAAACCAAAAGTGTTTCACAATAGATTGAATATAGAAGATATGAGAATGTAGTTGTCTTCTATGAAGCCAAACTCTAATAAGATTTGCAAAATCTTTTAAAATATTTTTTCATTGAAATGTTATTTATGTTATTAGGATTATTGGTATTTTTAATGAATCAATAATTTTATAAAACTATTAGTTTTATTGGAAGCTGAGTGGATGTCTATCACTTGGGGAATGGCTGAGTAAGTTATAGTAGGTATATGAATGTAATGGAACATTATTGTTCTGTAAGAAATGATCAGCAGGATCATTTCAGAGAGATCTGGAGAGATTTACATGAACTGATGCTAAGTTAAATAAGTAGAACCATGAAAACTGTACACAGCAACAAGAAGATTATGTGATAATCAACTCTGATAAATGTGGCTCTTTTCAACAATGTGTGGTACGGAAATGGTGCGGGGTCACCATTTAATAAAAAAGCTGGAGAGATCTCTAGAATAAAGCAAAGTTTATTGTACATTCTCTCGAGAAGGGCGTCCTACCCTTGGAGCAGAGGATGGAAGAGAGGAAGCGCCTCCTGTGGGCAGGATCAGCACCTTTCATCCCTAATGCAAAACGCCCCCTCCCACCACTGACCCTCATCCTCATTGGCTGAGAGTCTTACATTCTAAGCTCCAGATCTACCCACGAAATTGAACTTGACCAATAAGTAGATAGTTGCCCATATTTGACTGAAATAGGGAGGAAATTGTGTCATGACACAATAGGATAGCAGGAAGGGGACTCAATTATGCCCTTGACTCAATCCTCAAAGTCCTTCAGGCCTACTCAAACTCTGAAGTAGATGAAGCCTTACTCAATTTTCACAACTGTCTTGAAAGATCTCACCTCATCTCATTCAATATGAAATAGAGTTAGGAGAGCATATAGCAAGGGTTGGGTTTTTTTTTTTTTTTTTTGTCTTTTTAACAATTAATGATGGAAAGGGCAAGTTTCCTATTGGAACTCAAATAATCAGGAGGAAGGGAGCAATGCATGAGGGTGGAATATATCCTTAGCTGGTAGACTACATCCTAAAAGGAATTTAGAACCCTGAAATAGTTACCTATAGGAAGAAAAAAGGTACCACATAAGACCTGGGTATGAGAGGAGAAACACGGACTATAACCCCAAAAGGGATTCAGCAATAATGGCGGGAGCTTTGGGCAGATTTATCTGGATAATTTAACCTTAGGGATTTGACATAAGTTGGATTTCTTACTGGACATAGCAAGGTGGGGCTACCTATGACCTCCATAGAAGATTACCAGATTGAATTGACCCCCAACAATGCCCTTCCCTGCTTGCCTCAAGGAGAAATTCCATCAATACTTCACTCTTTCTCTGTCCACTCTCACCTCAGGACCTTATCAAAGACACTGTGTTAAATGCTGGGGTTACAAATACAAAGAAAAAATAAATATAAGCACTGCTTTCAAGGACCTTACTCATAAGAGGGTGATGAAAAGGGTGGGGGAGAGGAGTGGGCTAAGGTACCCCACAAGGGAGAAGAAGGAGTAGTGGCCAAGTCAAGAATCAGAAAGCAGAAATGGGTGAAAAAGGCATGAAAAAAAAGCATTAATAGTTTGCTGAACTTGGAGTCAGGAAGGGTTTAAATTAATTGCTACTGATAGCAGCCCTGTGACTCTAAGCAAGTTTTTTTACCCTTTCTGAGTCTCATTTTCTTCATCAATACAATTTAGGGAAATGCATTAGATGGCTTCTGGGGTCCCTTCAGTTCCAAATACAGGCTATTATGATCTCTGCCGCTAGGGAATTGAAGCACTGGTGCTGGCTTTTTGTTGTTTTTGGTTCAGACCTGTTATTATAATCCATTGAGGGAACTTTGTCTATCAAGGAAGATTGTAACTGTTGTTGGGGTTAGAAATACAAAGATTAAAACAAAAGAAGAACCCAACAGTTTTCTAGCCTCAAGGAATTTGTAAATTATTGTATATATTTAAGTGTGGGGTCTAGGATGATGAGGAATACCAAGGCAGTTTTGAAGTGGGGGGAGAGAACAAAAAAAGATGTTATCAAAGCATCTGGGCTGGGCCTTGAGAGATGTGAAAAAATTTCATGTGGGGATGCTAAATAAATAAATGTCAAGGCTGTTTTCATAGGTGTTTTCATTCAAAAGAGTAAGCTAGAGGATGTGCTAAATTTTTCTATTGCTAGAGATCATGCAGTATTTATATGGAACCAGCTAAATGATTCTTTTACTATTCAAAATTCCCTGCAAATACATATGAATTTGACTGTAAATACTCTAAAAGCCCAGCATTTTAGAAAGTAGAAGTGGTTAGCTAGGGCCATTTTCTTGTGATTTAAATGGAAGGTCTTGCATGATTGATCTCTTACAGGGCCCTTAAAGAAAGCTTTTTAGAAACTAGAGCAGGTTTTGTATGTATCCCAGATGGGAAAATATGCATGTCTGGGATGAAGGGACACTTCTGTAAAAGAAGATACCTCAGAAAGCCAGACTGATGGAAAGAGACCAACAAGTAAATATCTAAAATAGCTTGAAGGAAGAGGTACAAGGAAAAGGACATTTCCAATAATATAATAATATGTGGATATCATTATAATCAATTAAATAATAAACCAAATAAGTCTATATAAATAAACCAATAAATAAAAAATTTTCTTAAATACCTACTATATGCCAGGATCTGTAATAAGTATCAGGAGACACCTTATAATAGTGGCTCCAAACCCCAATATATTTTGGGATTCATCCTCACCCTAACATATCTATCTATCTATCTATCTATCTATCTATCTATCTATCTATCTATCTTTCTTTCTTTCTTTCTAACACTTACTGTAGTGGGAGAACAGATTCCATAGGTAACAATTACCTAGACATCCAAACTAATTTCTCAAAGGAAAAGGATTTGTTGTCATATAAAACAGGATAGGATTGAGCAGCATAATTTTACTGATTCTTAGAAATGCCAGCAGTGTTTAAACCAATAGCAAAGTACTTCTGATATCAGGGATTAGGGAAAATAGTTTCTAATAGTATCTTTGCTGAGCCCTTATTTCAATCCTCTTTTCTCTCACATTTTCCTATCTAGCCTTAGTGCCCTGTTCCTCTACCTCTTTATACATTAAAAAAAACAAACAAACAAACAAAAAACAACACCTGCCTAATTGTTTGGCATTATGGGCATTTGGCCAACTTGTTTTGTTAGAACCCCCTAACAACATTTATAGACTATTTATATCATTATTTTCTCTGTTTTGTGATGAGGTATATAAGGTAGTGCTTTTTTGGGTTTCATTTTGTTTTATTTTGTACACGACAGACTCCCTTATGGAGTACAAGTGTCTTAGAGGGAAGGAAATTATCAAACCATACAAATTTTTTAAAATGCTATTCTGCTTTACCAATTATTCTCTTTTCCTTTTTAGTCATTCCAATTATTTGTCAGTTCCTGAGAACCAGAATCTTGTTAACTAGAACTAGATAAATTGGAGGTTTCCCCCCTTTGTCTGATGATTGGGGCTTGCCCATGACTCTTCCCGGGATGAACTAAGCGATGGAGTAACCTGGAGCAAGTCCCTAAAGTGGAGGAGAAGAAATGGGGGAACAAATGAGCCACGGTGACAAGAACTAGTCATGAGGAGGTGTATTTGATACTGAGGCATTTACAGCTTCTGGGCTGTGAACATCATCTCTGTCTCTGAGGAGAAAATGAATCTGCTCGGGTTATTGATTTAACAGTCTGGGTTGACGTCAGCGCTAAAGCAGAAACCTGAGATACAATCAGAGTTGTCCCCATCGTTGCCACTGACTGTGAGTGAGATCAAAGAAATGAAAAGTTACTCTTGGCCAGAGGAATCATTCATAGGGCCATTTTCCCATCTGCTCATCCTCTATTCATGTACTGATTGCTCTCCAAAGAGGGAATGGCAAGTGAAGAGGTCTGAGTCCAGATTACAGAAGGAGCATTCATTGTTTCTCTCATCTGAGGGGATGTAAAAAAATGATAAAGCAATGTCATAATGCACAAAACCCAGGCTTCAGAAGCTCTTGGAGAAGGGCACGTGTGGAAATAGAAAATGACTCATTCTCGACCTCACATTTCACACAATTTGATGTAGAGCCATGGATATGCAATAGCATGAGTTGGGCTTATTGAGACAGACAGTGTCAAGGAGATGGTGAGTGGGAGCTCTTGAAATTTCAGAAGGAACAAAAAAAGACAATAAAAGATCTGGAATACCTAAACTATAGTCAAAGCATAGTAAGCAGAGTGAAGAACTTGGAGTCAAATTCAGTCTCAGACACTGATTAGCTATGTGACCCTGGACAAACCACTTCCCTCCCTAAGTCTGTTTCCTTATTTGTAAATACCTCCTAAAAATACTTGATAATACCTCCTAGTGTTATGAAGATCAGATATTTATAATATTTATAATAAAATAATTTTAATATTTGTGAAGTACTTTGCAAATCTTAAAGCTCTATATAAATGCTAACTATTATAAATATTATTATTAAGTAAACTTGGGAGCGGAGCCTGGGAGGAACATTGTTGATTTTTGTATTTCTTCTTCTATCATCTTCAATAGAAGTTGCCTTGAAAGACAATGGAAAAAAAATTCAAATGGACCTTAGATGGGGGCATCCCTTTTGTGAGTCCCAGAATCCGAACTGGAAGAATCTTCAGGTGGCACCTAGTCCAATTTGTACCTGAACAAGACTTCCCTAGATAATATATCTGAAAATGGTCAGATGGCCTTTGCCTGAAGACTAGAAGAAGCACTTGTTATATCCCATACCAACTCATTATACTTTTGGTTAGCTCTGATTGTATACTGAAGCATTTCTTTACATTAAGGCTAAATCTACCTCTCTGTAGCTCACACCCTTATGTTTCTTGTTCTATCCACTGGGATAGCAGAAAAGGTAATCCCTCTTCCACATGACAAAGCCTTCAAATACCTTATGTATCTTTTCCTCCTCTCCCAAGTTTTCTTTTCTAGACTAAATATCTTCAGTCCTTACAACCAATTCTCTCTCTCTTCTTCCTGCTTCCCCCCCCCCTTCCTCTTCATTCTCCCACCCCTCCAGCATTTACATAGTGTTTTAGAGATAGCTAGTACATTGGGCCTAGAGTCAGCAAGATCTGAGTTTAAATCCAGTCAGATACTTAGTAACTATGACAGGGCATTCCATTCAATTATTGTCTGCCTCAGTTTCCTCATCTGTAAAATGAGGATAGTAATAGCACCTATATCCCAGAATTTTGAGAATAAAATGATTTAATAATTGTAAAGTGCTTTGCAAATCTTAAAGCAGTATCATTAATATTTCTAAGGCATTTATTCTATATTATCTCATTTGATCATCCCAATAATCCTAGAGATAAATGCATCTGTCATCCCCATTTTACAGATGAGCAAAGTAAGGCTGAAAGAGGTTCAGAGTCTTGTATAGGGTCATATACAGCTGATGAGTATTTGAGGCAGGATTTGAACTCAAGTATTCCTGATTCCAAATCCACTACTCCATCCACTATGATACCTTGTTGCTTTGTGATATAGATGTGGTATGATCTTGATTGAGGGTACTCCTGGATCAGGTCACCCTTCTCTGGAAAGTGTCTATTTTATCAGTGACTTTCCTAAAATGTGTCATCCAGAACTGAACAAAATCCTTTGTCTATGTTGCAGGGAAGAACATTCTGAGGACACAGGAAGGAAACCAGTTAATAAATCACTGCAAATTGATATATATGATTAAAAAATTAATATTAAAAATTTAAACAACCTCATTATCATGTGTACATCCCTAGAAAATATACTGCCAAAGGAAGTGAATAACCTCATTATTGATGTGTACATCCCAGAAAATATACTGCCAAAGGAATTGAATTTATTCAAAAATTCTTCATTTGTTGTAAACATGGTCCCACATAGGGATGGCTTGGTGCTGGCTGATGGAGCACTTGTGTTTTCCTAGTATTATTCCTAGTTGTTAGGTCAAAATCAGCACAAGCAGCAGAAAATAAATCCATACCTTGTTGCACCTCAGTTGCAGAAGCTGCATGGAGAGCACAATCATTTGCAAACAAAAACACGTACACTAATGCTCCTTTGGTCTTGGCTTGTAGCCTTTTCAAGTTGAAGAATTTACCATCAGTCTAGTAGCTGACCTTGATACCATATTTGTCCTCACTGAAGACATTTTGATGGCATGACTGAAAATATCCTGCTGAAAATCATGGGAGTAAGCACACAGCCTTGTTGTATTCCATTGGGAACTGGGAAAACCCAAGAATGTCGTCTGTTATCCAGAACCTGAGCAAGCATGATGTCAATTGTCTGGACAACCAAATTTTGACATAATTTTCCCTAAGCCCTCATGACTGACGTTATCAGAGTCATTGGTCAGATTTATAAACATTGCATACATCTCTTTCTTCTGATTTTGGCATTTCTCCTGGAGTTGTCAGGGAGTAAACACTGTTCTTTAGCCCTTTGTGAAACCATAAGTACATGACTCTCTTCCAGGTGAAGGATCAACCGATTAAGGTTGGCAAGAATCTTGCCAGCAATGACCAAAAGAGAGAAATCCCCATCACAGAACACTATTTCCTTTACCTTTATAAAGATGGACAATAAAGGAATTTTTGAACTCCTGGGGGATAACCTTCTCTTACCATACAACCCTAGATTTTTCAATCAGCTTCTGTGTGAGCAGTGGACCTCCTACCTTGTAAATCTCTCCTGAAATAGAATCAGCATCAGGTGTTTTGCCACCGGAAAGGAGCCTTAAGCTCTTCTGTTGAAAATTTGTCTGGAGAGGGATTGACTTTAATCTTAGGTAAATGGTCAATGGCTTTAACATTGATTAATGATGGTCAGAATACCATGGAAATGTTTAGTCCATCTCTCCGGGATCATGTCCTGTCACTAATCTGTGGCTCTGTCAGCACTGAATAGTTGAAATGTACCATGTGTCTTGGCCCAAAAATAGCTGTCAGGGCATCATAAAAGCACTTTGGATTGTTACTATCAGCATAAAACTAAATTTCTTCTGGCTTTTAACTGAGCCAAAAAATCCTGCATCTCTCTAATGCTGCCTTCTTAGAGATGGATGAACTATCTTGCTGGTAAACCCTGTGGAGTTCTCATTTTTCATTTAATAGCTTCTGAGTTTCACCAGTATTGATGTTTGTGAGTATCCTGACCCAGATGAGCAAACGCAGTGCTGTACACCAAATCTCTGAAAGCTGCTCACTCTTTTTCTGCTCCACGGTTGTCAACAGTTTGTTGGCTCAACTTTCCCTCCAACTTAGCAACAAACTGTCTCTGCTCAGAGAAGCTCTTTGATCTACTGACATCAAGTCTTCTGGTAGTCATTTTGCCTTGGGGGCACCATTTTTGTGGGATGTGAATATTGAGCTTGGAGAGACTAAGTCAGTGATCAGTCCAACCACACATTGCTTTTGTCACTCTCACATTCCGGCTGTCTCTTCTTACAATAACATAGTCTATTAAATGCTACTGTTTGCTGTAAGAATTCATCCACAAAGTTTTATTGCATTTAGATAAATGGAAAATAGTGCTTCAGTAGTAAGTGACCATTGATGTTGCTGTTTCCAACTCCATTCCTCCCAAATACTCCTTACCATGTCTGGTAGTCTGAGTCTTCTCTAGCTTTAAAATCACCCAGAATTATAAGCTTTTCCTCTTTTGAAACGATGATGAAAAGAGTCTCCAGGTTTTTACACCGTATTTCTTTGATTTCATCAGGTTTCATCATTGTGGGAGGATAGGCACTGACAATGGTGGCGTCACTTTTTCCTGCAATTGATATTTGCATTGTCTTGAGCTTGTGGCTCACTCTTTCTGGTAGGCATAAAAGCCTGTTGATTATATTAGTTGACTGCAAAAACTACTCCAGCTTTTCCTCTTTCTCCTTCACTGTGGCCACTTTAGAAAAACATATATTCTGTTCCAACTTCAGTAAGCTGGCTTTCATTTTCATTCTTGTTTTACTCACAGCTGCTATTTGATGTTTTATCTATTGAGTTCTCTTACAACACTTACTGTTCATTTTTTTCAGATCTACATGATTTCGTTTTGTTAATAAGTATGTGCACATTCCATGTACCAATGGTGAGTGGAATCATCTTTGCAGAAAATTTGTACATTTTTTGTATTTTGAGTGAAATCTCCACCTGCTGGGATAATTGTGTCAGGGTTGTGGAAACAGATACTTTTTTAAAGAAATCTTTTATAGCCTTTTTACACACCAGAAAGTGAGAAGAGTGGTCCATAAAAGGCTGCTGCTAAGAATTAGGGGGTAGCTAAATCCCACTGTTGTTTCCAGTGAGGAGATGACCCATTGCCCTAGGCTGCCTGTGTGCAGGGTTGTGACTGCATTTCCTAGTGTATCTGCATTTGTTGTTTTATCACTTACCTGTTGATACAGGACTTTGAGATAGGTAAAAATGATAAGATGATATGATACACTTTTGATTAATGCATAAATTGTATTTAAGTGAGAAAGAGTTGCACAAAGTCATCAGCTTACTCTCTCTTCCAGAGTCATCACAGTTCAGTAGCAGGACAGTCAAGATGATTGATAATGGCTTAAGATGCAATGGATGATCTTGGCGTCTTCCGTGTCTAAGCTTTAAGCATTCCACAGTGCCTACTTCCACTGCTTTTCTGACCATTGGAATTAATTGTTCTCACCTACCATTCCATCAAGGGAAATCTTCACATGTTTATGGGAGCCACCCCCCAACCCCACTGTTTGAGACCCCTCGGTTACCCTCAATCGGATTTAACCCATCTGCCAAAATGGTTTATTAGGTATGGGTGTGTGCCATGCTGCAGCTTGTTGGAATCACAGGTGAGAATTAGGTGGATCAGGTGGGCACCAAAGGTGAAAAACAGCCCTGAAAGAACTTAGCAGTCTTTACTCCAGAGATACTAATCTTCCAATTCCATCCCAAATATATATACACCTATATGCATGTATATACAAATATACATATATATACATACATACATTCATATAGTGATACCTTGCTTTAGGAAATATGGATTACATATGGATTCATATATAAGAAATATGACTATATATGAATTCTACATGTCTGATGTATATATACATACACATGGATGGAATACCAGCTTCCCAGAGGTAGAGATCATATATTGCCTTAAAATACAGGCTATATTCTTCATTGATGATGGGACCCCACAAAAACACAATCATAGAGTACAGGTTTATCAGCCAAGTGTAATTCACTTGGCATCTCAGTTCCTCAGACTCCTCTGCAAAATGGGATTGCATCCTCCATCCTACTCACACAAAATATCAGGCCTAAGGAATGCAGGCTTTCTTTTCCTGTCTTATTCCACTTAATTTCTTCATACAGGTGATTAGGTGGTTGGTCATTGAGCTATTACAGGCTTGATTAATGTGGCTTATGAGAAAATCGCTACCTTGCTTTCTTTGCTGCAGGAGTATTTTATATTCGCTTTGATAATCTGAGTAATTGATTCTGAGAAGGAGTTTATTTTCTCTCCCTAAATATAGACTGTTATTTCTAGCTGCTTTACTTGAGGGAAATGAGAAAGGAAAGTTGTTTTCTCTCCATAAAACCAACTGAAGATTAAGCAGCTTTTTAACCTTTGTTGCACCTGAATTCCTCTCCAGGTTGGTTTTGCCACCCACTTTACCAACAATTCTTAGAAACTGTCATGTAGTTAAGAACTAAGGAAATAGCTGAAAGCACTCTAACTCCAATATTTAAAAGGGCCTAGATTTTTGACTCGAAGAAAGGTAGAAATTTGGGCATTATGTTGTATCCCATCTGTATGATAATTTGCAAAGCACTTTGCAAGTATTTCCTTTCAGGTAGTTGCTGCTGTTAGTCCATTTTGCAGATGAAGAAATTAAGGCATACCCTAGTTAAGTGACTTGCCCAGGATCACACCACTATGTGAGTTTCTGAGAATCTAAGTATCCAGTATCTGAGACTGGAATCCAGTCTCGGTTTTCCAGACTTCAGATCCAGCACTCTGCTATCCCACATTTGTTATTCAGTTGTCCAGTTGTGTCCAACTCTTCCCCACCCTTTAAACTATAGCATGCCAATATTATTCTTAGAAAAGATACTGGAATAGTTTACCATTTCATTTTTCAGTGTTTCCCCATTTTAGAGATGAAAAATGAGGCAAATAGGGATTAGTGATTTGCCAAGGTCACATCTAGTATGTGTTTGAAGTCGGATTCAAATTCACAGCTTCCTAAGTCCAGCTCTCTACCCATTGAGCCACCTCGTTGCTTTCTGGTGTTTGTGCCTAATAGTTAGCTGGCTCAATGGTAAGATGGCTGGGTCTGGAGTCAGTAAGACCAGCCTCAGGTACTCACTAGCTGTGTGATTTTGGGCAAGACACTTGACCTCTGTTTGCTTTAATCTGCTGCAGAAGTAAATGACAAACCACTCCAGAATCTTTGCCAAGAAAACCTCATATGGGATCATGAGAAGTGAGACATGATTAAATGACTGAATAACAATAGTTGGGTGCCATCAAAAATGCTATTTTTTAAAAGTCCCATTTGGGGCAGCTAGGTGGCGTGGTGGATAGAGCACCAGTCCTGAAGTCAGGAGGACCTGAGTTCAAATATGATCTCAAACACTTAACACTTCCTGGCTGTGTGATGGTGGGCAAGTCACTTAAACCCAACTGCCTCAACAAAAAAAACAAACCAAAACAAACAAACAAACAAAAACATTCTATCAAAGTATTTTCATGATTAAAAATATATAATTATCAATATTGAATAAATACATTTGTCTTTACTATTCAGTGAGCAATAGGAGGGACCTATCTTTCAAATTATTATCTTAAAAACCTTTTTCAGAATTACTTTAAATGAAAAAAAATTAGCATTATCAATTTTGTGTGAAAACTAGAAGATTTAGAAACTTGCTTAGAAAATTAATGGCAGAACTAGGACTTAGAGGTTATAAACCATTCAAACTCTAATTTCACTAAAAGGGTAGTTAGAGAAAGGCATTTGTGCATTATAATAGCTGCAATCAGATTATCCTAGCAAAGTGAGATTCAGAAAAGTGAGAAAAGAGGAAATAAATCAAAAGATATTGCACAACTTTTCATTAACTCCTACAAAAGTTTTACCAATTAGATTAATTACCATTATAAGAAGGACAAAAAAGACACTAAAAATTTCTTTGGTTAACAAACATTTGATTTCTCCAAGAGAGAGACATGGCAGCCATGGGCAACATCAATTTAGAATATAAACTCATTTGGAAAATGCTTTGAGCGATGATGCTATTAGATGTGAGTTATAAAACGGGGAAGAAATGAGGACAAAACAACTCTCCAGAAAGATTGACAAAAGATCCAACTAAACCAGATTATCTCAACAGAATTTACAGATTAAACTCAAAGTGAAATGACAGACTAATTAAAAATGGGACAGGTCTGCCAGCAAACTATTTTCACCATTGATGATAATGGAATCATACCTAAGTCACAGATGAGCTCTATTTAAAAGCAGAGATAGCATTGAAAAGACTAAAAGTAAGTTAAGAAAATAAAGAAAATATTTATGTTGAAACTAAAAATTTGAAAAGCATTGAGGGTTTTATTTGAAATATATTACAGTGAAAAGAAGATAGTCAATGATTAGGAAAAAAATAGAAATGGTTTTGTTACCCAAAAAAAGCAATAAGATGATATTGATTTCTATCAAACCATTTGCTTACTTTCTTAATTCTGTAGTAACTGGACATCCTCTAAAATGAAGGGTCTCTAGATTAGTTACCCCAAGTTACAAATACTCAGTGGGTCCACATCTGTGTAAACAACAGTTTATGAACCTCCATCACTGTATTTACTTTTTTCCCCCCCAAGCTAAAAGACACAATTGATTCAAAGCAAAGGTATTTAATAAAACAGCATATCAAGAAGATTTATAATTAATCATTTTCTCATAAACTTATTGAAATAAAATGAAATAAGATTTGTAAGTACTTAGCACAATGTCTAGCAGAGAGTAGGTGATTAATAAATGCTTATTCCTTTCCTTTTTCTTCCCTATTATATATTTCCTACTATGCTCTCTCTCCCCACTGATGTTGCATATCCATCAACAAAATCCTATAAAGATTTCCATGAGTTCCAGAAGGAAAGTGTAGAAAATATCAATTCACAACCACATATACACCTCCTTCATCAGCCAAGAGATAGTCCAAAGCCAATCTATTTTCCATCACTTCATGTGTTAGGGAATCCAATGATTTCTGCAGATTTTGAAGTCCTGCATCAGTCTCATTGACAATTATTTTTGATTTTCATGAGTCAATTGTCATACACAAAGGGTTAACTGCTAGGCTCTTTCAGTGATGGGCACAGTTAGCCATGGAACCATCCAATGTTTCTTGGGTCTTCTCCTTCATTTTGAGGGTCTTCTCTTTTTCCATCTCTCTCTGATAGACAAGGCGGATATGGCTCATTGGCACCCATCGGGTTCCTTCTCCATCTGTTGAGATACAAGTAAACCCTCTGCCCCAAATGGTTAATGTACCTGGTCCCTTCCATTCACCACTTTCTGGTTATCTCCACATCATGTAGAGATAGTGGAGCTGCTCTCACTGGACACTGCCCTTCTGATGGGTTATGAAACCTGTCTGCCAGAGCCCTTGCATCTTCATCAAAAATCAAAAAATTGATAATACATAGTTAAGTTTAGAAGTTCTCTAGGGTTACCTGTGGCTCCCTCTTTCTTTTATTTTTGGAGGAACATCTTGATGTCTCAGTTTCAGTTTCTCTTATCTACTATTGCCTGTCTTTGAGGATTAAAAAATATGCCAGTGGTTTGTAAAATCTGATACTGTGGCAAATACAGGGGAATTCCAAGGACTTAGACAAGGTTGTAAGTGTCCTTGGTCAAATTGCTTCTGCGCTGTATCTAATAAGGCCTGGATTTTTTTGCTGGTTGAGGGCCACTGTTACATCCACACTGGTATATCAGTTTTCCATTCAATGGGAATAGATGAGAGTGATGGCAGGGCTTTTTCTTTTTACTACAAAAGAGTAAAAACTCCTGTTTTATCTTCAAATTTTCATCTCAAAGGGATAGCACTAAGTTCAGCTGCTATTGATGCTCTTATGCCAGACATATGGGTGTTTGTCGTAATCTTTGGCCAGTGACTGGGATATCAACTACACATTTCCCAGTTCCCCAAATCCGTGTATGGGTAGACATAAGTTGTAAGCACTCTCAGTGGGTGAAATGGTCAAACCTACTGTATGTGGACATGGACATGTTTCAACTCTCCAGGGGATATCTCAGTAGTCCCAGGGGCGCTCTATTCTCCCTAATTGCAATCCCTTCCCCTACCAGCTTGCTTAAAGACTCTATGGGTGTAATAGCAGTTGCCATCACTTGAGGCATGATGACTAGAGAACATAGCCACAATGTGGAGAAGTAAATTGAGGCCTTATATTTCACTTATAGTGTAAATTGGGATTATGCAGCTTTATGGAACAGAAACTAATTTTTAGAATATATTACAATTTTATTAACTTACAAATCAGCCTTAAAATGAAATCAAAATAATGGAACATACATAGATTTTTAGAATGCAAAATAACTGTAATAATATTAATATTTTGGGTGGTCTTGTTTTGCATACAAAGTTGCTCAAAATATGGTGTCTTTGGTATTGCTACTCATAATTATTTTTCAATTACTTTTCTTTTATTATGAGTCTGTTCCTCCCACAGCACTTCCTCTCACTTCTCTGAACAAATTTTAAAAAGAGTAATTATTATTTTTTTTAATTCATTTTTCCAAATTATCCCCTCCCTCCCTCCATTCCCTCCCCCGATGACAGGCAATCCCATACATTTTACATGTGTTACAATATAACCTAGATACAATATATGTGTGTAAATACCATTTTCTTGTTGCACATTAAGTATTAGCTTCCGAAGGTATAAGTAAGTAACCTGGGTAGATAGACAGTAGTGCTAACAATTTACATTCACTTCCCAGTGTTCCTTCTCTGGGTGTAGTTATTTCTGTCCATCATTGATCAACTGGAAGTGAGTTGGATCTTCTTTATGTTGAAGATTTCCACTTCCATCAGAATACATCCTCATACAGTATTGTTGTTGAAGTGTACAGTGATCTTCTGGTTCTGCTCATTTCACTCAGCAACAGTTGATTTAAGTCTCTCCAGGCCTCTCTGTATTCCTCCTGCTGGTCATTTCTTACAGAGCAATAATATTCCATAACCTTCATATACCACAATTTACTCAACCATTCTCCAATTGATGGACATCCATTCAACTTCCAGTTTCTAGCTACAACAAAAAGAGCTGCCACAAACATTTTGGCACATACAGGTCCCTTTCCGAAGAGTGATTATTTTTAAAAAGCCCTCAATACATACATCCAGCAAAATACATTTCAAGACCAATCATGTCAGGAATTCTGAATGACATATTCCATCTTTATTCTTCTGGATTCATTGGTTTTTCATGGCATCTATCAGAATTCTAAAGTCTTTCAAAATTATTTTTCTCTATAACCTTATCTTTGTATAGATTGTTTTTCTTATACTTATTTCTCTCTGATGCTGTTCATGGAAATATTCCCAGTTTTCTCTGAAAATGTCCATGTCTTCTTTTCTTTATTTCTTATAATATTCCATTTATATACTCCAATTTGTATCCCTCAATAAGAGGAAATCCTTTATTTTTTCTGACTTTTGACTATCACAAAGAGAGCTATCTAAATATTTTTATACATATAGGTCCTTTTCATACTTTTTTGAGTTCTTGGATATATAGGCCTTGTAATGGCCTAACTGGGTCAAAGGATATGTATGCCCCATGTCATTTATCTGTTTTTTTTTATTTCTGTACAGTATTTTGTAATTGGATTCATATAGTTCATTGGCGAATCTTGGTAGATATATTATAATTATTTTGAATGGAATTTCTATTTCTTGCTCTTCTTGCAAGGTTGCTGGCAAACCTCAGAGATATTGTGGGTTCACTTCCAGATGACTATAATAAAGCAAATATTGCTATAGAGGGAGTCACACAAATTAACTATATCTCTAAAAGAATGCTAATAATTTATGTGGATTTATATTATATGTTACAACTTTGAATTCATTAATTATTTCAATTAATTTTTAATTGACCTTCTAAGGTTATGTTAATCCTTTTGTCTCAAGATTTGCCTATACCAAAGTTATCCTAGGAAGATGAGATTTTATCTGTTTATAAATGAATGTCTGCCAGATAGCTTTTTTTTGTTTGTTTTATTTTGTTTTTGTTTTTGGTCAGACAGCCTTTCCCTTACTTCCTACAGCTTTTATAGCAGACAGTGGTCAAAAGAGAGTAGTAACCCAGCACCTGGCTACTTGGAAATGCTTACCATTTGACTGCCAGACCTATCCATATAAAATTCCTAGAATAGTAGCAGGATCAGAAAGTGGTATCTGTGACTTATTAGTACTCAGATAAGGCTCAGAGTTTGGTGTTTTGGTTCCATAATTATTATTTTTTAAAGTATAATCTAGATTTGTAAAGCAAAATTATAAAAATCTCTTTGTAGTGGAAAAGGGCCAATATACAAAGAAATGGGGTAAGAATGAGATAAAACTAGAGATAGACATAAAAATAAATAATGACTATGAGGAATTCACAGAAGCATGGATAGACTTACAAGAACTGATGCAGGATGAAGCAAACCAGAAAAAAAAAATCACATACACTGACTATAACTCTATTAAAAAAAAATAAAACTGAACGTTATGTAATTACCATAATCAAATTTTGTCAAGAGAAGAATAAAGAAAAATATGTCTCCCTCACTACTTTGCAAATGTGGGGGTAGCTAGTTGGTGCTGTAAATAGGACACTGGATCTAGAGTCAGGAAGACCTGAGTTCAAATCCCGTCTCAGACACATATGAACTGTGTGACCCTGGGCAAATTTTCACTTAACTTCTATTAGCCTCAGTTCCTCATGCATAAAATAGAGACACACTGGAGAAGGAAATAGCAAACTACTCCACTGTCTTTGTTATGAAGATCCAATGGACAAAGTTCATGAAATAATGTAGATTCAGACATTACTGAACAGCAACAACATGGGAATGGAAAACCATATTTACTGTCAGAGATGGCTGAGATTTTGGCTATTTTTTTCTGATTCTTTTTTCATATTTTACTTGTCACTAGGGATAGCTCACTGGATAGAGGAGAGGAGAAGGAATATATTCCGAAATGATGTCAAAACAAAAAATATACATAAAAGAAAAAATAAAATAGGTTGAGAAAAAAGAAGAGTACAGGAAGAAATATACTAAAGGGAATATTTCAAGATTTGTATATGAGAAAGAAGAAAAAATCAGGGACTTGAAATAAGTGTGGTATTCTGGAAAGTGTACTGAACTTGGAGCCAGGAAAAATTCAGATTCTGGATTTGACACTGACAGACAGAAGAATCTTGGCAAGTCATGTAACATCCCTGAGGCTCAGTTTCCCCATATGCAAACTGTAGATAATACATCAGTACATGTTAGAGTTATTGTTATGAAAATATTTTATAAGTCTTAAAGTGCCATGTAAATGTGGACTTTTACTAAAGGGCAGAGTAAACTGAGGTGTAAATTTCTATTGATCACTTAAGCAATGTAAAATATAGGAACCAAATCCATGACAGGAAATATTATTCTTGCAGCTGTCCAGTTTGATTCTATCTGGATTTCTCAGGATAGTGGTATTAAAGTTAATGTTTCCAAAGAAAGAAGTCCAAGAAACTGGCTATTCCAGAGCTGCATTACCTGATTAGCTAAGAAAATTTTAAAATTAATTTTCGTGTACATTTAGGCTTTCCAAATGCAGAAAGGTCTGTTCATAGGGAGATTGTATTATACAAAAGGGAATGATGCCAAAATGAAATCTAAAAATCTTTCAGAGAAAAATAGGTGCAAATAGCACAGTGTCCAGTCCTTGGCAATCCTCCCTCACTATTTGTTCAAGCCATCTGGACACAAAATGACATCTCTAGGTAACATCCATAACCAAAATAGGTCACAATGAATAAGAGGTAGGGGACCTTTATAGATTACAGATTTCTAGGTTCTATAAAGGACATGAATGCTAGTCTTGTCCATTTCATCGAGTAGGAACATGATGTAGTATTCCCTAATGTATGAGAATCTGCTATCTGTGCAAAGAATTTGGGAGCAAGTCTGCCCTTCCATCCTCAACCATGTACTGGGCTACTTTCATTTGTCCAATGTCTGTTCTAAGGGAACTAGGAAGCAAGAATCAGGCTGCCTGGCAAATGTGGCACTTATAAACAGAAAACTATTTGTAAATTTACCTCTGAGCCTAAAGAATCCCATATTGCAGCAGCATTTATTTAGCATACTCTTAGATGTGGACTTCAATTTCCTCATTTGTAAAATGAGGGGATGAGATTAGATAATCTCTAAAGACTTCCCAGTTTTTAAAGTAGGAAGGAAATAAGTTATTTATTAAGTACTCACTATGTGTCAGGTACTGTGTTAAGCGATTTATAAATGTCTTATTTGATGCCCACAACAATCTTGTGAGGTAGATGCCATTAATATCCCCATTTTGCAAATGAGGAAACCAGGGCAGACAGAAGGTAAGTGACTTGCCCAGTATCATACAGCTATAAATAGAGAAAGCTGGATTTGCCTCCAGACTGTACTAGTCATTTGATTCTTTTTGAATATTCATGTAATCTTCTAAGTCTGAAGGTCTTGGGAGGTCATATAATTAATCTTTTTTTTTTAAGTTGGCCCATACCGAAGTAGCCCCAGATCTCATCTGTCTTTATTCCATTTTGCAAAGCTAAATGATGTCATCAGCACAGTCTAACAGCAGTCTAGCTTCCATCTGACGAGCTAGTGAGTAATTAAATGAGCTGCATAATTTTCAGCCTAAGCAATTTTTAAAAATGAAATTAATTTCCTTCTGTATTATAATTATTTTAGCCTTCACCAAGCACGCTTTTAAGGTGCTCCATTTATTTCTCCTTCCATCCTGTTCCTGCCACCTGGTTTGTTTTTTTTTTTTTTTTTTTGCTTACTTCTGCATTAGCTTGTAAATATTGTGTGGGGAATGCTCAGGGAAGATGCATGAATGGCTGTTCAAGATACATTTGTAGTTGTGTGTATGTATGAAATCATCCTGAATTTGCATTGGTAGAGGATAATACAAGAATGAACTTTGAATAACACGAAGAACTTGCAAAAGTGACAAAAAATTTGCCGTTTATGAAACTTTAATTGGCACAATTATCTTTCTGCAATTACACGGTCTTCAATTTCTGTACTCATTTGACAGTTCTGGCAGTTCTTTCTGAACAAAGAATAATTTGTTCTTTCATATCAGACTCTCTAAGGACCTATAAACAAATATGATACCCTCACCTTAGAGATGGTGAAACACATTTATCACAGAGAGGTTTAGTGACTCATTGAGGGTCACATAACAACTAGAGAAAGCATGAAGTGTGATTATGACTCATGTGATTGATTGTTTTACAAACATTACTAAAACTCAAAATCATAACCAGTTATTTTTGTGCCTGGGACAAAAGGCATAAAGCATATCCTCTACTGATTGAGGTGGGGAGCAACAGACAGAGACCCCAAGTTATCAGCAACTTCTAGAGTGGGGAGAATAATCTGCTGAGGGATTATAAATGCTCTTAGTTTTATTTAAAATTTAGTACTCTGAGGCAAAACCCCAGTCACTCTATCCTATTTTTGGATGTATCAAAGTTTATATAGCCACACAAATCTAAGCTATGGTGTAGGAAAGGCAGAGATAGAAATTTCCCTTACCCCCTTTTTCAGGGCTTTAAATAAAAATCTTTATCTTTTAAAATAGATTTGTTTTATGATTTTTAGATTTTTCTCCTCCACTTAATAGTATTTTATTTTTTTCTAATTACATACAAAGATAGTTTTCAACATTCACTTTTATAAAATCTTGTTTCAAATTTTTTTCTCTCTTTCTCCTTTTCATCCATTACCAAGATGACAAGAAATCTGATATAGGTTATAAATATACAGTCATATTAAACACATTTTCATATTAGTCATATTGTGAAAAAAGAATCAGAACAAAAAGGAAAAAAAACATGAGAAAGAAAAAAACAAAAAAAAGAAGTATTATGCTACAATCTGCATTCAGACTCCGTAGTTAGTTGTTTTTTCTGGATGTGGATAGCATTCTCCATCATCTGACTTTTGGAAACAATTTTTGTTTTAAAAAGAGGTATGAAGGTAAAATAATAATGGTAGTCAATATGTATGTAACATTTTAAGGCTTAAAAACATCATCTCCTTTGATTCTGACAACAATTCTGGGAGGTATGTGCCATGTGTATTCCATTAGAAATTGAGTAAACTGAAGGCTTGATCATGACCATATCTCTAGTGTAGGTCAGATATGGAATGTGAACCCAGAAAGTTTTTCCTGACTGCAAAACTTTCTCTTTCCAATTATATCATGCTTCTGTTTCTTAAAAAAAAACAATTATAAATTGGGCAAACATCTGTGAACATTCCCATATATGAAGAAAAACAAAAAATGACAGTTGTATATGAAATTGGAAATCTCTGCTATATACTTGGAGTTTTTTGTTTGTTTGTTTTTTAGAGAATATACCACATTTCACATGGTAGTATCAATACTGTGGTGTGTGTGTGTGTGTGTGTGTGTGTGTGTGTGTGTGTGTGTGATCTGAATTTCTTTTCTATTCCCTTTCATGTCTTTTTTTTCTTTCTTATTTTTTGTATTACTGTCACTACCTGTTAATCAACTCTTTATGATTTACACACCCTCTCCTCACATAAGTCTTCTTTTATTAAAAAAAAAATTTACCTTAAGCAAAACAAACACACATGTTAGTAGTATTAAAACAGGTACCTATATGGTGTGTCTCCTCTCTCCTGGGAGGTCATAGACTCATAATGGGAAACGTGTTTTATGATCAGTCTCCTGGAACTGTGGCTGGTCATTGCATTAATTAGAGTTTTTCTTTATAGTATTATGGCCCCTGTATAAATGACTCCACTCACTTCATTCTGTTTCAGTTCCTATAAATCCTCTCAGATTTCTCTGAATCCATTCCTTTCATTATTTCATAATGATGGGGTTCTAGTGGCAGTGTAGAAATCCCCTTTTGATCAGAGGCGCAGGTCCTTTGTGAAAGAATTCACGAATCCGAAGTATTTTTTCAAGTCTCCTTTTCCCTTTTTCATAATTTTCTTTGATATTTGTCTACTCTGAATTTGTTTTTTTTTTATTATTATAACTTTTTGTTGACAGTACATATTTATGGGTAATGTTTTACAACATTATATCCCTTGCACTCACTTCTGTTCTGACTTTTTCCTTCCCTCCCTCCACCCCCTCCCCTAGATGGCAGGTAGTCTTATACATGTTAAATATGTTATAGTATATCTTAGATATAATATATGTGTGTAGAACCGAACAGTTCTCTTGTTGCACAGGAAGAATTGGATTCAGAAGGTAAAAATAACCTGGGGGAAAAAAAAAACAAGAATGCAAATAGTCCACATTCATTTCCCAGTGTTCCTTTTTTGGGTGTAGCTGATTCTGTCCATCATTGATCAATTGGAACTGAATTAGATCTTCTCTTTGTCGAAGATATCCACTTCCATCAGAATACATCTTCATATAATATTGTTGTTGCTGTGTATCTCCTAGTTCTTCTCATTTCACTCAGCATCAGTTGATGTAAGTCTCTCCAAGCCTCTCTGTATTCATCCTGCTGCTTATTTCTTACAGAATAATAATATTCCATAATATTCATATGCCACAATTTACCCAACCATTCTCCAATTGATGGGCATCCAATCATTTTCCAGTTTCTAGCCACTACAAAAAGGGCTGCCACAAACATTTTGGCACATAAAGGTCCCTTTCCTTCTTTAGTACCTCTTTGGAACCCTAAATATTAAATGGCAAAAAATGGAAGTTTATTCTTGAATGAAAAGTCAGCTTTGCTAAGGACTGACTTCCTCAGTGGCAAAGTCCTATTAGGAAAATGGAAGCCAGCACTGAGAAGAGAATCCTTCTCAGCAAGCAGGGTCCTTGTAGCTAGACCAAAGAGCATGCTATTTTTGACCTTCTGCAAAGAAATGAGTAAACAGAAACCTATTATATGAGCAGATCTTGGCAGAGGGCTGGGGCAGTTTGAGCTGATCAAACCAGGATGTCCTAAATGAAATTCCTTTGAAGGCTTTTTCAGGCTGAATTTGAATGGGCTATCATTGGGAGTGATTTGCCTTAGAAATGGCCCAGCCTGAGAACATAATTTTACAGATTAAAGGTAACACAGTTTCATACCCCATCACTAAGATTCAATAATATTCTATCACTTTTGTATCCCAATATATGGTCAGCTATTCTATTTCTTTGCTACAACAATAAGCATGATATCACTGAGTCAAAAGGAATTAGTAACTTTTAAGGTACAATTTAAATTGCTTTCTATAATGCTAGGATCTATTCACACTTCTACCAATAATATATTAATGTGCCTGTCAATTCACTACTCCTCCATCAGTTGTAATTATGAATTTTTGTCAGCTTTGCCAACTTGATGGGTGTGAAGTAGACCCTCAGAATAATTTTGATTTCTTAATAAGTTTAATCATGTGATCAATTCTGATGGATGTGGCTCTCTTCAACAATGAGATGAAATAAACTAGTTCCAATAGAACAGTAATGAACTGAACCAGCTACACCGAGCAAAAGAACTCAGGGAAATGAGTGTAAACCACTACATAGAATTCCCAATCTCTCTATTTTTGTCAGCCTGAATTTTTGATTTCCTTCACAAGTTAACTGCACGCTATTTCAAAGTCCGATTCTTTTTGTGCAGCAAAATAACTGTATGGACATGTATACATATATTGTATTTAACATATACTTTAAGATATTTAACATGTATTGGTCTACCTGCCATCTGCAGGAGGGGATGGAGGGAAGGAGGGGAAAAATTGGAACAAAAGGTTTTGCAACTGTCAATGCTGAAAAATTGCCCATGCATATATCTTGTAAATAAAAAGCGATAATAATAAAAATAAGTTTAATCATTTATTATTGGTTATTTGAACCATTTTCCTGTAGATATTTTAATATCTTGTATTTTCTCTTTTGAGGATTGCTTATTCATCTCATTTGACATTTATTTATTAGGGAACTATCATGCTTCTTATAAGGAAATTGATTTTCTACTGTGTGGCTTAAAAAATGTTTTCCAAAGATGAGCTTCAAAAATGTCCTGAACGTCAGTAGCTAGATATTTATTAGTTGTATGACTGTGGACAAGTCCTCAATTTCCTTGTTGATAGAGTGGGAATAATAAAAGCAAGTTCCTCATAGGTTTCTTGTAAAAATCAAAAGAGATAATGTATGAAAAGCCACTTTGCTTTTTTAAAGACACTGTTATCATTACTTTGAAAGATAACACTTAGGTACATAAATTTTAATGTGGCATGTTTGTTAAAACCAACAAAAATATAATTATTGTATTATCCTTATGCATGACCCTAAACTAGTTATTCTGTCAGTTAGATAGTGCATTGAATACAAAGCTAAGACTTGGGACATATTGTGGGCCAGTCAATGAGAATCAGATTGGTTTTGGTTTAATAAAGAAATCTAGCTAGTAAACTCCAAGCTATCTTGGGAGGGTTCAGAGATCCAAAAGAAGAAAAAAAAACTTTTAAGAGCATCTGTAGGTAGATAAGGGTGTAATACCCTATGTATACAGAGAGAGAAAAGAAGGAAGAAAGGGAGGAAGGGAGGGAAGGGAAGAAGGAAGAGAACGAAGGAAGAGAAAGAAGGAAGGAAGAAGAGGGAGGGAAGAAGAAAGAGGGAAGGAGGGAGGGAAGGAGGGAAGATGAATAAATGGATAGGTGGATGGATGGATGGATGGATGTGAACGTGGTCATTGTTTTAGTCCCTATTGACTCAGATTGAATGTAAATAGCAGTCATTTCTGCTTTGGCCAAAAACCTGAGGGTTTTTCCCTCGCAGATTTATGTATTTATTTAGATTATTTTTTGTTTGTTTGTTTGTTTGTTTGACTAGGTGAAAGAGGAGATTCTTTGCCTTAATTGCTATCTAACCTAAATCACTGAATGGGTGTGGGAAAGGCCAAGGTCTCTCACAGCATTCAGGGCCATCCTCTGCCTCCTGATCTATATCTGGCTATTGGACCTAGATGGCTATAGTGGGTAAAGTGAGGCAGGGGCCTTGCACAGCCCTTCCTCTTCTAATCCAATTCACTTGCAAGTCATAGCATCACCTCCCTGATGTCATAGTCCTCTTCAAGAATGAAGGACAAACAACAATAACAGCAATGGATACAGCACTAGGTTTAGAATCAGAAAACATGTTCATAAGTTCAATCTGGCCTCAGACACCATCTGGGTGACTCTGGACAAGTCATTTAACCCTATTTACCTCAGTTCCTTATTTGTAAAGTGAGCTGGAGAGGGAAACCATTCTGGTATCTTTGCCAAAAAACAAACAAACAAAAAACAAATGTGGTCATAAAGGGTCTATGCTTCCTGCATTATAAGCTTTGTAATGATTTTTCTTTCATGTTTCTCCCTTCATGGTGGGTTTTTTATATATTTTGCATTTTTATCTCTTTTGTCTTTTATCAACAGTCATTTTTGTTTATTTTAACTGATAAGCAGGTTTGATCATGAAATCAACATTAAGCGATATCATTTCACCTAAGAAAAGCACGAATGTGTAAAGATTGCTCCCTTTGTACCTTCTCATTATTAGTAAGAGTTTGATGTCTACATTTTAAAAAAGATTTTTGCAGAGCAGTTGTTGTACTGTTATTCCTACTTGGCTTTTCCTATGTGAACCCATCATCTGTTGTATTGTTTTCTTACCATCCCCAGAAAGGGCTGTGATGCTCTGCAATGCAGTTAAGCTGCTCTAATATTCAGCTGGGTTTGATAACCCTGTGGTGGGGGGAGCAGGAGTTGGGATGACTCACCTGCTGAGCAGGGATCTCAGTCTACGTCTCAGCATCATAGGGAAAGTAGCCTCATAGAGCATCTAGTCCAACTTCCCTCATTTTATAGATGGGGAGACTCAGGACCATTGAGGTCCTTAACTTGCTCGAGAACAAGGTAACAAGTAATGTTAGGCTGTATTTGAACTTATTTCTTGTCTATGTTCTCTAGTAGACTGTAACATTCTTATATCCCTATTGAATGGAGGCAACTAGGTGGTACAGTAGTTAGGGGATCTGGGGTCAGGATGCTCATCTTCATGAGTTCAAATTTAACTTCAGGAGCTGTGTAATCCTGGGCAAGTCACTTAACCCAGTTTGTCTGGGTTTTCTTAATTGCAAAATGACCCAGAGAAGAAAATGGCAAATTAATATCATTGCTAAGAAAACTCTTAAAAACTCTAAATGGAGTCATAATGAGTAAGACACAGATGAAAACAACTAAAAAACAACAATAATAATATCCCCACTGGATAAATATGTTAATTCATTCAGTGCTCAACACATTGACTGGCATTTAGCAGGAACATAAATTCTTACTGAGTAATGGATACATTCCTTCACCAAAGATCCACCCATTGTTCTGAAATCTGGATTTCCCCCCCATATTTCATGAGTAACAGTGCAGTCCCAAGATATTCTATTTGTTATTCTTTTAAATTCCTGCCTATTCAACCCACTACTTTGTCTTTGGTGATGTAACTTAAACTTAAAATATAAAAATGCTATTAATATTGTTCCTTCTGCTTTTTTAAAAAAGCAACCACTCATAAGGTAATAAAAATGAAACTAGATTTTAAAAAATAATAAAACTATCATCTATTATAAATTGAAAGAAACTATAATAAACAGAAACTTTATGAGTAATAAATAATTAAATAGACTGAAGCATAAAATAAATATTTTATATTGCTAGATTTTGCAAGTAATTTTTTGCTAAAGATATAATTTCATATTCAATATTTTAAAAGGAAAGGACAATAGCAGCATGTTTTACCACAGAACCCTTATTCACATCATGTGGAACTCCAGGAATTCAAGAAATAGAATTTGAAGAAGATTTATGAATGGAACCTTAGCATGTAGCACAAAACTCTCATTTTACAAATGAATATACTAAAAAGCTTGGCTCCTATTTTACTGAAAAAGTTGAGTCCATACAGTATGAGCTCTTTCATCTATACTTTTCTTCACTTCAACACGTTCAGTTTCAAATGAAGAATTATGCACTTGTTCTCCAAAGCCAACCCCTCCAATATGCTCTTTTCTCTATCCCTTCATTCCCATATTTATTCCCTTTCTCTCTAGACTTTCCAATCTCTTCTCAATTTGCCTTCTTCTGCCTTTATTCATTCATTCTTTTAACAAATATTTATCATTAGTCAGTGAATAAGTATTTATTAAGCATTGTGCCAGACAGGACAGCTAGGGGATACAGTGGATAGAGCACTGGACCTGCAGTCAGGTACATTCATCTTCCTGCGTTCAGATCCATCCGCAGACACTTACTAGCTCTCTAACCCTGGGCAAACTGTCTCAGTTTCCTCATAGGCAAAATGAGCTGAAAAAGGAAATGACAAATCACTCTAGGACCTTCCACAAGAAAATTCCAAATGGGGTTCTAAGTACTAGGGTTATAGAAAATATGTGAATGGAGAACAGAGAATGTAGACTAGAGAAGTTATGAAAGTAGAAACAAGATTGGATCCATAGAGTAAGTGGTTTTATGGCATTTGGGATTAAACCAAAGTGGCAGGTTTGAGTGATTGAGAGGATGGTATGGCCTTTGATCATAACAGGGAACTTCAAATCATTCCTCTGCTCATGAACCGACTTTCAACTCTGGCTACTTTATGTTTATAGTATTAAGACTTAAACTCTTCTGTGTAACTTTCAAAATCCTTTATACTCTTGCCCCAAATTTACTTAAGCAAAATTTTCCCCCCATAATAGCCAATATGAATTCTATACTTACCCAGGTTGGTCCCCTTGCTATATGACATTATATGCTTGCCTCCCTCTCTTTATCTTTAATTATACCATTTCTACTATCTGTAGTTCTTGCCATCTTTCCTATCTGTTTACTTTTCAAAGCACAACTCACTTTCATAAATACTTCTTTGATGATTCTGATGATTCATCTCTTCCTTCACTGAATTCTTTTTTTCACTTAATGTCTGTAAAATCCAGTTTGCACTTTCTTACATACTGTACTAGTCTCTAATTGTCTCACACCTCAAAATTTAGTATTTGATTTTATCAGCATATAATGCTAATATAAACAGTCCTGTCTTCTTTCCTTATTGTTTCTTGGATCTTATCTCTCCAATTCTCTTATTAGATAGTTTGTAAATTACTTGAGACTTGAAAATGTTTCCCAAGTGTGATACTGATATCTAGTACAGTTGTGGGTACAGAGATAGTTATCAAAAACAAAGGGCTACTGATGCCTCTGTGTCCTCCCAAACTTTCCCAACTCCCATTCCTTTTCCCATACATTCTCTTTACTTCCTATCAGAGTTCTTTCTGTTAGTGCCTTGGAAATTGTAGTGGAAAAAAACCCAGGGATTGTTGGAGAACATGGAAAATGGAGGAAGGAAAGAGCCTGTGAAAAGCAAACTGACTTTGGGGAGCTGACTCAAGTTTTTCAGAATGAATTGATTGGATTGTACAAGAGTATCTTCCTCAATTCTGTTAGAAAATTTTTTCTTCACTTTTGCTCACCACTTATCTATCTAAAGAGTCTTCTGGGTTCATGAGCATGTCCTTTTAAAAATAGGAATATCTTTGAGAAAGTTAAAAGGTTATAAAGCATTCACTTCTTAGTTTGAATTAATTCTGGGAGACTGCTTTGTTCCAACGACTAGCTAAGATTTAATGTATTGAGTGGAAAAGGGAGTTTTAATAGGGAAGCCCCAGAAGTAGGTTAGGTCATTTGGGATGAAGTTCATGGAGCACTTTGAGGGAAGGGGAAGGAACAGCTGGAGGAATATGCTGCCATGGGGGCTTGTGGCAAAAGGCATAAAATCCCTGAGAGAAAGGGTGCCACATGGTAGGTGACAGGATGTGAAATGAAGTTTAACTAACTTTGGATTTAAGTAAATACATCTTGATTTTAAGAAATTACAGAGCTTCTGTAATTTACTAAGGAAGTAAAATGTATAATATCTGTGAAAAACTTCCTACCCTATATCCTATTTGAACAGATGTTTAACTGTAGTTAATTGCTCGTACTGTATGTACTGTATGTCACCAAATACTACTTTGTCTGTACTATATATCACATATCTTTTTAAAGCAGATGTTTCTTTTTTATTATAGCTTTTTATTTACAAAACATATGAATGGGTAATTTTTCATCATTGACCCTTGCGAAACCTGCTGTCCAACTTTTCCCCTTATTCCCCCACTTCCTCTCCTAGATGGCAGGTAGTCCAATACATGTTAAATATGTTAAAGTATATATTAAATGCAATATATGTATACATATTTATACAGTTATCTTGCTGCACAAGAAAAATTGGATTTAGAAAGAATATAAAAATAACCTGAGAAGAAAAATAAAAATGCAAGCAAACAATAACAGATAGAGTAGAAATGCTATGTTGTAGTCCACTCTCATTTCCCATAGTTCTTTCGCTGGGTGTAGCTAGTTCTCTTCATTACTTAATAATTGGAGCTGATTTGGATAATCTCATTATTGAAGAGAGCCACTTCCATCAGATTTGATCATCATATAGTATTGTTGTTGAAGTGCATAATGATCTCCTACTTCTGCTTATTTCTCATTTCACTCAGCATCAGTTCATGTAAGTCTCTCCAGGCCTCTCTAAAATCATCCAAGCAGATGTTTTTTAATTGAATTTTTCTGTACTCCTATATATTCTTGCACCCCCACATATTTTTTATTGGTATAGTGAAGCAGAAAAATGAAGTCATTCCTTTTGATTTTGTTGCTTTTCTGTATAAAAAAATCCCCATAATAAAATCTAATTGAGTTTGTATTCTAATATATCTCTTTCTGTGCATATCCCTTGCAATGTAAATAAAAGACAAAAAAAAATCTGTTGACCACTGAATGTCTCTTTCTTTCCCATTCTTTTCTGCCCTACTCCTGTAAAAATGCTTTCTTTTTCTGGTATCCTGAGCTCCAACTCCAGCTATTGCTATGTAGTCTAGTTTCATTAGGGTTAAATAGACTCATGTGGCCTCGCTTAGGAACCTACTATTTGCAATTTTTTAAATAAAAAAATGCTTTAAAATTTTTTATGGCACTTTATTTTTCAAAATACATGCAAAGATAGTTTTCAACATTCACTTCTGAAAAACCTTAAGTTCCAAATTTCTCTCCCTTTCTCCCTCCCTCCCTCCTGTTATAGGGTAAACATGTGCAATTCTTCTAAAAATATTTCCATATTACTCATGCTGTACCAGAAAAATCTTATAAAAAGAGGAAAAACATAAAAAATGATCAAACAACAACTACTACAACAAAAAGGTACAGATACTAAGTTTTGACCTACATTTAGTTTTCATAGATCTCTCTCTGGCACTTTCTAAACCAAGTTTATTGGAATTGTCTAGAATCACTTCATTATTGAAGAGTCAAGGAAATAATTTCAAGAGTTTCAAACAACATATTTCCAACCTTACCTTCAAGATATGGCTCCCACCCATTTACTTCTTGAGTAATATACCTAGTACTCTGATTTAAGCATATCTCTTGCCTGGATTATTACAATAGCCTTCTGACTAGTCTCTGTGCCTCAAATCAGTCTCTTTCTTTCTCTTTCTCTCTCCCCACTTATCTCTCTCTCTCTCTCTCTCTCTCTCTCTCTCTCTCTCTCTCTCTCTCTCTCTCTCTCTCTCTCTCTCTCTCTCTCTCTCTTTCTCTCTCTCTCTCTCTCTCTCTCTTTTCTTCTCTCTTTTTCATTCTCATTTCTTTTTCTCTCTTTATTCTCTGTTTCTCTCTGCTCTCTCTTTTGTCTCTGTCTCCTTTCTCCCTTCTCTTTCTTCTTTCTCCATTTTTCTGCTTTGTTTCTCTCTCTGTTCTCTTTCTTCTCTGTCTCTGTCTCCTTTCTTCCTTCTCTTTCTTCTTTTTCTCTCACTTTTTCTCTTTCTTATTTTTCTTCTATCTCTATTTGTCTTTGTCTCTTTGTGTCTCTGTCTCTGTCCCTCTCTTTGTCTTTCTGACTCTCTTCTTCTCTATCCCCCCACTTATTCTCTGCACAGTGGCTGAAGTGCAAATACAGTTCTGACATGTAGTCTTATTTTGTAATGGTTTCCAGTCTTTCAAAAAATTATTTCACCCCTTCACATCCTATCCAGCTGATCATGTCCTTCATGCCAATGGAAACTTCTTCATCCTGAAAGAACTCTTCAGCCTTGGAATTCACACTTCAGAAATACACTTAAGCCCCTGAAGCCCTTCCTTCTGACTGATTGGCTTTTTCCAGAACCTCCATTTAAGAAGGGCTCCCATTTCACAGAAAAAAGAAGGGTTCTCAGGTTAGCTATCTCTTCATTTCCCATTGGGTGGCATGCCTCCGAATTTCTCCATCATGTTCTCTCTTTTCTTTCCTCCTTTTCAGCTTCCTTTTATGTATTGTTTCCCCCATAAGAATTATAAATTTTTTGAAGACAGGAACCATCTTTTTTTGAACTTATATTTTTATTTCCAGAGCTTAGCCTAGTGTCTAGTACATAACAAATGTTTAATACATGCTTGTTGACTGACAGACCATTTCCAATTTACATGCATCCTGACAAATGTCTACCACTTTCCCAGGAACTATAAATTAATCAATCAATAAACATTTATTAAGTACCCACTAAGTACCAGACACTAAATACTGAACATTTTGTAGCTGTCAGAGATTCAGCTAGCCTTCTCCAGAGGTCACATTTCTATGGTGGTTTAGGAGTTTTCAAAATGCTATATAACCTGGCATAACCTGGCTTACATGACTTGTTTCTTCTGTCTGCACAGATCAACTTGACATCATTTCCATGGCTGAGACAACCATGATGCCGGAGGAGATTGAGTTGGAGATGGCAAAAATTCAACGTCTTCGGGAAGTCTTAGTCAGAAGGGAATCAGAACTCAGGTTTATGTAAGTACCAGAAAAAACTGTACAGGAGACCCAGCCAATCAGAAATGGTAAAATGATACAAAGAGAAATGGAAAGACTGGTAATGGGGGGAAGCATATATTTATGAGATACTTTAGTGGCTTGAATTTCTTTGAAAATGAAGAGGGCCTGATTGGGCAGATTGTAGGCTCAGCAGTACCTAGAAATGATGGATGGGCTTTCCAGGGAAATTGCCATTTTTCATTTGGGACCTGGCAGGGTGAACAGCAAGCTGGCAAGTCAGTCTGGGTTATACACAGTACTGCTCTCTCCTTAGGGATCACTTTATCCTAGAATAAGTTGGACAGCCTTGTAGGCTAAAAAACCACAAACAAAACAAAACAAAAACAAACCCACAACCACTCCATTTTATTTTCATAGGAAGGGAAGAGATATGAATTTAATTGTACTCCAAAGGACTAAAGGGAGAACCTTCATGCCTACAAGCAAGGGAGATTTGCATAATTTTTTTTTTAAACTTTCTCTGATAGGTCAGAAAAAAGCCAGATGAGTCCCTCTGGATTAAGTATACATATACACCATCTGGCTATATAGGTATATGTATATTTATCTATTGACTTCCCTTTCTGTGTCTGTATTTTCTACCTGTCTACCTGTCTTTCCATTTGTCTCTCTCTCTTGCTTGCTTCCCTGCTGCCCTGTGTTTCTGTATATTGCCTGCTTTTCTATTTGTCTACTTTTCTTTGTCTTTCTTTCATTTTACCTGTCTCTATCTACTTGTCTATCTATATGTACTCAACCTCCCCCAAAATCTTCCTCTGATACCATATCATAGCATTCAGTGACTTTGGATTCATGAAGCCTGCGAGGTTCTACCTAAAGGGGCTTCAAGTCTATGCCAAGGGATGGATCATGTGCCTGTCAATTCAAGAAACATGTATTCAGAGCCTCTGATGTGCCAGGTACTATGTTAAATGTGGAGGGAGTCATTATCACCAGAAGGCTAGCCACTGGGGGTTGAATATGGTGGAGCAATGAAGAAGGAAGCAACATTTCATGAAGATGATCTAGGAAAACTTAGAGGGTCAGTGGGAGGAATACCCACATAGACAAAATTGCAATGCCTTGAAGCAGTAATGGAAATGCTGACAGCTCATGCCCAATTAGTCCCGTGGTTAATAACTAGAATGAGATTGGTTTTTTATCATACCTGCTGCTAACTAATCAGATTAATACCTGTCAGCCCATGGAGACTTTATTGAGTCAGATGAATGCTTCATAGTTGAGTATGTTTCTGGCTCCAAGAATTTCTCCTTGTAAGAATTAACCCAGAGACTCAGAGGGTCTCATGTGCCTCCTGCTCCCTACTTATCCTTAGAATTATTCTTCTGGAGATCTTCCCTCCCCAGCCTACTCTTCCTCTTTGCTGGCTTTGGTCTTTTTCCCCATGTTGTTCCTCCATCATCTATTAACAAAGCTGATGAAAAAGCTTGGGAGGGAATCAAAGCCATTCTTCATAGAATTTCTAACTTCCTTCAAGAACATAATTCAGTTACCTTATCCTTCTTTTTTTTTTTTTTTTTTTTTTTTTTTTTTTTTTTTTACCATTTACCTCTTTATTATAGAAATCCCTAGTGTTCCAATGTTGATACCAACCAGAAGCTAGGGGAATATAGATATTGTCTTTGCCTTTCTTACCTGGATTTTAGGGCAAACTTGGATAAATTGGGTTACCTGAAGCCAAAGTATCACTGACAGGGATTGTTTCTAATGTTGTGTGTATTACTTTGCCCAGTACCTTATGTTGTTGTTGTTTGTTGTTTGTTCTCAAAGAGGACTCTATGATGTGCAAGTTACTTGGATTAGAGTGAGAGAGGGCTGTGCAAGGTCACTGCCCTACTTTCCCCTCCAGAACCATCTGGATCCAGTGCCCAGATATAGATCAGCACAACTGGGGATGACCCTGGATACGATGGGAGACCTTGGCCTGGAAACAGGTCTCAGTTTAACTGAGGACATACCAGGCTGGGCCTTGAGTCTGGGGGCCTTTCTATATTGTGTCCCTGTTGGACAAGTTCCCTTAGGTTACACTGATAAGGCTCCTAACCAGGCAAGACCAAACCTGAAGCAGTCTCTATAGACCAAGTTCTTACCTCAGCAAATAGTGAGTACCTGTTTATAAATAAATATTCCTACAGCAAATGTGTGTGGGTGCCCATCTAGTTACATATGTTTTCTTAAAACATAAATCTGACATTACCTTAATCCTTAATGGTTCTCTATTATCTTTAGGATAAAATATAAAATTCTCAGCCTGGCATTGAAAGCCCTTCCAGAACCTGGTTCCCACCTGCTTCTACAGTTCTAATTCATACTCATTTACCTCACATACAAAACTGATCTAATCAAGCTTAACCCAGCACAAAACATTCTTTCTCCCTTATTCTCCCCCCACCTCATGGGTGGATGCATTCATAATTTACTGTCCACCTCATAGAATCCCTTAGCTTCCTTCAAGAGCACATTTCAAGTTAACTATTTACTTTATTATAGAAGCCCCTAGTCTTCCAATGTTGAGACCAGCCAGAGGCTGGGAGAATTCACCCCAGGGAGTCATTCATACTTCCCCTTCCAATAAAAAGATAGCATTTCTTTTCTTCCCGTGGGGAGAGGGGATAGACACAGAAGATAGGAGAAAGAGTCAACAGCAGGTCTTTGTGCAGGTTGGAAAGAAGGCAAAGAGTTTGGGAGGGTACAAATTGTTCATCTTCAGTCTCCTTGGAGGAAAGCAGAAGATGAGGATTAAGCAGTTCTTACATACTCATCAATGCCATAACTGGGAAAATGTGAAGTCTTTATCCTGGGTAGGAGGAAAGGTATGACCTTGGATTCCTTTTGCTTTTTTCTTGTTTTAAGCTTGTCCTGGCTCCTAGTTGGAATGCATTTTTTCTGAAATACCTTTGCATTCTGTTGCACTCACTTCACTGTATACATGTGTCCTTTCAATTGGGTAGTAAGCTCTTTGAGGACAAGGATTATTTCTTGATTGTTTTTGTATCCCCACTGCCTGGCACACATTGGGCACTTAAAGTTTGCTGAACTGAATCATGAGCATGAATGATTCCAGATCTGAGTTTCACATGTTTAATAATAATAATAACAAGTATTTATATGTGTTAAAGTTTGCAAAGCACTTTACAAATATTATTTCATTCAATCCTCAAAATAGCTCTATTTGGTGCTATTATTATCCCCATTTTGGATCCCTCAGTTTCCTAAGGGAGATAGAAATTAAATGATTTTCCCAATGTCTGGAACTGGATTTGAATTCAGGTCTTCCTGACTGCAGGCCTTCATCCCTAAGAATGCCTTCCTTATGAACAAATGATATAGATTTCCACTTGACAATTCAATCCAATCCATTTAGTAAGTGACTGTTAAATATCAAGTCATTTGAGAGGCAGCTTCCCAAAGATTCTACTCTTACAGCTTGGCCATCTTATAAACTCATCTGACTCCTCTCAACAAGCTAATAAACCTCTTAGCAATCTGAATATTCCTCTGTTGTAGGGAATATTGGCTAGAGAATTCCAGAATTTGGAGCTTTTTTTCTTCTTGACTCTATATGCTGTTTTTGTTGCTTTGTCCTCTCTCTCTCCAGTGCTACCCGACTACAGGGGAGAACTTTCCTGATAAAGTCAATAACTTCAGACTCATTTCCTTGCCCTTAATTCCAATGCTGAATCACATCATTAGCTTTTAATAACTCCATTTGCCTGCTCCTGGATGCCTGCCTTTGCTTCTTTGTGTCACATGGACACTACACATCCTGCTGTTTATCTTGGTTTCAGATAATTAAATATCTGCATCCATGAAAGGATGAGGGGAAAATTTGCTTTATCTTCATTTCACACTCCTTTGCCAAATTTTAATAAAAGAGGATATAGGACGGTGTCTTAGAGTTTGCTTTGGGCAGTAGTGGGTTTTAATCAGCATCAGCCAGAACTCTTGCAATAAAGAAAGCATCAGGATAAAAAGAGGCTCATTAAGAACTGGGGAGATTGCTGTAAAGGAAGTGAATTCAGATACATTATCTTCCCCTGGAGAGAAGCAAAAACACATCCTGTCAGTCATTAGCTAACATTCACATACCCCCAAGTTTGGCCAAAAGGTGAGAAAAAAGGCTTAAGACTTTTCTGTCAAGATCCAGAGCTGTGGGCTGGGGTTTGAAATGTGGGGCTGGAGGATTGAGATGAGTCATAGAACTAGCAGGGCACGGTTGATTGTGCACTAACTTTGACATCAGAAATAGGATAGGAATTATCATTCAGTCATTTCAGTTATATCTTTGTGGCCCCATTTGGGGTTTTCTTGGCAGAGACACTGGAATAGTTTGCATTTCCTTTTCTAGCTCATTTTATAGATGAGGAAACTGAGGCAAACAGAGTTAAGTGACTTGCCAGGGTCACATAGCTAGCTAGTAAGTGTCTAAGGCTGGATTTGAACTCAGGTCTTACAGACTCCAGTCCTTGGTGCTCTATCCATGGTGCTATCTAGCTGTCAGGATAATGGCAAGCTCTGTGATTTTATTGGCAAAGGGAGACCCCAGATGAAGAAACTCCTACCAATGTAGGTTGGCACTTTCTATAAACCTCTTATCTTGGTTTCCCTAGAACATTGATAGGGTAAATACATTGCTCAGGGTCACAAAGCCAGTGTGTTGTGGGGAAGGATGTGAATAGCTTTGTGGTCTTCAATGCCTCAGCAGGTCACTTTAGTCAGTCTATACAATAGGTATAATAATAGCATCTACCTTGCAGGGCTATTGGAAGGATCAAATGAGATAACATGTAAAGTATTTTGCAACCTTCAAGGTACTAAGTACATGTAATTATTATTAATTATTAGAATTATTCCATTACCCTACTCCTTCACATCAGAAATACCTTGATTCAGATCATTCCATTTACTCTTAAAAGCTGTGTGACTGGGGAACACATCAGTGAAACCAAGGGAAGAGATGAGAGCAACTTCAAAGCTGTGAACCTCGGTAATTGGAAGAATGATGTTGCCTTCAGAAGAAATGAGGAAGTTTGGAGGAATGATATTTTCCCTAATTGAGAAAATATGTTAAGCCTCTTTTTTGGATATGCTGAGTTTGAAATGCCTCTGGTGTACCATGGAAAGAGAACTGGCACTAGATGTAGAAGACCTGGATTCAAATCCTTCTTTGATGCTTATGACCAGTCATATCACCTCCCATCTGTAAAATAGAGTATAAGACCTCCAAAGTCCCTGATTATCTATGATTTTATGAATTTCCAGTTGAGGATATCTACTAGGGAGCTGGTAATATGGGACTGAAAAACTCAGGAGAGAAGTAAATATATAGATCTGGGGACTATCTGCATTGAAATGATAATTAGAGGGGCTCAGGAGCTTTAGAAAATCTACTCATGCTTAATGGACAGGAATCACTCTACCAAGGGAGGTTGAGAAGAAATAATTAGAGAGATAGGAGGAGAACTTTGTATTTAACTGCTTTGTGTGTGTTTATATTTATTTACTTTATATTTATGCTGAACATACACACATATATAAACTTTATATTTTTAGATATATCTTATATTTATCCTGAATATATGCTTTTTATTTATTCTAACATGCGTAGATTATTTTTGTATTTGTACTTAACATATATATGCATATGTTGTTATTCATTCATTTCGATTGTGCCTGACTCTTTCTGTCCCCATTTGGGTTTTTGGTTTTGCTTGTTTTTTGCTTTTTTGGCAAAGATACTGGAGTGGTTTGCCATTTCCTTCTCCAGGTCATTTTTCAGATAAGGAAAACCAAAACAAACAAGGTCAAGTGACTTACTTAGAGTCATACAGCTAATAATAATAATAATCTAAGTCCAGATTTGAACTCGGGAGAAGATGAAATTTCCTGACTCTAGGCCCAGCAATCTAGCCACTATACCACCTAACTGTCCTTAGATATGCATACACATACACATATACCGGTTTAGTATAAATATAAAGCACATATAAAAATATACATCTATATTAGCATATACCTGTTGTCTTCACTCCTTGTATAGGGATTGTTTCATTCTCTGTACTTCTATCTCCAGAGCCTAGAACATAGTTGACACTTAAGTGCTTATTGATGGAAGCATTATGAAAATCCAAAGAGATTCTAGAAGAAAAGGACAGTTGAAAGCCAAGTAGGATAAGGACTGAGAAAAGGTCCTGGACTTTGGAGATGAAGGTATTGTTTCAACAGAGTCATCTTTGCAAGGTAGTGGGTTAGGAAGCAGATTACAAAAAGATTAGAAGTGATAAGGGACCAACATTTTCCAAGCACAGCAGCTCAAGGACCCAAAGTCTGCACATATCAACATGGAATCATGGAATCTTTAGCATAGAATTGGGCCTTGCAGGAGAGACAGACCAGGGTAGTGAAAAGCATCCTAAATTTGAGGACAAGAGACTTGAACCATTTCTTAGTTGTATGATCCTGGACAACTCACTTAACCCCAGAAAGCATCATCTTCCTCATTTATAAAATGGAAATAACAATAATTACATTACCTTCTTCAAGGTTATTGTGAGGAAAACACTTCGTAACCTTAAATGTTATAGAAACATGAGATGTTTTAAACCACTCATCTATCCTTACATGAATCAGGTCCTAATTGTATGTGAGATTAGGGTTTATATCAACTAGAATCTCAGAGTAGACTGTGTATATTGAATTCAATATCATTTATTCCAAAAGTCTTAAACAGCTTCGTCATCTAGTATGGGAAGTCGAAGATCAGAAATACAAATAATTAATCAGCAAGCATTTATTAAGTGCTTATTGCATGTCAGGCACTATAAGAAGGGTTGGAGAAGCAAAAAGTCAAGTCAATAAATATTTATTAAGTGCCTACCATGTGCCCTAGGAATACAAAGGCAAAAATCAGTCCCTTCTCTAGGTTATGGTCTAACAGGGCAGAGTTCTTGCCTTCAAGGAGTTTGCATTCTAATGAGAGAGATAGCATATATAATTACATTAAAAATGTGTGTCAAGTAGATGAAATGTAACCTGAGAGGGGAAACCTCTAAGAAACTAGGGTTACTGGGAATGATCTGCAGAATTGTGGCTTTTGAATTGACAATTAAAAGAAGTCAGAGGTTCTAAAGAAGCAACAGAGGTGAAGAGGGAGAACATTCTAGGCATGTGGGACTGCTGATTCAAAGGGGAAGAGGGGAAATGGAGAATCATGTGTGAGGAAAGGTAATTAGGAAGGTAAGGCTGCATCAGAGAAAAAATGAAGATAAGTAAGAAAATTAGAAAGAAAGGGAAATGGTTAAATGCCACATAAAGGACTACTTATAAAAAAATGAAAACATTAAAACCTAAGGGAAATCAGGCTCTGCCTCCCCAGCCATATCTCTAAGAGGATGCCTAGAAATCTCCCTCCTTTCCCTATACCCTGGCCAGCTGGAGTCATGCTTATGAGAACATGCTGGGATGGGTTGACATACCAATGTGATCTTGACTAAAAAACTCAGCCCCCTCCACCTCCAGGAAACCTTTACATTTGTACATGTTCTTCATTTGCATTTTTCTTTTTTCCTTTAACAAGCTGAAATCTGGAGAAAAATCTTCAAGTCAAGGGCAAATTGAAGTGTACACACATTTATGTAACTTGACACATCTTGGCCACATTCTGCAATTTTCATTGTCACCTCGGTGGCATTCTGGGTTTTAAATAGAACCCTCCAAGGCAGATTTCCCAAGCTTAGGTCACTGTCATCCAATTACATACATACAATAGAAGAAGAGCCAGTGCTTAATTGAAGAAGCTTTAAAAACAATTTGTCATAGCATTTGATTTATAAGGATCTGATGAAGAAAGGAGAGAATAAAGGTGAAAGGAGAGATGATGAGCTCAGAAAGGACCCATTAGATTTTTTTTTTAAAGGAATGAGCTCACTGCTGAATTTCTGAAGGCTGTGTATTCAGGGTATGTGTGAATAGGATGGTTTAGAAATCTGAGGAGAAAGGGATTGCGTTAGTTGTTTCCTCTTAAGTCTTCTGATAGATTGTTCCTGCTCAGTCACTAACTTAGGGCCATTCACAGATGCACTGAGTTTGCAGAATCTGAAAAATAGGGGACTTGATTAGTTTTCTCTAATCATTTTAATTCCTTCAATTGGCGGCAAACATCTCTCCAAATGAGTGATTATGTGTTACCCAAGTATCTTCATTAGCAGGTAGAAAAGGAAATTCATGCACAAGACTTTTATGTCCAAAGGAGATTTATTAAAAAATATATTCTTCATAGCTACCTAGTTGGAGATGGCAGTGGGATATTGTAGGCTTCTAATCGTCATCCAAATTGGGATGATGTAATAGCTTCATATATAACTTCCTAGCTTTCCAATTTTAATATAGAAAAACTACCATTTCTGATACACATTAGAGAAGCTTTCTCTATTTTGGGGGTGCCAGAAGGGTGTCTAGTGGAGCAAGGTATTATTTACTTCCTTTGCTTATAGATGTATACTTTGAGATCTTTTAATGTACTAATTGGTGAAGGGGAATGGAACTGTTTTACTCAAGATAACAAGATTTACGCAAGATTAATTAACAAGGGAGTTGTGGAAGGTCTTTCCTATGATGGCAGGTGCTATAGGAATACCTGGGCCCAGATGGACACTTTATCTATGAAATTATTGTGTATTTAAGAAGGGAAAATGCTCCAGCTTATTTTAGGGAGAATTTAAAAAAAAGAACAATTAACACTTATCAAATACATACAAATTATTTGGTAAGTGCCAAGAGAATGATCTTGGATGAAGGATCAAGTGAAGGATCAAGATTTCATAGAGATGTTCATGTTTTTTACTCCCCTGGGGATCCCATAAACCAGATCCCTATTAGTGCAAATAGTGAATCCCCTTGAAGGAGTTGCATTACTTGAATTTGAACTGGATGTTTTTGTTAAGCTAGAACCAATGACCATATTTTACATAATTATAATTTCAAATAGTTCAAATGGGACCACTTCAGGGTATTCATTATTTGCTCTAATCAGGGTCTAGTTCTATATGAAATGCTAACTCAGAATCAAATTAACATCTCACAAATAATCCTAAAAAGAGATAGACTTATTATTATAGTTATTTATAAATGTGTATATATCTATCATCTATCTATCTGATAAAGATCCTTAAAAAGGGGGGTCAAGATTTTATTACTACAACTATTTGTAAGTGTGTGTGTGTGTGTGTGTGTGTGTGTGTGTCTGTGTGTGTGTGTACTGGATTTAGAATCAGAAAGATGTGGCTTGGGTCAAATCCCAACTCCTGCCTCTCTCTCCTATTTTGTGATTTTGGATAAGGCACTTAACCTCTTTGAGAAGGTTGTGCTCAGTTGGCTTCTAAGATGTCTTACAGCTCTAAATCTATGATTCTAACTTAAGATTTTATTGGACCTGCTACTAACTATCTTACTAAACATCTTTGACACTGCCTTCAGTGATGAGGGACCCTGGTGAATTAGGAGTATGTGATAAGTAATACTTATCAAAGGGCATCTATGGTTCCTAGGATGACCCCTCTCATCCTAGAGAATCAAGCCTTTGGCCTTGAACCAGAACATACATAAACTCAGATGGTCCTATTAAACAAAGCTTATGCAAAGAAAACATAGTACAAGTGGAAGAGCAAGAATATCTGAGTAGGGGAACCATAAAGGGCCCTCTAGGGCAAGCATTCTTAACTTAGGGTCCATGAACTTATATTAATAACTTGGTAATAACTGGTTTTCTTTATGCATTTCAAAACAAAATTCTGGTAAGGAATCCTTGACTTCACCAGACAGCCAAAAAAAAAAAAAAAAAAAAAAAAAAAAGGTGAAGAATTTCTGTTCTTGAAATGTTTTCAGAAAAATCTAGAAAGATTTATATGAATTGATGCAAAGTGAAATGAGCAGAACCAGAACTGTAGATGATAACAGTAACATTGTATGATAAACTATAAATGACTTAGCTATTCTCAGCAATACAACAATCCAAAAGAGTCTCAAAGGATGATGAAAAATGTTACCACCTCCAGAGAAAACTGATTGAATCTGAATGCAGATTGAAACATACTAATTTTTTTCACTTGTGTATGTATGTGTTGGTTTGTATTTTCTTTCACATGACTAATATGAAAATATGTTTGTATGATTGCACATATATGACCAAATTGCTTACCTTCTCATGGAGGGGAGAAGGGAGAAAATTTAGAAGTCATTTTTTAAATGGATATTAAAGTTTTTACATGTAATTAGAAAAAATACTATTTAAATTTTTTTAAAAAGATCTTTTAAAAAAGAGAATTTTTTTTCTCTAGGGATTCCAAGAGGTATGGAATGAGGAAAGCAACCTATTTAAAGTTGGTCTTTCTTTTTAATAATTTTTTATTTTCCCCAGTTACATGTAAAACAATTTTTACATTTTTTTTTAAATTTTGAGTTTCAGATTCTCTCACTTCCTCTCCTTCCAAATTGAGAAGGCATATGTGAAGCTAAGCAAAACATTTCTATAAAAATCATATTGCAAAGGAAAACATGGATCTCTCCCCCACCCCCTGCAAAAAAAATCCCCCAAGAAAAAAAAAGTTTTTAAAAAAGCATGCTTCAATCTGTATTTAAACACTATTAATTCTTTCTATAAGTTTTTTTTTAAATACTATCAGCATTTTTCATAGTAAGTTCTTCAGAGTAGCATTGTATTGCTAAGAAGAGCTGTCATCCCACAATATTGCTATTACTTTGTACACAATACATTTCACTTTGCTTGAACTCATGGAGGACTTTCCAGGTTTTTTCTGAAAGCATCCTGTTCATCATTTCTTATAGAACAATAACATTCCTTTATAATTATATAACACATTTTATTCAATCATTCCCCAATTGATGTACATCCTCTCAATTTCCAATTCTTTGCCTTAAGAAAAGAGCTACTAACAATATTTTTGTACATATAGGTCATTAAAAATCTCTTTTGAGATTTTTTATGGCAGTAGTAGAATTATTAGGTCAAAGGATATGCATGATTTTAGTCTTTTGGGCATAGTTCTTATCTTTTGATCATTTATCAATTGAAGAATGACTTTTTTTTTAAATATAAATTTGACTTAGTTCCCTATATATTTGAGACTTGAGTCCTTCAGCAGAGAAACTTGCTTCAAAATTCTTTTCATAATTACTATTGCTGACTGTATTTCCCTCCTCTCACCCCATTTATTCTCCTCTCTCTCCTTTTACCCTGTCCCTCCTCAAAAATATTTTATGATCTCTCTTCTATCACCCTTCCCCCCTTCCTTTTCACTTGTATTCCCTTCCCTTCCTACTTTCCTGCGGGGTAAGACAGATTTTTATACCCATATTGTGTTATTTTGAACCAATTTTTTGAGAGTAGGGCTTATTCACTTCTCTTCCCCTCCCTCTCTTTCTCTCCACTGTGAAAGCTTTTTCTTGTAAGGTTAAGTTTGAGGAGAGAAATTATTTAAGTGATAAACCTAAGATCTGTCATCTCTGGAGCTACGGGGTAAGGAACACCTAGAAGATCAAAGCTAAGACAAAATGACAACACTGGCTAAGGGGAATTTCCTGTTGCTTTCTTATTATATAGACTTATCAAACCTTGAAATCTTCCAGAGTGTGTCCTAGGAGTGAGAAGGGGGAGGAATACATCTCATAAAGAGCATTCTCTTTTATTCTCTTCCTGTCTTTAGACTTGGATACTTTGATCAGCAGGGACAGTTAAAGGCTCATCTCTATCTAGTTAATGGTTTATATTTTGTGGGGGGCTCTCTTTTACTGGCATTTAGTCCATAGCTAGCTAATGCTTGGCCAGTTCCTGTTTTTACAGTTATTCTTCAAATGAGAACCTTAAGAAACCTGAGGCTAGCTTCACATGATGTTTCTAAGAAAAAAAGCCCAGAGAGAAAAGTGGGAGGAGGAAAGAAAGTAGAATGGATTTGCCAAACATTCCTAGGATTTTTCTTTGCAAGTTCTGGGCCTTCCTGGATAGTCTTACACATTAACTCAAAATAATACAATGATTCTGATCTTTCTAAAGACTTAATTTGTCTGGGGAGAAATCTTATAGCTTTAGAGCCAGAATGGGCCTAAGAGGCCAGTAGTCCAACCCCTTCATTTTGCAGAAGATGAACTGAGCCCCAGAGAGCTCATCAAGTGACTTGTTCAAAGTTTCAAAGGTAGTTTATTACAGAAAAAATTAATAATAATAGCTAACACTTATATTGCATTTTAATTTTCACAAAGCACTTCACATATGTTCTCATTTAATCCTTATTAACAACTCTATGAGAGAGATGCTAAAATTATCCCCCATTTTACAGATGAGGAAACTGAGGCAAACAGAGTGAAGTGACTTGCCCAGAGTCACACAGCTAGTAAGTGTCTGAGGCTGGATCTGAGTTCAGGTTTTCCTGATTCCAGTCACAGCACTAGTTGCCATTAAGATCTTTGAGCCACAGAAGAAAGGAAGGGATTGAGGGGCCTTCCAGAGCATCTCCTCAGCATACTAAGGATATAATGAAATCTCATTGGTCATCCTTCTTAGAGATGAAAATGCCTAGCTCCCATCCTTTACACCAGCGCTATTTGGCCAGATAGATGATTTTATAGTGAAGGGTAGGAACTCTTAACAGGCATATATGATTGGTTTCCTACATTGAGATTATAGAGTGAGATAGCAAACCTGACCTCTTCATTTCTTCATCTTAATCTCTGTGTCTCAAGCAGTTTACTCAGAGCCTAAATTGCTCTTCTTCTGTACTGACCAAATAAACTTCTAGATCCTTATATCTTATACCCTTATCCTTATACTAAAGAAATCACAGATCCCATCCAAAAGGATCTTATGCAGGTAGAATTCTGGATCACAGGTCAGTGAATCAATCAGCAAGCCTTTATTAAGTACTTAATGTGTGTCCAGCACTGTGCTAAGTGCTAGGGATAAAAAGAAATGAAAAATAGTCTTTGACCTTAAGAATCAGGAATTCTAAAGGAGGAAGACAATATGTGAATAACTAAATGCATTTAAGATATGTATAAAGTAGGTATTTAGCAATTAATTTGGAAGGGGGAAGCATTAGTAGCTGGAGAGGCCAGGGAATGATTTCTTGGAAGACCATGGGCTTTGAGATGAGTCTTGAAGGAAGTCTGGGAAACTAAAATGTGGATGAGAGGGACAGCACATTCCAGGAATGTAAGATAGTCATTGGAAAGATATGAAAAGAACAACTAATGGGAGTATAAAGTGTAAGAAAACTGGAAAGTTAGGGAGGAGCCAAGACATAGAGTTTTTTAATGCCAGAGGACTCCATAATTTATTCTAGTGACAACAAAGTGAGTCACTGGAAGTTCATTAAGCAAGAGAGTAAAATTATCAGATCTGTACTTTTGAAAAATCACATTGGCATCTGAATGAAAGATGGATTGGAAAAGAGAAAGATGAGGTACAGAGACCTATTGGAAAAATATTCCAATAATCCAGGTGAGATGTGAGGAGGAAATGAACCAAGTTTGTGGCTGGTTCATCAGAGAGAAGAGAACATAAAGGAGAAATGTTGGGAAGGTAGAAATTGCAAGATTTGGCAACATATTGTTTATGTGGGAGTGAGTGAGTATGAGGAGGGGAGCATGACACGGAAGCTATGATCCTGGCTGACTAGGCAGAGGACGGTGCCCTTGCCAGTAATAAAGAAATTTGGAAGTAGAAGAGTTTTATGAGGAAAATAATGAGTTTTTACTTGGTTAGATTGTGTTTAAGATATCTCTAGGACATCTAGTTCAAGGTACAATTAATCCAATATTTTTTCAAGTCTTCCATCATAGTTTTGTGATCATTGATCATATATTTTTCTTTTGACCCTAGTATTTCCAAAATGTGGATAATAAAGATACTCCTGGAAAGATAAAGTTTTCTGAGATTCCCTAATGAGAATTGCTGGAGTAGGGTGGGAAAACAGGGAAGAGGAAATAATAGAATTTTACCTAAATTCCCCATAGACATCTTAAACTCAACATGTCCAAAACAGAGCTTATTCTTTCCCCCAAAAAACCTCTCATCCTCCAAATTTCCCTATCACTGTTGAGGGTACCATCCTCCTTCTAGTCATCTAGACTCATAACAGCATGGTCATCCTCTGCTCCTCAGATTCACTCCACATAATCATATTAAACTATATGTAATTGTTATTTTAGAAATGACATTAGAATATTCCTGGTCATATTAATTATAAATAGATGCTTTTGCCTAACAACAGGAAGTGAACAACATTTAGTCAGCTCAGTTTTTCATCCTTAAAGGACTGGTAATTACATACTGTCAGGCCAACTCCCTATAGACTCACGCAGATTCTAAGACCAGGTAGAACTAACTAGGAGCTCTTCTCCCCTCTAATCTGGGGAATAATTACAATTGGCTTGGCTGAGCTGGAAAGGAGCTCTAACTACACACTGGTAATAAACAGACTTGAGTTCATTAAATAGTGCTCTTGCCTTCTCCTATGTGCCTCTATTCTGTCTGTGTCTCCTTTTGTTCATACATCTTTTTTAACTGTCTTGGGGAGGGAAAGCTCAAAGTTCCTTTGAGCTCACAGCACTGATATAGTCAGAACTGCAGTAAATGAGAAAGACCTGAGAATTCTAGTGATGTTAATCAACCAAAGCTCTCTGAGTTCCAGAATTAGAGCTAGATGGAGCCCCAGAGATAATGTCATACAATCCCTTAAAACTACACCGCCTTTTCAGCAAAGGGGCTCAGCAAATCCTCCCACTATTAGCAATGGGGAAGTAGCTCTTAGCTGAGAACTAATAAGAAATAATAATAATGGCATTTTTATAATGTTTTAAGTTTTTCAAAGCATTCTAAACATGACTTCATTTTCTTCCCAACAGCATTGTAAGCATGGGAAATAATATTCTAATCTCCATTTTCAGGTGAAGAAATTGATGAGAGATGAAGTGATTTAGCAGAGGGCCTGGCACATAGTGAGTAATTAAGGCAGGATTTGAACCCTTTAGGTCCTGCACTGTTATATAATTACTCCATCTTGTTGCATTAAGAATGGGCATTCAAATAAACTGAAACTACATAACTGAACCACATCAATATCATTTTGTAGTTGCTGAGGAGATGAGGAGTCAAGACCTGTGATTATCTCAATATACATAATTGATATGGAAATACTTATCATCCATGTAGGCTACTGTTGTTGAGTCAATTCAATTATGTCTGATTCTGAAGATGGAACCCCAAAACTGAAAATCCTTAAAAGAGAAAACCTCCTTCGACTCTGCCTCAGAGAGGGGACTCCACCCCAAGCACATCTTTGTTATCTGCGTGGGGTTGGCTCAGAAACCCATTGAATTCAATTCGAATTCTAACCCTAACTGAAACCCAGGAAGGAGCCAATCTAGGATTCCACCCATGAGCCCCCTTCAGCTTGTAGCCAAAGCCCTCTATTATAAAAGTGCCAAACTAAAACCTTCTCTTTGCAGAGGTTCCAAACATGGCAGCCCTATGCTTGGCACACCAAGGCTCTCTACCCACTGGAATACTGTTTCCGGTGCCCTCCTCTCTTTATCCCCACCTATTTCCTTAACTAGACTTTAACCTGACTTTAACTTTACTTCCAATCCCCATAATAAACCTCTTTTTATCAATCTAGGTTTTCAGATCTGTAAATTCCTTTACAGAGAACTCCTTGCACCACCACCAGACCTATTTTAACTCCCTATCCTTGCGCCAAATTCTGAGGGATTGCAGAGGAGCTCCAGTTGACTCCCTGAACTCCAAACCTGCCTCTAAACCTCATTTAACTCCATGACCACTAGAAACCCTAATTTCATTTGGGTATCTCAAATCTAAACCTCATCAATTCTTTATGACCCCATTTTGGGGTTTTCTTGGCAGACTGGTTTGCCATTTCCTTCTCCAATCATTTATAGATGAGAAAACTGAGGCGGAGTTAATGACTTGCTGTCTTAGGCTGGATTTGAATACATGAAGATGAGTCTTCCTGATTCTAAGCTCTATGCTCTATCTAGTTGCCCTATGTAGGCTGATGACTCAACTGCAATTAAAAATTGTCCTAAAAAGTTAAATGACCTATCTGGAGGTTGTTATAGAGCTAGTATGTGTCTGGATCATTTACTGAATCCAAGTCTTGCTAATTTGAAGAGCAAACATTCTGTCAATGATGCCATTCTGCCAATATTTTTACAACAAACAAAATTAGAAGTGTAATGGCATAGTGAATGGAATATTGATCTCAGAGTGAAGAAAAAGTGGGTTCAAGTGCTGGCTTTGAGCAAGTTACTTAGCATCTCAAAGCTTAAGGCAACTCATTAAGACTAAATTCTAAATTAGTAGAGGGAGATCCCTACTAAGAGATTTTTATATCAATTGCAATCATATGCCAAAAAAATAAAATGAGATGACAAAAGAAACTTGAAGCTAATTGAAAGGATGGAAACTAAGTTCTCCTTAGAGAGATCATTATACAGCTGATGACACCCATTGTACATCCAGAGACAACAAATGGAGTACTTGATCTTTTCTTCTTGTAATACTCTTCATGGTGAGTAAAAGCCAAGAAATTTAAAAGCAATAAATTACTTTCCCATCCTAAGTATAAAATGGAGGTGCAGAGAAGAAGTAAATATGAATGGTTGGACCTGGATGGAGAAAGGAAGATAAGTTGGGATGTTGCCTCAGACACTCTAGTGAGACTTCTGGACAAATCATGTAACTTCTCAATTTCTCAGTTTGGATTCAGCCTTCAAAGGCCGCCTTCTAATTCTGAATTTATAATCTAATGAACCTGTGAGTGGGGAAAGTGCCTCACTGAAGACTGAGGCTGTAATACAAATAATGCCTTTTCTTTCACCACACGTAAAATAAATAGCACAGTTACACTTGGTAACAGGAAGATAAAATAAACTTCCCATCTTCAGAGAGTTTTAGTAAGATTAACTCAGCATGTGAAATGCAGAATGACAACAGGGCAGTATCCGCAGACAGGGTAATAGCTTAATCCTTTTTCCAGCCTGAAGCCCCTCTGGCCTTCCCAGATTGAAAGCTGTCTGCTCCTGGGATGGCAACCTGGGATGATCAGTCGGCCAAGGCCCTGGTGAGCAGCTTTGTGAACAATTAGCCATTTCCTCACTATTCCAGGCTCCCCTTTAACAAAGAAACTGTCCCCCTTCTGGAACCATGATATAAACCAGCCAGTGATGAGTAAACAGAATTTTGGTGGGTTTTCCCCCTCATTTAATCCAATTTATCAATGCCTAGATTATTGAAATCGCTTCCTATTGGTCTCCCAGCTTGTGGTACCTTCCTTCTCTATATGCATCCATCTTCTACACAGCTCCCAGAATTATCTTTTTAAGGCACAGGTTTGAGTGGGGCCATTCCTGTGATGAAGAATTTGTCATTTAACGGCTTCCTATGGCCTCAGGGATGAAGTGTAAACCTCTAGCATTTAAAGTCCTCTACAATCTGACTCCACTTTATCTTTTCATACTTACATTTATCATTCCCCTCTTCTATAGAGCCCAACTGGACTATTCATTGTTCTCTAGATTTGACCTTTCATTTCTCACCTTTGTGTATTTGTAATATTAGATAAAGTTAGTTTTTTTGGGGGGAAAAGCACAGCAAGATATCCATTTAGTAAACTTGTTGAGAAATTTAGATATAATGGCCCTCTTACTCTAGCTGCTTTTCTACCACGGGTTTTGACTAGGAGTTGGCAACAGGAAATTTTCATGCAATTGTGGCGTTTATACAACTCTGAGACACAGAAAATGGAGGCCAGGATGGACAACAGACAATGTGGGTCTTGCTGGAGTTGGATGCTGAATCTGCTTACTCTGAACTATGAGTCCCAGTCATTTCGTGGGCATTTCTTTGTTCTCACAAGGGAGAGTTGCAGGATAGAACTCCATAATGGGGATTTCCAGGCTAGAAGATGGGGAAAAATTCCAGACCTTATTAGTACCCAGAAAAGGTACCTAAAAAAACATCAATCACTCATATATAAAATGTTAATGAGAATTATTTACCTTTTCAGGGCACAAACTGGATCAGAGTTTAAGGAGGGAACAGGCAGGCTTTCAAAAGTTTTATTTCATAGTCCATCATATTTATTATCTTTACACAATTGGTGGAGAAAAGGGGATCTTAAGGTATCACCATGAATATATCAAAATAATCTAAGATTCTTTGAAAGATATAACAACATGATTTTAGATATAACAACATGATTTTAGAAAAACATAGGAAGACATAAACAATAATGAAGACCAAAGTGAGCAGAACCAAGAGAATATTATATACAGTAACAATAATATTGGTTTAAGAATAACTTCAAGTGAATGTTGTTTTGACTATTCTAAATATTTCAATTAATTTTAAAAAAAATATGAAGAAAAATGCTATCTACATTCAGAGAAAAAACTGATAAACCAAAGTATAAATAGAATAATTTTTACATATAGATGTATACCTATTTGTATCTAGTGACAGCAATCTCTAGGGCAGAGAGGGAAGGGAAGGGAAAAAAAAGAAATTTGCATTATAACTTTATTATATTTTTAAGATGAATAGCAAGTTGTATAAAATAGATTTGCAGTTTTGTGTGCAATTATCTTTTTTATTATACTGTGTTATGATTCTTTTATTCCATAAATTACAAATAAATGAATGTAAAAAGAATTTCAGGGAGAAAACTATCACAGAGATAGTGTTATTCTATTACTCTTTTATCATTGATATCAGGCCAACCAGAAAAAACTCTGAGCCTAGAGTCAGAAGGCCTGAGTTCAAATCCAACTTTAGACTTTACTAGACTAGACTTAACCTTATTTGCCTCAATTTCCTCATCTGTAAAATGAGCTAGAGAAAAAAATAACAAACTACTCTAGTATACTAATTTGCCAAGGAAATCATGAAGAGTCAGACTTGACTGGAAGTGAATGAATTGATTCTTCCGGTATTGTTGTATGGCTTTAAGAAATAATCACTACAGGTCCCATTTCCCATGCAGTGTACCTTCCTTACTCTCCTTTTCAGAAAGCTCCCTTCTAATGTTTTGTTTTTCCCCCATTAGAACATAAGCTTCTTGAGGGCATGTATTATCTTTTACCTGTCTTTGTATCCTAGCACCTAGCACTATGTTTGGCACATAACAGGCACTTAATAAATGTTTATTAATTGACTGATTGTTGAATAATTGAAATTTAATATCTCCCATAGTGCAATGAAGATTGCCATAGGACATAGTAGACATGAGCAAAGTGTAAACACATTACAAACAAGGAATTAAAAAGAAAGAAGAAGAAAGGTTGTCATTGAAGAAATCTAGGGGCAAAAATAAAGTCTGATCACATGGTAAAAATCAGGGACTCTGAGGGATAGCTAGTTTATAAGTCCCACCTATACCCTCCCAGTGTCAATAAAAAGCAAGCAGAGACCCCAAGACACTAAACAAAGCCCCATGTGACTACACAGCAAGGGCAGGTATAGATAGGCTGCAATCTGCATTCCTGGAGGAAGTACTCACTTTGATGATTATACAGCCCCTTTTGAGTGTTTGGATTTATTTACCTAATCCCAGAATCTGCTCCCTCCTCATTTCAGGATCTCAGAATATAGAAAATTTATCTTTCCTTAAGGTTTAGCTGAATCCCAGATCACTTCTTCCATGAAGCTTTCCATGATCCCTAGCAATTGTTAATGTGCTTTCTGTCTCTCTCTGTCTCTCCTTTAATTATTTTTTATTTACTTATCTGTGCTTCTTTTATTTTTTTTTATTTAATTTTTATTTTATTTTATAATTATAACTTTTTTTTGACAGTACATATGCATGGGTAATTTTTTACAACATTATCCCTTGCACTTACTTCTATTCAGATTTTTTCTCTTCCTCCCCCAACCCCCTCCCCCAGATGGCAGGCAGTCTTATACATGTTAAATATATTACAGTATATTCTAGATACAATATATGTGTGTAGAACCGAATTTTTTTGTTGCACAGGAAGAATTGGATTCAGAAGGTAAAAATAACAGTTTACACTCATTTCCCAGTGTTCCTTTTCTGGATGTAGCTGATTCTGTCCATCATTGATCAATTGGAATTGGATTAGCTCTTCTCTATGTTGAAGATATCCACTTCCATCAGCATACATCCTCGTACAGTATCATTGTTGAAGTGTATAATGATCTTCTGGTTCTGCTCGTTTCACTTAGCATCAGTTGATGTAAGTCTCTCCAAGCCTCTCTGTATTTCTCCTGTTGGTCATTTCTTATAGAACAATAATATTCCATAACATTCATATACCATAATTTACCCAACCATTCTCCAATCGATGGACATCCATTCATCTTCCAGCTTCTAGCCACTATGAAAAGGGCAGCCACAAACATTTTGGCACATACAGGTCCCTTTCCCTTCTTTAGTATTTCCTTGGGATATAAGCCCAGTAGTAGTATGGCTGGGTCAAAGGACATGCACATTTTGGTAACTTTTTGGGCATAATTCCAGATTACTCTCCAGAATGGTTGGATTCTTTCACAACTCCACCAACAATGCATCAGTGTCCCAGTTTTTCCACAGCCCCTCCAACATTCATCGTTATTTGTTCCTGTCATCTTAGCCAATCTGACAGGTGTGTAGTGGTATCTCAGAGTTGTCTTAATTTGCATTTCTCTGATCAATAGTGATTTGGAACACTCTTTCATATGAGTGGAAATAGTTTTAATTTCATCATCTGAAAATTGTCTGTTCATATCCTTTGACCATTTATCAACTGGAGAATGGCTTGATTTCTTATAAATTAAAGTCAATTCTCTGTATATTTTGGAGATGAGGCCTTTATCAGAACCTTTAACTGTAAAAATGTTTTCCCAATTTGTTACTTCCCTTCTAATCTTGTTTGCATTAGTTTTGTTTGTGCAGAAACTTTAATTTGGTGTAATCAAAACTTTCTATTTTGTGATCAATAGTGGTCTCTAGTTCTCCCTTGGACACAAACTCCTTCCTCCTCCACAAGTCTGAGAGGTAAACCATCCCATGTTCCTCCAATTTATTTATGATTTCGTTCTTTATGCCTAAATCTTGGACCCATTTTGATCTAATCTTAGTATGTGGTGTTAAATGTGGGTCCATGCCTAGTTTCTGCCATACTAATTTCCAGTTTTCCCAGCAGTTTTTGTCAAATAATGAATTCTTATCCCAAAATTTGGGATTTTTGGGTTTGTCAAAGATTAGATTGCTATTTTTATTCACTATCTTGCCCTGTGAACCTAACCTATGCCACTAATCAACTAGTCTATTTCTTAGCCAATACCAAATGGTTTTGGTGACTGTTGTTTTATAATATAGCTTTAAATCAGGTATACTTAGGCCACCTTCCTCTGACTTTTTTTTCATTAGTTCCCTTGCAATTCTCGACCTTTTATTCTTCCATATGAATTTTGTTGTTATTTTTTCTAGGTCATTAAAATAGTTTCTTGGGAGTCTGATTGGTATAGCACTAAATAAATAGATTAGTTTGGGGAGTATTGTCATCTTTATTATATTCGCTCGGCCTATCCAAGAGCACGGAATGTCTTTCCAATTATTTAAATCTGACTTTATTTTTGTGGCAAGTGTTTTGTAATTTTTCTCATATAATTCCTGACTCTCCTTTGGTAGATATATTCCCAAATATTTTATACTATCGACTGTTATTTTGAATGGAATTTCTCTTTGTATCTCTTGCTGTTGGATTGTGTTGGTAATGTATAAAAATGCTGAGGATTTATGTAGATTTATTTTGTACCCTGCAACTTTGCTAAAATTCTGAATTATTTCTAATAGCTTTTTAGCAGAGTCTTTGGGGTTCTCTAAGTACACCATCATGTCATCTGCGAAAAGTGATAATTTGATTTCCTCATTTTCTACTCTAATTCCTTGAATCTCTTTCTCGGCTCTTATTGCCGAGGCTAGAGTTTCTAGTACTATATTGAATAGTAATGGTGATAGTGGGCAACCTTGTTTCACTCCTGATCTTACAGGGAAAGGTTCTAGTTTATCACCATTACATATGATGTTTACTGAAGGTTTTAAATATATGCTCCTTATTATTTTAAGGAATAGTCCATTTATTCCTATACTCTCAAGCGTTTTTAGTAGGAATGGATGTTGGATTTTATCAAATGCTTTTTCTGCATATCTGTGCTTATTTTATATTTCCCCACTCTCCCTCCCACTAGTCTAAACACTTTAAGAGCAAGAACTATCTGTCTCATTTTCTGTTTATCTATCCCTAGTGTTTTCATAATGTTTTGCAACGGTCTCTAAGTGGGGAGATCAGAGAACAACAACTGCCTCTGTCTCCTTGTATCATCCTCTCACAAGAGGAGATCCATTCTGGGTTGGATCTCCAGCAGCCACTGTCAGGTGGCTCCTGTTTGGCTCCTGTGTATTCCAACACTCTTTATGATTCAGCAATCTGATGTCCAGTGGGACTTGAGGGTAACCAGTGGTCATAGATGGTTGAGTGAATAGTGTTGAACTTGGAATCAGGAAGAACTGGTTTTTATATACGATCTGAGTGAGCTTGAGTAAGTAAATTAACCTTTCTGTCTGTCTTAATTTCCTCATCTGTAAAATACAGCTCATAATAATACCTATTCCCAGGATTATTATGAGATTAAAATGAGATAAATATTTGTAAAGGAATTTGTAATTAAAAGTAATAAAAATAAATAGTAAATAATATTTAAATGGATAAATATATAAGAAATAATGAGTAAATTAAAATGTAATCAATAATAACATAAATGTTATTTATCATTGTTGTTATTATAGATATTATCATTCACAACAACAATAATAATTATAGCTGATGCCTGAGAGAAAAATTAGCTTTTCTGTTTGACACATCAGTGGACCTATGATGAGGGTGTGGTTAACATGAGCAGATTCACATCTTCAGACCAGATAAGAAGCAAGATAGGAAAAAAGTCTGTCCTGGAACAAGGATGTCTTCTTAATCCTCAGTTAAAAACATTTTCAAAAAATAGTCTATAGCACTGTTGATTAAAGAAATGTAAATTAAAACAACTCTGAGGTACTACCTCCCACCCATCAGATTGGCTAATATGAAAGAAAAGGAAAATGACAAATGTTGGAGATTATGTGGGGAAATTGGAACACTAATGCATTGTTAGTGGAGCTGTAAACGGATCTAGCCATTCTGGAGAGCAATTTGAACTATGCCCAAAGAGCAATCAAACTTTGCATACCCTTTGATTCAGCTATAATGTTGTGCCACAGTTTCCTTTTATTGTTCTGCTTCAGTTTCCCTAAATTGTTCTGCCTCAGTTTCCCTAAATTGTTCTGCCTCAGTTTCCCTAAATTGTTTTGCCTCAATTCCCCTGGTTGCAATCTCCCTTTCCTGTTCATTAGGACTGAGATAATTAGAGATCTAGCCACTCTGGCATTCCAAAAATAAAACTCCAGATGTCCTATCTCAGATACCTAATTGGCATGCTCTGCCTCTATCTCTCCAAACTTCCTATCTCTAGTTTGACTACTGCCTTAACTCCCAATTTGTAAGAATTTATGGTCCTACCCCCAATCTGTCAGAATTGAATACATGGTCCCTGCCTGGAAATTCCCACTGTTTACTAGTGTTTAGACTCCACCCCTTGCCTTTGTCTACCCTGATCTCTGGAGCCATATATAAATCATTAGAATCTCACATTCAATGCTAATGTTTATTGCTTTAAGACATCCACCCTGGGGCCAAAATGGATCTTTTGGTCCCAGACAATCTCTCCCTCTCAGAAACCCAAATAAAAATTAAAAATTCTCTAATCTCTATCTTGCCTCAGTTTCTCTGGCATTACAATAATACCATGACTAGACCTATATATCCCAAAGAGATAATTTTAAAAAGGGAAAGGACCTATATGTACAAAAACATTTATAACAATTCTTCTGTGATAGCAAAGAAATGGGAACTGAGGAAAAGTCCATAATTTAGGAAATGGCTGAACAAATTGTATTGTATGAATGTAATGGAAAATTACTATGCTATTAGAAATGATGAGCAGAATTCTCGTAGAAAAACCTGGAAAGACTTACCCAAACTAATGCTAAATGAAGTTAGCAGAACCAGGAGAGCATTATAGAGTTACATCATTGTGTAATGATTAACTATGAATGACTTAGCTCTTCTCAGCAATATAATGATCCATGACAATTTTAGAAAACTCATGATGAAAAATGTTTTCCATATGAAGAGAAAGAACTATAGAGTCTAAAAATAGATTGAAGCTTACTATTTTCACTTTGTCTTGGGGGATTTTGGGTGACTTTTCCCATTTGTTTCTTCTTTCACAATGTGACTAATGTTTGCATGATCGCACATGTATGACTATATCAGATTGCTTGGGGAGGAGGGATGGGAGAAATTTTGAAACTCAAAATGTTATAAAAAAAGAATGTCAAAAACTCTTTGTACAAGCAATTGGAAAAAATAAAATATTATTTGCCCAAAAAAAACCCCCAAAAAACAAAAAAACATTTTCAGACACTACACCCCTGGGGGTAGTAGTGAAATAATCAGGGCTGAAGGAAGGATTGAGGATTATTTAGACACTATCTAAAAACTACATGATATTTAATAGTTCCTGCCTGCTTTTCTACCACCCTCATTGGAGAAGTCAAAGAGAAAGTAAAGACCATTTTCAATCATTGTGGATGATGAATCTCATTCTACTTGGTTAGATTGGTCCTGAGGAAACCAATGCAATTGCCAATACTGAATCTGAAATCTTTCCGGCATGATTTAACCTGACAAAGTATGTTCTATGGACATACCCTTCAGGAAGCTAGTGTTACCTTCATACCACTGTGAAGTCTTGAAGGAACTCATGAGTATAGCACTCTCACAGGATGAGAAAACATGGATGGATAAAAATGTACTTTATTGGAAGGAACAGTCACATGGGAAAGATCAAAGTTTATTTGGAGTAGAAGGAACTTAGAATCAGAGGAACATATAAGTGGGTTCAGGAATTCCCTAGCTGACAGATGAGTGGGTTGGGTTTGAAAGTGGGAGCAGAGAATTGAGAGCAATTATAGAGAACTAGTGACAAGTCAGGTGGAACTGGAGACAAATGAGAGGGCCAGAGTGCTGAGGAGGCTTTGAATAGAAACAGTATTAATGGGCACATGTAAAATTGTACTGCTTCTTGATCAGATATTTAATTGGAACTTGCTAGCTTTCCACTGATGGATGGTGCTCCCAATGGTGAATCTTTATGATAGAATTTTAAATTCCCCATCATCATTTATACATTCTTCAGGGAACAGTTTTATGTTGCTGAAATCCAGGGCTTCTTAACTCTGTTAGTGTGTGGCTGATAATTAGTGGAATGAAGGGGTCTCTCTCCCAAAAAATGTGTGCTCCAGGAATTGTTAGGGAAGGCAGTGACAAACTTCTCAAAAGAAGGGGTGGTTTCATTTTTTCCTCTTTATCTCCCTACTACCTACCACAGGGCCTTTAGCCTAGGGGGCCTTAATCAAGGTTTGAGTCCCTAAATTAATGTTGAATTAAACAGAATGGAATGCATACCTTTGTTACAAACTTCCTTGAGGATAAAGGATTATGAATTAAGATTATGGAGGTCATCTAGTTCAACTTTCTTGTTTTAGTAAGATGTTCACTGAGCCTCAGATTGATAACTAATTTACGGAGGATCACACAGGTTCAAAACCAGATTCTAAGATTCCTGATTGGAGCTCTTTCCCTTGCTTGTTAGATTTTACTGACATATACTTGAAAACACTTATCAGTAACTACTACTGGAGAGGAGGAGAAAGAGTAGGAGGAGAAAGAGGAGGAAAGATGAGAAGAAGGAGGAAGAAAAGGAGAAGGAGAAGAAAAGGGAAGAAGAGGATGAAGAGGAGGAGGAGGAGGAAGAGGAAAAGGAGGACGATGAAATGGAGGAAGAAAAGGAAAAGAAGACAGAGGAGGTGAAGCAGGAAAGGAGGAGGAAGAGTAGGAAAAGGGGAGGAAGAGAAGAAGGAGGAGGAGGAGATTTTGGAAAATTTGAACTCAACCTTCTGAAGAACCAATTGAGTCTTCTGTTAAGTGCTTGCTTTAATGTACATCAGGGGAGCTTGAACACTGGAGGCAGAGACTAGCTTCCTTTCTTGAGCAATGAGGAAAGAGTCATGGAAAAACCACTGGATTCAAGAGTTAGAAGTCCTGAGTTTGAGTTCTGGCTCCCATGATTTACTAGCCATGTGGCTGTGATCTTAAGTTAATTTTCCCAAGTCTCAATGTCCTCAGGGAAAATACTTGCATTACCTTAATTCTAGTGCCTTAATTTCTTTCTTTTTTTTCTTTTTTTTTCCCCTGAGGCTGGGGTTAAGTGACTTGCCCAGGGTCACACAGCTAGGAATTGTTAAGTGTCTGAGACCAGATTTGAATCTGAGATTCAGGTCCTCCTGAATTCAGGGCTGGTGCTCTATCCACTGTGCCACCTACTAGCTGCCCCCACTAGTGCCTTAATTTCAATAAATATGATGGAAAGTGCCATTTGCAATCAGAAAGAGAACTATGGAGACTGAATGTGGATCAAATTTTCACCTTTTTGGGGATTGTTGTTTGTTTTTTCTTTTTTTTCTTGTGTTTTTTCTTTTAGATTTGATTTTTCTTGTACAGCATGACAAACATGGAAATATGTTTAGAAGAAAAAAATTCTAGTGCCTTTTCATCTTTTAATTATTTCCTATTTATACTTCATAAAGTTTGTTTATATAAATTTGTTTACTTGTTTCTCCTCTGTTGTTTTGTGAGCTGTTTCAAAGCAGGGGCTGAGTTTTGTCTCTTTTTGTATCTTCATTGCTTTGCAGTGCCTGGCATGTAGTATGGACTTAATAAATGCTTATTGATCTGTGAGAAATATTAAGTAGATCACAAGTGCTAAGGAAATGCTACTCTTCCTCCTCTTCCTCTTTCTTTTCCTCCTCTTATTCCTCCTCCTCCTTCTTTTTCTTTTTCTTCTCTTCCTCTTCTTCCTCCTTTTTTCCTCCTTCTTCTTTTTCCTCCTCTTTCTCTCTTCCTCATTGTCCTCCTCCTCCTTGTCCTAAATGTCTTCTTTTTCAATATCTTTCTTCCTCTTCTCTTCCTTCTCTTTCTTTTTCTCTTCCTTCTTTTCTTTCTCCTGATTTTCTTCCTCCTTTTTCTTTGCTTTCTCAACATCCCTCCATTCTAAGACATTAACTATATTCTCTCCTAGGACAGAGCAGCTTCATTCAGCTTGGATGCTAGATTGTGCAGACACAGGTTTACAGGTCAATAATTAAACTAACTCAGGCATCTGAAAACATTCCTTCAGAGCTAAGAAAACTCCCTTCCTTAGCTATTTCACTAGGCTAGACAATAGTTTACTTCTTTACAAATTTGATGACAGCACATACAGTTACCTGGAAAGGTGCCTGAGGGCAGCAGGACAAAAATCGTCACCTGATTTAACCTGGTTGAGGTCTTGTAATTTTCCCGAGCAGTATTAGCATTGGTTAGTCAGAGCTGGTTTTGTCAGCTTGATATCTCATGAGCCACTGAATCAAGAGGGGCTTCAGATCTTCTTCCCAGGACTAGCTGTCACTTTTGACAGAGATGAACTTTGGGCTAAGAACCTAGGGAATAAAAGAGAGAGAGAGAGAGAGAGAGAGAGAGAGAGAGAGAGAGAGAGAGAGAGAGAGAGAGAGAGAGAGAGAGAGAGAGAGAGAGAGAACAAGAGACAGAGACATAGAGTGCATGCAGAAAAAAGGGTGTATGGAGAGAAAAACCTTAATATTCCAAATCAGGGAAGAAAATGAGGAGAAAAGTATGCTGTTACAGAAATTGCCAGATGTCATTACCTCAACACTTGATGAGCACCAGAAAGCAGCCTCAGTTTTCATTCTGTAGTGTCACATTCCCAGCTGTATTTCCATACAAGAACCTTGTCATTGATATGACTCTGGCCTAGGAAACAGAGCAGTTGAGTTCTGTTCCTTGCACACTAAACTCATTTCTTGGGCAAATCTCTTGACTTCCCTCCCCCATCTCTGAATTCATTATATTATGGTTTTAGGAGAAATCAATCAGACAAGAAACATTTATTATATGCTTTCTGTTTGCCAAGTAGGGCAGCTAGGTGACACAGTGGACAGAACACCATGACCATGACCATGACACTCAAATCTAGGCTCTGATATTTACTAGCTATGTAACTCTGGGCAAGTTACTTAACCCTCTTTGCCTCAGTTTCCTCATCTGTAAAATGAGCTGGAGAAGGAAATAGCAAACCACTTTAGTATCTTTACAAAGAAATCTTAAGAGGGATTAGATATGACTAAAAAATTACTAAACAACAACATTTGCCAGATACAGTGCTAAATATCTGGAATTCAAAGAAAGGAAAAAACAGTCTCTGCTCTCAAAAAAACTTACATTCTAATGTGGAGAAGAACACTGTTTAGGGCATCTGGAAACATGATTTCCAATTCTACTTCTCCCTCTAATTAGCTCTATTTTGGTCAAGAAACTATTTTCCTGATCCTTAATTTCTTCTTCTGTAAAATTATGGGATTGGATTAGTTGGCTTCTTCCGTTGCTCCCCAGTGACTCTTACATCAAGTTCAGCTTTCATTGCCCAACAAGCCAAATCTTTTCACATTCTGGACTTATTTTACCTATCCTTTAATATACACCAATATTATATTGGTGTATATTCCAGTATAGTCTTCCAATTAAGTCAGTCAGGCTCATTATTGATCCCTTACTTCACCATCCACACTCCATTTTTACTTCTTTTCCTTTGCTCCTATCCTTTCCTCCACTGAGCATATTGTATATTCCCCCTTCTCTTATTCTTCTTCCTCCTTTTCTTCCTTTCAGTTCCTTCAAGAATAAAACTATTCTAGTCCAAAAGAACATATAAGCTGTTAATCTGTAACACATGTTTATCATTTGATAAGTTTGTTAACTGTATCAAGAACTAGATTTCCCTGATTAAATCGTAAGCTACTTGATGGCAAGAATTTCTTTTGTATCATATCCCATAGTGCCATCAGTACTGAATATATACAAGACATTTAACTGTACTTGGCCAAAAAATTCATTGATTGGTTGATTCCAAGCTCAGAGCTGTTGTGCTTCTTTGTAGATTCAAATCAATAAATATTTATTAGGTATCATTCCCATAGGATGCTGCAGGGCATTTTTTTTTTCTTAGCTCTTAGCCATCAGCTCAGCTTTCTAGGATATTTCCACTGGGAGCCAAGGAGGTTAAGAGGTAAAAAAGGTAAGAGGTCATAGTTCATATGTTGCCCTGAATAGCAACCAACAATAGAATTATTAAAGGGTATTCTTTGGGCAAAGGATTTCTCTTGTTCAATTTATCCATGCCTGTCCTGGCTTTCTGGGTGATGTTGAAATAGAAAGATGAATTAGTATAGAAGTAATCACTGTGGTAAAGAAACATATGTTCTACAACTAAATTTCAATTAGAAGTTAGTGAAAATGAAGATGTTAATTTTTTTACCATCTAAATCCATAGATTCTTTGAGATTTATCTATGGATACCTTGAGAGGTCTATGGATACTAGGTTAAGCTCCTATGCTCTAGATTATCTCAGACCCACCAATGTCATTTGGTTGGTTACTGAAAGGCTTGAAAAATCATGTCATGGGCTTGTAAACTCCTTGAAGGAATTGAGTCTATCTTACTCATTTTTGTGGCCATCACAATATCTAATATAGGTACTTGCACAAAGAATGTAGATCAAAGTAAATTTGTTAATTACATAGCAGGCACTCCAGAGAATATAGTGGAAAGAAGTACATTTGGGGAAGTACCTGAGAAGATGGGAATAAGAGAGTAGGTAGTTGGGAAGGGGGAATAAGGTTTATATATTAGCAGCCAGAGGTTCAGAATCACTGTGATAAAGAAAATACAAAGAGGTAGAAGTTTGATTATCATGAAGGAGTAAATTCAGGAAGAGTAATTGGAGAAACCAGGCAGTGGTTGGAGAAAGGTCCATTGAGGGAGGCAGGAGGAAATTAGACTGTTTAAGTTCCTCCCCTAAGAACTTACCTCATGACATGTGGTGATACTGTGTCCTGTAGGAGGTTCACCTCACAGTAGACCAGAGCAAGACAAGGTATGTTGAGGAGATGTCTGATCAGGAATCAGTAGATATCATTGTGAGGTAAGTCTGGTCTAGTCTAGCCTCTGGAGTCCTGGAGAAAATCTAGGGGTGAAGACCAGAGTCTGGGTTGATTCAAGGCTCCCTGTGAAGGCCCTAGAAGGAAGATATGTATGTTGGAAGAGAGAAAGTTGTAAATGGATCCTAGAATGAACAGGACTTGCAAGTTTATAGGGCATTCTGAGAAGATCCTAGAGGGATGGTGAAATCATGAGACAGGTAGCTAGGTATTCAGCTGCTACAGGGCTCATAGTGCTCCTTGGGATAACAGATTTTGATTCAATAACAGACAATAGCAATCTAAAAATAGATTTAATCTTAGCCATGTGGTGTTTTTCTTGGTCTTCTTTTCAAAGCTATCCATCGCTGAGTATGGTTATAACTCCAGCTGCCCTTTTCAGGGAGAGACTTTCTAGTCACTACACCTTAGCAGACAGGATGGTCAGCTGGTAGCCCAGAGTTAACAGTAAAGAAAAACTTATTGACGAGAAGAGATAATGTAATTCCCAATATAGAAAATGTGCCCAGCAAAGAACACAGATACACCTTCCAAAAGAAAGCAACATAACCTCACCAGAGACCATCAGCATCACCACAATGCTAGAGCTGTTTTGTCATAATTGTGGGTATGCACTAGCCGTGCATAAACGTCTACATGTGTGACTTCCATGTTTCTTTCCATGTGTGCCTTCATATGCATATATGGGAAATACTTTCGTTATTTTATTTGATATTTGTCTGTTTAATACTTTTTATTTAAACTAATGTGTGCTTTGGTTGACAGGTAAAAGTAAACACATTTGTGGGAGTTCATGAGCTATAGTTTTAAGTGGTTACTGATCCATTGGATTATTTGAACCTGGGTTCACTTTTCTGGTGATCCATGAATGTGAAGATCATAATGGCTCTTTATTTTGCTATAAATATACTATATCTGGAATATTATATCTATTTCTACGAGTGAGGAGGTTGATAAGACTGGTGTGTATCTGAGGAGGACACCAAGTTGGCAAAGTGAAAATAGGTTGTAAGATCTGTTCAAGGAAATAAAGTTGTTTAGCCTAGAGGAGAAAAGGAGCTTTAAACAGGGAATGACCCATTTCTTCATGTGGAAAAAAATTAGATTTGTTTTGCTTGGTCCCAGAGGGTAGAATTAGAAGAAATAATTGGAAGTTACAGACAGATTTCAGTTCAATGTAAGAGAAACTTCCCATTAGAAATGTTCCAAAATGAAAAGGGCTGTCTTAAAAGATGATAAATTCCCATCATAGGATTCTTGGAGACCACTTGTTCAGAATATTATCTAGGAAATTCTTCTTCAAGTATGGGTGGGCCAGATGAACTCCAAGTGACTTTCAAACAAAAATTGTGTCTATGGATAGAATTAGTTTAGCATCTTAAAGCTGGCAGGGTTGTCTAGTCCTACATAACTCTTCCTTTTATAGATGAGGAAATCAATTCCAGGGAAACAACTTGCTAGTAACTGTCAGTAAGCTAGGTAGTGGCAGAAATAGTACTGGACTCAAGTCTCCTGTGACATGGAAAGAAAAGTAGTACAAATGCCATAAATAATACTTCAACATCTTGGATTTTCCTTAGAAGAAAAGGTTTCATTGTCCGTGGATTTGTTACTCAAATCTATTAACTATCATTGTCACTATGAGATAGCTCATGCATCACTTACACATACTTTTACCCTCCATGCATGTTTTAGTGGGACCTCAGTGCTACTTCTGTTAAAGGAAGCTTTTAAAATTAGTTAAGTTGGCAAAAGAGCAGCTAGTGGCACATCTTCCTGAGTTAAAATACAGCCTCAAATACTTACTAGCTATGTAGTCCTGGCCAAGTCACTTAACCCTATTTACCTCAGTTTCCTCATCTATAAAATAAACTGGAGAAGGAAATGGCAAACTTCTCTGACATCTCTGCCAAGAAAATAGTCAGAAAGAGTGGTACAGGGGGGCAGAGCCAAGATGGTGAAGAAGATATACACAAATGTGTAAGCTCTCTTCTTCCCTTAATACCAACTAGTTAAATCAGTCTCAAAAATAATGCTGAACTGATAAAAACCAAAAGGATTAGTAGCACAACTTACCAGCCGAAGAGAATCTGGAATTTTGACAGAAAAAGTCAGTTCCGAGGGGAGGAAAAAAAAAGACCAGCACAGATAGGGTTGGACTAAAGGCTAGCACATTGTGCCAAACGGGCTGGGGAGAACTCTGGGATCAGAGAAGCACTGAGATAGAGGAATCTGGCATAGGCTGATAGCTCTTCTCTGCTTATAAAACAGCAGATCAGAAGAGAAATCAAAGCCACTTTAAAATATAAAGCCAAATCCTAGAACCACCCCAATCCGTAATTGACTTAACACCAATCTCGGCAAGGCTGGGAGCCGCCTTCTGCTGTCGGGGCTTCTTCTTGGGGCAATTAAGAACCTGAACAGTGGGGAACACAGCCCGGGATAGCCTCTAATCCACATAGTGCGGGGCTCAGCCTGAGGCAGTGGAATCCTAGCAGCAGCCAAACTTCAACAGCAGCAGAACTCCCAGAGCAGTGGAACATCCACAGCAGGGACCGTGGTTTCCAGGCAGACACTTCTGGTTTGAGCACAGGGGCTTTTCAAGTCAGCTGCAAATATCCACGGCCCCAAGGGAGGCTTTGGATGGGGTTTATGATGCTTTCACTGTTCAGCCTTAAACCTCAGGGCAGTCACTAGGCCACACAGCAGGGTTCCTTCACTGGGCACTCCTCACAGCACAGCTGTGCTAACCACCTCTGAGGCATTTCCGGGGAGGAGGGAGGGGAACTCTCTCCCAGAGCTCTCTCTTAACCCCATCACAATTTTGCTGCATTCCATCTTGTCTGGGAGGAAGCTGGTAAATTTCCTTCCCAAGGGCAGACCCCCACAGAGTTTAAACAATGAGTAAGAAGCTGAAGAGAACAATTCACACCTTCTATACAGAGAAAGATTAAGTATCCAACCCTGAGGAGGCTAACAGGAGACAGTCTCCAGATAACACCCTAAAGGGGAATGATACCTGCCCACCATAACATAACTCTCTTCTAGAAGAGACTATTAAAAAGTTAAGAGAGTTTGAAGAAAAATGGGGAAAGAGAATCTATGATAGAGAATAACAATGTCCTGAAATTTGAGTTGGAAAAAATAAAGAATTCACAGAAGGTACAGGGTAACAAAATCTGTGAATTGGAAAAGGTTAAAAAAATCACAGGAAAAATCATTGGAAAAGATAAAATATTCCCAAGAAAGTAAGATTTGTGAGTTGGAAAAAGAAAATAACTCTCTAAAAAAAAATTAGTGAATTGCAAAAAAATTCAACAGAGAAAAATAATTGATTTAAAAACTCAATTGGATATATATAAAAAGAACTAAAAATGTGAATAAAGATAATAACTCATTAAAAATCAGGACTGAACAATTAGAAATGAATTATTCATTGAGAAACCAAGAATCAATCAAACAAAACAAAACAAAAAAAAATGAAAAGCTGGAGAATAATGTCAAATATTTACTGGGAAAATCTATAGACCTGGAAAATAGATCTAGGAGAGATAATCTGAGGATCTTTGGACTTCTCAAAAATTATGATGAAAGAAAGAGCCTAGATTCTATTTTACAGGAAATCATCAAAGAGAACTGTCCAGAGATAATAGAAACAGAAGGGAAAATAGGCGTTGAAAGAATTCATCGAACACCTTCTGAAAGAGACCCTAAAAAAAGAACTCCATGGAACATAGTGGCTAAGCTGCAGAACTACCAAACTAAGAAAAAATATTGCAAGCAGCTAGGAGAAAACAATTCAAATATCAAGGTGACACAATAAGGGTCACACAAGATCTGGCTGCCTCCACATTAAAGGATTGAAGGGCCTGGAACCTGATATTCTGAAAGGCAAAAGAACTAGGATTGCAACCAAGAATAAACTACCCAGCTAAGTTTAGCATTTTCTTCCATGGAAGAAGATGATTATTTAGTGAAACAGAGTAATTCCATTTGTTTCTAAGAAAAGAAAAAAAAAAACAGAATTAAACAAAAAATTTGATCTACATCCACAAGACTCAAGAGAAACAGAAAAAGGTAAAAAGAACTCTAGAGAACTGTATCTCTGTTGTGGATATACAGAAAGTCCACATGGATAATTTGATTTTACTGATATAACATAAAAAAAGAGAAGTAGTAAAGGGAAGGGGATAGTATCAGAAAAAGGGAAAGGAGAGATAAAAAGAGGGAAACTACATTTCAGGAAGAGGCATAGAAAATCTACCACATCTGAGGGAATTTAGAGAGGGGGAGAAACATTGTGTGAATCTTACTCTCATCAGAGTAGGCTCAAAGAATAAATAATTGACATATTTATTTTTCAGAGAATTCTCTCTCACCTCATTATAAGGGGGGAGAGAAAAGGGGAAAAGGAAAAGAGGAACAAGGGAAGGGTACAAGAAAGGGGAAGAAACTTAAAAGGAGGGGGAGGGATACTAAAAAGGGAGGGCTGTGCATCACAAGTAGGGTCCATAAATTAAATACAGGGGAAGGGATTCAGGGGGGACAAGGGAAAAAAGGATAATCAGGGGATAATATGATGACAGGAAATACAGAATTAGTAATTATAACTGTGAATGGGATGAACTCTCCCATTAAACGGAGGCAGATAGCAGACTGGATCAAAAGTCAGAACCCTACAATATGTTGTTTACAGGAAACACATTTAAAGCAGGGAGATATATACAGAGTAAAGATAAAAGGTTGGAGCAGAATTTATTATGCTTCAGGTGAAGTCAAAAAAGCGGGGTAGCCATCCTTATATCAGATCAAGCAAAAGCAAAAATTGATCTAATTAAAAGAGATAAGGAAGGAAACTATATTTTGCTAAAAGGTAGCATAGACAATGAAGCCATATCAATATTAAACATATATGCACCAAGTGGTATAGCATCTAACTTCCTAAAGGAGAAGTTAAGAGAGTTGCAAGAAGAAATGGACAGCAAAACTATAATAGTGGGAGATCTCAACTTTGCACTCTCAGAATTAGATAAATAAAACCACAAAACAAATAAGAAAGAAATTAAAGAGATAAATAGAACATTAGAAAAACTAGGCATGATGGATCTTTGGAGAAAACTGAATGGTGATAGAAAGGAGTATACTTTCTTCTCAGCAGTTCATGGAACCTATACAAAAATTGACCATATATTGGGACATAAAGATCTCAAAATTAAATGCAGGAAGGCAGAAATAGTAAATGCCTTCTCAGATCACAATGCAATAAAAACTACATTCAACAAGAAGTTAGGGGTAAATAGACCAAAAAGTAATTGGAAACTAAATAATCTCATTTTAAAGAATGACTGGGTAAAACAGCAAGTTATAGAAACAATTAATAATTTCACCCAAGATAATGACAATGATGAGACATCATACCAAAATTTGTGGGATGCAGCTAAAGCTGTAATAAGGGAAAATTTCATATCTTCAGAGGCTTACTTGAATAAAATAGAGAAAGAGAAGATCAATGAATTGGGCCTGCAACTTAAAAAGCTAGAAAAAGACCAAATTTAAAACCCCCAACCAAAAACTAAACTTGAAATTCTAAAATTAAAAGGAGAAATTAATAATATTGAAAGTAAAAAAAAAAACTATTGAATTAATAAATAAAACTAAGAGTTGGTTTTATTAAAAAGCCAATAAAATAGATAAACCTTTGGTAAATCTGATCAGAAAAAGGAAAGAGGAAAATCAAATTGTTAGTTTTAAAAATGAAAAGGGGGATCTTTCCACCAATGAAGAGGAAATTAGAGAAATAATGAGTTACATTGCCCAACTTTATGCCAATAAATTTGATAACTTAAGTGAAATGTATGACTACCTCCAAAAATATAGGCTTCTTAGATTAACTGAGGAGAAGGTAAACTGCTTAAATAGTCCCATTTCAGAAAAAGAAATAGAACAAGCTATTAATCAACTCCCCAGGAAAAAATCCCCAGGACCAGATGGATTTACATGTGAATTCTACCAAACATTTAAAGAACAATTAGCCCCAATGTTATATAAACTATTTGAAAAAATAGGGGATGAAGGAGTCCTACCAAACTCCTTTTATGACACAGACACGGTACTGATACCTAAACCAGGTAGGCTGAAAACTGAGAAAGAAAACTACAGACCAATCTCCTTAATGAATATTGATGCTAAAATCTTAAATAAGATATTAGCAAAAAGACTTCAGAAAATCATCCCCAGGATAATCCACTACGATCAAGTAAGATTTATACCAGGAATGCGGGGCTGGTTTAATATTAGGAAAACTATTAGTATAATTGATCATATTAATAATCAAATTAATAAAAACCATAAGATGCAGAAAAAGCATTTGATAAAATACAACATCTATTCCTACTAAAAACGCTTGAAGAGTATAGAAATAAATGGACCATTCCTTAAAATAGTTAGGAGCATATATTTAAGACCATCAGTAAGCATAATATGTAATGGAGATAAACTGGAACCTTTCCCAGTAAGATCAGGAACGAAACAATGTTGCCCACTATCACCATTACTATTCAATATTGTATTAGAAACACTAGCCTTGGCAGTAAGAGTCGAGAAAGAGATTAAAGGAATAAGAGTAGGTAAAGAGGAAATCAAACTGTCACTCTTTGCAGATGACATGATTGTATACTTAGAGAACCCCAGAGATTCTAATAAAAATTTATTAAAAATAATTCACAACTTTATCAAAGTTGCTGGATACAAAATAAATCCACATAAATCCTCAGCATTTTTATACATCACCAACAAAATGCAATAGCAAGATATACAAAGAGAAATTCCATTCAAAACAACTGTTGAAAGTATAAAATATTTGGGAATCCATCTATCAAAGAAAAGTCAGGAATTGTATGAGCAAAATTATAAAACACTTGCCACAAAAATAAAGTCAGATTTAAATAACTGGAAAGACATTCAGTGCTCGTGGATAGGCCGAGCGAATATAATATTGATGACAGTATTCCCCAAACTAATCTATTTAGTTAGTGCTATATCAGTCAGACTCTCAAGAAACTATTTTAATGACCTAGAAAAAATAACAACAAAATTCATATGGAAGAATAAAAATATGGAAGAATTTCAAGGAAATTAATGAAAAAAAAGTCAGATCAAGGTGGTCTAGCTGTACCTGATCTAAAGCTATATTATAAAGCAGCAGTCACCAAAACCATTTGGTATTGGCTAAAAAATAGACTAATTAATCAGTGGAACAGATTAGGTTCACAGGAGTAAATAGGGTACAACTATAGCAATCTAGTGTTTGACAAACCCAAAGATACCAACATTTGGGATAAGAATTCATTATTTGAAAAAAAAACTGTTGGGAAAACTGGAAATTAGTATGGCAAAAATTAGATATGGACCCACACTTAACATCATATACCAAGATAAAATCATAATGGGTCCATGATTTAGGCATAAAGAATGAGATCATAAATAAATTAGAGGAACAGAGGATAGTCTACCTCTCAGACCTGTGGAGGAGGAAGGAATTTATGATCAAAGGAGAACTAGAGATCATTATTGATCACAAAATAGAAGATTTTGATTATATCAAATTAAAAAACTTTTATACAAACAAAACTAATGCAAACAAAATTAGAAGGGAAATAACAAATTGGGAAAATATTTTTATAGTTAAAGGTTCTGATAAAGGTCTCATTTCCAAAAAATATAGAGAACTGACTCTAATTTATAAGAAATCAAACCATTCTCCAATTGATAAATGGTCAAAGGATATGAACAGACAATTTTCAGATGATGAAATTGAAACTATATCTACTCATATGAAAGAGTGTTCCAAATCACTACTGATCAGAGAAATCCAAATTAAGACAACTCTGAGATACCACTACACACCTGTCAGATTGGCTAAGATGACAGGAACAAATAATGATGAATGTTGGAGGGGATGTGGGAAAACTAGGACACTGATGCATTGTTGGTGGAGTTGTGAAAGAATCCGGCCATTCTGGAGAGCAATTTGGAACTATGCCCAAAAAGTTATCAAATTGTGCATATCCTTTGATTCAGCAGTGCTACTACTGAGCTTATATCCCAAAGAAATACTAAAGAGGGGAAAGGAACCTCTGTGTGCCAAAATGTTTGTGGCAGCTCTTTTTGTAGTGGCTAGAAACTGGAAAATGAACGGATGTCCATCAATTGGAGAATGGTTGGGTAAATTATGGTATATGAATGTTATGGAATATTATTGTTCTGTAAAAAATGACCAACAGGATGAATACAGAGAGGCTTGGAGAGACTTACATGAACTGATGCTGAGTGAAACGAGCAGAACCAGAAGATCACTATACACTTCAACAACAATATTGTATTCTGATGGAAATGGTTATCTTCAACATAAAGAAGATCCAACTCATTTCCAGTTGATCAATTATGGACAGAAACAACTACACCTAGAGAAGAAACACTGGGAACTGAATGTAAACTGTTTGTACTACTGTCTTTCTACCCAGGTTACTTATACTTCGGAATCCAATTCTTAATGTACAACAAGAAAATTGGATTTACACACATATATTGTATCTAGGTTATATTGTAACACATTTAATATGTATGGGATTGCCTGTCTTCTAGGGGAGGGAGGAGAAAATTTGGAAAAATGAATACAAGGGATAATGTTGTTGTTGTTGTTGTTTTAAAATTTATTTATTTTTTTCTTTTTTTTAATTTTTTAAATTAATTTTTATTATTATAACATTTTCTTTGACAGTACATATTCCTAGGTAATTTTTTTTTACAACATTATCCATTGTACTCCCTTCTGTTCCAAATTTTTCCCCTTCTTCCCTCCACCCCCTCCCCTAGATGGCAGGCATTCCCATACATATTAAATATTTTATAGTATATCCCAGGTACAATATATATGTGCAGAACCAAATTTTGTTGTTGTTATTGTTGCAAAAGGAAGAATTGTATTCGGAAGCTAAAAATAATCTGGGAAGAAAAACAAAACAAAACAAAACAAAACAGTGCTCACAGTTTAAACTCATTTCCCAGTGTTCCTTTTCTGGATATAGCTGATTCTGTCCATCATTGATCAATTGGAATTGGATTAGCTCTTCTCTATGTTGAAGATATCCACTTCCATCAGAATACATCCTCATATATTATCATTGTTGAAGTGTATAATGATCTTCTGGTTCTGCTCGTTTCACTTAACATCAGTTGATATAAGTCTCTCCATGCCTCTCTGTATTCCTCCTGTTGGTCATTTCTTACAGAACAATAATATTCCATAACATTCATGTATCATAATTTACCCAACCATTCTCCAATTGATGGACATCCATTCATTTTCCAGTTTCTATCCACTATGAAAAGAGCTGCCAGAAACATTTTGGCACATACAGGTCCCTTTCCCTTCTTTAGTATTTCCTTGGGATATAAGCCCAGGAGTAGCACTGCTGGGTCAAAGGGTATGCACATTTTGATAACTTTTTGGGCATAATTCCAGATTGCTCTCCAGAATGGCCGGATTCTTTCACAACTCCACCAATAATGCATCAGTGTCCCAGTTTTCCCACATCCCCTCCAACATTCATCATTATTTGTTCCTGTCATTTTAGCCAATCTGACAGGTGTGTAGTGGTATCTCAGAGTTGTCTTAATTTGGATTTCTCTGATCAACAGTGATTTTGGAACACTCTTTCATATGAGTGGAAATAGTTTCAATTTCATCATCTGAAAATTGTCTGTTCATATCCTTTGACCATTTATCAATTGGAGAATGGCTTGATTTCTTATAAATTAAAGTCAATTCTCTGTATATTTTGGAGATGAGGCCTTTATCAGAACCTTTAACTGTAAAAATGTTTTCTCAATTTGTTACTTCCCTTCTAATCTTGTTTGCATTAGTTTTGTTTGTGCAGAAACTTTTTAATTTGGTGTAATCAAAATGTTCTATTTTGTGATCAATAATGGTCTCTAGGTCTCCCTTGGACACAAACTCCTTCCTCCTCCACAAGTCTGAGAGGTAGACTATCCTATGTTCCTCCAATTTATTTATGATTTCGTTCTTTATGCCTAAATCTTGGACCCATTTTGATCTTATCTTAGTATGTGGTGTTAAATGTGGGTCCATGCCTAGTCTCTGCCATACTAATTTCCAGTTTTCCCAGCAGTTTTTGTCAAATAATGAATTCTTATCCCAAAAGTTGGGATGTTTGGGTTTGTCAAACATTACATTGCTGTTTTTATTCACTGTCTTGCCCTGTGAACCTAACCTATTCCACTGATCAACTAGTCTATTTCTTAGCCAATACCAAATGGTTTTGGTGACTGTTGCTTTATAATATAGTTCTAGATCAGGTACAGCTAGACCACCTTCATTTAATTTTTTTCATTACTTCCCTTGTTGTAAAATGTTGTAATGTTGTAAAAAAAAAAACTACTCATGCATATGTACTGTCAAAAAATTATAATTATAAAATTAATTTAAAAAAGAGTTGTACACAATTGAAAAACAACTGAACTACATAAGTTGGCAAAGGACAAATAAACACAGTACCAAACCTGTTTCCATTTGGCCCTAGGACATCCTGACCTATCCCAAAGCTTACAAACTAAGACTGGTATTTACTTTCTCCATCCAAAGATGAGAAAATCAAATCATCAACAGAGCCTGACTCCATAACAGGTTATAAGAAAAGATGTAACGTTCTTCTTCTGGAGTTCTTAACCATTTTTGTGTTATTCCCCTTTGACATGAAAACTATGAACATTTTCTCAGAATAATGAAGGAAATATTAAATTTTAGTTACAAGTTAATGAAAATAAAGATATCGTTTTTCCCATCCAAGTTTATGGGCTTCCAGAAATTTACAGATGGATCCAGGGTCTTTGAACTCCCGATTAAGAACCTCTGACCTACTGTCTCTACTGTCCAGTGACCAGCAAGCTCCCCTTCTCTTGTCAGAATCCATGATTCATGGAAGACCATCTAGAGAGGATTTTATTTTTGATGCTAATAATGATGATTTTCTCCTGAAAAATAAAAATTTATTTTGAAAATTTCCCCTATCCCCTAAGAATTTTAAAATACACATTAAGTATACAAATAAATCATTTTCCTCTGCCTTTTTGTTCAAGTCTGCCTCTGTCTCAGCAGGCCTTACATTAGGTTGTATCTTAAGTCCCTAGTGCATAAAGACCATGTTGTTTTAAATTAAATTTTGTAAAGAACCACATATTAGTCTGACAATCTCTTCTCACTTCTTTCCATTGAACTAGATAAAATAATGTATTTGGCCCACCTGGCCCAGCATGAAAGACCAAGGCTTTTAATAACACAAGCTGAGCTTCTCCCCACCCTTTTCCTTCATTAATCAAGATCTTAGAAATGATAAATCTCTCTAGACTAGAGCCCTGGAAGCTTTAGGATTGCAACACACCAGTCATAACAAGGAGAATCACTACTTAAAAATGAAGTATTATTGGTTGAAGGTCCATGGAGGAAGGGTAATATAATAGCAAGGAAGCACCACAGTTGGAATCAGGAAACCAACTGTGATTGTAGAAGAAGGAGGAGGAGGAAAAGGAGAAGGAGAAGGAGAAGGAAGGGGAGAAGGAGGAGGAGGAAATGGACATAAACAAAACATTTTTAAAAATATACCAAAGAGAGTGGAAAGAGATGCATGAGCAGGGTGGTTCTGATACTACCATGTTAAATTTAACCTATACTTTAAAAATAAACTAGATAAATGAAATTCATCTTCATTTATAATTTCATTTTCTCTTCTCTTTTGTATATTGAAATGTTTATATTTAGTGATGTTTGTAATAAAAAAGGAAATTTAGGGGCAGCTTGGTGGCACAGTGGATGGAGCACCAGCCCTGAAATCAGGAGGATCTGAGTTCAAATTTGACCTCAGACACTTAACATGTTTTAGTTGTGTGTCCCTGGGCAAGTTACTTAACCCCAATTGCCTCAGCAAATAAATAAATAAATATAAAAGAAAATGTATATTAAAAATAAACCAGGCATACTGAGCTCATGAACAGTTTACTAAGAAATGTAATTTAGAGATTTCTCCAAAGCATTTTCAGAATGTGATATCCTGGACTGTTTCTCTGTGTAAAATGGAGAATTTTTTTTTAACTACCTACATCCAAAGTTTTTTTATGAGGTAAACTTTTAAAAAGCTTTCCCCTTAAGTCCAAATGATACTTACTATAGTTCTGTGACCTTGGGCATTTCACTTAAGCCTCTTTTTCCTTTACTGAAAAATGAGGGAAACCTCTGCCCTATGCATTTCATAACATTTTTCTGAGAACCAAATGAGGTTATATAAAAGTTCTCTATTAAGTATAAAGTTATTGTCCTCCCTGATGATATTACTTGGTAGTTCCATCAAGAAATACTTTATATCAATTTGTATAGAGATAATTTGTATCTACTTGTAATCATCTTGGTGTATGTTGTTTCTTTTCAAGTTCCTTGAAGTCATTGCCTGTTAAGTTTTTGCTTCTGTGTCCTCAGAGCCTGATATTGCCAGTGATTTTGATGAGGGCTGAAGTCCCTTTAAGATTCCTTTCTAATTGCCCAACCCATGGCTGATCTTGATTCACAAATCCTGGTCAAAGGCACCCTTTAAATATCCGTGCCCAGCCTCCACCCTCAGCTCAGCTTCCCCCAGCCCTCACCTGATCTGAACTAACTGAAAAGCCCCCCCCCCAGAACTTAGGGGTACTGCCCATCACCTTTTGGATATAAAAGAGGTGAGCCGGAACGCCCTCATTGCAGGAGCCCTCCCAGCCAACACATGGTACCCTTCCAGCCATGTAAGGGTCCCTGCCCACCCAACGGCCACCTCTGGCCCTGGCATCTTTCTAACTGAACTTTACTTCCAAATTTCTACAATAAACCTTTTATCAATCTAGGTTTTCAGGCCTGTGAATTCATTTTACAGGGGACACTGCGCCTCATGGGATTATCTATGTGCCAAGAAATGGGGTTCCCCCTTTCCTTTCCCTCATTAATTTCAGTTGTGTCCAACTCTTTGCAACCCCATTTGGGTTTTTCTTGGCAAAAATATGGTAGTGATTTGCCCTTTCCTTTGCCAGCTCATTTCACAAATGAGGCAAACTAGATTGAGTGACTTGTTCAGGGTCATAAAGCTAATAAGTAGCTCGGGCCAGCTTTGAACCCAAGAAGATGAATCTTCCTGACTCCAGACCAGGTACTCTGTCCATTGAGCCACCTGGCTGCCCAATATTGTCAGGAACCTAAAAATGCTTATTGAATGAATGATATAATGAAACAAATGATTTTATTTTTATTGGCAATAGATTAAAACATTTTGCTAGAATTTGGAGGCTCAAAAAAGAGAGAGAGGGACTGAACTTGTGATTTCCTTGACATGGAGCTCCCTCTGTCAATGTAAGGTGGCTCTTTCTGTGTAATTTAAAAACTTAGATCAAGATGACTGGAGCTGGCCACTGGACTAAGATGGATCGTGAGGAAAGTGAGGCAGATGACCTTGCATAGCTCTCCCTCATTTAAATCCAATTCATTTGCTTGTTATGGAATTACCTCCCTGTGGTCATGGTCCTCTTCAAGAACAAAGGATAAACAATAACAAGAACCTTGGAGCATTTCTTAGAGCAAGAGAGGTTTAATGACTTACCCATCCTAATATAGGTAGTTTGTTTTAGAGCTAGGACTTAAACCCAGCTCCTCCAAAATTTAAGGTTGGGTTTATTCCATACCACTTTGTCTCTCAGGCTTTCAAAATGGATTGCAATAATTGCCATTATTGTCTCTCTCCTTCTTGCCCCTCTGCCCCTAATTTCCTTCCCTCTCCTTTTTCTCATCTGCCTAGCATTTTCTTTCTCCTATGAAAAATTATAAAGCAGCACTTTCAGTCAATTCCAGCAGTTTAGGCTAATCTCACTTTTAGCTGAAGAAAAGGGTAGGGGTCTGTTTTCAAAACAACACAAGAGAGTCACTAATGAAAAAAAAAACAGCTGAGGAGGAATTTGTGGGAGATATTTGTATCTATCTGGCACAGCACAAATAAGCTTGAGGGGTGTCGGGCACCTGCTAGGATCACACCCTACACATACACACTCCTTTCTTTTTCTAAAATAATGTCTCAAGTGACAATGATAACAAACACCTTGTCAGTTGCTGATGAAATGATCAGCTCAGGCCCCTGGCGATTGGAGGGAAAAATTCTCAAGTAGCAAAAAGCACTCTGTCATGCTGATTTGGGGGTGGAGGTGGATTTTTGACAAAGCTTCAGAAAGGAGAAATAACCCAAATCTGTTTTTAAGTGTGATTTTTTTTTCTCTCTCTCTCTCCTGTTTGTATAGGATGGATGATATCCAACTGTGCAAGGACATCATGGACCTTAAACAAGAACTGCAGAATTTAGTCGCCATTCCAGGTAATGGTTCAACTATTTCAGAAATGCTTGGAGATCCAAGAGCCTACTCCCTCCCACATTCACTATGTCTGGAAGACTAGACCATCTACCCTTCTTACTTTCTATAGTGGGTGACCTAGAGACCTAGCATTCAGGGCTATCTCCAGTTGTCCTGATGTATAACTGGCCACTGGACTCAGATGGCTCTGGAGGAGAAAGTGAGGAAGGTGATCTTTCACAGCCCTCCCTCACTTAAATCCAATTTACTTGCATGTTACAGTATATTCTCCCTGATGTCATGATCCCCTTCAAGAATGGAAGGACAAACAACAACAGCAAAGTGTTTGGCCTACAGTAAGCACTTAGTAAATACTTGTTGACCCACACTGACATCTGCAGCTTGTTATTTTTGTTTTGTCACTATTTGTGGTCCCATTTGGAGTTTTCTTAGCAGAGATACTGAAGTGGTGTGCCATTTCCTTCTCTGGCTCATTTTACAGATGAGGAAACTGAGATAAACAGGGTTGAGTGATTTGCTTAGGGTCACACAGTTAGTAAATATCTGATGCTAGATTTGAATTCAGGAAAATTGAGTCTTCCTGATTCCAAGCCCAGTGTTCCATCTTCTGTGCCACCCAGCTGCCCTGCAACATGTACCAATAATATATTACTAGTCCACACTTTTTTTTTTCCATTGGCACTATCTGTAGACCTTTCCAGCCAACCCTTCTGGCACTGTTCTGTCAAATTCAGGCTTCTTTCCCTTGCCCTGCAGGAAGTATATTCTTTAAGTTATATTGTACTAGGAAAAAAAATGAGATTATCCAATCATATGGTCCAGTGGAAAGAGCTGAGATGAGGTGTTCCAAAATGATAACCTTGTATAACACTTAAAGGTTTGCAAAACACTTTATGTATATATTTTTCCATTTAAGTCTCACAACAACCCTTCAAGGTAGAACCAACAGACATAATTTTCCTTATTTTGCTGATAAAAAACTGAGACTAACTGAAGGAAAGTGGTTTGACCATGGTCACATAGTAGTGTTCAGGGTGATTTTCAAACTCCTACACTTAGGTTTTTTTCTGTCTGTCCAGGGCTATATGTGCTACATCGATCTCCCTCTCAACTGTTTGACTTGAAGTCAAAAGACCTGGATTTAAATCTCAACTCTGATAACTTATTCTTACTCTGTGCCTTTAAACCAATCATGTAACCTTTCTAAGCCTCAATTTCCCCATCTATAAAATGAAGGTCCCGGATTAGTTGATTTCTAATGTCCTTTTGACTTCTTCATCCTATGATCCTTATCTGACCCTTTCTTTAATTTACAGATGAAGCAGCTAAACCCCAGTGAAGGAAAATGCCTTTCCCGAAATCACATGGTTGGAGTGGTGGATGCAGAAACTATAGCCAAGTCTCTTGACTCCCAGTGTAACATTCTTTCCACTGCAAAAAGTAACCTAAATTAAAGAGGGGAAACCAAAAAGAGAGGCCAAGCCATGGTCCCACTGTAATGTTTATTTGAGGACTGGAAGTTCATAGCCATGATTCCTTGGTCTACAGTCCTGTCAATGCCATTTTTTTTTCTCAGCCCAAAGTCTTCCCTGAATAAACCACAACATGAAATAGGCACTAGAGACTCCCTCCTCCTTATCTTTACTCCGCCTCCTCACTTTCTCACCAAGAGTTCTCCCTCTCTATTTTCAGAGCTGTACCAGGTCCTAGATGAATTTAGCTGAGGTTAGAGAAAAATCAGAGCTTTTAGCAATGGGTAATAAAAGTATTAAGTTAAAAATACACCAAGTCACCAAGAAAATTATGTTTCTCAAGGTAAAGACCTGCTGCTGATGTGAAAATGGCACTGACTAGAGTCACTTAAGACCATCCGCCAGTGGGTTTGCCTCTGAAGGGCACATGAAAAAACAATCTCAACTTTAGTTATTCTTCTAAGCCTAAGCCTGAATCCTTTCACTGAGAAATATGGCATTTTTTTTACCCATTATCATCACTCCCAGAGGTTCATGGTGTTCCTTTCTCTTCCTTTTTTGAATCTTTTCTTAGATGTCTTAGCATTGTATTTATGCATTCCTTGGTCTCTCTTTTCAAATTCAGCCTTTTATTTTTTGGTGCTGATAAGAATATCTGCCCACAGGACTGGGATGCTGTCTAGTTCACATGTCTGTCGTGGACTTGGGCAAGTCCTCGACTCAAAACAGATACAGGTAAATTTAGTAATTCTGCTCCTTTCCTTCTTCATTCAAAATGAATTATCCCTTCCATTTTTGATAGCTAAGTAGTGGATTGGATAGAATACTGGACCTGGAGTCAAGACTTGAATTCAAATCCAGCCTCATATATTTACTAACTGTATCACTTAATCCCTGTTGGCTTCAGTTTCCTCGATAATATAATGGGGATAATAATAGAATTTAGCTTTTGAGGTTTTTATTAGGATTTAATGAGATAAAATTTGTAAAGTATTGGGTGACACAGTGGATAGAGTGCTGGCCCTGGAGTCAGAAGGACCTGGGTTAAAATCTGGCTTCAGACACTTACTGTGGGATCTTGGGCAAGTCATTTAATCCTGTTTGTCTCAGTTTCCTCATCTGTAAAATGAGCTAGAAAAGGAAATGGCAAACCACTCCTCTGTCTTTGCCAAGAAAACTCTAAATAGAGAGTCACAAAGAGTTGTATACAGCTGAAAAGACTGAACAACAACACACTGCCTGGCAAATGGAAGGCAACTAATAAATGTCTGTTTCCATCCTCACTTCTTTTATTTTCTGGTTCTTCTTTCTATGAAGACCATCTCTCTGATGAAATAATGTTTGTAAAGTGCATTTCAGTTGCTTATATGTTCTACAATTACTCCTTCCTTGTTAAGTTCTAGAAGAGGAAACTACAAAGTAGTAGCCCCGGGGAGCAGTTTCAGAATGTCTTCCTAACCCACCAGCCTCATGTCACTAACCATTTATGTTCTACCTTACCTGAATGGTGTGTGTGTGTGTGTGTGTGTGTGCGTGTGAGAGAGAGAGAGAGAGAGAGAGAGAGAGAGAGAGAGAGAGAGAGAGAGAGAGAGAGAGAGAGAGAGAGAGAGAGAGAGACCTAGAAACAGGGACAGAGACAGAGATAGAGAGACACAGAGAGACAAAGAGACAGAGAGAGACAGAGAGACAAAAAGAGAGAGAGAGAAAGAGAGACACAGAGAGAACACACACCAAATTGTCCTCAGAGGCAAAGGAAGAAAAGGGACAGTAAGAAAACAATTGAGAAAAGGGGAGGCAGTGACAGTTTTGTTCATACTTCATTTTTTATTTTAATTTTTTTGTGAAAATACTATTCAATTTCCATAGTTCTTTCTCTGGATGTCGATGGCATTTTCAATCCCAAGTCTATTGGAATTATCTTATTGTTCTTACTTTATTATAAAACCTTACATCTATATAATGTTTCAAAAATAACATAGTGTATTTATACATTACTTCATCTAGGATGATGGACAAGGAGAAGAAGAGACTTGCTAAATGGTATTCTGACTATTTCCCATGCCTGAAATGTCTTCCCTCCTTTATTTTTTGTTGTTCTTTTTTGGGGGATGATTTGGAGGTTAAGGAACTTTCTCAGGGTGGACCTACTAGTAAGTGTTAAATGTCTAGGCTCAGATTTGAACTCAGTTCCTCCTGACTTCAGGGCCAGTTCTCCATCCACTGTGCCATCTAGCTGCCTCCCTTCCATGCTTTATTTCTACTTCCTCTCTCCTTCCCTGGATTCCTTCATGATCCATCTAAAAACCTTCTACTGGGAAGCCTTCCCAATCCCTCTTTGTTTATTTCCCATTTATCTTTTATATAGCATGTCTGTATATAGCAGTCTACATATTATTTTCCTTATTAGACTGAGAGTTCCTTAAGAGTAGAGACCATTTTTTGCTTTTCTTTGTATTCCCAGTGCTTGGCACAGTGCCTGGGATACAATAGGTGCTTAATAAATGCTTACTGGCAGAGAAGCTGACTTGCTAGGTACGGTGAATAATGTGCTGGGTTTGATTCAGGAAGAACTCTGATATTTACTAGCTAGGTGATCATGAGCTTCCTTAAAGCTTAGTTCCTTCATCTGTAAAAGGGAAATAATAATGTCTAAAGTACCTGACTCATTGGGTTGCTGTAAGGCTCTGATGAAATAATATCTATAAAGAGATTTGCCAACTATAAAGCTTGCTTTCTCTCTCTCTCTATGTGCCTCTGTCTCTGTGTCTGTCTCTTCCTCCCTCTCTCATTTCTCTGCCTCTGTCTCTATTTGTCTCTGTCTCCCTCCTAGGATCTCATCCAACATCCATGTGAGGCATCTCCAATTAGATGTCATCACAAATCAAGCATGAATAAAAGAAAACATTATCTTTTTACCCAAACCAATCCTCCTTCCCAACTTCGTTACTTCTCTCAAGATCACTATCATTTTAACTCTTAACTACCTCCATCATCCCATGTCCAGTTTCCAAGTCCTATTTGGCCTCCCTTTATGAAAGATTCACTTACAAGGCCATGCCCCAGTTCAGACCCTTATCACCTCTCATCTGAACTACTGCAATTGCTTTCTATGATCTCTGATTCTCCACTCCTGCACACAACTAACAAAATGAATTTCTCAAAGTACAGTATTGGATATGTTCCTCACATGCCTCCAAAACTCCCTATTCCTCTAAGAAAAAGTACAGACTGGCTGATTTCAGCTTGCTTCTCATGATTATTATATATCACTCCCCTTCCCACACTCTATAGACCAGTCAAACCCACCTGTTTGCTTGCAAGATATTCTATCTCCTGCCCCTATTCACATGATGCCTCTCATTCTTTGAATGAATGGCTTTCCTCCTCAACATTTTAAAGTACGTATTAAATTTAACAAAGTAGTAACAAAACAACTCCTGTCCATAGGCAGCTAGGTGGTGCATGAATAGAATGCTAAACCTTGAGTAAGGAAGTTATTGTTTAGTCATGATTGACTCTTCATGGGGTTTTCTTGGCAAGCATACTGGAGTAGTTTGCCATTTCCTTCTCCAGCTTATTTTATAGATGAAAGAACTGAACCAATGGGGGTTAAATGACTTGCCCAGAGAGCCACACAAGAAGTAAGCATCGGTCTAGCCTTTTCTAACTTCAGGGCCAGCATTCTATATACACTGTACCACCCAGATGCCCCTGGGGAGGGGTGGTAATAGGAAAACCTAAGTTTGAATCTGACCTAAGCCATTGGCTTTGTGATCTTGAATAAGTCACTTAACCTCTCAGTTTCCCCATCTATACAATAGGTATAATAATAGCACCTGCCTCTTCAGGTTGTTATGAAGAGCAAATGAGATAATTATGCAGCACTTAGCACAGTGATTAACAATAAATGTTATGTATATGTTAAAAAAAAAACCACTTTTATTTAAAATTTATGTGTCCCCTTCTGACTTTCCCTTTCCTCTCTTCTTTAAAATTTCTTTATTTCTTTAAAATTTCATTGACACTCTTTTCTTACCCCATTCCCTTAACGGCTAGCTTCTCCTTCTCTAACCAGTAGACATTTTCCTTTCTGACAAATCAAGTAAAATCAAACAAAACAAATCAACATATTGGTTGTAATTAAAAATTGTGTCAAGACAACTGGAAATGGTCCTGGATATAATGGGAGACTTTGGCCTTTTTAAGCTAAGGTCTTTCCCAGGTTTCAGTTTATCTGAGGCAATGCCTATTCAGTGATGAAGAGTAGGTAAGAAATGAGCCAAAGAATGACTAGTTCCAATTGGTAACATAGCTCTTTCCATCCTCCTTCCCTCTTTCCCTCCTTTTTTTCCTCTCTTCCTTCCTCTATCCTTCCCTTCCTTCTTTTCTTCCTCCCTTTCTCCTCTACTCTTGAGTCTCCCTTCATGAAAAATTCATCCCTTCTACTTCATGGCCATGCCCCTAGATCAGACCCTTATTACCTCTCATCTGAACTACTGCAATTGCTTTCTATGATCTCTGATTCTTCACTCCTTCTACACACAACTGCCAAAGTGAATTTCCTAAAGTACAGTATTGACCATGTTCCTCTCTTCCTCCTTCCCTTCCTTTCTTCTCTTCTTCCTTTCCCTTGTCTCTTTCTGACCACATAGTGAATCATACTTGTGCGTACTCTGCCCAAAGGAACATAAGTTTGGATTGCTGAAACCTCACAAGATATCTTGGGGTTTACAGACTAGATTTCTTTTTTTAAGGACCATGTCTTAAATCCAAATCACTTTGGCTCTCTTTGATAGACCACAATAGGTCCCAGCTGAAGCCTCACTCGGGCATTCTTTGGGCTCTGATGGCTCAGAATGAAATTATATAGCATTTGTTTCTGTTTTGGACAGAAACCCCAAGGATCTTCCCATTCAAGATTAATTTGCTTATTTGTTTTGATTATATAAGAGAAATCATTCTTTTCATCATTTCTTACTTGTTATGGGCCAGAACTTGAAACAAGGTGCTAAGTCAGTGGAATTGATAGAGACAATGATTATTTAGCATGGTGCTTAACAGTTCTCTAGTTCAGTACACGTACTTAGTACTTACTATAGACAAGATTCACACCTTTGATAAGAGACCATATAAGCTCAGACAAACTCAGACAAAACAGAGACCTTGGTGGCCATCCTCCTGCCTCCCCCACAGAAACCAAGGCACATTCAGGAGGACCTCAAGAAGCTGTCGAGGCAGAGAAGACAAAGGACTGGCGGCAGGAGCTTAAACTCTCAGAACCAAGGAGACAGGCCTCTAAGAAAGCTAACTGGGCCCCAGGAAAGGAGACAAGACTTGGAAAGAGACAATAAAGGATTTGGACTTTAATCCCTGGCTATAGTCTTGTGAATGATTACTGAACTAAAATGAAGGCTACTTCCAGAGACCCCAGGAAAAACTCAACAGAGAATATTATATTTTAGAGAGAATATTACCCTTTAATCACTGATTGGGCATAGCCTCAGACAACTGAGACCTAAGCTTAAAAAGGCCAAGGTCTCCCACTGCATCTAGGGTCATCTCCAATTGTCCCAAACTATATCTTGCCACTGGATCCAGATGGCTCTGGAGAACAGAATAAGGCTGGTGACTTTGCAGTCTTTTCTCACTTTAAATCCACTTTACTTGTATGTCATGGAAGCAACTTCCTGATGTCATTCATGGTCCCTCTTTGAGAACAAAGGACAAATAATAGTCAACAATTTATGAGAAGTAGTAGCTACCCCACTGGGGATTCAACTGATTAGTTACATGTGGGCAATACAGCTCTTTATTTTTTCCTTCTCTCCCTCTCTCCTTTCCCCTTTCCTTTCCTTTCCCTTTTCCTTTCCTTTCTCCTTTCCTTTCCTTTTTCTTTTCCTTTCCTTTCCTTCTTTTCTCCTCTCCCTTTTTCCTTTCATTTCCTTTTTTTTTTCCTTTCCTTTCCTTCCATTTCATCTAAAATAAGGCTGGAGATAAAGGGTGCTGCCTGAGGCTCTCCTGACCATCCTTTCATCAATGCCCTTTGTTTTGATATCCAATTTATGTTTCATCAGTACCTCCTTTATCCCTCTTTAATCTAGGGAGGTCTTCTTTATAACAAAGTTAAAAAAAAAGAAGGAAAAGAAGTTTAGCAAAACTATCCACCACTTTTACTATCTGATAGTATAGGCAGTATTCTGGTCCTCTAAAACCCTACCTCTGCAACGAAGGAAAGAAGATACATTTTCTTGATTCTCCTCAAGGGTCCAGTGTGGTGTTACAATTTTAGTGTTCAATGCTCAGTTCCCCCTGAAAGGCCAAAGAGGCTTTTTAGTTCATATTCTGAATCTTTTTCTTTCCAGAAAAAGAAAAGACTAAACTGCAAAAGCAGAGAGAGGATGAATTGATCCAGAAGATCCACAAATTGGTACAAAAAAGAGACTTCCTGGTGGATGATGCTGAAGTGGAGCGATTACGGTGAGAATGACTAATGGGTTCATGTCAGGTCTCTAGAGAAGACAAAACTTGAGGCAAGTTGAGATGTCATTGCATCCAGGAACACTGAAAATACTGCTGTTCTGATTATTCCCTGTAACGTGCTCTCCTGGCAGTTACAATTACTAGCTTAATAACCGGTAGTGCACTCAAGAACAACCACGTGTAATCTTAAAAGCCTTTATTATACCTACTCACATAATGCCCTAACTGATGCCCTGACTTGTTGGTTCCCGAGTGAACACCTGGTCAGAAGACCCATGTGTTCACTACCAAAACCCTTACCTCTTTTGGCTATCCATCTTGGCTTGGCCACCCAGGCTGGGGAGCCAGGGTGAAGAGCGCCAGATTAAAGAGGGCAGTTGCTGCCTGCAGTGGGCTTACATAGGGCCTGTGAGGTCACACACACAGCCAATCAGCGAGAGAGTCACCCATTACGAAGCTATCTCAATATGGCCAGGATCCCGCCCAAGGGCAGTCCTAATATCCACAGAAATTACTTCCGGGCCTCAATCTCCCAATGCACTGTGGCACCCATTTAAAGGCCCCTTACAATTCCCTTTCTCTTGTTTTGCAGGAACCGCACATCTCACCAAGCTAAACTTTTAGCACCAGCTATAGTTCACTTGATCCATGAGATGACAGTGTTATGCCCAAGGAGGTACAAAGCAGCAGATCAGTAAACAGAAGTATGACAATGAGAACCAGGCTCAACAGTGGCCCAAGTGTTCAACCCATTCATCAAAGTCATACTCGATATAATATGCCAATTAGGTAGGATGCCAATGAGGTAGGATGTCAACACTGAGGTGGGAAGTCAACAAGGTAAAACATCACAATTCTAGTTAACAAATATCAGTAGGTAGGTTGTCACAATTCTAGTTACATTTATCACAGTTCTAGACCAATTCTAGTTTCTTACAATTTTCTGTTGCACTTGTCACAATCCTAGAACAATTCTAGCTTATCACAATTCTCTATTGCACTTTTCACAATCCTAGAACAATTCTAGCTTAATACAATTCTCAATTGCACTTTTCACAATCCTAGAGCAATTCTAGTTTCACAGGTGCACATAAGCAAAGTCATGTCCAATAACATTGTCTCAATAACAACGGCAGGTGGGTGCGTTGGTTTTTCACCCATTAATTTAAAAGCATAGTCCTTCAATAGAAAGCATAGGGCAAAGCCTCTCCCCAGGCCATCATATGGCAAGTAGCCACGGGAGAAGCAAGCAGGCCCATTGTCCATTTACAGTCTTTATATTGCATATCACCCGAAACAGTCCATTTCAGCTGCTACACTGGAACTGTGTCTGGTGTTTCTGGTGTCACGGTCAGGAGGGGCATTGCTGCCATCAGCGTCTAAAGGGCTGCGGACATCTGGCTGGTCCTTCTGGGCTGTTGTCTGGTCCTTCTCTTGGATCCCCAGGTTACAAATGTCTCTTGTGGGGATGAACTCTACTGCTGGATCTGCACCTAGGAAGGAATGTACCCGGGGCCCGACTTGGGCCTTTCCAAATGCCATCCAGGCCTTTCCACATCACAGTGGAAACAAAGTTGTTGTCAAAAAGATTAACAAAGTCAGACAAAAGTTAGTCAGTCTGTCACTTAGCTGCACTTTCTGTGTATGCCCGAAGTGCATTGCTAAGGTAAAAGGCAAAGAATTTAAAAATGTAAAACCAAAATAATTTAAAAGTGTAAAACCAAAATAGATTAAAAATGTAAAACCAAAATAACTTTAAAATGTAAAATCAAAATACTTTGAAGATGTAAAATCAAAAGTGTTTAAAAATGTAAAATCAAAGTTTAAAAATTGTAAGCAATCACATATCCCAAAATTCCCTTCTCTTGTTTAGAAGAGAAGATCTTGGGGATAGTCTGTGCAGTAATGACTACTAATAGGATAAGAAATGCCAATGGAATGTGCAAAATCAAGTGCAAAAACACCTAAAGGCAAAGTATTTGTAAGCCAATCCATAAACTGTCTTAAATGCATGTGAAATTTCTACAATAGAAAAATAGATCACATGTCTAGCTGCTTCTCCAGATTGGAATGAAGCCATAATGTCCATTGGTCTTAAAACATCCACTCATACAGTTAATGAAAAAAGAACACTCGGCTATATCCCTGAATTCTTTTGCCTAAAAATCAAAGTTTGAGTTTCTGATACCGAATTGTACTTCAGGAGTGTGAATCAATAAATCTGATATTACTTTTCCTCCTGGGTCAAAGATCACACACTGTCTATTTATTCTAGTGATTAAAACAGCAATTTTCCAACCCATTCTAGACATAAACACTGTTTTATAAGTACCCGTAGGGGGTTGGGAAATCAAGCTCACCTGTGGAAGTGGAAAATCCACGAGGTAAGAAAAGAGGAGTTCCAACTCTCCAAAGACGATCCTAGCAGTTTTACAAGTATAGTGAAAAAAAAAAAAAAATGGCGCCCCACGTTGGGCGCCAAAATGCTGGAACTCTATCTTTCCAGAAATCAGCAGGAGTCAGGATCACTAAACATCTTTATTCTAGATCTTTACCATCCCCTCCAATGCCAGGTCACAAGTGCAAGTGAGTGTGAGTTCCACCACCCAAGTTTCTCTTACTCCTCCCACACAAGTCACTTCCCTCTCTTTGTCTCACCAATCAAGTCAGCACAGAACAGCTGGGGAGGATCAACCTTAAACAAGTTAATAGGGAACCGTCCAATTGGCAATTAGTCTCACGTGCTTCATCATCCAAGTGCATTGCTCAGTTCTAGCCCTTTACAATTCCCATCTTTAGAATTACCAGAATCATGTAACCTGCCCACCCAAAATTGGAACTCTTGCTAAAAAATCATTAAAAGGGACCTCTGAGGAATCATTCTTTTAAAATTGATATGCTGAAATAACTGTATGGACATGTATACATATATTGTGTTTAACTTATATTTTAACATATTTAACATGTATTGGTCAACCTGCCATCTGGAGGAGAGGAGGGGGTGGGGGGAAAGGAGGGGAAAAAATTGGAACAAAAGGTTTTGCAATTGTCAATGCTGAAAAATTATGCACGCTGGAGCCAAATTGCAATAATAATTCCCTTTTTGTACTAGGAAGATGAAGTTGAGGTATAAAGTAGATTTCTCTCCAGACCTACCAATTAATTGTTGGAATAGAAATAGATTTCATCTTCTGACCTTATCTAAATTACCTGGTGCTTAGTTTTTATTTCCTATGAGAATTGGTCTTGATGTTATCACCTTAAGGGGGGAAAGTGACATGACTACTAAATGGAAAAACATATATTGAGCATCTGCTATATGCTATGCACTGTGCTTGATCCTGGGAATACAAATACAAAAGTGAGATAGTCCCTGATGTCAAGGATGTCATTCTATTAATAGGAGACAGCAAGAAGTGATGGTGAGGGAAGAGAGTTTTGTTCTGCAATTATAAGAATGATCAGTGAAGCCCTAGAAAGTCTATTATTATACTCTTTACAGTAATAACAATAATTTTTATTTTATTAGTGTTCTTAGAGTAAGAAGTAAGAAGTGGAGGGAGAGGGAAAACACATAAATGGTGGCAAAACAAGATGGCAAAATATCTAAACTGGATGGAAGAAGCATGATTTTGGGCAGGCTAAATATAGTGAGGTTAGGTGAATTTGTATTCATTTACAATCAGATTATCTTGGTCCCAAGGTAAAGTTCCCAAACTGAGTCTCTTAACTCTCCTGTTGAGTAGCAGCATGATTTTTAGAAGGCTCCCGTTCCAGAAGAGAGAGCGGGTCAGATAGTTAGGCTGATGGGCAGGTGTCTGGGATAAGTAGTGGAGATGATGAAGTGAATGGGGCAGAGGATATCTTTAGGATCAGAGGGAGTGCAGAAAATGGTACTTCCCGCAGCTAGATAGTCAGTGGTGGCCAGTTCTTGTCTGATATGACAGTGAGTATAAAGTAAAGATTTCATCAAAAAGGGATGGATGTCTTCAGGGGTCAGAAGTTAGTGACATGGAAACCACACTCACCCCAAATCTAACTGCAGTGGAATGTGGCCCATTTCATTAAAGCCGGGTAAAGAGGGTCTCAGAGATCTTAGCAAAACCTCAGTCCCAGTCAGATTTCTGACTGTAACAGGAAGTTACAGCTCTAAGTGTGACTCATAAAATTTGACATTCCTTAGGTCAGATCTTGAAGCACACACTGTATTTTATCCTCTTGCAATTTTATTACAGATTTTATGACTCTTTAATGGTTTTATAGTTCATAAACCTTTTTTTTTCTCTTTCTTCACATTTGTTTTAACAGTGAACAAGAGGAAGACAAGGAAATGGCAGAATTTCTGAGAATCAAGTTGAAACCTCTAGAAAAAGTAACCAAATCTCCAGCCAGTGAGTGTCTTGGTCTCTATTTTCCCCCCAAGAGGAGGAGGGCTAGGAATGGGTTAAATCCCTCATCTTCTTGGCTTAAATGCTCAGCATTTAGATCAGAATACATTCAGTTTATAAAAAAAAAAAAAAAAAAAGTGAAACACTTTCCAGGAAATCGATTAGTTGGCAACACCTATTCTTGTCTTCTCACTGTTTTGGGGGAAAGAACCCTGGATTGGTGTTGCAGGAACTGAGTTTAAATCTAAGACCTACCCACCTTGGGCAATTAAGCAGGCAATAAACACTTATTAAGCATCTACTATGTGATTGGCACTGGGCTAAGCATTGTGGCACTTAGCAAAAGGTAAAAGACACTCACCTACCTTCTTGAGTAATTCAGTCTAATGAGACAACATGCAAATGACTGTATAAATGAGATATATGCAGGATAAATTGAAATGATTAAGAGATGAAAATCACAAGAATTAATGGGATTGGGCCAAGCTTTTTGTAGTAGATAAATTTTTTTAAATGACATCTGAAGTAAGCCAGGGAAGACAGGAGGCAGATATGAGAAGGGGGGGAGCATCTAGGCATGGGAGACAGCCACTGAAGAAGCCTAGAGATGAGTGATGGATTATCTTCTTTGAGGAACAACATGGAGACCAGTTGCAGAGTATGTGAAGGAGGAGGGATAATGTGTAAGAAGACTAGAAAGGTGGTTTAGGGGCCAGGAGATGTTATGAAGGGTTTTGAACACCAGAGGATCTTGTCTTTAATCCTGGAGATAATAGCCACTGGAGTTTATCAACTAGGAGAGGTGATGTGGCCAGCTTTGCGATTTAGGAAGATCACACTGACAAAGTATAGACTAGAGTGGGGAAATATTTATATTGGTGATAAACCAATACCCAGGAAATTTATTTTCTTGGGCCTTGTTTCACCTGGGATGGGAGTAGTGGATCTTCACAGTCCTTTCAAGATTTAGATCTAAAATCTCCTACATCTCCTATATGTGTTTATCTTGGCAGAAATATGGGGATTGAGGTTGAGGGAGCTTCTGAGAATATTGGAGGTGCCAGAAATCTCCCTTGTTGGAGTAGGGGTAGGATACAAAAAAGACATCCACCCTTCCTCCCTAAGCAGACTTTTCCAGGAATATGTGGCTCAAACTCCACCATCACCCAGTATCCATGATAGAACTAGTCTTGACCTGAACAATATTTCCCAATTTGGTGCAAGACAAAGATCAGCAAAATAGTAATGAGTTCACACAGAGTTTGTGAAATATTTTATATATTCTTACCTCAGCCTCAAAAGAGTCCTGTGAGACAGATGTTTTCATTACCCCTATTTAACATTTGAGAAAACTGGAGCTTGAAAAGATTAAATGTTTTACCCAGGGTCATATAGATATGGTAAATATCCTAAGGAAGATTCAGATTTTCCTGGAGCCATAGCCAATATTTTATACAGGAGGAAAGAAAAACATAAATAACACTTATTATGTGCCAGGCAATGTGGTAGGCACTTTATAAATTTTATGTCATTTGATCCTTACACCACTCAGAGTTAGGTAGTATTAACCATCCCCATTTTACAGTTGGCAAAACTGAGGCAAGTATGGGTTAAAAGACTCCAGCTAATTAGTGTCTGAGGCAGGATCTGAACTCAGGCCTTCCCACCTCCAGGCCCAGCTCTGTAGCTACTACACACCTAGAAATGTATTGTATTTCCTATGGTATATAGAGAATTATACTATCTCCAAATAAGGGAGATAAGTTTGTTGCTATTAGATTAAAAAAAAGAGCAGGGGTGAGAACTTGGATGTCTCAGTATCATAATTGAAACCCCAAAGACCCTTGAAAAAAGTGACTTCTTCCTCCTGGGGAGCATCCCTATGGCTAGGAGCTGTTCAACATTTTTGATGGTGTTGTTTGAAGCTGATGAGAAAAGAAAATAAATAACTGGTAAGCCAAAGAAAACACTGTCAAATTGATAGAAATCAAAGGCTAACTTGTACTTTGCAACCTTGAGTGGATAAGCTGGTCGTGTGTGTGTTTTGGGAAAGAAGAGACAAAGACACAGAGAGATGATGATAAGTTTTTCTTAGCCCTTTCCAAATTTATACTGTTTTCCTCACAATAGCTCCATGTGGTAGGTAGAATAAATGTTTTATCATTCCCATTTTTTAAATGAGAAGAAAAGTGAATCTAAAAGATTGAGTTAAGTCAGTTAATTAAAGCCCATAGTCACATAGGTAAGCTCCTGTTCTCCTTAATTATGAGCCCAGTGTATTTTCTCCTCTATCCTCAGAGCTAGGTATAAGAGTATTGGTTCCAGAGTTAGAAAAACCTCAGTTTAAATCTTATCTCAGACACTTGCTAAGCTGGCTGTCTATGAGCAAAGTTTTTAGTAGTTAACCTTTTTGACTATCAGTTTCTTCATCTATAAAATCATAGCAATAGTTTTTAATTCTCAAGGCTATTGAGTGAAGATTATGTATGCCTTCTGCAAACTTTAAAAGTCAGAGTATATAAATTATATTTTAAAAATAAAATGTACACTAGTCCGTAAAAAATTTATTCATGAAGCAATTGCTGTGTGCCAGGCACTGTGTTAAGCTCTTGGATACAAAGAAAGGCAAAAGCACAATCTCTGTTCTCAAGGAGCTCACAGCCCAACAATTCAAACCACTAGGTTAATCAGTGATTTTTTTAAACTAACATTTAGTTCTTGTTGCAGAATTTCTTCCATGCTTTACCCCCCAATACAGTGCAAGTGACTATTTGGATGGGTTAGGGATAAATAAAATAGAGGCCCCTAAAAAAAAAAAAAATGAAATGATTCAGTTCTTGCTGCTGCAGATGGGAGATATGGACAGAAGACAAAAGGGGTTTTTATTATGATCTACCATCACATCCCATGTTTATTGTCCACCACAGGTTCTCCGGCAGAGAAGAAGGCAGAACCTCCACCTACTAAACCTACAGTTGCCAAGACTGGGATCGCACTCATTAAGGATTGTTGTGGGGCCACCCAATGCAATGTTATGTAGCCCCAGAGGGCTCTCCTGTGGCCTTGGGGCCACCCCCACCCTCTTATCTTTATAGCCCCCATTTCACCGGGGCCAAAATAAAACAAAAAACTTTACAAGGCAGAAGGGATCAAAGGCAACCCTAATTCTGCCAATAGGGCCATGGGCGTGGTGGGGCCCAGCCATCATGTACAGAGTGTAGCAATAGGGAGTCCCTCACTGTTGCATGGCCCTCCCCATGCGCATGCTGAATACGGGAGTTATGTATAGCAGTTTAATCAACCATTGGGAAAGAGCTGTCTTTTAAAAAAGAAAAGTGTATATATATACACATATAATCCCATTGTACAAACAAGCTGGGAGAGGGGCATGTTCCCCAAGTGTGTACAATTGTGATTTTTTTTTTAAACAATTTAGCACTTTATAGGACAAGTCCCATGTCCCTTTTCTCATTGAAACTGCCCCACCTCCTGTTTCCCACCTTGCCCTCACCTGGGAGTTCTGCCAGTGCACCAGATAACAGGGGTTACAAGAAGCCAGCATCATCTTCTCCTGATCCTATAGGAATGGGAACCCCAAAGTCAGTTCCTAGACCATGAACTTATTGGGTCAGTGATGAAAGGGAGAAGAAGGCACATCCCCTGTCATTGCTGGCTTCCCAGGTGTCATCTGAGTGCTGTTGTGGCAAATCCCTTCTCCCGTATTATGTGTGTGAGCCTGGGTCAGCCCTTTCAAGCCTAAGTCTCTCATTAGAGCTCTGGTCCCCCTTCTTTCATTTCCCATGAAGGCCATTCTCTGTGGGTACCATTTGTGCATCACCTCAGTCAGAATAGGGATGGAATAATCAAGACAAGGAGAACAGCTATACATGGTTCTCCTGGGTCTAGATTAATTCTAGAGAGTTGAGCAAGGTTAGAGGTAATGAGGACACAGTATAAAGGTCTGAGAGGGGCTTCTCCATTTGCCAATGGGGCACAAAGAAGCTGCCATGAGTGTGGCTGCCTCAACAGCCAGATTTGACTTCTTGAGGAACAAAAGAGTACGATGGATGGGAGAGTCAGCATGCCCCAATGTCTGTGTTCCACTGTGCACTGGCTTATTTTAATCAATCTGCCAATTCAACCCATGTAAATCTCTTCGTACATTTGCTGTAGCCAGCAGGACGCGGTTTGTGCAACATCTCTATGTGTGTGTGGCCTAAATAGTTATGTGACTCAAGACTTGCTGATATGCAAATCATCCATCTGGAAAAAAAATAATAAAAATGTAAACAAATGAGCATATATCACTCTTAAAAGATCTCTCCTGCATGCTGCAGTCAGCACCCAGGGGCCTCAGGTCAGGAAGTGAACTTCTCTGTTTCCACTTATGGTGGAGTTTAGAATTTATCCAAATTAGTTATGAAGCCAATAAAAACATTTTTTTTTTCAATCAGGTGGCCTTAAGTTTGGGAAACTCAACCTGGATAAAAGAGAGCAGATGGCTGCTGTTTCCCATACCTCCACCCAGGCTTCCAAGGACCTGATTATTCTCCCTCCCCACAGAGAATGTGGGAGTCAGAATCCCAACATCAACCCCATTACACAGCAATCACTCACTGATCCAACTAGCAAATGTTGGTTGAAGTCTTCATAAAAATGCCACCTCACATATATATGTTTGCCTGGCCTTGAGCTAAACCAAACTCGTATTTCTGCCACCTTTATTGATTTTTTTCTTATTTATTCTAGCATTTCACACAAAGGAGGGAGAAAAGTAATTATCCAAGGAGCTCCTAGAACACCAGTAATTCTACACAGATCTAAAAAGCCCCACTCATGCACTCACATTCAATCCCACAAATATAAAAAGCAGCTCCAGCAAAGAGGTTATTCCTTAAAAAGAAACAACAAACAAACAAACAAACACCAAAAAACAGGTTTTGAACAAGCTTGTAGAAAAGCAAATCTCTTCAGCCCAGTATTCCATCTTAGAAGCCATTGGGGTGTACTTTATAAATGGTTATTATTCTCTGGGGTGTTATCTTTAAAGGTTAAAGGTGTATCTTTAAAGGTTAAAGCTATATCACAACAACTTAACTTCTCTTCAGATAATATGCTAAGGGATGATGATCTGTGTGATATGATACATTCATCTGTCACAGCCTAGCTAGACCTAAGTCATTAACCTAACCTTTAGCTGCCCACAAACCTATATCTCTGGCCAAGTGGAAATCAAGTGGGCAGCAGGACCACACTGGACTGTTACTGTTCAAATGAAGAGAAACACAACTTCAGGAGTCGGGGAACATCTGGCAAAATGTAGAGAATATTGGGAAGCTGAAGCCAAATACCAGTCCATCATCATACAACTAATAAGGGTAACAAGAAGAGACCAAGAGGGTACCAACCCCAGTAAAAACACAAGAGAAAAGAAATTGAAGGGAGCTTCAGCCAAAATAAGGATAAAGCTTTCTGAGAATGAATCACTGCTGGGATGAGCTGTCTGGTAACAGGATTAGGTGTTTTATCACTTCTTTTGACTAGACTGTCAATGTCAGAGTTCTGCCTAACTCAAATTCAATTCATCAAACCTGAATCTTGTTATCTCCTTAAGTTTTTAATTTTTGTCAATATGAACTCCCCAGGCACGATTGGGAGGCTTGATTTCTCCTCCACTAAAAGGTGTATCATTGTGGCCCTTTTCCAAAGCCCTTTTTATATATACTAATATATAAAGAAAAAATTTCAAGGGAAAAATGAAGAGGGAGAATGAGGGAAGAATTGAGCACCAGAATCAAGGAAATAAAGTTCTCAGTATTATCCTGCTGTTTGTTAGGGATCCTATGACTTGACACAGATTTGCTTGAGAGAATAAGGAAAGAGTACAGAAGATGATGTCAAGCTGCCCCTAATTATGATAGTTATTACCGCCCAATCCTTTGGCAAATTCTGTGCTAAATATTTTCAGCCATTTACAGTGTATAACATAGGCAATACTTTCTCCAGGATTGTGCATATAAGGGCACCCAAAGTCACACAGAGATCCTTCGATAACTAAGCTTCCCTGAATTGTATGTCTATCACAGAGGGGTGTTTGTATGTTGCCTTTCTGTTCCCTGTAGTTCAACTGCCTAGCCCACCTATGTATGGTAACGTTTTTTAACTTGTTCTAGAAAACAAGGATCCTAAAAGATCTACCCTAGTACCAAATCTCCAACACAACTTCTTTACATTGGTATTGAGGGAGCAGGAGACTCCTCTCCTGACTATATGCTGACTATCCCACATTCATCCCACTCCCACCATTACCCAGGACTAGCTCATTTGTTTCTTGCTGGTGAGATACCCAGAATGACAGTTTGTTGAGAGATTTCTTTCAATCCCAGAGATAAACTAAAGATTATTTTTTGTTTATTTAATGTTTCCTACTAAAGTGCTCTTTTCAGACACCAGAGCAATTATAATTGATTGAAAATGACTCATGGCAAGTCAGGAGTGCTGCAGAGCCTTAGATAAATTTGCTTTTATTAACCAGCTGCCCTTTTACCTGGAGGCGTGGGGTCCTCTACATCATATCCATTGCAGCTCCTTAGGAATTTTCTCTAAGTCTAATTTGCCCTAAGCAGAGGATGGCAACATGTTCTCTTACAATAGAATACAGAAGCCAAAGTGGTACAGCTCATCTCTGAGGGAGCCAATTTATGATGCTGAGTTCAAAGTTAGACAACATTTGGTTTGAAAATTTGGTATGGGAGAAACTTGTGATGGAGCAGAATCCATGTCAATAGTATTGGCTTCAGTTATTATAAATAAGTGCTGTTCCTAGCCAGGGAATTCAAGACAGTATCCCCAAGGCTGGGAGCATTTTGTTGGGTGTTTCTTTTCTTTTCTTTTCTTTTCTTTTTTTGAAGGAATACTAAGCTTTTTTTAATGATTAGAATGGACAGTTATCCAGACTTTATTTTATTTATTTATTATTTTTTTTCTTTTTTTTTAAATTTTATTTAGAATTTTTTACCACAGTATATATGCATGAATAATTTTTTAAATAATATTATCCCTTGTATTCATTTTTCCAAATTATCCCCCCTCTCCCTCCACACCCTCCCCCCGATGACAGGCAATCTCATACATTTTACATATGTTACAATATATTGGGTGTTTATTTTCATGGAATTATCTTATCCCAAGCTTTTGTGAAAACCCACAATATAAAAACTTTTGAGAAAGCAAGTTGATATCTGTATGCCTTTATCACAAAAATATGAAAGAGAAAGGAACAAGCTAAAGTCATAGCACTTTGTTGGAAATTCAGAGCTGTTCTAGGTTACTTAACTGAATAAATACTCATATGGTAGTTGATGCCACCTAATATGGATATGGATGATTCAAAATACTATCTGGGATCCAGCCTACCAAGTCTCCAAGGGAGAACACAATTTCTGATTTTGTGAGGAAGATGAAGGCCTATGCCTACATTCTCCTGAAATGGAGGTAAGTAGGAACCAAAACTTCCAAGACAGGACAGTCTCTCCTATAGATATCAAAGGATACACTGATTGCTATATTCACCACATTTGCAATTCCAGCAAGATGTTCTATTTGCCACCCAAATCTCTCTCTAAAACACCTCTTTCAAATTCCTCTAAAGTATCTATCCTATACCCAGCACCCTGTCTCAGAGGGGTTCCTCAGTTGCTTCTCTCTTTAGCAATACAGAAGAGTATCACAGGGCTATGTCTCAGAATACTAGAAGCTAGGACAAAAGCGGAGTTATACTTACCAGGTCCTGCTGATTCCTGCCTTATTCAAAGCACTATGCCAGGTGTGGGGTGAGATTGTTGTTGTTTATCCTTCAATCTCAAAGGACTATAATATCAGAGAGGTGATGCCATGATATGCAAGTGAACTGGACTTAAGGGAGGGAGGGCTGAGTAAAGTCACCTGCCTCACTTTTTCCTCCAGAACCATGTGCGTCTAGTGGCAAGTTATTGATCAGGACAGCTGGAGATGGCCCAAGCAGACTCTCTGCTAATCACTAAGGACAAAAAGAAAGGCAATGATAGCTAGAAAGGGGAAAATAGCTGAGTCTTCCAGGAATGGTGAATCTTAGAGGAAACAGGCTTTTGGAGGCAAAATCAAAGTACTCCCTTGCCATCAAGTACTTCACATCTTAATGAGAGGAAGCTAGGCCATGAACCTAAAAGATCTATTTAACTCAACCTCCTTTTTCATTACCATCTCAGACCTCTCTTAGCTTGGCTTCTTGAAAAACTATTTGTAGAACTCAGAAGGCTGAAGGTAGATGAATGTGTGGGCTTAACCTATAATGAAAAGAATAGAAAGAGGACTTGAGAAAAGTTGAGGTTACAGAAATGCCTAAATTAATATCTCACCTAAACCTATTGATAAATGGAACATTCTAGGCAATAAAGTATAATTTAAAGAGAACCAGTTCTGGTATCAGAGAACCTGTGTTTATATCTTGCCTCTTGGATACTCACAAGGTCCTGGGTAAGTCACTTTTGCTCCCCCAGCCTCAATTTCCTAATTTGTAAAATGAGAGGGTTAGACTAGATGGCCTCTAAAATCTCTTTTAGTTTGAGATCTATAATCTTATTTTAAAGCACTGTAGGGTAAGAAATGATTGTTTTTCAGCACTGACAACAAGAAAACTCTTTCTTTTGGTCATTAACTATCAGGGGCCCTGGCTTTATCTTGGCCAGCACTCTGCTCTCCTCCCATCTTCATATGCTTTGTTCAGATAGAGGATCTCAGTTCTCTCCCTTGATGTTACTTCTCTATGGGACTTCATTTGGCCCATCTCTTTCTGCACCAGTCAGACAATAACTCAGAAAAAGATAAAAAGAGTAAATTATAAACACTATAACATTAAATATCACCCGGAACATTGTTTTCTTCTCCAGAAATCCTCTATTCAAAATATGCTCCACAAAATGGTCTGTCCTATAAGAGGGGAAGTAGAAATAGAATGGAGTTCCTCTGATACTGGGTTGCAGTTGCTGTTCTTTGAATTTTACAAATCCAATTTCTTCAATTCCTCCTCCTATCGATCTCCTTTCTCCCTATTTATACAGCCAACAACATTCTAGTCCAGACCTTCATCACCTTTTACTTGAATATAATGGTCTCCTAATTTGTCTCCCTATCTCAAGTTTTTTCCCTCTCAAATTTGCCTTTCAAACATATAGCAAAATGATTTTGCTCATACAAAGGCCTGACCATGCCATTCTCTTGCTCAATAAATTACAGTGGCTATATCCTAGAAGTAATATGCAAAAAATCAAATACAAAACAAAATCAATCAAAAAAAAATTTAAAGCTGGTCACAACATTTAATATATTATTCCCCTTCATGTATTCTATGATTCAGTCAGAGTATTTATTATTCTTTCTACACATCATTCCAACCCTAATCACTTTTGCACTGGCTATCTACAACACCTGAAGTATAATTAATTTCCTACCTCCATTTCTTATAATTCCTAATTTCCTTCAAAGCTCAGTTCAAGAATCAACTTTTTCATAATGCTTTTCCTGATTCTCCCAACTACTCCACTACCTGGAAAATGGTTCCCTCCCTCTCCTTTTTCTTCCCTCCCCCTCCACAAAATTGCTTTGGTGTGTGTGTGTGTGTATGTGTGTGTGTGTGTGTGTTCTACCCCTTCTCCAGAATGTAAGCTCCTTGAAAGTAGCCTTTTTAAAAAATAAATATTATTGGAGCAACTAGGTGGCACAGTGGATACAGCACCAGCCCTGAAGTCAGGAGGACCTCAGTTCAAATTTAACCTCAGACACTTAATACTTCCTAGCTGTAAAATAACTATATGGACAATACATATATCATATTTAACTTATACTTTAACATATTTAATATGTATTGGTCAACCTGACATCAGGGGGAAGGGATGGGAGGAAAGGGGAAAAGTTGGAACAAAAGATTTTTGCAATTGTCAATGCTGAAAAATTACCCATGCATATACCAGCTATAATAAAAAAAGAGAAAAAAATACTTCCTAGCTGTGTAACCCTAGGCAAGTCACTTAACCCCAATCGCCTCAGCAAAATAAATGAATACTATTTTATTTTCTCCATTACATGTAAAGATAGTTTTTAACATTCATTTTTTTAAAATACAATTTTGAATTCCACATTTTTCTTCCTCTCATTTGTCCTTCTCAAGAAAACAATCAATCCATACAGGTTACACATGTGTAATGATGATAAACATTTCCACATTAGTCATGTTGTCAAAGAAGAAACAGAACAAAAGGAAAAAGCCACATACACACAAAAACAAAAAGCAAAAAAAATGAAAATAATATGCTTTGATCTATATTCAAATAAGATTCTTTCCCGAGATGTGAACAGCATTTTAAAGGCAGGGACTGTCTATATTCTGTATTGTTTCTATATTTCTTAGCAACTAGTACAATGCCTAGACTAAACAGTAGTGCTTGATAAATAACTGCTTAAAATAAATGATCTATTAATTCATTTCAAAAAACAATAGAATACAAAATCAGAAATCACCAGTACAAGAAAACTGTCTAATGCTTCTCAAGGAAAATAGTTATATTCTAACTTCCCCATCCTCATCTTTGGGATTCTGAGATTAGGTTTGGAAAGCTGACCTCCAAAACTCGATAAAGACTTTCAGCTGATACTATTATGTGCAAATAGAAGACACTGAAATGGAAGCTCTATTTAGAATATTCTCTATTATTATTGAATAGGCTAAGCTATAGATCTTTTTTATTATAGTTTTTTATTTACTTGGGTAATTTTTCAACATTGAAAACCCCTTACAAAACCTTCTGTTCTCACTTTTCCCCTCCTTCCCCCCACCTCCTTCCCTAGATGGCAGGTAGTCCAATATATGTTAAATATGTTAAAGTATATGTTAAATACAATCTATGTATACATATTTATTCAGTATCTTGCTGCACAAGAGAAATCGGATCTAGAAAGAAGGTAAATAAAACCTGAGAAGGAAAACAAAAATACAAACAAACAATAACAGAAAGAGTGGAAATGCTATGTTGTGATCCACACTAATTTCCCATAGTTCTTTTTCTGGGAGTAGCTGATTCTCTTCATGACTGTACAATCGGAACTGGTTTGAATCATCTCATTGTTGAAGAGACACATGTCCAACAGAATTGATCATCATATAGTATTGTTGTTGTAGTGTATAATGATTTCCTGGTTCTGCTCATTTCACTTAGCATCAGTTCATGTAAGTCTCTCCAGGCCTTTCTGAAATCATCCTGCTGGTCATTTATTACAGAACAATAATATTCCATAACATTCATATACCACAATTTACCCAACCATTCTCCAATTGATGGGTATCCATTCTATTTCCAGTTCCTAGCCACTACAAAAAGGGCTGCCACAAACATTTTTTCACATACAGGCCCTTTTCCCTTCTTTAAGATCTCTTTGGGATATAAGCCCAGTAGTAGCACTGCTGGATCAAAGGGTATGTACAGTTTGATAACTTTTTGAACATAGTTCCAAACTGCTTTCCAGAATGGTTGCATCCATTCACAATTCCACCAAGAATGTATCAGTGTTCCAGTTTTTCCACATCCCCTCCAATATTCAGCATTATCTTCTCCTGTCATCTTAGCTAATCTGAGAGGTGTGTAGTGGTATCTCAGAGTTGTCTTAATTTGCATTTCTCTGATCAATAGTGATTTGGAACACCTTTTCATATGACTAGAAATAGTTTCAATTTCTTCATCTGAAAATTGTCTGTTCATATCCTTTGACTATTTATCAATTGGAGAATGGCTTGATTTTTTTCTTCTTATATATTTTTTTCTTACAGCTTTTTATTTACAAAATATATGCATGGGTAATTTTTCAGCATTGACCCTTGCAAAACCTTCTGTTCCAACTTTTCCCCTCCTTCCCCCAACCCCCTCCTCTAGATGGCAAGTAGACCAATACATGTTAAATATGTTGAAGTATATGTTAAACACAATATATGTATACATATCCATACAGTTATTTTGTTGCATAAGAAAAATCGGACTTATAAATAAGGTAAAAAGAAATCTGAGAAGAAAATCAAAAATGCAAGCGGACAAAAATAGGAGTGGAAATGCTATGTTGTGGTCCACACTCATTTCCTATAGTTCTTTTGCTGGGTGTAGCTGGTTCTCTTCATTACTGAACAAATGGAACTGATTTTTTTTGGTTCATCTAGATCAGTAAAATAGTTTCTTGGAAGTTTGATTGGCATAGCATTAAATAAATAGATTAGTTTAGGTAGTATTGTCATCTTTATTATATTCGCTCGACCTATCCAAGAGCACTTAATATTTTTCCAGTTGTTTAGAGCTGACTTTATTTGTGTGGAAAATGTTTTGTAGTTTTGCTCATATAGTTCCTGACTTTTCCTTGGCAGATAGATTGCCAAATATTTTATACTATCGACAGTTATTTTAAATGGAATTTCTCTTTGTATCTCTTGCTGTTGGATTTTGATGTATACATAGTAATATATAAAAATGCTGAGGATTTATGTGGATTTATTTTGTATCTTGCAACTTTGCTAAAGTTGAGGATTATTTCTAATAGCTTTTTAGTAGACTCTCTTGGGTTCTCTAAGAATACCATGATATCATCTGCAAAGAGTGATAATTTGATTTCCTCATTACTTACTCTAATTCCTTTATATCTTTTTCATCTCTTGACAAAGCTAGTATTTCTAATACAGTACTGAATAATAATAGTGATAGTGGGCAACCTTGTTTCACTCCTGATCTTTTGGGAATGATTCAAATTTATCCCCATTACATATGCTGTTTACTGATGGTTTTAAATAGATGCTACTATTTTAAGGAAAAGTCCATTTATTCCTACATTCTCTAATGTTTTTAATAGGAATGAGTGTCAAATTTTATCAAATACTTTTTCTGCATCTATTGAGATGATCATGTGGTTTTTGTTAATTTGATTATTGATAGTTAATTATGGTAATAGTTTTCCTAATATTGAACCAACCCTGCATTTCTTGTATAAACCCTACTTGGTCATGGTGTATTATCCTGGGGATGATTTTCTGTGATATTTTTGCTAACATTTTATTTAAGATTTTTGCATCAATATTCATTAGGGAGATTTTCTCTCTGTTTTCGTCCTACCTGGTTTAGGTATCAGTACCATGTCCATACCATTGTAGGACTCCTTTATTCCCTATTTTTTCAAATAGTTTATATAGCTTTGGTGTTAATTGTTCTTTAAATGATTGGTAGAATTCACATGTAAATCCATCTAGTCCTTGTTCTATTTCTTTTTGCAGCTCTCAACTTCTCCTTTAGGAATTTCCATGCTGTACCACTTGATACATATATGTTTAGTATTGATATTGCTTCATTATCTATGGTACCCTTTAGCAAGATATAGTTTCCTTCCTTATCTCTTTTAATGATATCTTTGCTTTTGTTTGATCTGAGATCAGGATGGCTACCCTTGCTTTTTTGACTTCACCTGAAGCATAATAAATTCTGCTCCAGCCTTTTACATTTACTCTGATGTATTACCTTGCCTTAAGTGTGTTTCCTGTAAACAACATATTGTAGGATTCTGGCTTTTAATCCAGTCTGCTATCCACCTCCACTTTATGGGAGAGTTCATCCTATTCAAATTTATGGTTTAAACTACTTTTTCTTTTTCTTTCCCCCCTTATCCTCCTCCCCCTTTGAGTCCCTCTCCCTTTCTTACACCTTTCCCTTATTTTTTCTGTATTCCCTTCTATTTAGTCTATTCTTTTCCTTTTCCCTTTTCCTCTCCCACTTTTTAATGAGGTGAGAGAAGTTTCTCTGTAAACCAATTATATCTAATATTTTCTCTTCCAGTCAAATCTGATTCACCCTTATTTTCCTCGGATATAATAATTTTCCTTTGCCTCTTCATGAGATGTAGTTTCCCTCTTTTTACCTCCACTTTTCCTGTTTTCTGGTACAATCTCCTTTCCACCTCTAGTTCCTTTTTTATATTATAATAGTAAAATGAAATTATACATGTACTCTATGTATACCCATAACAGAAATACAGTTCTCAAGAGTTCTTTTTACCTTTTTATGTTTCTCTTCAGTCCTATATTTGGAGGTCAAATTTTTTGTTTAGCTCTGTTTTTTTTCCATCAGAAATAAATGGAATTCACCTGTTTCATTGAATGCCCATCTTCTTCCCTGGAAGAAAATGCTCAGTTTAACTGGGTAGTTTATTTTTGGCTGTATTCCAAGTTCCTTTGCCTTTCAGAATATCAGATTCCAGGCCCTTCAATGCTTTAATGTGGCTGCTGCTAGATCATTCGTAATCCTAATCGTGACTCCTTGGTATTTGAATTGTTTTGTTTTGTTTTGTTTTTCTGGCTGCTTATAATAATTTTTCCTTGGTCTGATGGTTTTTTAATTTAGCCACAATATTCCTTGGAGTTTTAATTTTGGGGTCTCTTTCAGGAGGTGTTTGATGAATTCTTTTAAGGACTATTTTACCTTCTGATTCTTTGACACCTGGGCAGTTCTTCTTGTTATTTCCTGAAAAATAGTGTCTAGGCTCTTTTTTTTTTTTCATTATGATTTTCAGAGAGTCCATTAATCCTTAAATTATTTCTCCTAGATCTATTTTTCAGGTCTGTTGTTTTCCCAAGTAGATATTTAACATTTTTCTATTTTTCCTTTTTTTTTTTTTTTTGTTTTGCTTGACTGATTTTTGATGTTTATTTCTTTTTGTATTTGTCCAAATGAGTTTTTAAATGAATTGTTTTGTTTTTTGTAATTTTTTCCATTTCACCAATTTTTTTTAAGGAGTTATTTTCTTTTTCCAATTCACAAATTCTCTTTTCCTGGGAATTCTTTACCTTTTCCATTTCACATTTCAGAGAGTTGTTTTCTGTTTCCACTTTAACAAATCTTTCTTTTAATAAGTTATATGCCTTATCCAGACCCTCTTGCAAAGCTTCCCTTCCCTTTCTCCATTCTTCTTCTAGCTCTCTTTTAAGATCCTTTTTAATTTCTTCTAGGAGAGCCTTGCGTGGAGAGGACCAGGTTATATCTTCCTTTGGGATTTTGTCTGGAAACTGTCTGCTATTAGTCTCCTCAGGGTTTGAAATCTGTTCTCTTTCACTATAGAAGCTATCTATAGTTAGGGCTCGCTTTGATTTTTTACTCATATTTTTTAAAAAGTTGGGGTCTGCTTTTGGGGCAATGAGGGCTTTCCAAGCTTCCTCAACAGGCACCAGGAAGTGACAGCAAAGTGACAGCAAAGTGGCAGCAGCTGCCCGATGGAATCAGGCTGAGTCACTCCAGGTGCTGGGTGGGTGTGGCCACATCCTGTAGCCTCTGGCACTTTGGGGTACACTCCTTACCCTCTGCATTTGTGTTGGAAGTTTATAACTTCTCTGCTGATTTACTGGCTTGCAACTAGAGCAGAATAACCAACATTGTGGTAAACCCCGCAGATTCTCTGCCCAAGGAGACCACACCCTGCCCCAGATCTGCTCAACATGTGTTGGCCTCCATGCTCTGCCTGCCTATGCCTGTACCTGGCCTGGCCCCCTCCCGTTTCTGCACCTAACCAAAACAGACCTTTTCTTGGCGATCTTCAAGATTATCTTCTGTTGGTAACGTATTCTTATTGAAGGATTTTGTTTTTTCAGATTCTATTTTTCCCCTCCTTGGTCTGAATTGGTTATAGCATAACACTGAAGAAGCAAGAATACTTAGAACTGAATTCTGTCTCAGACACTTCCTAGCAGCGTTAACTCTAGGCTCAATCTGTTTCAGTTTTCTCATCTGGAAAGTAGGGAAAAATCTGGTACCTATCTCACAAGGTTGCTGTGAGACCCAAATGAGAGATTGGATGTAATGCTTTGAAAACCTAGAAGAGAGCCATGATAATAATCATCATTATTAATCTCTAGCCATAGGAGAGTTAGAGACTGTGTAGTGAAATCAAGTATTGACTCTGCAATCAGGTGACTGGGATTCCAGACCCCAACTCCCCAACCCTGGCTTTAATACCAACTATGGCTTTGAGAATTTCCTGTCATCATTTTTAGTCTTAGCTTCCTCATCTACAAGATAGGCATAATACTTGCATGACCTATCTATACCACAGACTTGTTCTCAGAACAGTCTTTTTAAAGGTTATAGCTCTAGAAATGTGAGTTATTACTACCCAAACATCAGAATTCTTCAGTTTAACATCCATGATTGTGAACATCAGGATCACAACATTGTGGAGATACTTGAGAATGGTTCTAGAAAAGGCTGTTGTAAACATTTCTACCACTGCCGCAATGTGGAAGGACTGTTCTTTCCAAAAGAAACAATTCCTGAAGCTTACTCACCAGTTATGCTTATCCTGCAAAGAGGGAGCCAAAGCTTAGAAGTTAATGTGCTTCAGAAAGCATATGCCCAATGTGTTAGCTTTTTTTGCTCAATTCCTTAAGTTTGATGTCTCACTGTATCATGCCTTCCATAAGGATTCCAATTTTGAATAGTTCAAGGCGTCACTAAATTTTGATTCTAAACCAAATTTCTTCATACTAGGGAATATTTTAGCCATTAAAATTATAACTTAATTAACTCTGCAATTTTTAGCCTTTTTTTGTGCATTGGCACTGTTATGTACCCCTTCTCAGAAGCATGTTCTTAAATACATATGATAAACTACATAATATTATAAAGAACATCAATTACACTGCAATATAATTAACAAAATGCTTTTGTTTTGTTTTTAAACAAAGGATCCATGGAAAGAAAATGGCATGGTTTGGGGAAGATTCTGTTCTGTCCTCTTCCCAAAAGAGAAATAGGAATATCAAGCCACTATTTCCTCCACAGTGATCTTAGTTTTAGAGGGGTGGACTTAATATTGAAATCCCCAAGGGGTTCAAGAGGATTTCCACCTTATTCTGTTCCTTGTACTGGGAATTTTGAACTCTGCAACTTCTGGGTGTGGTAATACTACTGTCTACAGGAAAGATCTTACAGTTAATAAACTTACTTTTAAAAGTATTTTGTTAATTGTTTTTCAATATAATTGGTTTCTGTTGTAATCCTATGTACTTTATTTTATGCATTTGAAACATGATTCTGAAAGAGATCTACAGACTTCACCAGACTGCCAAAGGATTTTATGATAAAAGAAATGACTCATACCAGAGGCAAGTTTGTATAGGAGAAAAGAGGACTGGATATAGAGTCAAAAGTTTTGAACCTTGGCTCTGATATTTACCATCCAAGTGATTATCTTTTCTGTCCCTACCATAATGAATTCTGGGGATTTAGGGAAATTTTACAAGAGTCAAACAAGTCAATAATGCTTAAAGCTATAAGCCTTTATTTCCAAACATTTTAACCCATATAAGGAAAGTCTAGAGGCCTAAAAAATTAAGAAGGAAGGGGAAGGACAATTAAGGGCATAAATTGGGTCACTAGAACTTTAAAAAAAAAAATGGATCTTCAGAAAACTGCACATAGAAGAATGGGAATAGTGGTCCTATGTGAGGCTCCCTACATCAGGTTCTGTCAGGTTTTTATGTCATATCTCCAGGCTGATGAGACTGCTTATTTTTCTGTTTGTTTATTTTTCATCAATTCCATGTAAGAATCTTATTAATGCAGGTAAGGTTCTTCCATTCAGGCATGCCTAGTTAGTTTTCAGTCTTTAATATCATAGGCAAGGAGACATTAGGGATTGATTGCCAGGCCCCAAATGCTCAAACATGGAGGTGAGAATTCTCCAGAAAAGGAAGAAGAGCCAGTACAAAGTGGAAGTATCCTCTCATAAGAAAGGATGAACCCTGATAAAAATTAAGAGTGGTTTTTGTTTTTGTTTTTTTAAAGATGATCACAAAGAACTTAGGCAAAGTGTTTACTCTCTCTGGGCCTATTTTCATTTATAAAATGTAGGGGCTGAATTAAATCAGCGGTGAGGAAATGTCATGTCCGTGCCCATATAAGGCCCTGTGAAATCATTTACTAAGGCAATGATGAAGTAAAAGCTAGGTATAACAACTTCCCACTGTTAAGTTCTATAAGTTGATAATTTTGAATGGTTCACAAATGATGATATCCAAAAGCTATCTAATGGCTCTTGGCAGAAAAAAGATTCTCCACTCCTGGATTAAATGACCTAAGATCCCTTCTACTCTAAATTCCAAAATTATCAAAAAACTTAACATTAGCTTCAGATTGCTTCAGACTGCCAGGAATACACAAAGCTATTTTAGAACTCAAATTGAACTGAATTAAATTATTTAACAAGCATTTAGTAACTATACAAAGCACTGTATGAGGCAGTGGGGATGCAAAGACAAAAACTCCTCAAGCTTACATTGGTGGTAATGGGGTTCTAATTCAGATTGAGAAGTAAATAAAACAAAATTTGAAGAGAGAGCACCAACGGCCAGGGAAATCAGAATAGGTTTCCTGTAGGACTTGGCACTTTAGCTGGAACTTGCTAGAAGTTATGAAGCAGAGGTGAGAAAGGAATACATTCCTGGGATCAGTTATAGAACCTAAGAAGCACAAAGAACAGCAAGTAGGCCAACTTGGTTGGATATAATGTTCTTTTTCTCTAAATTGTAATCATTCTCTGGGAGCAGATCCCTTGGGGGCAGGTTTCTTGGCGAGCTTCTGGAGGCAGCCTTAGTTTCAATTCAGTTTAATAATCACAAAATGCAGCAGGAGTTAAAGTGTCCTTCAAAATCCTGAATCTTTTCCTAGGTCCGGTTAGCTTTAATAGAGGCCTATCTCTCTCCTTGATTCCCAAGAGCTCTTGTCCAAATGTCTCCAGCCAGCACAAACGCAGAAATGGAAATGAATCTTGACTCAATCTCCAAGAGTGTGGGATTGTGGGTTTCTGCCTTGTGAATCTCCCAGAAGTCAATCCTAGTTCCGAATCTCCTCCCAGAAAGTGGGCTTGTCCTTTTTATATGTTCTCTTAAAGGTGTGAAAGGTGTGAACTCTGTACTAGAAAATTGTTAAGTACCACGCTAAATTAGACAACCCACTTAGCACCTTGTAAGAATCCTAACAGCTGGAGTAGAAAAGCAGGAAACCTGGAAAGATATGCTGGTATTGAATTGTGAAGTCTTTACATGGGGAACTAAGGAATTTATAATTCCATGTGGATGATGGGTGATGTTTTGACTTGTGCATAAATTGGATTTAAGTGAGAAGAGTTGCATGAAGAGTCAGCCTCACTCTCTCTTCCAGGGTCCAAAGGCAGGACAAAAGTCAAGATGACTAGTGCTAACCTAGAGTATAAGTGGGTGACTTTGGAGTCTTCAAGGAATAACCACCCTCTAAATGCCCCACATTGCTTGCTTCTACTACTTTCATGACCTGTTGGAACAAAAGGTTCTCATCCATTTATTCCATCGGGAGAAGTCATCACATGTTGGGGCAGGCAAATGCCTAACTCATTTTAGATTTGAGACCTGTCGGTTATCTTCAACGTGGTTTACCCTGTCTCCTAAAATGGTTTACAAGGGTATGCCCAATGCACATAATACAGCTTCTTGGAGTCATAGGTGAGAGAATTGGATAATAGATGGACACCAAAGTGTATGAGCATCCCTGAAAAGGGCTCAGCAACTCTCACATGTGAGATACTAGTCATCCTTGAACAGCCATATATTTCATGTAAAGACAATAGGAAGCCACAAGAGACTTTTGAGCAGAGAAAGACATAAGTCCTTTGCTTTGGAAAAATAATTTGGGCAGCTGTATAAAAGATAGATTTGAAGTGACAGAGGGAGAGACAGACATATATAAAGATATGTGGGGCATTTATTAAACATTATGGCAGGGCACTGTGCTGAAGTCTGGGCATACAAATATAAGTAAAAAAGGTAATTCCTGCCTTCAAAGAATTTTTTATATTCTAATTAGGAATCAACCATAAATAGCAGTTGGAAAGGGATTTATCAGCAGGGTGTGGATCTAGCCAGGAAGCAGCATGAAGGACTGGTTCCAAGAAAATTCAGGCAAAAACTAATCCACGAGAACCAGGGACAAAGTTCTAGAAGGAAAAGATTTGAGGCAAGCTAATTAATCAGAAATAGTCCAAGTAAGAGAGACTGAACTATAGTAGTAGACAAGTGGAAGAGAAGATAATAGGTACTAAAAACTATTGCAGGGGTGAAATTGATACGACTTGACAAGATTAGATATGGGACCTGAGAGAGAAAGAAGTCTGGGTGATTGGAAGAAAAATGGTGTCTATAACAGATAAGGATATTTTAGACAGAAAAGATGAGTTCTATTTTGGATACATTTGAATCTGAGATATGGGACCCTGGAGTGGAGATGTCTAGTAGATAATACCAGTTTGCAGCTCAGGAGAGAGATTAAGACAGAATTCAGACATTATCAACAAATAAGGAAATTCAAGTTTTTAGAGCAGCTCCAATTATGCCCTATGCTTAGTATCTATTTTTTCCATCAAAAAAAAAAAAATCACTTCTCTTTCCCAAGGAATTTCTCCAAACTCTCTCTCTCTTGTAAAGTCATCTCTTATATTAAAGAATAAAAAAAAGGGAAGAAATTCAGCAGAAAATACCTATCTTTCTATATACATATGTGTATATATACATATATGTGCATGCATATCCACATATACAGTATCGTTCATTCATAGTCTCCTACTTCTGCAAAAAAAAAAAAAAAAAAAAAAAAAGAGAGAGAGAGAGAGAGAGAGAGAGAGAGAAGTTGACATTCATTTTCACAAACTGCTCTGAGGTATACAAAAGCTTGTTTCTCAAATAAGTCACCATCAAATAAAATAATGCTCCTTTAAAAAGTAATCAGGGTTTACTATTTGATAAAGATAACATTCATTTTCTCTGAGCCATATGAAAATCTGTAAGAAAACCATGAACTACAAAGTAATTTAACCTCCTTGAAGTGAGGGACAATTTTTTTTTTTTTTTTACTACTCCCAGTTACCTAGCATGCAGTTAATTAATGTATATACAATTAAATTCACCAATATCACCTTGTTTCCCCCTGCTTACTGCTCTGACACTTGATCCCATACCTCTTTACACTATACAAACATTGAAGTTTAAAGAGGAATGTGAAGACTAGAGAGACCCATGTAAAGTCAAGTCTTAGAGAGGAGACCTTAACTTTATTTAGCAAATGTGAGGATGGGTAAAAATAGCAGAGAGGCCAATTTAGGCTTGATGAAAGGAAAAACTTACTATTGGGGCTATCCAAAAATGGAATGCACTATTAAGAGGTGGTAGATCCCAATTTTGCTGAAGTCTTCAAACCGGATGACTGCTGGTTGGAAATATTGTGAAACAATTTCCTGGTCATGACCTCTATGATCCCTTCTAGCTTTTAGATTCTTGATTATGAGACCTATAAGAATAATATAAGAATCCCTGAATCTTATAATTATATTTAATAATTCAAAATCACATAAACCAAAAATGTGGCTATCCTATAAGACTCAGACCTAAAATCAAACTAGCAGTTCCCTTTTTCCTATATGCCGAGAGTAAGAATACTGTCACATTTCCCCATTGCTAGTATTCAACCTTTCCAGAACAAAACCTTTTCTGATCTACTGAAAGCTACCTCTCCAATACTAAACTTCAAAATACTTTGTGTTTCTCTTGTGCAGTGATTATATCCTAATTTGTACTGTATTTTATCATCTTATCCATATCAGATTGTAACCCCATCTTATAAGTAAAGGGTCAGGTCTTATTCATCTTTATAATTTCAAGTCACCAACACAATATATTACATATAGTAGGTGTTTAATAAACATTTGTTAATAGATCAAAAAAGGAAATTGTGGTGCTCCAGGAGATATGAGATGACTCATTTTCCCCCTATATGATTCAAATAAACTGTAGAGAATAAATAACTTTCATAAAGCTGTACTAAACTCCAATTATTAAAATTAAAAAGGGAGAGAGGACATAGCTAAGGATCCTCTTGAGGGTCATAGTAAGATCTTCTAGATTCTGATTGTAGCGAATCAGATTGATTTTAGGAAAAGCTAAGTAATACATTTTCTTTTTAGATTCTCTACCACCCTCCGGATTTGCTTCCCCTGGTTTATCAAATGAGATGCATTGAAAAAACTGCTAAGGCATAATGTTGTCTGCACTACATATTTCAAATTCAATTCTGGCTATGAACATACTTGTTACTCTCTTAAGAGTATAGGGATAGAATCGTTCTTTAAAAATGCTTGGATGAAACATGAAAGGTACTATGATTTTGTTGGGTAGAGTCTACACTATATAAACTAAGAGCCTTGGAGAGTTGCCAAAGTCCAAAAAGCACAACACAATTAATTTCTGAGGAAGAATTTTAACCCAGGTTGCTCTACCACATTCTCATGCCTCAAAAGAATTATCAAAAATTTTTAAAAAGCTTCTTTACATTAAAAATTGTGTATTAGCTTGAAACAATTTATTACAACATTCATGTTTTTCTGTGTCTTTCCATATGATATACGTAGGATAAAATGCTCACCTTGACCCTTAATAATGAAAGAACAAGACTTTTCAAAATAAATTATGTTCAGCAGTAATAAAGCAATAAAAGGTACAGCACAAAATGAATTATTTTGGAAAGCTAATTCCAGGGAATGATTCCAGTTTTATCAGTTAAGGATTGGAAGGGTATTGAGAAGGGATCTGCAATTACTAACTTTTCTAAGTCAAACAGAACCAAAATCAAAAACTTTAGGACTTTGAATGTAGAGCTACACTCGTGACTAGCCAATTTGTTAAATTTTGCTCCCCTTATTAAATATCAGTCAAGAAATCCAGTTTGTATATTTTGCACACAGCAATTACTAAATAAATGGTAAATGCGATTTTCCCAAAGAATAGGTGGGGTAGAGGGTGTTCGAAATGCAAAGAGACAACGGAAGACAGAAAAGACAGTTTAAAATATCAACAATACGCTCAAATGAAGCACCACCAAAATGTTATGCTTGCTTGTAAATTTTATTGACAACTGTTTGGTCCCAACACACAAAACAGCACTTTGAACCACGAAAAGTGTTCAAACAAAGTAGACAGTTAAGAAAACATTTCTTCCCCTCTGCCCAATCCAAAACAAACGGTACAGGATGAGAGAGGGAGTTTGGGTGACTTTTTTTTTTTTAAACAGACAAATCTAAATTGGCAAATCTTTCCAACCAGAAATAATTTAATTGTCCTAATTCTTATAGATCATTTAGTCACATCATTTAATTAAGCCTTTGGATTAAAAAAATATATTGCAATTGGATTGGCCATTTTATAATACATCATGAACACAACTTCCCATGTAATGAATTTCCTTACTTTCAAACAGCAATTTATTAGAATTACACATGGACCTAGGCCCACCTGGCTGACCTCCATAAATGGTATAACCGCCACATTCATTAGATATTGCAGGATTACAGCTTCTTCTCTCAAGAACTTTCTCTTTTAGATTGTTTCCAGTGACTTGTAATTACACCTTTTATATTCTTTAAGTCCACAATATTCTGCATATTTTCAAAACTAAAGTCCCAATGTGCAAACTCTGTCTTTTGAAATAACTTGTAATTAACTGATGTTTTTGATCAATAAACTGATGAAATGTTTAAAAGCATCTTTAAAAAAAAATTATGTTTGCATTTTTTCTCATTGTACTATGTCTGTAGAGGAAATATGCCTACAGAAGGAGTCACATTGTACCATTATACTCAAGAAAATTTCCAGTGAATCTCCATTTGAATCATGGCTATATACCAAATAGTAAGAATCTCTGGTTTCTTTTCTTTCTTTCTTTTTTTTAAACAAAACCTAACTTGTAAAAATATCTCTGTAATAGCAATTCTGTGGCATTTTCCCAAATGCTGGCTATGAAATCTGAGCCCATATTCTGGCTTTCTAGTACATTACAAAAATATTAACCTCAAAAAAGAAATCACTTAACTAGTGGAAGACATTGTGTGGCAGGTTCTTTCTGTTTTATGAGCACTTCCATCTGTCTCTTTGCCCAACAAATACAATCCATTGTAAATGTTGGGTTTACCCAGAAGGGGTAAGAGGCCATCCGCCAATGGACATTTCAGCCAACTCTAAAGAAAGGCCATTCTGCTAGCGCAGTGCTACTTCAAAGGCTGGCTTTTCCAAATGCCAAGATCAAACACCACAAACAACTGAACACGCTATCAACACTAGAAGTAACCATCAGAATAAAAACATTTAAAAGACAATATGCCAACAGACACACAAAGCTTCCCAGTTACCAAAACTTGCTTTAAAAGTACAAAAACAAGGTTAAGTGGATCAACCTTGGCCTTCCCATGCTTAGATAGAATCACTGTGTCTCTTTCCAGTGGAAATAATATTGATACATCTCAGGTTAAAGCGCTTCTCATAACCTGCTCTGATTTATAATTTATGCATTTAATGCATAGTTTAGGAAAATCAGACCCTTTCCTATCAATACCATCTCTAGACACACAAAATGTGTGTGTTGTCACCCAAACACTGACTTTAAACTCAAGACACCAAGACCATCTCCTTTTCCTTAACCTAATCCATGTCAAACTGGAACATAACATAAAAGGGAAGCTTAAAACATTTTCAACTTCCTAGAAAGCTCCTAAATGGAACTGAAAGTGACAAAAGACATTTAAAATAAATTTTGTCACAAAGCCACATCTGATATCTCCAAACATAGTAAAATGAAAAATGAGGTGAACTTACAAGTCACACAGAAACAATTATCATTCATATCCCTACCTACATACATTCAAAACTCCTTGCTTACCCATTCCATTCTAATGCATAGACACTTGTTTACTTATCAGTCTTTTGAAAGATGGATCATGCATTTATTAATACTGTCTGAAAACAACATCAGTAAGCAATGGTCTAACAAATATCATATGCTACATGTAATGGTCTAACAAATATCATATGCTACATGTAAGATTACAACCACTGATGAAGTTTAATGGAAATAAAATCCAAATCTTTCTAGCTGAATTCATACCTGTTTCTTTTTACCGAACACCATTTTATTTCATTTTAATTAAGAAAATTTGGTAAAATACCTAAAAGATTCTTGAATGAATGCTGGGGAAGTTTTTTCAAATAATTAAAAAAACTCTTCAGCCAAAAGCTGTGTTCAAGGTAAAAGGAACAAAAATATCTTCAAATCCATCTTAATAGAAACTAAATGGCTCATAGGGGTTTTCATTAAAACATGAAAGGGCGTGCAAATAGCTTTGAACCTATTTTTGTGTGCAGAGTCAGACAGTGCTTTTTTTCCCTCTTAATTCCAAGTCACATATCAAAGTTAAAGCTTGGTTATGGGTGCAAAAGAAAAGTTGGCTGCCAATTTCACTTTGTTTTTGTGTTGTTTTTTGGCTGGGCTCTCCACTGTGTCCTTGCTTGGCCGAGACTCTGAGATATCCAACGATGAGCAAGGAGGCACTAAGACATTTTCCAAGGCATCAGGCACCCCAGAGCCAGAAGTCAGTTTTTCTTTGTTTACTGTCATTTTATTTTGTTGTTGTTCTGTTAAAACCATAATTTCTGTGAAGACAAAAAGACATTCGTTCAACTCCACAAAATGGGAGAACAACTTGTTTTCATGGCTTCTTTTTCCAAAACATATATCCATAGACTATTAGTGTAATGAATTTCAGTTTGAGATCAGCAAAACTAGACCAACAAAAGTTCTTTATGACTTGGTAGAAAGTTGCTTGAGACACTGAGATTCAGTAATTTGCCCAGTCACACAGTTAATGAATGCCAGAAGTGGCAGTTGAACCTACATCTGCCTGAGTAGAATTCTAACTATTATATTGGGCTGTTTCTAAACTACTGTGGATTAATTTTCCATGTTAAGCATATCTTAACTTTACAAAGTAGCTGTGCTTCTGAAAAGTTGTATCAGATTTAAATAGTCACATCTTTCTACCAAAGTAAAGAAAAATTTCAGATGTTTTCTTCATTTCTAGATGTTTCTCATGGGCAATGACTCCTGACGCTTTTTTTGGGTCAAGAATATACCACTTAGATAATAATCTATATATGAGCTCATAGATATCAGAAAAATTTCTACGGGAATAAATGAATTTCTCTGTAAAGCTTCCTCTATTTTAATGGTTGGGTAAACTTTATGTTTTTATATATTAGCTTTTCTTAAAGGAAGATACAACAGTATCCCATATACTCAAACATTCACTGAAGAACGGGTGCTGATACTTTATAACTTATGAATCAATATGGAGGAGTACAAATAACTTTGTCTATTATTAATCTTCAATTATACAAAAGAAAATTACCTAGGTCACAGGTCATCCAGACAATTTGACTGTCATTCAAAAATCCCTTCACAATTTAGAAATCCCTCATTCTTCCCTTTCCAATCTTCTTACATTTTTCACCAGCCTCCTCCACTCAAACACAAATAACTTCTCAATCTAGTGATCTTGGTCTCCTTGCTGTTTGTCAAACAAGACACTTCATCTCTTGGCTTCAGATACTTTCAGCAGTTGTCCCTCATCCTTGGAATGTTCTCCCTCTTCATTGTCATCTCTTGGCTCCCTTCAAGATCCAATTAAAATCCTACTTTCTATAGGTTGAAAGCCTTTCCTCACCTAAATAAAGGCTTTAGTGTAGATAAACTTTGAGCACCTTTCAGCAAGAACTGTCTTTTGCCTTCTTTATATTAACACTATTCAAGTGACTGGGACATAACAGGTACTTTAAAAAATGTTCACTATTAGGCTATGCTAAGGGAGTATACAAAAATAGGAAGGAGACAAAACTCAAATCAGCCTACCCATTTGCTTTTGCAAGGCTCTTATAAAAAGCATTTTGGGCAAGAAATTGAAATTAATAAATTAAAAGAACTGGTTTTATCATTTTACAATTTTACTGCTCTCCATAGGTGTGTTAATACTTATTTTATCTGTAGATTTCATTTATCTATAATACTCTCCTTTATTTGTTTGTAACAATAACTGAAGGCTAGCTATAAAGGCCAAACATTGGGAATTTTACTGAGAATGTAAAATAATAAATTTCAAACATTTATAAAATCCTGTCCACTCAAATAGTAAAAAATAGTAATTAATAATAATAATAATGATATCTGCTTGTTTACAGGTAAATGATGAAAACTCAGTAAATCCTACCACAAGGAGCTTGGGGATGTTCCTCAAACTGAATGAGATCAGTAGATTCAAGAATGACTGGATCAGGTCTCAGCTGTGGGGATGGCAAGCAAGAAGGGACTGGTTCACACAAAAGGTCTATAGGTGAAGTTTTAGTTAAGCAGAGGAGCTCCTGCTCAGTTTGATTAGGACCTATAGGAAGAAGAGACCAGAAACACTCTGAAAATGCCAACTGCTCAGACTGCTAAGCCTTAAACATTAATGTGCAAAGTTTCAAAAAAATAAACAACCCCCCCCTCCAGCAACTGCACAAGTCATGTCCCAACCTGAAAGATTCCATCCTCCATCATAAAATAGACATTTGAAGAAAAAAGATCCTATTTCAGGCGCTCAGAAAAATTTAAGATTCCTAGAATATATTAAATGGATTTACAGTGATTCAAAATGACAAATTAATTTCCCCAAATTAATGGTCTACTTTTACCTCAGTCTTTTCAGTTTTTAGATAGAAGAAATGCCACCAGCCTTGCCTACCTTATAGCAGTATACATGAAAATGTTCTTTAAAGTAAGAAAAATTAAATATAAATGCCAAGGCTCTAAACCTTTCAGATCTACTAGCTTATTAATTGCAGACAAAACAATAGACATGCCACACTAGCTAGATAAATCGATATCATAGAATGTTAGAAGTGAAAAGGACCTTTTAGACATCATTATTTCCACTGCTTTATATCAACTTAATAGGAAAAATAAGGATTAAGTCGTTAAGTGATGTTCATTGTCACACTACTAGTTAGTGACAAAACCTGCACTTGAAGTTTGATCTTCTAACTCTCAGACCAAAGTCAAGTTTTTCCTATTAATATCTGGAATTGAACTGATATTTGTATTTTATATCTGCAAATCTCTCATCTTCTTTAACTTTACTAGCCAATAAGAACTGTTCAAAGCTCTACTTTGTATTTAAGAGCAATAGGTATAAAGCTTTAACTTTTATCTGTGACCTTATTTGTGTTCACTTATCCTCAGCTTTCTTCTTACCATTAGTACACACTCCCAGAATGAGTCCTAAGGAGGAACAAGATTCAGAAGTCTCCAGAGTAAGCTCACTATTGTCTTCTGTCTGGTTTTCATGATCACTTACATGATTGGCAGGAGAAAAACTGGGAGAACTCAACCGAGCTAGAAGACAAAACACAGACAAGTCAGAAAATGCAAATACTAGGTGAAAACTTTTCTTTTTTCTTTTTTATAAAAGTTTACTCACTTTTCATGTCATTTTTTAAAACAACAATTCTTTTGTGACCATGTCCTTTTATCCAGACCACCTACAATAAAACATATTACTAGTCAATAGAGGGAAAGGTGGGTAAATGTCCCCATACACACACACCCTCAAATCTTATCAAGCATAATCTTGCCTGTCAAGAATTACAAGTCCTGGGGCAGCTAGATGGTGTAGAAGATAGCCCACCAGCTCTGGAATCAGGAGGATCTGAGCTCAAATCTGACCTCAGACACTTAACACTTCCTAGTGTGTTACCTGGGCAAGTTACTTAATCCCAATTGCCTCAGGGCAAAAAAAAAAAAAAAAAAAAGCAAGAATTCTAAGTCCTTCAAGAATCATTAAGAATTTAGTAGTTGTATATAAAGGAATAAGCTTGGAAAGCTGAAAATAAATTTTCTATATTCTTTTCCTTAGCTTTTGAAGCAGTATGGGCTAACTAAAAATCATTTATCTTTACAAAGCTTATATTTATAAAACAAAGGATATTCATCTCTTTTAGAGTCATCATTTCTAGAACCACCATGAACTAATTTCCTGACTTAAAATATAATTTCTTTGGTGTACACATAACTTAGATACTTCTATGTGTAAATCTCTTAATGTCTTTATTACACAACACTAAAAAAAAAAAAAAAAAAAAAAAAAAGAAACTGAAATACATGCTTGAGGTCTAAATTTTAGTAAAATGATACAGCTTCTCTGGTATATATTTTTGAATTTAAATTTAAACTAAATTTAAACTTAAGTTAAATTTAAACTGGCTGCTACTATATTAGTGTGATAACAGAGTGAACATATGCCTTAATAAGGAGGCTCTCAACAAAATCAAAGTGTAAATGGCTACCTGAGGAATTGATCCCAAAAGCTCTTCCAGGGTACTATAACCATAGGTCTTGGGTTGCAACACTTCTCCTATATATTTGGTATAGGCCACAGGAAACTCATGAAGGAATATTTGCTGGTAGTGGTAGGTATGAAGTAGAGACCGTACATTTTTTGCAAACAAATATAAACTGGTGAGCTTCACATACTCTTCTGTTGTGTCAGTGGTAAAAACCTATCAACAACAACAAAAACCCAGTAGTATTATAATACAAGCTACCCTCTTACAGTAAGAAAATAAAATTTTTGAAACCTAAAATTGCAAATTCTAGCCAAAATATTGATTATTCTAAAGACTAAGGTCAAACAGTTTTATACCTCAACCAAGTACGGCAGACTCTTCAAAAGTTCAGACAGGGTCATGAATCCATATTCACAAGGGTTGAGAAAAGCACTATAGGTAGTTTCATAATGTCTCTTGAGCTGGTCAACAGAAAGAAAAGAGGTTTCTTCCCAAGACATTAACACCACTAGTAGTTGGGCAGTGAGAGATCGAAGAGACTTCCTATTTATCAGCTGAATCTGCTTGCCAGATTCTGTATCAGCAACCTGAGAAAGGACAAAGAATTTGAACTTTCAAAAGTGAGATCACCTAGGTCATATTAATGCAGTTATATTTTTTGTTGTAAGACCTGCTAATCAAGAGATGTTCCTGAATTATTTCTTCTAATGTGAAGTGTTATACGTTAAACCAAAAATTAGGGAGATAAGATATATTGTAAATTCCAAGAGTAGACTCTTAGTGAACATTTTGTTGATTGACTGATGAGATTGGCAGATGAGGCTAATTTAAACATTAAAGGCATCAAGAAATGTAAAGCACATAATTAGGCTCTACAAAATGTATTCCAAAAAACCAAAAATCAAAAAAACAACTAGTTTACCTTTACAACATGGCAGAGTTTTTGCATTAATGCTGGAACTGAACTGACATCATAATCTTGGAGACGCAGAGTATAACCAAAAGTTTTACCATATTCTGTAAGTAAATCAGTCATCATAAGACAGTTGTCTTTCTGAGACCGAAGAAGTTTTACAAACTGTGCAGCTAAAGCCTTGACACGTTCTACCTCTGTCAATGTAAGGATCTTTTCTTGCCCACATTCCAATACCTTCAAGGAGAAACAAAAGGAAATGAAATATTCAGAACTCAGAATAGGCATTCATATAAATAAAACTATTAATAAGAAAGTATTTTTGTTTATTCTGTGAGAGTATAATGGTTTACAAGGATTGTCTTTTTTTCAAATTAACATTATTTAATAAATTGATATTAAATTAACATTATTTAATAAGAATGCTCATTTAAATGAAGTGATAGCATCTAGCATATATATAGTGTGTGTATATATTCATATATATACACATACACATACATACATATTAAAACCTACTATTAACAGTTAATCCACTAATAAGTATTTATTAGATGGCCTACCATGTTTTAAGTACACCGCCAAGAACTGAGAACACAAAACAAAAGGCTCAATTCTTTCAAAAGGCCTTCATAAAACTAAGTTTCAACATTTTTCCTTGGTCCAGTTTCCTCAACTTTTCTTTTTCCTCATTAATAGCTTATTTTTCCAAATGCATGCAAAGATATTTTTCAACATTCTTTTTTTAAAACCTTTATATTTCAAATTTTTCTATTCCCCCCTTACCTCCTCCCTCTCCAAGACAGAAAGCAATCTGACACAGGTTAAACATGTACAATCCTTTTAAATGTATTTCCATATTTGTCATGTTGTACAAGAAAAATCAGACCAAAAGAGAGAAAACCACAAGAAAAAGTAACAACAAGAATCAATAATAACAAAAGGAGAAAAAAACCCTATATTTTGATACATATTCAGTCTCCATGGTTCACTTTCCATGTGGATGGCATTTTCAATAAGGATTTATTTCTTAAAGATGTTTTTCTCAGTTTCCCCAACTGTTCTATGGTAATCACAACACTTCTCATATCTCTGCATTACTAAGATCATTAATTATATTAAATTGATACATGTAAAGTCCTTTCATTAATTCTGAAGATGCTCTAAACCAGTATTTCTGGCTACGGATATATATAGTTCATCACTCAGACAACTGTTCAAGTTTATTTTCAACTTGACAGTATTTCCTGTGGGCAGTTTGTTCAGCTGGTTTAAAGGTTATTGATTCAATATATTGTTAAAATCTAGATATATGGAAATAACCAGTCAAAAGTAATGACAACAAAAGCCATCTTTTTCCTTATAGCCTAATAAACATTTTCTAGTTCCTGGCCTATGAATATAAATGCCATTCATATTTGCAGAGTATACTCCTTTCTTATTTTCATCTATCATTCCCCTCCCCCCAAAAGCAAGAGAAAGTTATTTGTCCTTCCTCTGAAATAATTCTAATATCAAGGCTTCCTTCTTGTGTTAAATTCACCTTAAGAAATATCCTATCCTTTAAAAGCTTAATTATTAGAGTTGTAACACACTCTCCAACTCACTTTTAAGAGTTTTTAAATATATTTTAAAATATACAGATCAAAGATGTGATTCTGAAAGCTAACCAAGTTAGCAAAAAAAAAAAAAAAAAAAGGTAAAACAAAGTTAATTAAACCTTTTTTATTCAAAAATTACATACACATTCAAAATGACCTACCAGCCAGTAATAAAACTTTCTTAACAAAAGTACTTCAGTCATATGGCCTGAAATACTTATTTTTTTCTTGTAATTATTATGGCATAGTAATATTAAAAAAAGCAAACACTTCTACACACACAAAATTACTTAAATTTTAAAAGTTAGACATCCTTTTGAACTTACTTGTAAAACATCAGGAATGGCTTCAAAAAGTTCAAGTAGTTTAGTAAATCCATAGTGTGCAAGTTTGCATTGACGGCCAAAGTGGTGATGATAAGAAGGAATAAATTTATTAAAGGGCATCCGGAAATGAGGTTGATGACGCAGCAAATCGACAACCTCCTTGCAGAATTGTTTTGTCCTTTCTATTTCATCCTGAGTACGTTCTTTAAAAGACAAAATAAATATCACAACTTTTCCACATGCTTACATATATTTAGTCTCCATGATGTACTAAATCACATACACTGATTAAAAAGACAAGTTTGTCTTCTAGGAACTCATATTATACACGGGGGAAAAAAAAGGTATGCCCAGTTAGGACTTGATGTAGATGGTAATGAAGGACAATGCTAGGATAGATGAAATAAATTCATTAGACCACTCTGAAAATTACTTTTTTTATTATTAATAAATTTATCTTTTTTCCCAATCAAATATTCTACCAGAGTTAATTTTCTAAAAATCAGAATTGATTGATTTGAGTTTAATTTCTTCAATCCCCCCATGAAAGTTGTTATCTTTAATGCACAAATGAGTCAGAAAAGCTCGGTTTGAATCCAGGCAATGCCATTTAAGACCCTGGAAACATTACCTTCAATTCTCAAGTGCTCATCTAAAAAATTAGGGAGTTGGAATAGATGACATTTAAGATGCTATTCTCAGCTTTAAATCTGTGATTCTCCTAATCCACCAAAGAAGGAAGAGCAAAGTTAAGTTGAGTAGCACTTTTAGTAGGATAAGTAACCTCCTAAATAACTTCAATTTACTGTTCATGATAAAGACATTTTAGTTATTCTTATTATTGTTTTTCCCTTTTTTAATAATCATCACTGATTACATATATGTGAAAACATCTAAAATTTACATGGTTTTTGTCCTGATAAACTTTACTCTTTTAGTTAACTACAATCCAATATGAAGTAAGAATATCCTATTCACATTATCAAAATCAGAATCACTTATTGAGGTCCACAAGATAGATGACCATATCCTAGATCATTTCTAACTGGTCTTATAGAAGTCTTAATGATAAAACTTTATGTTAGTGGAATAATGTCCTCTTCTACTTTTTACTTATTATATGGGCAATTTTCTGGTTTGAAATGCTTTATTTACTCATGCATCCATTTATGTGAAGAGATTGCATATTCCCATCCTAGCAGTTATGGGTTCCATCAAAACACGAAGGTATTTGTCACAAAATTAATCAGAAAATGTCAGACAGTGAATAAACATTTATTAAACACTTACTCTGTTGGGTTAAGCATTGAAGCTACAAAGAAAAGCAAAAACAGTTCCTACACTCTAGAAGCTTACAGGGAGGCAACATATAAATGATATACAAATGATATCTATACAAGTCAATTGGAAGGTAACCTAAGAGGAAAGATATGAGTTTCTAACAGGAAAGGCTTCTTGTAGAAGGCAGAATTTTAGCCAAGACTTCAAGGAATCCAGGGAAGTCAGAAGTGAGGAAGAAGGGCATTCCAGGAATTGGGGATAATCAGTAAAAAAGGCAAGACCATCAAGAAATGAAATGTTTCATGTAAGGAATAAAAAAGAGACAAATGTCACTGGATTATAGTTTGTAGAGAGGAGTAAAGTCTGAGAAGATTTAACAAATAGGAAGGGGTTTGGTTATAAAAGACTTTACAAGCCAAATAGGGAATCTCTTTATATTCAGCCTATATTCTTGGTCTTTATCTAATTCCTGAAATAAGAGAGCCACTATAGTTTACCAAAAAGCAGACTGACAAAGTCAGAACTACACTTTAAGAAGATCGCTCTGGTACCTGAATAAAAGATGATTTAAAGTAGAGGAAAGATTTGAGATAGGGAGACCAATCAAAAGGCTACTAGCCTAGGGTATGAGTTGATGAGGACCAAATCTGGGTTGGTGAAATGTAGAGCAAAGAAAAATCTTTAAATAATTCAGATCAACACACCTTTTTTTGGGATGCAGATCACCATTTCATCATCTTGTTGGGTCAAACAGATTGTTGTATCTGGAATTTCTGATATGATATCAATCAACTCACAAACACCATATTCAGTAACATCCCAATCTTTTGAGAAACACCTATGTATTAAAAAAAAAAAAAAAAAATGGAGAAAAAAAGGAGTAAAATAATTGGTCCAAATTACTTAATTAGCTTATTAAGAGAATATGAAATGTAACTATTACATAATCTTTAAATCTTTGGGGGAGAAGTATTTAAATTTTTTGCTTACAAACTTACCAATGATAAGCCTGCAAAAATTCTCTCACAATAACTTGTTTACTGGCCTGGGATTTTAGAAGTTTTAATAAATCCTGAGTAAAGCGCTTTACTTGGGCTCTGTGGGTTAGAGTGAGCAATCTTTTGGAACCCATTCCAAGAATCTGAAAATCAAATATCTTTGAATTAGAATCTTAACATTCATTAAAACAAATACTCAATAAAATCACATTCCCATTTATCAATGTTATTTCCGGTTAAAACCTATTAGTCACTTCCAATTGCCCCAGACAGGGAATAAGCTCCCTTTACTCTGAATTTAAACAGAAATAAATACTTGTTATGTAAAATGGACCTGTAAAAACAAGGGAAATTTTTTAAGTGTCAGGGTTCCTTCTCCACCTTCCAGCAGTTGCCACAAACACCTTCAAAGAGTTACACATCATTAGCAATGCAAAATATCCTATTAATTTAGGAAAAGGATTCTTAATAGAATTATAGGATTTTCAGATAGAAGGGGTTGCAGATGTTATCAAGTCCAACTTCATCATTATAAAGAGGGGGAAATTTAGGTCAAAAAATTGATCTTTATTTTTTTGTCTCCAAGTTCAGGGCTTTTTCTAAGTACCCATGCTGATTCTCAGAAATACTACATTCCAGGGGGGTGGAGCCAAGATGGCAGAGAAGCCATACATGACTTTCTAAGCTCTCTCTTACCCTCAACTACCAACTATTTAATTCAGCCTCAAAAATAGCGCTAGACTGGTAAAACCCACGAAGATTAGAAGTACAACAACTTATCAGCCGAAGATAATTTGGAATTTCATCAGAAAAGGTCTGTCCTTCTTTGTAGATTCAAATCAATAAATATTTATTAGGTATCCTTGAGATGTTCATTTCCACAGGATGCTGCAGGGCATTTTTTTTCTTAGCTCTTAGCCATCAGCTCAGCTTTCTAGGATACTTCCACTGGGAGCCAAGGAGGTTAAGAGGTAAAAAAGGTAAGAGGTCATAGTTCATATGTTGCCCTAATAGCAACCAACAATAGAATTATTTATTTTATTTATTATTTGTTTCTAAGGAAAAAACCAAATCTAAACAAAAAATTTTATCTCCAACCCAGGACTCAAGAGAAGCAGAAAAAGGCAAAAAGGAACTCTTGAACTTTCTGTTGTGAATATACAGAAAGTCCACATGCATAATTTGATTTAACTGATACAACATAAAAAAAAAAAGGGAAGTAGAAATGGAAAGGGGATAGTGTCAGAAAATGGGAAAAGGGGAGATAAAAAGAGGGAAACTACATCCCAGGAAGAGACAAAGAAAACTTATCATATCTGAGGGATTTTAGAGAGGGGGAGGAACATTGTGTGAATCTTACTCTCTCATCAGAATTGGCTCAAAGAGAAAATAATTGACATATTTGTTTTACAGAGAATTCTTTCTCACCTCATTAAAAAGGGGGAGAGGAAAAAGGAAAAGGAAAAGAGTAATAAGGGAAGGGTACAAGAAAGGAAAAGGGATTTAAAGGGAAGGGGGAGGGATACTAAAAAGGGAGGGCTGTGTAACGCAAGTGAGCCCATAAGTTTAATAATACTGAGGAAGGAGTTCAGGGGGGGCAAGGAAAAAAACACCATAATCTGGGGATAATGTGATGGTAGGAAATACAGAATTAGTAATTTTAACTGTAAATGTGAATGGGATGAACTCTCCCATTAAGTGGAGGTAGATAGCAGACTGGATCAAAAGTCAGAATCCTACAACATGTTGTTTACAGGAAACACATTTAAAGCAGGGAGATACATACAGAGGAAAGGTAAAAGGCTGGAGCAGAATTTATTATGGTTCAAGTGAAATCAAAAAAGCAGGGGTAGCCATCCTTATCTCAGATCAAGCAAAAGTAAATATTGATCTAATTAAAAGAGATAAGGAAGGAAACTATATCTTGCTAAAGGGTAGCACAAAAAATGAAGCCATATCAATACGAAATATATGCACCAAGTGGTATAGCATCTAACTTCCTAAAGGAGAAGTTAAGAGTTGCAAGAAGAAATAGATAGCAAAACTATAATAGTGGGAGATCTCAATCTTGCATTTTCAGAATTAGATAAATCAAACCACAAACAAATAAGAAAGAAATTAAAGAGGTAAATAGATTATTAGAAAAATTGGATATGATAGATCTTTGGAGAAAACTGAATGGTGATAGAAAGGAGTATACTTTCTTCTCAGCAGTTACAAAAACTGACCATCTATTAGGACACCAAGATCTCAAAAATTAAATGTAGGAAGGCAGAAATAGTAAATGCTTTCTTTTTTGAGATCATGATGCAATAAAAACTACATGCAACAAAAAGTTAGGAAAAATAGACCAAAAAGTAATTGGAAACTAAATAATCTCATCTTAAGGAATGATTGGGTGAAACAGCAAATTAATAGACACAATTTCACTCAAGATAATGACAACGATGAGAGATCATACCAAAATTTGTAGGATGCAGCTAAAGTGGTAATAAGGGGAAATTTTATGTCTTTAGAGGCTTACTTGAATAAAATAGAGAAAGAGAAGATCAATGAATTGGGCTTGCAACTTAAAAAGCTAGAAAAAGGCCAAATTAAAAATCCCCAATCAAATACTAAACTTGAAATTCTAAAATTAAAAGGAGAAATTAAAATATTGAAAGTAAAAAAAAACTATTGAATTAATAAATAAAACTAAGAATTGGTTTTATGAAAAAAAAACAATAAAATAGATAAACCTTTGGTAAATCTGATCAGAAAAAGGAAAATCAAATTGTTAGTCTTAAAAATGAAAAGGGGAAACTTTCCACCAATGAAGAGGAAATTAGAGCAATAATGAGGAGTTACTTTGCCCAACTTTATGCCAATAAATTTGATAACCTAAGTGAAATGGATGACTACCTCCAAAAATATAGGCTTCCCAGATTAACAGAGGAGGAAGTAAATTGCTTAAATAGTCACATTTAAGAAAAAGAAATAGAGCAATTAATCAACTCCCTAAGAAAAAATCCTCAGGACCAAATGGATTTACATGTGAATTTAAAGAACAATTAGCCCCAATGTTATATAAACTATTTGAAAAAATAGGGAATGAAAGAGTCCTACCAAATCCCTTTTATGACACAGACATGGTACTGATACTTAAACCAGGTAAGTTGAAAACTAAGAAAGAAAACTATAGACCAATCTCCTTAATGAATACTGATGCTAAAATCTTAAATAAGATATTAGCAAAAAGACTTCAGAAAATCATCCCCAGGATAATCCACTACGATCAAGTAAGATTTATACCAGGAATGCAGGGCTGGTTTGTTATTAGGAAAACTATTAGTATAATTGACCATATTAATAATCAAATTAACAAAAACCATATGATCATCTCAATAGATGCAGAAAAAACATTTGATAAAATTCAATATCCAGTCCTACTAAAAACACTTGAGAGTATAGGAATAAATGGACTATTCCTTAAAAGAGTCAGGAACATATATTTAAAACCGTCAGTAAGCATCATATATAATGGGAATAAACTGGAATCTTTCCCAGTAAGATCAGGAGTGAAATAAGGTTGCCCACTATCACCATTACTATTCAATATTGTATTAGAAACGCTAGCCTCGGCAATAAGAGTCGAGAAAGAGATTAAAGGAATTAGAGTAAGTAATGAGGAAATCAAACTATCACTCTTTGCAGATGATATGATGGTAATACTTAGAAATACTACATTCCAGCCAATCTGACACCAATACAATTTATCAAATGTTTAATGAGCTTACATAGCATCAAAGGAAGAGCCACTGCTAATACTTTTACATGCAATGTTCTTTTATATTCAGCCTTCATTTTCTGTCTTTAAATAACTTCTATCTTTAACATAACTGTCCTGGCTGAAGTGATGAGATTTGTTTTTTAAAGGGAAGCTTTTTATAGACTTGTTCAAATGAATTTTGAATTTTCTGATCTTCTAACTCACTAGAACACCTACCAATAAGAAACTTAATAGCATAAACACTGGTTTTTATTTATTTATTTATTTATTTATTTTTGCTGAGGCAGTTGGGGCTAAGTGACTTGCCCAGGGTCACACAGCTAGGAACTCTTAAGTGTCTGAGGCCAGATTTGAAGTCAGGTCCTCCTGACTTCAAGGCTAGTGCTCTAGCCACCCCATAAACATAAAATTTTCTCATTTCAAATTTTTTCACAAAATCATTTCTTCCAAAAAAATTTCTGCGGGTCACTCACCTGCAAGACATGAGGCACTGCTTCTAGCAATTCCATTAACCTGGAATATCCATAGTCTGATACACGGCATTGCTTTGCAAAGTGATGATGATAGGATGGGATGAATTTGCCCACAGGTATGATACAAGACGGCTGGCTCTTCAGTAAGTCAATTACTTCTCTACTGAACTGGATAAGCTGTGGGTTGCCCACTGGACTTTTAGAACGCAACAGCCATGGATCTAGGATAGGAAACAAAATGAATATTTTAAAACAAGCAAACAAAATTTTCAATAGATAACCAGTACATAAAAGTCACTGATTGAAGTCACTAATAATTTAATCAACCAAGTAGGAAAAAAACACTGCTCTATTTTATATATCATGTGCAAACAGCTAAGAATCAACATTATTAGCCAAAAAATATTTAAGGACTAGCAAAAATTTTTGATATTTTATTTTTTCCAAAAATAGAGAAAGCCAATTTTTAACATTATTTTAAAAATTATGATTTTTCAATTTTTCTCCCTTTTCTCCTCCCACCAAATGTAAGCATATAGATTACAAATGTACAATTACATAAAAGATATTTCCATATTAGTCATGTTGTGAAAGAAGAAACAAAGGAAAAAACCATGACAAAATAAAAGTGGTGAAAACAGTGTGCTTCAATCTACATTCAGACTCCATTAGCTCTCTCAGGATGTGAATAGCATTTTCCATCTTGAATCCTTTGTAATTGTCTTAGTTTTCTAATTGCCTTTGTATTTTGTCTACATTGTAATTGTTTTGTAACAGTCTATACTGCTGAGAAGAGCTAAGTCATTCATAGCTGACCATCACATCACTGTTGCTCTTATTGTGTTCAATATTCTTCTGGTTCTGTTCTTCACTTTTCATTAATTCGTGTAAGTCTTTCCAGGCTTTTCTGAAATTTATCAGCTCATCATTTCTTATAGTATAATAGTAAGTTACATTCATATTATATTACATTCATATATCACAACTTGTTCAGCCATTTCCTAATTGATGTGGATATCCCTTTAATTTCCAATTTTTTGTCACTACAATAGCAACTACTATTATTTTAGTACATGTAGGTTATTTTCCCTTCTTTATGATCTCTTTGGGATACAGACCTAGTAATAGTATTACTGGATTAAAGGGCATACACATTTAGCAAATGTTTTTGAACTTATTTTTAAGACCAAAAATAAATGTTTTTTGTAATGGTGCTATTTCTTTCAGTAATAATAAAAGGAAAAAAAAAATCTGAAATCCCAAATTTTTATGGTGCTTTAAAGTTTGTAAAACGCTTGGCTAGAGCCAAGGTAATTTTTGATCTGCAGCATGATAAATATGAAAAATATGTACAGAAGAATTGTACATGTTTAACATACATTAGATTACCTGCTGTCTAGAGGAGGGGGTGGGAGACAGAGAGAAAAATTTGGAAAACAAGATTTTCCAAGGGTGAATGTTGAAAACTATCTGTATATATTTTGAAAATAAAAAGCTATTATTTTAAAAATAAATTATTTTGGGGACACTAGCCATTTGACATTAAAATAATAATAATACCTCAAAACAAATTCTGGAGGAGTAAACCCAACAAAAAGACTAGGTGAAACAATATAGTCTAGTCCAAGACAACTTAGAAGGTGGGAAGGAAAGGTCAGTCTTGCTGGAATAAGAGGGAAGTACAGTCCAAGATATGTCATACTAGGCAAGCCAGCAGCAAGGCCCTGAGTCCTGAAACAAATCGGAGTGAGACACTGACTCCCAGCTCAAACCAGCAGGAAGACCAAGGTCCCTATGTAAATAAGCAGCATGATTTAGGAACAACTCAATCAGTGGTAACTTTCAGAACTTTGAGGCCACAAAAAATAAGAGGGTCAAATAACTTGGTCAAAAGAAGAGTCTAAGTAATGCTTATCTGGCAGTAGGTGCAGGCCCCTGTTGCATTGTCTATACAGGGATCCCAGTCATAATCCCAGATCAAGAATAAGGATTAGTACACTAGAGCTTTTGACCACAACAAAGTAAGGACCCTGATCATAAGTTCCAGAGCAGAAAACAGGGGTCACTTACAGACCAGAACTAGCTCTGAAAATATCTGAAAGCTTCAGACAGTGCGACCCTTACCCTAACAGCAGGGTGCAAACTTTAGCATAAAATTAGAGATCAAGAAATAACCTGGAAAAATGAGCAAGTAGCAGAAAAAAAAAATGAACTTAAAGTTACTATGGTGACTGGGAAAATTCAAATACAAACTCGGAAGAGGACAACAACGTTAAAATGGCTACATGCAAAGCCTCAAAAGGGAAAAAAAAAATGAACTGGTCTAGGGCCCCCCCCAAAAAAAGATTTAATAGAAGAGCTCAAAAAATTTTAAAAATCAAATAAGAACAACAACTGGAAAAAGAAATTAGAGTGACATAAGAAAATTCATTTTAAAAAAAGATTCAACAACTTGATGAAGGAAGAACAAAAAAAAAAAAAAAAAGTATAAAAATTCCTTGAAGAAAACAACTCTTGGCTCTGAATACTAATAGAAGCATATATTTTTTTCCACTTCATTCTGTTTTGTGGTTTGTTTTCCCTTCTGATCTGTTTCTTCTTTCATAACTGTGACTAATAGAAATGTTTTACACAACAGCACATATTATAAACTAGATCAAACTATCAACCTTTTTCAGGAGAGGGAAGAGTAGGGCAGGAGAGAGAAAACTTTAGAATTCAAAATTTTGTAAAATGAATGCTAAAAATCATCTTGTCATATATCTGAGGAAAAATACTATTTTATTAAAAAAAAGATAAAAGGAGGAAAAAAGTAGAATTGGCCAAACAAAAAATGAGGTACAAAAATTCACTGATAGAAAGAATTCCCTGAAGAGAAGAATTGGCCCAATGGAAAAGGAGATACAAAAGCTCACTGAAGAAAATACTGCTTAAAAATGGAACTAAGCAAGTGGAAGCTAAGGACTTCATGAGGTATTAAGAACCAATGAAATAAAATCAAAATAATGAAAAAATAGGAGAAAATATAAATTATCTCACTAGAAAAACAACTAACCTTGAAAACATAAAAAAGAGATTTCAAGAATTACACACACAAACACAATAACAAGGATCCGCAGAAATTTATTAGGAAAAAAAAGTAGAGCTAGTAATTGATGTCCGAGTTAAAGTTAAATCAAGAGAAAAATCTATATTACATTAACCATATTATTACTGTTTAAGATCATGTTCATGTATGTGTATATGTGCATGTGTAAATATGAATATATATACCTATATAAATGTATCTAATGGATTAAACATATATATGTGTGTGCATATATATATATATATATACACACACATAAATATATCTGTGCTTAACTGTTGCCTGCCTGGGGGATTTAGGGAGAAGAGGGGGGAAAAATCAGAAAGGGGGGGAAAAAAATTTAAAAAAAAAAAAAAAAAAAAAAAAAAAAAAGTTCACAGCAGAGAACTAAAGAATAACCTATAAGGAAGCAAAGAAAAGATAGACAGTCATAAATATAATATATTCCATTATTAAATATACTTTCTTGAAATGAAAGTTTATTGTTACATGATCTCAGAGAAAGCAAAATCAAAACAGACTTATTTAAAAGATATAAACAGGGAACCTACATTTTGTTATATGATACCAGACAATGAAGCAATATTAATAGTAAACACATATGTACCAAATGGCACAGCATCTAAATTCCTAAAAGGAAATTAAATGAGTTATAGGAGGAAATAGATGTACTTAGGGGAAAATTTATATTTCTAACACCCCCCCCAAAAAAGAAATTCAATGAATTGTTCATGCACATTTAAAAAAAAAAAAAAAAAAAAAAAAAAAAAAAAAAATTGAAAAGAACAAATTAAAAATCTACAACTAATCAACAAGTTGAAAATCCTGAAACTCAAAGGACTTGAATTATGTATGACAAAAGAGTAAAAAAAGATGCACAAAGGATACACACTCTTCCCTTGAAGTAGAAGAGACAAGGTTCAACAATTTCCCTGTTCTGATAACCAGTTGGTCTTACTAGTCTTTATAGAGAAGTAGGAAAGGAATATGGCTTTAGGATAGGGTAGGAGGGGAAAGGAAGGAGAAGAGTGTAAGACACTGAGCATCAGGGGAGCTAATCATTCATATGTATTCAATGAGAGGTTATATTCAGAAAGCAATCCAAATTTAGGTTGAAAATGATGTTTTTACCTTAAGTTTATTGATTTCACAAATAATTATCTCCTAACCTAGAATATTGCATCTCCACCTGCTCTCTAAAGATCTAGAACTCAATTTTCCAGTAGACATCTCAAATTCAGCATGTCTAAAACAGAACTCATTACCTCTCTTCCTAAACCCTTCCTTCCTTCCCTATTATTGCAGAAGGCAATACTAATCTTTCCAATCTTTCTGCTCACAACCCTAGGAGTCATCCTGGACTCCTCACTATATCTCACTCCTCATATATGAATTGCTGCCAAGATCTGTTGATTTAACCTTCCATGATATCTCTCAAATACACTCTCTTTTCTCTTCAGATATTACCACCATTCTAATACCCTCATTACTTCATGCCTGGATTATTGTAATAACTCATTAATATGTCTATCTGGCTCAAACTTCTTCCCTTTCTACTCTATTTTCCATTTGGCCACTAAAGTGATTTTCCTAAAAAGCAGTTCTGATTATGCCACCCCCTCATTTAGTAAACTTTGATGGGGTAAATGGACCCCAGCAAAATACTATCTGGTATCTGAGTAGGCCCCAGTGAGGAACAAATTGATCCTATAGAATTATCTTCTCTTGATATTATCATGTATAGACAGAGCTATCCTGTATCTAAGGATACCCAGCACCCCAGTGAAGAATACAATTCGACCTTGTACCCCAACAATATCACCAAACATTGACTTGGGTTTCTCTTTCTGTAATATTTCCTCCCCACAAGCTACTCTATTCCATTTCCAGCTTCTGGAGTACCACCCATAGCCCATGGTGGCTCTGGATACTTGTTTTCTCTAGATCTGGCCACTAAAGAATTTCAGTTTCTGTCTCCAAGACCCCCTCCTATCCAGGGACACTCCACCCACTTTCCAAAAGTTTTCTTTACCAGTTATTAGAGAAGAAAAATGATGAGATAAACCCCTGAAGTATACCCCCAAAATGTGCTTTCCAGTATTATTATCAATCTTCAACAAGAAGCAATAAGAATATTCCTTTCCCAAGGAAAGCCTATAGTACATCTGTAGGTCAGAGGTCACAGAGACCTACATCTTTTCTCCATCACAAACTTCTGGAAAATACTGCCTGTTATTTTATTTTCTTGTGAGTTTTGCCTCCTTTAGGCTCTAAATCATGAGCCTCTTATCATTGCCAGTGATGCCAGTTTTCATATTCCCCAGAATATATCTAGAAAATGTTATTTTTTCAATTAAGCCAACTTATGCAATATGCAATAAAATATATCAAAAGGCAAAATTTGTAGTTTTGAAACTAACTTTTTTGCCTTTGAATTTTATGGACATACATCATAAGCCAAAGATGATTTATGAGTAAACTTAAAAAAAAAAAAAAATCTCCAAAGTACCTAGCATCTTAAAGTAGAGTTTTAAATAACAAAGGAGAACCCTGAAGGGTATTTTTGCAATGTTAATAAAAAACCAGAAAACTCCAAATCTGATATATAAACATTTCACTATATTCTCCAAATTTGTTAGGAATTGACTAGCAGGAATTCAAAGGGACTAAGTAACTAATATAAAGGCATACCAGTGCTTGGAGGTGGGGGCTTATTGTGTATCCACTTAACTACTTTTATGCCATTCTGTGCAGTAACAATGTTTACTCCAGGAACACAGGTAATGAGATGTTCCAAAGGAACTCCTCCTTGATCTTCCTGCACCACTTCTAGATCACTGAACTCTGCAGTGTAGCAATCTGGGAAACTACAAGGAAACACACAAAAGTTAAATGTAAACATCAAGAAGTAAAATAAATTAAAGACTTTCCAGTGTGCATAAAACACTCTTGCAAGTCACAATCGAATATAGAAATGCCAGCTATTATTTAAAAATAATATTTATAAATAAAATAAATATTTATATATTTATTTAATATATAATTAAATGCATATATTTAATTATAAATAAATATTTAGAAATAGAATTCCATTATTTGAACTTGAACTTAGAAATAAAAACCTCATCAACAAAACAAGACATGTTCTAATTGCTCAGATCATGTTTTCCCCAACCTAAAATAAAACCTTATTCCACTTTAGAGCTCCTTAATTTAACCAAGTTAAGTTCAGGCTAATTATTTTTTTTAAAAAGAGAAAATACTAAGCATAGAACTTCAGTAGACTTGGCAAAGAAGAACTGTCCAGTGGGAACAGAAAATCATTTTATTCTGGTTTTGACATTAAAAATGACATTCAAAATTATTCACCTCAGTAACGGCACAGTGCCCTCATGTGTTTGTAAAAGACTGTGAACCTGGGGTGCAAATGTCTTCAAAGAGAGTACAACATAAGGAATCTTGTATGAGTCTGGATCAAATTCATGTTCACTAAAATAATGAGAAAAAAGTATTTAGTAGTCTATTTAAATTTTAACAGAGTATAACATCAATTATTTCTAAAGAATAAAAGAAAACATTTATAAGAGGATGAATTTTTTAAAAAAAATCCTTAATAGTCTACCTGAAATCTTTATTGGAGCTGTGCTGCTTGCAGACAGGTTCATGATATTCTAGTTCTTCAAAGATAATCGGACTACAATTAGCTGATGAGCCATCATGTGACTGGGAAGACCCTAAAGGGCTCTGTCGGGCCTGGCTACTAGGTAGCAGACACACCAGCCTCCCATTTCCTTGATCACGGATTGCTACTGTGTCTGTTAATTTATATAGGTCTGACACACTCAATTTGTGTCCAAACCTAAATGGGAAAGTACAGAAATAATACAGAATTTAAGTATACAGTTCCAAAAAAAAAAAAAAAAAAAAAACAAAAAACCTGTTCTTAATGCTAGAAAAATTCACAAGTCTGAGTAACTTAACAAAGATAAGAAAAATAAACAGCATATTTACATTTTTGTCATAGTCATTAATAGAAAAATGAGTTTATTTTTTTAAAATCCTTTTAAAAAGTAATTTTAATAAGCAGTGAATTTCAGTAAACTTACTTTTTTTCATAGACATCTGTGAACTTATACAAAGGCAAGCAACAAGCAGGAGCATCTTGAAGGATGGATACCGTTTCTGAGCTATAAGCATAAAAAATTAGAAAACAATTTTCGACAACTTGTTTCAAACCATTTTTGTAAACAGATTACAATTTATCAATAAAATTATTCACACACTGAAATCAAGCTCCTGAAGTTCTCCAGAATTTTTAAAATAAAGATCTGGGAACCAAAGAACAAGGTGAAGTTACATATTGTAAATTTTATAAAATGCAGTCAGAAGTTGCCCTATTCTACTAGAAATTAAAATTAGTAATTAATGAGATATACTTTAAAAGTTGTTCACTGGATTCATGTGTATTAGAATTGCTACAATTCAGAAGAACATGCTCTAAGATGATTTATTAATGACAAAAAAAATTTAAAACAGAAAAGGACTAACATTTTAAGCAACTTAAATCTTAGAGAAAATGATATTTAAGTTGTTACCCAAATAGATCACAGAATCATAAATCCTAACAATAATCAAATCTACTTTCCTATGTCAATTAATCAATCAACAAACATGTATTTAGCAGCTGCTATATGTCAGGCACAAACTTATCAAAGGGATAAATCATCATCAAACCAAAAAAAAAAAAAATAGTATCAGCTAGCATTTATATATAGATTTCAGTTTCAGAAAGCACTTTATAGATGTTACCTCATTTGATCCTCAGATCAGGTGCTATTATCATCTTTTTTTACATACTAAGGAACTGAGGCTGGGAAGTGATAGTAACTATGTGACATTGAACAGTTCACAAGTTTCTTTCTAAGCAGATTCCATGCTTTTAAGCCTCTTTCCCCTCTAATGCATCCTCCACAGAGTAAGTTGACAAAGTTTTTTTTTTTTTTTTTTGCAAATGCCTATGTCCTGCCTCCTACTTGATAAACTCTAATGACTCCCTATTGTCTCTCAAAAAGAAATCCCACTATGTGATTTTTAAAGACCCTTTAGTATTCGCCCTGTCCTGCTTTCCAACCTCATTATAAATTATTCATTCCCCTCTTCACACTTACAATCTAGCCAAACTAGCTTTCTAACTGTTCCTCATACATGGACTCCAATTCTCTTTTCCCTTTGCTGCTTGAATGCATTTCCTCTTCCTTTCTACCTCACATATCTTTCATTTCCTTCAAGACATAGCTTAAGTATATTCTACACAAAGATTTCTCTGAATTCCTTGACTACTGACAGACTTAAGTCAAGGAAGATTTTGGGGGGAAGACAATGGATTATGTTTTAGACATATTGAATTTTGAGATGTACATGAGATATTCAGTTTAAAATACACAAAAGGCAGTCAGTGATGGAGCTCAAAAGAGATCCAGTAGTTATGCACAGAGATGTAAGGTAGTTGATGAGGTCACTGAGAGAAAAATCTAACAAAAAGAAAAGCCAGTTAAGCTTAGAGCTTTAGAATACATCCACAAAGAGCATGATATAGATGCAAATCCAGGAAAATACTCCTAATAACAAAAAATTCATACTGGTGATTCTACTACAATCAAAACTGCTAACAACTAATTCTCTCTAAATAATATGAACTTAAAAGACATAATCGTAAAGCTACATGGGAGTTAAAGAGAACTTACTACATAAGAAACATGATGTCATATATAGGTAATTTCATGGCATCTTCATTTAGAAAATTTTCAAGTCTTTGCTTTTAAAGTTTGATTTTATTTTTACATTTTTTTAAAACATCAAATCTATATACATTAGATGATTACTTTATTTTAATGCTCACCACAGTTAAGATGTACTTCTTAAAAAGAATGACCTTAGAATTTTAACTTTGAATAAGGATGGAAAAATATTATTTTTAAAGAACTAATTTAATAAGTAAAATATTCCCATACATGTAAAACAGCTGAGGGATACAGCATTGAAAGACTTGGGTCCAAATTCAGCCTCATTCACTAGCTAATAGAATGAATTAGGCAAGTCACTATAAACTGTTCTCAGGCTCAATTTTGCCATCAGTAAAAATTGAGATAATATTAGCACCTACCTCAGAGAGCTGTGAGAATTAAATGAGATAACCTATATACATCTATACACAATACACACACACACACAGCGCGCGCGCGAGCACTCTGCAAATCATAAAGCACTATATATAAATACTAGCTATGATGCTGGCTTAAGTAAATTTTAAGTCAAAATTTCTTCTTCTATAATTAGGACTTATTTTTTTTTTACCTTAGTAAAGACAAAGATTTATTAGCTGTCCCGGTGGCCAAAGAGACCTGGATTCTTTTACTGCCAATTTTATATCTGTGAAGACTATTCACTGCAATGATTGCTTCCTGCAAATTTTCCATCTGAACAATAGCTTTTAGTTGATAATCTGTATGAGGGCTGAGCTCTATGCTCTTCACCTAAAACAGCAAAAAATAAAACTGTACAAGTTTCTTGTCAACAAACCAAATTAAAAATGAACCTGATTTCACTGAGACAAATTTTTAAAACTTGGTCTTACAATAGGGTCACTCCTGTCCTGTAATTATCTGTAAGTCACTTGTTTCTATTTTCAGGACCACAGAATTCCACATAGCTAAAATAAGGGGAACTTCAAGGACCCGAGTCAAGGTCACTAGATCTAAAGTCCTAGGGTACCAAACTTAGAATAGAAACATTCATGGCCTCTTATGACTTCAAAAAACACCAAGAAGATGTAGACTGAAAACAATAATCAGTGTGCTGTTAGCAAGCTGTACCTAAAAACAGAACACTAGATGGACCCACATACCAATATAAAGAAATTATAACAATTCTAAGCAATCTCAGTTTTATATTTTAGGAGTTGTTATTAAGATGTATCATCCACTTACATCTTAAAAGTATCATTTAATCCAGCCCTATAATCATGGTAAATGGTCATGCCTTATTCCCTTAAGGGAAGATGATGATTGTTTCTATAGCAAAGTTTCTGTGATTTGAAGATCAGAAGCAAAAAGCAATGAGCTTCGAAAAGTTATCAAACTGTGCATACCTTTTGATCCAGCAGTCTTACTACTGGGCTTATATCCCAAAGAGATTTTAAAGAAAGGCAAGGAACCTGTATGTGCAGGAATGTTTGTTGTAGCCCTCTCTGTAGTGGCCAGAAATAGGAAACTGAGTGGATGCCCATCAATTGTAGAATGGCTGAATAAATTGTGGTATATGAATATTAAGGAATAATAATATTATGGAACAATAGTTCTGTAAGAAATGACCAGCAGGATGATTTCAGAAAGGCCTGGAGAGACTTACATGAACTGATGCTAAGTGAAATGAGCAGGACCAGGAAATCATTATATATTTCAACAATACTATATGATGATCAATTCTGAAGGAAGTGGTCCTTTTCAATAATGAGATGAATCAAATCAGTTCCAATAGAGCAGTAATGAAATGAACCAGCTACACCCAGCGAAAGAACTCTGGGAGATGACTATGAACACTACACAGAATTCCCAATCCCTCTATTTTTGTCCACCTGCATTTTTGATTTCCTTCACAGTCTAACTGTACAATATTTCAAAGTCTAATTATTTTTGTACAGCAAAATATCTGTTTGGACATGTATACATATATTGTATTTAACTTATACTTTAACATATTTAACATGTATTGGTCAACCTGCCATCTGGGAGAAGGGGAGGGAAGGGGGGGAAGGAGAAGAAAAGTTGAAACAAAAGGTTTTGCAATTGTCACTGCTGAAAAATTACCTATGCATATATCTTGTATTTAAAAAGCTATATAAAAAAAAAAAGCAATGAGCTTGATTTCCATTTTTTAAAATTTTAAATAATTTAGTGCTTTACATACTAAGAATGACCTGACATATTGCATTAGACTATAATTAAACCACTAAAACTATACTACTTTAAGTAGTATTTGCTACATTATACCATTTAAAATTCTTTTTAACAAAGGGGACAAGAAACTAAACAAAGAAAAAAACACATAAAAATAACACTAAGAACAATTTTGAGATATTACCTTGCCATGTCTAGAGAAAACTTCTTGCATAATTTGATGTAATTCCTTCCGAGACAATCTGTAGTCAATATTACTAATCTGAATATCAGCACCATTTGCAAATGGGTCAGGGCAATCAGTGCTGCTAGGATTTGTGATGCTGAAAGTAAGTGGAGATGCTCTGTTCAAAAGGTTTGGAGATATGCTCCTGCTTAAAATAAAAGCATATTAAAAATATTATCAATTGTAACATGTCAAAAAAAAAAAAAAGTTGCACTATACAAATGGCCCTTAAAAAATTTTTCCTTTTTGTTTAAAAATCCTATGCACAAATAATTATACTTAATTTCAAAAAAAAACTACTATTTATTGACTTTTAGTTTAAATTAAGTGCATTAAATATTCCTAGCTTTAAAAATTTTTGTGGCATAGCAAATAAGGTATTGGTCTTAAGAGTCAGGAAACCTTTAAATCTAATTTCAGATATTTTACTAAGCTGCACCAGTAACATCACTTAATCTCTCAGAGCCTGTTTCTTCAACCTACAAAATAAGGATATTTGCACAAGATACTCCAAAAGTTTTTTAGTGAAAAAAACATTCTTTGAATCTTAAAGCATTATGAGTTATTACTATTGAGAGAAAAGTAAACATGCTAATGAAGGAGATTGCCTTTTAGATAATTATTCTAATCAAAGTTTAAAATTTGACTTTTGAAAACTCCATCTAAATATCAGAACTCAATTTATTCTCTTCATATTCTTTTTCCAGTCTATCTGGATCTCTATTTTATCACATTTTTATCACTATTTTATCACATTCTTCTTCCCGTAGAGAAAAATCTTAAATCTATTTTACGAATTCTCAGAGGTCTCTAGAGTCTTTCTGAAATTATCTTTTCTGAATCAAAAAATACACTAATTTGGATTCTTGTTCTATGTTTAGTTTTGTGATATCTTCAGAATGTAAGACAACCAAAGACTATTTGATTTAAATTTAGAAAACTTAACAAAACTAAGAATGATAACTGGAAAATAAAAAAGGCAAAATTAATGGAACTTTAAATGAAGAGAGGGCTAGAGAACAAATATAATTTTTGTTTGGCTCTACTTTGACAAACTTCATTACAGTTTTATTCCTTATTTGTATGTTTGATTGTTTTGGCTGACAAGTTATAAAAAAAAGACTAATTTTTTTTAGGGGGGGGGACTTTTATGGGACTCTCAGATAAGGAATCTCTCTCTACCAATACAATTGTTACTTTATCATAGCAGCCTAGTCTTAAGAAAATTGTTTAGAGCATTGAGAGGGTAATTAGTTTATCCAGGATCACAGAGCTAGTATATGTAGATAGGTACTTGAATCTAAGTCTCTGTCTCCAAGGCCAGCTCTCTCTCTCCCATTCCACAAGGTCTCTCTAATTTACTGAATTTATAATAAAAATTATAAAATAAATTATTGTTGTTTTGTGCCTGTAAAGTCCTAAATAGTTATTATCTTTGTTGAATTAACACATACAGCAGTGATATCTGGTTCTAGGTCAGGTTTCTTCAGCAGGGTTAATAGGGACCAATCATAAATTCACAACAGATTTCTCAGCAGTAGTCACAGTTTCCTTATCTTTGGCCAGAAATCTTGGTTAAATCCCCTCCCTTAAGTTGTTAACCAAAATCATCAACAGAGATTAGAGCAAGGTGTATTGTTTCCATTCCACAAGACAATTGTCAACTTCCTTCCTAAAAGTTTTCCATAATCTGAGATCACTAATTCATGGATCTAGGTCTACTCATTTAAGAAAAACAGCTCTAGAAAATTATCAGAAATCACTATTTTCTTCTAGGGATCTATATATACATAATAATAGTGTACTTTCAACCAAAAGTAGATTAACATTTCCTATAATTTCTCTTGCCACAAATGTCCAAATTAAAAATAAAATCATCATGAAAAATATTGCTACTCATATGTAAAGCTGGTTTTTACCTAGAAGACCAATTCTGAGATACAAGCAAAGGACTGAGTTGCCTTGATGTAGTCAACTTGCTAAAAGCAGATGGATAACTGACTTGGAACATAATCTCTTCTTTATCCTTTTTCTCTACGGGTGAACTGGTAATACTTCGGTTATTAAGGTTCTCTTTCCTAATTAAAGCAAAAACAAAAAACAAGATGGAGGAAAAAGCTTATTTTTGCTATAATCAATTAATTCAGTTTTTAAATAAAGTAACTTCACATACTTCTGACAGCTTTTATAAACAGATTCTGCTGTTCCTGCAGTTTTGGCTGTCAGAGTTTCAGCACTTGCAGCACGAGAATTATTTTGTGGAGAAGGTGTATCCATCCTTAGCTGATCCTGCTGGTGGTGTTCACTATTTTTATTATTTGTATTCGATTCAATTCGGCATAGTTCCTTAAAGATACAAAGACAATATTGCTTAAAATATGATTCCCACTAGGACTATAGTACAGGATAAAATATATAACTGACAGTGCTTGAGTCTGTCAGTGACCTATAGAACTGTAATCAAAGAATACACAAAGAGAAACTTTAAAAATCAAGTTGCCAAAATTACCTGTAAACTTTTAATGTTAGTATTTTTTGTGGCAGATCCAGGATTTGCTTGTAATCCTTTTCCAGGCATGACTTTGGCATTGGGAGATTGTTCAATTCCATCTTTAACTAGGCACAACTTTGGATTTTTGTTGACCTTTTTGGGAGATTTTGCTTTATCAGAAACAGTATTTGAATTCTTTATCTCACTAAGTTCTTTATTTTTGGGAGTAAATGACACAATAATTCTGTTGCCAAAAACATCTTCATTTTCCATTCGCTTCTGGGCACGTTCTGCACTTTCTTGATTCAAGAAGCGCAAAATGGCACCACTTCCAGAAAGGCTGAGCACTTTACCACCACAGTTGTCTGACAGGCGTCTAAGGCGGTTACTAACACTTTTGCCATCTCTGTTTGTTGGTAGGTTATAAACATAAAGCAAAGTGTGGCACTGCTGCAAAAGAAAAGATAAAGTTTCATCAACCCAAGTACAAACAATCATTTAGAAACCAAAGAAACAAAATGGATGGTTTTTAAACCATAACTAATAATAAAAGGGGATGACAAGATGACAGGGCAAATTATCCAATGTCAAAAATTTTTACTATGATATATATCTTCTAAAAAAAAAGGCTATTCCTTTAGACATAGTAAGTAAGAGTTCTGAGTTCTATCACTCTAGAATGGAAGAACATCAGAATGTATGACAACTAAACTAGCACTTAACAAAGTCTCTTGGGTTATCATTGAAAACAAGATGAAGAGATACAGCTTAGACAATTACAATTAGGTGGATTGGAACCTGGTGAATGTTCAAAGTTGAAAAAGAATAAGAGAATAATCATTAATGATGTTAAATTAAAAGAAGGTTTAGGTCTTGGGTTCTGTGCTACTTAAAATTTTTATCAAAGACAAATAAAAATTATATATATGTGTGTGTGTGTTTTACATATATATGCATATATATATATATATATATATATATATGTTTTATAAATATTAGCACACTACTCACATTTTTCAAATAACACAAAATTGAGAAGAGGTAATAACTAAGACATTATTAGCTTTCCTAACAAATAAAGATCCAAAAAGATCTTGAAATGTTACATCATTAATCTAAATCTAAGAAGATAAATTTTGGAGATAGAATCCTACACTTGAGTCCAAAAAAAAAATTAATTTTGCAAGAACTAAATCTGCCAGAGGTATAACTAGAAAGCAATTTGTGAGAAAAAAAAAACATCTAAGTGTTTTAATTGACTAAAATCAAGTGAGACAAAGCAGCTGAAAAAAGTTAATACTATCTTAGGATGCAATATGAGAGGCATAATATGCAGCTTAAAGGAGATGAATTATATTGTACACTGCATGGTCAAGCCAAACAGAGTATCTGTTCAGTTTATACTTTTAAGAACATTCTCAAAATGCTTAAGCATTTTGAACAATAATAAGGAAAGTAAAAGAAATAAAAATCATATCTTACAAATATTAGTTAAAATGCAAAGTATTTTTTAGTTTAGAAATGACTTCAAGAGGATATGATAACTATTTCAAATTATTTGAAATTGAAATATTTTAATTGTTTGAATTGCTGTTATGAGGAAGAATGACAGTTCTGTATGGAGCAAAGAGTAGAAGTTGAAGAAAACTAGAGTTATGTTCCATGTAAAGAAAAATATCCTAAAGACTATGGTTATTGAAAAAAGGAATGATCTGCTCCAGGAGGAAGTGGGTTTCCTCTCATTAGAAATATTTAAGCAGACATTAGGTGATCTACTGATAGAAATGCTAGAGGGAATTTCTGTTCTGGTATTCATTGGAGTAGATAGGCCATAAAAACTGATAGCAAGCAATCAAGTAACAAAATCTTTGCTTAACATTTTCCTTAGTACATTATAGTATAATAGTCTTTTTTTTTGATGGATCATGAATAAAAAACATAAAGAAATTATTTTCTTATCCAGGAGTCAGGATAGAGAAACTTGAAAGTTTTAACCTTTTTTGTATGTGGTTCATATATACCTTCTCAGAATTATGTTTTTAAATGCATAAAACAAAATACACATAATCAAAGAAAATGATTTTATTGAAATAGTTATTAAAACATTTCAAAAAGCAAGCTCACATATTCCAAGTTAAGAACCCCTGAACTAGAATAACAGATTTTAAATGATTAAACTCTGAAAGTCTTAAAAGAGGATAAATGGAAAAATATGAAACTAATATTCACACTGAACTAAAAGGAAAACAAAATAAGCCATAATATTCCATTGTCAATCAATATTTAGCCTTTTCTTTAAGTCTAAATAAAAAGGCAAAATAGAGAATAACAATGTCATATAAAAATGTTATATATGTACATATAAAATGCAGATACTTAATACAATTTAGTTCCAATCCAAAAATAAACAAAACCACATCTAAAAGAAATGTTCTCAAAAGGACACAATCATGAAAAAAACTAAAAGGAAATAAGAAGACACTAACAGTACATGGAAGGAAGCAGAGGGAAAGGGAAAAAGAGGGAAAGAGAGAAAGGAAAAAAGAAAAAAAAGAAAATTCCCCCAAAAAAAGATAATTTGAAAAATGCTTTTAAAAAAAAAATTATGATAAAAGGGCACAAAATCTGACCTGCTCTGTACCTTTGCCTGGGGAATGACTTTGATTGACAATTGAACAAATAAATATCAAAGTATCATTTAAAGAATTTGAGGTCCTATATGAAAATAAAATAATTTTCAATTCCAAGTTTGATGGTCTATATAATTTAATATTGTGATATAATTAAAATATTCTTTAAGTCTCTTTCACACATGCATCCACTTACTTACTGGTATTTTTAGTGGTAATCTTGGGGGCAAGTCTGAAATGAACTCTTCAAATCTGATAAGCTCATGAGCATGATGCAGCAGTGCTTCAGAGGCCTGGTTTTTATGTACCAAAATAATATGGAAACCATGCCGGTGCCTCAAGTCACTAAGTTCCAATGCAAAATTGACATCAGCTGAAAGAGAAAGGTGTTTCCTCTCAATATTAGAAAGTGTGGCACAAAATTCTACTAATATTCATTGAAGGAAAAGTACCAGCCATACAAATGAATATGATTTTGGAAGAATCTAAAAGCCATACTTTCTTTAAAGCACATTAAGCACAAACAGAAATTTGCTATAATTTTAAATCTTGTAATAATAGGGCAACACAAGGCAATCCCTCCTTTAAATACAATCCTCTACTACATTTGATATGTCAAAATATGTTAAATTTTTTGAAGGGGTCCCTGGACTTGTTTCTTTGAGATGTCCTATTTTCCAGAGATGAAGCTCCCTAAGCTAACTTAATAATAATCTTTTGTAACTGAAGTTACAAGTAAACTGAATTCCTTTTTGGTACCCCACCTCTTATAGCTCTATTACTGATAAGGTTGGTACTATAAGATTCCAGTTGGTTTTCACCAGGTGAACTAGATTTTAGAGAAGTAAATTTTGAGGCTTATATTGAAATCTTTTTTTGTAAAAGACTTTAGCAGAAAAATCTAAGGAGTCTTTACAAGTAACAGGGAACCAGAAAAGAAATCTAGAGAAGTGATACCCTTGAGGACAAATATTTTCCAGCATTGCCCCAAGAAAGGACGTTTGAAAGACTAGACAACTACATGGGACATTCGAGATCCAAGATGAAACATGGTGACTGAATGGACAATGGAAATGGGTTACTAAATTGCAAGGAGACAATGTTTGTTAATGTGGATATTCATTATTGTACTACTTTAGTTTTTGGTGTACTGTGAATTAGTACCTGATTTTAGGTATTCTTAATCGAACTTGTACTGTGATTGGTCAATGATTCTGATCCCACTTTGTACTTGGAACCATCCTGTATCATCTCCAATGATGTAAATTGCATGAGCCATATTTATTTGTAAATGTAGTTCGGAAATTCTTGCCCCCAGAGGCCTAAATTCATTGACTCAGGCCAATGAATAAGCCTCTTGTTAGCTTTCTGTCTGTTACCCATTATCCTTGTGAAGTATTTTTTAAATATTAGCCTTCAGATGCTCTTCCCAGTAGTGTCCAAGATAATATTTTACCAGGTCCTCTCTCTCTGTGGTTATTAGCATATCTGCAAGTTGCCATGATCAGAGAGAGATATAAAAATTGAACTTATTTTCTTGAGTTGCTCTATGTTCCAGAAATGAAGGCCCCATAAACAGCAACCTTTCACATCTGAACTATATTAAACTCTCAGTGCCCCTGAAGTTAAACCTAGCTCCAGCCAGCCTGCCTAGACCAATAAACCATTGCTACAACTGAGACCTTAGTACTTATGCAGACCATCCCTCTTCATGGACTAGTATTTCCCACAAAGGAAAAACAAGTTCACTTTTGTTTCCTCTTCCCCCTCTCCTTGGGGAGAGGACTCTTTCCTTATCCCTTTCCTTAAGAATGGGACTAGTCCTCCTCCCATTCCCTAACTTTCCCTTTTGCTATAACTTAAATACCAAAGGCATTCTCTATATCACTGAATTCCTTTGTATTTGGTAGAAGAAATTTTAAACGAATGTTAATTTCTCTTGTAATAAATCTAGTTTCTATGCATGTCTTTTGGAGTCATGATTTTTGGTCAATAGTTTCATTGTTAACAACAGTTTATTATAAAAGTATCAAACTTCAAACCTTCAATCCTTAGATTTCATTTCTCATATTAGAGTAAAATGTAAAATTGCAGAAATCAATTCATTTGCAGAGGTAGCTAACTCCATTCACTATAGATAGTAAGCATTTCTTTTGGGGAACAAAGATTTAGAAAAGTTGACACTGAATCTGTTAAGTAATACTGAATTTAGAATCAAAACTAAAAACATTATAGAGATAAATCTGGCCCTTACATACTGAAAAGAAAGGAATAAAAATATCTAGTCTAAATTTTTTGGGGGAGGGGAATGGGGTCATAGGATCCTTGAATATTATGAACCTCTTCTCAAGATGTTTTTAAATACATAAAAGACAACAGTATTAGGAAATCAAATTATACAGAAGTAGTTATAAAAATATTAAAAATACAAGTCATACATCCAAAGCTAAGAACTCCAGAAGAGACAATACATTCTGCTATAATAAAGCTCCAACTTAATAAGTACCAGGATTTGTTACATTTTCCTTTCTGCCCACATTTTATTTTATAAATTTTTAAATCCCCAAATAACCATAAGCATTACCACCAACTTAAACCCATAAATATCTTGATACAAACTTACTAGACACAAGAACCACAGTGGCTGGTGCAGTGTGAGTATCTGCAAATCTTCTGAGACTCTGTCTGAGTTTATCATCAGCAGCATTTTTTGCAGTAGCATTGATATGTGCAACTGTCACCTACATTATTCATAAGAACAACAAAGTAAAGATTTAATCCTATTACAGTTGTCCATTACCTTGAAAATATCCTTAAGGGAGAAAATTCATACAATTCTTTGTCATTTTAATATGCAAAAACAAACTACAGATGGTTTTCAATTAATTACTTATTTTATATAATTTGTGCATTATCAAAATGTTTTACTATTAATTTTCCTTTGATTATGTTTTGTTATTTTTTTCACTTTATTCTTTAATTCTTATATCAGAGAATAGACAGAAGGAAAAGAAAAAATCTGAAATGAATTAATTAAGCAGCTTTGGTTAAAATATGTAACTAATGACAGGGATTTTAAACCCTATCAATGTTAGGAATTTTAAAAATGAAATGTGTGGATTATTTTCTTGTAGTTATTAACCACCTAAAAATTATGACGATGGGGGGAAAGGAGAGTGAGAAAGAGAAAGGATGAGAATGGACAAACTCCTGAAATATTTTTATGTCAAAGTTATAAAATTCATATAAACCATTATCTTTTATTTGATTCCCTAAACCTTAACTACATTACACAAAAAATAACAAAAATGAAGCACATAAATGTATCCTCTATCAGGAAAAGCTTTGTCCAGAGTCATAAAAAAATATATAAGCAGGAATTTCAGTAGATGTATAATAGAACTGTAATTTTAGATATTGTGATGACTCACAAAACCTCCAATTTTAAAAAGAATTTAGTATTTCAACAAGTGTATATCAATTTTTTTATTAGGTAATGTAGTTATTATCTAGCACAAAAACTAGACTTATCACTTTGAAAAAAATAAAACATACAATAGAATGACAAAGTGACTATCAGGGTACCTGACTTGCTGAAATGACTACTAAGATATTTTTAAATGGCATGGACAATATCTTTTTAGTTTTGATTTTGTGAAAATTCATTCACCAAAAGCTCTTAAACAATAACATTAACAATAGCATGTTTATTGACCACTTTAAAGTTTACAAAACATGTGAGATACCTCATTTCATGTGAGCTTCACAACAACTCTATGTGGTTGCTAACTATCATTACCCTCCATGTAGAGAAGTCAAGTGACAGCCCAGAGTCATGCAGCTAGGTGAGATTTGATTCTAGATCTTCCTACCTCCAAGTCCAGTATTATCCAACATTGCCCCTCTAAATATATTTTTTATTAAGCAACAAAATATTTATTATGAACTATGTGTAAGGGACTGTGGAGGTAGATAAAGAAATCAAAGACTTTCCCCTTAATCAAGAAAATAACTAATTAGATTAATAATAATAAGGCAAATATGTAAAAATTCATAAAATCCAAATAATGATATATAACAAAATTGGTTAATTAGACACAACTGGAAATTAATAATGACCATTATGGTATTATCTAGATAAAGTACAAAAATAACTTCCTGTACTCCCAATCAGGTAAAAGAAGAGAACATATCCAATAAAGATTATTACTGGACATTATTAAAACTTGAAAAAATTTCCAATTATTTGTGCTTATTACTATAACATAATAGTATTTTTTTTACCTGACAATTATTCAGCTCCTGAATAACTTCTTTGCTTTCTTTACTGATGTCACAAACACAGATGAATTCTGCTTCTCTGTGGCCTTTAAAAAACTTCTCACGAATTCGTTGTACAACAGTCACAGCTGACCGGCCAGAAGGAACAGAGCAGTTTTCAATGTCCCAAAAAACTCCAATGGGGGGTAAGTTTTCTAGCACCTGTCCTGCTATTGCAACTTCTGAGGACCCTTTAAAAAATTTAACATATTCTATTGTAATTATGGAAAAAGAAAAACTGGTAAAAATAAAATCAAGTAAGATTTCTACTTTTATTTTTCCAGTTACTATACTTAGTTAAAAAAAAACAAAACAAAACAAAAAAAAACACCAAGAAACACTTGATTAGATATCATGTTCCCTCAAGGAGAAACCACTACTATAGTGGGTGGGGAAAAAAACAAAAAAAACCACCTAATTTGTCATTTAAAATACCATCTCTATTTACAAGGAAAAAAAACTCTAAAGTTCCCGATCTGGTAAAGTACTAAAGCAAGTCAATTTATAAATCTGATTTATTTTTTGACCGGTCATAAGCCAACATACATCTGAATTGCATATATTGAATATATGAAAGTTTTAAAAAAAAAAAAAGTAAAGGAAGTATCAGAAAAAGTAAAAAGGGTTGGGCAGTTACAAAATAGTTCTTAGTATTTTAGCATGCTGTATTAATAGCTAATTTAATATTAATGATTTTTAAAAACAAAACAGAACATTGAACAGTACACCTATGAAACAGGAGCTATTTTAACATATTGTAGGATTTCATAATATCATTGTTCTACTTCATGACTACAATTCCTCTTTCTATTAAACTCAGTAACAAATCCTTCCAATTATAATCCTAAAGGACAGTAATAAAGTCGTTTCTTCTAACACTTTAATCTTCCTAATAGAAGCCGCCCAATTTAAGATAATGTAAAAATCTATTGGTTTAATGAGTTTTAGATTAATTTTTTTAACTAAAGAAAAAAAAAAGGAAAGAGGGTACTCCTTCCAAAATTAAATGAAATATATTTGTAATATTAACATTTTATAATAAAACTAGTAAAAACATGTATTTAATTATCATTTACCATATTTTGATGCTGTTTTGCTAAGACTATTTGCAAGTAGCAAAGCTGTCTCATTCCCTGTTCCTTTGGTTCCACAGCCATTACACAAAGGGATAGAAATTGATGCAGTTTGAGTATTTGGAGGTGGAATATTTGGCCAGACTTTAGCAGCATCAATTATACTATTTCTTGCCGGCTGTTAAAAACAAAATTTTCAATCACATTATTTCAGACTTTATAATATAAATAGGATTTTATATTTATACACAAAACCTAAAAAGCATGTGCTAAATATACTTAATACCTACATCACTCTGAGCTCTCCAGCACTAATAAAATAATAATACCTTCATCACTCTAGTAAAATTAATTTTCAATTATATTTCTTGGAATTCATGGATATTAAATTTAGAAACTAATTCCAAGAAGTTGTCCCTTATACTCTATCACAAAATATGACAATGCAAAGAACTAGGAAATTCAGTGTCTAAAACTCCATGCTCTAAGGCCCACATCACCTACAAACTATTTCTTCATATGTGTGTGTGTGTGTGTGTGTGTGTGTGTGTGTGTGTGTGTGTGTGTGTGTGTGTGTGTGTGTGTGTTGATGTGTGTTTGCGCATGCTTTGGAAGCAACCAGGTAACAAAGCAGATAAAACTCTGGGCTCAGAGTCAGAAAGCCTGAGTTCAAATCCAGCCTCAGAAACTTACTATATGAGCTCAGGCAAGACACTTGATTTTATATGATTGAGTTTCCTCATCTGTGAAACGAATTGGAAAAGCAAATGGCAAACCACTCCAATATTTTTGCCAAGAAACCACCAAATGGAGTCATGAAGAATTAGATGTGACTGAAATGACTGACAAAAAATCATATGCTTTACATAAAGATTATTAAAGTTTTTCATGTAAATGCAGCCATACATTATGGTCAAGTGTTAGGTTCTCAATTTACTATAAATGTGCAATGCTAATCTAAATTCTGAACAACATTACATAAATGAGTCTCCAAAATCAAATCTTTTAAAATGCTTTAAGCTAAAAAAATAATCAATCATCACAAATGTGTTTTATTCTCCTTTATTGAAAAGCAAAAGAAAAATTCTGAAAAAATGACAAGGTATTGAGGTTCAAATAAATTAAATAAGTAATGATATATCTGAGAGGCAGCATAGTGTGATGGATAGAAGGTTGGCCTTGTTATGAAGACCTAGGTTCAAGTTCTACCTGTAATATATAGATAAATATCATGTGTGTGTATATATATATATATACATATATATATATATATATATATATATAAAACTCTTAGTGCTCCATGTAACAATTCTTTAAGACCATGGTATCACCTCCCCAGTAGGACCATAATTAAAAACAAGTTATTGATCTCTATCAATGGAGAGTCTACAAATGAGCTCTCCAGCACTAATAAAATTACAGGTCCAGATAAAACAAAGCAATAAGCTCTACAAAGCATGAACTACTTAATTCAGTAAAAGCTCCATTGCTGTATTTTTGTTTTAGTAGTTCTTTCGTTTTACCTTCAATGTAAGATCTAATTCTTATTGCCGATTACTCATCTTCCTCGAAGACTAGCAAAAGTTAAAATGATTAATACAATTATCTTCTAAATAAAAAAAACTTACTCAAAAGTACAATCTTATATATACAATGTAAGACTCCTTATAAATTCCCACTTCTAAAACCCCAAGTATGTTTATGCACTGTGTTAAAAAAAAAAAAAAAAATACAAACCTTGCTCAAACAGTCTTCGCAGTAATGAGAGCCCTTTAGACAAACCGATGGTGCCATATTTAGATGCAAAGGGTTGGTGCACACATGGGATGTGAGCTCCGACTGTGAAATGTGCTCTTCTAAATGCCCGGAAGCCCCACTTGTGAAATCAGAACAGGGGAAATAGCCAGAAGAGGTGCAGCTTGGAAGAGCTGGGAACTGATGCAGTTTACGCACATTACCATGACATGATTGGAAATGAAGTTTTCCACAACAAGGCAGGTGTTTACAAGAAGAGAAGTTACTTTCTATACACATGCTGGAAAAGTCACTTGCAATGCCTGCCAAATTATTTCTAGCTGGAGCATTCTTGAGTGAAGATGCAGACTGAAAAGCAAACCCTGACCCTACTTGACAAGTGATTGTACCAGTGCCTGGTGAGTCTAATAGTGAGCCAGCGTGAATCAAGCCCCCAGTACCTCTGCCACCAGTGCCGCCGCTGCCGTTGCCACCACCAAAATGCATCGGAGGAGTTGAGGGGTCATTAGAGCAATGAGCACAGCAGCTTACTTTAGGAGCAGGTGGAAGTTGTATTTGAGGTTGATGAAGTGGATGAATATCTGGAATTGGGGCTGCTGGGAAAAGTTTAGTACCAGCATGAAGAGGAGATGGTACATCCTTTAAATCTACAACAACTTTGTTCTCCATGTAATCTTTCTGAAAAATAAAAGATTGAGAAGTATCTTAATTAGAATATGAAGTCTAAAATTTCTTCACATTCCATTCAAAAGCACAAATCATAAGTACTACTTCACCCAACAAACAAAAACTAAAACAGAGTAAAACACAAAATCCCAACTCTATGGGACTGAAATTGAAGTAGATGAACTACAAATCAACATGAGTTCAAATAAAAAGGGATTTTGAGGCCAAAGATTTGAGTTCAAATCAAACATTTACTGAGAACCTACTGTGTAAAGGACATATGCCAAGGGTTGTGATAAAAAGTTTAGGTATCTTTGTTCTCATGAAGCTTTTAGCCAAGTGGGAAAACTGACACACAAATTTAATACAAAAATAACACATGACCAATATAAAAGGGTAAAATACTATTAGAGGTCACTGAATAGAATTAAGGCTTCTTGGAGGAGGTAGTATTAAAATGGTAGGAATTCAAGGAGTGAAGAGCAAACATAAAAAATGGCAAGAAAGCAAAAATATAAGACAGAAAGATCAATCAATCAGTATGGAATTTACTTTACTGAAGTATATGGGAATAATAAAGGAAAATGGTACTACATTATTGAGGATTTCAAATACCAAGCAGAAATATAACTAGACAGATGACTAAAATATATTAATTTATCACATAACAGATGTGAGAAAGCAAAGGTGACTGCAATAGCCCAAGTGGTGATATGTAGCTATAATGGACTAGGAGGAAGGAACAAGTATCTCAGAGACATTGAAATAGAATCAACAGAGTTTGGAAACTGTCTGGATATGGGAAATGAAGGACAAGAGGAAAAGTCAAACACCAACATTTCAAAAATGGAAGGAAGACAAATAAATGATGTTACCAGTGATAGAAAATGTAGTATCAGAATAATGAGGAACTTTAAGGCAAACTGTAAAAAGCTCAATTTTGGATGTGTTGAATCAGTCTCTAGGTAAGCAATTAAGAGAACTAGGAGTAGAAATCAGTCAGCAAGAATTTTTTAAGCATTTATTACATGCTAGGCATGTTGAGAAGCCCTGAGGATTCAAAGAAAGGAAAAGAGTCTCCATTCTAATGAGGGAGACAACATAAAAATAGGTATGTAGATATAAAATAGTATAACCTATAAATGGAAAGTAGTCTCATAATGAAGAGGCTGGGTTTGATGATAGGTCTGATACAGACCTTCAGAAGGCAGAATTTGAGGTAAGTCTTGAAGAAGCCAGGAAACCTCACATGCGCAGTTGGGTAAAGACACAGGACACTATCAGTTCAAATTCAAGAGTTAGGAGATAAAGTACTGTATAGACTCCCAAACACACAGAGGGGAGTAAAGTATAAGAAGACCTAAGAGATTTAAAAGTGACAGGTAGTAAAACACATTCATTGCCTAAAGATTTTATATTTGGTGATTTCATTAATTCCCATGAAATATAATTGTCATCCTTATGCCGATACTTGATCTATTTGTCTAGTAAGACCTGTGTCCAACTGCCTATGAAGATATCACGAACAAGATCTACAAACAACTTAAACTTAATATATCCAAAATGCAACTCATCTTTCTTTCCAAACTCTTTTCTTTCTAACTTCCCAAATACAAATACCATCTTGCTAGTCGCCCAGCCCCAAAATCTAGGTAGTATCCTTGACTTTTCACTCCAACCCTCCCTACTCTAATCACTTCTCAAGTCTTGTTGTTCATACTTTTGCAACATCAATACTATAAACACACACCTTATTTTCCACTGACTTCATGCTGATAGGGGACCCCCCCCCAAACACTTAAAATTATAATAGCCTTCTGAGAGGTTCTCTGTTTATAAAGTTTTTCCTCATTCCAATAGACTCGCCACTAAGTTGTCAAAATGATCTTAAAAGTTCAGGTCTGACTATTTTTTCCTTAAAGTTCAGGTCTATTTCACCATCACTCCTCTCTATTAAAAAACAAAAACAAAAACAAAAAAAACTCTGGGGGCTCATTTGGAAAGTCAAATGTAAAATCCTTTTTTGGGCTTTTAAAGCTCTTCAAATCTTGGTCCCTTCTTCCACTTCATATATGATATTCCTTCTTCTCACTCCATGCATTTTCACTGGCTCTCTCCCATGCCTAAAACTCTCTCTCCTCTGTTGCCTGGCTTCCTTGGTTCCTTTCAAATACCATCTAAAAGCTCACTTTTATAAGAAGCTTTGCCCAGTCCTTCTTAATCTTAGTATCTTCCCTGTGAGATTATCTCCATTTTATATTATATGTGTATGATCCTAAGCAAATTACTTAAATTTTGTTTGTCTCAATTTCCTCCACTCTAAAATGGGTCCCTACCTCCTAGGGTTGCTGTGAGGATCAAATGAAATAATATTTGTAAAAAGCACTTGATACAGTCTCTGGAACATAGGTACTACAAAAAAGCTTATCTGCTTTACTACCCTTTGTATCATTAGCACTTAGGATAGTGCTTGGTACACAGCACTTAACAAATGCTTATAACTTGTTTGAATTGGGGATCATAAGAAGTCACTGAAATTTAATGAGTAAGGGGCTGAGTGCAGCTGAAGGCAAGGAGAATGATTTAAAAGGTACTGTAATAGTTCCAAGCAAAAGGTGATAAAGGACTGATCTAGTGGTGACTGGGAACAGAAAGACAACATTGTGGAGGAAGAAATGACAAGATTTGATTAGACTGAATATATGGGATGTATGAATTAGAAATTTTTGTTAACAACTAAAAAAAAAAAAAAGGACTATGATAAAGATTTTAGAGTCATTCAAATAAAAGTGATAGCTGATGCAAGGGGAATAAAAGATTATCAAGAGAGGCGACAAAGGAAAAATGTGGCTAAGTACAGATATATGGGAAATATCCAACTTAAAGGATCAGAAAGAATGCAAGCAAAAAGTGGAAACAAACAAAACAAAATAAGAAAAGAAAATCAAGAAACAAAATATCAAACCTGAATTAGACTAAAATATAATTGAGAAATGTTTAGCAAAGGAAACAAAAACACAATATAATATAATGTTAAATTGTGGTTTTCAAAGTTAATAATAGAGCTCACAATGATCTGTTTGCCATCATAATCTTTAAGGACAAAGTACCTAATAGATACTCAATAGAACAAGATACCAAAGACCAAAAAGATACCAAGAAGTTGGAAATGGAGAACAGAAGTGTAAAGTAAAAAACTAGTAGTATTAACATATTATTTAGTAAGTCTCTGCAATTCATCTGAATTCTAAGAAGGAAAAAAAAAAGTAGAAAAAGCCAACAGAATAAGAAAACAATAAGCACTATAAGATAAAAAAATTTTGCATGGAAAAAAGTGTGAAATTATTAAGAAAATTTTAAAAAGCAATGGCTTATAAGAGATGACTTACTGGGTAGAAGAAGGAGACAGGAGTAATATATTTAGAAATAAATGAAATGTGGGAATTAATAAAAAATAAAAATAAAGCAATAAGGAGTTAAGGTATAACAAAGTATTGAGTAGACTACAGAAACAGAAAGCCAATAAAGTTCTTATTTTCCTTTTCTGTATTACAAGGAAAAGATCTCAAAACAAGAGATATAGTAACTATAACCTTCATTTTGATTTCTTCTTTTATTACACAATACAATGTAGAATTTATCTTTAGAGTCAATTGCTGCCAGGTACAAAGGGAAAAAGCTTTCCTAAGAGTCTAACATTAAATATTTAAAGTATCTATTCTTCCACTTAATATAAGAGTTAAGAAAATATATTACTCTTTGGTTAGAAAATAATGAAGACCAAAAGGATACTACAAAAAGTATACAAAAAGAAAGTTTGTCATTGAGCATATTGAAACAATATACTATTTCAATAACTAAATTTATGCTACTAGTATAACATTTAGTTACCGTTTTAGGACTAAGTGGCAATGTCTGTTCAGGACGAGAAAAGCAATTAGAAAATTTCCAAAGCCATGGCTTAGCATCGCTATCTTGTTGAAGCCATCCACGTGACCTATTGCAGGGGTTCTCGGTTCCGTTTCCTTCCATCATACAACCATATAGTGCAGTTCAACATTCTTTTGTCTTTCCTTTCTTTCATTCTTCCTCCTATGAAAAATGAAATTTGAACATTTTCTTTTTTAAAGCACAAATAAACTTTTTTTACATTTAAGATTTAAATATGTGCACTGTGTATTCAAGTCAATTTAATGATCACATTTTCAAAAAATATGAAGCCAACATACACAGTAAGACTTAGTTTACTAAAATATTCTGAACACTAACTACTCACTTGCCTGAGACCTATTCATTTCTCTTAACACCAATCTTTTTATAGGAATAAACTATCCATCTTCACTGTCAAAAATAATTGATTTTAAAATGTTAAAGCTATTTTACCCCATACTGTCTTTGATAGTATGTAAAATCTATTCTTTCCTGACTACCTATTCATAGGAATCTTCCATGAATGCCCAGAAAACCAATCAAGAATTGTTTAGAAACTTTGTACTTCAGATACTCCCCCAAATGAAACTGATTCCTCCCTCTCCCTACTTCACTATTAAAAACTGATATCACTAAAGAAAAATAAATTAATTATTCACAGAACTGATAATTTTATTTTGAACAGTACAGTTGTGATTCATAACTATGAATTATAAAGACATTCTTGTAATTTAAGAAAAAAACAGATCAAGTCAATATTGCTCATTTACCTGGGGAAAATCTGATAATGGTAGTATATCATTCCCACTTTCTTTCCATTTTCTACACAAACTAATCCAATTATTATCCTTGATTTTCTATTTTTAAAGTTTATAATATAGCTACAAACATTCCTTCTCAGAATTTCCCAAAAGATTCTTAGTTATAGCTTTTTACTGACAAAACATATGCAGGAGTAATTTTTCAACACTGACCCTTGCAAAAACTAGAAATTTTTAATTCACCACCTTCTTCTGAGCTATTTTTTCTCTAAATACTATTCAGAATCTTCCAATTAACCTTTGACTAAAGACTATGATTTCAGTAGGATTAAAGATTACATGTGAAACTTCATTTTGTTCTTTTTAATTCATCATAAACTCGGGTAATTAGTTTAAATTTTTTTCACATCTAACTCAACTTTCTTTCCAAAAGATTTCCATTGTCCTCATCAAATACCAAGTCATCTAACTACCTATCCAAGATTAATTTAATTGGAGAATTCCTCCAAAGCTTTAACTTTTCTGCAGGAGCTCCTTGCCTAATTTAATAGAAAATAACAGCTCTGACTATATCTGTGTTGAGTGCTGATACTGACTCAAGCTTTCCTTGGTCTTCTCACAGAGAAAAAAGGTCCTCAAAATTCAATCAGGATATGAAACTCTGCCTAAGAATTCTAATTCAGAGAGATATGCACATCTGTAAAACTATACATATGGATGGATAAAGTAAGTATTATTATGAGATGCACTAGTGTTCATCATCCTCTGGTTTTGCTACAACTCACTAAGTCAAAGAATCTTGAAAGAGCAACAGGCTGAATCTTTCAGGAATTTCGAGGTAAAATTATAAAGTAGGTATTTCTAATGAAATTCCCACTAAGTCATTTTCCTTTTCCCTTACTCCACAGTGATTACAGATAAGACAGTTACAGATCCTATTGTCAAATACCGACCTTCCTTAAAGTATAATTCAATATGCCTTTATTAAATGTCTAGTAGGTATATGGCTCTACTAAAACAAACCCAAATAATCCTTATCCTTCAGAAGCTTTTAATTTACAGGAAAGAAATAATATGTACATGGGTAAGTAAAAGAAAAACAGATACAAAGTAATTTGGAAAAGGCTAGGAACAGAAGGTACAAGAAAAACTTTTGCTTCATTTCATCAAGTTCCTTCTTATTCCCAATTTTTTATTTTCTATGTCCTTATCTTTTTGTAGTCTAAAGAAATTCTAGTGTGCGGGATACTGACGCATCCTATTTGAATTTCACTGATATCCCATTCGATAAGGTTAAGTATGTAGACTATATGCTCATTTCTTTACAAGAAAACTTATCAGTCGTTAATTCCAGCCTCAAAACCATTCATTAACACCTCATTTACAATTTAATTGTTCAACTTTGGAGAGGTAAGGAGCAAAAAGTAACTTTAGTATAACCTAGTTAATTCACTTTAATCTGCGTTTTCAAGAACGAATTCAAAAGTATGGTAAAAGAAAAAAAGAAAGTGCCGACAAAACATCACAAATAAGAATTGGGTCTCAATTTTACTACGGTGTCCCTGGAAGCCACATAAAGTAAAATACACAATCAAATCAAAATGTTTAATTAATTAGATGCATGAGGCAACACATCTGTCAACAAACATTTATTTAACTGCTCATTAAGTGCCAGGATAAGTGCTAAGTTCTGGAGTTACAAAGTAAGGCAAAAAGACAGTTTCTGCTCCAAAGAGCTCACAATGTAAATGGGGAAAACTATAGAAAAACAACGTCAGAACGAGATAGAGGATAAATTGGAAACAAACAAAAAAGTCCCAGACTGAACGTTCTATGTAACATAAAGGCTATTTTTTTTTTCTAGAATAGAATCAGAAACTTAACCAGACTCTTAGGAGGTCTAGGAAGGAGGGTCCAAGATAAATTCCAAGTCTCACACCTTTGAGATTCTATCCTTGAGACTACATTGGTGCAGACCCTGTCTCCTAGGGTGTGAAGACAAAGGGTTCTTTTACAAGTTATACTGATATTTGGTGCTTTCCTGAATCCTCTGTAATGTTACGGGTTATTTAATAATTTCCTTAACGGATATAACCAAACTTGGTGCATTTCATTTTCGAATAACCAGTTCCTTATCGAATGGTGTCAGCAGTTTTACAGCGGTTCTCTATACACGCTCAAGTGAAGTTACTTTTGTCACCTCTAAAATCCTAACGTTCCCTTACTTGGGGTAACCCTCCCAATCACACAACATAATCGAAGCGGGTAACGCTAGGAGGAGCGGGGAGAGGAGAGGAGGTGGATGAAAGGAGGGCATGAAGAAAAGATTATCACGGACTTCCTCTACTCCCTCCCTGAGCTAGAGAGCCGTCAGCTGCCCGACCCCCAAAAGTAAAAACGGGGGGGCACACGCCCCACAAAGCTGCCAACCCCAATCATAAACTGCTTGCAAGAGAGGCAGGAGGGCCCAAGGGAGAGCTGCTGGGCTCCCCAACCCAAAGCAAAGGAAAGGGGGGGAAGGGGACCAGGGGGCCAGGCCGGGAAGTGGGGAGTCTCCGAGACTGCGCAGCCACAAGAGGCGCGGAGCGGGGCACAGCCCTCCCAAGAGTTGTGTGAAGGGGGGGAAGGGGGAAGGCGGAAGGAAAGCGCTTTTCTTTCAGCTCCCAGGGCCAGAAGGAAGGGACCGCAGGGCGTAGACGCGACCCCTCCGCTCCGCCCCAGCCCCCCCTGCACACTCACCTCAGCCACCTGCTCCACCTGCTCTCACATGCCGGCCATACCGCCTACCCCCCCACCCCCCCAGCCCTTTGTTTTGATTCCCGACTCCGCAGCTCCCGCCGCCGCCGCCAAGCGCACCCACCACTTCCGCTTCCGTAACGCACCGCCCTGTCGCAAAACCGACGCCCTCACGCACACCCTTCTCACCTCTTCCCCGAACTCCCTCCCACTTCCCACCGGACACCTCCTCCGCGGGGCGTGCTGGAAAGCCTGGGAGGCGGGGCCGGGGACTTTCCACACCTCCTCAGCCTTCTCCTGGGGAAGCGTTTCTGCAGAGACTGCCCCTTCCCATGTCCTCCCTGCTTCACCCCGCCTTTTCTCCGAAGCTCCCTGCCCCTCCCAACCCAGGCCCAGCGCGCTCCTAGAACTCTGCTGGTTTAGGGGTGTTTTGTCGGCCTAGACCCTCCGTTCCGGGGTGGGGGGGAGGAGGGGGGGAAGGACGGGGGTTTGGCGTCAGATGTCCTTGGATCACCGAAAAGCTAAATGTATAATATTTGCCGGTTCAAATCACGCTTTTCCACTTACTGCCCCTGTGGCCTTAGTCAAGGTGCACTTTTAGCCCGAGTGACCTCAAAAATAAGTCACCTTGTAATTCCAGTGCCTTCATTCCATGTTTATCCTGTATGCAGCTGGCTTCGCGTATATTCGTTTGCGTGTTGACCCTCCCCCCCGCCCCCCAGCAGACTGTAAACTCTTTGGGAACAGGGACTTTTTGCCTCTGTTTGTATCCGCAAAGCTCAGCACAGCTCCTGACCCAGAGGAGGGCTTCACAAAAACTTAGGAGTTTAAATTCAATTGAACCTCTCAGGCCTTTTATTAAGCTCCTGTGGGCCCGAACCTGTACTAAGCGGTGGGGATATAACAAGAAAAGTGCCTGGCTCGAAGAGCTCATTGAAGAACACAAGCTGCAAACAACTCTATACAAACGGGCTATGTTTAGGGTAATTTGGAAATAATCCATAGTAGCTAGTCTCTTGAATTAAGCGCTTCAGTTTCTTCAGCTGTTAAGGTTCTAAATCTATAAGTACGTTTATTGTTTCTGGAAATAGGAAGCAGAAAAAAAGACCTTTCCTTGTCTTTGGACTTCTAAGAGTGTTCGGAAAAAAAAAAAAACAAAAACAAAAAAAAAAAAACAAGGCCTTACAGAAACCATAAATTACCGGAAATTTAAAAAAAGATCGAATGAATGAAAAAGCATTTATTATAAGTTTAACACCTGTTAAAATCATTAGCTCATTTTATTCCTAAGAGAATGAGAAAACACGCAAATTCCCTTCCCCAACTTTAAGGAAATTTTTTAAAGAGTTCAGTCACAGTGGCTCCTGAGCCCCCAGTTAGGAGAATTCCTAACATTTGGGCAAAGGTCATGTCTTTGCATTTATAACTATCCCCAATTAAGGCCCGGCCTCCTGGGGGAGGAAGCAAAATTTAGTTCACTTGAAACATTTGGGTAATGAAATAGCTGATTATATTACAGGGTCAGTAGAAAAACAGGCGCCATAGAAGGGGAGCTGGGGCAGAGTTGACCTCTTCTTGAGATTCCCCCTAGATATTTCCTTTCTCCATGATGGTCCCTTGAGATTAAGATCTAACAAAAAGTCACATTCTATATTCTCTTTGTAGCAAACTTCATACTTATATGTAAGGTCCAGAGGGAGGAACAAAATCACTCAACCAATTGAAATAGATCTTTTGCCTTTTACTTCACTGGTTTTCAAAACGTTTTCAAACTTTTCCACACAGTTTAAAGTCTTTTGACTGATTGAGTCATTGTTCTCACCTAGCTAAGGTACCTGAGTTTACTCAGGTGTTGGGGATATAAATGCAACTATGGGGAGGCTAGGATGCTCTCACAAATCAAGATAGCAGAGTTTGAGGCAGGAGTTCCAAAACTAAGTGGATTAGCTACCAGGTCATGCTCTTCAGAGGGCCTTTTGGAAGAATGCAACAGAAGGCAGATGGTCAGTTGAAATCTTTTTTGATAGCCCAGCAGTTTATGCTTTTTTATACCTAGTCCTTTGCATAGTGTCTACTAAACAGTACATGATAACTGCTGAATAAATTATTGTTGAAATGCTGAATTAAAGAAGTTCTCACTAATTTCCTCTTTTAAGGAATTAACACACTCTCTGAACTTTGAGGCCATCTAATCTAATCCATATCCAAACAAGAATTCCCTCAAGAAGTAACTAGACAAATGGTTCATCCAGATTTTGCTTAAGACCTCCACTCTCTCTTCAAGTTGCCCATTTCATTTCTGAGTAGCTCTAATTGTATCCATTTTCTTTACACAAAGATCTTAACTCTGTATCTCTGGAAGTTCTTCCTTTTGTCCTTGCTTTACTCTAACAAGCGGCAACTCTTTAGATACTAGAAGACAACAGTCATACCTATGGATGATATTTTACTTAGACAAATACTGGAAATTTTGTTGCCTTCTTTCTTTTTTCTTAGGCAACAGTAAAACTATAATTCACTGGATACTTCTGTACTGCATACTTAGAGTGTCCTCTAGTGGTCACACTTAAGTTAATTTTCATTATAGTAAAAGTCAGTAAATGTTAGCTTTTTCATTTCAATCAATGAAAACTTATACAGCATCTACTATGTGCCTGCCACTGAACCCTAGCATAGTGGAGTTACAAATATAAAAAATAAGCAATATTTTCTTCTTTATTCCCTATTTGAAGGAGCCTCAAAAGGACAAATTCTATTACAAAGTTGTAATTCTGAAGACAAAATAAATTTATATTGGGTTAAAGTACAATGAGCTGTTAAATATGATTTTTAAATAAATTTAGTTTTTATAATAAATGTAATTGTAAAATGTCAACTTGTATATTATGCTATTAGTAATATCCATTTTTGTGTTGCTTAGAAAGTAAAATTTCATTGAGACTTTTTTCTTTTTTATTAAAGCTTTTTATTTTCAAAACATATGCATAGATAATTTTCAACATTCACCCTTGTAAATAAAACCCCGTGTTCCAATTTTTCCCTCCCTTCCTCCCACCCCCTTCCCTAGACAGTAAGCCAATATATGTTAAACATATACAATTCTTCCATACATATTTCCACATTTATGTTGCACAAGAAAAATCAGATCAAAAAGGAAAAAAATGAGAAAGAAAAGAAAAATGCAAGGGAACAATAACAAAAAAGATGAAAATACTCTGTTGTGATCCATACTCAGTCCCCACAGTCCTCTCTCTGGTGCAGAAGGCTCTCTTCATCACAAGATCATTGGAACTGGCCTGAAATCACCTTGCTGTTGAAAAGAACCACTTCCATCATAATTGATCATCCTCATGGTATTATAATCTTCCTGTTGCTGTGTACAATGCTCTCCTGGTTCTGCTCATTTTACTTAGCATCACTTCATATAAGTCTCTCTAGGGCTCTTTGAAATCATCCTGCCAATCATTTCTTATAGAACAATAATATTCCATAACATTCACATACCCTAACTTGTTCAGTCATTCTCCAACTGCTGGGCATCCACTCAATTTTTTAGTTTCTTGCCATTACCATAAGGGCTGATACAAATATTTTTGCACACATAGGTCCTTTTTCCTTTTTTAAGATCTCTTTGAGATACAGGCCTGGTAGAGACACTGCTAGATTAAAGGGTATGCACAGTTTGCTAGCCCTTTGAGCATAGTTCCAGATTTGCTCTACAGAATGGTTAAATCAGTTTACAACTCTACCAACAATATATTAGTGTCCCAGTTTTCTTACATCCCCTAGAGACATTTTTCTAAGGACAAAGAATTTGTAATTTTAGGGAAGGAGTTCCTACAATATTCATGTAGTGCCAATGGTATTTCCATTTATTTGGCACACTTACCACTTAGTAGCCTCAATTTTTTCTTAAATAACTACCAGTATTTTCTAACTAGAACATCTGAAAATTTGAAATGATGGTCATTTCATTTTTTTTACTTTCAAGTTTGTTTTATTTTATTTTTCTTTTTAAAAATATTTTATAGCTTTTTATTTACAAAACATATGTATGGGTAACTTTTCAACACTGATCCTTACAAAACCTTCTGTTCCACTTATTCACCTCCTTTCTCCCACCCGCTACCCTAAATGGAAGGCATTCCAATACATGTTAAAATATATGTTAAATCCAATATATGTATACATATCCATACAGTTATCTTGCTGCACAAGAAAAATAAGATCTAGAAAGAACAAAATAAAACAAAACAAAACCTGAGAAGGAAACAAAAATGCAAGCAAACAACAGAAAGAGTGAAAATGCTATGTTGTGGTCTACACTCAGTTCCCACAGTCCTCTCCCTGGATATAGATGGCTCTCCATTACTGGACAATTGGAACTGGTCTATATGAATTCATTGTTGAAGAGAGCCATATCCATGATGGTCATTTTAGACACTAAATAGGTCTTTACAACTAATAAATTCTCACTTTTTTGATAAGTAAGATTCATGGTTATTTGCCACAAATAACTTTTAATTGCCTTAGATTATCTCTATTCTACCTTAATTTCTTCAATTTCCTAAGAAACTTTTTTTTTTAGGGGGAAAGGGACTTAATTCTTTTCTGATATAGTTTTGATGATCCTCTACTATATCTATAGTTGAAAATTTAAGGTAAGAATTTAGGTCAGAAAAGCTAAGACACTGATTATGGTTGAGAGCAAGATTAAACAAACACAAGAAACATCTTTGATGCTGGTATTTTACTTATCAGCAGACAGATGACAACTATGTATGTAAATGTTAACAGTGACCAAATCTTCATCATGTATATGTGCTAGATATTTTATAGATGAGAATCATAACATTCTTTCCAGTACTTTTCCATTCATTAAAACAAACAAACAAAACAAAAACAACAACAACAAAAAAACTAAGCACCTGTGTGTACAAAGAAGGAAATAAAAAGTTTAACAATAATAAAGCTCTAAGGCAGAGATTCTTAACCTGGGGTCTGCTAATTCTTTTTATATTTTCAAAACTATTTCATTATAATTATATATATTTCTATATTTCACATAAATTCTATAATTCTATAGATTTTATTTTGTGCTTTTAAAAATATTATTCTGAGAAGAGAGCCATAGATTTCCTAGACTGACAAAGAAATTCATGATACTCAGAAAAAGTTAAGAATTTCTGTTCTAAAGTTTGCAAAGTTCTTTACATACCTATGGTATATACCTTAAGTTGATGCTCCCAGAGCTGGGCTCATAACATCTTCTCTGATTCAGGGTTCTGAGGGTACCTCCTTTTATTACTGCTATTGACATAAGTCAATATTCTACTTCCTCCCCCCCTCCACAGGTTTTAGTGACTGAAGGCTCAGTTCCACTTAACTAACATTTTAAAAGAGATATTAATTTAAAAGATATAGCAAGAACAAAAATACAAACATTTCTTCCCCTACTCTTCTTCAGAAGTATGCTCTCCAATTTGGAACTATGCCCCAAAAGTTAATCAAACTGTGCATACCCTTTGACCCAGCATTGCTGTTATTGGGATTATATCCCAAAGAAATACTAAAGAGCGGAAAGGGACCTGTATGTGCCAAAATGTTTGTGGCAGCTCTTTTTGTTTTAGCTAGAAACTGGAAGTTGAATGGATGTCCATCAATTGGAGAATGGTTGGGTAAATTGTGGTATATGAAGGTTATGGAATATTATTGCTCTGTAAGAAATGACCAGCAGGAGGAATACAGAGAGGCTTGGAGAGACTTAAATCAACTGTTGCTGAGTGAAATGAGCAGAACCAGAAGATCACTATACACTTCAACAACAATACTGTATGAGGATGTATTCTGATGGAAGTGGAAATCTTCAACATAAAGAAGATCCAACTCACTTCCAGTTGATCAATGATGGACAGAAATAACTACACCCAGAGAAGGAACACTGGGAAGTGAATGTAAATTGTTAGCACTACTGTCTATCTACCCAGGTTACTTATACCTTCGGAAGCTAATAATTAATGTGCAACAAGAAAAAGGTATTTACACACATATATTGTATCTAGGTTATATTGTAACACATGTAAAATGTATGGGATTACCTGCCATCAGGGGGAGGGAGTGGAGGGAGGGAGGGGATAATTTGGAAAAATGAATAAAAAAAAATTAAAAAAAAAAAAAGAAATATGCTCTCCTCTCTACATCCATTTTGGTCTCTGAAAGAGATGGCTCAGAGTTTCTACCCAGCATTAGTCTCACCTAGTTTAAGTCTAAATGTGACATTATGGCTGGGTGAACCTATTTACCTGCCACTGGGCTGGACGCAAAGGTTACTCTTTGATCCTTGAGGTATTAATTTTGGACCAAACTAACCATAAAATCTGACATGTTCCACTCTTCAACTTCAGATGACTTGTTTTTCTTATCTGAAGAAGTTCACAATCACCAAAATCCATTTCTAGACACTAATGCAGATCAAGGCCTCTTCCTTTGAAGAGGTGTTTCTCTTCTTTCCCTGGAAAGCTATCCCATAGGAAGAAATCAGCTAAACAGAACAGATGAGGAGACCTAGTAGTGCCTTTTGAATGGACCCCCAGTTCCAAATATACAGACAGCTACAACCAGTTAAAGAGGTTCCAATTCACCACATAATTAGCAGACTGTAACCAATTATATAATGTCTATACATTCTAAAAAATCCACCAAGGAATTTCATCAGCTGAGCTTTCTGTACATAAACAACTGGGCTCCCTGGACAGTTGCCTGTTCTTTCAGTTCCTCTGAAAATGCTATTAATTTTATTAACATTTTACAGAAAAAGAAACTGAGGTTCAGAGATATAAAACAACTTGTTTAGATCTAGTAAATATCTGGGGTGGATTTCAAACCCAAATGTTCTTGATTCTAAGACTAGTGTTCTATCAACTATGGCAAACTATCTGCTTCCAGATAAGATACAGTCTCTGCCCTCCTGGAATTTATAATCTAACCTATAAAACACAATCAGAAATATTGTTAAATATGTAGGATTATTGAAGAGGATAGTAAATAAAGTTTCCTTGCTTAACATTAATACAGAAAGCATTGTTCTGGTAGTGCTACTTTCCTATTGATGGAGTGTGAATTTCCCTGGCAATGGATATTGCTTTTTAAGTATCATAGTAAGAATGACTGGTTGAATCATGGTTAGTCCTTCTCCTGAACTGTGACCTTGAGCTTTAAAATAGAATGCTTATTAGGCCAAAAAAGAAAGAAAAAAAAGAGGAGGAGCAAACCAGAGGTGGAAAAGAGAAAAAATGTTATTTGGATATACATTAATTCCATTCCCTTTACAGAAAACTTATGTGACTTCATTCAGAGAGCTATATGGCCCAGAAGAGAAGAGATCCTCAGGTCTACACCCAGAGATGGAAGCATTTGGAAGCAGTAATGTAAAGCTGGAACTAGCATCTTGAATTCAGTTGAGAAGATTTTTAGATTATGATGAATTCCTAGACCCTCTAGAGGAGGAATTTCTGAAAATAAAATTCCCTGTCTAAGCTTCCTGGACCTGTAAGAATTCCTAGACAAACGAAGGGCCAAAAGTAGGAGCCAAAACCAAAGCAATGATATAGAAGAGATAATGTATACATTGTCCTTCACAGACAAATATGAATCATATGGACTATTGGAAATCTGAAAGAAAGGAACTCATTCCCTAGTGATCCTATATACATATATGTAAGCATATCCCTTTGGCATATGTGTTTTTTTGGGGGAAAGGAGGCACTTAACTCCAGAGTGGCAGCATAAATCAGAAAAAGGGCTTAAATAGTGGTGAACTCACTAAGAATCCCAATTCTCTCCCCTACTAGAATAACCTAGTCTAGAAGACAGTGTAATTCCTAAGAAGAGGTAAGGGTCACTGAAGAAGAGATGTTCTGGCCATTTATAGGCTTGGATGCTAGTCATTTATACTTTTTTGTGGGTGTAATAAAACCCATCCTATCTTGTTAGCCTGAGTTCTGAGGACTGAAGCTTCAGATATTTATTAGCTTTGTGACCTTAGGCAAGTTAGCTTCTATCTGCCCCCTCAGTTTTTCTCATTTGTAAATTGGGACTAATAATAGCACTTACATCTCTGGGTTGTTATGAAGATAAAATGACATAATATTTGTAAAATGCTTTGTAAACCTCAAAGAACTATGTAAATGCTAGCTTTTATTATTATTCTTGTCATTTATTTTTTAGAGACCAAGATATGAGTCAAATTCTAATGTTCCCAAGGAATATTCTGAATGAGAATGAAATGAATAAAATTCTAATGTTTTCAGTGAAAATTACTGAGTGACTACATGAACCAAAATTACAGATTTTATTACAACATTCCCATATTACTTAGTCCAGGTAAACCCATAGCTTTAGTTCTAGGGCATAGATTATTAATAAAAAAAATAGAACTTTTTTTCTCCCTTTTTTATCCTAGTTGACTAACAAGCAATATGAAAGACCCCAATTCAAGGAGGCAAATTGGATTTAATAGGTATTACTAATATTTGGTGGACTAAGCCATGAAATATGGTTCTGAAATAATATTTCTTACTCCAAAAATAGTACGAGTAAAAGGAAAAGCAGGATAAAAGACATATTAAGACAGAATATTAATATAATTCAGAAACTAGAGGGAGAAAATATCAGAGAAAATAGCTGGGTAACAATTAGTGGAGACAGAAAAGCAAAGCAATATGGTCATGAGAGTATCATATAAACTATAAACTAGCTGCACAAAGAAGTAAGTGAGTTCAGTAAGCATAGGCTAGAATGGGCATAGAGGCAAGTAATAGGAGTGAGGAGGAACTCAGTTATTCAAATATCTGTTAGAAACTTTCACTCTACCAAAAATTTAACAAATAATAATTTCTTGATTTACCTTCATATTATCTATCTGTGATATGACTCTTATTGTTCACTTCTGTCCTTCTTTTAAAAAAAATTTTTCTATAGATCTGTCCATACTTCTCTGTATTTATCATGTTTGTCCTTTCCTAAAGCATAACATTCTATAACATTCACAAAACATAGTTTTGTTTAACTATGTTCTACTTGATAAGCTTCTTTTTTGTTTCTAATTCTTTGCTATTACAAAAGTGCTGCTGCTATAAATATGTTGGTGTATATGGGGACTTTCTTCTTATCAATGATTTCCTTATAATGCAAATTGAATGATGGAATCTCTGAATCTAATTTTAGTCACTCTATTTGCATAATTCTAAATTGCTTTCTATAACATTATATAGATTCACAAGTCTACCAATAATGCTCTACAACTCTTCCAACTTTATCATTATCTTTTGTCACCTTTGCTAATTTGCAGGATGTAAGATGGAATCTCAGTGTTGTTTTGTTTTTCATTTTCATTTTCATTTGAACATATGATGTTCATCATATCAGTGATTTGCAGCATTTTTTCATATGGTTGTTAATAGCTTGCCATAATTCTTTTGAAAATTGTTTGTTCTTATCCTTTAATCACTTAGCTAGTGGAAAATGGCTTTTGGTTATATGTACACACACACACACACACACACACACACACACACACACACACACACATATATATATATATACACACATATGTAATGTATATTTGTGTATATACATATACATTTCTGTATGGTGCATATACATGCATATCTATTAATAATTTCTATTTCTTGGATCCCTTATCAGAGAAATTTCCTTATCAAGTGATAAAGTTATGACTCAAAAAGATTTTGACAAATCAGACCACTGGGCCAAATCAAGTAAAATAAAATTTAATGGAGATAAACATAACCTATTTTTAGATTTCAAGAAATCAAGTTTATAAATACAAGATGGAAGAAGCATAACAATGTAATAGTTTGTCTAAAAAAGGTCTCAAGGCTTAAATCAACTGTTGTTGAGTGAAATGAGCAGAACCAGAAGATCACTATACACTTCAACAACAATACTGTATGAGGATGTATTCTGATGGAAGTGGAAATCTTCAACATAAAGAAGATCCAACTCACTTCCAGTTGATCAATGATGGACAGAAATAACTATACCCAGAGAAGGAACACTGGGAAGCGAATGTAAATTGTTAGCACTACTGTCTATCTACCCAGGTTACTTATACCTTCGGAAGCTAATAATTAATGTGCAACAAGAAAAAGGTATTTACACACATATATTGTATCTAGGTTATATTGTAACACATGTAAAATGTATGGGATTACCTGCCATCGGGGAGAGGGAGTGGAGGGAGGGAGGGGATAATTTGGAAAAATGAATAAATAAATAAATAAATAAATAAATAAAATAAAATAAAAAAGGTCTCAAGGGGAAACACCAGTCCTGAAGTTATGAGGACTGGAGTTCAAATGTAGCCTGAGACATTTAATACCTCCTAACTGTGTGATTTTGGGCAAGTCACTTAACCTCAATTGCCCCAGACAAAAAAAAAAAGTCTCAAGACTTTATCAGATTGTGAATGTAGTATGAATCAATACTATGATATGGGAGTCAAAAAAGCTAATGGGATCTCTGGCAGCATTAAGGGCATGTCCTTAAGACATGAGGGCTGATTGCCTATTAGTTTCTGGTCTGGTTAAACCACTTCTGGATTCAATTTTTGGGCATTACATTTTAGGATAATAGAAGGATGAAGAAAATCTAAAAAGCAACCCAAATAGTGGAGAGAGATGAGGAGAGATTGAAGGAGGTAGGGACTACAAAGCCTACAAAGAGAAGATTTAAAGTAAATGGGATAGTTATCTTAAAAGAATATGGAGGAATATGACCTGAAAGAGTTTGCCAGAATTTTTTATTAATTTAAATTTTATTAATTTAATCTAAATTAAAGCATTTCAAGTTTAGAGACAAATGCTCAAATTGGAATAATTCTCCTCTCCCACATGTCCTCAGACATTATTCTCTACCTTAAGATGATTTGAAGTAATATTTATAGGAATTTCGACTAAAAAATGGATGAAAATATGTCAAAATATGGGGTTAACATTCCTAAACATATCAATTTATCTGCTAAACCTACTGGATTCCTCTCTTGGACTCTGCCCTCAAGATTTGAAAGGGCTTTTTCTTGGTTATCTATATCTTAATCCTTGAATGAAAAAAAAAAAAGATATTTCCTTTAAGTGAGTGGACACTAATAACCATGGGGAAACATTATTCTCAACTAGAAAATAGATACTTTTTGTTTTAAGTTTATCACCACCAGTCCTTATTGCTGACACCTAAGTGTTTCAACCTTCTACCCATTTTCCTATAAAAGGAAAAGTCTAGAAACTTTTTTGGTCTAGAGAAAATATAAATTCTTAATATCATAAGTTGAAAACAGGAAGTTTTTTAAATATGCTTCCACACCTCTCTATGTGGAAACTTCCTTCTTTTTTGTGTTCCTCATACACACACACACACACACACACACACACACACACACACACACACACACACACACACACAAACCCTCTAAGAATAGAAAGTACAAAGTATTTGTTGATCTGCCTTGGTAGAGAATTTTCTCACTGAGAATTTCCCCATAGTTTTAAATTCATAAGACTAGACCTACTACTAGATACCACTCTCCCCTCAAAAAATATTGCAAAGAGGTAAATTTAAGCCAGAAGTCAGGAAAAATATTATAATATTTAAAACTATTCAAAATAACTGTGTTAGGTGTAGTAGGTTTAATCAAAACTTATTTCATTGAAGTGCTATCTAGGCATGCATACAGCCAGGGGTATGCTAGAAAATGTTTAAAAGAGTGGGAAGGGAGGGAATGGGAGAGATAGAGGGTGGAATTGGATATAAAGGAAGAAGAAAAACACTTTTAAGTGTCATTTGCATTATTAGTCTTTTCTCCATTACTTTCTAGATAATTAATAAAATAATAAGTAAAACACTCATTTGTGGCCTTTGCCTATTTCTGAAGTAAGTACTTAACAAAGAAAATTTAACAGCCCAAAGTTCTTTCAAGCCAATCACTACATTCAACCTAGGGCCCAAAGCTAAGGGACCCAATTTCTACTCAAGTTTAAGACATCAGATTGTCTTAGAAAGTAAAGATACAAAATATAATGCCAAGTACTTTAAGCCTGGCTCAATGATCAGTATCAAAATCTTACCTTAGGACAACTGCCTAGATTTGGAAAAATTATTAGGATATAGAATATTAATTAAGTCCTATTAGGAAAAGGGATTACCTCCTAGTATTCCTTGCTCTCTAGTTACTGCCAATGTTGATGTATACTGGGGAAGTTGCCCCAGAAAAAGTGCTTCATTTAATATAGAGACTTCCTAGATAAGGAAATTTCCTGTACAATCAAAGAGTCTTAGAGAGTTGCTTAGAGGAGGACTTCTTAAACTTTTTTCACTTTCAACCCTTTTTTGCGTAAGAAATTTTTACATGATCTCAGCTACATAGGTATATAAAATAGATGCACGTTTACTGATGATAAATCATAATTTTGCGACCCCCACATTCAGTTACAAGACCCCATTTGGGTTTAAGTTTAAGAAGCTGGGGAGACTAAGTGAACTAATTATCTCTGGTCACATGGGCAGTATGTGTTAAAGAAAGGGCTTGAAGCCAGGTCTCTTTGACTCTGAAGCTAGCTCTTTGAACATACCATCATGCTGCTGCTGTGGTTTCCATAAAGGTCAAGTCAATACTACATCACAAAGAGAGTGTTTACAGGGTAGGTCAGAGCTCTGGAAAAAATCTTTTTGAGAGAGAAGACGAGAAATGGAGATCTACCAAAGAGAAAAAGATGATTGAGAATGGAAAACAGGTTGAGAATCCAAAGAGTAGAGGATCATAGAGAACCAAAAGAAAACTAAACTCCATAACAGAGTAGAGACTAGAGGTTGCTAAGAAACCTGAAGATCAAGGCCAGACTTGAGAGCACTATATGTGAAACTTTACCAAGCCCTAGAACAGAACAGAAACCAAAGTGAGATCCTCTAATGGAACTATCAATATTACTAATTTTAGGAGAATTTCCAAGAATTATCTGTGGGCTTTTCTTTGCTCTCTTTTCAATGTTATTTGTGTAATAAAGTTGCCTCTGACATAAAGGCTTCTGTGGGCAGTTACTAAATTATCCAATCCATGAGTTCACTCACAATTCTGGATGATACAATCCAGGATCTTTGTGTCACTGGGGATTGCAAGGTTGTTTTGTATTATTTATGTATACATTGTCTCTCCTTTAGAAAGAAAGCTCTATGAAGTATAGGGATTGGTTTTTTTTTCCCTTTGTATTCTCAGCATTTAGCACGGTGCCTGGCATATATTGAGAATCAATAATTAATCAAATATTTATTAATCTCATCCTTACATTCTCATCCTGGTCAAACTGTCCCCTCTTTGTACACCCTCATTAGTTCTGACTTTTAAATTCCTTCTCTTCTTTCTAGGAAAAAAAAAAATGACACCTTCTCTAAGAAGGCTTCCCTTAATCTTGCCTCCCAGCTGAAAAAGATTTCCAAATCCCTAGCTGGAAGTGATCTCATCTTCTTAAAAATTTCTTATAGCAGTCTGTCTAGAGTTTTCCTTTGCCTTTATCACATTCTATCTAGCTTCATTCTTACTTGTGTACACTTTGTCTCCCTTCTGTTCCAATCTTCTTGAGAGCAGAGATTGCCTTTCATCTTTGTATACCTAGTGCCTAGCATAGCTCTTTCTATCAAACACTTATTAAATGTGTCAAACTGAATTATAATTATGTTTGTAAATGCAATTATAATTATATCAACCAAGTCACCTGACTCAAAAGGAATGTTACAAATGCCCAATAAATCAATTTCAATCATGAAAAGTCTTTGAAAGCAATTTGATAAAGTTAAGGATGTCAGATTAAAAATCTGTTTCAATTGGTCAGAATCTGAATCCTATATAAAAGCATCAAGTTAGCTAGAATATGAGGATTTCAAAAATTGGAGTAAAGAATGGAATTCTAACTAAAACCTCTGAACCACCTGAATGGAAAGAAGAAACCCTGTTTCAATTCTAAAATGGTCAGAAGAGGAAACTTGGAAATATCTAGAGGATTTAGGATTTTACTATCTTCCTACCAGCATCCTAATAACATCTCCCCAAAGCAGCAGTAGCTAATAGCAGGATTTGCATTTGTAGCTGAGGACAAGTTGGATACAGATTCAACATGCTTAAAGGGAAATTCATGAGCATCGCTACAAATTCGAGAAAAGAACTTCCAGCTGTCAGGACTTGTGAATTGTTCCTTTGCTAGATTGCTTTCTGAACTTGAGCTCATTTTCCTGTGTCAGCTTTTTTGGGAGGAGGTATGTGAAAATTTTGTTCTGTTTTTGTTTTTTCTCAATAGTATTTTTTTTCAGTTACATATAAAGATAGTTTTCAACATTCATTTTTGTTAGATTATATATTCCAAATTTTTTCTCCCTACCTCTCTTGCTTTCCCCCACTCCAAGTCAGCAAACAATCTGATATCTTATACTTGTATAATCATTTTAAGCATATTTCCATATTTGTCATGTTGTGAAAGGAAAATCGGAACAAAAGGGGGAAAAAAATCACAAGAAAGAAAAAGCAAATAAAAAAGTTGAAAATAGTATGCTTTAATCAGTATTCAACCTTACTAGTTCTTTTCTGAATACAGATATAGCACTTTCCATCCCCAATCTATTATAATTGTTTTGGATCACTGTATTGCTAAAAACTAAGTCTATCATAGTTGATTATCAGATAATCTTGTTGTTACTGTGGAAGATGTTCTCCTAGTTCTGCTCATTTCACCAAGCACCAGTTCTTTCCAGGTCTTTCTAAAATCAGCCTGCTCATCATTTCTTATAGAAAAACAATATTCCATTGCCTTTATATACCATAGCTTATTCAGCTATTCCCAACAATTCCACACAATTTCTAATTTTTTGCCACCACAAAAAAAAAAAAAAAGATGCTACAAACATTTTTGCATGTGTGGGTCCCTTTCCTTCTTTTATGATCTCCTTGGGGTCAAAAGATATGCACAATTTTATAGCCTTTGGGCTAAGTGGTGGGACTATTTTATATTGATGTCTTATTATACCACCTCTGTAAATATCCCTTTCTAAAAGTTAGTTATAACTGGCTGACTACATTTATTGTCAACTGATAACTTAGTGAGGAGAAACCTGAGCTAATAATATTAAAGCATTAGCCCCTCACCCTCACCTTTATCTTCAAGGACATAGTACCAGATGTAGCCCTGGTTCAGGGATGTATTCAAATTCTTAGGATCCAATGTATCCATAGGGGTAGAAATTAGGTGAGAGATGCTCCAAGCTTATTTGAGCTTTCGTGGCTTTTATTTTCAGTTATATAACTTAAAAATCATTCAACTGCCAAATAAAGTAAACTAACAAGCTCTAAATCCAAAACTTTGCAAGGGGAGATTATAATTTATAATATAACTTACAGTTATATAATTTACAATTATATAATTATAATATAATTTATAATTATAATATATATTGGAAAGTAAACAATAAGGGACAACCTGGATGGTGAAGGGCTTCAAGAGTAAGACTCAGGTGGATATGTTGAAGAAATGGAAGAAGAAAAGACTTAGAGGTGAGTCTTCTAGCTGCCCTTGATCTATTCCACTTGGCCTTTGAGAAACTAGGAGCAATGAAAAGAAGTTTGTAAAGAGAGAAACTTAGGCTCAATGTAAGGGAAAATTTCCCAAAGATTTAAAGTTGTCTGAAAATGTAATGGGGGCAGCCGGGTGTTTCAGTGAATAAAATACTGGACCTGAAATACTAAAGAGCGGAAAGAGACATATATGTGCCAAAATGTTTGTGGCAGCTCTTTTTGTTGTAGCTAGAAACTGGAGGATGAATGGATGTCCATCAGTTGGAGAATGGTTGGGTAAATTGTGGTATATGAAGGTTATGGAATATTATTGCTCGGTAAGAAATGACCAGCAGGAGGAATATAGAGAGGCCTGGAGAGACTTAAATCAACTGATGCTGAGTGAAATGAGCAGAACCAGAAGATCACTGTACACTTCAACAACAATGCTGTATGAAGATGTATTCTGATGGAAGTGGAAATCTTCAACATAAAGAAGATCCAACTCACTTCCAGTTGATCAATGATGGACAGAGGTAGCTGCACCCAGAGAAGAAACACTGGGAGGGGAATGAAAATTGTTAGCACTAATATCTGTCTGCCCAGGTTGCATGTACCTTCGGATTCTAATGTTTATTGTGCAACAAGAAAGTGATATTCGCACACATGTATTGTACCTAGACTATATTGTAACACATGTAAAATGTATGGTATTGCCTGTCGTCGGGGGGAGGGAATAGAGGGAGGGGGGGTAAATTGGAAAAATGAATACAAGGGATAATATTATAAAATATATATATATATATATATATATATATATATATATATATATATAAAATAATAAAAAAAAAAAAAAAAAATACTGGACCTGGCACCAGGAAGATCCGAATTCAGATTCAGATTCAGACTCTTACTAGTGGTGAGATCCTTGGCAAGTCACTTAAACTTTACTTTGCCTTAGTTCCTCTTCTGAAAAAAGGGGATACATTGGAGAAGGAGATAGCAAACAACTTCAGTATCTTTGCTAAGAAAATCCCATGAGGTCACATAGAATGGCAAAATGTAATGGATTCACTAGAGGCTTTTAAGCAAAGACTGACTCCTTGTTGAGTATGTAGATCAATTGATCAAAAATCAATTATTAAGTTCCTAATATGAACCAGGTAATAAGCTAAGCATTGGGGATATGGATATATATAAAGTCCTTGGCTTCACAAGTACCTTGTACTCTATAAGTGGAAATGTACATCTTTAAGCCCATACTAAATACATACAATGTAAATACAAATAGAGTTGGGGATGGGTGGAGACAAGAGCAAGTAGAAGGCTCAGAAGAGGTATTTTCCTTCCTTTCTCGTACCTTCTTTTGAAGGAAGTAAAGATGTTCATTCCAGGAGTGGGATGCAAAGACAGAGGAAAAGAATTGTCATATGGGAAGAAAAGCATAAAGACTAGAAGGGCTGGTTGATGGATTTTGTGTGTATGGGAAGTAATGTGATATATAATAAGCCTTCAAAGCTAGGTTGTGCAGGGCTGGTTTAATATTAGGAAAACTATTAGTATAATTGACCATATTAATAATCAAATTAATAAAAATCATATGATCATCTCAATAGATGCAGAAAAAGCATTTGATCAAATCCAACATCCATTCCTACTAAAAATGCTTGAGAGTATAGGAATAAATGGACTATTCCTTAAAATAATGAGCATATATTTAAAACCGTCAGTAAACATCATATGTAATGGCGATAAACTGGAACTTTTCCCTGTAAGATCAGGAGTGAAACAAGGCTGCCCACTATCACCATTGCTATTCAATATAGTGCTAGAAATGCTAGCCTCGGCAATAAGAGCCAAGAAAGAGATTCAAGGAATTAGAGTAGGAAATGAGGAAATCAAATTATCACTCTGCAGATGACATGATGGTATACTTAGAGAACCCCAAAGACTCTGCTAAAAAGCTATTAGAAATAATTCAGAACTTTAGCAAAGTTGCAGGATACAAAATAAATCCACATAAATCCTCAGCATTTTTATACATTACCAACACAATTCAAGAGCAAGAGATACAAAGAGAAATTCCATTCAAAACAACTGTCGATAGTATAAAATATTGGGGAATATATCTACCAAAGGAAAGGCAGGAATTATATGAGCAAAATTACCAAACACTTGCCACAAAAATAAAGTCAGATTTAAATAATTGGAAAGACATTCAGTGCTCTTGGATAGGCCAAGCAAATATAATTAAAATGACAATACTCCCTAAATTAATCTATTTATTCAGTGCTATACCAATCAGACTCCCAAGAAACTATTTTAATGACCTAGAAAAAATAACAACAGAATTCATATGGAACAACAAAAGGTCGAGAATTTCAAGGGAAGTAATGAAAAAAAAATTAAATGAAAGTGGTCTAGCTTTACCTGATCTAGAACTATATTATAAAGTAATAGTCACCAAAACCATTTGGTATTGGTTAAGAAATAGACTAGTTGATCAGTGGAATAGGTTAGGTTCACAGGGCAAGATAGTGAATAAAAATAGCAATCTGGTGTTTGACAAACCCAAAGATCCCAACTTTTGGGATAAGAATTCATTATTTGACAAAAACTGCTGGGAAAACTGGAAATTAATATGGCAGAAACTAGGCATGGACCCACATTTAACACCACATACTAAGATAAGATCAAAATGGGTCCAAGATTTAGGCATAAAGAACGAACTCATAAATAAATTAGAGGAACATGGGATGATTTACCTCTCGGACTTGTGGAGGAGGAAGGAATTCGTGTCCAAAGGACAACTAGAGATCATTATTGATCACAAAATAGAAAATTTTTATTACATCAAACTAAAAAGTTTCTGTACAAACGAAACTAATGCAAACAAGATTAGAAGGGAAGTAACAAATTGGGAAAACATTTTTACAGTTAAAGGTTCTGACAAAGGCCTCATCTCCAAAATATACAGAGAATTGACTTTAATTTATAAGAAATCAAGCCATTCTCCAATTGAAAAATGGTCAAAAGACATGAACAGAAAATTTTCAGATAATGAAATTAAAACTATTTCCACTCATATGAAAGAGTGTTCCAAATCACTATTGATCAGAGAAATGCAAACTAAGACAACTCTGAGATACCACTACACACCTGTCAGATTGGCTAAGATGACAGAAACAAATAACAATGAATGTTGGAGGGGATGTGGGAAAACTAGGACACTGATGCATTGTTGGTGGAGTTGTGAAAGAATCCAACCATTTTGGAGAGCAATCTGGAATTATGCCCAAAAAGTTATCAAAATGTGCATACCCTTTGACCCAGCAGTGCTACTACTGGGCTTATATCCCAAAGAAATACTAAAGAAGGAAAAGGGACCTGTATGTGCCAAAATGTTTGTGGCAGCCCTTTTTGTAATGGCTAGAAACTGGAAAATGAACGGATGTCCATCAATTGGAGAATGGTTGGGTAAATTATGGTATATGAATGTATGGAATATTATTGTTCTGTAAGAAATGACCAACAGGAGGAATACAGAGAGGCTTGGAGAGACTTACATGAACTAATGCTGAGTGAAATGAGCAGAATCAGGAGATCATTATACACTTCAACAATGATACTGTATGAGGATGTATTCTGATGGAAGTGGATATCTTCAACATAGAGAAGAGCTAATCCAATTCCAATTGATCAATGATGGACAGAATCAGCTACACCCAGAAAAGGAACACTGTGAAATGAGTGTTAACTGTGAGCATTTTCTTCCCAGATTATTTTTACCTTCTGAATACAATTCTTCCTTTGCAACAACAACAACAACAAAATTTGGTTCTGCACATATATATTGTACCTAGGATATACTATAAGATATTTAATATGTATGGGAATGCCTGCCATTTTAGGGTAGGGGGTGGAGGGAAGGAGGGGAAAAATTCGGAACAGAAGGGAGTACAAGGGATAATGTTGTAAAAAAAATTTATCTATGCATATGTACTGTCAAAAAAAAGTTATAATTAATTATAAAATTAATTTTTAAAAAATCTAGGTTTACATCAGGTTGTGAAAAGTTTAAATTCCAAACAGAGGAGTTTGTATCTGACTCAAGATTCCTAAAAGTAACATGGAGTCATTGCAGTTTATTGAGTAGGGGAAGTGCTGAATAGAGGATGGATTGGACAGAGGATTTTTACTTGGGTATATGTTGGACTAGATAATTTTTGAGGAACCTTCTAATTCTGAGATTCTGTGAAATGCTTTCCCCCTCCCCACTCAAAAGAAGATAAACACAGTGAGATCTTGTATCTCTTATGTCTTTCAATATATCATATGACTATGAAAGTACAGATCTGAGAAGAGTATCATGCCCTATTATTGCATTATTGGAACTAAAGAGCTAAAAAATGTTTGAATGGTTAAAAAATCACATATATTACTTTTGCATCTCATTTATTTTACATGCTATTTCTTTTGCATATCATTATTTTAGATGCTTAATGCCAAGTACAGACATTACACGTAAAATAATTCAGAGAGTAAAAAAGATATGTTGAATTTATGGATCTATAAATAACTGATATTCTGGGGTTGAGGAAGGCAGAACACTGCCTCTACCTCAAAGCATTCTGTAGGTGAGATCATAATATCCTCAACTATATCTAAGTGATCGTATAACTCCCCTACTCAATAAATCCCAGATTGCTCCAAGAATCAAATGCAAATTCTTCTTTTAGACATTTAAAGCCTTTACAACTTGCTTCCAATGTATTCTTCAATCATTGACTCATGTCATAGAATTCTAACTGATCAAAACTGTTAACATTCATTCAGAACTTAAGTTCATAGTTGAGTAAGTAGATTAATTAGACTAGTAAAATCAGGCAGAATTAGATACAGATATTATAGGATGAAACATTCTAAACACTTCCCAGCTTCTGGTTGGAATCCTATTGTCATTCTACTATGCTACAGTTGTAAGGGCCAACCTGGAAGTTTCATATCTTATCATAAAACCCTTCTTCCATTCAATCAATTTTAATTCCTCCTCTCTTCAGGATTAAATATACAATTCTCTGCTTAGCATTTAAAGTTCTTCATAATCTGTCCCATTCTTACCTTTCCACTTTCTTCCCACTCTACAATCTGACCATAGTAATCTACTCACTGTTCCATGGACACAATATTCGGTCTCCCTTTTAGGCAAATGTTCTCTTTGCTCTTCTTCGACTCTTGATATCCTGACTTCCTTTAAAATCTCAGATCAAATCCCCCCACAAGAGGCACCTTCCCGTCTGTGACTATTAGAGTCTTTCTTGAAATTACCTTTTATTTATGTTATATATTATTTATATTATATCTATATCTATCTATCTTTATCTTGTATGCATGGACATGTTCTCTACCTCATTAGAATGTGAGCAGTTTCAGGTATGTCTTTACATATCTTTGCTTTTGGATCCCCAACACTTAACAGTGCCTGGCACATATTGAGTAATTCATAAATGCTTTTAAAAATTGAGTATACCTATGGTATACATCCCAGATTTTCTTTCAAGGAAAAGAAAATATAATTTTACCAGAGTACTGAAAAGGGTGACTATTTTGTTAGATTGGGTGTCTTCATTCTGGTTTGAAAATTGACACTAAAACCTGGTCTAAAGTACACCTTTTACATACATGCATACATACATACATACATACATGCATATGTATATGTGTATATATATGTAGTCTTTAAATGTAATTGGAAAATAGGCATATATGTGTGTGCGTATATATTTACCTATACACACATATATTTTTTTCTGATTATATTTAAGACAATTTTCAACATTCTTTTTTAAAGTTTCAGGTTTTAAATTTTTTCCCTTCCTCTCTTCCCTCCTTCCTAAGACAGTAAGCAATTTAATATAGGTTATTATGTATACTCATGTTAGTAACTATATTTCCATATTAGTCATGTTGTGAAAGAAGAAACAGAAAAGAAAAAACTACAAAAAATTGAAATGAAAATAAGATGCTTCAATCTGTATTCAGACTTCAGACTCCCTTTCTTCACAGAAAACTCTGACCTCTTCTAAAGGATGACTATTTTATTCATTATGGAGGGAAGTAAGCTCAAGGGCCATTTCCTGCAAGAAGCCTCCTTGTTCTCTTACATCAGAAGTGATCATTCTTTCTCTCTTTTAAATTGTGATCTATGCTTTGTTTCTAATTCTCCCAAGTGTTGTATTTGTATTATCCTATTTTTTTGTGTATGTTTTAAAATATTTCTCCCTACTATACTGTTAGCTCCTTATTGTATTCATCTAAGTATCTTCAAAGCATCTAGCAAGGTCCTTTGCATGTAACAGGAGCTTATTAAATATTTGTTAAATTGAAAGTTAATAAACAGTTACTCCTAGAAGAGTTAACGAAGAGCTTCTTAGAGACCTGCTTTCAAGAGTAGGGAAAAAAAGTATTTATTTATGAGTGTTTGAATATTGTTTTTCTTAAGTCTTGTTTCTCTACAAGGATGAATTCAGTTCATGGAGAGCCTATATATTTTATAATCTTTTTCAATGCCTTGCCCAGTTCCTGAAAATTAATTGCTACTTAAAAAATGCTTGTTGATTGATTGTACACAAAGTTCTCAATGAATGGATTAACTACAATTTGTTTACATAGTTAAACTCCTTTATCATAAAACAAAATTAAATTCCATCCAGCCTCTAGTTAAAATTTGTAAATTTCAAATTAATAAAATCAGAATTAATTAGATTTAATAGCATACTAATTAGACCATTGCAGAGATATGATACCTTCTATTCCAATGCTATAATTGTTGAATTTACCAGTTTGACAATGAAAGCGCTTTTTTTTATAGCAACCATCTCTTCATTCTATGGTAGTGTTAGTATTTTGAATTAATACATCGTGATCTGAGGTTCATGGAAAAGAAATAAGAGCTTCCAACTGACAAAAGCCCAAAGATATAAGGAAGATACTGAAAAAAAATGGATTAGATAAGAAAAGATTTTTAAAGTTCTTCAAGTATTATTTTAACCAATTAAGGGTTTATAAAATTACTAATGTTAAGGTTTTCTTTCTTCCATTTTATATATATATATGTGTGTGTGTGTGTGTGTATGTATGTGTATATATATATATATATATATACATATATATATATATTCATTCATTTAACAAACATTAATAAAGTTTGTAGAAGAGGTTAGGAGGAATAAGCTAAAATAAGTAAGATCCTACCTTCAAGGATGTTAAAAGATGATAGAGAAGATAAGACAGGTATACAAATAATATAAGAATTTGTTATAAAGTGCTATGAGATTAGAGAATAGAGAAATCACTACAATTGAAATTATCAGAGAAAAATTTATATAAGAGGTGATCTTTGAAAAAATAATGGTTTGGAAGTCATGATGTGGAGACATGCCTTTTAACTTAATATAATTGAAATACATAAAGAATTGACTCTAATTTATAAGAAATCAAGCCATTCTCCAATTGATAAATGGTCAAAGGATATGAACAATTTTCAGATGAAGAATTTAAAACTATTTCTAGTCATATGAAAAGGTGTTCCAAAATCATGGTTGATCAGAGAAATGCAAATTAAGACAACTCTGAGATACCACTACACACCTGTCAGATTGGCTAAGATGACAGGAAAAGATAATGATGAATGTTGGAGGGGATGTGATAAAACTGGGACACTGATACATTGTTGGTGGAGTTGTGAAAGAATCCAACCATTCTGGAGAGCAATCTGGAATTATGCCCAAAACGTTATCAAACTGTGCATACCCTTTGATCCAGCAGTGCTACTGCTGGGCTTATATCCCAAAGAAATACTAAAGAAGGGAAAGGGGCCTGTATGTGAAAAAATGTTTGCGGCAGCCCTCTTTGTAATGGCCAGAAACTGGAAATTGAAGGGATGCCCATTAACTGGAGAATGGTTGGGTAAATTGTGGTACTGAATCTTATGGAGTATTATTGTTCCATAAGAAATGACCAGCAGGATGAATGCAGAGAGGTTTGGAGAGACATACATGAACCAATGCTAAATGAAATGAGCAGAACCAGGAGAGCATTATACACTTCAACAACAATAATACTACATAATAATCAATTCTGATGGATGTGGCTCTCTTCAACAATGAGAGGATCCAAATCAGTTCCAATTAATTTGTAGTGAATAGAACCACCCAGAGAAAGAGCACTGGGAAATGAGTATGGACCACAACATAAAATTTCCACTCTTTCTGTTACTTTTTGCTTGCATTTTTGTTTTTTCTTCTCAAGTTTTACCTTTTTTCTAAATCCGATCTTTCCTGTGCAATAATATATGTATTCATATATTGTATTTAATATATAACTTAACATATTTAACATCTATGGGACTACCTGCCATCTAGAAGAGGGGGTGGGAGGAAGAAGGGGAAAATTTGGAACAGAAGGTTTTGCAAGGATCAGTATTGAAAACTTACCCATGCATATGTTTTGTATGTAAAAAGCTATAATAAAAAATTAAATTAAATTTAAAAAACCTAAGAGTTCAAATCCTGCCTTTGATAGATTCTCCAGACTTTGGCTAAGTCCCTTAACTTCTCAACTTCCCAGACAGTTCTCTGAGACTAATCTAGCAAATAGTCTGAGAGATTCCACATAGGGAATCCCCAAACTGATGAGGTCAAAAATGAGGGCCTTCTATTTTCTCTTCAAGGAATACACGGTCCAGAAAAATAAGATTCACCTAATGTTTTGAATCTAATTAAGGGGATAGCTTGATTTAGAAGACCAGATCTCTTGTTTCCCAGTCCTAAGTAGTACTTTCGCTATGTTGCAATTTCGAGGGACAAGTACAGTAAGAGAAAAGCAACCGGCCTGGTGGGCAAAGAAGGGATGTTGATGATTCGCCCAAAGGGGAGGAGTGGATGGAGGTGAGGAAGCAGATCTGTTTGCCTTCAGTGCAAAATCGAGGGCAGAGAGAATAATGGTTGTGGTACCCTTTCCGTCTGTCCCATTTTTGTACCCCGTGCAAGGGTTTTTTCTTGACAGAGATTCTGGAGTGGTTTGCAACTCCCTTCCACACCTCATTTTACAGATAAGGAAACTGAGGCAAACAGGATTAAGCAACTTGCCCAGTGACCCTGTAACAGTAATGCGGAGGTAGGATCTGAACTGTTACAGTATTCCAGACTCCGGGCCTGGCAGTCTCTCTACTGAGCCACTAACGAATAAAGCCCGAGCTAATGTCACCTGTTGGGGACCTTGGCCCTGATTCGGGGCTGGAGGTTGGTGCATAAAGCCGAGGCCGCACAAGGTGAGCGTCCGAAGTTCATAGGAGTTGCAGGAGAGAGAAGGACAGCGCATGGGACAGGTCCATGCCCTGGACCTTGTGCATCCTGGACACGAGTCCCTGTCCAGCCCCGTCCAGGGGCAACAGGGCGCATAGTCGAACTCCAACCGCAGGCAGAGCAAGCCCGTCGAGACCAGGACGAGCTAACCACATTCCATGCCTCTGACGCGGCGCCCCCCACTCCCACTCCCACTCCCACTCCCCAGGCACTCTGCGCGCGGCCTCGAGTTCCCGGGACCGCAAGGGAAGGGAGGGGCGGGAAAGGGAGGAGGAAGAAGGGAGATAAAAAGTTTCCAAATGGCGCTGAGCTGCGCTGATTGGCGGAGGAAGTCGCGATTCCGTGGCGAGACCGCCAATAGGAGGTACCGTCCCGGGGGCCGAGAGGCGGGGGCCCGGCCGGGCCGAGCCACGCCGCTCCCGCCCCTCCTGCAGAGTCCTCGGCCGCTCCGAGCCCGGGTAAGTACAGCGGTTGGTGGCGGGCGTGGGAAGGGTCCTCGCTCCGACTCCGGGGCGGGAGTGTATGTGTGTAGCGGGTCGGGCGGGGCTAAGGAAGGACTCGAGAGAGTCGGCCGAGCGGCCCCGGGAACTGCCGTGGACCTCCGGCCCCCGCCCTCGGCCTCTGTCGGGTCGTCTTCCCGCTGCCCGCCGACCGAAGTTAGTGCCACTTCCCCTTCCTCCCCTCTTAAGCCCCAGCCGCTTCTCCCAGACTTGGTTCTGTTCTTCGGACTGAGCACTTACTTCCGCCTCTCTTTCCAAACTCCTTGTTCACCCCCTTCCTCCGTTTCCCTTCCTCCCAGCCCGTTCCAACTCTTCATCAAATCTTCCCTCCTGGGTTCTTTGGGAGAAGGATCCCCAGTTCTCCCTTTACCCCTTTTGGAACTCCTTATCTTATGGGGAGCACGGGTCAGCCCCTCCTATCACCTTCCCTTCTAGCTCCATCCCTCTTCCCCCCTCCAGCCCCGCACCCCCTATTCCCTTCCCTTCCTCCGGTTTCTGCTGCAGGCAGTTTCAGATTTCCCCAGACAGCAGTTTTGGGTGCTGCTGGATACATGGGAAAAAAAAATTCTCATCCACGGCTTGAGTTTCAGTGACTTTTGTGGGAGTCGTGGGAGTCAGTTTCATATCCTCCTGTTTGGGAGACTGATTGTTGGTTTGGGGAGCAACCAGACCACTTACCCTTTTTTTGTGTTTGCCTTGGGCCCCTTTGGTATTCTCGTGGGATTGTTAGCTTTTTCCGAATGTTTTAAAATGCAAAATAAAATGTAACGATAAAGGAAAACACTTTTAATGAAATAAAGATGCTGGATTCTCGACCCCCCTCCCATCTTCCGAGATCTGAATGAGATTAAGGAATAGATGCCACCTGAAGATTTTGAGCTTTCTTGGTTCTTTTGTCATGTTTTACACAAAGTTGGGGTTGTCTATCTTTAGCCTCTTATTCCTTTTAGCTTCTTTAAAAAAGTGATTTGTTTATGATTTGTTGCTGGATTGGAGTTTATGTCATTGCACTTGTAGGTGATTTAGTGAATTTTAACGTGTGGGAAAGATGCTTTCAAGAATTCCTGTGTTTCAATATGACTCCTTGTTATTTTTTGGTTCCTTGATGAATGAGATTTCCATGGTGTGGGTCCTGTCTCCCATCAAAATTCTCTTTGTTTTCATTTTCTTGCCCATGGCTTTTCATAAATGAATGTGCTAGATATCTCCCTCAGATTCTTTTACTATCCAGCGTTGCCATTCTAGCACTCAAGCTGTTCAAGTTTCTCATTCTTAATATACTATGAGCCCATCTTCTTCTCTAGTCATAACTATTTCCCCTTCTTGAGAGAATGTCATCATAGCTACTTAGGCCTACCATAAGTCTTGTTCTTGAGTTCATTAATTGCATTTAGCCTCAGAATATTATAAGTTGTTACAAATTTCATATCTACACATTCATCTGCATTGATAAAACAAAGTGTATGACACTTATCTATGATTGGTAGACAGTGATATGCTGCTGGGTCGGTAACCTTGTTGAAAGTTAATGTTCTCCCTGTCTCAGACAAACATACATGCATATTTTGAACATTAGACTGTAGGTGGACAATTGAAAACTGCACTCTAACAGATGACCATTCCTTTAATATGGATTTTCTCTGATAATTCTGAGTCTTAAAGCACCAAATCACCAACAAATTACTACTTAAAGATTAACTTTCAAATAAGAGTCTTTCCATTAGAGGCAGCTAGGTCAGTATTTGAACGTGTCTACCTGGCTAACTACTCTGTCAAAGTCCGTTGAGCTTTCTCTTGTTCTTAGCTCCTTCTAAAAATCTTCTCATTTGATTTGCACACTAATCCTGGGGGGTGGGTGCTATTATGATACCCATTTTACTGTTGAGAAAACTGAGACAAAGAGGTTAAGTGATTTGCCCAGGGTCACCCAGCTTTTAAGTTTCTATGATCATGTTTGATCAACAGGTCTTCCGGTCTCAAAGCCAGTGCTGTTTCCACTGCTCCACCTAGCTGCCTCTAATGGAAAGACTCTTATTTGAAAGTTAGTCTTTACGTCCATTGCTACTTGTTTTCCTCTTCAGGGTTTTCCTCTTGCATTTTAACTTTAGGTAGAAATAAATTCCTTTAACCCAAGTACATTCTTCTGGGTGGGTCTGTCTGCATATGATCGATCTTGTGTACATAGACATGAAATCAAAATTGAAGTGAAGGCGGGTTGCTCTGACCTAGTGATTTTATGTGTGTAAATCATGGAACTTAACATCATACATTTTTAAAGTATGGGAATGTGACACTTTATAACTTCTTTACCATTTATTCTTCTCTGCTCCCTCTTCATTTGTTTTAATCAGAAGCTGTGAGTTTTGGCTCAGGGAGAGAGAATATGGAAGAAAGGATGACATCAATTTCTGTAGCTTACAAAGTTTTATACTATTGGAGAACAGCTGTGCTGACTTTCTGTGCTTACAGGATACTTGAAAGTTTGTTTAAAACTTGTTGTTTCTAATGTTATTTTGAAATCAAAGATGCACCCAGAATTTGTTTTTAAGTGAAATTTTTTGAGAGGTCTACCTGTACATAATAAGCAAAAATCTTTTTGTATAGAAAAACAGATTTTTGTATGAAGAATACATGACTGCTTATTTTGACATTAAATTCTTTGGTGGAATTAGTCCCAGTTTTATTGCTCCTTGTGTGTTGTGGCAAATATGTAATGAGTTTTGTATGTGGGTACTTTTTCTCTCTGTAACTACCTAGAACTGTTCAGACGTGTTTTGAGAAATGACATAATTAATAGCATCATTTAGCTGGAAAGAAGTCTGAAGATTGTAACCTCAAGCAAAACACTTCACTATTCTGGGCCCCAGCTACAGAGTGAGTTCAATTCACATGTCTTCTAGGTCCCTTCTAGCTTTAAATGTAGGGTTGCAGGCAAGTCCCTTTCAGATCTAAGTTTCTGAATCCTATGATCCAAAGAAAATGACTCAAAATAAATAAAATTCTGGTTGCTTGAAACAGAGGAGATGTTTTCAACCATTCCAGTACTGGAAGTACTTAGAGATACTAAAGGTAGTTGAGTTGGAGCCCCCTTGGAATCTGAGGCATTGCTATATTTTTATTTGTGGAAAAGAACTCTCTTAATAATAGTCTCACTTTTAATTGTGTGAATGTGAGAAAAAATTTTTTTTTTGCTTTGTCATCTAGATAATCCTGTATAAGGGATAAATAATACATGCCAGAGGAACAAGTCTTTGAACTTTTTTGAACTTGTTTGCTTTAGGGAACAGAAAAATGTAGATGCCACAATATTCTATGCTGTTTCCATATGAAATCTTAAGTTATTGAGATAATTATTAAGAGAGTTGAATTGCTCTTGTTTTTCTCAGAAAGCACTATAAGGTTTTTCCAAAGGTTCGTTTTTAAGATAAAATACTTAATTCGTGTTTTACTCTTAACTATATTCATTTTTAAATATCATGTTTGAATAGTTCTATTGATTGATAGTAATTAAACTAAAATATTTAAGTATGCCATATGCAAGGTACTGTGTTTTGTTATGAAGGCCCATAATTCTGCTTACCAAGTCTGTTTTATGTACATATGGCTGTAATAAGGACTTTATCCCATAATAGGATTTTTGTCTTAGAAATGTCCTTGATTTCATCCTTTCTCTAATCTATAAAGTTATGATACACTAGAGAGAAGAGTTTTATTTTAAGATTAAGATGTACTCTTGTGTTTTCACTTGTTGAGACAGGTGACATCCTCTGAAAAGGAAACCCTTTTCTAAAACTCATTTTATCATAATGGTATACTTTTATGTGCCTCATGGCCTTTATCTCCTAGCCTTTTCTTATCTCTCTATTAAAGTTCATGTTTATTTGCAGGCATGAATTAGGCCCAAAATAGGGACTTTTTCCATTTATTTTATTCTGTTTAGTTCTTTCTCACATATTCATTTTACTGTTAATTTTTTTTATTCTTAACCTATTCAAATGACTCATGAGAATAATACTTTACCCACAAACCACTTTTCAGGTAACTCTATAGCTTTTAATTATTTTTGATTATTCAGACACATATATGCATATGCAAGTTAGTGCATGTGTTTCTAGTTTTTTCTTTGATTTGTATTGTGGCTAATATCTTTGATGTATTTCTTTGTATTCTTTATAATTGTAATTTTTAATGGCAGTGTAGAGTAGTAGTTCATTCCATTCAGGTTTATCTAAGCTTATTTTAGTCAGCTTACAAATAACCTTTTCCCAGATAGCTCTTTCTGTTTTTAATAATGAAATCCTTGGAATGTATCCCTAGTAACAGGAGTATGTGGTCAGAAGTTTGTAATTTTTGTTATATGCTTGGTTGCTCTTTAAAAAGATTGCATTCGTTTTTCATACCACTCAAGGTTACTTATTTACTCATAACCTCTAAGCATGTTTTCTCTTTTTTTTTTCTGTGACATTTTGATTAATGTAGAATATTAATAAGCCTAAAGTTGATCTACTTTGCATTTTAAAAATTATTTTTGAAAATTATTATTGATTATTACTGAGTTTAAACGTTTTTCTGGTGATTCTTTTTTTTTTAATTTTTATTATTTTTTATTTTATTTTTTTATTCATTTTTCCAAATTATCCCCTCCCTCCCTCCACTCCCTCCCCCCCGATGGCAGGTAATCCCATACATTTTACATGTGTTACAATATAACCTAGATACAATATATGTGTGTAAATACCATTTTCTTGTTGCACATTAATTATTAGCTTCCGAAGGTATAAGTAACCTGGGTAGATAGACAGTAGTGCTAACAATTTACATTCACCTCCCAGTGTTCCTTCTCTGGGTGTAGTTATTTCTGTCCGTTATTGATCAACTGGAAGTGAGTTGGATCTTCTTTATGTTGAAGATTTCCACTTCCATCAGAATACATCCTCATACAGTATTGTTGTTGAAGTGTATAGTGATCTTCTGGTTCTGCTCATTTCACTCAGCAACAGTTGATTTAAGTCTCTCCAAGCCTCTCTGTATTCCTCCTGCTGGCCATTTCTTACAGAGCAACAGTATTCCATAACCTTCATATACCACAATTTACCCAACCATTCTCCAACTGATGGACATCCATTCAACTTCCAGTTTCTAGCCACAACAAAAAGAGCTGCCACAAACATTTTGGCACATACAGGTCCCTTTCCACTCTTTAGTATTTCTTTGGGATATAATCCCAAAAACAGCAATGCTGGGTCAAAGGGTATGCACAGTTTGACAACTTTTTGGGCATAGTTCCAAATTGCTCTCCAGAATGGCTGGATTCTTTCACAACTCCACCAACAATGTATCAGTGTCCCAGTTTTCCCACATCCCCTCCAACATTTACCATTATTTGTTCCTGTCATCTTAGCCAATCTGACAGGTGTGTAGTGGTATCTCAGAGTTGTCTTAATTTGCATTTCTCTGATCAGTAGTGATTTGGAACACTCTTTTATATGAGTGGAAATAGTTTCAATTTCATCATCTGAGAAATGTCTGTTCATATCCCTTGACCATTTATCAATTGGAGAATGGTTTGGTTTCCTATAAATCAGGGTCAGTTCTCTATATATTTTGGAAATGAGACCTTTGTCAGAACCTTTCCTTTTAAAAATATTTTCCCAATTTGTTACTTCCCTTCTAATCTAATTTGCATTAGCATTGTTTGTACAGAAACTTTTTAGTTTGATGTAATCAAAATCTTCTATTTTGTGATCAATAATGATCTCTAATTCTCCTCTGGTCATAAATTCCTTCCTCCTCCACAGGTCTGAGAGGTAGACTATTCCCTGTTCCTCTAATCTATTTATGATCTCATTCTTTATGCCTAAATCATGGACCCATTTTGATCTTATCTTGGTATATGGTGTTAAGTGTGGGTCCATATCTAATTTCTGCCATACTAATTTCCAGTTTTCCCAACAGTTTCTTCCGAATAATGAATTTTTGTCTCTAATGTTGGTATCTTTGGGTTTGTCAAAGATTAGATTGCTATAGATGTACCCTTTTTTGTCCTTTGTATCTAATCTGTTCCACTGATCTACCGTTCTATTTCTTAGCCAGTACCAAATGGTTTTGGTGACTGCTGCTATATAATATAGCTTTAGATCAGGTACACTTAGACCACCTTCCTCTTGACTTTTTTTTCATTAGTTCCCTTGTATCTGGTGATTCTTTATGAATTGTGTTTCTCTTTTTATTGTCTATTCATAAGCTTTGACCATGCGATAGGTGTTATATCAGTTTATTATAAATATAAATCTATGTAAATATATTACAGATTGTTTGCCAGAATTTTATCTGATATATTTACTGCAAAAATTGGGGAAAATTAATGTATTAAATTACTTAACTTGCCTATAGTTTTCATCATACTTAATTAAATTTCTTAATTAATCAAATAAATCTACCTTGTCTCTACTAATTTATTTCATTTGATCAAGAAATAAATTATCCCTCTTCTACAATCAAGACAAATTTTTGTGGTTAATCTAATGTATATTTAACTCATTGTTTTGATAACATTGCTGTGAGGCATAGTATCTAAGAATCTGAGTTTTTTTATTTCACCATATTTGTATCCAGTTTTCTCACCTTTGTCAATGTTTAGTATCTTCTCAAACACGGAAATCTGTTTTCTGATTATACTTTTTTTTCTGTTACTAGTTAATATTGATAATTATTGTTTTATATGCTTTAAAGCTTGCCATCTTTTCTTTGATATGAAAAATTAATCTTTGGATTGGAAAGGATAGAACAAATATAAAAGGATGTTAAACTAAAGATAAGTAGGAAGATAGCTATCCCCAGTTAGACTAGGTCCAGAAGAAGTACATTCTAGCGTACTAACTGCCATGATTATTAAGCCATCAGTACTGATCTTCAAAACATGGAGAATGGGAAAGAAAATACCCCCTCTTTTTTTTTTTTTTTAAAGAAAGTAACATGTCTTCAAGCTCTAGACCAATGAGCTTGTCTTTGATTCCTGACAAAATTCTACAATGTATTTAGAGAATGGTGACAGAACATGCAAAAGAAGAAGCTGTGATCACAGAGAGATTGCATAGCTTCATCAAGAACAGGTCATATCAGATGAGCTTCATTTCCTTTTTTGCAGGGTTATTAGGTGAGTAGATCAGTTAAATGATGTAGAAATTTATTTGCCTGTTTTTGATAAAGTATCTCTTGGGGAAAGAAAGAGGTGTGGACTAGATGAAAGGACAGTCTAGATGGATTTGGAATAGTTTCAGGGACTGAGCCCAAAATGCATTGATTAATGGTTCAGTTTTAAAGCGGTGGTTTTGGAATCTGAGGACCTGTGCTTGAATCTCAACTGTGCTATTCCACCTGGGGCCAGTCACTTTAACTGCTCTGGATCTTAGGGAGAAGGTTAATGATAGTTCAAGGCTCTTCCTGCTCTACATTCTTAGGACTCCATATGAACTTGGAAGGAGATTTTTAGTAGAATGCTTCAGGATCCTGTGTAACATATTTATTGGTGACTTGAATAAAAGGTATAAAAGTCATGTTTATCAAATATGCAAGTGCCACAGAGCTTGGAGGGCAGACTAACTTGATAAATGACAATCACAATCCAAAAAGGATCTTGAACAGGCTAGAATATTGGGCCTGACCTATTAAGTTAAAATTTAGCAGGTATCCAAAAATTAGATCTGGAAATTCTAGTAGACTGAAGCTTAATATGAGTCAGTATGATCAATCAAAAAATCTAGTGTTCAGGATCAGAAAAATGACACTTCCCTTCTATAATGTCTTAGTTTTGGCTACATTTTACGGAAACCATTGGTAAGCTTTCAAGCTTCTGGAAGAGGGTAATGAGGATCGGGAAAGGCCTCAAGTTCATGCCATGTGTTAGCTCCATTGAAGCAATCTGGGATTGTCAGCCTGGAGAAGTTAAGATATGATAATTGTCTTCAAATATTTAGCAGCCTAACACAGGAAGAGGGATTAAACTTCTGCTTGACGTTAGAAAACAAAAGTAAGTGCAATGAGTAGAAGCAACAATGGCAGATTTAGCTTGACAAAAGAATTATATTCTTTTGCTTGAGGATGTAGTAGATGCCCCCTCATCAAAGATCTTTAAGTACCACCTTTTCAGGTACTCTGTGGGGGGGATTTTTTGTTTTTTAGTTATATTTGTGGGTTTTTTTTTTCTTGGCTATATATGGATTGTGCAATTCAGCCTCTGGAGTCCCTTCTAATTCCTGACACAGAACATTCCCCAGTTGTTCAGTGCTGCCTTCGTTTCTATCAGTATTTTAGATTATGTAATATTTTAAATTAGCAATATGGGTAGGTTTTCAGATAATTTTCTTACACTAAGTTGTAGAAATGATATCATACCATTTACAGTGTTACCTGGAGTGTTACATAATGAAATTATTGAGCTCTGTTTTGGGCACCATAAGGTTTGTTTGGTGCCTAATAGATAGTGATCTGGTCCCCTATAGATCTGATTAACTAGATCCAGTGTAACTGATGGCCCAAGAATAGAACTGATGGTGTAAAAAGGGAAGAGGAGATAACCCTGATAAACATATTTGAGGATTTATTCCAATAATAACTCTCTGCCCCTCCAATTAAAAAAAATAGTTTTTTTTTAAGCATTGAGAATATTTTAATGAACAAAAAGATTATTTTTTTCTCTTTAGAATTACCAATGGTTTCTAAATAGTCAGGTTTGTTTTTTTTTAGTCTAATTCGTTTATTTTTCCCCCCACTTTTAATGTTTTTTTCCAATTACATATAAAAATAGTTTTCAGCATTCATTTTTCTAAGTTTTCAGTTCAAAATTTTTCTCCCTCTTTTTTACCCCTCCCAGGACAGCAAGCCTTTGCTTTTTTGTTTTTTTCCTCATCCTTGACATTGGTGACCATGATCTCTTCCTGAATACTGAACTTTCTTTGACTCCATGATACTTTTCTCTCCTGCTTCTTCTTCAACTTGTATGAACACTCCTTAGTCTCTTTTGCTGGCTCATTTGTCTGTATTATGCCCCATAACTCTGGCTATGTGGGCCTTCTTGGAGAGTATATCTAAGAGAATAAATCATAGCCCTATTGATCCAGTCCCAGTCTTTCTCTTGAGCTTCAGCCCTATCATCCCTATTTGATTATTCAGCAGATCAAATTTAATGCCCAGGAGATTTTTTTATTTTTTTATTTTTTGCTGAGGCAATTGGGTTTAAGTGATTTGCCCGGAGTCACACAGCTGGGAAGTGTTAAGTGTCTGAGGTCAGATCTGAACTCAGGTCCTCCTGACTTCAGGACTGGTGCTCTATCCACTGCTCCATCTAGCTGCCTTTTCCTCTCTCCTCCCCTCCCCCCCCCAACCAGGAGATATTCTAAACTCCATGTGTTCAGAATTGAACTCGCTATCTTTCCTTTTCAATCCTTCCTTTCTTTCAATCTCCAATTTCTAGTGAAGGTACCCCCATCCTTCCATTGTCTCACATATCTAATCTTAGTATTAGCTTGGAGCTCTCACTGTCCCTTACTCCAAATATCCAGGAACAAATCTTGCTGTTTACACTTCTTCTCTCCATTATACTTCTTTACATTATACAGGGCCACTTTCATTGAGGCCCTTTTTTACCTAGGTTATTCTAACAGCCTATGAATTGGTTTTTGTACTTTATCTCTCACCACTTTGGGTGATTTGATACTCTGCTGATGAAATAATTTTCCATAAGCAAAAATCTGACTGTCTCTCCTCTCAATTCTTTCTTGTATCATAGACCCCTTTGTCAGTTTGTGCATTTCTAGTCAGAAGGATGTTTTTAAATGCATTAAAAAAAGAAAAGGAAAAAAAAAAACCGCAGATGATTACAAAGAAACCAATTATATTGAAATGCAGTTCTCAGAATATTTAAAAAACAAGTTCACAGTCTAGGATAAAATATCCTGGCTTCAACCTCATTCCCCCGCCTAAATTCTTCAATTTAGCCAAAATATCCTTCTCTTTATTCCTCACATACAACCCTCTATCTCCTTGCTACAACCACCCCACATGCCTGAAAGGTAGCACTTCTACTTTGGAGATATCCTGTCTTCCTTTACAAAGCTGCTCAACACCATCTTTTGCATAAAACTTCTTCTAATTCCAACTGCTAGGATCTTCCCAAAATATCTTGTATTTAACTCCTTTGTATATATTTGTAATGATTTACTTTTTATGCCATATATATTTATATACATACATATCTCTCATACATATCTTACTCTTGGAGAGTAAGAGATTGTTACAAAATAGGAACTTAGAATAAATTTGTCTATTGATTCATTGATTAATTGCTTACTTTTGCCACGCTTAGTGTCAACTGGGATTAGTAAAAGCTAACACAGAAGAATATAATCCGTCTTGTCCTGCCCAGCCAGCAGCCCCACCCCTTCCAGTTTAGTGGTTTAAAACCACTATTAATATCTTTAAAAACATTTTTTTTAACCTTTCACCAGATAGGGTTACATGTGAGTAGATAAAGTCTAAGATGAAGATAAGAAAGAAATGACTGCATTGAGTAGAGAAATGCTTACAGAAAGTATTACCTTAACAAAATCTAATTTGCTGATCAATAGTAGAAGTAAATGACATTAGCCCCTACATTGAATATGTTAATATTTTGTGTGCCCTGAATATCTTGATGGTTGTTTTACTTTGATCATTATTTCCCTGGCAGTATTTTGTAGGATTTTTGGACTTCAAATTGTGTTAAGTGTGTGTAATGTTGTTCAAATCTTTTTTTTATAGATAGTATGCCTCGAAAGTAATAGATTTTTCTTCATATTCTTACCATGGAGGACTTGGGTAGGAAGACTTTCAGCTCTGAGAAGGAAGAAATTAGCTACTGGAAAGACTTAGCTATACAATATAAGCAGCGGTAAGTTATTAAACTTCCCCATTAATCCTATCGTATTCACTATCCTAATTTCTCATAGACACTGGAATGGTAGTTAGAGTACTGGACTAGAAGTCAGGAAGACTTGTATTGAAATCCTATCTCAAAGAAGTATTAGGTCTCTGACCCTGGGCAAATCATCTGATTTTTATCAGGTCCTCAGTGTCCTCATTTGTAAAATGAATGAGATTGAACTTGATTCTCTGAGGTTTCTTCTAGCTCTATATCTGTCATTCTATGATTCTTGGACTATTTACTATATTCAACATCCCATTAGTTCTGAAAATAGAGAAAATTATCTTTCCTCAATATCATGTTTTAAGTGTACATAAGTATGGGGGGGAAAAGCCCTCAATTTGGAGTCAGAAGACTTACATTCATATACAGGCTGTGTCATTGAGCAGTTCAGTAACCTTGCTATAACACCAAGTTGCTTAGGGTCTCTGTGCCTCAGTTTCCTGATCAAGAAAATAAGAATAATATCTGTACATGACTATTTTAATGATCAACTAATAGCAAAGGGTTTTGTAAATCACAAAAAGCTGCATACCAATGTCAGCTCTTATGTCTTCTGAAAATAAAATCTTTTTGAAAAAGGGATATTTAGGACTTTGCACTTTCTGTGGTAGTCCTCACCTTTGCTTTTTGGTTGTTGTTGTTTTTTAATGGTTTCTCATTATCTCATATAAATCCAAAGTAGCCTGATGTCCAGAAAGATACTGGTTCTCAAGTCACAGGAGGTGACTTGGTTCTGATTTCACCTCCGATGTGATTATAATCCTAGAAACCTCCTAAGAGAAATTTTATTCCATGGATTATTACTTCTATTCGCTTGAAGGAGTTTTAGATTTGGGATTTTGTCATACCTCAGCCTTCAAGTACTGGGTATAAGAGGTTAAAGAAAAGGAAGATTAAAAGATGAATGGTTCTAGATTATGCCATAAAGTTCTGGACCTCCACAGATAAGTTGGTAATTGGGTATTCTTTTTTAGGGCAGAAAATACACAAGAGGAACTGCGTGAATTCCAAGAGGGAAGCCGAGAATATGAAGCTGAGCTGGAGACTCAGTTGCAACAAATTGAAACCAGAAATCGGGATCTTTTGTCAGAAAATAATCGCCTCCGCATGGAACTTGAAACAATTAAGGTAAGAAAGAGCTGGCCACAGATCCATTTGGGGACCAATTATGCTTTCAGAGAACTGTTGGGGAAATAGTCCTTTCTGTCCAAAGCAGAGGTGGGAGTAGGCTGGAATCCCAAGTTGACAGTTATAGTCAGTGAGTTGTTTTTCCTCCCTCCCTCCCTCCTTCCTTCTCTTCCTCCTTTCCTTCCTTCCTTCTTTCTTCCCTCTTTTCCTCCCTTCTTCCTTCCCTCCTTCTTTTCTCCCTTCTTCCCTTTTTCCCTCCCTCCCTCCCTCTCTTTCTCTTTTCCTTCCTCCTTTTTTATTTTTAATACATATTGCTTTATAAATCATGTTGGGAGAGAACAATCATAGCAAAAGGGAAAAACTATGGGAAAGAGGAAAAAAAAGACAAAAGAAGTGAACATAGCATGTGTTTATTTAATCAGTTCAGTCTCTGTAGTTTTTTTCTGGATGCAGATGGCATTTTCTGTCCAAAGTCTATTGGGATTGCTTTCAATTACTGATGGTTTGCTTTTCTTAACTCTCCTTTGTTATAAGGCAAGGTCTTGTTGGACATGACAAACAAAAAGAAGCATAAATTTGCAATATTAAAAAAAAAAAAAGAAAGAAAAATAGAATAGAATGTTTTGCAGGTGGTGAAGGAAGGGGAGCATTTTAAATGGGCAAAGGCACACTAGTAGAAAAAAGCTTGGTGGACATAAAGATTCTGAACTTCCTGAAATAGGATGAATGATGGGATAAGGTTAGGTTAGGCAGCTAAATCCTTTACTATCTGAAAATTTTGCCCCTACCAGTTATTTCCATCTGAGATTTTGAACTGTCACTGCACATGCAATTTAATTTTTCACAAAATAAATACATATTATGGAGAGCAAAATTTTTAGCTTGAAAAGCTGTATGTTTATAAAAAGTAACATTAATCAGTGTTTCTTAGAATATTCCTGAGCTATGGCTAACCAACTCTCTCGTAATTCAGAGTTCTACTGCCTTCCAAAATTACTTTTATTCTGCTTGTTCTTTCTCATTCTTTATTTCTTCCTCCTCATTTATTTACCTTTCCTTAGACACTATTGTGTCTGATGGCATAACTTACATTTTACTATTAACACACTTGTATTTGAGTTGGAGCCTTTTCACTTATATTCCTATCTTCTTTAATTCAGCAAGCCGCTGGCTCCCCCCAAAAGATACTGCAATCATAAGTATATCTTTCTCTCTGGGTCAGGAGGAGGAATAGGCATGCCCTTTGTTCCCTACTCCCACTTTCACATCTTTCTGCTGCTACCATTCTTTTGAGATTCCTAAAAAAATTTTGTGACCCCAGATACATAAAACAGGTGTACAAGTCAAACATTTCCTAATAATACATCCAAATTTTACAACCCTCACATTCAATTACAAGACTCCACATGAGTACATGAAACACAGTTCAAATAGCTGGGATCTATATCACCTTTTCTAGATCCTGGTTTCAATTAGTGATCAACTCCCTTGCTCATGAAGTTTAACACCTGACTCAGCTAGGTGGTGTAAAATATAGATAATCATAGCACATATCTCCCAGGATTATTGTAAAAATCAAATAACATAATTATGTGAAGTTCTTTACAAACCTGAAAGTGCTACATAAATGCTAGCTATTGTTAGCTGTTATTTTAAAAATCTTTATTTGACCCTGGTGTCCTCTCAAGCCTTGAACATAGCTCTCTTCCCTTTTATAAGCAAATGTCAAAAAAAAGCCATTTATACTTGTTTACTTCTACTTCTCCTTTAACATAATTCACACTCCATTGTGGACTGGCTTTGAGCCATTTGGCTGAAACTGCTTTCTTCAAAGACATCACATCTTTTAACAGCTGTATCTAGCTGTTAAAAAAGCTGTATCTTTCTTGGCCTCTCTGCAGCATTTGACCACGTTGACTACCTCCTCCTTTTCCTGCATATTCTGTCTTTCAGGATCCTGATTGCTTGTTTTTTTCTCTTGCCTTCGTGCTGGCTGCTTCTCATTCTATCTTGGGGTCATTATCCAAGTCCTGGTTCCTAATCATGTCCTTAGGTCTGTTCTCTTTTTCTACACCTTTGTATGATCTCATTAGTTTCCATGGACTAAATGAACTCTGGGGAGATACTCACAAAGCTGTGCAACTGTCTAATTTGTCCCTTGTGACTTCTTCCCTACCTTTCTAAATGCCTATTGGACATCTCCAGTTGAAGACACCCAAAAATGAGATTGTCCACAAGGGAATTCATTGTCTACCATACTAAATTGACTTCTCTTCCAGACTTACTCATTTTTGTTAAGCAGATCACTGTCATTCTAGTAACTCAGGTTTGTATCCCTGGAATCATCCTTGAGTCTCCCTCTCCTTTGTCCCTGCATACCAGTTAGGTGACAAATCTTGTCAGTTTTATGTTTATTACTTCTGTTGCTTTCATTCTTTCCTCTCTACTCACACAGTTCACGTTATCTTTCACTTATACTATTGTAATGCTTCCTAATTGGTGTTTCCTACTCGTGTTCTCAGCTCCAAGCCACCCTCCACACAGCTGCTGAAAAATCTTCATAATGCACAAATCTGACTATTTCACACTTTTCAAGCAAGTTTGATGTCTTTCTGTACCCCTAGGGAAAAAAATGCAAACTCCTAGGTTACAGATTTAAAGCTAAAAAGGACCTTAGGTCATGTAGTTCAAACCCCTTATTTTAAATTTTTTACCTCTTGTATTTCCTCTATATCTTGGTCTCTGGTGGTCTGTTTTTTGGGCTGTGTTTCCTTAGAGGAAGGCTCTCAGACACACTCCATCCTCCTTTAGCTTGTAGTCTCCTCAGATTTTGTAACTTAAGTTACGGAGTTCTCCTAAACACAAATGAAGCAGAGATCAGGCCCTATGGTTTTATAAATGAGAAAAACTAGAGAGAAAGGAGTAACTGACTCTTCTAGGTTCTACAGGGAATAAGGGACAGGACTGGGCCTTGAACCCAGGCCTCTCTGACTTGACTTCCTGTGCTTTTTCCATGGTAGTTGGTGTTCATGCTTTTTGTCCTTTTAGTTCCAGCTTTATTTCACATTATTCCTCTTTGTCTACTTTGTGTTTTAAGCAAACTTTTTCCACTGTAGAACAAACTTCTATTTCTTAAAATTCTTAGCTTTATTTAAGATTCAATGTATGTGCCAACTCCAATGGGAAGCCTTTTTTGATGCCTCTGTTTTTTGTGCCCTCTCCTCATACTTTCACATACATACTAATCTGTTTACATGCTTTCTCCTTCAAGAGGAAGGAAGTTCTTGGGGGTAGGGAGTAGGATTCTTTGTCTTTATATAAATCCTTAGCACCCAGCACAGTGCTTTGAACTTAAAAAGTGTTTTGTTTTGTTTTTTAATTTTGTTTTGTTTTGTTTTGTTTTTTTGCTGAGGCAATCAGGTTAAGTGACTTGCCCAGGGTCACATAGCTAGGAACTGTTACTTGTCTGAGGTCAGATTTGAACTCAGATCTTCCTGACTGCAGGTGATGGTGCTCTATCCACTGTATCCACTGCCCCAAAAGTGTTTTTAATAAATGCTTGTTATATTAGATTGAATTTACTGCCTTCAAGGTAGCTACCTACCTTGCAAATCTCTAATCCTAGCTGGTCAAGTCAGGTTATAAGGAATTGTGAAATCAGAGCAGAGAGAAGGTTGAACCTGATAAGGCAGTCAACAGTGAGCTATTATTGTAGGCTGTTAAGCAGGGGAGTAATATGATTAAAATATGTAGTAATATGACTAAAAGTTTCATTTTGGGAGGATGAGTCTTATTGTGGTGTAGTAAATGTGTGGAAGTCACAAGCATCTGAAGGAAGTAGGAGGACTAGATGGTTGTTGCAGTAATTGAGATGTGAGGCAAATTGCTGATACTGAATAAAATTAACTCTTTAAAGCAAGAAAGATTCAGTTACTGAGACTGATTCTAAATATGTCAGCATTAAAAGTGGGAATAATAGAAAATAGAGGGAGAAGTAGAAATAGGTGGGACTTTTAAAAGACTTTTAACCCTATTACTTAAAATATTGTTAACAAATACTCATTTGTAAATCACCTTATAGAAGCATTCAACTGATACTGACTTCCTGACAATTGACTTATTCATCACAAGTTGAATATAAAACCCTTTAAGGGAAGAAACAGAGAATCCATTGATAGCTACATCAGCTGACAATTTATTACAATTAGCATAAAATGAAAGCTCAATCTTTGAGCAACATTCTTTCTTGTTCATGCTTTCAAAAAAGAAAGGATTTAAATGTGTAAGTATATGAGAAGCATCTTAAGAACCTGTGTTCTTCTAGTACATATTCTAAAAGTTTAGCTGTCCAGGATTATGTTGGAACTTCATACATAGTTATGCATTACTCCTTACTTCCCAATTATATGAATAAAGACTTCAGAGAATCTTCTGACAAAATGAAATGAGATATCATATCTTTTTTGGGAATTCCAGTGTGGGTAGCTTTGTCATTAGGGAGTGATATTTAGCCGTGCCTCCTGATTTGGTAATTTACCGAAGAAGAGATTGTTTAATCTGTGTCTTTACTTGGTAGCTAGGAAACTGAGCACCAAAGAAAACAAAAGTATTAAAGATGTCAAGTCCCTCTCCTCAAGAGTGTGAACAGGATACATGTTCTTCAGATGTTTTTTCACAATGGCTTTTTCTACAACTCTCTGGCCTATTATTACATCATTAAAAACCACTCCTAGAGCATTAATTTTGTATTAATTTCTGGAAACAGCTTTGTTTACAGAGCAGAATTTAAAAAAAAAGGTTTGATTTTTAAAATTAAATTGAATTTTTGTCCTTGAACATGAGAAATAGGTGCTTTTTCATTTTCAAGATGATTGGAAATTATTTTCCATTATCATATAGAAATTATTTTAAGGAGAAAAATTGAGGTAGATTTTTTATTTTGTTTGGATAGTTGTCTTCTGAATTTTTGAAAAGGGAAAAAAGATCTCTGATTTTAATTGAGCTTATCATTAGATCATATGAGACAAAAAGACCATTGAAGGAAAGGACTCAGGTCTGGATCTTATTTTCCCCAAAGCATACCAAACAAGTAAAAGACCTTCCAATTTTTCGTATCTTAGAGTTTGAAGAAAGTTTTTAAATTTTAGAGGAAAATGTTTTAGAGGAAATATGCTAGAACAATGAAATTAGAAAAAAGTTGAGAATGTTTTTTGTTAATGATATATAAAACTAAGACATATTAAAGTAGCTAATGAAATAAGTCAGGATTATCTTATTGGATAGACTAAAAGAGGTTAAAATAATTTTACTTGGATAAGTAACAGCAGTAGTTGCAGGTTTGACTTCTACTTTTAATGAAACAACAAGTGTACGTTTTCAGAAATGTTAAATCATGCACATGGATTTATTTTCATTTCTCAGGAAAAGTTTGAAGTGCAACTTTCTGAAGGCTATGTACACATCTCTGCATTAGAAGATGACCTTGCACAGACTAAAGCAATTAAAGATCAATTACAGAAATATATCAGGGAGCTAGAACAAGCAAATGATGACTTGGAGAGAGCAAAACGGTAAGATAGATAAACAGATAGTTTGATTTCACATTTTAATCTTTTTCTTCTTTGTATAAAAAGTGAAATGATTTCTTTTTAACATGAGAATACTTAAGATATGGAAATATTATTTTTAAAGAAAGATTTGCTCAGTGTCTTATTAATTAATTAGCTCAGTTTCTTTAGGCAACTTGGTAATATCTTTTGATCTCATGGATTATGTGAGCTTATGTGTAATTTCCCCCCCCAACATAGAGCTACTATCATGTCTTTGGAAGATTTTGAGCAGCGGTTGAATCAGGCCATTGAAAGAAATGCCTTTTTGGAGAGTGAACTTGATGAGAAAGAGAATCTGCTAGAATCTGTTCAACGATTGAAGGATGAAGCCAGAGGTTAGGTGGAGAATTATGCAATTTTGTCATTTTCCCTGATGTCCTCAAATTCCCCAGCTCTTTCCCTGGCCCATTTCACAGCATTAACCAGACACTCCCTTTTGCTGGGAAGTTGAAGTTTTGTCTGTTAATGAATGCTTATGAGGCAGACTAACTCATTAGACTGCATATTACAGTTTTGGGTTAGGCACCCCGCCCTGTTGTCTGTTATGAGAATGAGATATTCTTTCATGGAATCTGATTATGACCCATATGGTCATATGGATTCTTTGCTGAAATTCTTTTCTCATGTTAGATTCTGTCTCCATCACCTTGACCACAGTGCCAACATTAGTATCCGTTTCAGGAGGAGTGCTTCATTAGTGTTGCCTTTACTTCTGAGGTGATTGTATATATTAACTAGGAGCAATTATTGGGGGGAAATGGGGGGTGCGGAGTTGTCCTATTTGTGGAGCTCCTGACTGCCAGCTATACTCAAATGGCCTAGTAAGAATTGGAATATTCCAGAATCTTGTCACCTTCAATTCATTGCATGGGGGCAAAATCATTAGATTTCAGAGGACCAAGGCATCATGTAGTTCAGTCCCTGAATTTTACAAATGTTGGGACTGGGATATCCAAGGTCCCAATAATCTTTCAGCAAGTATTTACTAAGAATTTATCCCATCAGCTTGTTTTTATAGTCAATGTTTACATTAAATGTATGGTGGCAATTTAGATTGAAAGAATTTTTTTTTTGTTGTTTCTTGGTTATTGTAAGACTTGCGACAGGAATTAGCAGTGCAGCAGAAGCAAGAGAAACCCAGGACTCCTATGCCCAGTTCATTGGAAGCAGAGAGGACTGACACTGCTGTACAGGCCACAATGTCTGTGCCATCCACACCAGTAGCACATCGAGGATCCAGTGTAAACACACCTGGATCAATCAAGAGAGGTAAAGGGATGGTGAGATAAATTGTCAGCGTTTTTGAAGAGAGCAAAGGGTGTGGGAGGAGTAAGATTGATCCCTTTGTTTTTATATATGCATGTGTATATTTATGCATGTGTATATGGCATCATTCCAGTGTCTAAGTTATTAACCTTATATAATAGAAACAGAATAAAAATTGTGGTAGTGTTCCAAGCAATACCCAAGAAGCTTGTTTAATCTTGACTAAATATAGGATGAGCATTTAGTTATGTGAAATCTTAACTCCATTGATCTAGTTCCATCAATAAGTTATATGGCCCCAGTTAAGCCACTTAATTTGACTCATGGATCATTTTTTATATCAATAAAATATAGTGTTACCTAGAATTCTGCTGGGAAAACTAACAAAAATTATCATAAAACACTTTAATAGTAGTATTTAATGTTAACAATTACTTTTTAATAATATAAATATTGTATTATTCTAGAATTTGGTAATATGTATTCCTTGGAAAAATAGAAATATTTGTACATACTATTTAAGGATTACAAGAATTATTCATAGAACAGCCCCTAAAGTGGTAGGATGTAGTTGTGACTGATTATAGAAAATGTTATATTATTGTAGTATGTTGTAGAATTGGAAGCCATTCATAATGAAAACGCAAATAAGAATCTGGCAGGATGCTTCTCTGCCATTCCCTGGTCTGGGATCTTGGAGTTGCATAGTCATTCTGAGAGTCTTCCCCCTCTGCACATTCTAAGGCTTGGAGGACAATTACGGGGGCACTCCTCTCACGCCAGCTGCCAGGATATCTGCACTGAACATCGTGGGAGACTTGCTTCGGAAAGTCGGGGTAAGAAGAGTTGGCTTCTTGTTGTTTTATATGGCTTCTTACAGGTGTTGAATTCAAACAGATTGGTAAGATTCTAGTTGAGATCTGTTTGTTTACTGATAGGGAAGTTGTATGAATTTTATATTTGGCTTTGATTGTGTAGCATAATGTGAAACTTTGATATATTGTCCACATTTGATTGAATCTGATTTCTTTTGAAAGCTTGAATCATTTAGTATTGAAAAGTTTTGTCTTCCCCATTTCATTATAAGGTCCTCGAAGGCAGGGATTATCTTTGTTTTTACTTGTATCCCTAATGCTTAGCACAGTATCTGGCACATAATGAGTGCTTAATAAGTAATATTTTTATTTAATTTCAATAACTGAACGTGTTAAGGAAAGATGAGTAATAAACAGGCAGAGCCTGGTTTAATTTCATCTTGAGTACATTGTTCCTGCCTGACATTCTTACCTGTGCAACCTTAGGGCAAGTCATTTAATCTAACTTTTCTTTCTTTTTTTTTTTTTTTTAATCTCTTAAGTTTTTGATTCTTTCTAGCTCTTGTCTATGAATCTGTGTATTCCAGAACAGAATTCATTTAGAACTCTGATTTCAAGCCAAGACATTCAATCCTTTCCCCAAAGTGGCTGTATGTTTTACTAAAGGATATGTACCTGAATTGTTGTTCTCAATTTGATTTTTAAAAATGTCTAGAGATTTGCTTAATTCTGGAATATTGAGAAAGATTTTGAGGCCATATTTGTTTCTCTTTGTTTCTCATGCATTAGTTTCTTAAAGAGAAAATATTAAAAGGCTGGGGCAGAAAACTTAAAGGTTTGGTATTCACTGCAAGGGAAGCGTTTCTATTTTGAGATTAACATAAACATTTTTTCATAATTTAAAAAAATATATACTTGGCTATAGAATGTGAACAAAGCTCGCCTTATTTTCCATATGAGTCATATGACTTCATAGAATTTTGGAACTAATTCCTTTTGTTGTTGCTTTCAGTTTTCTTCTTTAAAGAGACAAATTTCATTAAAGTTATCTTGTTTTCCATTATATTGAACAAAATAAAAGTTCCAAAACCTAATTAAAGTTCCAGAACCTATGACAGGTTCTAAAGCTGTCTCGATGCTGCTTTGCTTTTCACAACATCTGTTTTCATGGGGCAAAGCTATGTTTGTTTGAAATGTAGTCTGTCTTTTCACTTGTGCTCATGTTTAAAGTCCTAAACAAGAACCTCACAAGTTCCTTTACTAATTTAGTTGTGCAGCATGTTTCCTTAGAACTGAACAAAAGCATATTGTAGAAACCACTTAATTTTTTAAAGCAGTTCTCTGGAATTAATCTGATTATAGTTCTTGCCTCTGATGCAAACATTTCTTTTTAGGCACTGGAGTCCAAACTTGCATCTTGTCGAAACTTTGTGTATGATCAGTCCCCAAACAGAGCAAGTGTGGCATCCTCAGGGCGAGGCATCAAGACCAGAGATGGCAGTGACAAACGGCCAAGCAGCACCAGTGTGCCTTTGGGAGAGAAGGGGTTAGTATTGATTGCTGTGGTTCCCTCTTGCAGAGATAGGAGAAAAAACTACTACTGGTTCCATCACAGTAAAAGATGTTTCCTTGGTAATGCCCAACAGTGGTCATTTGTATTTCTAGTAATCTTACACACACACACATATACACATTCTTCTTCTCTCCCTCTCCCTCTCCCTCTCTTTCCTTCTCTCCCTTTCCCATTCTCTCCTTTCTTAAAAATTAATAGAACCCTGGCAGTATTGCATACTCCCTTGAGAATTTTATTGAATGTTTGGTCTGGGCAAATAGCTAAGGAGATGCTAATTTCATTTTAATATACCATAAGTTTTGGTTTGTAGCAACATTAGGAGAATTCTGCAGTCAAACTCATGTCAACTAAGTCATTTGTTCAGTAATCTGTTTCTTGGAAGAATGTTTTATTTTTTCCACAACCTTCAGTTCATTGATATTAAAATTCTGGTCAGATAAGATTATCAGAGTTAGTCACTTGGACCTGGAAATAATTAGTTGTCCTAATCTACTTTGTTTGTTTGTGTTGTACTGTTTTTGTTTTGTTTTTAATAAAGGTTATCAGAAGCATCTTCCGGATGCCTGGAATTTATTTAGAAGTATGCCCATCATCTTTTCAAACTAAGAGCCAAGTTTCTAGGTGACTCTCTGTCAGACAAAAGTTAACCAGGAATTTTTCAGGTCATGTCACTGATGTGAGAGTGATTATGGATTTCTTCTGAACTGTTAGAAATCACTATTTTTTAAAAAGGCAGTTTTTGGAAATTGAACATCTCATTAATCCTAATCCACTAAAAACTAATCAGAGGCAAGTATAATCTCATCTATAGAAGAGGAAATTGATGCACAACTAGTAACATTCAGATTCTGTTATTTTGTATATCCTGATGTAAGCAAATTAATACCTAATGTATTAATAGCTTAATTTTCATTCTGTCTTAAGGTTAGGAAAACGACTGGAATTTGGAAAACTTCCTTCAAGTATTCCATCACCATCACTGCCATCACCACAGGGTGTAGTCAAGATGCTACTTTGAGAATCATGGGCATTGAAGACTGGTATTCTAGTTTTGTTATCATCTTTTAATTTGAATAAAATAACTAACAGGTATAGTAGTCAACTCCATGTGTGGTGGACCAACAAGTATGTGAAGTTGGAGAACTAGCCTGCAGGCAGCAGTTTTCTTACCAAATTTAGTTTAGTTGCCATTATCTACAGTGGCAGACTGAACCTTTTCTGTTACTTGTTTATTGTAGAAGTGGCTATAACTTGTTACCGATACTTGGCCAACTTAGATGTCATAACTGGCTTTGCAGCTGGGAGATGTTTTACTAGGCATTGATTCCCCATGTATGTGCCTGCCCATCCTGCTGGCCTGCCTCCATTCTTCAAAGAACCCTTATCACTTAAAATATACTATTGATAGTTATCCATTTTGTCCAGTATGAAATTACTAGTGCTGTATATGCTTTTTAAGGGATAGTTTAAATTATTTCTAGGAGTACAAGGTAGTATTTCTGTAGAATATTTCTTTTAAAAAGGAGTGGTACAAGGTTACCCCTTGTGATCTAGCCAAAGCCTTTTAACCTTTTACTAAGTTATTTAGGTATTTTATCTTAAGACTCAAGCTAAATTTAATTTTGACAAAAGTCAGTAAAAGTTGGTTACTTTAGGGGCAGCTAGATGGCACAGTAGATAGAGTACCAGCCCTGAAGTTAGGAGGACCTGAGTTCAAATTTGACCTCAGACACTTAACATGTCCTAGCTGTGTGACCCTGGGCAAGTCACTTAACCCCAATTGCCTCACCAAAAAAGAAAAAAACTTGCAGAAAAAAAAAAAAAGTTGATTATAAGTAAATTTTAACAATTGACTGTCTGAATCTACTTGTAGATTTTGGTTTTATTTTCAGATTAGGCAAATTGAGCAGGTTGCCCTCTGTAAGGTAATCTATATAAAACAGGCTTCATTCAAAGGTAGATTTTAATTATGTGAGACTTCCGTTAAAGGGGCCCACAATGGAACTTACTTGTTTTGAAAGTTTCCTTTCTTTTGAGGAAAGACTGTGACCTAAAGATTGCTTAATACATAGAGGATTCCATGCTACTTGCGGGGATTTGTCACTGCTTGTTTGTAACAGCTATTATGTATCTTCAGACTGGAGTGGGGAACTGCACTAACTTCAAGGGCATATTCTCATCTTGATGAATCAAAAGCTTTTGCTGACAATTTTCCACTGAGTTACTTTTTTGGGAAGACAGCAAAAGCTTTTGAGTTGAGAGTATAGCTTTAATTGCTACTGAAATTATTAAGTGGAAATATCACTACTGTTGATGTTTATTAATCTAAGAAATATTCTTAACCTGTATCAGAAAAAAATGCTATATTTTTCTAAAAAAAAAAAAAACCACAAACCTTTTTTTTTTTTTTTTTTTTTTTTTTTTTTTTTTTTTTTTTTGTCAAGGTGATGCTTCAAGTTTGTTTTAAACCAAGCAATGATTCCAAAATAGTTATTTAATGTCATGATAAACAAGTCCATGTAATGTTTAATGTTTCTAATTGGTTCTGCAAAAAAGTCCCGGATAAAATGACTTTTACAGGGAGGTAGTTAATTTCCACAGAAAAATGTTATAAATGGGCAGTCAGCCAAATGACATTGACAGTGGAGTTTAATGACATGTCAGGGTTTGGTTGTAATTTATTAAGGATTAACTATTGTGAAGTGATATTGATTAAGACAATATTATATGGGGTATGTTTTTATTTGTACTTTGTCATGTGGGGTCTAAAGCCTTTTTTTCCCTTTTTTTTTCTTAATCAATTAAATAGATATGAATTGAATTATCTTTGAAAATAAATTATTTCTACACAGGTAGTCTCTTTAGAAACATTATTTCAGGTGAAGGCAGTGATAAAGTAGTGCTAATGTTCTGTCAATTTTGATGAGTACTTGTTACTTCTTATAATGAAAATTAGCAGTCTTTTACTCCTCTTGCACCTACCTTATCTGAATCTCAGTGTATAGAATAAAGGTTGTTCTTAATGATATATGTGTGCAAACTGGTCTTTTGCTATCTGAAATCCTAAAGAAATCTTTTGCTACCCCATGTCCTTGTTCTGAACACCTATACACTGCAGTTGACATTTGAAATGATCTTGGTTTTCTGAGTTTGCAAAGATTCTTGAAAGAAGAAATTAAGCACCACCCCCCCTTTCAAGCCCCTTCATTTCCTCCCTCATAGTTTGGCTTCAAGTTCCACAGTGATCTCTATTGGTTGTTGGTGTCAACTTCTCATGGAGCTTCTCAAGTTTATTTCTGCCTTAGGACTTCCCCTATTTTCCTCTTGAGTCCATGGAGAAAATTTCCCCAATAAGAAAAACCCATTGCATTCTCGTGATTTATAACCTTTTATTAGTGAAAGTGTCCTTAAGCACAATCAGGGTGCATATAAAACAGTGCAACATTTTTGCTTTATTGAGCAAATTATTTCATTTTTAATGTGTAACTAATGAAGGCACTTCGTTGTTTTGGTGAACTGTGCATCTGAAGTAGTGTGATCAGGGGGGAAAACCCAACAAGTTCAAACAAAGGCATATACAAAACAGACAAAGGGGCTAAGCAGTTAAAAAAAGGATTATGGGGATAAGACCACTTGATGTAGTGTCTGTATTCCCATTTCATGTAAACTAAGGCTCAACTGGGATTAAAAACTGCCAGTGATTCAATGCTATGGTTGTATTATCTTCTAAAAATCTCAAAACATTTGCACAGTTCAGGAGGGACAGAGAGAAGGCATGCATGCACGGCACATATTTCTTGGTAAGATTTTTTTTTTTCCTAATTTGGCAACAATTGAAAATGTTAGTATATATCCGGAAAATAAAGCTGTGCTTTTAAATCATTGCTCTAATAGTGTTTGTTGAGTGTCTTATGGCATTGGAACTGAAAACTGATTTAAACAGTGCTAAATATTGTCCTTTGGGGTATTTGGCTGCAGTGTGATATGCAAGTAGAGTATTTATTCACTGGCTTTAGTTCCATTGAAGTCTGTATCTCTGGCATCTATTTCTTCATCTGAGCCTTCTGCATTTTCAATCACTCTCCGGCCTCCAGATCTTCTAGGGGGAGCAAAAGATGGCTCGTTTCCTCTCCTATGCATTTTGAGAAAATAAACATCTTTTAGAAAACAAGTTCTTCTCAAGTATGGTTGGTTTAAAAAGGGAAAAATGCATCAAGATGAGAGTACAATTTGAATTCAAGAAATTCAGAAGGCTTTTCAGTTGTAGATTAGATAATTTAAATTAGCCCAAACATGTCTCCTGTAAGTTTTAGGTTTTAGCTTATGGAAAATTGTGAAGATCCTATTTCTGTCTCATCTTTTTCTCTATGAAAAAAGGTGGCAATTCAAAGAGAAGGGTTAATTTTCTTTAGACCATTTTATGAAGGTAAGACTCTCTATCCTTAGGAAATTCAAAGCTAACTTCCTTTCCTCCCTCAAAATATAGTTTTATCTGTTTGAATTGGGTTAAAATAAATAACTAAGAATATCTTTCAAGAGGCAAAAGTCACAGAGAGCACTTAGATTTTGGGGAGGGGAAGGAGCAGTCTTAAGAAGTATAAGGGATTTATGGGCTTTTAAATTTCAGTTTGTTATCTAATTATTTAGTTTTTAGTAGTAACTTGTGGAAACCACCTTCTCTACCCAGGTAGCAGCTGGTTCTGATTTACTGTTCTGACTCATTTTGACATAAGTGCTTCATAAGTAAAAATTCACTCTGCAACAGCAGCTGAAAGACTGCCATTAAGATGAAAAGATAAGTTTATAAATACCAAAGGAAAAACAGATGAATGTACCTGCAGGTCCATATTCAATTTAATTTTGCTAGGTTGAAAAATAATTTAAATGAAAAGGGCCTGCAAATATTGGGAAGGATGAAGAAGCAACTGTAGAGATAATTTTCCTTCAAAAGAGTAATTGCAAATAGTTGAAATGTTTTTGAGTGGAAGGAAGGCTATCCCAACTTAGATTTTAATCTCTGGTCTTGAAGGTAAGCCTTGCTCCCTTGTCAATGTTTGAGAGCAAATTAAGTGTATCCTGTAAGAGAAAGTTATCTAATAGCACCATGGCTCTTGGTAGACATGTTGAGGGCAAGAGAAAATCATAGTCTTTTGTTTTTGTTTTTGTTTTTTTTTTTTTTTTTTGATTCCAAAGGAGAAACAATATATAGAAGTAAGATTTTAGACATAAGCAAGGGCCTATATTTCATGATTGCTGAGAAAAGTAGCAAAAGTCACTCAGGTTGTATTGGAAACATGAAAACACTGGCTTATATATATTACCAGCTTTTGAAATGAGTTGTTTCCAAGTGGGCAGCAATCGTGTATAAATAGTTAAAGTTGTATCATGTCACTATAGAAGACTACGTCAGCTTCATTCATTTCAAAGGGTGGGTATTTATACCTTAAAAACCACCTTAGAACTTCAAAGTAGTAACATTTGTAGGCTTTTATTTTGGTTCTAAAAGCTTAATCATTTAGGGCAGTATTTTCCAAGACTTTAAAATTGAATGATCTAGAGTGGGAGGGGGAAGGTACATACTTATATTCACTTTCCTTGAAGTAGCAAGGTAGGATACACTTCTGAGGACTAGTGTATCCTTCTGAATATGCATGTACAGATCCTTCTCCTCTTCCCCCCCATCCCCCCCCCGCCCCGTACCATAGTTAAATGCTGAAAGTTGAAAGAGAAGGGAGAAAACTAAGCTTGCCCCGTAAAACAGACAACCCATGTGTTAAAGTCTCCCAAATAAATAGTTATGAAATGGATGTGTCAGGGAAAACATAGATAAGGCAGTTAATTACTATAAAAAGAACACAGGGTTTAGAATCACACCTGGGTTTCAATTCTTCTCTACTACTGTGTGATCCTGAGCAAATAACTACTGTGGTCTCCTTTCTGTAAAATTAGGCTGGACTAAATCATTCCTAAGGTCCCTTCCAATTCTAAATCCCTTTATCCTACAGTTAAAAAAATTAATTTTAACATCCTTGCCCTACATGTTTTCCTGCCTTCTGTTCTCATTCTAGTACCCAAAGGAAGCTTATAAACCAGAAATCCCTGACTTGAAGGGATTGAAGTAGTTTCAAACCCCAGTGCCAAGTGTTGGGTCTAACATGAGATAAGTCAAGTAAAGTAACTATTCCTAGAAAAAATTAATTTGCTTTTGAGGATCTTGCTTAGAATCCGCTTAAACCAGTTTCATTTCAGTACTTGAGAACTTTGCCAGCCTCCTCTTTGTAGCAAATCAAGCCTCAAGCCTTTGGCTTGTTGAAATAAGTTCCCATCTTTATCAAAAGAGTGTTTCACCCTCTGACCCCTTTAAAAAAAAAAAAAGATTTTTAGAGCTCTATCTACTGATAGGTCAGTATGGTTCTGCAGAATTAGAAAAATGAGATATAAAGCTGATGATAAAGCCTTTGCTAAGACATGATTCATCTTTAAATATTTTGCTGATAGTAGCAAAGCAGAGACTGCCCCAAAGAGAAGATTCACACAAATATTACAACAGGGTTATATGGCCTCAGAAAAGAAGTCGGGGCAACCAGTTTGCAAGTGACATAACTAAATTGAAAAAGACAATTTTCCAGAAATTAAAAGTTCCATCTCTTGCAAAAGACCTCCAGAATCATTTTCAAGTGTTCTGCCCCACATTCCATGAATGCATTGTTCTGTGGCTTCAAACAATTTTGCCATAAGGATGGTAGCTGGTTTTGTAGTGGCTAGCCTAGAGCTTCCTATAACCTACACTGAGTAAAGGGGCCATTGGCAGTTAGGACATTGTCAAGCTTCATGCAGTTCAGGCACTAATGAAATATTTTGGTGATAGATTTCTTTCTCTGATGCCGATGCTGTTTGCAAAAGCATAGTTGTGAGAGAACATTGGTTGTGGTCTCCATAAATATAGTGCGTTGTGATTTAATGTGGTTTGTGAATCACAGTAGCCAGATGGGAGCAGTTTTCCTTCAAAAAAAAAAAAAGTGCCAGTGGCAAAATATTGATCCTCAATTATCAATGTGTTTTTAAGGGTGCAGAAGACTTCATGCAGAAAAGAAAACTCCAGCAATTCAACTCCAGCAATTCATTCAGTGTACAGCTTCTTGAAATCCTTAAGAATTAAGTATTGCTTGGTGTAAAATCACATGCTAGGGCGTTTCCTAGAAGTAGGGAAAGAAAATGGGTCAAGGGATAGTCTTATTGCAATATTTGTCCCTTGGGTTAAAAGACAAATTGGTACCAAGATGTTTAAGCCTTCAGATTTTGCAGAAATCTCATGGAAATTTGCTAGGGCAAGTTTAAAAGAAAATGGAAACTTGGTACAACAGAAATGAGCTGCAAAGTTGAAGGCATGGTACCTGGTGAGTCATTGCGAAGGTTCCTGTGGGCCTCTGAAACAAAGAGAGAAGAGTCCCTGGTGGTTACCATTGGAAAATGGGAAGAATTCCATTTATTTATGTAACTTTTCATTAAAATTTAAAGTATTTGGTACAGCACCTTTAAACCAACCTTGCAGATACCCAGGTACCTGATGTCTATGGCAAAGATACTGACTTTTACAAAGCTTTTTAGGGAAATGGAACAAAAATTAGAAAAAAATAAAAAGTTAAAAATTAAAACGGTTTCTCTGGTAAGTTTCTGTATACCAAAGCTTTTCTTAAAAAGCTATGTTACTTCATACTTTTTTAATGTCTTGTATGACTACTTGCCTGCTCCGACAAAAGAACATTCAAATGATTTACTCCAGAAGCCTGGTTCTGAGGCAGAAGCTAAGTAGCACTAGATAAAAGGCCTTTAATAACACAGCAGTTTTATTTCCCCTTGGTATAGATCATCATGCTCATGCTATTTACCCCCAGTAAGTTGGTAGAAATGAATACCCACCCTGTAACTGGCAACATGCTAAGTGATAAGTCTTAAACCATAAGAGAAGAGTTCCTATGGTCCTGTAAATAAGGTCTATCCTGTTGAGGAAATAAATTTCTGTTCTCTTTAGAGTGCTCCATTGACTGGAAAAGATGTCAATTTTTATTGAGTTGAATTATAATCTGGGACCTGCTAGAGCCCTCTCATAGATTTCTAGATCTGGAGACAGAGGGTGATATCCAGGCAAGACAGAGTTGTTGAACTTTTCCCAAACAAACATCACTTGGTATATATTTTGTGTTATTAATTTGGGTTGTTATTTCCTTTTTAAAAAGTATAGGCTGTAAGTTACCTGAGGACAGGAATGTCCTATCTTCTCTAATACTTCTCTTTTCCCCAGGGTCATAAGCTAGGCATTTGATGACTGCTCAAAGAATGTTAAATTGATCAGTTTATATCTTATGTACAAAAAGTGACTGAGATGCCATGTTGTTTGATTAGACATAACTAAAACTGGGTAAGCTCCTTCCAGCATTTTAACTCAACTCTCCTAAGACCTTTACTTTTTTTATTTATTTTTTAAAAATTTACCATTTAACACATCCCAAGACCTTTACTTCATAATTTGTTTTAATTATCTGGCATGAATTGTCAAGACTAGCCCTATCATCCTGTGCTTGTCCAAAAACTTAGCAACCATCAATGCTGAATTGGTCCCAGGATCTACTACCAGTGGAGTCCTGTGTTCTCCGTTTGATAATCTTTTTGCTAGCAACAAAAGCATGACAGAGAGCTGTGATTCAGAGGTTGTCCTGAAGAGGGCACAGACTACCTTAGGTTCTTGGTCCCCTGTGAAAGTGGGATCTTAAGAATTCTCTTCAGATAGTCCCAAAGCACTGAAATAAGTTAAGAGGTCAGGAGGAGGCAGAGTTTTCAATGACTGGCTAATTGTGGAAATGTCAGAAAGGGATCTGAGAGAGAAAAATTATAGTCCTTTCTACCACCTTCCTTTCTCCAAACTATCCTACTTAAACCCTCCAGCAGTTCAGTAGCACAATGGACAGAGTGGTGAGCCTGGAGTCAGAAAAGCTCATCATTGTGAGTTCAGATCTGGCCATAAGAGCTGTGTGACCCTGGGCAAGTCACTTAACTCTGTGTGCTTCAGTTCCTCATCTGTGAAATGAGCTGGGGAAAGAAATGGCAAACTAGTCCAAGGTCTTTGTCAGGAAAACCCCAAATGAGATTAGGCAGAGTAGGATACAACTGAAAATGACAACAAAATTCTATACTCTTGGCTTCTGGGGTCCTGGGCACCTGCTCCACCAGATCGTTTATCAAGCAATTAAACTTCCCCATCTGGGAAGGTTTTGCAGAAGGTCCCTAAGGGTTCTGCTCCAGGCCTTACCTGAGTTTGCTCTTGAGTGCATTCACTTCCCGACCCATGGCCTCGTTGCTCTCTGTAGCTTCATCCAGTTCTCTCTGGAGCTTCCTGCGGTTGGCATTGATGCGCTGGGATTCTTCTTCTGCCTCCTCCAGTTGTCTCTTCAGCTGCTTCACTCTGGTATTACCTTTCTCGGCCTGGAAGAAGAGAGTCAGAAGTCAGGAAAGGGTAAAGAGAAAGGAATTTATTTGCTTTGGGAAGGAGACCATCTAACTAGTTGTCACCTGTTCTTTGTACTGCTCGGCTAGCTTCCTTTCATCTTCCACCTGCAACATGACTTCTTTCAACTTCTTGTCCTTCTGGCGTAATGTCTTGGTAGCTGCCTGTTTTTCCCTACAAACAGCAGAGGAATAAAAGAAAACAAATTTACTGAGTGCCTGCCATACATAAAGCTTTACGTCTCTGGGGAAAGGTGATAGGTCAAACACAGTAGCTTTTACAGTTTTGTAGTAAGAAAGGCATTCATCTTCACCTCAAAGGAAATGCTTTCCTTTTCTGAGCAGTGGATGGAGTGCTAGGCTTGGAGGCAGGAAGATCTGAGTTACAATTCAGCCTCAGACACCTGCTGTGGGATCCTGAACAAGTCAGTTAAGTCAATTAACCGCTGTTTGATTAGGAGGCAATCAGGTGGCTCAGTAAATGGAGTATTAGGCCTGGAGTTAGGAAGCCCTGAGTTCAAATTTGGCCTCAGACACTTATTAGCTATGTATCCCTGACATATCTTTTAACTCCTATTTTCCTTAATCCACTGGAGAAGAAAATGACAAACCACTATTTTTGCGGAGAAAACCCTGTCAACCGCATTGATGTGCCTTGGCCCACAGGATCAGAAAGAGTTGGACATGACTGATCAACAAAATGCAGAGGAAATTTTTGGGGGAAGAAGCATTATTTGTTCCTGGTTTGTATTTAAATGACTCCAATAATTATCAAACCTATTTGTTTTAGGAAGATATTATACCTCAATTACTATATCCATGGAGATTCTGAAAAAAAAAAAAAAAAACTTCTGGTGAGAGTTAATTGATTTTATTGTGAATGGATGGTTTGTTTATATAAGAAGTCCACATTGATTCCTCAGTTCTCTAATGCTGTGAATTGAGATGATTCCTGCCTTTCTTTGCCTCTAGGTCAGGACTGGGTTTGGGGGCCTGAATTAAGTAGTTTAATATCCCGAAAACTCATGGGCAGATAGAGGTGCAGGGAGGTCCTCTGGTACCTGGCTTCCTGTTCCACCTGTTCCTCCAACTGGGCGATCTTGGCCTCTAAGGCAGCAATGGTTGCCTTGAACTTAGATTTGACAGCCCCTTCCATTTCTTGGAGTTTGCTCCTCAGTTCCTTGTTCTGCCGCTCGAGTTGTTGCCGGGCACTCTCATTCTTTTGGGCTGCGCTGCGCTCTGTGGCCAGTTCATTGTTGAGCTGCTCTGCCTGGGTACACGTGGATAAAGAAATTCAGGGCTCAAGGGAAAGACTTATTCAGCCTCATGAGGAAAGTATAACTTTTAATTTTAGTGAAAGACAAAACCTATCTAGGATGTGATAAAGACTTTCATTGACATATATGCAAAGTATAATAATCCTCTAAAATTTCTAGTTTCTGTGTGATCAGATTACATATTAAATCTTATAGGGTATATAATAGCTATTGTGTTCTTTGTTAATGGTGATGATAATAGTATTTACAAAGTGTTTACATAATTATTATTAAATTATTGTTTAATATTTTTAAAATAATGATAGCACTTTAAGGTTTACAAAATGCTTTATAAATATTTTAGCTCTCCAACAACTTTAGGTGCAATTGCTAATCTCATTTTACAAGTTAAGAAACTGGGGCAGACAGAAGTTAGCTGAATTGTCCAGAGCCACAAAGCTGGTAAGCCTCTATGGCAGGATTTTAATTTGGGTCTTATCAACTATCATTATATCAACATATCATTATAGAATATGTCAAGATCATTATAACAACTATCCATTGTTATTATCTTGCTGTCCCTATTAATAGTCAATGGCAACTGCAAATGTGGCTTCATAATCATGTTGTGTATCATTGCAACCAGAATATCAGGAATGCCTCAGTTCATCCATTTCAGATATTCTGTCAAACCCTTACCTGCTGTGTAGCTTTCCTGAAGCGGTCACTCATGGCCTCCATGTTGCCCTGCTCTTCTTCCAGTTCTTCCTCCAGTTGGGCAATTCGAGCTTCTAGGCGGCGCTTATCATCTTGCAGAGCATTCCTGAGTAATAGAATAGTATTGGGTTTCAGACATCATTCAGAAATTTGGAAAATGTTCCTCTTTCAAGCATCCTGAGCCTTAATGAGGATCAGTGGGACTTTTTGGGATTTTAAAATTTTTGTCTCCTTCCTTTACCTTGTCATTCATTTGCCCATTTCTCATTTCTACCACAGAATTTCTCAAAAAAAACAAAACAAAACAAAAAAACAAACAAACAAACAAAAAAAACAAACCATAGAACACCGTCTACCAAAAAGTCCTGCATAGGAAATGCTAGATTCAATTCCCATTAAGTAACAATATGCAACAAGCACATTTTTCACTCTTAGATTCTCAATTCAATGACAGTGCTCTGTTGAGAATTTCTATGTGTTTCTCTTATAAAGATGAGTTGAATGTATGGGACTACCTGCCATCTAAAGGAGGGGGTGGGGGAAAGAAGGGGAAAAGTTGGAACAGAAGTTTTTGCAAAACTCAATGTTGAAAAATTATCCATCATATGTTTTGTACATAAAAAGCTATAATAAAAAATAAAATTTAAAAAAAATTGAGTTGATTACTGCTAGTGAGGATGCTTCTTTTGGCTAATTGTTCTGTGTTATTTAAGCAGGAAAGCTTGAGTGAGTAAAACTACTTTGCTCATTTGTTGTTTTTTTTTTTTGTGTTTTTTTTTTTGCAGTATTGTTTCCCCAACTACTGAGTATAGAGGCTGGTCACTTACCTTCCAGACACACTGCTGGCTAACTCCTCAGTCAATTCATCTTTCTCTAGGTCTGCTTGTTTTCGAGCCCTCTCAGCAGCAGCCAGATCCTGGAGAATTAGGGGAAAAAAGAAATCTCTTGTTTTTCAAAAAAACAAAAAACCCACCAAAAACTCTTGTCATTTTCACAAAAGTCATTCATTCCCTTGCTTTCCATCCATTTGGGATGCTGGTTCTTGCTTAAGGATCATTCATGTTTATGTCTTTAGAGAAAGTGGGCCAACCAAATCAGACTTGGAAATAGCATTCAACTTCTTGACAAGAGAAAGGCAATTCCTATCAGGAAAACAAAAAGAATCTTGGTTTCCTTTAGTCTTATTACTTTCCTTGGAGAAATATTGATAGGGAAAAGATTGATATGAATGGGTGAATTGAAAATAAAGCCTGTGTTTACTGCAGTGCAACATGATTTATTTTTCTAGGTGAAGTCTTACCTCCTGGAGTTGCATGAGATCTGCTTCTAAGCTCTTGGCTTTCTTCTCATTCTCCTTGGCTGTGGCAAAGATCTCTTCTCTAGAGGCCCGGGCATCTTCCAGCTCTCTTTGAAAGTCCTTCATCTGAGCCTGGATTGGTTCCACAAGAGTAGATAAAAGAAAATGTTATGCCCAAGAGTGGCTCTGTACCTTATTTTTTAAACAAAGTTCTGTCTTTCGGCTTCTCTTTCAGATTTGCCTTGCTTACCATAGCCACCCACAAAGCCACAGAACTGCTCTTGTTTTGGATTTTAGCCTCAGATCCCATCACGTAAGACACCTCTTACTGTGTGTCTAGATCAACTTGTTTTAGAAGAGCCCAAGGGATGGTGGAATTTTCTTTGTCTAAAATTCACATCATCTGCTTATATGGGATTACACACATGGCAGGTGCTTAGTGCATGTTAGCTCTTGAAAAGGGAAGTCTTAAGTGACAATTAAGAGAGACATAATTTCCAGATAATTTAATCATCTTATAAATAATGCCAGCATGTTTATTAATTTTAAAAAAAATAGTCTCTCTTTTAGACTAGAAACAATCTTAGCAACAAGCTCAAGATTTATATGCCTAATGGAAGAAGGATTTTCTTAAGAGTGGCAATCAACTCTTAATTGGTTAATAGTAAGAAAATAAGTATTAAATGAGGGACCAGACTTATTCAAATGAACCTTTGATTATATCATTTACTTCTAAGTTACCCCAAATCTTGGGCAATCTTTTCAAAGAATTTATGCCACTTAAACCAGAGTAGAGAGCATAATGGCTTTTCGACCTGGATGGTATCTGAATAAGATTATTAAAGTCAGTCCAAACTCATTATCAGAAATGTCCTTCCAGTCTGAACTTTTGAAATGAGGACTTTAGAAAAAGGGGGGAACTCTCCATCACTATCATTATTAATAATCGTTTCTATTACAAGGCTATAATGTCAGAAAGATCATATCTTGTCTTTTTCTCTGACAGATAATATGTGGAGTGGTCCCAGCCTCATGCCCTGTGAACCCAGGGAGAAATTCTACCTACCTGGAGTTTACGGAGTTGTTTGATGGCTTCCTCCCGCCCTTTGATGGCTGAGTCAGCCTGTAGTTCCAGATCTTTGATGTCTACTTCTAATTTCTTCTTGGCTGCAGCTGCTAGGGCCCTCTGTTTTCGCTCATCTTCTAGTTCTGTCTCATACTCATGGAGCTAATTAAGGAAAGGAAAGATTAATGTATAGATTTACTTTCTGGATTTAGTTATCAGCCCTGAGGCTGATCAGAGATGGCAGTTATGAAGAGGTGACTCTGGAATAGGAAAGTTCAATCAACAGAATTTCCAACCGCTGAGATGGAGTATCTCTGTTTAGTGGCAAGTGGCTGTAGGTGTCCAAATGAAGCCCAAATAAATCTAAAGTAGACTATGGGGTCCCTCAGGGAAATCTGAAACAATTGTTGATAATCCACCACCAGTCAGTACTATCCCTGAAGGGAGTGTACTGATAAATGTTTAACAATCAGCTCCTCCAACATCCTGTGTCTCCCCCTCAAAATGCAGACACAGTTTTATGTTTTCTTTTTTCTTTTTTTCCTTTTTCTACTCTCCTAATTACTTCCCCTCATACAGGTGGGTCATTTAGAATCAAATCTCAGTTCAGATACTACCTTCTGCAGGAAGCCTTTTCTCTTGTATCCCAGCTGCTAGCGCTCTTTCTTCAAAGACTACCTTGCAGTTTGTACACTCTGTGTATATCCTATGTTTCTTATATGTGACTATATACATGTTGTTTTCTACACTGAAAATGTCAACTTTTTTGTGGGCAGGGACTGAACATTTATTCTTTGTCTCTCCAGTCAGTCAGTAAACATTTATTAAGCACTTTTTATGTGCTGGGCACTGTGCAAAGAACTATAGGAATATATATAAAGGAACAAAAGGCGGTCCTTGCCCTCAAAAAGCTCACAATCTAATGGAGGAGATGGCAAGCAAACATGTACAAACAGGCTATATATAGGATAAGTAGAATAAATTGGAAATAATAAGAGGGAAAAATTAACAGGAAGGAGGAGGAGTTGAGAAAGGACTTTTGTAGAAGATGGATTTTAGTTGGGACTAAAAAGAAGCCAGGAAAACAGAAGGTGGAGGTAAGGGATGGGGGGGGGGGTCATTTCAGGTATGGAATGCCATATCAAGAGACTGAGTGTCTAGTTTGGGAAATAAACGGGAGGCCCGTCACTGGATTAAAGAGTACATGGTTGGGAAGTAAGCTAGAAGATTGGAAAGGAAGAAAGGGAATGGATTATGAATGCCAAACAGAGCACTTTGATCCTGGAAGCAACAGCAAGTCATTGGAATTTGAGTAGGAGAGTGACATGATCAGAACTACACTTGAGGAAAATCACTTTAGTTGATTGGACTGAATGGAGGATGGATTGGAGGAAGGAAAGGCTAGAGAGAGCAGACCCCCTAGGCTGTTGCAGTAGTACAGGTATGAGGTGATGAGGGCTTGCACTAACATGGTGGCAATGTCAGAGAAGAGAAAAAAAGAGATAATCAATTGATGGTGCAAAACTGAGGTAGGCCTTGGCCACAGATTGGATATAGGGGCTGAGAGAGCAAGGAGGAGATGAGGATGACTGCTAAATTGTGAGCCTGAGAAACTGGGAGGAGAATGCTCTCCTCTACAGCAATTAATCCTAGTGCTTAGTAAATTGCCTGACACATAAGGACTTAATAAATGCTTGTTGATTAGTAGTTGAATTCCATTCATTCTGTAGTAAATGTCTTGATAGGGGAATATCTAGGGCATATATAATGAGACCCCAAGATCTACAGTAAGAGGACCTGAGAACTTGTGATCACCTTCTTGCCATTAGATAGCTGATTAATACCGAGGGTCATTTTTGAGTTTTAATTCTTGCCACTGGACCCACATGGCTCTGGAGGGGAGAGGCAGATGGCCTTGCACAAGTACAACCCTCCCTCAATCAAATCCACTTCACTCACTTGTGATATTAGGATCCTCTTTGAGAAAGAAGGACAAACAACTCTGTTCAACACTGGAGATATGAACACAAAAGCAAAGGTAGTCCTGTTCCTCAAGCATCTTACATTAGTAGGGGGAGACAACCTAGGTAAATAGTGTTTCGCCTCACAGTTAGCACTATTTGTGGAAGACTCCCAGAAATTTTTTCTGACACCTTTTTTAAAATTAAGAGTGAATTTTGGAATATTTTTGTTAAATTCTATATTTTTTATTTTTGTAAATTTTAAACTAAATATCTCATTTAATTTTAATATTTAATTTAATATTCTTTAATATCCTAAATTTAAATTATTTTTTCCTTTTCTTTTTACCATTTATTTTTAATATGGGTTTTATTCAATTTCTATGATACTGGCAAAGTATAGGTATTCTAATACATGAAAAAGATCATAAGAAAGTGATAGAGATAGTGTGACATAGTAGATAAAAGTTTGGGGTTTGAAGTCTGGAATACCTGGGCTCAAATCCGCGTCTGGCATTATCCTGAACAATCCTGAACAAACTCTATTTTACTCAGACGATTCTCTAGGATATAGTGAATGAATTAGGCACAGACTGTTGGAAGGGAGCTTCAGTGTAGGAATCCCATATGCTTGCTGCTGGCCTTGCATTTATGTATAAGAAACTGACCAAGTAAGATGAAACTAAAAAGAAAAATCTAAATTATTGTGCATTATGTCCATTAACTAGTATTTTCAAGTTAACCTCACCCCAAAAGATAGTATATAGATCTTAAAGGTACCCACATCATCTAAATCAGGTGAAATGACATGTAAAGCATTATGTACATGTTAATTTTTATAAGAGACAGCCTCTCCACAACAAGAATGTTACCTGCTTCTGCAGCTGCCTTCTCTTCTCTTCATTTTGCTCATCCCTTGCTTGAAGATCTCTCTCAAATTGGCCCTTCAGGGCTTGCATGTTAACCTCCAGCCTCAGCTTGGCATCCTCGGTGGCCTGCAGCTCATCCTCCAGCTCCTCCAGTTGAGTCTTCATCTCTTCCATCTGGGTTTCCAGAGCTCGTTTGGATTTCTCTAGTTCATGGACCTTGAAAACCGAATTAGTGTTCTTACTTTTTACCGTCATTTGTATAATCAGGCAACTAGATAGTATACTGCATGTTGAGTGTTGCATTGAAAGTCAAGGAAATCTGAATTTGAATCTTCCTCAGATACTTTTATTAGTCATGTGGTCCTGGGCATATCACCTAACCTCTCAGTCTTAGATTCCTCATCTATAAAATGAGCATAATAATAGCACCTTTTTCACACAGTTGTGAGGTCAAATGAGAGAACATGTAACATAATCTGCAAATAGTAAAGTGTTACATAAATGCTATATTATCATTTTATTACATAACATCATGAAGATTACTAATGAGTAACTTTGCATTTAACAGTACATAAGATATCCTTGACCAGAAACAACTGTTGTCCCAAAAGCAGAATTTTCCTTTCCCCCCTAGGTCTCCAATTTCTATCTTCCACATTGATTACAATTTTTTTCTATCTCTGCTCTGGTTTTACACATTCCTTCAACTCCTCAATATTATGGTGATATAAAATGGTTGTGATCACAGGTCTGTGTTCTGAGCTCAGCCCTTACTTTTTGGATTCTATCCTGAATTTGTAGCTGGTGGAGTCTGGCAATTGTGGGTTCTGGTGGGACCAGTGCTGGCAGACTAGCACAACAGAGATGAGAAGAAGGATTGGGAAAGACTCACGTTTTTGCCCACATCATCCTTGGAGCTAACCAGATCTTCCATTTCGGCTTTGAGCATTTTGTTGGTTCTTTCAAGTTCTTCTTTGGATTCCAGAGCCTCCTCCAGAGCCCGGGCTAAGGACAAGGCTTTTGTTTCCTTCTCTCTAGCTTCCGCCTCTGCTCTGTCTCTTTCATCAGCGTATTTGGAAGAGATATTTTTCTCCTCTGCTAACAACTGCAAAAACAGCCAAAAAACAAGGAAATAAGCACTGGCTAGAGATAAGTGTTAGGGACTTCAGAGGTTGTATCTGCATATCTTTTCGTCTTCATTTCTTAATCTCCACTGCAGAAAACAAAACAAAAAGCAAACCTCTATTACCCAGAGAAATTATTTAGCTATCTATGTAACAATCCAAAAAAAAATCTGCTTTAGTTTTTCTCAATTGACCACATTAAAAACCAAAAACAACTGAACCACTTTCTATATGCAATTATATCATCGTCCAGTTAATGCTGGTCAAAAAATGGCTGGATTAACATAAAATCAAAATAAAAACTTAATTCTGTTATGGGCCTGTTAACTTGTGTTCCAGTCTCCTATCCACAAGTGTCTGCCACAAATTTGTACTCTTGCTCACAAGAGGGGCCAAGGGAGAGTGGAGATGAGCAGCACATCCATCTCTATCACTGGAAAAATTCAAAGCATAACAAACTATTGCTATTAGCATAATCTTTATCTGCAGAGAAAAAAAATACAATATTACATAGTAACTCCTCATTTATACAAAGATCCAGCTACTGGAAAACCGAAGCTTGCAGAAGATAGCCAAAGCAAAATAAAAAAGCAAGATTTCAATGTCCATTGTTCATGTACTTCACTAGATGGGAGAGAGTGTTGGCTCCTCATTTAGACACTAAAGTAGATTAAAAGCAGTGATGACACGTTAGCTAACAGTACTGATAAGAGATTAAAAATAAGCAGAAAAAATGAGTTATAAAAACGACAGAAATCTTTATATACATATAAATATATAATGTAAAGGAAAACACACATGTACATCAGCCATCCCAGAAGGAGGTATGTGCTCTCTATATATGTATATCTGCAGAAGTAAACAGTTAAATAGAGTTAAAAATCTGAAAAGCTTTTGGCTGACAGATTTGAACCCCACTTGGACTTCTGTAATGTTTTGCAGTTTGAGGAATGGGATGGTTAGAAATACCCATATTCTGCCCACTTAGGGCAGCGAGGTGCCATGGTGAATAGAGTGTTAGATCCAGAATCAGAAAACCCCTTGTTCAAATTTGATATCAGACACTAGCTGTATGACTGAGGAAATCGCTGAACTTCTGTTTGCTTTAATTTCTCAAATGTAAAATGGTGGTGATAACGTTTACCTGCCAGTATTATTATGAAGATATTTGCAAAACACTTAACATAGTGCTTAACATACAGGAGGTACCATATAAATATTTGTAACCTTTTCTTTTCCCTTCCTCTTTAAGAGAATACCAGGGAGAGATAACAAAATGATAATTCAAATGCACTTTTATTTGAGAAATGGGTAACTGGAGAAACTGGAGAAAATTAAGGATATGATATCTTCAAATATTTGAAGGGATTAAAAAGGGATATTTGTTAAATTGGCAAAATAGATAAGGTCTAGTAATAGTCGATGCTGGACCAGCTATGGGATCATACCAATATACTGTTAGCAGAACTTCGAATTCTAAAATGTTCTAGAAAAAAACAATTTGGAATTATGCAGGAAAAATCACAATTTCATAGTCTTGGATCTAGCAGTCCTAGAAATATACCCTAAAGATGGCAAAGAGAAAGAAAAGTTCTGTATATGATAAAATGTAATAGCATTTTTGTAGTAGCAAAAAATAAACCAGAAAGAAAATGAATTGCTTATGGATTAGGGGAGAATTGAACATGTTTTTGGTGTATTCTGTGGCATAAAAATTGATAAATGCTAGGAATTTAAAGTAACATGGGAAGACAATATATTGAATAGCTACAGAGTAAAAAAAGCAGAATCAGAAGAACCACATACAAAGTGACTATAGCAATGTAAACACAAACAGCAATAACAGCAGGTGAACTCTAAAAATTCTGAGTCCCAGAGGACACTTTTTTAGCCTTTCTATAGAAAGGGTGAACACGGAGATGGAATTTTGCAATGATTATTATAAAATTTTCTTTTGTTCTACTTAATTTTCTGTGTTATAAAGAAGAGATTAATGTTGGAGGATATATCCAAAAATGACTTTAATAAAAAAAGGCATCAAGAAACTATGAAAAATAAGGGATTGGATTTAATTTTGCAAGTAAAAAGTACAAGAAAATAGATTTTGGCTTAACAGAAAGAACTTTCTTACGAAATTTTCTAGGAATGCAACACACCAGTGAGAAGTCCACATTGGATAAATGATCAAAAGATACAGATAATTTTCAAAATAGGAAAAAGAAATTAATAATCACTTGAAGAATGCTCCTACTTAGAAATAATGAGAGATACAAGGTATATAAAGTATTACCTCACACCTATTAAACAGGACAATAAAAAATAACAATGTTGATAAAATCGGGAAGACACAGATACACTTATTCTTTACTGGTGGAACTGAAAATTTGTAGAACATTTATGGAAAGCAATCTGATAAAACACAGTAAACTCATAAAAATTATCATATTCTTTGACCCAATTATTCCATTGTTAGCAATGAAAGTTTTTTTTTCAGTCAAAAAGGAGATATCTATATCAATTTTCATAATAGCATTATGTGTAATCACAAAAACTGGAAGCAATCTAAATATTCATCAGGAGAACTAATTGCATGTTGATACGTTCATATAAGTTGCCACAATGTAGTTAAAACTGACAGATGGGAAATATTTGGAAAATATATGAAGCAATGCAAAATGAGAAAAGCAGAGCTAGAAGAATGAAGTATATGTAAAATACAACCATAATTGAAGAAAAGTCAATGAGAATGAATGGGCAAAAAACACAAGATTCCTAGCGAGTACTTTAGAAGGAGCAACTGAAAAGCCATTATGATATTTTATATATAGGAATTAGTTTAAATGCAAATACTTAGTAATCAAATTTAGTTGGTTGAATTGATGTTTAACATTCATCTTTTAAACATTTAAAAAAATGTAATGTCCTCTAGGAGGCAGTAAATATCTATTCACTGAAGGTGAATGACACCCCATCAGGAATGGAAAGAATTGAACTAAATGATTTCTAAAATTCCTTTTGATAACTCAAAAAATAACTGATCATCATAACAATGACCCTGAAAAGTTATTGAGAAAAAGTTAAACTATTTTGAGTATGCTCTGCTTATGAAAGTAAAGAACCTAACACATTTTAGAAAAATTTTATGTTCAAAGTTCAAAGATAAAAAATTAATTTTGATTCTTAAGTCATTTTGAATTCTTTGAAATAGTGTGTATATATTTGTGTATACATACATACATATATAGGTATACATACATGTGTATAAATACCCATATACACATACATATATGTATTATACACGCATGCACATATACACATGTTCCTTGTCAATGCTGGATAAATTTAGCAGTCCAACAATCAAAGTGACCCTACTAATAATACTGTTTCCCTTTTCTAGGGAAATTCATTGTAATTCATTGTAAGGATAAATCCCTCTTTACTTCATAGATCGATATTTTTGGGTGAACAGAAGTTGTGGCAATTCATTGAGGAGAAATAGGAAATATCCAGAGGAGCTTCAAATACAAATTGACTCATTTAACTATATGTTAAGTTTACTATATGAACCACTGCAGGAAAAAGACCATAAGATCAGATTCTACCTGGTCAAACTTCTTTTGTTTCTTTTCCAAATTGGACACCAGTTGGCGCTGGTTGTCCAAGTCCACAACTAGGTCATCCAGCTCCTGCTGAAGCCTGTTCTTAGTCTTTTCCAGTTTGTCATAAGATGCTGCTTTCTCCTCATATTGCTGGGTAAGGCCTTCGATTTCTTTCTGGAGCTTCTTTTTGCCTTCTTCAAGGCCCTCCACGGTGCTGGCAAAATCTTGCAGCTTCTTCTTTGAATCAGAGAGCTGAAATAAGAAATTTAGGTAAGAATGGTGCTCTTAAGGGTGGGCCACTCAGTTCCCTGACATGGGTCCACCTTGTGTCTTTCCTTGAAATAATGAAGTAAACCAAGATTACTCTTGAAGACTTTCAGCCAGTGAGGAGAATGGAGTGGCTAATGACTAAACCAATGAAATAAACAACATGGTATAAGTTCTCTACAATCCACACTTTAGGTTCCTCTAGGATCTAATCCTAAAGATCTAATAAGTCTCATGTACTGAGTTGGGTCCTAGGGACAGCATAGATTCTTAGAACAAACCCTTCTGCCTCTTTCCAAATCCTGCCTATCCCTTGACTGGGATCAAAGTGGCACCTGTATATTAAGAGTTGAGATGTGCCGCTCCAGGTTTTGCTTGGCTTCCACTTCCTCATCCAGTTGGTCTTGCAGGCTGTTTCTTTCATCCTCTAGTTGGCGAAGTTTAGTAGACACATTCAACTTCTGTCGTGTTTCTTCTTGGAGCAATTCCTATAAAAAGAACACACCAAGTTTGCCTTCTATGAAGTTTTTGTGTCTCAGCCCCACTCCTCATTCCCTGCCACTTTAGCACATACTCACTTGAGTATCCTGCAGCTGGGATCCTAGGGATGCAACGTCTTTGGCCAATTTGATGGTCTTGCCTTCTGCCTCATTCAGCATCCCAGTGACACTCTCTACTTCATTCTATAGTTCAATTACATATAAGGATGGAAGAATTGGTTGATTGATTCAATTGATAATCCTTTCTGACCATTCACAAAACAGTACTCTATTGGATAGAAAAGCTAAAATCTGTTACATTTCAGGATTAAATACTGAATTGTTATCTGGGGTCTTCTTAAAACACAGCCTCACCTAAGCCTACATTGGTCGGGACTTGTAGAATATCCTCTAATGAGAGCTAAATTAAAGATGTACAAAAATAGAAAAGGCTGACTTGAGTGATGATGGGTTCACCTTCACAAAATGGACGTACTTACTAGGTATATGATAGGATTCCTTTTTCAGCAACAAATAAACAAAATTTCCTTTGGGTTCCTTCCAATTTTGAATTATTGCAATAAGTTGGCCTTAATCACCTTACCAAGAAAGGCCACAGGCAAAAGGTGATTTTGTGTCTAACCATTCTACTTTAATAAGATAGGTGCATGGTTGGACACTTACTATGGAAAGAAAGACCTTCCCTTTGGAAATATGCTTACTAGAAGTTTGCAGTTTCTTATTCTCATATTTATTTTTCCATCTATTTGGAGATACCTCAAGATAAGAAAGGCTGGGCCTTATATCTATCTTTAGGACCCTAAATAAATTTTCTTTCTTTTTTTTTTTTGTCACCCTAGAGAAAACTGTATTCAAGATCCTTGCTGTTCTAGATTTTTGTAGATCTAAGATAAACCATTTTAATCCCCTTCCTGGAATCCATTTCATTCACATTTGCACAGATAGTTTAAATTGATAAGAGTTTGTACCCATATGAGAAGTTGCTTTTGTTATGATGGTATAATCTTCTACAGAACACTCAGTCTCCAAAGCACAGAGGGGGGAAAAAACCACCTTTTCTCTATCCCGAATAAGTAAAATATTAATAAAGAATTTTTCTATACTTTGCTATTCACAGAATAGCTAAATCAGTGCAAATGAGTCAAATTCCTAAGAAGAAAAGGATGAAGGGGAAATGCAATAATGGTCTTTAATGAAATGGCTTGTTCATTTCTACCAAGAGACCAAACTAAAGGAAAATGATGATTTTTGCAATAGTGGAGACTGAGTGAGATTCACTAGACAGACAGAACTTTCTGGGAGAGCTACGAGACTTCAGAATAAATTATTTGGAGAGGCTTAGGGAATCTTAGGGAATTCCTCCTTGGAAAGAGCAATCGGAAAAACAACATCCACTGGCCCATTATGTGTTTGCAGAGTTGGGTAAGGCACAAGTAGAAAATATACAAGTATACCAGGGGTTAACATTAGACAATAGTTCAAATGAAAAGGGCATGAGGGTTTCAGGGGACTGCATGTTCAACAAGTCCACAGGATGATGGAGCAGCCAAAACTAATGTGATGTTAGGATGTACTGATAATAGGACAGATTATAGAACAAAAGACATTATAGACCCATTACATTCTGCTTTGGTCAGACCACACTTGGAGAAGTTTACAGCTCTGACTGCCATATTTTAGAATAGATAATAAGTTAGAACAAGTTCAAAGGAAAGAAAATAACAGAAGAGATTTACAACTATTACATAGGATTGGTTGAAGGAACTGGGGATACTTTATCTTGAGGAGAGAAGACTTGAGGGGTTGGAGATGAGGTATAAGACAAAACTGGAAGCGACAAATTTCAAAGAAGTCAATGTAGGCACATTGTTGGGAATAATACCCCAGCAATTAGAGCTATCTAAAAATGGAATGAGCTTCCAGAGGAGACAGTGAGTTCTCTAGCACTGAAAGTCTTCAAACAGATGCTAGCTGACCACTTGGAAGAGTGTACAAGAAATTCCTGATCAGGTAAGAATTGTCCTAGATGACCTTGCAGGTCCTTGTCAACTCTGAGATGATATGGTGGTATGGTTAGATGGGGGCACTGGACCTAGAGTCAGGAAGACTTGAATTCAAATCCAGTCACAGGCCCTTACTAGCTTATTAGCTGGACACATCACTTTACCATTGTCTACATGTTTCTTTGATTCTAAAATGTTGATCATGTTAGCATTTACTTCCCAGGATTGTTGTGAGGATCCAATGAAATCATATAAGGCAAAACATTAAATAAATGTGAGCTCTTATTCTTACTTCTATTTCCTGCACTGCAAAATGGGGATTTTGTAATTCCCAGAAGAACCAATGAAATAATATTCTTAAGGTACTTAGCATAGTTGCTGGTGCATAGTAGATACTAATCATAATTATGACCTCAGTTTCCTCATCTTTAAGATGAGGATTATAATAGTACCTATGTTGTGAGGATCAGAAGAAAAAATAATTATAAAACACTTAGCATGGTGCCTGGCACATAGTAAGTACTACCTCACTACTATTATTACCTTGGTTTCTTCATCTGTGAAATGGGGATAATAGCAGCACCTACCTCTCCGAGTTTTTGTAAGAATCCTATGAGATAATATTTTTAAGGCATTTAACACAGTGTCTGGCACCTAGTAGATTCTATATAAATGTTAGCTATTATTGCCATGATGCTGTTGTGATTTTTATGATTAATTATGGACTTTGCTAACCTGAAAATTTCAGCCATTTCCAAAAGCTGAGGCAATTAAGGTGGCCACTGCTTGGATCCCACCTGTTCTATTCTGGGACAGTGATGGGCTCCCAAACTCACCTGCAGCTTGTGGACTTTGTCGTTGAGCTCTGCCCTCACTCGCTCCCCATCACTGCATTTGGACTGGAGGTCCTGCACCTGTGTCTCCAGCTTCTTCTTTTTGTGTTCCACTTCTTGCTTCGCTTGGTTCAGGGACCTCAGTTCATTGGCCAGATCTGCATTGTCTTTTTCCAGAGTCTGCTTGTTCTTGTCCAGATTGGCTTTAGCCTATCCCCAGAGCATAAGAGAAGAAACATGGCAGTTAAACCTGAGACTGGAGGGTGCAAAAGCTGGCTATGGAAGCAATAGAATCTAACTGAATTCAATATTTATGGAGCCCATACTGCATATGTTTATGGTGAGTAAAGAGGAGAAAAAACATGGTCTCTGCCCTCCAGGTATTTATAATCTAATAGGAGACTAAGACAAGTACACAGATAAGAACTACTGCAAGTTGGCATTGATTATCATAGTTTTTGATAGTCACTTCTATTCTATTTCAGTTTCCTTATCTCTAAAGTGGGTGATAATAATACCCCCACTTTGCAGAATTGTTATGAAGATCAAATGAGATTATAAAGCATATTTTCTAGCGTAGGTACTATATAAATGCTGGCTATCTTTATTATCAGGATGATGACAATGATGGACAATGTAGAACACAGAATCCTAGATTCAGAGTCAGAAAGATCCAACTTTAAATCCTACCTCATGAACTGATTAGCTATGTGTCTCTTGGCAAGTCATTTAGCCTTTCTTATCCCCTCATTTTCCACATCTGTTAAGTGGGGATAAATGAGATACACAAGGGAGGCAGATAAGATAACACAGTGTAAAGGACTCTGCAAACCTTAAAATTCTGTATAATGTTAACTATTGTGATTTCTATCAAAAGGGGGCAAATATTTTCTCTCTACCAAACTCTCCTTTACTCAGAGTGCTATTGTTTGAAAGATTAAATGAGTGCTTGGAAAGAACTCATTCCCACTCTAATCAGCTGCAACTCGCAAGGCAGGTTGGGTTTACCCTCTTGAACTGCTCCAATTGCTCAGTGAGCTCTTCTACAGCTTGTGTGTGTTTCTGTCTCATCTCTTGGACTTGGGCTTCATGCGTCCGAGTCTCCTCATCGAGGGCCTTCTTCAGTACTGTCACTTCTTGTTCCCTCTTGGCTCTGAATAGGAACAAAGAACGGGAACAAGGAGAGGGGAATGAAGACATGGGGAGGGAAAGTAGCAGCTTTCTACTTGATGGAGTATCAATGACCAGTCTGTAATCTTAAATCAGCTTCTCTTTGTGGTCTTGTGGTTATATGAATGTGCATGTATGTGTTTAAGAAAGATGAAATAATTTTAATTTTAACCTAATATAATTTAGAAAGCAGACAGTTATCATAAATCATGGAATGCAAGGTCACTAAATCCAATCCAATTCACTGTTGGCATGAGGGGGATAACTATTGTTCTTTGTTGCTTTAGCTACATTAGTCTTTCCATTCATGTAAATAACTGGGAATTGAATTTTTAATACCATTATTTAAGTTAAAAAACACAATTTTTAAAGAGGGAGATATGCAAGTGTCCATTGTGAGAAACAATGTGGATGTTGAATTTGAGGGGCATGTGGCACAGATGACAGACTTCTGTACCTGAGTTCCTGCTGTGTTGCTGTGCTGTCCAAAGTGTCTTCTAGTTCTGTCTTCAATGCCTCAAGCTCTTCCCCCAGGTCTCTTTTCTGTTTCTCAGCCTTATTTCTTGCTGCCCGTTCTGAGTCCAAATCTTCTTGGAGATCAGAGATATGGCCCTCCAATTCTCTTATCTTCTTCAAGGCATTGTTTTTCTGAGCAATTTCATCATCAAGCCTGTGAAAAGGAAGTCATCATGGCCTATTCTGAAGGACTTACTTATACTCTATCTCTATGGTGATGCTACAGGAAATTCTTTTCCAGAACCAGATGCTCTTGTTCCCCTTGATATCAGCAATGTTCCTCCTGCACCCTTCTATTATCATGGACACAAGTTCCAAAGCCTGAGAGAAATTGGGTTGAAGAAAAGTGAGACAACCCATTGTTCCATTCCAATCCTAGTTTTGTTTGTTTGTTTGTTTGTTTGTTTGGGTTGTTTGGGTTTTTGTTTTGGTCCTGACCTGTGATTTAATAACATAGAGTCTTAATGTGGAAATTTTCTTCAGTGAGCCATATTACTACCTCATATGCAACTTCATAGTCTTAAAAAAGTAGTCTGAAGCAGTGAGAAATTAAGTGATTTGCCTATGCTAATATGTCTCAGAAGCAAGACTTGAATTGAGATTTTCCTGATTCCAAAACTAGCCATCTCTCCACTGTATAGCCCTTCTTCTAGTCTTTTACAGACGCCAAAATAATTTATTCAACAATTACAGATCACCTACTATGGATAAGGCATTAGTAGTAGGTGCTATAGGCAATACATAAAATGTCTAAGCCTGGTTCCTGCCCTCAGAAGCCTGTTTAGGAAGGAGTTTAGGCTGGCAAGAGAATCAATTGTATACAAATTACTATTAACACAAAGTAGTATGTAATACAACTACCACAAGAATGGTACAAAATGTACAAAATAATAGTACAAAGGGCTAAGGGAACTTAGTTATGGATCACTTCTGGTTGAGTTGAACATAAATGGTTTTAAAGAGGAAAGGATATTTAAATTGGGCCTAAAAGAATGGCTAGATTTTAATGGAAGGAGTGATTTGGGAGTGAAGAGAAAGCATTGGAGTATTACAGATTCCAGAAAATAGCATCAAGGACAGGTTTGGAAGCTAGAAAGGCAACGTGCATTTTGAAAATGACAAGTAGGCTAGTTTCACTAGAGCTTAGATAGGATTTATGAAGGAAAATAATGGGAGATAAAGTTGGTAATTTATGAGAGCTAGGCTTTGGAAGATCTTTAAAGAATTTGGATTTCATTTGGTAGCCAGTAAAGAGATATCAAAGTTTTTTAAGCTGGGGAATAACTGTGGTATTTAGAGAAACTTATCTCGAAATGCTTTTAGGATAGACTGGAAGGGAAGGATGCATTAGTTAAGAGAGCAAAAGTTATAATCCAAATATGAAATTAAAAGGGTATTGTTGAAGCTGATCATAGTCGTAGGAGTGGCTCCCTGTAAGATATTTTGCAGAAGGAATGACCAGCACTCAGTGATAGGTATTTGGGGCAGGGAAAAGGACACAGGAAGAGGAATCAAGGCTAAGAAGTACATTGGTATCATGGATGAAAATAAGAGGGAGAAAAAGAGGAAGAAGTAGATTAGAGAAAAATAGTTTGAGGCACGGTTAGGAGAATGTGGTCAGAAAAACGCAATACCAGGACACTCTCAGAATCCCTCTAAAGAACTTTAGAATTGATTGTACAACATGGGAGATACTGGCATAGGACTACTCAGCATGGCATGCCCTCATCAGAGAAGGTTCTGTGCTCTAGGAGCAAAGCAGAATTGAATTAACTCAGAAGAAACAAGAAATACACAGAGTTAGAGAATCCATCCTAAATGTTCATATGAACTGTTTGTGTCCAACCCGTGGTAGAGCATTCCAAGCTCATACTGGTCTGATCAGTCACATTCTAATATAGTGATATCATTTTTGGTCCTCTTTGAGAATGAAGGAAAACAATTAACCAATGAGATATAACATCTAAAACTGTCCAACATGGTATAATTATAAGAATCAAGCTTGACCCTACAGAAAAGATTAGAAAATATCCCTTTCTTCTTTGCAAAGATAGGGACCGGGGATGTGTAGAAAACATTGACTATACTATCCGCTTTGGTCAACATTGTTAGTTTTGCTAAAATTGCTTTGCCACTACTTCTTTTTAATTCTCTTAGAAACAGCGATTCACTGAGTAGAAGAAAGGTACAGATCTATTTGAAAATGAAAGTTACTTTAAAAACAAAAGACATTAATTTTTTTAATTAGGAAAGAAGAAAATATTCAGCAAGCAGCTGGAATTATGGGCCTGGACCTTGGTGGGGAAATTAGGATTGGAGAAATAGATATGGCAGTCATTCTGTCACAAAAACTTCCCCATTAAAGTTGTGAAGGGCTAAGATCACTGAGGGGGAGGACATAGAAAGAGCAGAGAAGAAAGCCCAGAAAATAACACATAAGGAGTTTGAGAAAGCCTAGAAATAATAACAATAACAACAGCAAGCATTTATATAGAGCTTTTAGGTTTACAGAGCACTTTGTACATATTATCTCGTTTGGTCCTCACAACAAACACTATGAAATAAATTCTATTGTTTATCTTCATGTTATAGATAAGAAAACTGAGAAAGACAGAAGTTAGAAAATTTTCACAGGATCTCACAGCTAATAAGTATATGAGGTCTTCCTGACTCCAGGTGCAGTGCTCTGTTCACCTAATGAGATCTACAGATTAGAGTTTTATGATTGAGTTTGCTGAGGAAAATACAGGAAATCTCCAAAGTCAGTGCAATTTTAAGCTTTGTTAGAATACAACTATAATACAAAGCAGTATGTAATAAATACCATAGGAACAATATAAAGGGCTACAGGAACTCGGGAGAGAGGACTCATTTCTGGTTGGGTTGAACAGAAATGGTTTCGAGGAGGAAAGAATGTGTAAATTAGGTCTTCAAAGATAGACAGGATTTCAATGGAAGGAGTTATTTAGAAGTGAAGAGAAGGCATTAGAGGATTCCAGACATAGGAAATAACATTGAGGATAGGTTTAGAAGCAGGAAAGGGCAAGGTACATTTTCTTAATTTTAAAATGCCTATGACTTTTAGGATATCCTAATAGTACCAACCCTCAAAGATATTCTCAAATTATACTTAGACTATCCAAGTCAGTCCGGCTTACCTGGCCAGAGCTGCTTGTAATTCCTCTTCTTTCTTGGCCAGCTGCATTTTCAGCTCAGCAATTTGGGCCTGGAGGTCAGCAATCTGTTCATGGAAGTCACTTGCATCTCCCTCTAGTTTCCTCTTCATTTTCTCCAGCTCCTGTCTACTCTTCTCTTCCTTCTTTAGACGTACTAAAAAAAAAGTAAACATCTCTTGAAATGGAAAAAAGCAGCTCAAGAGATGTTTGGGAAATCCACCTCTAAACTTGAATGAAGAAGTAAGAATCAAGAGAATGAAACACACAGTCATGAAAATCATGCAAACCATGACTGCAAAAATCAGTCAAACTAATGAAAAATTATAATGAATAAACTGGGTCCCAAAGAGAAGCAAGATCTGTAGATGTGGAAAGCAATACAATATGCTTTCGGATATGATGTCTGTGGCAGCAGGCTTGCCTTACATTTTTGGCTGTTACAAGAAATAATTAAGTGGTGGGAATAGGAAAGGGGTTAAAGAGTCACACTATGGTTAAGAAAACAAAAGGAAACAATAATACTATTTTTAAAAGATAAGAAAATGAACTTCTGCTCAAGTACATTTAAGTTGAAATAATCAGGAAAAGTGATACCTAGTAATTCCTACATCTAAATAATTACTTTGATTCATGAATAATAAATAATAATAGGAAAATTTCATACTGATGTGTTAATTTGCAATTTACCAAGCATTTTTCTCACAGAAGCTCTGGAAGATATATCTAAGTATATGTTTTGTTTTATTAAAAAAAAAATAAATTTAGTTCTTAAGTCCTTCTGGTTAGTGTATTTACCTTCCAGTTCTGAAATCATAGATTCATGCTTGTTCTTTAGCTTTGTAAGGTTCTTTGCTTTTTCCTCTTCTTCTGCCAAATTTGTTGTTAAATCACTTATTCTTTCTTCAAGGAGTTTTCTTTCCTTTTGTGAAAACAAGAAATATTGTTTACTTGTTGGGGGGGGAAGCTTTTCAGGAGTTTCCTGGTAGTAAGTAAGAGAAAGGATATATTCCAGGAGGGAATAACCTAGGATGAAGAGGAGTTCTCCCTAACAGAGAATAGGTCAAGTTCTCCATCTCTTGTCTCTATCTCTATCTCTGTTTCCTTTTTCTCTCCCTTCCTCCCCCAAAACTCATATATGTATAAGTCAGATGTAAAAAACTAAAAACAAGTAAAAAAAGATATCAATAAAATGTTTTAAAGTAGGTCTTATATAATTTTAAAAGGCTTGAAACACAAGTATTTAAAATTCCTGGAATAATCTAGCCACATCTTGGAGGAAAGGGAGAATATTTCAGGTCCATATCAGTAACTCTGAACTTTTTAAGTCAATAAGCTTAATCCACTCACTTTGGTTAATTTGTTGTTTTGATCATCCATGACCAAGATGTCATCCTCCATTTTCTTTATTTTTGCCTCAGCTGTGACTTTTTCAAGCTGTAGTTTTTGCCTTGCAGCTTCTTCTTCCTCTAGCTGTTCCTCAAGGTCCTTTATTGGGGGCAAATAAACAATCAATCACAAAATCACAGAATGGGAATGGCTTCTGAGGGAACTTGGAACAACATTCACCAAGCCTATAATCTTCTTCTACAAGATCTTTTCAGTTTTCCTGTACTTTACTCCCATCTACATACTCCAAAATCTGGTAACACTAGCCCGCTTGATGTTCTACTCATAGCACACTCCATCCCCAGCTCTATATCTTAACATGGCTGTCTTCCATGCCTTAGATGCTGTGCCTTCTCACCATTACCTCTTAAGCTTTCTTCTCCTCTTAAGATTCTCTTCCATCTATTCTATGTACATCTTAGAAGTACCTAATCATTTCCATGCTGTCCTCCTCATTAAAACATAAACTGATTGAGGGCAGGAACTGTTTTTGCCTAAATCTTGTGTATTGCCAACACTTAGCAAAGTGCCTGGCACATATTAAGTACTTAATAAATACTTATTAACTGACTTGTTAATCTGAAAGCAGTAGAGTTGGGAAGTGCTCAAGCAAGGCTTCTTAAACTTTTTACACTCACGACCCCTTTTTGCCCAAGAAATTTTTATACAATCCTTTCTCGAATATGAACTGAGGTGTTTCTTGCATGTTCATGCACGCACAGAACAAATTGTTCAGGTTGTGTGTTTAAAACTAAGGCTGCAGTGAAATTAGGTGATGCAACATGGGCAAACACTACCAGAAACAATTTAGATTCATTCCAGATTTGATTCTGAATTATTTTTGGTCATTGTGCTCAGAGATTTTTCACAGCCCCCACATTCATTTATGTGACCCCATATGGGATTGCGACCACAGTTTAAGAAGCTTTGGTACAGAGATCATCTGAATCAACCTTGCTACATTTACACATGAGAAACTGAGACCCAGAAAGGAAAAGTAATTGGTTGGAGATGGCTAAACTTAATAAGGTACTAAACAAACAAGGGAAAATTAAGTTTTCCTGAAATAAGGAGAATTAGAGAATTCTGAGGAAACCAAGAAAGCAGCAAACCTAGAGCCAGTAGTGTGGATAGACAAGACAAAAAGTCTTCCTAGGACATAATACAAAGGGATATTTCCCATCCTGTCCCCATCCATTACTTTTTATAAATCCCTATAATTTTCTGGGTTTAAAATTTTTTTAGTTTATATATGTATAATTCATTTTTATGTATTTCTACATGAGCATTTTCCTTTCAAAGTTTATTGGAATTGTCTTGGATCACTGAATTGCTGAGAGGAGCTAAGTTTTTTTCTTTTTTTTTCTCCTGAGGCTGGGGTTAAGTGACTTGCCCAGGCTCACACAGCTAGGAAGTGTTCAGTGTCTGAGGCCACATTTGAACTCTGGTCCTCCTGACTTCAGGGCTGGTGCTCTATCCACTGCGCCACCTAGCTGCCCCAAGTCTATAGTTTCAATTGCAGAAAATTTGACTTTCTAAGGCATGTAGCTTTGCGTGTGTGTGTGTGTGTGTGTGTGTGTGTGTGTGTGTGTGTCATTTTCTGTTGTTTTTGATTCTTCATTTGGGATTTTCTTGACAAAATTACTTGAATAGTTTGCTTTTCCAGCTCTTTTTGCATAGGAGAAAACTGAGGCAAGCTGAGTAAAGTGATTTGCCCAATAACTTACAATTTGTAAGTGTCTGAAGCCAGATTGGAACTCATGAAGATGAACCTTTCTGATTCCAGGCCTGCTACTCTATTCACTGAGCCATCTAGATTGCAACAACTTACAGGGGTATACATTTATCCTGGAATAGAGCTCGCAGATGTCTTTTGGAGAGACCAGAAGAGCTCTCAGGGGTTTTAGGATCTCTTTGATTAGGACCAAGAAGATAATGATGCTGGAAATTATACAAGGCATATATAAACTTTGATTGAATTCAATACTACACCTGTCTTAAGTATCTATGTATAAAGCACTGTGATGAGGTATAAAAATACAAATAGAAAATGAAGCAACTTGCAAAACTTCTACTGGTTTCTGTGATGGTATTTTCTTTCATTATTTCTGTCTCCATCTCTCTTCCCCTTTCCTCTCTCAAACCTCTCTTTTATTATGTCTTTTCTTTTTCATTTTTCCTTCCCTACCTCTCTTCTCTCTCCTCTTGCCTTTTCTCTTTCTCATTTCCCCTTACCCAGTCCTCTTCCCCCTCTTCCTTCCTTCTTTCCTCCCTTCCTCCTCCCTTCCTTCTTCCCCTCTTTCCTTCCTTCTTATTTCTCCTCCCTCCTTTTTTTCCTCCCTTCCTCTTTCTCCTCCCTTCCTTTTTTACTTCTCCCTCCCACTCTTTTCTCTCCCCTCTCTCCCTTCTCTTATAAGAAATATTATAGGATCATAGTCATAGCTTCTTATCTTTACAACAAGAAGAGACTTTACAAATCATTTTGTCTAATACCCTCATTTTATAGACAAGAAATCTGAGAGCCAGAGAGAATACATGACTTGTCCAAAGTTACACAGGTCATAAGAAGCAAAAGTAGGAGCAGAACTCTGGTCTCGTGATTCCAAAACCTATTGTTTACTCCATTCTGCCATGTTGATCTAAAGTAAGAAGGGACCTTAGAAGTCAATCAGCCTAACCTTTTGATTTTATCGCTGGGGAAACTGAGAACTAGAGAGACTAAGTGGTTTTTCCAAGGTCACATGGGTAGTAAGTGGAATTCAGACTCAGATCCACTAATTCTAAACCGAGCCATCATTCTGCTGCACCCTTACCAGCATCTGTTGCGCCATCTTCTTCTTCTCGGCCTGCAGCTGCTGGCCCCTGTCCTCCTCTTCCTCCAGCCGTGCCTCCATCTCATGCAGGATTTCTTCCAGCTCTTGCTTTTTCGCTGCCAGTCGCACCCGCATCTCCTCTGCTTCTGCATACAGTTCGGTCTCAGCTTGGAGCTGTTCCTGAAGGAGGTTCTTCTCCTCGGCCAGCTAGGCAAAGTAAAAAGGGTTCCCAACATTATGGTACAGGCCTCCATTCCCTCTGCCCTCCTACCAGTGAGTATTGATGCTACTGTAGATGAATGGCTATTCCATGCCCTGGCCCTTTTTCTCCAGGTATCCAATCTGTTCAGAGATACACCTTTGCATTAGGTTTTTGAAAGCTTTTAGTGGTACCTGGGTGTGCTTCTGCTCCAGTTCTTTGAGTTCAGTCTCTGCTTTCTGCTGCTTTTCCTTGATCTTCTGGAGCTCATCTTCCTTTGCTTGCATTTCTTCTTCTTGGCGAGTCACTTGGAGCAGAGGTTTCACCTAGAATGTGTATAGAGGGGTTTGGTTTTTATTTCTGCTGGGTTATTTGATGGATGAAGCACAATAGAGACATTTTATTAAATGTGCTCTATCCCTAAATGATAATATCATGGCCATTCTAAATATGTGATAATTTGAGTAGAATCAAGAATGAATAATGAATTAACCAATGACTGACCACATGAAAAAAGTATATATTAAACATATGTTAAGTCAGACTAGATGAAGAGAGGATATACTTGGTTGGAATCATATTAAATGTCTTCTCAGTTGAAAACAATTAAAAACGACCATCTCAAATTGGAGATCTTATAAGAGATATAAAGGCTAAAGGAGGAGAGAAGGGAGAACACGAATAATGGGGTAAAGTTGGGAAGAAAAAAAACATTGCTTTTCAGAAAAGAAAGGTGTGCACAGTTTAGGATCCAAGCTCAGCTAAAGTTTGGAATAGTCTTAATGGTATTAAATTTGCAAGAAGAAAGAAGCCCACTCACTTTGGTGAACAGCCTCCACCACTGCCAATTCCTTAGCTTGAGGTAGGCAGCACAATTTCTCTGGATGACTTTCATGGCAGTGAGCTGCTGCTGCCTCTTGGCAAAGGCTCTACAAACAAAGGCAGTGATACACTTAAGGAAAGACTGTCTCTGAACACTGGAGAATCCAAAAAGACCTGTTTTCTTAGGACACAATGTCTTGATCTGGGCTACCTCAGTCTCTGCCTTGTCTTTCAATATCCTATGTGGTATAAGTTTTCTACATTCTGCTAACTACATCATTTTTCCTGTCTCTGCATTGTGACTTCAGATAGAAACTACCTTAGAAATAGGGACCAGGTTTTGTTTTATGTTAAGAAAAAAATGAAAACCAAATATAAATAATGGGGTACACCCACCATGGACAGTTTATATGGTTCATATTTCATGTTCTGTAGAAGCTCAGGATTTAAAGACAAAAATATGGTTCTGGCACCCAGCTTAGATAAGTTGGAGGTGAGAGCTAGGCTAGACAGAGGTCATTGGAGAGGCAGGTTCTCCATAAAAACACTCAAATTTATCTCAAATTTATGACATTAGAACACAAAGTTTTGAATGCTGGGATGCCATCAACTCACCAGAAGAATGCCACTGCCATTGCTGGTGTTATCACTCTCTACAACTATATTTTTTGAAAGAAAAAAAATTCTGTGATTCTTTAGGCTATAAATTAGGAATGTTTAAGTGGAAGTCAGTCACCTTCCCACTAGTTTCCCTGTAAGAAGACTATAAAGCAAAGTGAAAGATTTCTCTGATTCTTGAATGGTTACTTTTTTGATGAACTCACTATAACTTGGGGGTAATGTAGCAGCCCTAGCATCTCTGATTGGACTTGGGGAATGAAGACACTGGAATGGGAATGGAAATATGGCTATGAGGTTTATTTCATGAGGCTAGTCTCTGGAGAAGATATATACACCTCCATCTACTTGGTAATCCACTGACATGAGTCTTTCTATCTTCCACTGCTCCCAAAATATAGAAATTAGCTCGAACTAGCATACTCTAAGCACATAAGTACTTCATCAATGCTTTTATACTTCTTCTGGATAGTATTCCCATTAATAGACTCAGCTATCTAAGCCCATAATCAATCCCCCACAGACTAGACAATAGAGAGGCCATCTATTTTTTTTAAAGTTCATGCCCACTGTTTTGTCATCCTTCATACAGAACATGAAATTAAAAATTAAATTATTTAGGGGTTACATTCTAGGGGTGTGGAGAAGGAGGGAAGGTTGAGATGTAGAAAAACATCTTTACTTTCTTGCCAGATAACCCCGACTCATTGCTTGGAACGCCATGATGACATCTGTGATCTTCAAATCTCTCTCCTCTTCTAGATGAGCTAGGACACCAGTTCTAAAGAAGATTTTACTTTGTCCAATTCTGTACAAGTTGGGATCAAGTTCTAGAGCTTTAATCTATGGAGAGGGGAGGAAAATCATTCTTACTTCCAACAAGAAGTTGAGTGAAAAAAAAAAACACAAGTGTCTTCTTAAAGGGTCTTAATATAGGAGTGGTTCACTGCTGCAGAACTAAAAGTCTAGATGTTCAATGTGTGGGCAAGGCCTGTACTTACCATGAGGATACAAGCCTGCTTTCCATCCATGAACCCTTTAGGAATTGCATTTGCTGCCAAAATCTCATAGCTGGAATTAAATGATAGAAATCATTCAGGACTGTTTTACCATCATTTCACCATCACCCTTCTTTTTCACTAAGTCACCATTGACTAAGCATCCCCACCAATATAAGATATTCAGAAACAGGAGAATCTACCGTTGGCGGAATTCCTGGAATACAATTCTGTTGGGGAAGCCCTGACGACAGATCCGGATGCCTTCCAAGACTCCATTGCATCGAAGCTGCTCCAGCACCAGAAATGCATCAAGTTTCCCAGACTATGAAAGCAGTTAGAAAGTGATGAGGGAAAAGGTGATGTGTCCAAATCACACAGATTAAAACCACCCACTACCAAAAGATCTAGCTAAATGTTGTTATATACTTTCTCTTGGTCCTTTCTCTGACTTGTATGCCCTTTTTATATCTAAAACATCCTCTAGACACTTTTTTTCATTAATGCCTTTAGTTCCCAGTAAAATTTGGAAGAGTATATGGAATAGCCTTAACAGACTAGTGCAAGAGCCATATGAAGTAAAATTACCCTTATTTTTCCCTCTTTCTCATGACTGTCACTATTTCTTCCTAGCCCTTATCCATATTTACTCAAGCATAACTTGAATCCCTCACAATATCCCTAGAAGATATGCTGGACACAAGATGCTTCAGTTTGGGCTTTCAGGAAAGGCCTTAAAAGTTTAAACTCATTTGAGAGGACCTAGGTAAAGCCAGATAATCCTCTTTAGAAGCTGAATGAGACATAAGTTTTACCCGCTTTTCATGGTTGGGGATGATACATCGGACAAAGTTGGGTGTGGTGTTCCTCAGGGTAGTCATTAACTTCCCAAGTTGCTCCTTGTATAGCTGTCCCACTGTACGAAACATGCCTTTCTTTGTCTTGGAGGCACTGGGCAGTGAGCTTTCTGTCATCTTGGCCATCTGGTCCAGCCCCACAATACGATCCACTAGCAAGCACATGAAGGTATCATGTCAACACCATGCCCTACCACCCTCCTACCATCTTCCTACCCCATCCCCACACCCACCCCAGTCAAGTCACAGCCTATTTGCAGTGCTGTTCCACCACTTTTGTGGGCAGAGCACAGGACCATGCGAGGGTCAGGGGACTGGCAAATGGTGCATACAGCTTTCTGTGATGAAATTCTTACAAGAGCCTCATCCCTGTTGACCTGGGAAACCATGAATTCCTTTAGTGGACGGAGAGCTGGATTTGAAGATAAGAAGACCTCCATTCAGATTCTGCCTCTATAACTTATTAAACTGTGTGACCAGGGAAGAAGAGATATCTTTCTGAGCCTTGGTTCCCTGATTTATAAGATGAAAATAATAGTACCTACCATGCCAAATTAATGGGTTTGTTGTGAAGCTTAAATGTTATAATACATACAAAGTGCTTTGCAAACCTTAAAATATTTTGTGAAGGTCAGATTTTATTTTTTCGTGGGCATGGTCACTCTCAGGACAAATCAAATGCTATTCTTTATGAACTGAAAGGCCCAGGAAGTTATAGGAGTTGGGATGAGAGAGAAGAAGTAAGAGATTTACTTATAAACCTATTTGGGAAATCTCTAAGGAGCTCCTGAGTAGTGAGGAATCAGGTCTCTCTCTGATTAGCCTTAAATAGTGGAAATAAATCTTCGAAACTCTTAGCTCTGTTCCATAAAAAGTCTATCTGAATCAGGAGAAGCAAGGGTAACAAAATTTTATTGTCTACTATATGCCAAGCATATAGTAAACAATACAAATACAAATATTATGTTATTTTATCTTCACAATCACCCTGTGATGCTATTATTATTTCCATTTAACAGTTGAGGAACCTGAGGAAGAGATTAAAGTGACTTGCTGAAGGTCACATTTGAACTTGGATCTTCCTTAATCTAAGCCCAGTGTTTATGCACTGTGCCACTTAGCCACCACTGGGTCTTTAGTGTCTCCCATTAAACTATTTCAGATTACACTTAGAAATAAGATTGCCTTGAAGATAAGTACTGGTCTATAGATTCTGGAAGAACAAAATAAAGTTAGATAAGACAGAAAATCAGTCTCTAGTTGTGCTTCTTCAAGCTACAGGATATTGACTAAACTTAGATTACTTTGAGTATAGCTAAGGGACATTCTCTGGGTTGCTTCAGCAAAATTTTATTAAATCATCATCTAGTTCAAGTTGGGAGCTAGTTTTCAAATCTCCCTAGGATGATTCTGTGCTTATGTGGCAAGGCAGAATCAAATAATGATTGTAAACAGCATCTGAGGAAGAGAATGGGGAATATGGGAGCAAATTTCCAGATTGTATGTGATAAGAAGGAAGACATACCATCTTTCCATAGGTCAGCCACAAACTTGTCTGAGGAGGCATTGAGCAGAGAAGTCACATTATCATTCAGGGGGTCCATATTCTTTGTTAGCCAAGCACTTGCATTGTAGTCAACCTGTGAAGAATGAGATTTAGAAGATAATTAATTAATGATCTCAATCAATAAGGGAAAACAAGGGTTGTATCATTAAGTGATTATCTCCACTGAGATTATAATAAAAGTCATCCTAAATTATCAGTTATCAGTGGAATCAAAATAACAAGTCAGGAAGTAAACATTTATTTAGCAGCTACCACACTGCTAAGAGCCAGGGACACACACACACACACACAAGGCAAAAGATGTTCCTGCCCTGGAGGAGCTGACAATCTAATAAAATAACAAGCAAACAAATATGTACGAACAAACTAATACACAATAAACAGGCAATCTTCAACAGAAGGAAGAGACAAATTAAAAAGGGACTGAGAAAGGCTTCTTATATACAATGAGAATTTAATTGGGATGGAGAGGCTGGGGGAGTCAGGAGGCAGAAATGAGGAGAGAGAACATTCTCAGCATGGAGGATAGCCAAAGAAAATGCCCAAAACGAAGGAATGGAGTGTTGTTTTTTTTTTTGTTTTGTTTTGTTTTGTTTGGGGGGGGGATTGTTTTTTTGTTGTTGTTGAGTTTTGTGTGTGTGTGTGTGTGTGTGTGTGTGTGTGTGTGAAATAACAATAGTAAATAACAATAACAAATAAGTAACCTGGGAAGACTTCCTCAAATTTTGGCAAACAAAACAACAAGACCTTGAATTTTATAAGGGACTTAGTTTGTAATAAGAGAGATTTACACTAAACAAGTGTAATCAATCAATAAGCATTTATTAAATGTAGGTACAAACATCACGGGCACAAAGATAAAAATCAAAATCATCAGATGATCATAGGCTTAGAACTCTGAAGATAGAGAAATGTAGTGACTTGTTCATGTGGCAGATTTGGATCTAAAATAATATTTACATAGCTCCTACTTTGAACCAGGTGCTTTACAAATTTTTTATCTCATTTGTTCTCATGACAACCCTAGGTGGAAGGTGTTATCTCCATTTTATACATGATGATGTTAAAATGTGGCAGATTTGGATCTAAAATAATAATATTTACATAGCTCCTACTTTGAACCAGGTGCTTTACAAATTTTTTATCTCATTTGTTCTCATGACAACCCTAGGTGGAAGGTGTTATCTCCATTTTATACATGATGATACTGAGTTAAGTGACTTGTCCAGTCTCATACAAATAGTACATTTAAACTCAGGTCTTCCAAGCTGTGGGCCCAGCACTCCATTCCTAGCACCACTTAGAAGCAGATTTATGACACTTGCTCCATCCTACTATATTAAGATTTATAATGTTTGGGTATTAAGAATAGTCTGATCTATAAGTGAGAGGATGGACTAGGTTGTTTCTTGTCTTAATATCCTACAGTTTTCAAATTATTCTTGAAGTGCTGCTCCCAGTTTTAGTTTCCAGGTATTCATTCCCATTTTGACTGAATATGTTTTTGAGTGGGTAGTTGGGAAGCAGTATTTAGAGCAATTTACAAAGTACTAAGATAGAAAGGAATGCCTCTAGATAGGGGAATTAATACCTTTCCAGCATAGTGGATGATGGAAAACTCAGTCTTATCCTTGAGCTGTTTGGGTTTCTGAAATTTGGGATGGTTGCCCTGTTCTGAGCATAGCTTCTCTACAAAGGACTTGTCTGTAGCTTTAGGGAACCAGCACTCTTCATCTAGCAGGGCCAGGACACCAGGAGGGTTATTCTGAAAAAGAAAAAAAAGTAGATGAAAGTCACGGTCAAGTCACAAAACAAAACAAAAAGTCCCCAAACTATGTAGAGATGGGAGTGGGGAAAGTGATAGAAGAAGGAAAAGGCAAAGAAACATAAAAAGAGAGAATTGGCAACTTATACATTATTTGTTTAATTTCAAAACATACAGGCATTCTCCTACTGCCTATTATTTTCTTCCTTCTCTCTACAATTTCTCTTAGTGCTGAAGGATGGTCCAAACTAAAAAAATTTCTAATTGGACTTGACCTTACTTGGCATTTACAGCCTTGATTGCTAGGTGAGAATGGCTCTTATTCTCTTTTACCTTCACTTTTTTAAGAGTGTCAGGAGAGTCAGAGACATTCCGATTCCATGGCTAACAAATGCCAAAATATTATACAAATTTTCTAGTTTAGTTTCATTCTTCTTGGCTGAGACTGAGTAATAAAAGAAAGATTTCACAGAGGGAGAACTTCTTAAGTCAATTCAATTTATTTACTCCCTATTATTTATTAACTCCCTATTACATGCCAGACACTGCTATTTATGAATGTTGATTTCTCTGGGCATTTTTTCTGTCTTTCTCTCATGACTAGAAGATTCCCTCTTCTACACTGCCTACTGACCTCCCTAGCTTCTTTCAAATCCCAATAAAATATTACCTTCTACAGGAAGTTTTTCCTAACCCGTCTTAATGTCAGTGCCTTCCCTCTGTTAATTATCCCTAATTTTCCCATATGTAGCTTGCTTCATATATATATATTTGCATGTTGTTTCCCCCTTTGGATTGTTCAATTGTTAGATTATTCAAACACTATCATATGTATATATATATATATATATATATATATATATTTCTATATGCACATATATACACATATAATACATATTTGTATATATACACATATATGTGTGTATAAGTATATACATTTATATATACCTACATAGACATACTCATGTGTGTATATGTATACATGTATCACAATGGACCAGACTTAGAGTCAGGAACTCTCATCTTCCCAAATTCAAATCTGGCCTCAGACACTCACCAGCCGTGTGACTCTAGGCAAGTTAATTGCCACTGCTTGCCTTAGTTAACTTATCAGTAAAATGATCTGGAGAAGAAAATAGCAAACCACTCCAGTATCTTTGCCATGAAAACTTTAAATGGAGTCACAAAAAGTCAGACACAATTGAAAATGACTGAATAACAAAAAGATTACATAGATACACATATATGTATGTACGTATATGTATATGTGTGTATGTATGTATGTGTTATCTTTTTAAGAAAATAGTTCATTGGAAAAATGAACTCATCAATTAGAAGGTGCAAATGGAATTTCTGCTTTATATAAAAAATTATTTTAATAGCATTGCTACTCAAACTGTTGTTTACAGGTCATTAACTTTTTAACAAGTAGGCTAGGCAGAGAAACTCTTAAGCTTAAGTTTTAGGAACCACTGCCAATTGTTCCCCAATCAAAAAGGTTGTCCATTGGGTGAAACCATGAACCTAAACCATCAGTCTTGCTGTCTGTGAACCAAAAAAACAAAAAATAAGAAACAAAAAAAAGTGAAGTATATGTGTATTATACACAAGGATGAACTCTCACCGGTCTCTCAATCAGTTCAATGCAAGGTTGCAGATCCAAGCCAAAATCAATAAAATTCCACTCAATCCCTTCCCTCTGATATTCCTCTTGCTCCAGGATAAACATGGTGTGGTTGAAGAGCTGTTGTAGTTTTTCATTTGTATAATTGATGCAGAGTTGTTCAAAGGAGTTAACCTACAGACAAGGCGAGATCAGAAGAGACTCATGAACCACAAGAAACAAAAGGGGGGAAAAGCAACTTAGGCATCAGTGGAGAATCCAAAGTCCAGGTAGGAGAGTTTATTTTTAAGATTGCAGCATATAGATCAACTATGATAGACTTGGTTCTTTTCAACAATGAGGTGATTTTCAAGGCAATCCAATAGACTTGTGGTGGAAAATACCATAAACAGAAAGAGAACTATGGAGACTGAATATGGATTTAAAGCAAAACACTGTCACCTTTTTGTTGTTGCTGTTTTTCGTTTGTTTGCTTGTTTTTTTTTCCTTGTGTTTTTTTTTTTCACTTTTGATCTGATTTTTTTTTTTTTTTGCACAACCATGTTTAGAATTGCACATGTTTAACCTATATGGAATTGCTTGCCGTCTTAGGGAGGGGGAAGATGGGAAGACAGGAAGAAAAATTTAGAACACAAAATTTTGCAAAGGTGAGTGTTGAAAATTATCTTTGCTATTAAAATGAAACAAAAGATTTTAGCATATAATGTGAACTTAGAAACTAACATCAAAAAAAAGCACATTCTATATAAAAGGCAAAGCCAAAAAAATTTGGCAATCTGCCTAATAAAGATTAAAGGTTTTTACTTGCCAACTGGAAGTAGAAGGTACAGTTAAAAAAATACAGCCACTTCTGCTTACTTATCTCCATTATTACCAATACCAGAAAAATATGGCTAATCAAATTATCTAAAAGTTATGTTTGAGAATGTGGATTACTGTAATATATTTTGGTACTTAAAGGTGAGCTCTGGAAATTCACTTGAAACAACAACAACCAACAAAAAAAAAAAAAAAAAAAAAAAAAAAAAAAAAAAAAAAAAAGCTTCAATTGAAAAAACTGACTCAAGGACTCTGGGAAGCTTGTCTAAATTTCTTATCCTGTTTCATGGTCAACTCCTTTCTCAAATGTGTCTACTCTGTGATAAGAAAAGTTAGCTTATCTCTCAGACAAAACCTAGGCAAAGGACATTTTCAAACCTTCCCAGGCTGAAGTGGGACAAGAATAAGAACTCATTTTTTTGAGGCAATTGTGATTGTGTGAATTCAAATCTATCTGATCTTCAAGTTCTTTGGTCAGTATTCCATCCACTGTACCATTTAATTGCTCCAGAGCCACATTTTCAAAGGTCTTTCTCAAGTAGTGCTTCAAAGAAAAAGAACAAAAATCTAAACAATGATGCAGTAGATAAGAATTTTGAGACTAGAGTCAGGAAGACCTGAGTTCAAATGTGTTCTTAAACACTTAATAACTGTGTAACACTAAACAAGTTACCTAACCTCTTTCTGCTTCAATTTTCTCAACTATAAAATGGGGATAACAACACCTATTTCTCAGAGTTGCTATGAGGAAAAATGAAATAAATAATGTTTGTGATGTATTTTATAAGTCTTGAAGCACTTTATTATTATTATTATTATTATTATTATTATTATTATTATTATTGTAGTGAAGCCCATTTCTGCCATCTTCTTTCTCAAGCAAGTTTTATTTCTCCAGAAAGAAGCTACATCATAGACCCTAGTCATCGAAGCTCCTTATGCTTTACCTCAAAGATCTCAAATCCAGCAATGTCCAGGATCCCCAAGAAGGATGCTCCTTGTCTGTGGGTTTTATCTAAAGCTTTGTTCACTCGGGTCAGTATCCAGCGGAAGAGGCGCTCATATGTTGCTTTGGCCAATGCTTCTATGGCAAAGTCAGCCTGGAATGATAAAGAGACAAAAAGATTACTTACAAAGATTCACATGAATCAGGCCAATCTTTATTCAACTTGGAATTTTATCTTCTCAAACCTGACACTTTCTTTAAAAAAATGAGGATGCCATTCCCATAAAAGACAAACTGGAAGCTGTGGATTCATATCATAAGAGATATACTATTTAGCCATAGGAAAGAACTTTATGATAAAAGTGGTTAAATGCTATTTAATAGGGAAATTTAATAAGGGATATTTTGTTAATAGGGTAATAGTGAAATTAAATACTTTAAAATGTAGGTAATTCATTCTGGAGATCTTTAAAGAGACACAATAGGATGAATGATTCAGAGTAGGCTGCTTCAAAGTGGTTGAAATTGACCCTTTCAGAGCCAATATTCAGCAATAAGTAATCCAAGTGACATTATTACCTGTTCTTTGGTCTGAGCCTTCTGCACCACATCCCGTCCAACTTTGATACGGGGAGTAAGGATGGCCCTGGTGAAATCTGTCACGTTTATACCCATTAGATGGCAAACTTTCTGAGCAGCTAGGAGGTGAAGAGACACCAGTAAGTTCAAAGGCAAACAGGAGATTTGTAAATTAACTTACAAAGGGACATTTCTGGGATCTAGAAATAAATCTATTATTTTAAGCTTAACACGGGCCTAAAATCTGGTATTATGTTAGATTCTGAGGATGAAAATATAAACCACCACTACCATTCCCACTAAGAGTCTCTACCCTAAAGGAACATACAGTCTTTTGAAACCAAGTACTGTTAGGAATAATTTATTTGTTCTAGTATCATAAATATGGAATAAGGGGAGACCTAGATAGCACCATGGTTAGAGTGCTAGGCCTGGAATCAGGAAAACTTGAATTCAAATTCAGGCTGAGATACTTATTAACTCTGTGACCCTGGATAAATCCTTTAACCTGTTTGCCTCAGTTTTCTTATCTGTAATATGAGGATAATGTTATGTCCCAGGATTGTTATGAAGATTAAATGAGGTATTCCTAAAATGCTTTTCAAACCTTAAAGTGATATACAAATATATATATATATATATATATATATATATATATATATATATATATATATATATATTTACTAACTATGATATATATTGTTATTGTTATCATTGAGATCACTTAGAACCATAAAGGTTTTAGATTCTTCCCAAAGTAGTTTTTAAAATAGAGGCCTCAATGTAAATATGAAATAACTGATCTATGCTATACATATTAAAACGATATCTAGTATCTAACTTAGTTTACTCTTGGAGATTGGCTGGAGGCAGATAGGTGGTGCAATGGGCCACTGAATCTGGACTCATAGAGACCTCTGTTCAAATTCAGCTTCAAACTTGCTAGGTATTGTGACCCTAAACAAGTCACTTGGCTTCTGCCTGCCTCAATTTTCTCATCTTTAAAATGAGGTTAAAATGAGGTGATTCAGGACAATTCCAAAAGACTAGTGATACAGAGAACTGTCTTTAGCCAGAAAGAGGACAATGGGCACTAAATGTAGATCATAGTATAGTATTTTCACCATTTTTTTTGTTGTTTGCTTTTTTTCTCATTTTTTTCCTTTTTCCTTTTCCCTAATTTTTGTGCAATATGATAAAGTGGAAATATGTTTAGAATTGCAAATGTTTAACCTATATTGGTTTACTTGCTATCTTGAGAGGGGATGGAGAAAGGAAGGAAGAAAAATTTGGAATGCAAGGTTTTGCAAGGGTGAATGTTGAAAACTATCTTTGCATGTATTTTGAAAATAAAAGGCTATTATTTTAAAAAATAAATAAAATGAGGTTAATAATATCATCTATCTTCCAGGGTTATTGTAAGAATAAAATCAGATAATATTTCTAAAGCACTTTGCAAATCTTAAAGCACAACATAAGTGGAGTAGGGGATGGACTAATCAAAATGGTATAGTGGAAGTAGTACTGGCCTGAGAGGCTGAAGATCTGACTCCAGTGACAATTTTGCCAACTTTCTGTACTTAGACAAGTCACTCAGCATCTTGCTATATATTTCTAAAGTAAAAGCCTAAATTATCTCTTAATGGCCCATCCAACTCTATATCTATGGTTTTACCTTCCATGGTCCTTTTTGGTCCAGGTTTATTCTAATTATGTTCATTTTAAAATATCCCTTTTATTAAAAAAAAAAAAGTTACGTATAGATTTTTTAAAGATTTGCAAAGTCTGAACATGGTCACCAGTAATATGGCCACTTTTTCAAGTCTTCAATAAGTCTTCAAATCTTCTAATAATAAGCAACTTAGTGTGTCCTGCCTGGATATTACTGTATAAAATATCTTTCACCCTAATTGTTTTGAAATAAAGAAAAAAACCTGTGTTATCTGGCATAGATGCTTGATCTGTATTTCTTTCCTTCTTAAAGACAATATTTCCAAGCTGCAGGACAGATGAAACAACCTTCAACATGGCTGTGGTTAGAGAGAGAGAAAAAGACAAGAAATAAATCTCAAAACAGAAACTCACCTTATGAGTAATAATTTTAGAAACCATTAAAAACCCAGTATATTTCAAACAAATTTCAAAAATGGAATAAAATTAAGCAAAGAAAAATTTCATGAGTGAGATTGTTCTAAGGCTATGTCTACAAATCATATTTAGGATGAAAAATGAAAAATTGAACATGTGATACAAATATGTCCAGATATTGAGATGTTTAGCATTATTTGAGAATGATTTTAGTTTGGCTTTGGGCAAAAGACATAATTCTAAGGGAAAATATGGCTTATAAAAAACATAGTCTAAGCAATTTAAAAACAACAACAACAACAGAAATGGTTCCAAATCACTCAAAATCAGTAATAAAATTGGAGAAATGAAAATTAAAATAGTGCTGATATAATACGACATACCCCTTAGATTGCCAAAGAGCATGAAAAACAATAGAATTGGCAAGGTTATATGGTAAACACCATAATATTATTATGCTGCTCACTAAACCAGAATGGTTCAATCCTTAAAAATAATAATAATAATAATAGCTTTATCTACTAAGGGCTACAAATGTGACTATCCTTTGATCCGGATCTACAGAACTGTATACTAAGAATGTTCTGAAGAAGAAAGTGGTATTTGTGCAAAACTATTCATAGCATCATAAAACTTGGAAGCAGCCCACATGCCCAGCCATTGAAGAACAACTGAACAAATTATATGAACTTAGGGAAATGTTTTGCCATAAGAAATTACAAGAAAGGAAATTTCTGAGCTTAGGAATATTAGCCTTGAATTTAGTGAGATGTCTATTCTAATTCTGCCTCTGCTGCCTACTGGTTGTGTGATCATGGACAAGTCATATAATGTCTCAGTGCCTTCAAGTAACCTTCTTAAAACTATAAATTGTAAATGGGTCGCTGATCTTATTTTTATTGCTTGAAAGATGTTTCCATATCAAGAATCCTCTTTATTGGTGAAATCATAAAATTGATCACAAAACAACTAAAAATATATAGGCAAACATATTAACTGACTCATTTTTGTAACCAAATAATTGGAACTTCAAATATTTGTTTCATTGAATTATTTCAATTAGATTTCATTTAAGGTCACCTTAATGTGACTTCTTTGATGAGGTTCCCTTGGGTGAAGGATTTTTATTCTTCTTACTCTGAGCTCTCCTCTCTGCCTTCAGAAGGGTTTAAACTATTCCCTTTAGGATTATGGAAGCAGTGTAATTGAAAGAGCCTTGGACTAGCGGTTAAAACAATTTTAAATTCCATTAGGCTGAGTTCTTTGAGAGCTGGGGCTGTTTTGGCCTTTGTGGGCTCTTAGCACAGTGCCCAGAACATAGGAGCATGATATATGTCTACCAACTGATTGTCTGATTCGGCCATCAAACTATGTGGTCTCAAGCAAACAATTTTCCCTCTCTGGGTCTCAGTTTCCTCTTCTGTAAAAATAAAGCATTGGACAGAATTTTGTACTTTCCAGCTCTGATATTTTGTGATTCTCTCTTGAATGGAGTCAAAGTTCTTAATGTCAGTTGATGTTTAGCTGCTTTGAGTTGAGCAGCTATTCTTCAGAGCTCGGTTTCCTCACCCATAAAATGAGAGGTTTGGACTAAATGGCTACTTAGATGATTTTAGATTATAACTCTATGATCTCACGATATTTTATTTCATTTTGTCACCCCCGAGCCTCATAGTTGTGATACCAAATACTTTCCCTTATACACGTATCGGGGGGCAGTATATGATGCCACAAAACTTGCATAGTGGAGGGAAAGAGGAGTCTTGACTCATCTGGACAGGTTTCACAGAGCTGTAGGGCACAGCCAAAAGAGCCATTTTCCTCAGCTTTCATTTGGAGGTTAAGGAAGCAAGCTCTAATTCAACAGCTGCTGCTGGTGTATGCAAGTTCTATGACATGTTTTTAGCTTTCATTCTTGCATCCTGGGGTGTTTTTTTAAAGGGTGAAACGAAAGGGAATAACCTTCCCTCCCCCCACCAAAAAAAGTCCTACAACCAAAAATTCAAAAGAGGGGAAAAAACCTCTTGACCAAAAATAACAAAAGACTCTTGGCTATAGAGGCACTAATCTTAATACTGGATTCATATTTGGGATATTCTCCAAAGTTTCAAAGCAATTCTGCATTTCCTCCATTTGAGAAAGTTAAGTGATATAGTAAATAGAGCACCAGGCCCTGAGTCAGGAAGACAAGCGTTCAAATCCAGCCTCAATCACTTCATGGTTGTGTGACCCTGAGAAAGCCATTTAACCTCTGATCGCCTCATTTTCCTCATTTGTAAAACATGAGGATAACCTACCTCCTAGGATTGTTTGTGGAGACCAAATAAGATAATATATAAAGTGCTTAGCTCAGTGTCTGGCACACTGTAGATATTTATTAAATGTTTGTTTTCTTCCTTTCTTGTTGTACAACTAAACAGACATTTTTCCAATCTATGGATGATGTTGGAAACTGCTGCACATTCAGATATTGGTAATCAGTGATTTCTGGGGATCCAGAGAGTGTGACTGTTAGCCCTGATGGGACGGGGGGAATGAATTCTGTGGCTGCTTTGCCTGTATCTAGAATAATAAAAATAATAACAATATGAAGATGATGATGGTAATACATAACATTTCTGTAAGCACTTTAAGGTTTGCAAAGCACTTTACAAATTTGATCTTATTTGATCCTCTCAACAATCCTGTGACATAAAGGGTAATTATTGTGACTTCTCCAGGGTCACATAATAAGTGTCTGAGATAAGATTCTAATGCAGTAAGCCTCAGGTCACACTATATGCACTGTGCCAACTAAGATTAACAGGCAGCTAGTACTGCCATACTAACATCAGACCAGGCAGTATTTGGTGGTATTTACCAAGCTTTGGGCATGACTTCAGAGAGTGTAAAAGTCTTGGCTAAGGAGATCTTGTGTTCCTTTGTGTTCCCTTATGGATTATTTGGAGCCTTTGCCTTGAATATTCTAAGAGCTCATATATCCTGTCTATTCAGGAGCCTAGACATAGACACCATCAAAAAGTATCTTAGTAGGGGTAGCTGAGTGGCATAGTGGATAGAGCACCAGCCTTGAATTCAGGAGGACCCGAGTTCAAATATGGTCTCAAACACTTAACACTTCCTAGCTGTGTGATCCCCTAGGTAAGTCACTTAGCCCAATTGACTCAGTGGGAAAAAAGAAAAAGAAAAAGAAAAAAAAAGTATCCTAGTGACAATAGAGTATATCACAGATTTCAGCATTGGAATGTGTTGCTAATGCCCAATCGCTCCTCCTTTGGGAAGAACTGCCACACAGAAAATATCTGGATATGACAGAGGAAAATAAGGGAAATCTTTATATCTTGAAATGAGTATTTTTGAGTAATAATCATCTTTGTTTATATTTAACTCAGAAAGAGTGTCTTAAAGAATTATATTTTTGAGAAAAATAATTTAATAACCTCCATGGCATATTCTGTTCTCATGATGAGATTATTATTCTATTCCATTTATTTAAAATTGTAACATTAACATGACCCTATTTTTAGAGGCATGCCAGTGAAAATGAAATTTTAAAAGGAAACATTTATCTCTACAAAAGGTATTTTTTCTGTTTTCAAAGATGAACTCAGAATATCATCATTTTCTTTCATTTAAGCTCTAATCTCTAGTATAACAAATGCAGAAATCTCCTTTTTGCTTCCAAAGAACACTTTGATGCTGGTACCCAAGGTCTAAATATGACTAAAATAATACTTCTGGGCCTGGACTTAACATTCTTACCAAGCTGTTCTTCTTCACTGAAACCCATAATTCCCATGGCCTCCAAGGTCTCCTGGAACATCTCATCATCCTGGGCAGCAGGAATGGGTACAAAGCCATTGGAAAGAAATGTATAGTTGTTGAAGCCTTCAAGTAATAAATCATCTGAAGGGAGATAACAATGGTTAGGAAATTAGGATAATGGCATTTTTCTTTCCACAGGAAACATTCTCAATCCCAATTAAAGTGACAAGTCTAACGGGATTTAAAAACCATCTCACTTCTACCTTATCCCTCTCCAAAAGACTGAAGGGGTTGTCAAAAATAAAGCCAAAACTTATATTTAATTTGGTAGATATCATTACTGAAGGCTTAGAATTATAGCTAAGCCTGGAATAATGTAAACTTTTGACATCAAGCTAGCTTAGTTTTTTGTTTTGCTAAAAAGCTTTTTTTAGATCACGTCACTTGGAAATTAAATTGATAAACCAATGGCTGAATTAAAGTAGGACTCTGGAATGACTGAAATGAACAAAGAAGGGCCAAATGGGTATTTTGCCAATTCCTGCTATATGCAGGATAATAGAGGCAAGAAGAGGATGGAAAAAAATCAAGTTTACTACTTGTCCCAATTCTCTTTTTCTACTTTATTTTTCATCAGCTACTAACAAGACCCAGAGTTGTCTAGGAGGAGTTTCACGTTCTATGTTGCTCCTGCCCCACCATTAGTAGGGAGTGCAGATATTCAATGAGAAAGGCAAGAGGCTAATGGACAAAAGAGACACAGAGAGAAGATTAAGTGGACTGGATAATTCATAAATTGGATTTTAGTTCTCAAATTACTGAGTGTTAACTTTATTTGATCTTGTGATAGATGAGAAGGGAAGTTAAGAATCATGAGTTGGAACTATAGTCTCTTTTTTCAGACCATTTGGATATTCACTAGTATCCTGAGGGTAAAGCAGAAATTTTCCAGACCTGAGGAATAAAATTGTATCACCTACAACCACTGCTATTTCTTTAAGGACTTAGCCCATTATTTCTAAAAGCTAGAGACATCTCATGGAAGAGAGTTTTTTATTCTGATTTTTGTCTAGACACTTACTTTTCATTTGTTCCTTAGCCCCAGCAATCATATAATAAAAGATGTGAAAAGTCCTTTCATCTCTTGCTTGGCGAATGGCACGTGACTTTTCCAGCAGATCTGGTTAGGATGAGTTAAGGATACTAATTGTCCAAAGGGCATCCTCCCTTGCAGCAACCCAATCATCCCCAAAGTTGGATGCTTTGGGGAAGCATCCAAAAGCTTAAAAGTGGCTAGAAGTTCTCGTACTTAGAAAACAACATTTCTTCATTTTGGAAATGAGCCAAACAGGCTCATCCCACTCCTTTCCCCACAGAAACTCATCAAAGAATGGATATGGTATTTCTTTCCTTTCCAGATTAAGGCCTGACATGTATCAGGACTTATTTGTTGTTTCCCCCATGAGAATATGACTTTCTTGAGATTAGGGGTCAGTCTTGCTTTTCTATTTGTACCCCCAGTATTCAACATATAGCAAGCATTAAATAAGATGTTTTTTTCATTAATTGATTGATTGATTTAAAAGAGCAAGAGTAGATCAATCCAGTTCTGAATTTTCAACCTCTCAGAGCTCTGATGGTGGCTAGTCAGGCTAACCAATATCTTGGGGTGTCTGTGACAGGCCTAAAGCATAAACTGGAAAGAAACAAAAGAGGGAATAAAAGGGGTGGAACAAGGGGTGGAAGAGCAATTCTTGTTGCTGTTGTTTTTCAGTGTTTCAATAGTATTCAACTCTTTGTGACCCCATTTAGAGTCTTCTTGGCAAGAGTGGTTTGTCATTTCCTTCTGCAGCTCATTTTCCAGATGAGGAAACTGTGGCAGAAATAAATGACTTGCTCAGAGTAACACAGCTAGGAAGTAAGTGAAGCTAGATTTAAATTCTGATTTTCCTGACTCTAGGCCTGGCATTTTATCCATGTACCATCTACCTGCCCTGGATGAAGCAATAGAAGGGTATAAAAACAGAAAGGATAGAGGAGGAAGAGAAAGAGAAAAAGCTCTGTCTATGGGACAGAAAATAGTAGAATGCTGCTAACAATTGTATTTAATAATATCTATAATGCTATTGTCATATGGATAGATAAGTAGCTGAGACTACTTAAAGTAGTTCTTAGAAAGGTCTTAGGAAGAAAATAATTATTAACCTGAGATCCATCAACTTATTTTATAAAATTTCTTTTCTAATTGCATTTTAAATATTTGGTTTTCTTTGTAATCTTATATACATTGTGCATTTAAAAACATTATTCAAAGCATGTTTTAAATGAATAATAAATTTTAATGATAAAATGTTAATTGTTAATTACATGAATAAAGTTTAAATTAATAATAAATGAATAAATTCATTAATTCTAAGATTAACATTTTGAGTGAATAATAAATTCTAAGCTTCAGAGAGTGAAAGAGCTTTACAGCACATAAAAGTTTTAGAATCACTGTATTAGAGAATTCATTGTCATTGGGGTCAAGGAAATTCTCACTAGTCTTGCCTTTGAATGAAAATCTCATTCACTAATAATTTGGGGCCTACTACTGAAAGAAAGAGGTAGGCTAGAGGGCAGGGTTCAGTTAAAGATGAGCTCAAGAAGAAAGTAAGCCATAAGCCTGAGCTATTAAGTCAATGGGAATGTTATTAGCAGGATTGGACCATCTCAGAAGTTAGTATAACTTTAGAGGATGAAGAACGGGGCAGCACAGGCAGCTTGTTCTGGGAATCTACCTGACTTCAGCTGTGGAAACTTGTCCAGCCTGATTTGTGTCAATCACCTCTCCTTGGTCACTCTCTCAATTTCTCTGATAAATATTTGTTGTTGAGTCATTCCAATCCTGTTCTATTCTGTGATCCAAATGGGGTTTTGTTAGTAAAGTATTGCCAAGACTGATTTGCCATTTCCTTCTTTGGCACATTTTACAATTGAGGAAACTGAGGCAAACAGGGTTTTTCCCAGTCACCCAACCACTAAGTAACTGAGACTGGATTTGAACTGAAGTCCATCAGCCACCATCCCCTGTGAAACCTAGCGACCTGACAAATATTTAGACTCCTAATTGTGGCCTGTACACTCTGCCTTAAGAATCATCCTTCAGGCTATTTTTTGAAGGAGGTCAGAGTGAGGAGGAGAGAGTTTTATTAAAGGAAAATAACAGCCAAAGTTTATGTGTTCAGCTGTCTGAAAACAAATTATCTGTCTGCAGCATTGGCTGCTCCACAGAGAGACTTGAGATCTATTCAGTGATGAGCTTTGAATCCGCTGTGGGTGGGATAGATATCTTAGCTAACAAAATGCACCTGTTTTGTTCAAAGAATGAGTGAAATAAATAGCAGGATGTTATACTATTAAATACAACTCACAAGTAAAATAGAGAAGAAACATGTCCCAGAAAGTAAGACAATTTTGGCTGTAAAGATTTTAATTTATACTCCCTCCATCTAACAGCTCAAATGCTAAACAACAAAATTAGTAGGCAACTAGGTATATCAGGAATAGGAATTTGGGGGAAGGAAAAGGGAGAGAACAAACATTTATTAAATACCTTCTACATGCCAGATACTGTGCTAAGTGCTTTAGGAATATTATTTCATTCAATTAGGAGTTGGCAGAGGTATAACTGGCGATTCTGACTCCTGGGGCAAGCAATAGGGCAGATGCCTTCAAAATAATATTTTAACAAAAAATAATAACCAGGAGCAGCTAGTTGGCACAGTGGATAGAGCACCAGTCCAGAAGTCTGGAGGACCTGAGTTCAAAATCTGACCTCAGACACTTAACACTTCCTGGCTGTGTGACACTGGGCAAGTCACTTAACCCCAAATGCCTCAGCATAGTAATAATAATAATAACTAGCAATTACATAAAAGGTTTTGCAAAATGATTTTTATATATTATTTTATTTAATCCTCACAATATTCTTGGAGAGTAGATTCTATTGTCATTTCAGTTATGTCAAACTCTTCATGACTCCGTGTGGGGTTTTCTTGGCAAAGATAATGGAGTGGTTTGCCTCTCCATTTTACAGAGGGAAAAACTGAGACAAATAGGGTTAAATGACTTGATCATATAGCTAGTAATTATCTAAGACTGGATTTGAACTCAGGTCTTGCTGACTTCAGGCCTGGCACACTATCCACTGCACCACCTAGCTGCCCATTAGAAATTATTATTATTCCCCCTTTTATCGATGAGGAAACTAAGGCTAGGAAGGGTTAAGTAACTTGCCTAGTGAGGTAGAGGGGAATGAATGCTGGTGAAGAGAGACGCAACTACCACTCAAGGAAAGAAAGCAGATTCTTTTGGGCAATGATATGAAGAGCAAATGGTATAGTTGGACAGAGAAGCATAATTAGCAATCCATAACCGTATTATTGGGAATTGTCTCATTTTTTTTTAACCTGGACTTTAGACAAAAGCATATAGTTCCTGAGTCCTTTAATTTATGTTTAAGAAAATACCATCTGCCACGTCCTGCTTTTCCCCATAGGAATGTTAAATTAATTTTATTTTTAGGAGAATAAGAGATAAAAAAATTATGAATAAGAATATTAGAAGAGAATAGGTTGCAGGTCACCTATTTCACTTCCCTCCTCTAGAGATGAGGAAATGAAGGCCCAAGGTAATAAAGTAATGATTAGCAGACTTAAAATTTAGCCCAGATCTTCTACCAGACACTCCAGACCGCTTTTGTACTTTACATCCAGTACCCCCATATAACAGATGAGAAAACTGAGGCGCCAAAATATGAAGAGATAAAAGGTTTTTCTAAAACTTTTTACAATGTCCATATTCTGCTACTAAGCAATCTCTGGGCAGCAACAGAATGCCAAGATGAGATTTCTATAGGTGAAATAATGCATAAGATGCTTAATTCAATAATGACTCTTTGCAAACTCCCACCTCAGCCAAACCATTGCCTGTAGCTACTTTAGAGAAAAGAAAGGGGCAATCCCATGGATAAAGGTTCTTCTCATCTGCTCATGTTATCCATAATAATCCTTGCCATTCTTAGAAGTCCCATATGACTGTTGACAGCACTCCTTCTCAGCCCTTCCTAGTAGAATTCCATGTTTTCCAATCCACTGTAAAGGATACATGTTTCGATGTTGGCTCCCACAATGTAGCCTGTGACATCAAAGTTGATGCGGATGAATTTGCCCTACCAATGAAAAGATATGTTTTTATGTGGCTACTAATTAATCTTCCCTAGTGCTATGCTTTAAGAATGGAAGGAACAAGTTAGAAACCACATTCTCAATAGTTTCAACAGAAATAGATTCCCCCCCAACCAGGAATTGAGAATATCTCTAATATACTCCTCTGACTCAGTATTGAGTCAACCAGCAACAAGGCCAGATCTAATTCAGCTCCTGGGACACCTCTCATCTGTCTCCTTTAAACAGAATGGTATATATATTGGATTACTAGCCATATAGTTGAGAGGTTGGGGGAAGGGGGAAATTTTAGAATACAAGGTTTTGCAAGGGTCAGTGTTGAAAATTTATCCATGTGTATGTTTTGAAAATAAAAAGCTTTAATAAAATAATAATAATAATAATAAGTAAATTATTTTTCCAAATGTGGCAAAGAGGTTAACTTTCAAAACAAATAAATAAATAAAAGAATATTATGCTAGAATGCACCAAGTAGGTTCCTAATTGTCCTCTGGTTTCTTTGTATGATCAAAGATCCAAAGTTGAAAGGAATCTGGTCTTTCTCCCTCATTTTACAGAAGAGGATACTGAAGGCCTGGTAAGTTATGTGATTTGCCCGAAGTCATAAATGAAGTGACAGAAAAAAAAAACCTCAAGTTTCATGTCTTCAAGTTTAGTATCCTTTTCAGTGTACCCCAAGGCTCCATTACATGTAGTTCCCCCCCATGATATCTGCATGTGAGGATCTGAAGGAAAAGTTTAGCTCCATATTTCTGATTCCCAGACTTAGGATACTAAGACTGAGTATGTGAAAAAGTGAATACATATAAAAGGGCCCAGTCCTGAAGAAGGAGAAGGGGCCGCAATTTTCCCCAAGAATCACTGAGAGATATAAAAATTAGGTTGGGGATGTAGGAGGATATATAGTCACAAAAATATGATTGGATACCATGCATTCTTCCTAAATGGAGTCTATATATAATGATCATTTAATTTGAATATGCATGACAAGCATAGTTTACTCCAAGGCCATTTTCAAGTTTGTTTTTCTGATTTTTCCATTTAACCTACCCTTTTCTTTACTATCCAATTGGAGTTCTTTCACACATTTAAATGAGCACTCAACTGAGAAGGGAAGTGGGGGGGGGAAGTGGGGGAAGAGAGCAAGATAGGGACCTACTTCCCAGGAACTCTTAAATGGCTATACGTTGGAGGCTAGTGGATTAAATGAACCAAGAATAAGAATTATAGTTACATTGCTATCCTGATCTACTCTGATTAGCCCTGTATTCTCATGTAAATTAGGAGACACCTTCCTAACATTAGTCCTTCCAGGAGGAATCCTGGGTATTTTTGTTACTTACGAATCTCGAGGAGTTGTCGTTCTTGACAGTTTTGGCATTGCCAAAAGCTTCCAGAATAGGATTCGCTTGTAGAAGTTGTTTTTCCAGCTCACCCTAAAATTCATTCACATTTCATTATCAGAGAAGTCAGCACAAGCCCTAATGCTTCTGCCTCTGATGATGTCAATAAACTCTATTCACCCTGTGTATTTATTCTTGTTACTACCCTTCAGGTTATTTCTAGAAGATATTTTGCATGTCCTTAGTCATCTGAAGGTTATGGGGAAGAAATATTACGGCTGCTGCTGGTATAAAGAAATTTACCCTTTAACATTGTTCACTTCAAAGATCAAAGCATACTTATCTTTGGAACATCATTGCTGTTCCAAGCTAAACAGAGTAATGTTCTCTTTGTTTAAAACAATTTTTTTTTTTGCAATGCAAACAAAACAGGTAGAGATTTCTTCTTCAGGTTTGCTTTCTGTTTTATTTTTTTAAGGAAAATGAGGATATCATTAGAAAAACCTGCCAGAAGTTGCTTTAATCTAACAGCAGCAGAAAGCTACAAAAGCATACTGCATCAGCTCCATTAATCAGGTTAAAATGCAGCTGAGATTGGAAACAATGAGTTTCTCTCTCTATCAGACCATGAGCTCCCATGCACAAAAATGGAGTCACGTTGTTAATGATGACAGGGAATAGCTAATTAGACAAGTCATGCCAGAAAAGCAAATATGCACTTTGTGGTCCTTCAACCTGATTCCAGCATCAGAGTTGAAGATCAGGTTTGCCTGCCAAAGCATTCTTCCAGTTGGCTACAAAGTATTTGTTTCTCAGTCTTGAATTATTCTGCCTCCTTATTAGTATATGCTTAATCTCTTCTTGCTTGTTGAAACAGTCTTTTCACTTTGGGACATCTTGGCTCAGGACTCTGGGAATTGTCAGAAACTCTGATGTGAGAAGGATTTTCAAACAAAGGTAAATGATAGAATTTTATCCTCTTTCTGATCCAAATAACTAAGGTACTGTGGGTATTTGCTCCAGAGAAATGAGGAAGCAACTATTTGTTTATGTGTATATTTATAAATATACTACCACCCCCACAATTCCCAAGATATCCCTACAAAAATAAAAATAATTTTTAAAAAATAGAAAATATTTCCAGAGTAATTGTGAACAACTGTTGGAATCCCCCTTTACCAGATACATGGAAATTTACAATTTGGGGGTAGTTCTTTCTCTACCTACTCCTCTAAATGAAGAAAGATGAAAAATAACTTTCTTTAGCCACCTTTAAGTGGCTAGCTTATACAATCCTAACTGACTTGCTATCAAGTAACCCACTTACAGGGAAGCCTAGTACTATCCTTCTCAGGCAAGCCTTTAAAAAAAAGTAATTTCCCCCGATTATAGATTTATATCTGGAAAGGATCTTAGTAGTTATTTAATTCAACCTCTTATTTTATGTCTGAGATGAATTAAGTGTAATCATACCTAGAGCCAAAAAGATGGAAAAGATGACCTTTAATGGTCTCAATAATCCTAGAATTCTGGCTTCTAGCTCCTCAGTTCTTAATTATAATTCTGGCAAGACCTGGTTTTGTCAAAAAGCTAGTGACTCCAGCAATCAATCTTATTATCCTACCATTAGAGCTTGTGTTTTGCCAATCAATACGGCTATTCTTGAAGCTTCAGGTCTTGAGGCTGAGCACAGGTGGTCAGTGAAACAATATGCAGAGACAGACAGACAGACATCACAAACAGCACCGCAAACACATGCACAGGGACCGCTTTAGAACAGTGTCCCACTGGGGAAGGGATACAGGAAGGGATAGACATGCCAAGGCTACATTGCTTGTCAATCAAACCTTGAGAGTGGAGGGTATATTTCACAACAGTCCTAAAAAGCTCAACCTGACAGGACAGAAATCCTTAGATTGTTTCAATTAGGAATTTTGGAGGTCAGATTTCAGGCTGATTGGCTCTTTCAGGATCGTAGAGAAATTTTTGGATAAGGAAAATCCATCACAGGCAGGTAAGAATTGGAAGTCCAAAAAAACCTCTGCAAATGTCAGACTACAAATTGGCGTCTGACACAGGCAGAGTCAAGGTGCAGAGAAATTATTGAGTGCTATTGTTGCTTCAGGTTGTGAGACACAAAAACCTAACACGTTCTACTATCAACTATGGGCACTCTGTTGGTGCAACAACAGCATGCAAATCTATACTCTGTGCCTTCCCAAGCACACTGAAGAAAACACACTCTAATTCATTTACTCACGTAAGCAAAAGATGGGCCTTGCTGTAGTTGAATAATATGGCATAAAACAAATGTCAATGTTATTTCAATCACACAAATATTGGGTCTTGGTGGGTATTCACTTATGTCTCTTTATTTCCCACCCCCCCCTCTCTTTCTCTCTCTCTCTTACACACACACACACACACACACACACACACACACACACACACACACACACACAAAATCCAACAACCCCAGTATAGGTTTCCTAGAAAAATTGGAGACACACATTCCTTATTCATTCCATTTCCTTATCTACCTCTCTCAGTTTCTCTCTTTCTTTTTATTAAATTACTGAGATCACAATAATCTTTCAATTCAGAAAAAAAAGGCTAAAATGTTCTCTGAATAGGCCTAACATCAGAGGCTCACAGAACATCTAGTTCATGTTTTCATCCCATCCCCATTTTATGGAAGAATTTTAAATGACTTGCCCAGGGACATAGAGCTAGTAAGTATAAAAGGTGAGATTTGAACCCTGGTATTCCTGCTTCCAAATCCAAAATGTTCCTCATTAAATTGGCAAGAGTGGAAGGAAATAGTGGAATCTTCGTGGTGACATACAATGACGACTTGTAGTGTATAACACTTTCTGAACCTCCCCATAATAAGAAACCCAATTTTAATGTTATAGTTTAAGGTTGAAATACAGGAAATTATTTTCTTCTTGTTTTGGTCTTAGGACTGAATAAGAACCCATAGCAGACACAGACCACGGCAAAAAACTTTAGCCATCTCTGGATATTTCTGGATTTCTGTTCTTTGTCAGGCAAGCTAAATTTTTAGGTGGTTATAGAATCAACTCATGATTAATCCATAGTAAATAATGGATAAGGGTGATCAGAGACCAATAAACTTCGCAGGCAGTCTCCAAAACTCATTTCAGACTCTTCCATTCACCAAAGCTTTTGGCAGAGGTACAGGTACTGTCAAACAGATGAAATGGACTGATTCCAGATTGGTTTTTTTTACTTCTCTGGGACCAGGCCTAACATGAGGAGGCACAAGCTAGAGACTGGCTACAAAGAAGGAAAAGTATTAATAGAATCCAGAGGAATTCAGAAAGGGCCTTAGATAGTCAAGACACAACTGAAGAGTCATTCCCCCAGATGGGCCTGTTTGAGTTTCTCCTCTCTTTCTCTGAGAAGGAAAAACAGGGATACATGCAGAAATGAGCAAAATTTAAAATTACAATTGGGGGTTCTAATTTAAAAACTGTGCTTCCCCCAAATTGTCATTTGTGAGGAGACAAATTAAGCTGATTGGCTGCAAGAGAGAAAAAGTGCCTTCAGACTTCAGTCCTCGAAGAGCCGAGCTGATGCAGGGTTCTACTATAAATAGACATTATTTATAAGGCAACGATGAAGGCTTTTTCTCAGCAAAATATATTCCTGTTTAAGGCCCAAGGGTCCTTTCTTCCTTACTCCCTTTTTCCACAGACCCCAAAGCCCTAACATAATAGCATGTTTTTAATAGGTTATATCTCTGAAAAGGCATTCAGGTAGCAGAAATTGAGCCTTTCAATTAACTTTTTTTTCCCCTAATCCCTGTCAATCTGTTGCTCAAACCTCCAAAGACAGGAAAGGGCCACTTACAGTGATGCTTGTATCCTTTTTCCCCTTATGAGAGGAAGCCACCACAGCTAGATACTGGATGACCTTTTTGGTGTTTTCTGTTTTCCCAGCTCCAGATTCACCTCTGAAAGACATGGATACAGTGCACCATTACTTTCTCTGTCAACAAGTGCTGACAGGCAAATAAAGAAATCAGAAAAAACAAACAAACAAACCAGTATCAACTTATTGGATGATAAGAGTCTGGAGTAAAATGAAGTCTGTCAAAGAGCATTTCTAAAGTACCCTCTATGTTCCAGTCCCTGCTCAGGGCCCTCAAGGCATCTACATTTTACTGACAAGAAACAACACATATGTACTTAGGTCTAACAAAAAGTATGCAAATAGAAAGCAAATGTTGAGGGGGGTGAAGAAAAAGAGAAGCAACAATTAACACAATAGGTTAACTGAAATCCAAATTATTTAGAATTTTAAAAATAGGGGCAGCTAGGTGGCACAGTGGATAGAGCACCACCCCTGAAGTCAGGACAACCTGAGTTCAAATATGGTCTCAGACACTTAACACTTCCTAGCTGTGTGACCCTGAGCAAGTCACTTAACCCCAATTGTCTCAGGGGAAAAAAAAAAGAATTTTAAAAATAATAAATATCAATAGTATTACTAACTTTAATATTACTAACCACAAGCTTCCAATTTAAGTAGAAAAAGGAAGGGTCCAGAATAGTACTATAGAAAGAGAGGTGAATTTGAAATCAAAAAAGCCCTGTTTGAATCCCAGCTCTGCCACTCTCCAGCGGCATGACCTTGGGCAGCAAGTAATTCACACCTTTCTTGCTTTGCTTTTCCTCCTCTCTAAAATGAGAAGATTGCACCAGATGACCCCCAAGATCTATGGGTTTATCAACTTACAAAGTATAAGCTCTAGACCTATGATCCACAATGCTGGGTCTATAGACAATGTCTCCTGAGATTCAGCACAAACCACAAATCCATCTGTTGAGGAATAGCTGAATAAGTTATAGTATATGAATATAATGAAATATTATTGTTCTATAAGAAATGATGAGCCTATTGATTTCAGAAAAGCCTGGAAAGACTTATATGAACTGATGCTTAGTGAAATGAGCAGAATCAGGGTAACATTACATACAGCAAGAACCAGATTTTATAATGATCAACCATGAGGACTTGATTCTTCAACAATGCAGTGATTCAAGGCAATTCCAATTGACTTGGGATGGAAAGTGTCATCTGCATTCAGAGAGAGAGAACAATGGAGACTGAATGTGGATCAAAGCTTAATATTCTTAGGTTGTTTGCTTGTTTTTTTTTTCTTTCACTTTTTTTCACTTTTGATCTGACTTTTCTTGTGCAGCATAAGGAATATGGAAATATATTTAGAAGAATTGTACATGTTTAAACTATATCAGATTACTTGCTGTCTTGGGGAAGAGAGGGAAGTAAGGGAAGAAGAAAAATTTGGAACAAAGGTTTAGAAAAGGTTAATACTAAAAACTATCTTTGCATGTATTTAGAAATATAAAATATTATTATTTACAAAATACAAACCTAGCTTTGATAATCAGGTAGCTTAGACAAGGATTGACCTCATTGTTAGAAGAAAGGTAACTATGTTGTAGCTACCAAGCTCTAAGTTAAATGGAGGGGAGGGGAAAAAGGAAAGGAGATACAGTCTAAACTCTTCTTTCTCTGTTACTTCCTTCCCTGGCCCACTTTGCTAGCTCTCTTCCTTTTCTGTTCTTTAAGAGATAATTAGAAAGAATTTTGAAAGAAGTCTGTTTGCCCTCAAGGTCAGTTTCAAGGCTTCTCTGGAGCTGAACAGATGCCATCAGAACTATTACAATTCCTGATCTTTTTCCTAATTAGGAAATGAAGAAATTAAGTTCCTCTACTGAGACCCCATTAATAACTGCTCATGTTAAACCCAAAAAGAAAAAATATCACATGCATTATCTTTCTGTACATAATCCTATTGACTTCCCATATCCAGAGGATAGCTTGAAGAAAGACTCAATTTCCTTTAGATTTTTAAGTTAGGAAAAGTGAGCATCAGATTTCTGATAATTAATTTTAAAAATGCTTTGTATGTTTTAGTATTGAGATTATTTTAAAAATCACAGACACACACATATATATGTATATATGTATATATATATATATAATTTTTCTCTTAGTAAACAAGCTTATTGGGTGGGTGAGAGAGCTTAATATTCTATTTTGTGTAAAAAAGAAGAAAAAACTATATGGCAAAAGAAAGGGAAACATCTTGCCCAAAATTATACACTGAATTGCCATGCTAGAATGGATTTTAGAGATCATATGGGTTAAATCCCTTCATATTATTATGTGCTGTTTTTTTTGTTGTTCAATGATTTCAGTCATGTTTGAGTCTTCATAACCCCATTTGGGGTTTTCTTGGCAAAGATACTAGAGTGGTTTATAATTTTCTTCTCCAGCTCATTTTACAGATAGGGAAACTGAGGCAAGTAGGATTAAGTGACTTTCTCCCTCCAGTCTGGACCTCTAGCCATTGTGCCACCTAGCTGCACATATATATTATATACATATATGTTATATTACATATATATGTATATATATATATATAATTTTTTACCTTTAAAAAATTCTGTGCTTAACAAATCCCAAGTAAAATGAGCATTTCCTCATACAAAGTAGAACAGATAAAAAGAGAACTGTACATTAATCTCTATTTAAATCTCTATTGTAAAATGCTTGCTTTTCTCTTTTAAGTATAAAATAATTTTAACACTGAATTTTCATACTTGTCCTATAAAGATGTAGGCATATGGTACATCTCATATAGAACCTGAATCTACATAGAAATGCCATGCAAAGTTAGAGAGGCAGGTAGATGATGATAATAGATAATAATATTATTATTTGTCCTTTGTCCCCGAAGAGGACCACAACATCAGGGAGGTGATACCATGACATGCAAATGAATTGGATTTGAGTGAGGGAGGTCTGTGCAAGGTCACCTGCCTCACTTTCCCTTCCAGAACCATCTAGGTCCGGTGGCAAGTTATAGATCAGGACAATTGGAGATGGCCCAGAAGCAATGGGAAATCTTGGCCTTTTTGAGCTAAGGTCTCTAACAGGTAACACCCATTCAGTGATTAAGGCTAGATAGCAATCGAGGCAAAAACTCTCCTCTTTTACCTAGTCCCCCCCCCAAAAAAAAAAAGTCTAAATAAATAAAAAATAGATAGAGAGATAAATGAATAAATGAATCTGGGAGGGGAAGACCCTCTTCAGAGGCAGAAATGACTGCTATTTACATTCACTCTGAGTCAATCAGGACCCAAACAATGATCAAATGAGATTTGGCCTAGGACCTGTTGGTGGCCAATGAGATTCAGATTGGTTTTGATTTAAGGACTAGTCCTTAAAAAAGAAATCTAGCCAGTAAACCCTAAGATATATTGGGAGGGTTTAGAAGTGACCTAAGAAAAAAAGCTCTTAAGAGCATCTGTAGGTAAGAGTATGACTTGATATGTGGATAGAGGGAAGAAAAGACAGAGGGAGGAAGGGAAGAAAGGAAGGAGAGAAGGAAGAAGGGAAGAGAAGAGAGAAGGGAAGAGGAAAAGAAGAATGGAAGGAAGGAAGAAAGGAAGAAGGAAGGGAGGGAGGAAATGGAGGGAGGAAGGAAGAAAGGAGGGAAGAGAGGAGGGAAGAAAGGAGGGAAGGAAGGAATACAATGAAGAAACCATAAAAAACATAAACACTATAAAGCTTAAAAGCTTAAGATATACAAATATCTTGTTTGATCCTCATAACAACCCTGGGAGACATATGCTATTATTACTCATCACTTTACAGATGAAGAAACTGAGGTAAACAGAGGTAAATGACTTGCCACACATCTAGGAAATATCTATGGCTGGATTTCTCTTCCAAGTTTGTCAGATCTTCATGATTATAGGACCAGAGCTCTATCTGCTGTGCTACTCAGCTGAACAGATATCTAGGTAGTTACATATTCAGCACCCTCCCTTTCTAGGATAAATTTAAAATGTTTTCCTCCCTGTCTTCTCACTTTCACAATTTAAGAATCAGGAATGTTCCATGTGAGTGAGAGTTCTGTCCTCTATTTTGGGGAGATGGGTATTGAGCCCAAAACCTGGAAATCTAGTTTATCCTATGTTTATTATGAAGCAAGTTTCATGTTTTATTGGGGGGTTTTAGAGTACCCCAGGAAAACTTCAATAGGTTTTCAAATTGATTTATCAGTGAGATCATTGTTTCTTTGGAAAAATTAAAAATTTTTCTTTCCCAGTCTTTGGCTTCCAAGTTGGCCCTCTGATACAAGAGCTAATAAGTCTGATCTTCCAAACAAATTCTCTTTTTTCTCTGGACAGGGGTAACCATGCCCATCTTCCTTTCTTGAGCCTCTGGAAGTATTGCCATATATGGCATCCTTTCCCTTTTAATTACCCTGCCATCCTGTAGGGCCTCTGGAATTCAGCATAGACTCTTGGAATACATCGCTTAACCCTTTGTTTCCCCAAGGCATTACAAAAGTTTCCATGTGGTATTCTGGGGACATGTTTTCTTTTGCTGAGAAAGTAAAATATGTTTTGAACCATGGCCTGTTTCTAGAAATCTCTGGGGCTTAAGTTGTTTCTAGTTCTCCCTACCCACTCTTTCTAAAATGTCCTCCCTATTCACAGAATCACAGAATTTCAGAGTTGGAAGGAACCCTGGCAGCCAACTAGTCCAAGAATCCCTAATGCAAGACACCAGAGAGAGATGATCAAGTATCCTCTTCTTGAAAAATACTAATGAAGGGAAACCCATTACAGAAGGGAGCCTATTTTACTTTGAGGTAGCTCTATTAGGAAGTTTTTCTTTATATCAAACCTAAATTTGCTCCATTGTATTTCCCACCCCCATTCCTCCTAGTTCTATGCTTTGGGGACAAATGGAATATATCGAATCTCTCTTCCGTGGGGTGAATTTTCAAGTATTTTAAGATATCTAGAGACTTCTCTGAGCTAAAAAGGACTGTATTTGCTTCAGGTGGTTCTTATATAGTATGAGTTGGAGGCCCTTCATTATTCTTCTCTAGCCTTGATTCAGGTAGTTCCTGAAATAAATCACAACATCCTAGGTATGGCTGGCCAAAGCAGAGTACAATGGGGCTACTCTGTTCAAGCAGCAGGAGACTGCTTTAGCTTTTATCAAATCACCCAAAATTAGACATAGCAAGGGAGATAATTCTGCTGAAATTAACCACATAATGCACTCATTATCTAACCAAAATCAAATAATTGTTGGCTTACTCCTACTATTAGTCCAAATAATGATAGTACATAGATTTAGAGCAGAAAAGTACCTCGGATCGACCTTTCTGTTGGGTTGATTTTCAGTCATGTTTGACTCTTCATGACCTCATTTGGGTCTTGACAAAGATACTGGAGTCGTTTGCTTATTTTATATATGAGGAAACTTAAGCAGAGTTAAGTGACTTGTCTGGTGTCACATAGCTAATAAATGTCTGAGGCTGTCAGGTCTTCCTAACTCCAAGCCAACACTCTATCCACTATACCATCTAGCTGCCCTGGTTCTTGACATAGAAGTCTGTGAAAGTAGGTAATTTAAAATATAAATAAATATATATATATATATAATATATTATAATTAGATTACTTTTTAATTTTATATATCTTATTTTATGCTTTTTAAAGCATTTAAAGCATTTTTTGATGTACATAGCTTTCACTAGACTGCCCAAAAGAGCCCAAAAATGTAAAACTGTTTGTCTTACTCCTCACACTCAGAGTTTAAATGACATGTCCAAAGTCACATAGGCAGTAAATGTCACAGTCAGAATTTGAACTCATATCCTTTGACTCCAAATACAGCATACTAGATTTGTTATGCTATTTTGTCTTCCATGTTTTACAGTTTTAGATCAAGGGCCAGAATATCGGTAACCCCACAAAATTTTTACCACTTTGTACTCCAAATGCCAGTGTTAGCACAATAATATAGCTATCCCTGAGTAGTAATGTACAGCAGGCTTTAGAAAAACAGTTTCAGTATCCTAGGCTGTTTTTCAGATTTTTTTTCCTTCCCTCCTTCCTTCCCTCCTTCCTTCCTTTCTTTTTCTGCCTTTCCCAACATTATAGCCTTTTTTTTTAAGGATTGGTTCAGTTTTGAAGCTGAGAATCTCTGGGATTGTTCCATGGGTCTAACCAATTTATTGTAAGTCATATTAAGAAAATAATAATATAGTCATACTATATAAACAATCTCACTGTCTGTTATCATACACTGGAAGGACACAAACCTCATTCTTGCTCCCAGGTTTGGTTAAGTACTTACTTATATTTTGATCAAAGTTAAAATATTATGTCAAGCTAGTTTTCCTTTTTTATTGATTGTTTTGTACTCAGCTTATAAACATTATCATGACTCATTAATTGGGATTTTCCTCTCCATGTCATAGTTGACCATGTATGCAGGTTAGCAGTGCATGACAACTGCCTCTAGATTTAAATATTTTTTTTAAATATTTCCTTATTTTTATTTTTAAAAAAGATTTTATGCTACATGACCCTAAGCAGATTACTCAAACTTTTGAGACCTCAACATCTCCATCTATGAAATGGGAATAATAATTAATCAATCCATAAAAGTTTATTAAGTATCTGTTATGTATCAAATACTATGCTAAGTACTGGGGATATAAAAAAGGCAAAAGACAGTCCCTGCCTTCAAGAAGTTTTGGGAGAGAAAACATAAAAAAAAATAGATACAAAGAAAATTATATACAGGACAAATAGGAAATAATCAAAAGAGGGAAAACATTGGAATTAAAAGGAGGTAAGGAAAGACTTCCTTTTTAAAAGTTTATTTTCTATTTATGTTTATAATAACTTTTTATCTTTCTAAATACATGCAAATATAATTTTCAATATCCATCTTTGCAAAACTGTGTTCCAAATTTTTCTCCCTTTCCCTCTCACCTCTCCCCTAGAATTCAATATACGTTAAACATGTGCAATTCAAGGTAAGACTTCCTGCAAAAGGTTATTATTATTTTATAGGCCTCTTAATTAGAGCTTGAAAAATGTTACTTAAAAAGTGAGCAAATATAGTAAGTGGAACTCCTCTTTTGCTTTTAAATCCTAACTCTAAGCCAGGGAGTTTTAACAGAGGGGCCACAAATTCCTTAAGGGTCAATGTCCCCTCTAGGAACATGCAGATTTCAGAGAAAACTTAAATGATAAAAAAAATTACATCTTTATTTTTATTAAACTCTAACTGAAATTTTGTATTAACTTCAGCTATATGAAAATGATATGGGGATCCATAGGCTTCAGCAGAGCCCCAAAATATCTATCTATTACACAAAATAGGTTAAGATATCTGGCTCTAAACCCAGTAGTTCCACCATTAATACCTCTTCCCTCAACTTACTTTTTATTATCACCTCTCTCATACCATAAAACAGAACTCTATACATAGAGTGATCAAGGAGCATTTGAGAGCAGGCTGATTGAAAATTTGGCCTCAGGTAATTTGGCTTATATTTTGATTCAAATAATATATATCCTATATTGATGAGGAGAGCACTCTTTAAGAGGCTCAGTAGTTTTGTTATTTGTTGAATCATTCTCAGTCATGTCTGATTCTTTATAACCCCAGTTAAGGTTTTCTTGGTAAAAAATACTGGAGTGGTTTTCCATTTCCTTCTCCAGTTTATTATATAGTTGAAGAAACCGAGGTAAACAGGGTTAAATGATTTGCCCGGGGTCATACATCTAGTAAGTGACTGGGACCAGATTTGAAAGCAAGATCATCCTCTTTTCACACTCAATTACTCTGTAATACTTGAAGTAAGAAGGGACACCGAAGAGTGGGCACAGAATCTGGGAGTAAAAAATAACACTCCTTACTCGAAATTCCTCATGTAATTGTCTTCTCTGCTCCATCTTCCTATTCTTAGTAGTAACTAACTTTACCCACATTGTTCCTCCAAACCAGGTAAGGTTCTCTAAACAGAGGAGTAATCACAATCCCTGAATTAGAGAACAGAATCCAAAGGACCGGAAAGAATTGTAAGAGCTCTATCCCTTTAATACTTAAATAGAGGATTAAATGATTCCTCTGAGATTCCATAGATTGTGTAAATTACCTGGCATTTATTGAGCACCCCCTATGTATCAGAGAAAATGCTAAGAACTAGGGATATAAAGAAATGCACACAACAAGACTGCTCTCAAGGAGCTCACTCTCTAATGGGAGACTCTCTAATGTGAAAATGTTCACATTTTCTTTAGCACTGTACCACCTATCTACCCCTCCATTTTTCCCTATGCTATCTCAATATAACTTCTTTGTGGCAAAGGAAAGCAGATAAGTAAAACTAACCGACACACTGATCATGCAGATAACATTCGTAATCCATATTCCATTATCTTTCTGCTAAAAGCATATACATCATTCTCTTTCCCACTCGGTTATCCATCTAAACCAGTTTGGTCCAGAAGATAAACTCACATGGATTCCTGGCCCACAATAGTTTAATTTATTTTATACAAATAGTTAGAAGTAGGATTTTCACAGTTTCAAGACACCCTGGAACCACCCCACCCCCAGTTCACTTAATCATTTTACTTAAAAGAAGGTACTTTTCTGAGGGGAAGAACCCTTGTGTTTGAAGGTTCAACACCCATTCCATATATTTGGTCATATTATACATCTCCAGCCTCCATTCCACAAAAGTCCTCCTGCACGCTATGATTTCTAACTCTAACCCTGCCATACTCTCTCAAGGGCACAAATTTTTTGAATCATTAATCCAGAATTGAAAAGGACCTCATAAGCCACCCCTCATTTTACAGATGAAATAAATTGAGACCAACAAAGAGTAAGTAAATAAATAAATAAGCCCAAGGTTAGTCACCTCCTTATCTCAAATTGTATTTAAAGGAAATAACTAAAAAACCTCTTAGAAATAAACATCAGCCTTCCTTAATCAACCTCAGCAGCCAGAAAAGTTAGCTAACTATCTAAGAACTCTAGATCACAGGGTCTGTTTGGCTTCCTGCTTTGGTGATTACCTCTGAACCAAAGCCAGAATATTTTATGCCAACTCATATAATCTCCTGATAATCCTAAAAAGCCTTTTCTCTTTCAGCACCACCACAAGCTGAGCAGGAATGATTCCAGGGCAGTGCATTTTCTTCATTAGCTTCCAAGTTTTAGACACTCCTGGTCTTGCAGAACAGAAAGTGGAAAGTACATGAGGAATTAATTGTAGCATAGAATTATATAGCATACTATTTGACTTATTGTTGTACAGCTTTCATACTTGAAGAGAACCAATGACAAGGATTATGTCTTGACTTGCTCGTGACTTGGATTTAGGTGAGGCAGAGTTCCCCAAAATTGTGAACCTCACTTTCGACCTGAGGCTTAGTTTAGCTTTAGATTTAAAGTTGGAAGGGACCTTAGAAAGCATCTAGCATAATTTCCTCATTTTATAGATTAGAGATATGAAACAGAGATGGGAAATGATCTACCTAAAGTCACTTGGCAAGAAAACAGCCAAGGTGGGATTTAAACTCAATTCTCCAATTAGAAACTTAGAGCTCATTCCACTTTACCATGCGGTCATGTAAGGATGACCTCCCTCATGGAATTCTATGGTTCATCCTCTTGGGTTCAAGCAAACAGCAAAGTGTCTATCCCTCTGGATTTCTCTGGTTTTTCTCAGGTAGGATGGGTCCACATAGCTGAAAGAATACCATTCCTGAGTATCTACAAATACTTGGTCATCCCATACCCAGAATGTTCTTCATCTCTGCTTCTTTGTTTCCCTGGATTACTTCAAGTCCTAGCAAAAATTCCACCTTCTCACAGAACAAATTAGTCAATAACTACAGCAAATCTAGTGTTTGACAAGACCCCAGATTTTGGGATAAGAATTCATTGTTTGACAAAAACTACTGGGAAAATTGGAAATTAGTATGGCAGAACCTAGGCATTGACCTACACATAATACCATATACCAAGATAAGGCCGAAATGGGTACATGATCTAGACAAAGAATGGTATTATAAACAAATTAGAAGAACATAGGGTAGTTTATTTCTCAGATCTATGGAGGAGGAAGAAACTTATGACCAAAGAAGTACTAGAGATCATTATTGATCACAAAATAGATAATTCTGATTATGCTAAGTTAAAAAGTTTTTGTACAAACAAAACTAATACAGATAAGATTAGAAGGAAAGCAATAAACTGAGAAAACATTTTTACATCCAAAGGATCTGATAAAGGCCTCATTTATAAAATATATAGAGAATTGACTCAAATTTATAAGAATTCAAGCCATTCTCCAATTGATAAATGGTCAAAGGATATGAACAGACAATTTCCATATGAAGAAATTGAAACTATTTCTACTCATATGAAAGAGTGTTCCAAATCACTACTGATCAAAGAAATGAAAATTAAGACAACTCTGAGATACCACTACACACCAGTCAGATTGGCTAAGAAGACAGGAAAAGATAATGATGAATGTTGGAGGGGATGTGGGAAAACTGGGACACTGATGCATTATTGGTGGAATTGTGAATGAATCCAATCATTTTGGAGAGCAATCTAGAACTATGCCCAAAGAGCTATCAAACTGTGCATATCCTTTAACCCAGCAGTGCTACTACTGGACCTATATCCCAAAGAGATCTTAAAGGAGGAAAAGGGACCCACATGTGCAAGAATGTTTGTGGCAGTCATTTTTGTAGTGGCCAGAAAGTGGAAACTGAGTGGATGCCCATCAACTGGAGAATGGCTGAATAAATTGTGATATATGGATGTTATGGAATAGTATTGTTCTGTAAGAAATGGCCAACAGGATGATTTCAGAAAGGCTTGGAGAGATTTATATGAACTAATGCTGGTCTTGCACATACAGTCTTTAAGATCTCTTTGGGATATAAGCCCAGTAGTAGCACTGCTGGATCAAAGGGTATGCACAGTTTGATAACTTTTTGGGCATAATTCCAGATTGCTCTCCAGAATGGTTGGATTCTTTCACAATTCCACCAACAATGCATCAGTGTCCCAGTTTTCCCACATCCCCTAAAACATTCTGCATTATTTTTCCCTGTCATTCTAGCCAATCTGACAGATGTGTAATAGTATCTCAGAGTTGTCTTAATTTGCATTTCTCTGATTAATAATGACTTGGAGCATCTTTTCATATGGCTAGAAATAGTTTCAATTTCTTCATCTGAGAATTGTCTATTCATATCCTTTGACCATTTATCAAGTGGAGAATGGCTTGATTTCTTATAAATTAGAGCCAATCATGTGTGTGTGTATATATATATATATATGTGTGTGTGTGTGTGCGTGTGTGTGTGTGTGTGTTGTATTTAAGTTAGACTTTAACATTTAACATGTATTAGTCAACCTGCCATCTGGGGGAGGGAGTGGGGGAAGGAGGGGAAAAATTGGAACAAAAGGTTTTGCAATTGTCAATGCTTAAAAATTACCCATGCATATATCTTGTAAATAAAAAGCTATAATAAAAGTAAATAAATAAATTAGAGTAAATTCTCTATAGATTTTGGAAATGAGGCTTTTATCAGAACCTTTGACTATAAAAATGTTTTCCCAGTTTATTGCTTCCTTTCTAATCTTGTCTGCTTTAGTTTTGTATATACAAAAACTTTTCAATTTGATATAATCAAAATTTTCTATTTTGTGATCAGTAATGATCTCTAGTTCTTCTTTGGTCATAAATTCCTTCCTCCTCCACAGGTCTGAGAGGTATTCTATCCTATGTTTTAATTTATTTATAATCTCATTCTTTATGCCTAGGTCATGAACCCATTTTGACCTTATCTTGGTGTACGGTGTTAAGTGTGGGTCAATCCATGCATATGTTTTGCAAATAAAAAACTTTAATTAAAAAAAAAAAAGAAAATCCCATATTTGATAAAAAGCTTTCCCAATAATGCTGAATTCTAGTACCTTTCCTCTGTAGACTATTTCCAATGTATATATCATGTTTGTACATAGTTGTCGTCCCTATTAGAATGTAAGCTCCTTAGGACCTGTTTGTTTTTTTTTTAATACCTTTTTTTGTGTTCTCTCTGCTTAGCACAATGCCTGGAACATAATATCCATTTAACAAATGTTTATTGACTGACTACTAAAGCCAATTTTAGACTAGAGAATTCGGCCTATTTCTGGCCTAGAAATGCATTCTAGGGTTACAATCTCAACTAGATCCCAGGCCATTCCATTTCATTGTATTTGCTTCCATTGTTCATGCTGGCTACAAATAATCAGACAAGTGGGGACAGCAGGATAAGAGAAATGTATTTAACTCTTAACAATCTTGGAATCCACAGATAATTTAAAATCCTAAATTGATTTCATCCTCTCACCCAATACATCTGTAGCCTTGGCTCACTGAATATAAACATTTTAAAATTAGGATGTTAAAATCAAGGAATATTAGAGCTGGAAGGACCTCAGAAGCAGAGATTACACACTCTCTAAGTTAGAAGGTTCCTTGGAGGCCAGCAAGTCCAACCCAAACTTAACAAAACTTATTCCAAAATATCTTCCCAAAGTGGCCCTTCAGCTTTCCCTTGAAAATCTCCAGGAAAAGGATATCCATTATCTCTTGAGGCAGTCCATCCCATGATGGATATAAGATAAACTGAATGAAGACCTCTCATAAGGATGTGAATTCAACCTATGCCCTAACTGTGATTTGAGACTTTGCAATAACAACTTGTGCTATAGCTAAAAAGCTGCAGGTGTTCAATTGTCTTAGATAAGCAAACATTTTGGTCCTGTCTTTCTCTCTCCACCTCTTTTTCATTAGCATTTAAGTACCTAATAGGTAAAGTGTGTTCTGGGGTTCTTGGTAAATTAGAACTCTCCAGTCAATGTGAGAAAAGGTCAGAGGGTGAGGTGAGGGCTTCTGGTTAGGTTCTATATAATCCTGTGTTTGTAGTTTGCACTCCATTACTGATACCTTATTTGTTAAGAGTTGCCCTTTCTTTATAGATCCTAATAAATCCCTTTTTGCTTTTCTTACTCTGAGAGTCTCTGATTTTAATTTGGCTTCACTTTTCCACACAGTGGATTGTTCCAAGATTGGAGTCAGGAAGACCTGAGGGCAACTCTGGCCTCAGAAATTTACTACTGTGTGGGTAAGACACTTAATTTTGTTTGCCTCAGTTTCCTCATCTGTAAACTGGAAATAATAATAAAACCTAAATAGTGAGGGTTATTGTGAGGATCAAATGAGATAAGTATAAAGTACTTGACATATTCTTAGTGTCAAATTTTTTATTATCTATTATTATTATTATTATCCTTAATGATAATTATAATTATCAGGAAGTTTTTCCTCATATCTATCCTAAATCTGCCTTTAAGCAACTTCTATCCACTGCTTACAGTTTTGCCTTTTAGGATCCTTCCTACCCATCAATTACTAGATGGTATCTCTCATTCATCCCTATTAGATTCATTCCAATGTCAAGATCTTTTTGGATCCTGACCCTGTTGTCCAATGGGTTAGCTATCTCTCCTGGCTTTATATTCATTATAAATTTAAAAAGCATCCCTGGATTCATTCAGCTCACTGATAAAAAAAATTTTAAAAGCAGCACACAGACAAGCAGAGATCCCTAGAATTCTTCAGTTAGAGACTTCCATTCAAAGTCACAATCAAGTTGATGACTGATGATCATTCTTTGGGTTCAGTGATTTAAACAAATCTACTTCCAGTCAGAGATTATTATTATTATCCATCACCTCATACCATCTTGTCCACAGGGGAGAATAATGATAACAAGAACAGTTAGCATTTTTATAGCCCTTTAAAATTTGTGAAGCACTTCACAAATATCACATATGAGTTTCACAAGAACTCTAAAAGTTAAGGGCTACTCTTAGCCCCTTTTTTGTGGGGATAGGGAAACTGAGAAAGACAGAGGAGAAGTGATTTGCCCAAGCTTAAGTATTTGAGGTCAGACTGAGAAATAAATTTGCCTAAGAGATTTTGTTATATATCCTGCTGAAGTCTAGACCTGTAGCACTTTACTTTATTTACCCCAGTTTTTTTATCTAAAAAATGAGCTGGAGAAGGAAATGGTAAACCACTCAATATCTATGCCAAGAAAATCCCAAATGGAGTCATAGAGAATCAGATATGACTGAGAAACAATTGAACAGAACTAAAGTTTGTATCAGATTATATATGTCTAGCATTCACTTGTCTTATCAATATAGTATATTTTCCCAAAAGAAAAAAAAAGGACATTGCATAACCTGTTCTTAATAAAGTTATGTTATCTCTTAATGATGACTTTCTTTTTTGTTTTTCTAGATTTTCAGACGCCATCACTTTTATAGCTCATCTAGAATTCTTCCAAGGGTTGAAGTCAAAATTCAGAGATCTATAGTTTCCAGATGCTTTTTTTAAATTAGGATTTTAATTTTTAATTTCATTTCAATTTGTACAGCATGTTTCTGGTTCTCCAGGCTTTCAAAGGTCATTAACAATTGCTCAATACCTACATTTTCTAGTTCATGGGAAAGAGTTCCCCTGAGTCTTGTGAGTTTGTGTAGCCCAAGTTCCTCGATTTACAGGGCCCTGAGACTTCAAGAAATAAAGTGAATTGCTCAAGATCACAAAGCAGATTAGTGGCAAAGCCAGGGCTGGAACCCAGATTTTCTTACTCTAATTTTAATCATTTTTAAGATGTAATGTCTTCAAAGATTAAGAGACACATGATTTCATCACAATTTATGAGTATTGGATTAGGCCCAATGAGTAAATGAGAGGTAAGGCCCCCTAGTATGGCAGATAGAATGTACTTAGAGGAAAGAAGATATAGATTTGAATCTTGCCTTTACTGCTTACTAGCTGTGTGATTCTGAGCAAATCACTTAACATCTCTGAATCTCAATTTCCTCATCTCATGGGGATAATAATAGTATTTATCTCACAAAGTATATGTCAAGATCAAATGAAATAATAACTTAATGTATGTAAAGTACCATCTGTCAGTGAACTATTATTATCTCCAGAGTAAAAACACACAAACAGTACATTCTAAAGTGAATTATAATTTTAAAAGATCTATTTTGGATCTGTACTCTCAAATGATGTTGATAATCAAATATTTGCTATATTTTGAACTTATGTAACAGTTTTCATTATGACTTCATTTTATTCTTATTATATTTCTCTGAGATAAGAAAGGAAGGCAGAATATTTTATTAGAGAAACAGTCTCTCAGGAATTGCCAGAGTCCTCAAGTGAAGAGAACTAGAACCCAAATTACTGCATTATTTATTTCCATCAATGGTTTAGTTGTGTGAAATTCAATTTCACAAGCATTCATCAAGGGGCTACAACATGCCAGACACTGTGTGAGGTTCCAGGGATGCAAAGACAAAAGTCAAAATAAGTATTGCCTTCAAACAGCTCACATTTTACTGAAGGTGAAGGCAGCCCAGGATGGGAACAATGCATATATAAAGAAATTCACACACTATATAAATACACACACGTACTGATAAATCCATGTTACAATATCTATATTCAAATTACTTTTTATAAATGTGTATATTCAAAATAATTTCAGAGTAGGAATAGGGATAGTAGAAAACTAACCCACCTTACAAAAAGTTCATGAGCAACTATTAGGACATTTTTGTTTGTTTTGTCTTTTTTAAAGGAAGGGGGAAAAAACTGACCCAAATGGAAAAACAAATTAACTGGGGTCCTAGTCCAGAGGGGAACAAACATCCATTAATCATCCTACATGAAAGACAAAGAATTTATTCAGGGAAAGGAAAAAAAGGCAGTAATCTATAGTCCATCAGAAACAGTGCATTTTTTATAGGGCTCTGCTTTGGCCTTAGGAGAGATACAAGATACAGCTGTTTGGGGTGAGTCACCTCCCAGAGAGGAGACAGCTATCCTCTCCATAGCCTCTGGGAGCAGAAATCTGTATCACACCTGTCTCTGTACTCAATCCTGGAAACTCAATGGCAGCTAAGAATCGGGACCTGAGGAGAGCTATCTTTAGGTGGTTCTGGTCTTCTATATAATCAATGTAGGGTCTTCTATAATCATTAGCCTCTTACTATCACCCAAGGATTCCTCTGATTACCATCAATGGTTTAATGCCCTGGAGCTAGGAACCAAGACCTCAAACTCTCTTTCTGGTTATACTAGAAAACTCTACCTGTTGGAGATATATAACTTTAGTTCCATTTTAAGCTCACCAACAGAAGTAATGGAATTGATTCTCTATTCTCTTCCTATCCTCAATATTCAACAGAGCTCAGTCTTCAAGTTCTCCATTTAGTAGGCCAAGAATATTAATCTGCTATCACGCCTCTAGGGAGTTTCCAGGGATTTTGTCCCAGCTATTACTATTCCTTCTTCCTCAGAAACTGTCAAAAAAGTAGGGTTGTTCTCACTTTCCACTCATCCATGTCCCCTCTCTTCCAATCTATGGGAAATAACCCAAAGAATGTAATCCTGGGGCACAGTCATTAAAAAGTTAAATTTCCTTCAATGTAGGGTGGTAATAATAATGGAGTTTTGTTAGAAGAATCAAACTTTAGAAAAATAGGGAGCCAGAAACAGGGAAAGAGACTTGGGAGAAGCCAGATCATAGATTTTGGAAAAAAAAAAAACTGAGATAAAGGTAGAGACAGAGATGGAGCTAATGAAAGAGCAAGGGTCTTAGACCTAAATAAATCAAAGGGAAGGAAAGAAACCTAAGGAGACCTGTATGAACTGATGCAGAGCAAAGTGAGCAGAATCAGAACAATTTAGAAAATAATAACAATGCTGTAAAGAGAAACAACTTTAAAGGATTTTAGGAACTTTGAGCAAGGCAATGATCAACCATGATTCCAAAAGACTGATATGGATCCTCACAGAGAAGTGTTGGACTCAAGGTACTAAAAAAGACACAGAGTTTTTGGATTTGTCCAATGGGGAAAATGTGTTTTTCTTCACTATGCATATTTATTACAAGGTTTTCTTTTCAACAGAAGATAGATTTTTGTTAATTGATAAAAATTAATTTTAGGAAAAAAGAGAACAAAGACAAAAAGCTTTGAAAGTTATGAGGTTGTTATATACCTAAAATTTAAAAAAGCAACCTGTTTTTAAGAAAGATTCTGAGTTTCATATAAAATCTTATTTCTCCGTTGTACTTTGTATGTGGAAATGCTCATTTTATTCAATGTTGGCTTCAGGATGAAAAAAATAAGATAGAAATCAGAGGGAGGGAGGGAAAATGAGAGAGAATACAAGTATACGTCTACATATGTATATTAAACAGACAGAAAACAGCAGTTTCACTTACGTGCACAGGATAGACTGATCTTCCCGGTCTGTGAACAGAAAAGGAAAACGCCATGGATTAGAATCAAATCAAGAACTGAAAGTTCTTAATTTCACTTTAAAGACTTTTCATTTAGCAGCTCCTACTTGACTCTCCAGGTTTGTGGAGAGCCAAGGGAAGGATTAAGTATCCCTAGCTCAGAGCCCCAGGACTGGTCAAAGAACAAACTCAAAGGGAAACCCAAGTGTCAGAGGGCTATGAGAATGCTGGGGAAACTGTATCTAATCATTTCCCAAATGTCTCCAGTTAGGTAATTCCTTTATGCTATAGCTAGCATTCCCTCCTAGCTAGGACCCTAGGCAGCAAACTTCTTTAAAAATACTTTTGCTCTATGGAAAGAACCTCTAGAATGACCTAGCACTCCTATAAGAGAATAATCTAGAGCCATTACAATTCCAATAGACTTGTGATGGAAAGAATAATCTGCATTCAGAGAGAGAACTATGGAGACTGAATGTAGATCAAAGCATAGCATTATCACCTCTCTTGCTGTTGTTTGTTTTCTTGGGTTTTTTCTTTTTCATGTTTTTTCCCCTTTTGATCTGATTTTTCTTGGGCAGCAAGAGGAATATGGAAATGTTTAGAAGAATTGCCCTTTAACTTAAATCGGATTCCTTGCTGTCTTGGGGAGGGGAAAGACAGTGAAAAAAATTGGAACACAAGGTGTTGCAAAGATAAATGTTGAAAACTTTCTTTGTGTGTATTTGGGAAAATAAAATACTATTAAAATAAAAGCTTATGAAATTGAATATAACAGATTAATGATATAGCCATTTGCCTCCAGAGAGAGGACTATAAGGACAGAGTGTGGATTACAACATAGTATTTTCATTTTTTTTGTTGCTATTTTATGTATGCTACTTGTTTTTTTCTTTCTCACTTTTTTCCTTTTTTGATTTGATTTTTCTTGTGCAACATGATAAATGTGGAAATATGTTTAGAAAAATTGTACATGTTTAACCTGTATTGGATTACTTGCTGTCTAGAGAAGAGAAGAAGAGGGGAGAGAGGGAGAAAATTTTGGAACACAAAATTTTGCAAAGGTGAATATTGAAAAACAACTTTACATATATTTGGGAAAATAAAATACTATTTTTTAAAACGTATAGCTAACCAAAAAAATAAAAATAAAAGTATAGCTAACCTAAGGAATAGTGAGAAGAAAAGCTAGAGAGGTAGCAAGAAGAGGAATTGTATACAGTGGGATTTTACAAAGTATGTTGAAAATGAATTTGCCTACCTACCTGAGGCTTACAATCTAGAGAGGCAGATCAAAAAAAAAAAAAACCCCGCTGCTAAAATTATAAATTGTTTGATTTCCATCTACTCATAAGCAGTCATCCCGATCTGACAGAATACCCACATGACCAGAGGCAAAAAACAAATCAAATCCTTCTCACTAATTCATTCACCCAAGTGAACAAAGGAGCTAATTCATAGGAGAAGAATCACATAGTGCTAGTCTACCAAAGGAAAGGGGAAAAAGAAAATAAAATAGCAAAGGGATTTTAAAACTTCTGTTCTTTCTCTCCTTTGCCATACATTTTAATTTATAAAATTCCTCCAGGGAACTGAATGAGCTTTGAGTATTTGTAGGAACTATAGAAAGAATCTCAGAAAAGCTCAAGCTTGGGCCATCTGAACTTCAAAGCCTTGGGGCTGATAAAATAGCCCTTTAGCTGGAGTAACTAATGGAGAGAGAGAGAGAGAGAGAGAGAGAGAGAGAGAGAGAGAGAGAGAGAGAGAGAGAGAGAGAGAGAGAGAGAGAGAGAGAGAGACAGAGAGAGAGAGAGACAGAGAGACAGAGACAGAGAGACAGAGACAGAGAGACAGAGAGGATCTATCAAGCTTATTCTGACTTGAAAGTCAGAGTCTTACAATGCAGCTTGAAATGATCAATCAATTCTTGATAATGTTCTCCTATGTATCGTAAGTGAAGTGAAGCGAAGATTGAAAAACCTGTTCCTGTCCCAGAACTCTGGTCCTATCCCCTCCCAAGTAATGACCACCTGAGATTTGAAATAATCACTTAAGAACCGTTCCCACAGGACTGGAGAAAACCCATACTGTTGTGCACTAGTGGGCTTGTGGTAGGAAAGCATTCAGGCTCTGAAAATGCAATACTATTGCATTCTACCTTCCTCCTTCCTTTCCACTTATAATTTGCTTATAAACATTTCTGCCTTTACTACCACAAATAGGGCTCCTGCTCTGGAGAGCTTCCAGTTTGCAAACTGTATTCCTCACTCTGAAAGGGATTAATGAAAATGCTACTTGATATCAAAACTCTGCTTTGGTTTGGTTTGGTCTGGAAAAAAGCCTGCTTTGTATAGCTCCAGTTATACACAGTTAGAGACCAATACAGTAAAATTCTATTAACAGAGATAGAAAAAAATGAGGTTCAGAGAAAGGCAGCATTAAAAACAGAATCCCTTATCTATCTCTATCAAGTGTAGCAGCTTTTGGAACTTTGGGGGGTTAATTTAGGAAATTTTCATGGGAAAACTCCTTCCACCAGTACAGACTGGCAAGTGATCTGTAACTTGTAGCTTTGGAGAGTTGCCCACATTATTAAGCCATTGACTTGCCCAAGGTTCCAGCTAGTCTGCATCAGAGGCATAAGGAACTCAGGTCTTGCAAGACACCAAAGATAGCCTTCTTTCATATTTAATTTGCTGCCTCAAAAAAAAAAAAAAATGGTGTCTTTCTCCATCAAACTGTTACTTCCCACCAATAGTATGATAATCCTCTTTGCATCCAGAGAGAACTATGGGGACAATTTTTACCTTTGTTGTTGTTTGCTTGCTTTTGTTTTTCTTTCTCATTTCTTTTCCTTTTTGATCCTGATTTTTCTTGTGAAACATGATAAATGTGGAAATATGTTTAGAAGAACTTCACATGTTTAACTTGTATTAGATTACTTGCTGTTTAGGAGAGGGGAAAGGGAAGGGGGGAAATGTGGAACATGAGGTTTTGCATGTATTTTGAAAATAAAATGCTATTATTCAAAATTTTTAAAGAAAATAGAAGGATATCAAATGATACCAAATAAATTCAGAATTGAGGGTAGGAAAAGTCACATCACCCAGATAAACAAAGACCTGGAACTATTTTGAGGAAGCAGTTATAATTGTGAGATAAATAAATCCTTTTAATCCATTTTCATCGATGATAAAGTGGAATAATTTTCCCACTCATCAAAAAAGTTTATGCCCAAAGTGAGAGAAATATGTGTGTCAAATTTTAGCCAGAGGGCACTGCACAGGACCTCAGAGATAATAATTGGAAGGAGGCTGACGTGAGAATGCTAGCTAAAGGGCTGCTTAGCAGTGGAGACTGCTAGGAGACCTATGGCCTGGGAAATTCCCATCTGAAAAGCTCTGGTTCAAAGCGTGGGAAGCTATCTGAGATCAGTTTAATAGAAGAAATTGATGCTCCATATAGTTATCAAACCATGAATTTTCTGGAATCACAGAATAAAAGCAGACTCCAATATCTTGGTGTTTCTTATTCCATTCATTCCTTGAGCCCTGATTTGACTCTGGATCCGAAAAGAAAGCCTGGATTTAAATTTTGCCTCTGCCATTATTTACCCTATGTAACACTGAGTAAATTCTGCCAGATATCCTTATCCCAAAGTCTCAGTTTTCTTGACTATGACATGGAGAGGAGAAATAATTGTTTTTGTTTTCTCCCTTAAAAGGCAGTCATGGATGAGAGTGTCATATTGGCTAGAAGAGATCTTTCAACAAAGCTGCCAACTAACTTTCTACTGTCTAGTTTCCAAATACTTGAGCCCATGTGCTCTTTTGAAGACACCTCACGTCAGCCCTCTGTGCCTCCCAGGCTCACAAAATTCATCTTCGTTTCTCTCCTTCCTCCCCTTTCATAGAGCTCTAAACAGCCGAGTAAGTAAAAAGGAGTCCTTAATCTTTCCCTCAGATTTTTCACTCTCTTAGAAGTGGTTAGCATCTCAAAAATCCTGGTGAAGAGAGGCAGATGGTCTCTACATCCAGGGTGAGTTTTCCCAGGAGATAAAGCAACTTGGCAAATCCCTTTTCAGCTCCCTCTCCAGCCTGCCCTTGGAACCACGGAGGGCCCCCAGCTCCCAACAGACTTGGCTATTTCTGCCTGATCACAAACATAATCTGATGGTTTATCACTATGAAAGAGCAAGTTGGCAACTTGACCATAAAAGGAGAAAACACAGCTTCAAGCTCTACTCACTTACTTCCTGCTTCTTTAGACTCATTCCTGGCTAGACTGTCCAAAGGGTATAATTCCCATGCCAGGAGACTCTGAAACCCAGAGAAAAAGAGGCCTTTTAACCGAGGAGTCCTATCCCTGTAGAGCTCTCATACACTTCAGCTGCATCTAGAAACCTAATTCATTCTATATCCTCTCTTGTTCCTAATCTTTATCCCTCATCAGAGGATCCTCTGGCCAAAACTTGCCATCAGAGAGTCATGATTGATTGGCATGTATGTATCTATTATCCGTCCTGGGAAATAAATTGATAGCTACCACCTGCCTAGGTAGAGAAAGGGTAGAAAGAAGGGGGAGGATTTGAAACTCAAATTTAAAACAACAACAACAACAACGAATGTTAAAAAAAAAAAACTTTTTAAGAAAAAGAAATGGGAAAAAAGTTTATAAAAGATAGTCTAATGTCAGAACTATGAAGTTAAAATGTGGTTCAGATTTTAGCATGGGATGGATGTGAGCACTAATGGATAAGACTGGTGGTGTAATGGTAAATGCTTAGCAACTGATTCCAAAAAACAACCAACCAACCACAAAACTATACTCCCAACACACTTTTAAATTTAATCTACATTATTAACATTTTCTTTATCATTTTTTAAAAGTCTAGGCAACCAAGAAAACTATAAATCAAGATCTGACTTATAGAATTTGTGGATTTCTGACATCTAAAATATAACTGCTCACACAGAAAATTTACAAAGTTGGTTCCTAGAATCTCCACATGGATCTTATTCCAAAAGTGTTATTATTATAAATAATAATCAATCCTTCATATATAAAGTTGTTACTAAACCAATTATGAGTAGAGTATGTACTTTAATCACTCAGCAAGGATTAAATAAGCTCATACAACATGCCATGCACTGTGCCAGGAGCAAATCTTGCCCACTGCCTGGTTTTATATTTCCTGTGATTTACATTTTTAAATAAAATTGGATTGGCCCTTGGGCTATAGTCTAAAAGATCCATGGTCTAAAAGAAATAGTTTATTTGTGAAGTTTTGATTTTTTAAAAAATATAAGTTACAAGGTAGACAACTGAGAAAGGACAAGTCACTATACTCATTCAAACAAGGAAGCTAGTTTTTTTCATATTTCAATTTCAATTTAAGAAGATAGTCCAAATCCTACCAGTCAGTCACAGGATAATTAGAATCTTGTTAGTTGGAAGGGATCTTGAACATCATCTCCTCCAATTCCTATGTAAAGCAAGGATTCCCTCCAAAATATACCAAGCAAGCCTCTACTTGAAGACTTTTTGAAGCAACTCATTCCATTTAAAAAATTTTAATTGTTAAGGCAACTTATTTTTTTTGGGGGGGGGGTGAGGAACTTTTTTTATAGCTTTTTATTTACAAAACATATGCATGGGTAACTTTTCAACATTGACCCTTGCAAAACCTTCTGTTCCAAATTTTCCCCTCCTTCCCTCCAATCCCTACCCTAGATGGCAGGTAGTCCAATACATGTTAAATATGTTAAAATATATGTTAAATCCAATGTATGTATACATATTTATACAGTTATCTTGCTGAACAAGAAAAATCAGATCTAGAAAGAAAGAAAAAAAATCTGAGAAGGAAAACAAAAAAATGCAAACAAACAACAGAAAGAGCGAAAATGCTATGTTGTAGTCCACACTCATTTCCCATAATCCTCTCTCTGAGGTTCATTACTGAACAATTGGAACTGGTTTGAATCATCTCATTGTTGAAGAGAGTCAGGAATTGATCATTGTATAGTCTTGTTATTGCCATGTATAATGATCTCCTGGTTTTACTCATTTCACTTAGCATCAGTTCATGTAAGCATTTCCAGGCCCCTCTGAAATCAGAGAGTCTCTCTGTGAAGATCTGTTTGTCATAAGGCCCAGTAGTAATACTGCTGGGTCAACGGGTATGCACAGTTTGATAACTTTTTGAGCAATTTGAGTTCCAAATTGTTCTCCAGAATGATTGGATCCATTCACAACTCCACCAACAATGCATCAGTGTCCCAGTTTTCCCACATCCCCTCCAACATTCATCATTATTTGTTCCTGTCATCTTAGCCAATGTGACAGGTGTGTAGTGGTATCTCAGAGTTGTCTTAATTTCCATTTCTCTGATCAATAGTGATTTGGAACACTCTTTCATATGACTAGAAATAGTTTCAATTTCTTCATCTGAAAATTGTTTATGTCCTTTGACCATTTCTCAATTGGAAAATGGCTTGATTTTTTATAAATTTGAGTCAATTCTTTATTTATTTTGAAAATGAGGCCTTATCAGAATCTTTGGATGTAAAAATGTTTCCCATTTTATTGCTTCCCTTCTAATCTTGTCTGCATTAGTTTTATTTGAACAAAATCTTTTTAATTTAATATAATCAAAATTATCTATTTTATGATTATAATGACCTTTAGTTCTTCTTTGGTCACAAATTCCTGCACAGGTCTGAGAGGTGAACTATCCTATGTTCTTCTAATTTACTTATAATATCATTCTTTAGGTCTAGATCATGAACCCATTTTGACCTTATCTTGGTATATGATAGTAAGTGTGGGTCAATGTGTTAGGCAACTTTTTCTTAGAATGACTCAAAACCTCACTCCCTGTGACTTCCAGTGAATCATAATTAAACCCTTTGGAGCCAAGGGGATCAATCTGATTCTTCTTCTAACATTTGAGAATAATGATCATATGCTTCCTAAATCTTCTCACCTCCAGAATAAACACTCCCAGTTCATCAGAGGGGGCGCCAAAATACTTTGAGCTCTTTCCAGAAATTAGATCCACCCTCAAAGTATGAAGAATTTCCTACTTCTGAAGGTCTTCAAGCAGAGACGAGATGACCAATTTTTGAGGATATAGAGAAAAGCATTCCAACTTCCAGAGGAGTTGGAATAAATGATCAAGTTTTCTTCCAACTTTGAGATTCTGTGATATGCGCACATCGAGAATACTTTTTGCAAAATATATCACGATATCTGGAAACAATTCCCAAAGAGATGTTGAATCACAGAATGTTAGCATTGAAAGGGACTTTAGAGATCATGTCAACTATTTATTCTTCTTTAGTCAGATGAGGAAAGAACCTCAGAGAAATTAGAAAACTGAGGCCTAGTAGAAGGGAGGATAGTGAGTGGAAAGAGTCCTGGACTTGGAGTCAGGATTTATATCTCAGCTCCAATATTGACTAGGGCTGTGACCATGGAAAACTATTCACTTAAGCACCCTGAACCTCAATTTTCTCATCTATAAAATGGGGAGCATAAAACTTGCTCTATTTTCCTCACAACAATATTCTATAAGGAAATTACTTTGTAAACCTTATAGTGCTAGATAAAAGTAAATAATTGGTAATTGTGGAAAACCAAGTTCCAGAATTAGAACTCAGACTCATTCAATTCTAATTTGGAAGGGGCATAGAATCATACACATAGAACTAGAAAAAAAACTCTAGAAAGCCTCTAGTCCCATACCCTCATTAGACAAATTGAAAAGTGAAGCCCCAGAGAGACTTCACTTGTTTACTCAGAGCCATTCTATGAAAGCTTCTTCCTCCAAAGCCTCCACTCTACTTGCATAGAATCTTGGGTTAGTCACCTTGCTAGGCATCCTGTTTTCCAAGTTCATGGATCCCCTGAAATCGATTCAAAGGCCACATTGGGGTATACGAAACCTAGATTAATAATCCCTAGATTAAATGACTTCTAAGGACTCAATTCTCAAATTATAGGCTTAGAGATAGTTTAAAGATTATCTAGACCAATCTCTACCTGAAGCAGCATCCCTTTTCTACATACAATATCTGTGACAAATCATTCAGCATCTGCTTGAAGACCTCCAGTGATTAGAAACCCATCACAGGTTAATGCATTCTATTGTGGACAGCTTGAATTGTTAAGAAGGTTTTCCTTATAGTGACTTATAGTTTCCACCCTTTGCCTCCTGATTCTGCCTTCTGGGCTCAAACAGAAGATGTCTGACCTTTCTTTCACATTACCAGTCAGACAACACCCCCATGCTAACAGCCTGTAGGAAAGGAAATGTGTTTGTATACTGTCTTGTAAATGTTCTTCAACATTCTCCAACAGTGTATAGTCTGTCTTCACAAATAGCCTGTGGGCAGATGTTTTTAATCTTTTATCTTTCTTGTATTCCAAACTCCTTCAATATTCTGTACACAAAAGGTTCAATAGTAATAGTAATATTAGCAGCAAATAGTATTAACTTTGAACAACTAAATAATAATAGCACTAATGGCTCACATTCTGTAGTATTTTAAGATTTACAAATTGATTTCCTATAACAACAACCCTGTGAGGTTGACATTACAAGCCTTATGAACATTTTACATTTATGAACAAGAAATTGAGACTGAGATGAAGTGATTTACACATGGCCATATAGCAGAGCTTGTTAGGTGGCTCCATAGTGCAAAGAGTGTGGTCCAAATTCAGAAAAATTCATTTTCCTGAATTCAAATTTGACTTTGAACACTTAGTAGTTGTGTGACTCTGGGTAAGTCTCTCAACTCTGTTTGCCTCGGTTTCCTCATTTGTAAAATGAACTAGAGGAGGAAATGAATGGCAAACCAGGCCAGTATCTTTGTCAGGAAAACCTCAAATGGAATCATGACTGAAAAAATGACTGAACATATAGTTAAACTTCAGAGCTTCTGAAAACAAACTCCAACTTCAAGCCATTGTTATAGGACTGTTATAACTGGAGGAAATAAAACATATAGATAAAGAATACATGTCAAGAAGAACCAAGTCCAAATCTGACTTCAAACATTGACTAGCTGCGTAATATTGGGCAAATCATTTAATTTCTGCCTCAGTTTCCTCATGGGTAAAATAGAGATAATAAATAGCATCTGTCTCCCAGGGTTGTTGTGAAGATCAGATGAAATAATTATAAATTGCTTAGAGCTATTTACATTTAGCTAGGGACTGCCACCTAGAAAGTGCTATATAAATGTTAGCTGTTATTATGATGATTTCCAAAGCAACATATAAACAAATGCAAATTGTAAAAAAAAACAAAAAAAAACATTTTTTCTAATCTGGAGAAAAGATATTTGGTGACTAAAATACAGTCAGTTAAATGTAAATGTATTAAGTCCTTCTTGTTGTCCTAAGTATTATATTCATTTTCTATTTGCTGGCAAAATATTTAAGGTTAGTATTTTTAATTTGTTCAAATTCATTAATTTCCACCAAGCTGTCATGGGTGTTTAAAATTGGAGTTCTCATTTGTATAATGTCTCTTACTATTGGTCAAATTTTATTTTGGGCCAAGATTTTGAGCAAATAAATCCAACAGATATTTGGGAGAAGAGATTTGAACCTAGAAGAGTGCAAATTAATGCAGGGCAACTTGGTTACAGACCTGCTGAAAACATGTAGCATCTCCCTCGCTAATTAATATTCATTAAATCTTTTAATTCACTCTCACCTAATTTCAAGATTTAGGACAACTTGACAATCAATACCAGTAATGAGCATTCTCCTTGGCCATTGAAATGATATTTCCATTTCCAGAAAAAAAAATCTACACTCTATTCCCAGGGGTATAGGCATAAAGCCAAGATATAAACAGTGAGAGACAGAACTTCTGACAGAATCTTGTCTGTTCAAGTCTATTTACGTAGTCTGTATATATAGCATACATCGCATCCCTTTAGAGATATATGGGAAGCTAAATATTTATCTTGTAGTATATATGGCTATATATACAGCCAGGGATACTGAATCTTCCTGCAGCTGCCAACATATCTACTGAAGATCCTGTCTGCAGAGAAATTAGTGGGGGTCCTCGGAGGAGGGATGAGAAGGAGTAGGAGGCAGTGTGATTCAGAAGAAAGAGAGCTGGCATATGAATGTAATGAAATATTATAAGAAATTATGGGCAGGCTGATTTGGGAAAAGCCTGGAAAGACAAGAACTGATTTGAGTGAAGGAAACAGAAGCAAAAGAATATTGTACACAGTAACAACAAGATTATGTGATGATCAATTTGATGAACTTGGCTCTTTTCAAAATGAGGTGATTCAAGATAATTTCAATAGACCTGTGATGGAAAGAGCCATACACATCCAGAAAGAGACTGTGGGGACCAAATGTGGATCTTCACCTTTTTTGTTGTTGTTGTTTGTTGCTTTTTTTGTCTTGTGTTTTTTCCCTCCTTCTGATTTAGCTGTTTCAGTTAGGGGTATCAGTCCTTAGTTTTCTAGTCTCCCTTTTTGGATACTTGTTATTATGAATGACTCTTTTCTTTCACTTCCAGTCAAGCTCAATATCCAGTGTTTTCATTTTTCTATGATCTTGGATCTGTTCCCTCTTCTCTATGATATAGATATAGGTAATAATAATAATAATGCTAACAATTTTATAGTACCTAGTGTACTATGTACCAGGCATTTGTGTTCATCACTTTACCATTATTATTTCCTCCCTATAATCCTGAGTAGTAGATGCTATTATTATCCCCGTTTTACATATGAGGAAACAGAGGCAAACAAATCATATAATTCACCCAGTTACATAAGTGCCAAAGGCCAAATTCAAACTCAGCTCTTCCTTCCAGGACCAGCACTCTATTCACTGTACCACCTAGCTCCCTCAATCACCACCCACCTAAATTATTACAATGGAGGGTTAAATGGTACTATGGATATAGTGTAGGCCTGGAGTCAGGAAAACCTGAGTTCAGATATGGTCTCAAACAATTATTACCAGTTGTGTAACCCTGGGCATATCACATAACCATTTTTGCCTGTTTCCTCACCGGTAAAATGATGTGGAGAAAGAAATGGTAAACCACTTCAGTATCCTTACCAAGAAAACCCCAAATGGGGTCATGAAGAGGTATACATGACTGAAAATACAAATATAAATAGTACTTGAATTTTTATCTTATTCCCCTAATAAACTATAGGCTCCATAATGTAAGGAACTATGATTTAGCTAAACTTTGTTATCTTCCTCAGCACTTATTCACACAGCTGGAATTCAATAAATGTTTTTCGATTGAATGAATAACAACTCACATTTATAAATATCTTAAAGGCTTACAATGAAATTTCTTCAGAATAACCCTCTGAATATATAGAGAAAGTATTATTATTCCCATTTTGGAGATAAGGAAACTGAGACTCAGTAACACAGGACTTGCTTAGTTATTCATGGCTAGTTTAATTTCAGGGCCAGCATGGAAACTCAGGTTCCTGTGCTCCAAATCCAGTTATTCCTCCCCATTTCTCCACAACTCCTTTTACAATCTAATTTGTACTATGAAATCTTTTTCCAAGGACAGCCTAAAAGTATTTGTTTTCTTGATACCCCTAAGCTATTGAGAGCCAATGCTTCCTCTGACCTTCAAAATACTGAGTAGATCTTCTGTGATGGTTTTTACAGAAAAACATATGTCGCTAGAATGACTTTGAATGAGAAACGGTGGAGAACTTTCCACAGCATCATGAATGGAAATGCCCACATACACCCATCAAAATATCTAGGTCAAGCCTAAAAGTGAACTTCAGCACAACAAAAGTCAATGAGCAAATCCAAATAAATGAGGAGGCAAAGTGGTTCTGCATTATGCAACTAGAAATCACTTTGTACTTGATCACAAACCAACCAATCAATAAGCATTTATGAAGTGATTGCTACGTGTACTAGATAAGTTTTCGGGATATAAAGATAAAGAATGAAACTCCCTCCTCTCAAAGAGATTAGATATAAATAAGAACAACAATTACATAACACTTTAATGTTTGTAAAGCACTTTACAATATTATCTCATTTGATTCTTGCAATAGGTAGGTATTATTACTCCTATTTTGCAAATGAGGAAACTGAGGCAGACAAGGGTTAGTTAAGTGACTTCTCTAGAGTTTCACAGCTAGTAAGTGTCTGAGACCAAATTTGAATTCAGATCTTCCTGACCTCAGGTCCAGAGCTCTATCTATTATGCCACCCATCAGTCTTCCATATTAATAATACTCATAATAATAATGATAGCTACAATTTATATGCAGCAGCCAGGAGATGTAGGGATAGAGTGATAGGCCTGGAGTAAGGAAGACTTGTTTTCTTGAGTTCAAATCTGGCCCCAGACACTTAGTAGATAAGTGATCCTGAATACGTCATTTACTCTGTTTGCCTCAGTTTCCTTATTTATAAAATTAACTGGAAAAAAAAATCGGAAAGCATTTCTATAGTTTTGTCAAGAAAAATGTCAAATGAATTCATAAAGAGTAAGATAACTGAAAAACAACTAAACAATAAATATTTATAAAGTGCTTGCTGTGTGCCAGGCATAATGCTAAGAGCTTTACAATTATCTTGTTTAATTCTCACAAGAACCCTGGGAAAGATGAGGAAACAGGAGGCAGAGGGAGGCTAAGTGATTTGCTTAAGATCTCACAGCTAGGAAGTATCTTAGCCTGGATGTGAATTCAGATTCAGGACTTCCTAGCTTCCCCATTTTCTAGCCAGTCCTTTTCTATCTCCACACCTTTAAAGGTTCATGCTGCCATACATTCTTGGAGCATACTTCTACTTCCTGTGCCCATCTGTGGAAAACCAATCCCTCTTTGAAGGTCCAACACAAGGACCATATCCTCTGTTAATCCAGCCTAATCCAGATGGTCAAATTTCATTCTTTATGCTTCCCTCCTACCTTTCCTCCTCAAATCCATCATGGTACATCACCTTGACATCATCTTTGCATCTATTCCACTATCTTTTTAGATAAGAGAATTTAAAATTGGTAGGATCAGTATGTCTAATTTCCTCATTTTACAAATAAGAATCCTAAAAAAGATTCATTATTTACCCAAGGTCATACAAATAGCAAGAGACAGAGTTGGGATTTGAACCTAGATTCCTGACTCCAAATTTTTGGCCAACATCATGCTGCCTTACATCACAATAATTTGTGTACATTTTTAAAATTCCCATTAGATTATAAATTCCTGCTCCATAGTAAGAACCATGATGTGTCTATCTTTCTTTCCCAGAATTTAATACATGAGAGACAGTAAATAAGTATTTATTAAATAGAATTTTACCTTTTGAAAGATCTATAATTTATTGGCACAGATTACCCTCTTCTAATACAGACTACATTCCCTTCATATTGTAATAAATGGTCTTTGCATGTTGCTATAGCCAAAAAAAAACCCATCACCAAAGTCCACATACACTAACTCAAGAGGCAGGACTTTATTCACTGTACCATGCTTCCTCCTTCCATACTTGAATGGGAAAATATCAAATTGCTGTTTGATATATCTTTTTTAAAAAATGTTTATACCTTTTTTGGTATATGTTTAGTATACCTTTGTATATCCTCCAATGTCCTAGCATAGTATTCATGCAGGTATATGATAAATATTTATTGAATTTAATTTGATCTTCCTGAGCTTAAAGGGGGCAATAAAACAGCTGCATTTACAAGTTTGCCATTGCTAGCAATGACCTCATCCTGATATTTCTGTCACAAGTAGATCAGAACAATTAAGTTTTTGATGTCTTGCAATAGAATCCACTCTTGTCTAAGTAAAGCAAAAGGAATGAAGAGAGACGAGAGATAGAGACAGACAGAGACAAAGAAACAGAGAAAGAAAGCAGCAGCAGCAGCAGCAGCAGCAGCAGCAGCAGCAGAAGAAGAAGAAGAAGAAGAAGAAGAAGAAGAAGAAGAAGAAGAAGAAGAAGAAGAAGAAGAAGAAAAGAAGAAGAAAAGAGAGAGAAAGAAGAAAGAAAAGAGAAGGAGAGAATGAGGAAAGGAGAGAGGGGAAAAAGAGAGAAGGAAGGAGAGAATGAAGAGGGAAGAAGGAAGAGAGAAAAGAAAAAGCAGAGGGAGGAAAGCAGGGAAAGAACTGAGGGGAGAGAAAGAGAAAGAGTAGGGAAAGAGGGAGAGAGAGAGAAAGAGATCGAGAAAGAGAGATACACACAGAGAGAAAGAAGAAGCAGCAGAAGGAAGCAGAAGCAGGAGGATGAGAAGGGGGAGGGGGAGAAGGAACAGGAGGAGAAACAGGAGGAGGAGGAACAAGAGAAGAAAGAAAGAAGGAAGAAAGAAAGAAAGAAAGAAAGAAAGAAAGAAAGAAAGAAAGAAAGAAAGAAAGAAAGAAAGAAAGAAAGAAAGAAAGAAAGAAAGAGAGAGAAAGAGAGAAAGAAAGAAAGAAAGAAAGAAAGAAAGAGAGAAAAAGAGAGAAAGAAAGAAAGAAAGAAAGAAAGAAAGAAAGAAAGAGAGAAAAAGAGAGAAAAAAGAGAAAGAAAAAAGAAAGAGGAAGAAGAGGCAAAAAGGAGAAAAAGGAGAAAAAGAGGAAAAGAGAGGGAGAGAGCAGAGGGAGTGAAAAAGAGAGGGAGGGAGGAAGAGAGAGGGAGAAAGAGAAGGAAAGGGAGAAAGAGGAAAGCAGGGAGAGAACTGAGGAAAGAGATAGAATAGTGAAGGAAGGAGAAGGAGAGAGAAATAGAAGAAAAGTAGGAAGAGAGAGAGAGAGAGAGAGAGAGAGAGAGAGAGAGAGAGAGAGAGAGAGAGAGAGAGAGAGAGAGAGAGAGGGAGGGAGAGAGAGAGAGAGAGAGGAAGAGAGATGATCCTTCTCTAATTTGGGAAATCAACATATCTAAGTTTATGAATACCAAAAAAGAAAATTTATTTGTTTATGAAATCTATCTTTTAAAAAAAAAAAAAAAGAATGGCTATTTTAGCTTGGCTGTAATTGGGTGAGAAAAGATATTTATTGTTGGTACCAAGTACAGGGACTATAGAAAAATATCCAAATTTCTACAGTCAGAGCTTAATCTTATCTGTCATTTATGCCTCCTGGGACTCTGGGACAGCATGGGGAAGAAAGTGTTCAGAGGGACTGATTATGAGGGAAGGCTAATTATGTTTTCATCACATTTGTTGTATTAATTCACTTAACTTCAACTTCTCAACCTCTAAGTTTTCTGAGATTTCAGAAGAATACATTGCAAATAATAATAATAATAATGCTAGCACATGTCTACCAAACTTCCAGGGTTGATAGTCCTGTACATTTGCCAGAGACTTTCTGCCCTTCCCTCATTAAAAGTAACTCATGCTTTTCTGTCAATCCTAGAGTTTCAATCACCACACACTTCAGTGGCTATACCTCTATTCTCTTTTTTAAAACTTATTTTATTTAAAAAAACAAAATAAGAAAAAAGAAAAACAGAAGAGAAATATAAAACAAAATAAAGCAAAGCAAAAGAGAACATTGTCTTTTGCCCAATAGAAAATCAGCGAGGATCCAAAATATATAGCAACAAATAACCAGTTCAAGAAAAAATTAAAATATATATATATGTATATATATATTAGTAGAAGAAATCATAATCATCTATATTTTCCTTACTTCCTTGTAAATTGTTCTTTTGTTCTCTGTGCACATTTTTTACTTTATTCTTTTTCTCCCCTTTCAATCCCCACCCTGCTCCACCTCCAAGCAGGCTATAGTTAAGAAGAATATATTTATGTATGTAGGATATAGATATATACATATATACACAAAAACACACATCTAGGGGCAGCTAGGTGGCGCAGTGGATGGAGCACTAGCCTGAATTCAGGAGGACCCGAGTTCAAATCTGATCTCAGACACTTAACACTTCCTAGCTGTGTGACCCTGGGCCAGTCACTTAACCTCAGCCTCACCAAAAAAAAAAAAAAGAAATTTCACAAAAACACACATCTTTCCTATCCCTGCTGACTCTGCCTTAATTTGCCTTGATTTTATTTCATCTTCCCCTCCCACCCATGGATCCCTCTCTTGTCTTCTTCCTGCACCCTTTGTTTCTCCGTCAACTCATCCCCCTCCCCTTATTTCTTTATAGATTTTGGAAGGTGCTATACCCTTCTTAGTATATATGTACATTCCCGATGTGAACAGGTTTTCAGAACCAAGAGTCTTCCTCCCCCATCTAATGCCTCTATTTTTCCTCTGCATCTCATGTGTATAATATAATTATACCTCTATTTTTGAAAGATAAAAAATATCTCAGCGTCTTCTTGCTTCCTTTTCTCCCCCATCCATTTCTCCTGATGTGGTATATGATTCAGTGACCACTGTACTCTAACATGAACTTTGTGCTCTAGTCGGATTTTCTTTATCATTCCATGAGTTCCCATCATTCACTTACACCTTTGCTCCCCTTATTAACTTTTCTGATCTCTTCCACCAAGATCTCTTGGTCAAAGCACAATTAAATCCTACTTTCTTCAGGTCCCTCCCTCACCTATCTCTCTTCAAATACGATAACACTTAGATTTTAGTATATAGTGCTGTCTTCCACTGTTCAAATTCAAAAAGGTTTTAGTAAGTAGACTATCAACTCCTTTGAAAACAAGGACCGTATTTCCCAAGTGCGTAGCATATGTCTACATACATATTAGATGGTCACTAACAACTTGCTGGTTGACTGACTGAATGACTTAGTATCAGGCAACCCCACCTCCTTTTACCCCCCTAATAAGCCCTCAGATCTTTACAGACTTTCCATGTAAGGCAGAAAATGTAACATAAATAATGTAAAAATTCGGGCCACAAAATTTTCCCTTGGAACTCCTCCCACATTTACATATGCAAAAATAATTGCCAAGCCTCCTAAATAGTGCCAATATCCTTGGGTCAGCATTCCTTGTGGTTTTGCTTCATTATTCAAAAACAATGGCTCCTCAATTCTTTTCTCCAAACTCTTTCAGGCTGGGATGAGCTCCACAAAGCTGGCCAGGCCCATTTCCTAAGAGACCACAACCTATAAAGCTAAATTTTCAGGACTTCAGGTCACTCACCCCCACTCCCCAGCCTTAAAAAACATGACAGTGGAACAGGTATTCTCCAGCTTACAGGTGGTGGCCTTTAGGTACTTATGCCATCTTCCTCTGCACAATCGCAGAGTGAGTTTCTTTCTCTTGCCCTATGCCAAAATATACCTGACTATTCCCAGTTTAAAGACATCTAAGAATTTCTGAGTCTGAAGACATTCATTCAGGAAAGTAATTTCTTCTAACTATTCCCCAAATACATAACATACCAAATACTCACCAATAACATCCAGATACCTTAACTTAGTATAGTGCCTAGCTTTATTAAGCTTTTAATAAAAGCCTTTTTGTTGGGTAGTCATTCAATCAAGTCCAATTTTTTGTAGCTCCATTTGGGTTTTCTTGGCAAAGATACTGGAGTAGTTTGTCATTCCCTTCTCCAATGTGTCCCATTTGTACAGATAAGGAAACTGAGGCAAGTAGCATTAAGTGACTTGCCTAGGTGCATTATCTGCGGCTATCAGGGTGACAGGAAGATGAGTCTTCCTGACTTCACACTTGCTCTTTATAAATGCATTATCTATCTAAATGAATTCATTTGCATTGAAATATGATATTCTTTTGTTATTGTTTTTTGTACACAGCCAGCAAAGCACTTGAACAAAGTGAAGAAATACTGAGGCAGAGCTTATCTCTGCAATGGAGAAAGGCGGATTTGAAGCCATAAAAAGGAGGAGAGATCCCTAGCCTCTGTCTGAGGGGAAGGGGTTTGTGCCAAGCCCTCCACATGCAAATCCCACTGCTCCTCCAGGCCCACCAGGCTGGGAGAGGAGGTCAGAACTGCATTCTCTCGTGAGGACCTGCAAGCTGGCTCCCAGCACTGTCTATGCCCGTATTTGCCAAAGCTATTTGTTCCCCAACCCTCCCGCCCCTCAGCCCTCCCCACGTGGGAGGCTGCCTTAGGAGGGAGCTCAGAGTTGGTTTTTCCCTTTTTCAGGCACAACACTCAGGGACCCTCTCTGCTTGCCAAAGAATTCCCTAACCCAGCCAGGAGAAGCCTGTGTGGCTCTCAGAGGCAGGCAAGGGGAGTGATAAATTTCCCGTGGGTGACCCTATGCTCACATCTTCTTTACCCTTGAGAAAGATCAGGAAGGCCCTTCCCAGAGTCCTTCTGTCACCCCACCTGGTTTATCTCCCACAGACCCGCCCCCAGGAGAGGCCCGTGAGACACAGGGAGGACGAGGAACTTTGAAGTTTACCTTGCAGCATACTCCGGTAGGCTGTGTCTGCAATGGCGTAGATGTGGGGGGGCATCTCGTGTCTCTTCTTCCCTTTGTACATGTCAATTATCTTCTCTGAATAAATGGGCAGATATTTGTAGGGATTGACCACAACGCAGAATAGGCCAGAATAAGTCTGTCAAATGGAAAGTCACAAATATCTGTGCTTACTCCAAGATATTCACAAACAGCAAATAAAAGAGAAAAAATAGCTCCGTTCTACCCGTATGTTAAAAGTCCTTCCATAACTACAGTGCCAAAGTGGCAGAACTAACACCAGTTTGATAAATTAAGGAATAAAGATTTGTCAAATGAAGAAATGAATCAGTATTCATTCCTTTAGATTGTAAGCTTCTTGAGCACAGGGACTAACTTTTGGCTTTATTTGTATCTTGGTGCAGTGCCTGGCACACAGTGAGCATTTAATATTTATTGTTTGATTATCATCATTCTTTTATTGTATGTAATGGTTAATGTTTCAGGAGTTAGAAATGGCCTATCATATAGGCCTGGATCTAGCTAATAATGAACATATATATAACAGGGTTCTACTCTGCCTCCTGCTACCATAGTACCTTTATTTCTGTAGCTGTTATCCCATTTCCCAGCATTGTTGGGAAGCAAGTGGAGGGTAAATGGTACTGTAATACCCATCTTAGAGAAAGTGTTTGACAAAAACAGAAAATGGCTTCCATAAAGTCACTTCCATAAAATTGTAGGAAAAAGTCATAACTTTGGTCTTGCCCTATCTACTGCTTCTTAAATAAAGTTTAATCTACTTTGCCTAATATTCAAAGCCTTTTAAAACATATCTTTCCAGACCTCTCTCATATTATTCCTTTACACATACTATTCAACTTTCTGTCTGTGTCCCAAAGATGTGCTGCCTTCTTATACTTCTGTGATTCACTTAAGCTACTCACCTGAAGAATCTCCCTTTATGTTTTCTTGTTGAATTTTAACTGTTTTTAAAGTTTTAAAAGTCCAACTAAAGCTTCATTTTCTCCAGAAAGCCTCCTCTTATCCCTTTACAGATAAAGAAATTGAGACAGCCAGAGGCAGACATATATATATATATATATATATATATACATTTAAATGTTTATTCAAACATATATAAGTACCTATTACAAATATGAAAAATAAGTATAAATATGTAATTATATTATATATGTATGTGTTGTGCATGTATTATACTTTATATATATTTCTATAAATATAAATAACCACGCACAGTTGTATAGTATTGTCCATTATAGATATTTTTTGGATCTTATTTCTTCACTAGATCTTCAGGGCTTCAAAGCCAGTATCCAGAGAGATCATTTCTGATCTAAACTTTGTATACACTAAGTAGCCCAGTGGAGTGAGGAGTGACTGTAAAGTTAAGATGATCTGGATTAACTTTTGATCTCAGATATGTAGTTATGTGACCTTGAGCAAGTCATTCTATCTGCCTCGATTTTCTCATATATAAAACTGGGATAAGAATAGCATCTATACTTCCCAGGACTGTGGCGAGAATCAAATGAGATAATTTGTAAAATAGTCTGAAGACATCAGAACTTTACATCAATCAATCATTATTGCTGTTATCTCTCCAATGCTGAAAGATCAGCACATAGGAGGCATTTAAGTGTGTGGATTGGTCAATGATTGAACCAATGTTGAAAATGAAGCCTGAGGATCCCTTCAGATTTAGATTCAGAAGTCTCAGGCTTGAGTTTTTGTTTTACTTCTTACTGTGTGATCTTATATAAGCCACTCAGTTGCCTTATCAGTAAAATGAGAGGGTTGGACTGAATGACTAATCTGTGAAATTATGATTATTGGAATCCCAGTCATATCATCTAGCCCTCGGTCTATACACTGCCTATCTAAGGAATTAAATGTATGTGTCTAAAAACTGAAGAATGCTTTTAAGGTCCATTCCTATGTTTGGCAAAGATGTCCCTGAGGAACATTCCACTGATGCAAGAGGAATAGTTTTTAAAAGGACCAGGGCAGGGTGGCTTTTGCATTCATATGTGATCTGGCACAATCCCTGAGACCCTCATTCTCCCATTAAAGATATTTCTCTAATGATAATGGCTGGGATGACCTCTTGGAAACAGTCCTGTTAAAAGTTCATGATGCCAGACTAGCAGTTCAGTTCGCCCTTCTTTTTTGGCAGTTAATAAATCAGGAGATAAAGCGCTAATCAGAAAAACCCAAGTTCAAAACCAGTCTCAATTATCTCCTAGCTGTGTGATCCTGTTCAAGTCACATAATCTCTGCCTCAGTTTCCTTAACTTTAAAATGAAGTTAATAATAGCCCTTCCCTCATAGGACTGGTATAAGGATCAAATGAAATATTTGTAAAAGTGCTTAGCATTGTGTCTAGCACATAGTAGGTACAAAATAAATGATTATTCCCTCCCCCCTTCTTCCTTTAAACTAGCCAATAATTGATTGTTTGAGATTGTCTGGATCTGCTACAAGATGTCCAGATTTAGTCTCTGTAGTCAGTAATCTAAAAATATGAACCAAACCCCATCTGTCCTTCTGAACCAAGCTTAGATCCCATCTCCTCCATGAAATCATCCCTGACTTTCCAGCCGATCATGGTTTTTTTGTTTTGTTTTGTTTTGTTTTCCCCTTTTCCCGGATTCCTTGGAACATGGACTCCATACTAGATAATCACACTTGATTATACAGTACATCATGTTGTGTTCTTCCCCAATTGTTTCATGTACGTGAATCTTATTTCCCACCAACATCACAAGCTCTCCTAGGGCAGAGGGGCTATTCCTTCTTTTTTATCCTCTGCCTCCCTGGCTCTTGGCAGAGTGCTGAGCACACAATGGACACTTGATAAACACTTCCTAATTTGATGTGAATCTAACTGGACAGTGCAGTTTGCAACTAGCCTGGGTCAGGTTCATTCCTCTTAAAAAAATAAAAATAAATAAATCTGGCGATGATAATATCATTGTATAAATTCACTGGAACCTTTTTTTTTTTAATTAAGTCATAATAATAGTTGGATTAAGTTTTCCTCTCCTCTTCTCCTACAGTCCTTTTCTTCTGTACCTACATCAGGGTTTCAATTGTCATGTCCTTCCTATCTCCAAGGGTTGCTTGTCATGGCAGGCATTTGAGCGGGCACCTTCCCATGAACAGGTTTCAAACATCAGTCCAAGGATTTCCCTCTTGTGACCATATTAGGAAGAAGTTGAGGTTTTCCTGGACACTTGATATAGTTGGCTTTATATAACCAACAAATCCCAGAGCCATGTCTGTTAGGAGAGCTGGCTGGCTGGTCCTGTTGCCATCGGCAAGAGGCAGAAACCAGATCCCATTGATGATCCTGTTCATGACACCTTTACTTCCCTGCCAGTCTTGGAAGACATACATTCCCAAAATGGCTAAGCCAGTTCTTGCTTGGGACGCTCCGTTCTCTTGGCAAGAGTTTTAGAAGAGAGGCATTTGTTGCCCCACCTCTCAAGAAAAATGAAGAAAAGAATGTCCTCTTATATTCACTGAGGAATTCAGTCTTAGGGGAGAAATATGGAGTACAAAGAATAAAAATCCCCAATTCTTTTTTTATGTTGCTCCTCTCTTCCTGGAGTGCACCTCCTTTCTCTTCCTCACAAAAGTCTCCCTATCCCTCAAGGCCCTGTTCTAGTCCTACCCTTTTGAGGAAGTCTATTTCTAATCTATTTTTTTGACTTCTTCCTCTGAACTCTCCTTGTGATTAAATGACAGGATTTTCAAATTGTTTGAGACACTCAGAGGTTATTTAGGCCTAATTGTTCTCAAATCACAAATCCCTAATAAGTGAACATCTACCCTCTATTATTTACCTGGATAATTTCATACCATTTTGGGGGATTGCTCTAATAGTCAATTTTTCACAGTAACCACTTCATTGCTTTTAATGGGTTTATGATTTCTCTAAATCAAATATAAACAACTGGAGGACAGAGGACAGATTTTACTTTTATATCCACTCGCAGCACCTAATAAAGTGCTATCCATATATTCGGTGCTTGGTAAATATGAGTTGAATGACTTATTGGCTTAGGAAAAGTGTGTGAAGAAATGCTATCTGAATGACCATGTGGTATAGTGGGAAAAGCCCTGGACAGAAACAACAAAAGACAAAAATGATTGATGTTGCTGGGGCTATAGAAAGACAGTTGAACTAATACACTGTTGGCAAAACTGCAAAATGGTCCAATCCTTCTGGAGAACAAATTGGACCTCTACATTAAAAAATATAAAAAAATAATAATAATTGAATTGAGGCAGCTAGGTGGTGCAGTGGATAGAGCACAGCCCTGAAGTCAGGAGGACCTGAGTTCAAATCTGACCTCAGACACTTAACACTTCCTAGCTGTGTGACCCTGGGCAAGTCATTTAACCCTAATTTCCTTAATAAAATAATAATAATAATAATAATTAAATAGAGCATATAGTTTAACTCAATCATTCCATTATAGGGCATATATGCCAAGGAGGTCAAAGACAGTGAAAAGGGCTCCCTGTGTGCAAAAATATTAAAACTGAACTTTTTGTGGCAGCAAAAAACTGAAGCAGTGACATGGCTTAGTGAATAGAGAACCTGACTTATGGTTGGGAAGACTAACTTCACTCCAGAAAACTAATAATGAAACATTTTAAAATATTATTTTCTTTTCTTTTTAATATCTTTTTATTTATAAAACATATGAATGGGTAATTTTTTCAACATTGACCCTTGCAAAACCTTCTGTTCCAAATTTTCTCCTCCTTCCCCCTACCCTCTCCCTAGATGGCAGGTATTCCAATACATGTTAAATATGTTAAATTATATGTTAAATCCAATATATTATACATAACTATATAGTTGTCTTGCTGTACAAGAAAAATCAGATCTAGAAAAAAAGCCTGAGCAGGAAAACAAAAATGCAAGCAAACAATAACAGAAAGAGTGAATATGCTATGCTGTGGTCCATGCTCAGATCTCATAGTCTTCTCTCTGGATGTAGATGGCTCTTTTCATTACTGGACAATTGGAACTGGTTTGAATCATCTCATTGTTGCATTCTTTCCTTATCTTGCAGAAAGATGGTTGACTATGGGTGCAGAATGAAGCATACATGACCTCTTGAATTGATTTTGTTTTGCTTAAATAGGCTTCTTTGTTATCAGAAAGGGTTTGGGGCATGCCGTTATTGGAAACATAAAAAAAGAACATCAATAAAACATTTATTAAGAGAAAAAGAAAACCTGGACTGGAAGTCAAAAGACATGGATACTGAATTTTCACTAACTCTATGACTTTAGGCAAGTGACTTCCACTTTTGGGTTTTCATCATCCTCTTTGCAAAATGGAGTCATTGGCCAGATTCTAAGAATTAAGCTGCTGCTACCAAAAGAGCCATAATTCTAAGCTCACCTTGCAAATGAGTAAAAGTTTCTTCATTATCAAAAGTAAAGTCTGGCAGTTCAGTTGCAAGAAGCAGTATCATCTTGCAAGTCCGCTTATGAAAAACTTTTGCTTTGGGTCAGCTGGATGGCTTGACCTGTACCTTCTTTCTCCTTCATGGCTAACAGTTTCTATTAAGTGATTAAGTGAACTGGAAAAGAAAGATCTAAGAACAAGATCATCACATGGTTTGAAAGGCTTTAATCTATCCAGGGAAGCGAAACAGGAATTTGGGGTGTCTAATTACATTTTTATCTATGACTGGAAAGATATTTAGGGCTGTATTTTATGTCTCTTCATCTTTGTGCAAATCTCATAATTTTTCTGAATCTATTTTCATTCCAGGTACTATTTTTTAGTACTGCAGCTCACAAAAATGATGTAACTTTTCCCTTTAATAGAGATGACATGTATTTGATAGAGATTTATGAACCCAGGGGACCAAATCTTGCTTTTCAGTTTTTTCATTTTGGGGATTATAAATTTTTTGTTTGCACCAGTAACTCAGTGTATTTTTATAAAAGAACTTTCTGACAAAGAAATTTTTCCCATCCTTTTCTAAAATATCCATTGATCAATTGATATTTTTCAAAAACAAATCTGCAATTTTCTTCAGGCAAAATGCAAAATACAGACTCTATAATGGCAAGATGAAGTTACTGATTATGTGGGGGAAAGTATGTTGCTTCTTTGTCTAATTAAAGACTACCCATCCTTCAATTGAGCCTTAATTCAAGTCTCATCTCCAATGACTAGCTGACACTGATTTCTCTTCTCTATGAACTCCTCTTGCACTTATAATGATAAACTCTTAAGTGGTAGAAAGGATCACCTAATCCAACTACTACTCAAAAATTGAATCAAAAAATTGAATGAAAAAAAAAATCATATGGTCATCCAGAACCTGCTGGAAATCTTCTAGTGAAAGGAAACTCTATTAAGACAGATTGAATCATCCCTGGAGGCCAGAAGGATAATAGAATATCAGGATGTAAGTATCTACCTATCCTTTTATAGGTAGAAGGAATAGTGATTATCATGGAGATATATCTATACAGTTTTGGAAAGGTCCTCATGAGTCACAGTTTTCCCTACAGTCTTGGCTATTCTAGCTGAAATCTAGCCTTTCTTGATGATACCAGTAGGACTTAGAAGGTTGGGTTTGAGTAACATGATATAGTGGAAAGAGCACTGATTCAGGGCATATGGATTTATATCTTGGCTCTCATTTTTTTTGGTGAGGCAATTGCCTGCGGTCATATAGTTACTAAGTATTAAGGATCTGAAGCTGGATTTGAATTCAGGTCCTCGTGACTCCAGGGCCTCTGCCCTATGTATTACACCATCTAGCTGCCCCTTGGCTCTCAATTTTAATAGCCATATGATCAACCATAGGCAGAGCCATAGGACCTCTCTGAGTTTCAATTTCCTGATGTGTAAAATGGTAATAATACTTATACTACCCACCTTAAAAAGTGCTTTATTAAAATGTCATGTAACTACCATGTACATTAAAATTCCATTAATGTCACATAAATATAAGTTGTTATTTTACAAAAACATTCTCTGGAGATCACAGACTGACCTCAGCTATCTCTCAGGACAGCCTAGGCTCTGGATGGTCAAAGTCAAATCAGTATAACCTTTTCCAAGGAAAGTTGCAAAAAGCTTTTTTTGTTCTTCCCTCTGTGATTATCTCCATTTTCCCTTACATATATTGTATTTGTCCATCTTGTTGTCTGCCTGCCTATCCCCAAAAGGCCTCCACAATTCCCCCAACTAACTAGAAAGAGTCTGTCTTAAAACAAGAAGCCCTCCAAAGGATACTTACATAAATAAGTCCTGAGAAATATCTCTCTCTCAGATTGTGTAACACAGATGCTTCATTGAGGCAGGTCAGTTCTGCCATGTCTTCTACTTTGGAGAATTTGGGGGGATTCATCTTCTGGATGTCATCTTTGCCAACTGTAATTTTCTTACCATTCTCAGTCAGTTCTACAACCACTTCATCCCCTTTCTCCTCTTTGATGCTTGCAGCTTCAAAGCCCTGCTTCTCTGAAGGGACCCATACTAGTTTTTTGGCTGACCAGTCGGCCTGGGCCACTGGGCTATTGATGAAGTTTTTGTCCACAAAGAGGAACTTCTCATCATCACTGAGCTGACCTTTCTGTGCCATGATGTCTCAGTGATCACCTGGAAAACAAGCAAAATGTGGTCTGAATTAGTATGGGATAAAGCATGACTTCCAAATAAACTTCCTAAAACTTGCTGAGAATGAAGTTATTGGCTGTGAAGGCAGCCTACTATCCACCAATCATCACCAAACAATATTACCTAATGCCCAAAGGCCCCAAGGCTGGATCCTTAGATCACTAAGGTCAAGAATTTATTTCTGTTACATTACCCATCCACCTACTATTATCACCATGTTCAAAACAGTGATTTATTTGAAAGTAATTGGGTAAAGAAAGAATGGGAGGCTGGGTAAATTCAGTCTTACTATAGCTCCAAATGGGATAGTTTTAGAAGTTGGAATGAAGAGTGGGGAATGAAATGTCACAGTCATATAAAATTGACCAGTAATGGACATTAAAGGACATTTATTCTATCCCTCTGGCTTTAAAGAAAAGGAAATAGGATCGGGACAACTAAGTGACAATTATCACAGGCAGTTTAGTGTCTGATATAGGATTTGAATCTAGGATTATTGACTCTGTCCACTGTACCATGCTTTGTAAGAGCAGGGCTTCTTAAATTTTCCATTTGAAACTTCTTTCAGGTATATAGGTATATAAAATAGGTATACAAATCAAACACTTGCTGATAATAAATCATAATTTCATGACCTTCCATAGTCAGTTCTGAAACCTCAAATGGGGTTGCAGACCACAGTTTAAGAAGCTGAGTATTAGAGGGCATAGAGAAACAGGGTCTCTGTCTTCCATGGAACCATAGGATCATAAATGTAGAGTTGGGAAGGAACTTGGAGGTCATCTATTCCAACTTTTTCATCTTAGAGCTAGCACATGGATGCAAAAATGTTAAGAGTTTGGCTGAGAAGAATAATATAAGAACTTGAGAGGATGGGAAGATCTAGTAAAGGTTTAAGGATGGGTGAAATGTACATGTTTCATTTTAAAGTTAGGTAACTGAAACCTAGAGAAATGAATTGCTTTAAGATTGAATAGTGAAGAAATGACAAAGCTGGGATCTGTCCATTAACCTCAAATCCAGTATTTTTCCTACTGTAGTACACTATCACAAATGTATGGAAAGGTATGACAGAATATAAATAAAGCCAAGATATGATCCATGTCATTACAACACTTTCAGTAAAAAGATGCTTTTTGATTGAAATAGAATATAAGTAATGCCCATAGGACTATAAATTCATGCATATCCTTTTACTTTACTACTATTAGGCATGAATCCCAAAGAAGATTTTTTTTTAAAAAAAGGAAGAGGACCTATATGTACAAAAATATTTATAGCAGCTCTCTTCTCAGGGCAAAGAATCAGAAATTGAGGGGATACCCACCAATTGGGGAATGGCTGAATAAATTATGGTATATGATTATGATGGAATACTATTGCTCTATAAGAAATGATGAGCTGGATGCTCTCAGAAAAACCTGGAAAGTCCTCCAAGAGCTCAAGCAAAGTGAAAAGTACTATGTAATAGCAAAGTTGTGGTATGATCATCTGTGAATGACTTTATTATTCTTAGTAATACAATGATCCACAACTACTCTGAAATACTTATGATGAAAAATGTTATCCATACCTAGAGAAAAAGCTGAGTGTGTCTGAATACAGACTGAAGCATACTTTAAAAAAAAAAACTATTTTTTCCTTGACAGTTTTTTGGAGATAGGGTCTATGTTTTCTTTTGTAGCATGTCTTTTATGGAAATATTTTATATTACTTCTCATATGCCTTGTCATTGGAGGGAAGGGAGAGAATCTGGAATTCGAAGGTTTAAAAACAAATGTAAAAATTGTTTTATGTGTAACTGAAGAAAATAAAAATGTTAAAACATAGAATATAAGTTAAAACTGATTTTTTTTCATATTAAATTATTGTTTTCTATTCAAAACTAGTTCTTCTGGTTGCCTAAAATTCTAGAATTCTTTATAGCCCTGACAGTTAAATTTTCCAACATTATTAGAAATAATAATTTGTATAAATTATTTTGTATAAATAATTTTTGTTTAATTTACTGAAATTTTCCTTTCTGCTTGATGGCCTTTCATGAGGAGAAATTATCCATTTAAAGAGGGCTATTTTATTTCTGAACAACTCTAATTGTTAGAAAGTTTTTCAGGATTTCAAGGTTAAATTTGCCCTTTTTTGCAACTTCTATCCATTGTTCTACCCTCTGAAGAAAAAACAAATCAAATTCCCTTTTCATGTTAACAGCCTTTCAAATGCTTGAAAGTATCATATCTATAGGAGTTTACCCTTTGGTAAGCAAATCAAGAAGTAAGTACTGACTAAATGACCTATTTCAAATAGCTAAGTGCCAAATTTATATTTTTACCCCAACCTAACATCCTTAGTCCCACATATTCACTTGGATGTCCCTTAAGCATCTCAGCCACAACATAGCCAAAAGAAAATAAGTAATCATTTCCTCTACACCCACTTCTCCAAATGCCTTTATTTCTATTGAGGGCACTACTATTTTCTCAGTCATCTAGGTTTGCAACTTCAGAGTTATCACTGATTCTCTTTTTTACTTTCCTCTTATTCAATCAGTTCTTAAATCTCATCAATTTTACCTCCATAATACCTCTCACACTTATGCCCTTCTCTCCTCTCTATTATGAAATCATCACCCAGTTCAGGTCCTTATCACCATTCACCAAGGCAATATTAGAATAACCTTTAAGTTAAACTCTCAGTCTTGTTTCTTCTCTCTCCAATTTACCCATTACACAGATTGTAAAATAATCCCAAAAGGATTCAAATACAAGAATATATTAAGAGAAGCTTTTCCTAGAAGCCTAGAAAATACCCATGAATTGGGATATGGCTTAATAAGTTATGGTATATGAATATGATGCAACAAGATGAAGGAGAAGGCTTCAGAAAAACCTGAGAATACTCATATAAATTGATACGAAGTAAAGTAAAGTAAGTAAAGTAAAATAAGCAGAACCGGGTGAACAATTTATATAGTAACACTGTCATGATATTAAACTTTAAAAGACTTAGTAACTCTGATCAACTGAATAACAAACCACAATTCCAAAGGCCTCATAATAGAAAAATGCTATTCACATATAGACAGCTGATGGATTCAGAGGGCAAATTGAAAGCATACTTTTTTTCTCTTTCTCTTTCTTTCTTTTTTTGGGGACATGACTAAAGAGAGAATTTGTTTTGCATGTTTTTCATGACATATTTATAATGGGGGTGTTTTCTTGCCTTCTCCATAGGTGAGGGAGATGGGGGAGAGAGAGAATTTGAAACTGAAAATTGAATAAAATTGAATTTTTAAAAATAAAGAACAAAATAAAAAGTAAATATTCACATAAGACTGACCTTGCTCAAGAATTTCCTGTGATTTTTTTATTGCCAGTGTGATTTAAAAAAAATTCCTCAATTTGACATTTAAAGCTCTTCACCATCTGACTCCCACCCATCTTTTTGGGTTTCTTCTACATTAATCTCTTTCATACATTCTACATCTGGCCTACTTTTTGTTTAGCATTCCATTTTTGGTCTTTCTGTCTTTATATAAACAGGTCTGGAATGCACTTTATCTTCATCTTTACCCTTTAAGATTCCTATTTTATGTCAAGGCTCAGTCCAGGTGCCATTTTCTACTGGAAATTTTTCCTGATTCTTCTACTCATTTGTGCTTTCTCCCTCCTAAAACTGTCATCTAAAACTTACAAGTGTATATATAGAATGTAAACTCCTTGAGGGCAAGGACAGTTTTTCTTTAATCTTTGTATTTCTATAATCTAATATAACACCTTGCAATTGGTAAACACTTAATAAATGATTGTTAGGTTGGATTGGATTTCAACTACCTGCCAGACATTTTTACAGGGATGTCTTAATGGCAAAATCATTCTTTCACTTGAGATCAAGCTCTGAAAGTCATTTTTGAATCTTCTTCTTCCCTCACTTTAACCAACTGGCTGTCAAATCCTATTAATTCCATTTCCACATTTCTTACATTTGTGCCTCTTCCACTCCTTTTCCATTCATCCCCATTTCAACCACTCTAATTGCCCAGTTATCTCTCACTTAGATTTTGTCATAGCTTTCTTTGTGGACTCCCCACCTCTAGTCTTTTTTCTTTCCAATTTTTCCCATCATATTTCTGCCAAAGTAATATTCTTAATTTGAGGTCTGGTCATATCATTTTTATTCTCATGACATTCAAAGCCTTCCAGAATCTGGCTGCAATCATCTTACTACTGTCCTTCACAAATTATACATTCCAGTCAAATAAGGCATTCATAATTCTCTGATTTCATCTGCCTTTCACACCTTTGTGCACAATGGCCCCTATGTCTGGGACAGTACACTGCAATATCTTAACTGTTTGAATTTCTTTCCTGATTTCAAAGCCCTATTTATATGATACTTCTTTCACAAAACTTTTTTCAGTCTTTCAATTATGAGAGTTCTCTTCCTTCTCAATTATCTCACTACACTTTCTTTTTAGGTTACTCTTATATATGAATCTTTTGACCTATATGATATTATCTATATATTTTTCATATCTCCCTCTAGAAATTATATCTTATTTCATGTTTGAAATAACAAGGTTTTGAAGTAGTGTGATTTGTATTACACAGAGCAGATGCTTAAGAAATGTTTACTGAATTGAATTTAACCTTAAACATATTTTTATACTGAGGGGTTTTTTTCTGTCGTGGATCTCTTTTACAGACATCTTCTCAGAATAATGTTTGTAAATAATTGAAGGAAATGCTAAATTTCAATTAAAAGTTAGTGAAAATAAAGATGTAATTGTTTTTTCCAAGGATACAGACCCCTGAAATCCATTCATTGGCCCCTTAGGTATCTGTGTTTCCCAAATTAAGAATCTGTTCCTTAGAGGATATTTTACTTTATCCAGCAGCTTATCAACAAATTTCACATGATGTTTAGTGCTACAGAGGGTACAAAGAAGTATAAAATATGTCATTTATGGTCTAGATGTGGAGGTAAAAACTGGCCTTCTATGTTGAATCTATCCCACTCCTGAAACGTGGATATCTCCAAAAACTCTGCCCTGGACATCTTATCTCTGTACATTCATCTCCTTTATGAGTACATCTGTTCTCATGAACTCAATTACTTTCTCTGATTGCCAAGTATGTGTACCCAGATTTCATCTCTTATCAGATTTCCAGTCTTACACCTCCAATCACTGGTACTATTGCCTGTGTTTATTGCCATCATTTCCAGAAGATGTCCATCAATATCTAAACTCAATATGTTCAAAGCAAAACCCATCATCTTCTCTACTCCGAATGTTTGTGTATACTATTTATGCCTAACCTGTGATAGAGCATTCTGAGCTTGCATTAAACTCTTCAGCCATAATCAGACACGCTGTACTTTGACTCCAACATAGTGATGTCATTTTGGTTTTCTTTGAGAATGAAGGACAACAATAACCAGTTCCAGTCACTAAGTAAGATGTTTATGGAAATGTTTATGAAGAGTCTAAGAGGGAGTGCCAGACAACTGAATTCCACTCCTTGTTGGGCCACTTACTCTATGTGTATACTTGGACTAGATCTTTAGGTCTCAGTTTCTTCATCTATAAAATGACATGGTTGCACTAGATGACTTCTATGGTTCCTTCCAGTTCTAAATCTATGATCCCATGAATTGAGTTAAGTTGCATATTAAAGCAAGAAAGGATCTTGGAGATAACTTAGTCATCAAATCATAGAATTCTACAGTCAAGAGCCCTCAGAGATCATTTGTACTGCACTTAATACATTATGCATTATGTAAAAAAGCATTATATAAATATTGTTTATTTGTATTATTATTATTATCATTTTATGGTCCCACTTTTTTAATTTCATAATTTTATATAATTTATATAAAATCATATTAAGATTATATAAATTTTATATAAATTAGGAAACCAAAGTTCAGAGAAATGAAATCTGATTCAAGGAAATAGAAGTAGTCAACATTCAAACCCTAGTGTTCTAATTCCTAAATCCAGTATTCTTTCCATTACAGCATCCTCCTTCCCTTTTTCTGTCAATTAATAAGCAGTTCATAAATATTTACTCTGTGCTTGACAGCATACTAGATCTATAGGGGGGATGATTATTAACACAAGAACAGCACAATGAATGGTACCAGATAAGAAATACTACAAGGATTCAAAAGGTGGGAGAAATCACTCTTGAGGTGACCAAGACTTTACAATGGAAAAATTATTTAAATTAGTCCATGTAGGAAAAAGAATAATTAGGTGGGTAGATAGAAGAAAGATAGGTATTCTGAATGAGAATAGAAGGAATAAAGGCTATGTTTGAGGGATAATAGTACGCCAGGCATCTTTTAGAGATGTAGAACAGATGTGAAGTTGTGGGTACTGGCTCTTCACATACAAATTGAATTCATTCCAGAAGAAAATTGTCTTGGACTGTAACTATGTCAACATATTCCAACTCCATATCTTCTCTTCCAAGAATGGTCATCCAGAATGATGTGTGACAGACAATCAAGATATACTATATAGCTCATATTCAAAGAAAATTCCAGGAATTATTTCTAAAGTTGGAATGAAGAATTTGACCTAATCTGTGAAAAGTTATTCTTATCAAAAAAATCAGTGTTCATCTGTGACTCCCCCCCATACAGAACTAAAAAGAAGATGTCAATAGATTGAGGAAAAGATTGTGATACATGAACATAAAGGAATATTTTTGCCCTTGTTAGAAAGGACAAATTCAGAGAAACAGAAATATGAATTGCTGGTCACTGTGGTACATGTCTGTGATCCATGCTATTGGGGGAGCCGGAGATTAGTGGATCACTTGAGTTTAGGAATTCTGAATTGTAGTAGTCTAAATAAATGGGGTGTCTGTCACCAATATGGTGAGCCTCTAAGAATGGGGGTGGGGAAGGGAGCAGCAGCTTAAGTCGAATCTAACTAGTCCAGATAGGAAATGAAGGCTAAATTCTCTGTGTCAATCAGCAGTAAGATTGGGCCTATGAGGGACCATTGCACTTTCAATTTAGACAAGATAGGAAGACCTGGTCTCAAAATTTAAAAATACTAATAATTATATAAACTGTTGTAAAGACAGCAGGTGTCAACAGTATGCATAATATAATATACAATAATATACATAAAAACACTGCTAAAAGACAACTGAATTCAGATTGGAGAAATAGAGCAATATTGGTTTCAGACAGCACATGACTAAATTCTTGGTAAAGAATTAGAGGACTTATAGGTGCTGAATTCTGAATATACTGTTAGTCATGACATCAATTTATTTAACTTAATGGTTTTTCTTTATTTTATTTTATGTTAAACTTAAATACAAAATAAGAAAAGAAAATTTCCATATGTACAACAGAACATAAAACAGGATTCAAAATACAAAGCAAAATACAAGACCTATGAAATAAATACTACACATTGTGCTCAGATCTATCTTTTCTTTGCTTCCTTATCTTTGCTGTGCACTTTTTACTTTATTTTCCCCTCTTTCCCCACACCGAGAAAGCATAGATATATTCATATATCTGTGTATATACATATACACAGATATCTATACATATATACATTCATACATACTCATATATGTAAGACTTTACTATACTAGTTTATACTCTGTTTCTCTGAAGATGGAGAACATCTTTCATAATTCCAAGTCTTTCCATATTTTTCTCAATCCATTGGCTAATCATTTCCTATACTTGGTTAAATCAATTTTAGCCTTAACTTTGTTTGAGATCAGAATTACTAACCTTATTTTTTTACATTATAAATTCTATTCCTGATCTTTATTTGATGTTTGTGTGTATGTCTCATATTTATAATCCTTGCTCATTTAATTGTTTTTGTTCATGACAATGGGTTGTTGTTGTCTGTCCTTTATTCTGAAGAGGACTATGATATAAAGGAGGTGATGCCATGATATGCAAGAGAATTGGATTTAAGAGAGGGAGAGTTGTGCAAGGTCACTTGCCTCACTTTCCCCTCCAGAGCTGTCTGGGTCCAATGGCAAGATATAGATCAAGATGATTGGAGATGGCCCTAGATGAAATGGGAGACCTTGGCTCAGTGGGGAATGTAAATATTAGAAAGTATCTATGGTATTTTTAAAAACCAAGAACTTTTTTAAAATATCAATGTCCATTTCTTTACACACTTCAATGAATTGGAGTTCTTACTGAAGATAGACTAAATCAATATCATGACAAATAATTCCACGAAGCTATGACAGTCTCCTAAAAGAACTACTAAAATGGGAAACTGATGTGGAGCTACAGAATCTGATTTTGCAAAGCAAATGGAAAAGGTAAATAATATTCATCCTAATGATAAATTTGTCTTTTTCAGGAGGGAAACAAATATTATTTTGTTCATTGGAGGAGCTAGCCTGCTCAGAAAAGGGGGAGCATGATTCCCAAATATTGACTTAGAGAAGGGAGAAACTGATGAATCATTTCATGAATTATAGGTATTTCTCCTTCCTTCTTTTCTGTAACAGGGTGAGATCAAGACTATAAGTAAGAAACATACTGCATTTAATGTTGAGAGATAATATTCACATTATTGAGATTTAATATCCTTGTGTCTCTTTTCAAAAATGAGATGATTGAGGCCAGTTCCAATGATCTTGTGATGAAGAGAACATCTACACTCAGAAAGAGGACTATGGGAACTGAGAGTGCATTACAACGTAGCATTTTCACTCTTTTTATTGTTGTTTGCTTACATTTTGTTTTTGTTCTCTTTTTTTTTTCTTTTTGATCTGATTTTTCTTGTGCAGCAAGCTAACTGTATACAAATAAATTCAATATGTGTATTTTTTAATTTTTAACATGTTTAACATATATTAGATTACTTGCCATCTGGGGAAGGGGTGGTAGAAGCGGGGAAACTTAGAACACAAGGTTTTGCCAGGGTTAATGTTAAAAAAAATTATCTATGCATATGTTTTGAAAATAAAAAGCTTTAATAAAAAATAAATAGTAAGTATTGTATAGGGTCTTCTTTATTCCTCCTCCCCCCAAAAAGATTTAATGTCCTATAGATCTCCTTAGGAGGTCATAGGCTCATAGCTTTAGATCAAAAAGGGCTATCTACTCTGATCTCACATTTTACAGCTAAGTAAACTGAGGCCCAGAGAGGTTAAGTGATTTGCCAGAAATATCAGAGACTAAGTGACAGAAGCAGGATTTGCATGTAGTCTTCTGGTGTTCTTTCTAAACTCCATTTTGCCTCTTTTCTTTTCCTGCTACAAATAATGACAAGTTACATTTGTATGAGGGCAGCTAGGTGGTAAGTGAATAGAGGGCTAAGTCTAGGGTCAGGAAGTTCTGAGTTCAAAGTGAGCCTTAAATACTAGCTGTATGACTCTGGACTAGTCATTTAATCCTATTTGCCTTAGTTTCCTCATCTGTAAAATGAGGTAGAGAAGGAAATAGCAAACCATTCTAAATTCTTTTCCAAGAAAGCCTTAAAATGAGTCACAAAGAAGTATTCATGACTGAAACAACTGAACAGTAAAAATAACATTGACATAATACTCTGCAGGGCACATTCCTAAAACAAACCTGTGAGGTGTATATAGGTATTATCCACATTTTACAGATGAAGAAACAGAACCTCAAAGAAATGACTTAGTAATAACTGATATTTAAAAGCCTTTTAAAGTTTATTTTACATATATCATTTCCTTTGAGCTTTCTAAGAGCCCTGTGAAGTAGAAATCCAGAGTTATTATTTTCATATTTCATAGATGAGGCTCAAAGAAACTAGGAGAGAGACCCAAAGTTATGTAGCCTGAAAGTGGCAACACCAGAATTTGACAAAAAAAAGATCTTCCTCATTTCAGGTTTTATCTACAATTCTATTTATGTTTAAAAAAAAAAAAGCTTAGCATAGAATCAGGATTTTCTTTCTAAATATACTTCTATTTTTCATAATACATGCAAAGATAGTTTTCAACATACACTCTTGCAAAAACTGTGTTCCAAATTTTTCTCCCATCCTGCCCTCCTCCCCTCTCCACTACACAGCAAGCAATCCAATATAGGTTAAACATGTGCAATTCTATATATATTTCCACATTTATCATACTGCACAAGAAAAATCAAATCCAAGGGGAAAATGAGGGAAAAAAACAAGCCAACAAATAGCAACAACAACAACAAAGATGAAAATATTATGTTGTGATCCACATTCAGTCTCCATAGTTCTCTCTTTGGATGTGGATGAGAGCCAGGATTTAAACCTACATCTGCATCTAAATCCAGTGCTTTTTCCATTACACTGTTTTCCCCTATATGTTGATCCTTTATTAGGAAATAGTGTAAATGTTTCATTATTTCTCTATGTATTTATGCTTTTAAGTTTTCTGTCTGCATCCATAACACTGGTCCCCAATTACAAGCTCAAAAGAAAAAGACTACATCTGATTCATTCTATTCAACCCAAAAAGCAAAGAGGTGCAGAGATGGAGTAGAGTTCATATTGATTTGTCTCCATACCCTTCACCATTCCAACTTATACATATCCCTGCCCAGCTCCTCTGAAAAATGCATAACTGATTCTGATAATATAATGATGAACTAATGGGATAATTTTCACTTTCCATACAAGAAAAAAATTAGTGGTAGAAACAAGAATCCAAAGGTTGTTATTGCCAGAAACCTGTTCTCTTCCGATCCTTACAAGCAAAAACTGAGATCAATCCCAAAGAATCATTGCTCTCCAAAAAAGGAGAGAGGGAAACCAACTTTTCTTGGTGAAGAGCATTACTTTCCATTTCTCTAATACTCTCTGCATGTGATGTGGTGCTAATTCTACTTTGGTCTAAGAAAATCAGGAGTAGCAGAGAAGAATCAAAAATTCAGAAACTTTAAACAGTATGAATGGGGACTAGAGTTTGTTGTAGAGATGTGGAGGACCCCTGGATGAGACCCTCTCTCTATTGATACAGCTTGGTGCCTTCTCTGTGAGTCATATGAGAGTTGTCTAGCACACTGAGAGCTTCAGTGACTTGTCCACACAGGGCATAAAACCAATATGAACCAAAGATGGGCCTTAAACCCACAACCTTTAAGATTCAAGGCTAGACTGTGTCACAGTATATCAGTGACAGCAGTATAATTTACTAATGAAGCAGTTTAGCTTCAAAATATAACTTTCATTATCAATTCAAATTTTGACTCTTTCTGGAAAGTATTGCATCCCTACCCTCATGTCCCTTCACCTACTGGACCAAGAGGAGGAGCAGGCACATCCTTTGCTCCTCTTCACTTTCACTTCCAAAGATCCTTTCTCCCATCATCACTTAGCTATTTCTCCTCCTTCAATGACTGTACAATCCATCTATATCAATCTAACCAGAGCCTCCTTTCTGTAATTTACAATTTTCTAGGTTATTTTTCTTCTATTCTCAAAAAGTTCAACACCTGACTTACCCCAAGCACTGCACATATACTAGGTCTTCAATCTATGTACCCTTAAAATCCTTGGCCTTCCAAATCATTTTCCATGATCTGCATCTTCATTCCACCTCAGAGACACATGGAGAGACACAATTGCTTATCTTTTATGATTCAGAACTTTGACCTTCCTTCGACAGATGACAACTTCCCTCAGTTTCTCATTCCTTCATATATTATTTTTAATACCCATCACAACTTCTACTCATCATTATTCTTCCAATCATTCAAACCAATCATTCTGACTTCATTCTCTTCCCTTTGTGATTTTGACCCTAGAGTTGATCGGTACAACTCTATATTATTTTTTATATTTGAATGTCCATTTATACAATTCCCCACTCATGCTTTGCCAGTCCGATCCTTCTGTTAGCCCACCAGCCATTTGCTCCTAATCATGTACTACTGAATACCACTAGATGAATAACATATCATCTACTGATTAGATCCACTACAAATATGTTAATTAATCTCTACCATGTCCTTACCACTGCATGGCAATCTTTTTTTACACTTCTCTGATTGATTTTATCACACTCTCTAAGAGGCTATTAACAACATTGTCTTCTCCCCTCAAGTCCCCTATATCAACTCCACTTCGTCCTCTTCAGTGAAGGCCCTACCTTTTACACCCTCCTGAGACTATTGAACACAAGCTCCATTTTCTCCACAACTAATGCCTATCTCTAAATTGATCCCCATTCTCTTCTTTGCTCTAATCTCAGAGGCGCCCTTGCTTTTTTTTTCAAAGCCAATTATCCTACTTGGATCATTGAACTCTCCCTGCTATCTTTTCCAGGACCTTGTCCCTTAAATTAGAGTTGTTAAATACAGCAACATTCTCTGAATGCAAACCAAACAGGTTAAAATGTAATTGAGAAGTATCTAAAGAAATGAACAAAAATACAATAAAATATAAATAACACTACCCTTTAAAATGAAATCAATATGCAGGGATCCTTTATTTCTATTTAAGTTTGATATCACTGATTTAGAACAACTTTCTCTCCCTCCCTCCTTTCCTCTCTCCTTCTTTCTCTCTGTCTCCTTCTCTCTCTCTATCTCTTTGTGTTTCTCTGTCTCTCTCTCTCTCTCTCTAAAATGAAATTAATATGCAGGGATACTTTATCTCTATTTGAGTTTGATGACACTGATTTAGAATAACTTTCTCTCCTTCCCTCCCTACCCCTCCTCCCTGTCCTCTTCAATTTTTCATTATCTGCAAGCTCATCCATCTTTGCTACAAACATTGCTATTCTTTTTTTTTTAAGCTTCATTTCACTTTTCCATTCCCTCAAGCATTCATCCTTTATTTCTTCAATTTCATAATCAAAATCCCAGATAAAATTATCACTACTCATTGCCCCCAGCTCTTCAAATTCCACTTACTCCTCAATTAATCCAAACTGACCCATTAAAGCTATTGTCTCCAAGGTTATCTCCTAACTTCTAATGTCTAAGGTTTTTTTTCAGTCCTCATCCTACTGGATTTCTCTACAAAATCTGATTTTGTTAACTACCTCCCTCCTTCTAGATAGTCTTTCTTCCCTTGGCTTCAGAATTAGGTGAATGGGGCTTTACTCCAGGGAATTTAGGGGGAAAGCTGGTCTTCTCGTGGTGGTCACCATTCCATTCTTTCCCTGTCCCTATTATTTCACCTTGACTCAGAGTGCTCTAGCGATATAAAGCATAACTACCCCTACACATAACTACATATACACACACACAAACATACACACACACACACACACACACACACACACACACACACATACACACACACACACACTTCAGTCCACCACCCATTCCCCACTTGACTACAAAAGAGTTGAAATTTCAAAGGCCCCTCTGTGTCCACTCTATATCCACTAAAAACAAACTGAATTTATCCCATGTGCAATTTCAGCTCCTTAAGATCAGCACCTTACCATTTGTAACATTACTTTCCTTTTTCTCCTTTTGCATGATGGTCTGCTCCTATTCAGTCTTCTTTCTTAGATTATCATCCATGAACCTCACCCTTATTATGAGTGTTCCCCAAAGCCTATCCTGACCTCTTTTCACTCTATACCCTGTCTTAGTGATGTCATTTGCCACTCTGGGTTCAGTGAGCATTTCTATGAAACAAATTCCCCATCCTCTATAGCCAGCTCTAAAATTCATGAACTCTAGAACTTCCTTACCATAACTCTAGTCCTTACCATTACCAGATGTTAGACAACTGCACCTGGCTTAACTATCCAAAATGGAACTCATTATCTTCTCCATTAAATCCACTTTTCCCCAAAGCTTCCCTCTTTCTGTTGAGTCAGCAGTGGCTATGTCTTGTCAATTTGATCTTCACATCTCTCATAACCAGCCCCTTCTCTCTACTCAGAAGGCCATTTCAGGATCTTCGTGGACAACTGTAATAGCTTCCTAATGGTCTTTGTCTCTAGTCTCTTCAATCCACCCTTCACCTAGCTACTAAAATAATTCTCCAAAAGAACAAGTCTGATCATGTAACTCACCAATTCAAAAATCTTCAATGGCACTCTATGTCTCTAAAATAATGATCAAATCCTTTGGCCTGCTATTTTGAGATCTCTTTAATCTTGCTCCAATGTACCCCCAGATTTATTTATCTCAGTCCCCACTTCATACACTCTAGGTTTCAGTCACCTTGCATAATTAGCTACTGCCTAAACTTAGCATCCTGTCTCTCTTTTCTCTACACCTTGTCACAGACTGTTCTACCATGCCTGGGGAAGACTTCTCATGACTGCCTATTAACAGACTTTAAGCTTCCTTTCAGACTCAACACAAGTACCATATCCTATAAGAAGTCTTTCCAATCTCCACAGTTGCTAGTGTTTACTCACTCTCCAATTACCATGCATTTACTCACCTACTGTATCACTTTGACAGAATGTAAACTCCTTGAGAACAGGAAAAAAATTATTTATGTTTTTATATCCCCAGGCATGATATTGTGCTTTTGCATAATAGGAATTTGGCAAATGTTTGTTAACTGAACCAGATCTAATCCTCCACTACACAGAAAATGATATAGGAAAAGAGGTATTAGGAGGCTCAAATGAGATAATGGATAGGAAGCACTTGCAAACTCTAAAGTGTGATATGTTATTGTTATTATTATTGTTACTAGTCTCCTAATCTAGCAATGACATCACTCCCTGAGACTTCTACTGCCCTCCTGTGGAAATCAAATGTTTACAGAGCAACAGGAAGGTATGATGGTAAAAGTTTAACTGGATGATGCAGATTTTTAAAATGTACAAAATTTTTAAGTTTAATCCATGTTATTTAAACTTTCTTAAATCTAGACAGTCAACAAAATAATAAATCAAGTCCTGATTTGGAAAGATGGTTGATATGTGAGGTGTAAATGCTCACATTGAAAAATTTGACAATGGGCTCTCTCAAATCAGAGCTGGCTCCAACACACCAAAACACAAGAAGATTCTTCAAGTAGTCATTTTTCACAAGTTGCAAGAAACAGAGAAATAGAAGTAAGAGAATCAGAGGACCTAGGTTCATATTCTGCCTCTGATGTGCAGTATCTATGTGATCTTTGGCAAATCAGATTCTTCATCTATAAAATGAGAGTCATAGACTGGATGGCCTTAGAGGTCCTTTGGAGCTATATATCTCTGAAACATTCTCTAGCAGGAATAGAGACCCAACCTCAAGAAACTTGTTTATATACATATATATATATATACATATATATAAATATCTTATATTTATATCAATTCCTTTGGAATTATATACATTTTATTTTCTTTATTTAAAAATATCATTCTGAGAAAGGATCCATAGGTTTCACTAGACTGCCAGAAGGGTCCATGATGAGAAAGAAAATAAGAACCACTGTTCTAAAAGAAAGATATGCACATAAATTGAAACAGTCTTGGGAAATGTCTGAACAAAGATCTAGATATCACAAAATATTTTCTGCAGCCAGAACTTAGATTTCCAAATATGGGAGTGATGAATGAGCTATAGGCAAATAGGGCTGGTGTATACAAAGATGAACACAGAGAAGACAGAAAGAGGCAGGGATGTCCATAGTATTTAAATCTAGAGAGATCTGAAAAATCAGCCCTTGAGATATTGAAATAAAACTAAACATTTTTGTTGCTCTATAGCATGATTGGATGGATGGAAGGAAGGAGAGAGAAAGAGAAAGAGAGGGAGAGAGACAGAGACAGAAAGAGACAGAAAGAGACAGAAAGATAGAGAGATAGGGAAGGAGGAAAGAGGAAGGATCAAAGTCAGTGCTGATGAGTCAATACTTGACAACAACATTGCCTTCAACACCCAAAAAGCCTTAGCTGCCCAAATGGAGCTATTTTTGACAAAAGACATATCTCTGGTCCATCTTTTTTCCAACTCCCCAAGAGTTCATCACCTGTATCTTTAAAGCCTTATCAACCCCTCCCTCCATTAAATCATCTAAGGACTTTTGAATATCTCAGGGATGTGCTATACAGTGTGATATTGATGGGGTTCTAGTGGCAGTCAGAGAGTTGTAGGAATCCCCTTTTGGTCGGCACAGGTCCTTCTGGAAAGAATTCATGAATTCATGAACCCGAAGAGTTTTAGGTGGCAAAAAGGGAAGTTTATTGTTGGATAAGAAGCCAGGTTTGCTAGAAAGACTGACTTCTTCAATGGCAAAGTCCTAGCAGAGAAAAAACAAAAGGTTTTTCACTGAGAAAAGGGTCTCTTCACAGCAGGCAGAAGTCCTGGCAGACTTTGGACATTCTACAAAGAAATGAGAGAGCAGAAACCTATTTTATGAGCAGATCTCAGTGGGAGTGGGTGGGGGTTGGGGGGAGGGGCCTGGAGGCAGTTTGAACTGATCAGACCAGGATCTCCCTATTGAAATTACTTTGAAGGCTTTTTCAGCCTGAATTTGAATGGACATCCAGCTATCAATGGGGGTGATTTGCCTTAGAAATGGCCCAGCCTGAGAAATACTCTGTCTCATAGACTCTCTGGAGTTGGGAGGCCAGGAATCAAAGGAATCAAAAACCCTTTACAAAATACTGCTAAGTGAATGACTGAATTACATGAATCTATAGTGTTCAAACAAACTGTATCTGAGTGTCCCTAAAAACAAAGTAGTGGGTTTAGTGCCTAGAGTGTTGGATTTGGAATCAGGAGACCTGCTTTGAATCTTTGGATATAACAATTGTGTGACTAGGTAAATGATTTTAGCCTTTCTAAACCTTCCTCACCTGTAAATTGGAAATAAGAATATTTGCAGTACCTGCTTCACAGAGTTGTTTTGAGGCATAAAATGTTTTTGTAGAAAACACTCTGAAAACCTTAAAGACCACATTAAGTTTTAGCTATTATTTCCCCTTAGAGGAATATAAGCTCCTTAAGGGCAGCACCTGATTTGTTTTTGTTTTTTGGTCTTTGTACTCACAGATTCTAACATATATAGCAGATAATAAATGTTTGTTGAATTGAATTAAAATCCATACACCCTGAGTATTTTCAAGTCAAATAAACGTTCCTCAGATCTGATCCTATCTTCTGTCCAATTACCTGTTTCTGGGTTCTTTATCACCAACATTAGTTTAAGAGCTACTCATTTGTCTTTGTAATAAGTGCTTAAAGCACACCAAAAGAGAATTCCAAGAGTTTTGTGAATTGGGATTTTAAAAACGTTTGTTTTGAATGAATTTTCCAAATAGAGATAAAGATCCTACTCTTTAAGTATTAACATGGAGATAACTAAAAATAAATTTAAGATTTTGAAAATCCCTTCCTGACAATTTTAATATCCTATGAACTATGCTTCAACATATTTTTAAAAAATTTTTCTGCATGGAAATCACACAATTCAAAAGAACTTTTAAAATCAACTAATCCAATCCCTTCATTTTAAATATGAATAAATCAGACAGTGAAGAGACATAATTTTCTCTAAAATGACACCATTAACTAAGAAAATTATATGGAATTGGTCCCTGAACATGAACCACCTCTGAAATCATAAAAAGCCAGCAATGACAGACTTGAGGCTACCAATTCTGAATGCATCAGTTCTCCCAGTTAAAAGTAGTGTCTGGAAGAAGACCCAAGGAAAGATAGTAAAATGTGTTAACTGTGAGTGGCCTTAAAGAGCAACCCAATTTTAATCCTGAAACATGGAGTTTAAGTCCATTATTTAGATGGCATATGACTATATGAGACGGGTATGTCAAGTTTCAAAGAATAAGCTGACAAAATTCTCTACATGTGGATCCCCAGGAAGAGTTTCCCATAGTGACAGAACCTAACTATTGATTCCCTTTTGCAATCTCAGAAAAGATCAAATGGAACAAGTTATTGTTCTAAATATAGTCATGAAGAAATGTATATCTAAAAAATCTAAGAATCTTGGCCTTTGGAAAGAAGTGAGAAGTGAGTGTGCTTCATTGGTCCTTCCTTATTTTTAGTTCCTCAAGATACTAGATAAGATTTTTATTATCTCTTTTTAAGAGGACAGAATAGGTACTAAGACAAATACAAGCATTTTTAACTTTGACAAATAAAAGAGATAAGGGAGAGCTTTCCTTCACAAAAAGGATTCCTAAGAATTACACATATTTAACATATATTGGATTACTTGCTGTCTTAGAGGAGGGGGATAAGGGGAAAGAAGGGAAAAACATTTGGAATACAAGGTTTTGCAAGTATTTTGAAAATAAAAAAACTATTATTTTAAAAATAACAAAGAAAAAAAGAGGAAAAAAATAAATACAACCTCCAGAAAATAATTTAAAAAAAAAAAAAAAAGGATTCGTAGGTTTCTTTGAATCAATTTCCCCAGTTGAGCAGATTTTCTGCCCTCTCAATGACCTCTCATCACTAAAACCTATTTCATACTTTAAAAGAACTTTATACATTATAGGAGATATAGAGATCTATTTGTATACAAAGACTCTTGGAATTTTCTAGCTGTCTTCTTTTATCTTTCATATGAGCCATGGAACTTAAAAAAATAAATAAATAAAAAGATTCCATAGAAACAGAAAACTGTCTGCCTGGCATGTCAATGTGCCTGTAGGGAGGGAGGTGGACACAATGATCTTTAGAGGTCCCAAGCAATATTGGTATCCTGGTTTTCCATGTCCATTTGCTCTGTTTCTAGCCTAGACAAATGAGGGGAGGATGTCCCTAAACTGTGTCAGAGAGCAAATCCCAGAGTATCTTATTTTTGATCTCAGAATATAGGTAAATCTGTACCTCAGAATCATCACAGCCTTGGAACTAATCATAGAAATGAGAAATAAATGCCATCCAGCTAGTTTTCATCTGTCAGGATTAATGGACAACTCTTGGCTTTTCAAAATCATTTTTCCTGTATCTTTGCAAATTCTTTCAAATTCTTCTGTAGCCTTCATGAAATTCTTTTTCCTCAAGGTACTGATCAAGATTATTAAATGAGTTTTTCAAGTAGGGATAGACTTTGAATGAAAAATGCCATCTACATCCAGAGAGAAAACTATGGAGACTGAATGTGGATTTTCACCTTTTTTAGTTTGTTTTTTTGTTTGCTTTCTCTTTCTCATGTTTTTTTTTCCCCTTTGGTCTAATTTTTCTTTTCCCTTTTGGTCTAACATGATAAATATGGAAATATATTTAAAAGTATTGTACATGTATAATCTATACCAAATTGCTTGCTATCTTGAGGAGGACGAGAAGGGAAAAAGTGAGAAAAAATTTGGAACACAAAATCCTACAAAAGTGAATGCTGAAAATTATCTTTACATTTGGAAAAATAAAAAATAAAATACTATTGAGGAAAATAATAAAACAGGGATAGGGAACAATAAGAAAGAAATATAATTGTGCCATTAAAACTGATTTCCCGTCCTCTTCTAATGATGTGAGGTCTCTGAATAAACCTATCATTTGATATAACAAAAGTTTTCAGTGATATTTTCTAGCCCCAAACACACCCTAATATGTCAGCTTAAAATTGACCCAAAAAAAAGATGAATTAAAGGGAAATCCTTCTATTACGTAAAGATTCATAGTAACTTTCTTTGAATCAGTTTTCCTATCCCTATAATAAGGAGTTGAACTGGGTAATCTCTTGAATTTTCTTCTAGCTCTGAAATTCTAAAGGTTTTGTATATTTAAAATATAAACTGTATGTTGAAAGCCACGGGTACCTGTTATAACTTTATGCACTGTGGAGAGTGATACTATTTTCATACATACATACACATACATTTCTTAAATAATAGGAGTAAAAGTTCCTTTTCCTACAGAATTGGGATTAAAATCAGCTAAGCAGGATTATTTCACAATACTCTCCATATCTCATAAAGGGATAAGGTATGGAAAGATAAATTCCTTGATTCACAAATAGCTAATATGAAAATTTTGAAAAGGGCTCTGGGTGCTCAACATATGAATGCTACCATAAAAGGACATGTTCTCCTCAATACTAGCTGTTCCACAGAAATGTGATGATAACAAATTCAAAACAAATACCTTGTAGGGAATAACACGCCTATTTCCAAGTGATAATAAAAACATAGGGCTTTACATGGAAAGAATCACAGCATTTGTATGTAGAAAAGAGCACTAAGAAATCTCTGACAGCTAATATTTCAGACTTTCATTTATTCACTCTCTCATCCATTCAACAAATATTTATTGAGAACCTACTATGTGCAAGGCACTGTGCTAGCTATTGGGCATACCACAAAGATGAGTTCTCTGTCCTAAAGGTCTTTACAGCCTAAGAGAAGAGCTAAGTCATACACCTAAGGAAGTATCTACACATTAGCAGTTTTCAAGAGAAGTTATGAATCTGGAGAAGGATAAGATCATTTAAAGGGATATAAAAATGAACATTACTGAGATCAGCAGCTTTGGCAGAATAAAGAAAGGTTTCATGGGGTAGAGGAAGCTTCCTTCCTCATTGTCAAAAATAGCTACTTCTCCTGTACTCTTAAACTGTGAAAAGAACAGTGCTCAGGAAAAGTACCCAGACTTCTAGGAATTCACAGAAAGCCCACTTATTTTCTCCTCAAAGAGATGCTTACCAATACACAGCATATACACACAAAATGAGTTATTTAACAGACAAGAGACAATTGAGATTTAGGTTTTCTCCATTAAATCTTGAGTTGGAGAGTAAAACAACCCTATAAAAAGAAAGAGCACATTTTATTCTGAGGCACTCAAGAAACTTTTACATACTGACATCTACTGACATTCTTTAACCACGTCTTAGAAATTCATTCCCATTGAAAAATATATCTGTAAAGGGCATTTAAAACACACGAGGAATAATTTAGTCTCATAGCTGTCTGTTTGGCTCTTCTCTTGCACATTGGCCAATTTCCAATTTAACCTAAGCATCAGAACTCTGTGATCACATCTGTGTGAATTTCCTAGTCCCGGATATTTTGGGGGATGGTTTCCTACTTAACAAATGTAGCTTTGAATTGTTTTCTTAAATATTAAATTCCTTTATAAGGTGCATAAATTGAGATTGGCATAGATGGTAAAGTAGCTTGGGGGCAAAATGTGCTGTTATAAATAAATGCACTCAATAGTGGAATTAGGAGCCTTGGGTGACGACTTTCATTCATTAGCGGCTGTTCAGCAGTCACAAAAACCCTTGCATAAAATTGACGGTATTTTCTGTCTGTGGTTGTTCCAATGACGCTAGTCCTGCTTTTAAATGGGATTAAAAAGACCGTATTGATGATGCATGATAATGCTCTAAGATTTTGGCAAAGCATTTTTTGCACACGGAGAAAGTCAGCTCCGGTGAATACTATTACATTGATCTTAACTTAAAAAGTTCCTCCAAAGTTACAAAGATGCTCTTTATTAAAGCATCTTAAGGGAAGCCCTCTACCGGGGGTCTTGAGGAGCAGAGTAAATGTGACATCTGGTGTCTTTCTCCCCACCCCTAACTCCCCTTGGACCCTGTTACCACTACTTACAGATATCCTATTAGGGGAAGCGGAGAAGAAACTGGAGAATTCGGATCCTGCACAGTTCACAGCTGGGACAATCCAAATCCCCTCTGTCTCTTCAGCCTCTCTATATAGAGGGAGAGCTGATATGGGGTGGGAAGAATGGGGCGGGATAGGGGGAATAGAAAGAAAAGGGGAGGCGGGGGGGGGAGGGGAATGTGGGGGAAGGGTCTGGACCCAGGATACTGCCCCCTGCTGGGAAGATTTAATGAAGGGACCCCAAGAGCTTTCCAAACAGCCGCCAGGAGTGTGATGCTCCGGGATGAGAGACGCAGGGTGCGCGGTCTGGGAGAGGATCGTACCGAATAAGGTCTCAGTGTCTAATCTTCAGGTGGTAGGGAAGGTGTAGAATTTGGCAAACAGGAAAACTGGGTCCCATCTCTTCCTTCTTTTCGGTTTTTTTTTTTTTTTTAATTGCTAAACATTTAGCGTCTGCAAAAATTCTGGATTTAACCTCTTCTTCCCCACCCAGGACACAAAGAGAGCGGTTCGGCCAAACGTTGGGGCACAGAAAGTGCGGAGTCGGCATCCATCAGCCTCTATCCCACGGTTACGTCTTTTTTCTTCCCCTAACCCCCAAACCTTCCCAAAATGTTTATTTCTCACAATCAGAGAGAAGGCTGAAAAAAAAAAAAAAAAAAAAAACCATAGTAGCACTACTGGGGAGATCAAGGTAAGGGGAGGGGATTTTGAATTTTTACAGAATGTAAAAATAAGGCTCCCCGAGTTCTAGGAGCCAAGGGTTATTTATGGTTCTGCCCGAAGTCTTTGGGGAAAGGTAAACTTCATATTTTTTAGTTTTCTTCCACCCCAAAACTTCACAGCCCTGCCCCCCCTCAAAAAAAAACCCTTTCTGGACACATACAAGCACACACACGTACACACTCTTTCTTAGACATCCCATAAAAGGAAGAAGAGGGAAAGGGAGCTGGTAAATTTCTAAGGGGCTAGAAAGGCACAGGAAACCCCGGGAGAGAAGCCTGCTCCTTAATAATTCTCGTTAAAATTCTTCCCCCATCTTTTCCCTCTTAATCAAGTCTAAGGTGCCTGCCTTCTCTCCTCTTCTCCCCCCCCCCCAAAACCCGCCCCAATTCAATGGATAACTATCTCCCAAGATATGGAGAGCTCTGGGTGTGAGACATCCCAAAAAGGAAAAGCCAAAGTTTCCCCAGGAATTCCCATTAGCTGCATACCGGATTCGGGGCTGCCCGTTACCCCTGACTAAATATGGTACAGTAGTGTAGCATCCCAACTCTAACGTAGTGCCCTGGAAGGCACTTCAACCTCCCCTCTGAGGTTTCCCAATATACACTCTTTCCTCTCCCTAGCTTCTCTAGACATTGTCAGGAGAGGTAAGAAAATTAGGATGCAAGGAATCCTATCCCACACAGCTTGTTTCTGTGAATGAAGGGGAAACATGAAGCGATTCTTCAGATAACTGTTGTTGCTGTCATGTCAACTCTTCATATCTCCATGGACTATACTGGCCATGGGGTTTTCCTGGCAAAGATACTGGAGTGGTTTGCCATTTCTTCTCCAGTGGATTAAGGCAAACAGAGATTAAGTGACTTGCCCAGGATCCCACAGCTAGTAAATACAGGAGGCTGGATTTCACTCAAATCTTCCTGGCTCAGAGCTCTAACCATTGGACCATCTAGCTGTCTTCAGGTAACTCAAGTCTCTGCAAGTCACTACAAACCCCAAGTGGGTCTCAAGTTTTTGAATGAGTTACTCTGAGGAGTTGCATTGATTTTACTTCCATTGTTCCCTTTTTCCTGGATATTCACCCTCTCTGCTCCTTCCTGAGTTGTTACAGTAATAGGTCTAAGAGAGGCCTTTCCATGAAGACCTCAGGGGGATTTGCCTGACAGTTGACTCTGTCTCCCCCACACACACCCCAAGGGATTTTGTCTTTATCCAGTACAGGCTTATTCTTTGGCATAGTATTTCTTCCCACTCCTGCATAAAACTTACCTTTCATTGTAATATACTCTTCCCATTTGGAACCATAATTCCCTCAACTGTCAGAAAAGTTAGGGTTAGCTTTAGCTGAGTAAAATAGATGTAAAGCTATTAGGAAAATGACAAATGGGCTTCTGCTACTGAAGCATTTTAACAGCAAGCACACTGTAAAAGGAGTGGAAATTGTTCCTGGGTTGGAGGATCTGCTAAGAAGACATTTTGTAGCAGGTTTAGTACAGTAATGGTGCTGAACCATGAATGCTGTGTGGGAGGGAAACAGAAGAATGAAGAAAAGCCAGAAAAGAAACAATCAAGGAATTCTAGATTTTTGGAAACATTTGAAGTTAAGACAATAAAGAATCAAGTATCCACTTCCAGCTCAGTGAAATTCTGGAGACTGAAGTTAATGCTTAGAAAAAGGAGAGATATTTTTGACAGAAGAATTAGCTTTTCCCTTCCAAATAGTCTTCTGTTTAGGAAATACTGTTCAAAATAAAAATAAAACTCATCTTGGGATACGAACAATGCTCACTCACCTTACAGATGATTTAATTCCTTAAGGATAGGAATTGGATGTTTTTCTTTTTTGATACAGTTCTGGTAGTACATAATTATGTGCAAGTTTTTTTGTTGAGTTGTTTCTGTGGTATATGACTTGTCATGATTGCATTAAGGGTTTTCTTTGAAAATAAGGTATACAGGGTTAAGTGACTTGTCCAGGATCACTCAGATAGTGAGTGTCTGGGACCACATTTGAAATCTAGAAGTAGAGTCTCCCTAACTACAAACATGGCACAGTAGTGCTAGCCAGCTATTCTATGTATATATGTGTAAGTGCCATCCACATCCAGAGAGAGGACTATAAAGACTGGATGTGAATCAAAGCATAATATTTTCATCTTTTTTTTTGTTTGCTTATTTTTTTCCTTTCTTGTGTTTTTTTCCCTTTTGCTCTGTTTTTTAATTTAATTTTTATTTTGCGCAGCATGAGAAATATGGAATATGTTTAGAAGAACTGCACATCTTTAATCTATATCAGATTGCTTGCTGTCTAAGGGAGGAGGGAAGGAGAGGGAGGAAAGTTTGGAACACAAAGTTTTGCAAAGATGAATGTTGAAAATAATCTTTACATGTATTTGAACAAATAAATACATTTTGAATACTTTTAAATAAAACATTTTTGAAAATAAATGTTTGTTGAGTGACTAATGGACATCTTTAAAAATAATGCCTCAAATAGAATTCAAGGAGCAAGAGAACCAACAAAAGTTGGGCAAAACAATTTTTCAACCCAAGACAACTTAGGAGGTCAGCAAGAAAAGTTTTTCTCACTAAGGTGCTGGTTGACCTGGAACCCCCAATCCCAGCACTACCAGTTGCAGGTCTTGGAGATGGCTGCATGGACAGCAGGCCACAGATGGCAAGGAGGTCAGAAAACTGGTCAGAAAGATTTTAGGGAACCCTTTGCTGGTGCTGGGTTTATGACCCTATTCCATTGTCCATATGTAGTTCTGGGGCACAGTCCCAGCGCAACTAAGAACACTAGTACTGTATTACTGTGTGGTAGAGCTGTGGTAAAACTGTGGCCCTGTTCACAATTCCAGGGTGAAAAAAGAGTGCTTGTGGTCAATCACTAGTAAGCAGGGACCTTAGTCTCATTTCTGAGGCAGAGAGGAGCACTAGCAATTGTGGGAGAGCAGGGGACCTGATCACAGTTTTAGGGCCAAGAGGAATGTTTCCATGTGTGACTTATAAGGAAACAAGGTAATCAAAAAGGATTTCAAAAATCAAATATTTTTCCTCTGAAGAGGAAAAATTGAGAAAATAAATTGAGAGAGATGCAAGAAAATTGTGAAAATAAAGTCAATAGCTTGGTAAAAGAAGCACAAAAATCTGACATGGCAAATGGGGGGAAATGTACAAAAACTCACTGAAGAAAATAATTTCTTAAAAATTGGAACTGGGCAAGTGAAATCTAATGATTCCATGAAATACCAAAAAATAATTTTAAAAAAATTAATGGAAAAAAAGAAGAAAACATGAAATATCTCATCAGAAAAACAACTGACCTGGAAAATAGATCAAGGAAAAGTAATTTAAGAAATTTTGGATTACCTGAAAGCCATGATTAAAAAAAAAAAAAAAAAAAAAAAAAGAGCTTAGACATTTCCTTTCAAGAAACTATCAAATTAAACTTTCCTGATAACCTAGAATCAGAAGTTAAATAAAAATTGAAAGAATATACCAATCACTTCCTGGAAAAGACCCCAAAATAAAAACACCCAGGAACAGAATAGCTAAACAGCTCCCAGGACAAGCAGCCAGAAAGAAATAATTTAAATATCATGGAACTATAGTCAATATTACCCAAGATTTAGTTGATTCTACCTTAAAGGAGAGGAGAACTTGGGATATGATATTCTGAAAGGTAAAGAAACTAGGATTACAATAAAGAATTTACCCAGAAAAACTTGAATATAATCCTTCAGGAGGTAAAATGTTATCTAATGATATAGAGGACTTTTAAGTATTCCTGATGAAAAGACTAGACCGAATAGAACATTTGATTTTAAAATATAAAACTCAAGAAAAGCATTTAAAAAGCAAACAGGAAAGAGAAATCATAAAGGATTCAATAAGGTTAAAATTTTTTATAGTCTTATGTGTGAAGATGAAACTTGTAACTCCTAAAGATGTCTTCATTAGGGCAGTTACAAATAGTATATATAGTTTATATAGGCACAGCTCTGAGTCAACTACAATGGGATGATTTTAAAAATTAAGGGATGAGGAAAAAAAGATAGCATAGGAGGAATGAGGAATGGAGAAAATTCTCTCATAAAAGAGCTTTTAAAGTGAAGAGGAAGATAGGATTGGTGATGAATGATTCTTGACCCTCATTCTCATCTGAATTGGCTCAAAAAGGTATTAACATACACATTCAGTTGGATGTAGAAATTTATCTTATTCCCCAGGAAAGTAGGAAAGGAAATGGAATAAAAGAAGGGAGGGGGCTGATAAAAGGTATGGTAAATTAAGGGAAGATCTCTAAGTCACAAAACAGACTTTTAAGGCGGAGCAGAGTAGAAAGAAAGAAAAAAACAAACAGGGAACAAATAGGATAGAAGGAAATAGTCATCATAACTGAATATGACTGGGATGAATCACCTATAAAATGGAAGAAGATAGCAGAATGGATTAGAAACCAAAATTCAATAATATGTTGTTTACAAGAAACACACTTGAAACAGAGACACACATGGAGTAAAATAAGGGGATGATGCAGAATCTGTTATGCTTCAACTAAGGTATAAAAATAAATAAAGTAGGGGTAGCAAATATGATCTCAGACAAAGCAAGAGGAAAAATATACCTAACTGAAAGAAATAAGTAGGGAAAATATATTTTATTAAAATGCATGACATATGTTCATACAAATAAAGTGAGATCTGAACAATGGGAGAAATATTAATTGCACATGGGAAGGCTGGGCAAACATAATACAATGACAATTCTACTTAAATTAATTTGCTTATTCAGTATCATACTAATCATTAGTAAATAATTTAGCAAGCTAGAAAAAAAGGAAATCAACTGGTCTTAAGAATAAAAGGACATGCCATGTAGGGGAGGGGGTGGAGGGAGGGAAGGAAAAAGTTGGAATAGTGAGTCCAAGGAACAATGTTGTAAAAATTACCCCTGCATATATTCTGTCAATAAAAAGCTATAATTAAAAAAAAAAAAAAAGAAAAGAAAAGATCAACAAAGAAGAACTGGAACTCATTATTGAACACCAAATAGATAATTTTGATTATATCGTTAAAAAGTTTTTGTACGAACAAAACTAATGCAGACAAGATTATAAAGGAAGCAATAAATTGGGAAAACATTTTTACATTCAAGGATTCTGATAAAAGCTTCATTTCTAAAATATAATAGAGAATTGACTAAAATTTATATAAGAATTCAAGCCATTCTCCAACTGATAAATAGTCAAAGAATATGAACAATTTTCAGATGAAGAAATTGAAACCATTTTTAGCCATATGAAAAGATGCTCTAAATTACTATTGATCATAGAAATGCAAATTAAGAAAATTTTAAGGTACCACTACACACCTCTCAAATTGGTTAAGATGACAGGAAAAGATAATGATAAATGTTGGAGGGGATATGGGAAAATTGGGACACTAATACATTGTTGGTGCAGTTGTGAACTTATCCAATCATTCTGGAGAGCAATTTAGAACTATACTCAAAAAATTATCAAACTGTGCATACCCTTTGATCCAGCAGTGTTTCTATTGGGATTATATCCCAAAGAGATCTTAAAGGAGGGAAAGGGACCCACATGTGCAAAAATGTTTGTGGCTGAGTGGATGCCCATCATTTGAAGAATGGCTGAATAAATTATGGCATATGAATGTTATGGAATACTATTGTTCTATAAGAAACGATCAGCAGGATGCTTTTAAAGAGCTTGGCGAGACTTACATGAACTGATGCTAAGTGAAATGAGCAGAATCAGGAGATCATTATACACGGTAACAAGAAGACTATATGATGGTCAATTCTGAGGGATGTGGCTCTCTTCAACATTGAGATGATTCAAACCAGTTCCACTTGTGCAGTGATGAAGAGAGCCATCTACACCCAGAGAGAGAACCATGGGAACAGAGTGTGGAACACAACATAGCATTTTCACTTCATTTTTTGTTGCTTCAATTTTATTTTTTCTCATTTTTTCTCTTTGATCTTTCTTGTGCAGCAAGATAATTGTATAAATATGTATGTCTATAGTAGATTTAGATATGTTTTTACCATGTTTACATATATTGGATTACTTGCCATCTAGAGGAGAAGATAGAAGGGAGGGAGGGGGGATTTGGAAAGGCTGTGCAAAGGTCAATGGAGAAAAATTATCCTTGCATATGTTTTGAAAATAAAAAGCTTCAATTAAAAAAAAAGGTCTAGACAATCAAGGGAATTATATTTTTGAAATGTGAAGGAAGGTAGTCCACCTGTTCCAGATAATCAAACTGTATTATAAAGTGGCACTCATCCAAACAATATGGTATCAGCTGAAAAATAAAAGTGGAATGATAGGTGGACTAGCTTGGATATACAATACAATAGTAAATGACCATTATTACCTGTGTTTGACAAATCCAAAGATTCCAGCTTTTGGACAAGAATTCATCATTTGACAAAAACTGGTGGGAAAACTGGAAAGCAGTTTGGCGGAAACTAGGTATAGACTGATATCTCACACCATATACCAAAGTAAGATCAAAATGGATTCATGATTTAGACATATAAGTTAATATCAAAAGCAAATCAGGAAAGCATGGAAAAATTTCCCTGTCAGATTACAAATGGGGAAAAATTTATGACCAAAGAGATAGAGAGCATTATGGGTAATTTTGATTATACTAAATTCAAAGCTTTTTGTACAAAGAAAACCAATGCAGCCAAGATTAGAAAGAAGGCAGTAAACTGAGGGAAATTTTTATTTATATTAATTGTTAAAGCTTTTTATTTATAAAACATATGCATGGGTAATTTTTCAACATTGACCATTGCAAAACCATCTGTTCCAAATTTTCCCCTCCTTCCCCTCATTCCCTCCCCTAGCTGGCAAGTAGTTCAATACATTAAATATGTTAAAACACATATTAAATCCAATATATGTATACATATTTATATAGTTATCTTGTTGCACAAGAAAAATTATATCAGGAAGAAAAAAACCTAAGAAAACAAAATGCAAGCAAACAACAACAGAGAGTGTGAAAATGCTTTGTTGTGGTCCACAATCAGTTCCCATAGTCCTCTCTTGTTGCCATGTATGTATATTGATCTCCTGGCTCTGCTCATTTCACTCAGCATCAGTCCAGGTAAGTCTCTCCAGGCCTCTCTGAAATCATCCTGCTGATTATTTCTTACAGAACAATAATATTCCATAACATTCATATACCACATTATTCTCCAACTGATGGGCATCCATTCAGTTTCCAGTTTCTAGCCGCTACAAAGAGAGCTGCCACAAACATTTTGGCACATGTAGGTCCCTTTTCTTCCTTTACGACTCTTTGGGATATAAGCCTAGTAGAACATTTCTGGATCAAAGGATATGCAGTTTGATAACTTTTTGAGCATAGTAACTAGGGAAAATTTTACAGTAAGTTTCTGATAAAGGCTTCATTTCTTATACGTAGAATTAAGTCACTTTTCTAAGAATACAGGTCATTGTCCAATTGACAAATGATCAAAAGAATATGAACAGGCAGTTTTAAGGAGAAATTGAAGTGAGTTGTAGTCATAGTTCCTTTTGTGGTGGCAAAAAATTAGAAATATAGATGCCCATTAATTGGGGAATAGCTGAACAAATTGTGGTATGTGATTGTGATGGAATACTATTGTATTGTAAGAAATGTGTGTGGTACAAGAAAAACCTGGACTTACATGAATTGATAATGTGAGCAGAAGCAGAACATTGTATACAGTACATAGCAATATTATACAATGAACAACTGTGAACTTTTATTACTTTCAGCAATACAATGATCCAAGCAATTCTGAAGGGCTTATGATCAAAAATGCCTGAATGCAGATTGAAGCATACTGGGTTTTTTTGTTGTTGTTTTTGTTTTTGCAAGATAGTTAATATGAAAATGTTTTGCATGATTGAACTCGTAGAAATTTTAGCAGACTTCTTGACTTCTCAAGGAGAGGTTAGAAAATGTGAGGGAGGGAATTTGGAATTAAATTTTTTTAAATTTTACATTTAATTGAGGAAAAAAATTCCAGGAAAAAAAAAAAAACCTATCAGTGCCATCAATCCAAAGAATTGTATAGGAGCAGTTTGAGCTCTTTTATGAATGACATAGAAATCTTGTTTTCAGAAGTGCTCCTGTTTGGTCTGCAGTAGATCCCTATTACTTTCAAATTATTAATAGTTTTGTAAATGCTTTTGGACATTTACTTAATATTCCTGGGCTTGTATCTTCAACTATTAAAAAATATGGGCTTAGATTAGACTACCTATAAGATCTGTTTCATATCTATAATCTCATGTTTACTTAATAAACTTTGACTCTTTAATATTACAGGTAATGTCCAAATATTATATTACAAAATCCTAGGATGAAATTAGCATGTTCACTTTAATCTTTTTTTTTTTAATTTTTAATTTTTTTTTTTGAAAGTTCACTTTAATCTTAATAAATTACAAAAGAGATGTAACAAAAAAAGCAAATGACAGTAGGGTAACAATATCTAAGTGATCTAATACTGTTTAAGAAGCAGTTATAAAGTTATTCCTTATGTATACCCTCTTTTAAAATCAAAAAGTACTTAAGAGTTCCATGAACTTCGAGATGGCATACAAATAAACACATCTCTGTAAGTAGATTCCCAACCGATTTGACAGACTGAAAAAGCTTTCCATAATCCTAGAATCCCAGTTTAAGACTACCAGTTCACTAATTTCCTTGAACCTTTACTTTTTCTGTATTCCTCTTTGAGTATCCTTTATAATCAATTTTTCTTCTCATTAACCTGACAATCTTCAGAACTGAAAAATTTCTCTAAATGACCATTAAAACCACCAATACTTGTTAGGATTACAAGGCGAGAATTCAGGTTGTCTGGATAGTTCTCTGGCTGGGAGTTCACACCTTTGGTTCAGGCCTTTAGAGGGAGTTTACACCTTTGAAATTCTGAGGTGTAGTTTACATGTTTAAAAGAAGTTTGCACCTTTAAAGGGAGCAAGTTCATTGGTTTAAGTATTTTCTCACAAGTTGAGTTCTCACTACAATCTCTTCCAGGATAAAAGAGACAACATTGGGCCCGAAGGAGGAGTTTACTTTAGGTCAGATTTGGGTCAGCTCTCTACAGGAAGAAAAGTCTGGCTGGAAGATTGAGTTGTGACAGCAGATCTCTTCCCAGAGAGCGATCAGCAGTTTCTGGAAACAACAGAACATTACAAATGCTTTATTAATAAAAAGGCTTAATTATGGTGAGGTGCATCTCTTGCCTCTAGATTGTCTTCCCAACTTTTTTAAGTCTTACCCATTTACCTAATCTAAAAACATCTCAATTAAAATAAAGACTATGCATCAATTGGAGAATGGCTGAATAAATTATGGTATATGAATGCTATGGAACACCATTGTTCTGTAAGAAACCATCAGCAGGATGATTTCAGAGAGGCCTGGAGAGACCTACATGAACTGATGCTAAGTGAAATGAGCAGAACCAGATTATACACGGCAATAAAAAGACTATATGATGGTCAATTTTGAGGGATGTGGCTCTCTTCAACATTGAGATGATTCAAACCAGTTCCACTTGTGCAGTGATGAAGAAAGCCATCTACACCCAGAGGGAGGACTATGGGAACAGAGTGCAGAACACAATCTAGCATTCTTTCTCTCGCCGTTATTTGCTTGCATTTTGTTTTTTTTCTCAGTTTTTCTTTCTTCCTTCTTGATCTGATTTTTCTTGTGCAAAAATATAACTGTATAAATATATATATACATATATTAGATCTAATAATCAACATATTTAACACATATTGGACTACCTGCCAGCTAGGGGAGGGGGTAAGGGAAAGGAGGGAAAAATTTGGAACAAAAGGTTATGCAAGGGTTAATGTTGGAAAAATTACCTATGCATATATGCTTTGTAAAAAGCTTTAATTAAAAAACAAATAAATAAACAAGGACTATGCTTGGTACCAATTATCTTCAACATAGTAATTTTAGTGGCTATGATTACAAAGGTTACACAAAGATTACAAAAATGTATTTTAATCTTATTTATTGAAAGAAATACTTCAATTATCAAATTCATCTTAGTATAAAAATTGTCACAAAACATTGCATCTGAAAGCATTAGGGTCTCTATGTGGCATACTTCTATTTAGTCTCCATTATGATATCCAAAATTACAGTACTTGATTTTGATTGAATCTACTCCTACATGATTGCAATTTCTGAGGTAAATTCACTGCAACATCCTTGAAGCTTGATGTTAATCTTCTGGGAAGAATCTAGACATTTATACTCCCACATAAAATACAATGGAATACATAATTGTAATCACATAATACACATTTCATTTTAAAATAGTAGATATTTCTCTTGTATCTTAATATGGCTTTATTCAATCATTCATACTTAAGTTCTTAATTGTACAGTAGGCTGATATACTTAAAATCTGATGATTTGTAAGATTATGGCTAATAGAAGCACTTTAAAAAAATTTAAGGGATCTGTTAAACCCCAAATATTAAACATTACCAATTATCATCAAATATAAAATCAGTGCACAACATTTTCAACTGGAAGGAGTCTTGTTTGAATGAATTAAGCCCTTACCAACAACCAAAATATCCAAAGATTTCCCATTAGGCTAAAATTTCTCTACAGTAAAGAGATATTGCAAAATTTTACTTTTATTACACTGCCCATAACTTTTGCTAGTCAGGCACGATATTTTGTAGCAATCGGATATATTCCATAGTCACTGGGAAAATATTAATTCGATATTAATCATGTAACTACTTTAATGAATATTAGAGAAAGCAAATTTTAGAAGAGCTAGCTTTGTGAGAAAATTTTATAATGCTTTCAATGTAATGCCAAATGAAGACTTCTAGATGTGAGTATCAGATAGGCACTTTGATATTTAATCCTTTAACTATACAATTAAGGACTACATTTAAAAAAAAAAAAAAAAAACTAAAGTTTTTTTTTTTAAAACACATCTTAGTATTTTAATCCAAAACCTGTTCTTTCATGCCTATAATTTTACATGTCCATATTACAAAATGGTCCTTTTATTTAATGAAAATTTAAAGAACCAGTTCTTTGTCCAACTTCTACATTAACCTTCCAACAAAAGAATTAACTTTTCTAAGGAGACTGCTAAACAATAAAAATTCGTATTCTAAGTCAATTTTAAAAACCTTTTAACTGTTGAAAGTTAAAAAAAAACTTCTTTACATTTCAGAAATTACTGATTAACTATAGTTTTTCTGATTTTAATATTACCTTTGCCTTTAATTTTGCTCTCTATGTATTTATATGTAAGTGTAGGTATTCTGAAGTACTTTTTCTATGGTACATAATTTTAATTGGAAGAGGAAATATAGTGAATGAAATATACTGGAAAAACACACAGCTATGTTCAACTATGTTTCCAATAGGCATGGGAAGGCAAGAGGGGTAAACTGGAGCAATTTTCATTTTCAACTAGTTTGGAGTCTCCTAAAATGTTGCCTAAAAGCAAAATACTTATCTTCCTCAAATCAAATTCAATAAGCTAGATGACAAAGTTAATCTTTATTCGTAAACATAGAACATGAAATGGCTAAATGTTTTAAAAATTACATTTCTACAAAATATACATATTATATAATGTTACATTATAACAATAAATAGCAATTTAATATACACATATGAAAATTAAAAGATGTATATTTGCACCAAATGAAAGCTATAATTTCTTCATAGTGTGAGAAACATGATGATCTTCTGTATTAATGCCCATTATCCACCATTTTTCTAAGTGATTATCTGAAATTTAAAATACATACAAAATTAATATTTAAACAGAATCAAAATTGACAAGTCAGTTTTCACTGAATTTTACTATTTCCTTTTCCATTTTATGAGTATTTATTTTCTCTTGATAATCACCTCACAACATGGAGGTCAGTGACCCTGAATTCTTGAAGACTAGGCAATTTGATCACTAACTCTGATATATATTGTTAAATTTAAAAGGGTGTGGCAACAGATAACTGCTCAAGGATCAGTCTGATTAAATTCAGAGATGTGTATTATCAAAAGAATGGGCACTAGGATATAAATCTGTGGCTGCAGCAAATCATGAAATGATCAATGAAGGTAAGGAAGAGTCAATAGTATCTGCAAAATGAGTATCTAATGAAATCACAGACCTTTTTAAGAATAAGAACTTTGTATAGTTTGGCACAAAATGTTCTTCCCATTGGTAATCACATCTTACCACAACTTTCCATATACTAGTAAAGAGTTGTATCACAATTTTAAACCCACTCATCTTAAGGAATAGTCTTTTATCTATATACTTAAGTACATAGGTATACACAAGACTATACTTGGGAAGTAAATCTAAAGAGAAATGTCACAAATTTTCTGTGATAACATTTTTAATCAGTATTCTGTGATGCCAGTTTCTCACTGAAAAAGATTTTCTGAATAAAATTTTCTTCTTCCACAGCACCCTCTTGTGGTAGGTAGAAAGATATATATTACCTGATAATTCTCATACTATTATCCCAAAAAAAAATTTACTGAGAATTTCCATAAGTTATAGTAAAATGTGTAAAAAAATCACTTTAAAATTTTCTGGAAATACAGAATATTTGACAACTATGCTCTAAAAATTATTAAAAACTCATACCAAAAATGAGTATTTTATTCACTACTGAATATTTTCTCTTCTGACAAATATAAAATGTGAATATTGTAATAGTGGTAAAATGTTGAGGATTAAAAGAGAAATAAAAGTAGTTAATACTTAATAATGTTCTTTCAAAGGTAATTAATAAGTAAACAAAATTTTACTGAAAAGCATCTTAAAATGCAATGAATTTTGAATAACAAAAAATAAAGTGCTCATTTTTGGTAGAATGAGAAAAATTAACAGAAATATATGTAAACTATTTAACATGTATTGGTCAACCTGCCATCTGGGGGGGGGGGAGGGGAAAAATTAGAACAAAAGGTTTGGCAATTGTCAATGTTATAAAATTACCCATGCATATATCTGGTAAAATAAAAACTATTAATAATTTTAAAAAAATCTATGTAAACTTAGAACAGACTTATAAAAAGGGGCATAATTTATTATAAAAGAATTTTAAAAGCAAGTTCAATTGTACAAGTCCCTTTATATTACTTGCTGATATCTTAAATTCCCAACTCCTGGAGTTATTATCTTACAAATACTTCATAACAACAAAATCTAACCATGGAAATAAAAGGTATGTAATCAATAAACAGGTTTTTTGTCTTCAAGATGGATAAGAGGGAAGCAGGATTCTTTAAATTTCCAAATTAAATTAAAGGCAGACCCATAAAGCTCAAATGTCTCTTTAAGAGATAATCTGGTTCAATTTCATTATTTTTCAATAGGGCTACAATTTGCCCAGGACTACAAACACATACCAATCTTGCCCTCTCCAGAAAAAGTGAGCTAGTAGTTCCACAATCTAAATCTTTTTGCTTACAAACTAGTATGTTCCATACAGTATGTTAGCTACAAGTTTAGAAGTCCAGTCCTGCTAATGAGTTCCATAAGATATTTTGAAACCTGAAATCAATTTTCTTTTTTGAGAAGGTATATAAAGTTCCAAAAGGTGAGGTTGCATAGAGGCCATGATGTTATAATTTATATTAGTAACATTTCATTCATTTTTCAATTCAATCTATTAAATTGGATGTATAAATCCTTCAGAAACAAAATAAATATAAAACAAAGTCCTATTGGTAAATTATGCTTTTGGAAGGGACAGGTGAGGGAAGAAAAACACATACTTCAAGTAACTTGTATAAAAAGGTCATAGTTAATTTAAGAAGCATGTCTTGATGACCAGGCAAAATATATTTTGAATTATACTTTATTCTCTGATGTCTATAATTTAGAAAGATCATAATCAGTGTTCTGTGATACATGAGTCTTCACATGCTTAATCAGTAAAAGTAGAGGTCAATGAGGGATATTAGAAAAACAAGATTTCGAGTCAGAGGATTTAAGTTCAAATCCTGATTCTGCTTTCTATGTGATGATAGTAGATAAGTCATATAAACCCTCTAATTTTCAAAAATCCTTATCTATAAAATAAAACGATCTCTAAAGTCCCTCCTATTTCTAAATCCTATGATGAATGCCTTCTTCATAAATCAGTAATGAATTTAAGAAATAGTGTAAGTCCAAATCTCTTGATAACAATTTATCTAACAAAATATATCCTATATCCAATAATATTAAGAATAATGTTTACAAATATCCATAATACCAGAAAAACTTTCTGAAAAGGATCGATGACTAAATGATCACAAAAACTCACTACAATCTTAAAATAATGACTTGTAATCCAGAAATCCCAAAATTAAGGTGGTTCCATTTTGCTCAGTCACATTTAAATGGGAATTATCATTATTGATTTAAATAACACCAGAAAGTAAATTTTAATTTATGAAAACTTAAAATGATAATATATAAAAGAGTAAGTGAAACCTAGGTGGGACTGTGAATATTCAACATTTGCTCTAGTCATGGAATCAATTTTCTCCTGGTACCCAAGTCTCAGTTTAAGGGCATAACATCTTAACATTTAAAAAGGAACTGAGCAGCTTTCTTTAGTTGAATATAATCAGAAGTTTCAAAGTATTAAATTTAAAAAAAGAGAGAGAGAGAGACATATGTAATTAAGGTTTTCCCCCTTGTTATAAAAATTAAAACACCATTGAAAATGGAAAAACTTTGGAATGAAATGGGAACAGTTATAAATATATGCTGTATATTCAATTAGATCTGCTGGAACCCATCCCTTTGCAGGATAGGTAGGGTATTCTATATATGCAGAGGATTCACATCCTATCCACACCCCCTAGAAAGAGTGGTTTACCCATATATATTTAGTTTAGCATCTTCTTTATTTTTATATGGAGGGGACAGAGAGCAATCAATGCCAAAAAGCTACTTCTTATTAATTCCCAAGAAAATTCTTTAATGGATTAAAGAGGCAGCTAAATGAACACTCAAAAAAAGAGAAAATTTCATTATAAAAAAGCCAACATACATTCTTTCAAGAATAAGCCCTATCAGACTAATTTTCTTTTCTTTTTGATAGGGTTTATAGCTGAAAATTTTTAAATTAAAAATTAAAGTAGATCAGAAAGTTTTATATAATTTTAATTAGATTTAAACAGAACATTTGATGAAGGATCTCATAATTTTTTTAATAAATGGAGAGAAGTGAGCTATACATTTACACTTAAGTGAATAACCAGACATAAATAAAATTCTTTATTAACTGATGCAATGTCAATTTGGCAGGAGGACTCCAGTGGAGTTTTCCAGAGACTGATGCTTGGCACTATACATGACTTGAATAAAAGCATAAATGGCATGCTGATCAAATTTGCAGATGAGACAAAATTAGGAATGATAGCCAGATGACAATGGATGGCAACCAGGATCCAAAAACAAAACAAAAAAACCCACTGTTAGAATACTGGAACTGACTCTATTAAAATGAAATTCAATAGGATAAATAGAAATTACTCAAGTATCAGCATAGGGAAGAATAGTTAAATAGCAGCCTGCTTTAAAAAAACAAAAAACAAAAAATTTGAGGGCTTCAGAGGCATTCTAAAGAACCTTTTTCCCCCCTCAACCTCACCCCAAAGGAAAGAAAACCTAAGTTTACTCCTTATACACCTTTTATTTACAATTAGATTTGTTAGTTGGTATGAAGTATATGTAAAATAATAAACAGCTCCAGGAGTTGGGAATTTAAAATGTCAGCAAGTAATATAAAGAGATTTGTATAATTCAACCTGCTTTTAAAATTGAAAAATTCTTCTATGATAAAATATACTTTTTTTCCCCAAACCTGTTCAATATGACAGATATAGCAGCTAAAAAAGCTAATGCAAGTTTGGGCCATATGAAGAGAGATTTAATTTCCAGGAATAAAGAAGGGATAGTGGTACTGTGCTCTGCCCCAATAAGATAGATCTGGCATATTTAGGGATGGTATCAATAAATTATATTGGAGGAAATCTAAGGAAAGGCAACTACAACGATAAAGGTTTTTAAGTCGGAGCCAGAAAAAGAAGTGAGGCTGTTTAATTGAAGAGAAGACACCTGATAGCTGTTTTCAAGGAAGTGAAGAACTGTCACAGAAAAGATGAATCTGACTTGCTCTGTATGGCACTGGAGGAAGGGAATCATAGAGACAAATTTAGGCTTGATTAGTAAAATATCATCCATGAGTAGAATGTGTTGTCCTGAGAGGTAGGAAATTACTCACCTTTCTCTGTATCCCTCCTACCTCACAATTGGGTGTTTTCAAGCAGAGGCTGAAAACTTTGTCAGGAGCTGCAAAAAATTTCTTTTGGGGTTATATGGCTACAGAGGTACTTTTCAACTTGAAGATTCTTTGGTAATACTAGAATTCAGCCTGCAACAAAGCTTTCGTCAGAATCTTTTATTTCTGGGAAGGAAGAACTTGAATCTCAGACTTTTGTTCACGATCATTTTCTCTCTGGGATTTCCTCAGTATAGCATTTTAGGGCTAGGAGATATAAATTCAACGATAGTGCAGCAATATTTGATACAAAACTAAATAAAGTTATATCCACAATGAAATATTCCAAGAAAAAAAATGATGCAACATTAAGAGAAATTAACATTCAATTAGTTAAAAAACATATTTTTTTAAAAACTTACACACATTTCATGGTTCGTTTTTTTAAACTAGGCTGCCTGCCCAGATTTCATCTTGGAAGCTGCAGTGAAGATCCTTTCATGAAAGTGGTTTGGATGCCATCTTTATTCGCATGTAAGAAATAAGAAATAATTCCATATAAAAGAGGCCTATTGTAGAGAGAAAATAAAAGCAGAAGATAAAGTATTAAAATGAGAAGAAAAAAGGTATTTGTGTAGGAAAAAAAAAGATGCAAAAATCTTATAAAACATTTTCTGACATAAATACCAACTGCTAATTTTTTTTAAATCCAAAGAAGTTAATTTAATTTTACTATACACCTTCAAACTTAGAAAATATTGTCAAACTATGAACAGACAATTCTCAGACAAAGAAATTGAAACTATTTCTAGCTATATGAAAAGATACTCCAAGTCATTATTAATCAGAGAAATGAAAATTAAGACAACTCTGAGATACCACTATACGTCTGTCAGATTGGCTAGAATGACAGGGAAAGACAATGAGGAATGTTGGAGGGAATGTGGGAAAACTGGGACACTGATACACTGTTGGTGGAATTGTGAATACATCCAGCCATTCTGGAGAATCATTTGGAACTATAATCAAAAAGTTATCTGATTGTGTATACCCTTTGACCCAGCAGTGTTACTACTGGGCTTATATCCCAAAGAGATCTTAAAGAAGGGAAAAGGGACTTGTATGTGCAAGAATGTTTGTGGCAGCCCTCTTTGTAGTGGCCAGAAACTGGAAACTGAGTGGATACCCATCAACTGGAGAATGGCTGAATAAATGGTGGTGTATAAATATTATTTTCTATAAGAAATAACCAGCAGGATGATTTCAGAAAGGCCTGGAGAGACTTACATGAACTGATGCTGAATGAAATGAGCAGGACCAGGAGATCATTATATACTTCAACAACAATACTGTATGATGATCAATTCTGATGGACATGGCCCTCTTCAACAATGAGATGAACCAAATTGGTTCCAATAGAGCAGTAATGAATTGAACCAGCTATACCCAGTGAAAGAACTCTGAGAAATGAGTATGAACTTTTGAATTTTTGATTTCCTTCACAGGTTAATGTACACTATTTTAAAGTCCGATTCTTTTTGTACAGCAAAATAACTATATGGACATGTATACAGATATTGTATTTAACTTATACTTTAACATATTTAACATGTATTGGTCAAACTGCCATCTGGGGGACAGAGTGGGGGGGAAGGAGGGGAAAAATTGGAACAAAAGGTTTTGCAATTGTCAATGCTGAAAAATTACCTATGCATATATCTTGTAAATAAAAAGCTATAATAATTAAAAAAGAAAATGTCATCCTGTCTGCCATCTAGGGGAGGAGGTGGAGGCAAGGAAGGGAAACATTGCAAACAGTGTTTGCAAGGGTCAATATTGAAAAATTACCCATGCATATGTTCTGTCAATAAAAAGCTATTAAAAAAAAAAAAAAAGAAAGAAAGAAAATATGTCATACAACTCCAAAAGCTTTAAGGGACCTCTGAAGACCACCTAAATTCATGTCAAAGATAAGGAAACAACTACTGGGGATAAGTGACCAAGTCAGGATCATATAACTTAAGGTAAAAATCAGGACTTGAACCCATGCTTCTGACCCCCTTTCCAGGATACTATTCTCCTTTCTGGATTCTATGATACTGTCCTTTCTTCTTTTTCCTTCCTGTATGACTTTTCTTCTTGGTCTCATCATCTGCAACGTGCTCCTTAACTGTGAGAATACACCAAAGCTTTATCCTACACCTTTTTATATTCTTTCTTCGTGAGCTTATCAGTTTCTATGAGTTTATTATTTCTACTAAATGATTCCTAGATCTATGTATCTAATTCTCATATATATCTTAAAATTCCAATTTTGTATTACCAACTGCCTCTGGACAGTCAGAAAAATATATCCTGTAGGCATTTCAAATGTCCAAAACAGAACTCATTATCTCTGACTACCACCTTTCCATAACTCTCTCCAAACCCTAACCCCTTGTTCCAAAATAGTCAAGGGTACAAGTATACCTCCAAGAGCCCAAGTTTACAACTCTGGAGTTATATTCAACTCCTTAATTTTCCCTATCTTAGACATACAAGCATTTGCCCAATCTTGTCAATTGTACCTCCAAATATCATTCTCATGTATACCTCCTTCTGTCTACTCACATAGCCACCATTTTATTTCAAACACTTGAGACCTCTAAGACTATTGAAATAGCTTCATAATTGGTCTCCCCACCTCAAACTCTGCCCTTTCCACTTACTTACTGACTTACTGCCAAAGTCATATTCCTAAGGCACAGGTCTGGCTGTTTCTCCCCTCCTTAAACTCTAGCACTTCTCCATTAACTCTAGTTATTTTTGGGGTGGCAAGGAATTAGAAATTGAGTGGACGCCCATCAATTGGGAAATGGCTGAATTTCATAGTATACCTAAGGCTGATTTCAGAAAAGCGTGGACAACTTATATGAACTCATGTTAAGTGAAGTGAGCAGAACCAAGATAACAATAACAGTACGATTATGTGATGATCAACTACGATAGATTTAGCTTTTCTCAGCAATGCAGAAATGCCATCTGCATCCGGAGAGAGAACTAAAGAGATTGAATGCATATTAAAGCATACTATTTTCACTTTTTTTTTTTGGTTTGCTTTTCTTTTTCATGGTTTTTCCCATTTGTTCTGATTTTTCTTTCACAACATGACTAATATGGAAATATATTTTAAATGATTGTACATGTATAACCTATATCAAGTTGCTTGCTGTCTTAGGGAGAGGGGAAGTAAAGGAGGAAGAAAGAAAAAAATTTGGAATTTAAAATCTTACATAAATGAATGTTGAAAGCTACTATAATTACATGTAATTGGAAAAAATAAAATACTATTGAGAAAAAAATTTTTTTAAGATTCTCTTTAAAAGATCAAGTACAAATTTCTGTTTGAGAGTATCCAAAAAACACGAGATTACAATAATGGGGTAAAAATAACAAGAAAAATTTAAGTGGGAAAAATGAATCCACAGTGTGATAATGAAGCCAATGCAATTTTAAGTTTTATTACAGAAGTGAAATGTTCAGAGCAAGGAAAACCACATTTGGAACTGTGTCTAACTTGGGGTGCCATATTTTAAAAGAATACTGACAAACAGAAATATTTAAAGGAGGGCAACCATGATGATGAAGGGACTCAGAACAATGCCATATATAGGACAGATCTAAGAATGTTTAGTCTGGGAAAGAAAGCTTGCCAAAAATATGATAAATATCTTCAATTAGCTGAAACATTAGGGGAAGAAGGATTAAACTTCTCTTGCTTGGCCTCAAAGAACAGAGCAAGGACTAAATGGATATGTTACAGGGAGATTTTAGCTCATATGAGAAAAACTTTTCCTTCCAAAATAATCCCAATAGACTTTGGATACAAAATGCCATCTGCACCCAGAAAAAAGAACTAAGGAGACTGAATGTAAATCAACACATACTATATTCTCTTCTTCTTCTTTTTTTTTTAATCTCTCTGATGGTTTTTCCCTTTTGCTTGATTTTTCTCTTCTCAACATAATTCATAAAGTAATGTATATTAAAAATAAATACTGGGGGAGGGAAGGGAACTTTTCCTCACAATTAGGGCTAACTAAAATTACAAGAAACTACATTATCAGATAAGGTATTAGTAATATCAGTAAAGATCTTCAAGCAAAGGTCTTAAGGATCATTTGTTAAGGATATATTGCAGGATAATGTATGCAGCCCATAATAATCTCTAAGATAGGGACAGCTAGGTAGCACAGTGGATAAGAGCACCAGCCCAGAAGTTAGGAGAACCAAAGTTCAAATCTAACCTCAGGCACTTAACACTTCCTAGCTATGTGACCCTGAGAGCAAGTCATTTAACTCCAACTGCCTCAGCAAAAAAACAAAAACAATTTCTACAATGGCCCAAACAAGACTATAATACAATTAAAATATAACCAGATTAAAATGTAAATTTAACAAAACAAAAAACACATTTAAAAATTAAGTCAACATGGACTTAATAAGGACCTTGAAGGGATCCTTATGTGTGGTTTAGTTTCTTTTCGAATTTTATGCCACAGATGTAGAGGGTTTTCATGATCTGAACAAGGAGTGACAAGAGGAAGCTAACAATGGCATGAACAACTGGATCTAGTGGACTCAGATTGATTCCTAGCTTAGCTTCTTACTACTTATATGGCCTTAAGAAGCTCCATTCTTTCATCTATAAAAAAAGAGTGAGTTGACTAGATCAACCCACTTCTTAAACATTTTTTACTCATGACCCCTTTTTGTTCAAGAAAATTTTTATGCGACTCCAAGTATATATTTATAAAATAAGTACTAAATCAAACATTTACTTATATTAAGTCATAATTTCATGACCTCCACATATATTTACGACATCTCATAGGGGGCTGCAAACTACAATATAAGAAGCTAGAAAACATCTACCAACTTTTAACTGTAAATCTAGGATTCTATGATCTTTGAGTTCTCTACTAAATCTGTCATATACTTTTTCAATAACAAGATTATATCTAAGTTTTAAATTGATATTCCTAAAACTATTTTATTACTCATGTAAAATAGTAACTCTAAAATTTCAACATAATTTTAACTAGAGTCTGATCCAAAAATACTATTTTTTTCAAAACAAGCAAAAACATTTAGTTTTAATATCTAGGGCAAAGACAACTTCCTCCTCATTCTGTTATAACTAGTGATTCCACTTGTTTGAAACATCAAAGTATGCTATCATAATTCATTTGGTCATCTAAACATAGAATAGATTAAAAACATTAAGCAAAATAAAATTTGTTTCAAATACCAGCTCTGCAATTTATTAACTGGGTAACTTTAGCCAAATAACTTCACCTTCTGCATGTTTTCTCATCTGTAAAATGAGAGGCGCTTTACTAGATGATCAGAGATTATTAATCTGTAGTCCATGAACATTGTTATTCTTTGTAATCCTTAGTATTTTATAAATTTAAAAATCTTATTCTGAGGAAGGTTTCACTAGATTGCCAAAGGGATTCAGGAGACACAAAGGGTTAAGGAATTCTTATACCAGATTGTTTTTAAGCTCTGATTACATGATGCCATCCTAAATCAACTAATTCAAAAGGAAAATGATTTTATGCTAATTGTGCTAGCTTGGAGAAATTTTTAAAAGTTATCTCAAACCTTCCTTCACACAAGTCTGAAAACGTTATTCTTTTGCTTAACTTGATATACTAAAAAGTCATTCAACTTTAAAATTATGGATTCAAGGAAAATTTTATTTGCTTATTTTTGCTCTAAATTTGCTCACAAATTTCTACTTTTTAGCTATTTGCTGCTAATCTAAGATGATAAATTTTCATGATGCTATTATGTTACCTGTTTGATATTTCTTACTAAAAGAAAATCATAAATATTAAAACAAGCCTCTTTTAATGTATCTTCAATATATCATACACACCAAAGTAGATAAAACTAGAAATGTACGTGTTACACACTCAAGTTAGACATCAATGTATTAACAGACCAGAAAGAGCATTCAAAGCTCGTCTTTTATTAAACATAACCTCCTAAATAATTTCTTGAACTATTATTTCAAATATCACATCCAGCAATCAGTTTTAATTTTAAAAATAATTCTAGGTTTAAATTGTAAAAAATAAATACAATACTTATTTAAATTGAATTATACTGTAATCCTAAAAATTATAGCTTAGAAAATTCCACACAACATAAAATAATTAAAATAAAGTTTTTTAAAGTAGCAACAAAAGATATATAGCACTGTACCTGAGATAAGTCAGTATCTACAACTAAGCAATAAAGGTATAATAACATCTTATTATGCCATTTGTCATGAAAAAATTAAATAGTACTGAACTGTAGGTCTTCATTTACTTGGCACAAAAATTATTGGAAGAGAGGCCCTTGAAAACTTATGAACGAACAAAACTTAACCAAAGGGTTATTTCTGGACAAGAAAACAAATAGAAACATTTGGTAATTTGCTTCACATTGTTTTTCCAACCCTCCTTTCTTCATTCATTCAACTATAAATATTTACTTTATGCCTATCATATGCAAGAAACTGTGCTAGGTATCTACTATAGGGATATAAACAGTAAGATAATGTCTCTGAACTCAAAGGGCTTTTTTCCAGGCAACCACTAAATGGTCACAAGAATTTCAGCTAGATTTACTGGAGCAGGCCTAAAAAAAACCATTTGCAAAAAATATTTGGCTCTGCAAATTGCCTTTCAAGAAAATCTGGTCTGCCATAAGAGCCCAAAATTATTCATTTTACAAACTGATTTACAAACATCTTCTACTGTTAGCTGAAATACAAAATAATAAACTGCTTGCTTATACACATACAGATGTGAAGAAAATAAAATAAACAAATAAAAACTTCTTACACTGATTTTGCATTTGAGTCTTCATATATATTTAACTCCTTAATGAGAAATTGTCTCTCCAATGGCATTATTGGTTGACCAGATTCTGAAAAAGTAAAACTTTATGAAATCCTCAGATACCATAAAACATAACTATAATCCTGTAAAGAGTTGTATTTTTTATGTTTTATAAGTCATGTATATGAAACACCCTATAATATGTAATCAGCCAAACAGTCTATTTTCTAAGAGGATGATCAATAGAAGAGATCAGAAATCAGATCTGGATACTAATATTCTCCCAAAAATATTTTTAAAAGACTCATTAAAAAACATGGCTAAACTTTAGGATTATATAACTTCACCAACATTATTACAGGTTGTAATTTCTCTTACATTAATTACAAGGTAAAAACTCATCAAAACCAGATAGACAAATTTTCAAAACTGGAGAGTGGTAAAAAAAAAAAGTTAATGCTTTCTTCAATATAGGATGAATAGAAAAAGTAGCATCAAAGCCCATGTTATCAGTGAGTCTAATTATTCTTTAAGGAACAGTAAACTGACAAAGTCTTTCTCCAATCCCAATAAGTATATATCCTTATATCTTTGAAGAGTACTATTTTTAAAATGATAAATGGTCTTGAATTATAAAATATAGTCACCACATTTAATTTATTTAACTTCAGGCTAGTTGTTGTTAACTGTTATGTCTGACCCATCCCATATGGGGTTTTTTAGGCAAAACGTTTGTCATTTCCTTTTCCAGCTCATTTTACAGATGAAGAAACTAAAGCAAATAGGGTTAAGTGACCCATCACACAGTTACTGAGTATATGAGGTCACAATGGGACTCAGGTCTTCCTGACTCCGGGACTGGCTCTCTACCCATTTCACTTCCTAGCTTTCCTTCAAGCTCATTAAGCTCCTTTAATTCTTTAGTTTCTTCATTTCATTCCCTCACTTAAAGTGAATGTTCAGCAAATGTTAAAAGCTAATAAATGATAATGATAATCTGATCTCTTGTATAGACACAAATAATCACAGAATATGTGTGCCTCCTCTCTCCCCTAGATATAACATTCTGTGCTCTGCTTTTTCTAATTAAAATGTCTACTTCACTCTGATCTCTCAAATAAAAAGATGTCATGTTATTCTACTTCGCAGAACTTTAGAAATCTAAATTTTCCACATATATGTCAGTAAACTAGAGTATTAATGGAAAAATTTCAGTTAATACTTAAGAGCTTCAAAATACTGTACTATTACCTACTTAATACAGCAGAAATGAGAAGAGTAGAAATAAAGGCTTGAGCAAAATTTTAAAATATACAGTCAAAAAATTTTAATAATTTGTACTATACTTAAATTATCTATAATTTTAATATGATTTCTTCCAACTATAATATTTATAATCCACTTCAGACAAGGGTCTTTGAGAATTAGAGTCTTTAAACTTAGCCAGACTGGATTTTGGCTGAAAAATTTAAGAGAATTCTCTAGCTTTGAAGGATCTGTAGCTTTAAAAATTAATGTTGAGTACATTCTAATAATATTTTTATCTTTAAAGTTCTATATTTCAAGAATTATATTACTATCTAATTATCACAAGAATAAGGCTTCTCCATAGATTAAAAAACAAGAATTTCATTTATTAACAAAAAGGAAACTATACATATACCAAGACTGCTTCATTTACAAAGTGAAGCAAGGACCAGAAGAACATTGTAACAGACAGTAACAGCAATGTTGGAATGATGATCTACTCTGAAAGACTTGACTACTCTTGACCAGTAAGTATAATGATCCAAGACAATTTCATAGGACTTTCTATCCATCTCCATATAATTTCTATCCATCTCCAGAGAGACAACTCTTAAAGTAAGAAGATTATGTATGAACTCAGTTTATGTTTTACACTTGGGGAGGTGGAGCAATATGGCTAATTTGGAAGTGTTTTACATGATTTCATATGTATAATTTATATCAAACTGCTTGCCTTCTCAGAGGTGGAAGGAAGAGAGAATCTGGAACTCAGTTTTTAAAAGAATGCTAAAAGAAAAGTACTTCATTTATCAAAGTTGTTTTCTAGCAATCTGATAAAAGTTATGAGATTTTGGCTAGGCTTTGGAAAGAAATCAATAGACTATTTCAAGTCTCAATTATCTATTATCTTTGTAATAAAACTGGATTACCAAGCTAAATAGCTTTCAAAAGACTGAAGAAAAGAATGATGAATCATTTAATAAACAATCCACACTTACCAGCAGTAAGGACAGATGCTGAATACTTATATTTGTTGAATTCCAAATACTCCCGAATTAATTCATTAATTAAGAGGTTTTCATGAGATAGGGGTGGAGGTTTTTCACCTTGATCATCTAGGGCATTAAAAACTTCAGCTCTGATCTTTGCTCTTAACTGGCCCAGTACACCCCTTTTTTCCAGTGTATCCTTCAAAACTAGTAAACAAGATATAACATTTTAGTGCAAGAATTTCAAGTGAAATTACTGATCATTCTTATATGTACTGTTATTGAGCAACTGGGGTAACAGATGCAACTGGGGACACTGATCAAAGAAAATGAATTTTAAAGCATTATAAACAAAGCAATAAATAGCTTCAGAAAAAGTCTAGGGGCTTCTTCTGAACACCCTCATGGACCCTCCAGACCCAGTAGTAGCCTATTTCCCCATTTACAAATACTTAGCAAATAATTGTTTAAGGGACCATAGATTTCCATCTCCATTTCTCCCTAGTGTTCTTTTAAGCTCAATTAGCCACTTTCCAAGGATAACTCATATGATATATAGAAATTAAACATTTATAAACTATATGGTGCCTTTTTTTTTTTTTTTACTTGTTTTGGACAGCAGGAAATACTTGCAACAGAAATTTGCCTGTAAAGTTTGGACACTAACATTTCCATACAGTTACTTTAGAATTAAAAGTTAATGGCTTGGGGGCCGCTAGGTGGCACAGTGGATAGAGCACCAGCCTTGAATTCAGGAGGACCCGAGAACTCGGGCCTCAGACACTTAACACTTCCTAGCTGTGTGACCCTGGGCAAGTCACTTAACCCCAGCCTCAGGGAAAAAAAAAAGTTAATGAGCTTTTTTCTACATGATGCTAAATCTCTCAGTTATCTGTATATGTAAATATAGCTGCAAAACTAGCAATCTATGCACTTATTAATTAACAAGTATTTACTGAGTACCCATGCTATATTTTATTTCTTTTTCACTTGCTACATATAGAATGCTACCCAGTCAAGGTGGGGAAAAAATTGCAAGACATGATTCCTTCAGAGAAGTTAAAGGACCAAATAATAGATTTATGGAATCTAATCTTTGGAAGGAGTCATAAACATCATCTAATCTCAGGACTTAAGAGGTGAAAATAAGTACATAAGGTCGCACAAGTACTTAGAAGCAGAGCCTAGTCTCCTGAAGCCCTCCCATGTTTCCATAACATCAATGACAGGGGATAATATCAACACAGACATAAAACACTACAAAAATGGGAGGTATTGTTATTATGATAATCTAAGTTGAGCCACATCAGGCAAAATGGATGGTGAACAAAATCTTTGGCCATTAGTTTTACTGGTTATAGTCTTTTTTATGACTCCTTTTGGGGTTTTCTTGGCAGATACTGAAGCAGTTTGCCATTTCCTTCTCCAGCTCATTTTACAGGTGAGGAGCTATGACAAACAGGTTTTTCACCTTGATCATGTAGGGCACTAAGAACTTCAGCGCTGATCTTTGTTCTTAAGTGGCCCAGTACACCCCTTTTTCCCAGCGTATCCTTTAAAACTTGTGAATAAGATATAACATTTTAGTGCAAGAATTTCAAGTGAAATCACTGATTATTCTTATATATATTGTTGTACACTGTTATTGAACAACTTGGGACACAGATCAAAGAAAATTAATTTTAAAGCATTATCAACAAAGCACCACTCTTTACCCTTGGTCACAGGGTCACTGGACAGCATTTGACAGGTTACCTCCTGGCTCTATTCACAACTTAAATTCAAATCCAACCTCAGGTACTACTTGTGTGACCCTGGGCAAGTCCCTTACTCCTGTTAGCAGCCGGACTAGTCAAGTGGCCTAAGGCAATTCCCTAGAGCTTTCTAAGCCTCAGGTTTCCCGTAAGACCTCTCATCAGCTTAATAGTGAGAACTGAATAAAATAAGTGTTAGGGTTTTTTTTTTTTAAGTTACGATTTATGGGGCAGCTAGGTGGCGCAGTGGATAGAGCACCAGCCTTGAATTCAGGAGGACCGGAGTTCAAATCTAGTCTCAGACACTTAATACTTCCTAGCTGTGTGACCCTGGGCAAGTCACTTAATCCCAATTGCCACAGCAAAAAATAAATAAATAAAATAAAGTTACGATTTCTAATATTAGATATTTAATAGCTAAAGGCTGCAGTAATAACCTTTAAAACAGTCAATAACATTTAGAGTCTAATTATAGGCCAAACACTCTGGGGCTATAAAGGCAAAAGACAATCCTTCCTCTGCGGATTTTCACAATCTACAGGAGACAACCACCTCGTACAGATGCTGAGCAATATAAGCTAATAAACGATCAGAATAAAAAAGTAACCCGCTGCTCGTGGAGGAAGGCAGGATTTTGGCTGGGAGACTTTGTACTCTTTGGAAATGTCTATATAAGAGAAGCTCTAGTTGCCTCATGAAGCAACAAGATTCTGTACCTGGAATGTCCCAGGCAGGACCCCAACTCAATCCTAAAATCTCCCAAGCCCGGGGAGGTGCTGGGGAGGGGATGAAATTAAAGAGCCCAAAGACCAAGGATCAATCCCTTAACTTCTCCTGGGCTTAAGCATACTCTACACCTCAAACTTTTTAAATAGGGGCCAGTTCACTGTTCCTTAGACTGTGGAGGGCCGGACTATAGAAACCTCACTGTCTCCGCCCCTCAGCCCATTTGCCATAACCGCGGGCCCATAAACGTCCTCAGCGGCTCTAGTTAGAGAACCCCTGCTCTAAGTAGGTAGGCAGTCCGAAAGCTACAGCGCTGGACCATGGAGTCAGGAAGACTAATCCAGTCACTTAGAACAATGCCTGGCAGAGAGACGAGGGAGCAATAAATGGAGGTTCACTAGTCAAGTGTCCCAGAGCCATTCCCTGCAGTATCAGGAGAGGTGGGGGTGGGGGAGATGAGTATTGGGATGCGGTGTTGGAGTCTAAGCGAGGTTTGGGATCGGAGAAAGGCTCGGACTTGCACGCCCCTTCTCCCTCCCCCCTCCCCAAGGGTCTAGTAGACTGGGCAACAACTGCGGCTTTTGCCTCTTAGTACTGCCAGCGCTGGGATGGGCCCGTCTTTACAAAATCTAAAACGAGAAGGAAAAACGGTAGCCTTCTGGCCAATTGTGAACAGTCATTTATTAGCACCTACTCCGTACCAAGTTCTGGGCTAGGCGCTGGAAATGCAGAAAGTAACCAGGTAAACCAAGCTTGGCTCCAGGAGTTTACCCTTTAACGGGGATTACAAAGCCCTCCGTAGGCCACGCTCGAGGCCGAGGCCCAGGCCTGGCTTACCCGCTCCTTTGTCCCGACTCCCTCCCGGCCCATCCCAGCTCGCAGGCCGGTCCGCAACCTCTCTGCTCCATCTACATCCCAGACTGAACTGCCTAGGCTGCGTGCCAGCTCCTCAGCTACCTGCTTTGAGTTCCGAGACCGTCGCCATTTTCCAACGGCCGCCCGAGGAAAAAAAGAAAGGTTGGTCCGGGCTAGGCTGGGCTGGGCTGGGCTGGGCTTCGGCAGTGCGCCTGCGCAGTGCTCCGCCCCGCCCTTCAGCGGCCGCTCGTCACGCCCCGCGTTATCTCCCGGCTCTAAAGCTAAAGGGAGGATTTGCGCAGGTGCTTTGCCCGGGGGCCAATTGGGTGGCTCTGTGGGCGAGGCCTGGGACCCGGAAAACTGCCTTGTCTGATTTCGGGAGGACGCGGTCTAAGTTCCTCCTCAAAGTGGAGGGGCTCGGGTGGGCTGTGGTAGTGATCGTTAGAGAAAACATCCAAACCCATAAAATCCCCGCCCTAGACGAGTGTTTGAATGTGCGGGACAAATCAGAGAGGAAAGAACTCGGCAATGAACAGTTTCTGGCGGGAAACATCCAGTTGTGAGGTGATAAAGACGGAGCAGTGAGAATGCGGGAGAAGGGGTAAATCCAAACGATGCTTAAAAAAAATTAAAAACCTGGTGACATTACAGATAATAATATGAATAAATTCAAGGAGTAAAAATAACAGTACCTGACAATTAACATAGTGCTCTAAGATTTGCAAAGTTCCATTCTCAAATTTATGAATGAAAATTACCATGAAAATTATTTCATTTATATAGGTAAAAAATCTATGTCATTATCTTCAGAAATTACAGAACTCATAGTTATCAAATTGGCTAATACAACAAAAAAGGAAAACGTATTTTGGAGGGAATGTCGGGAAAACTGGAATACTGATGCATTATTGGTGGAGTTGTGAACTGATCATACACATACCCTTTGACCCAACAATACCAATGCTAGGTCTGTATCACAAGAATATATATATATATTTTAAGGGGGGAGAGAACCTATTTGTACAAAAATATTTATATGTGCTGGCTAAAAATTGGAAATGGAAGGGATGCCCGTCAATTGGGGAATGGCTGAACAAGTTATGATATGTACAAGCAAGATGATTTCAGAAAAACCTGGACTCGTGAACCGATGGATGGTGAAGTGAACAGAACCCGAACATTGTACTAATAACAACAGTATTGTGTAATGAAGAGTTTTGAATGGCATTCTCAGCAATACAGTGAGCAATACAATCCCAAAGGACTAATAATAAAGCATACCACTTTGAGAGAAAGAACTGACATTGTTTGAACACAGAGGTTAACATGCTATTTTTCATTTTCTTTCTTTCATCGCTTCCCCTGCCCAGTCTTCTTGTACAAAATAGGCAATATGGAAATGTTTTGCATGATTGCCCATACATAACCTATATCTGATTGCTTATTATCTCAGGGAAGGGGCGAAAAAAAAAAGAGGGAAGGAGAAATAAAATTTGGAACTCAAAACTTTTTTTCAATGTTTAAAAATTGTCTTAGCATGTATTTAGGGGAAAAAATATATTTTTAAGAAAATCAAAATCATAAATTTAGAAATAGAAAGGATTTTCGAGACCATTTTGTTCAAACCCCTAATTTTATACTTGAGGAGAGTTAAGACCCAGAGAGGGGAAATGACTTACCTAAGCCCACACAGCTAGTAAGAATTTCAACACTGACAAGGGAAAGAACCTATTCCCCATAATAAAATTATATTCCCTGCTCCTGAAAATGTTTAGCAGATTCTCTTCTGAGGAATGAGCATTCAATTCCCTACTTATAGAAAATAGATTAAGGCATTATTAAAATTATTGTTTCATGTCTCTAGAATCAAAGTGGGGCAGAAACTGCAGGTCATTTGAGTTCAAAAGAGTAAGGATTCATTGAGAATTAAAATGAGTCATCTGTTAAACAGCCGCAGCTGGAGAAAAAAAGGAACCTTCCTTATCTTCCAACCCTCCTAAAGGTAGAATTTTACAAAATGGAGAGAGACACCTACTTTATGGAACTACCTCCCTTATCATATTGGGACTTTTTTTTTTTAAACCCTATTACTTGTCTACACATAAGACATCTGTTGTGACCACATTAGTACCCTGGATATCTTAGAATCAGCCGGAGTCAGGATAAGCAAAAGTCTTTATTCTTGGTATTTTGGGGTGGCTGTCAAAGGAATAGATATATAGGAATCTCCATATCTCCTTCCTCTCTCTCCACCGCCCAAGAATGATCCTCCTCCTCCTCCTCCTCCTCCTCCTCCTCCTCCTCCTCCAACTGTTGATCTCTCCTCCCTTCTCTTACCACACCCACAGAAGGAGCCAGCATAGAGTTGAGTAGGGTCATCCTCCAAACATGTTAATAGAGAATTGTCCAATTGATAATTAGCCTCGAGTGCTAGATTTGCATCTAGGTTAAGTACATCTGCTCAGTTCTAGCCCTTTGCAATCTGCATGCTACTGGAATCTGAGCACCAAGTCCAAATTGTTGATTGAAGATAAATTTTGGAGAAAATTATATTTTTACAGACCTTAGAAACAGGTACAAAGGTTCTTATGCCAGGAGAATGCATATAATACTTATTTGAAAGCCAACTGTTGCCTTTAAGTATTTGAAGCCTATCTTATGGAAGAGGATTTGGACTTGATTGGCTTGGCCCCTGAGGGCATAAATGGGAAGAGAAGTGAAGGCAGATTTCATCTCAAGGAAATACTTCATAACAATTGTACCTGTTCTAATAAAGGAATGGATAACCTAGGCTGGAGGATAGTGGATTTCCATTCATTTGAGGTCTAGGAGCAAGTCTAGATGATCACTTCTCAGTAATAAAAGGGATGGAATTTTTCTTTAAATATGAGTTATGAACAAAAGGTTTGGCAGTTGTCAATGTTGTAAAATTACCCATGCATATATCTGGTAAATAAAAACTATTAAAATATAAAAAATATATATATGTATATATACAATGAGGTGATTTAAGCCCATGTCAATAGACTCTCTGTATCCACAAAAAAGAACTATGGGAATTGAATGTAGATCACAACAGGATTTTTTTTGTTTGCTTACTTTTTTTTTCTCTTTTCATATGATTTTTCTTGTGTAGCATGGTAAATGTAGAAATATATTTAGAAGAATTGCATATTTAACCTATATTAGATTACTTGCTATGTAGGGGAAGGGGGTGGAGGGAAGAAAGGGAGAAAAATTTGGAACACAATGTTTTACGTGTGAATTTTAAAAATTATCTTTGCATGTATTTTGAAAATAAAAAGCTATTACTAAAAAAAATAAAACTAGGTTAATAATAGCATCTATCTCCCAGGGTTGTTGTAAGAATAAAATTAGATAATATTTCTATAGCACTTTGCAAGTCTTAGAGCACTATATAAATATTAACTCTACTATTTTTAGAAAGGGGAATAGGGATGGACTAAGCAAATGTTTTTAAGAAAGACATTTTCTTAATGCTTTTTAAATAAACCCCTGTTTCCATCATATAGAAGTAATTTTCAATCTTACTATTCTGGGAGGGAAAGCAAGCCCCATACCAAGCTCTTTAAATGCTAACCTTGGTGAATGATCTCAAGGAAGATACAGACACAGCTCACTGAAGCAGTTGCAAATTTGATGCCCATAACTGGGATTTTAAGTGTCCTAGGTAGAGGACTAATTCCCTAATGATAAGGAACCAAACCTGAGAGGCAGTCAGTCTAGTAGATTCAAAATGTCTCTAGTTAAAAAGGGTTCATTTGCTTCAGGTTCTCTTATGAATAAGTCCCACCAATGCAACCAATATTAGCAGGAAAGCAAAAAGCTTTGAAACAACTTTTACAGCAAGTATTTCAGATAAAAGCCTCATTTCTCAAATATATGGAGAACTGAGTCAAATTTATAAGAATAAAAGTCATTCCCCAAGGGATAAAGGGCCAAAAGATATGAAAAGGCAGTTTTCAGATGAAGAAATTAAAACTATCAAAGTCATATAAAAAGTACTCTAAATGACTATTTATTAGAGAAATGCAAATTAAAAACACCTCTAAAGTATTACCTCAAACCTATCTAATATGAAAGAATATGACTGAAAAGGAAAATGATAAATGTTGAAGAAGACGTAGGAAAATTGGGACACTAATGCTTTATTGGTGGAGTTGTGAACTGATCCAACCATTCTGGAGAACAGTTTGGAAGTATGCAATAAGGACAGTCAATCTGTACATGTCCTTTGATCCAGCAATTCCATAGACCTAGGTCTTTATCTCAAAGAGATAAAATAAAGGGGGGGGGACATCCACATGAGCAAAAATATTTATAGCAGCTCTTTTTCTGGTGGCAAAGAATTGGAAATTGAGGAAATGCCCATCAATTAGGGAATAGCTGTGATATATTAATGGAATGGAATATGATTATATTATAAAAAATGATGAAAAGGGGGGCAGCTAGATGGCGCATTGGATAGAGTGCAGGCCCTGAAGTCAGGAGGACCTGAGTTCAAATTCAACCTCAGACTCTTAATGCATCCCAGCTGTGTGACTCTGGGCAAGTCATGTAACCTCAATTGCCTCAGCAAAGAAATGATGAAAAGAAGAACAAAAAGGAAGGAGGGAGGAAAGAAAGGCTTTATATACTTATCATACGTATCATACGTATGCTTTAAAAATATATATTTTTTTTATTTTAAAAATATTTTTTTCAGATTGCTGAGCATTTCCAAGATATCTTGGGGTTTACTGCCTAGATTTCTTTCTGCCTTAAATCAAAACCAATCTGCTTCTTACAGGCTACCAAAGGTTCCAGGCATTGTGTGGGTCATAATTAAGTCAGAGTGAATGCAAATAGCATCATTTCTGTTTTGGCCAGAAATCCTCGGGTTCTTCCTCTCCCAGATTTATTTATAGAAAGGATGAAAGATATGGAGGATAATTCATTCCCTTTTTTTTTTTTTTTGGACTAGGTGAAAGAGGCCATTCTTTGTCTCAATAGCTACCTAGCCTTATCACTGAATGAGTGTGAACTCAGTCACACTGAGACCAGATAAAAGTCTTACTCTTACTTCATCTAGGGTCATCTCAAGTCATCTGAATGGAATCAGAAGGCTCTAGAGAAGAAAGTTAGGCTGGTGACCTTTGCACAGTCTTCCCTTATTTAAATCCAGTTTATTTGCATATCATGGACTCACTTTTCCTGATGTCATGGTCCTTTTTGAGAAAGAAGGACCAATAACAAGAAATGATGAGAAAGTGGATTTCAGAAAAATCTGGAAAGACTTTCATGAGCTGATGCTGTGTGAAGTGAGCAGAACCAGCAGAACATTATATACAGAAACAGCTACATTATGTGATGACCAACAAAGATAGATTCAGCAAAGACAATTGACAATATCCAGAGAAAGAACTATGGAATCTGAATGCAGACCAAAACATACTATTTTCAATTTTTTTCTTGTTTTTTTCCCCTTTGTTCTTTTTTTCTTTCTTTCTTTCTTTCTTTCTTTCTTTCTTTCTTTCTTTCTTTCTTTCTTTCTTTTTTTTTTTTTTAACAACATAACTAATGTGGAAATATGTTTAACATTATTGTACATGTATAATCCATATCAGATTGCTTGCTCTCTTGGGGAAGAGGGAGGGAAGGAAGGGTAGAAGAAGAATTTGGATTTAAAATCTTACATTAAAAAAAAGAATGTTAAAAACTATATTTATATGTATTGAAAAAAATACCATTTACTAAAATAATAATAATTGGCTATATCTGTACTGCTATCTTCTTACTGCAGCTTTTCACCCATTTCTGTTTGATACCACTCTACCTCAAGATCTACCCCTCTTGCCTTATGATCAGTCTTTTTAAAAAGTCACCTGACTGAATCAACTATGCCCCTAACCTGAACCTTACAAGTAACCTTCCTTACCTGTTTTCTCCTCCTGGGGTGCCCCCCACCACCATTCTTTTGCACACTATGACCTCAAAACACTTTATCCCTGACTGCCAGGCTTCAGCCCCTCTCTAACCACACTTTCCTCCCTTCCCACATTTACCCTTAACCAGTTCTTCTCTATGTGTCCTCTGCTCTGCTACTTATTGTGCCATCTATTCTATAGTAGGCTCATACCTGGCCAACCCCAGCCCTTCATTATTCCCATTTCTGCTTGGTTTGTTAGCTCATTAGCAGAAGCTGAAGTACATCTGGAAACCAAATTGACTGAGATTCTAAGACAAATTTGTTATCTAATCTCAACCAGGTCCTTAGCTCAACAATGTAATCCTTTTATTCCTCTCTAAATGATTCCATAGAGGTTGCTCCAAACTTTTTCTTCTTTTCCCAAACATCCCACACTGTCCTCCCTTCCCCATCTTTCTTATTTTACTGAGAAAATAGAAGCAACGGATAGTAAGCTGCCTCTCTTCCTCTTCTCCATAATGTAAAATAACTATCTCCTGCACAATTCTGCTCTTCCTTTAATCTTCAGTCTCTTTCTTAATTTTCAGGATCTCCCTATTTATTTCTTTTTTCCCTGTAACCTCTTACTAGGCTCTACCACCCACTTAAATTATTGTATTATATTGTTTGACTTCTCAGAAAAAGTCTATTTTCCTATGTCTCATTTCTCAACTGTTTGCAACATGGCTTTAAAACTTTCAATTGAAACTGTTCCTTCTTACTTGTCAGCTGTGACCTTTTAATTGCCAAATCTGATAGCTTCTTTGTATTGCTTCTTTTTTGCTTTTTTGCAGCATTTTGATGGGGTTGATCATTTTTTCTGCCCAAATAGTCTTGTTCAGGGGTTCTCAAACTATGGCCAGCGGACCAGATGCAGCCGGCTGAGGACATTTATGAGGCCCGCCAGGTTATGGAAAATGGACTGAGGGGCGGAGACAGAGTGTGAACTTTTGTTTTTACTATAGTCTGGCCCTCCAGCAGTCTGAAGGACAGTAAACTGGCCCCCTATTTAAAAAGTTTAAGGACTACTGGCTCTTGTCTTTTTTTTGGTTCTCAAGACGTTGCTCTCTCTTATTTCTCCTCTTAATTAATGGCTCCTTTTCTTCTCAAGGAGCTTCTCATGCTCCTTTTCTGGTTTATCTTCTGTAGATCGGGATGCCCAAGTTCCATCTGGGGTCTTTTTTGATTCTCTTTTTATAGTCTCTCATTAGGGATCATTTCAGTTACCCTGGATTTAATAAAATTACCCTGTAATTTTAGTGCAGAAAATTCACAACTATAGAGATAGTCAACCCTAGTTTCTCTTTTGAGTTCTAATCAAATATAAGCAACTGCCTATAGAGGCTGGAACAATGGAAAAGTATACTTGAAACAAGGATACTTACAGCAGGGTGTTTACTCTGTGTGATTGATGAGATAATGGTTCTCTAATTCACTTATACCTAGTACTTAGTATGGTGACGTAATGTTTCTACAGTTAGCACATACTCAGTGATGTAATTTTACTAAGGTTTTTAAGGTCTGAGAAGACTGGGGAGAGAGAGAGAGAGTATGAGTGTGTGAGCTTGAGCTCAGACTCCAGACTCAACTCTATCCCCTGACCATCCTCTCAGTGACTCTCCTATTAAGTCCAAGGCTCGTCCAGAGATCTATCTAGATAGAGAAAGCTAGTCCAGACATTACAACTGCCTATTGGATATTTCAAACTGTAAGTCCTATAGGTATCTCAAAACCAAGATATTTAACTCATTTGCCTTTCCCTTCATACTACCTTCCCTATTCAAGATAATCATCATCCTTCCAGTCATCTAGGTTGGCAATCTTGTTGTTATTCTTATCTCCTCACTCTCCCATATTCTATATATACAATCAGTTGTCAAATCTTGTTATTTTCATCTCCATAATGTCTCTCCTTCCTTTCTGTCTCCTTCTTTCTAGTCACACCACCCATATCAGGCCTTCATAACTTCTTTTTTGTACTCTTATCATTATAAGAGTTGGTCTCTCTGACTAGTCTCTTCACTTTCTGAAATGTTCTGGTTACCTTTCTGGAAGTCTCAGGACCAGCCTTGATCTCAGCAGAATAATCACTACAAGAATAGTCAGGGATGAAGTCCAAAGTCTTTATTATCTCCTTCACAGGCTGTCTCCTTCACCTGGGGTTGGGCTGGACCTTCAGATGAGCCTTGGTATTAGTGGAGGAATGCATTCTTCCAGAGGCTGGTCAAGTCTTCTCTCTCAAGGTGCAGGAGTCAGGAGAGCCACCATGAAGCCGATCAAAGATGGAATGTCTGTAGCTGACTTTGTCCTCAGTTTAAATACTCTATTACAAGTACATCATCACATTGATGCAAAAATCTTAAATAAAATACAAGCAAAAAGATTACAGAAAATCATCTCTAGGATAATACACCATGACCAAGAAGGATTTATACTAGAAATGCAGGGCTGGTTCAATATTAGGAAAACTATTAACATAATTGACTATATCAATATCCAAATTAACAAAAATCATATGATCATCTCAATAGATGCAGAAAAGGCATTTGATAAAATCCAACACTCATTTCTATTAAAAAACACTAGAAAGTATAGGAATAAATGGACTTTTCCTTAAAATAGTAGCATCTATTTAAAACCATCAGTGAGCATCATATTTAATAGTGATAAACTGGAACCATTCCCAATAAAATCAGGAGTGATACAAGGTTGCCCACTATCACCATTACTATTCAATATTGTTATTATTATTTTTGCTAACTTCAGCAATAAGAGATGAAAAAGATTAAAGTAATTAGAGTAGGTAATGAGGAAACCAAATTATCACTCTTTGCAGATGATATGATGGTATACTTAGAAAATCCCAGAGATTCTACTAAAAAGCTTAGAAATAATCCACAACAGCCCTCTTTGTAGTGGCTAGAAACTGGAACCTGAGTGGATGCCCATCAATTGGAGAATGGCTGAATAAATTGTGATATATATGTTATGGAATATTATTGTTCTGTAAGAAATGACCAACAGGATGATTTCAGAAAGGCCTGGAGAGACTTATATGAACTGATGCTGAGTGAAAAGAGCAGGACCAGGAAATCATTATACTTCAACAACAATACCATATGATGATCAATTCTGATGGATGTGACTCTCTTCAATAAAGAGATGAACCAAATTAGTTCCATTTGTTCAATAATGAATAGAACCAGCTACACCCAGCAAAAGAACTCTGGGAAATGAGTGTGAACCACACATAGCATTTCCAATCTTTCTGTTGTTGTCCACTTGCATTTTTTATTTCCTTCACAGGTTAATTGCACATTATTTCAAAGTCCAATTCTTCTTGTGCAACAAAATAAGTCTATGGATATTGTATTTAACATATACTTTAACATATTTAACATATGTTGGTCTACCTGCCATCTGGGGGAGGGAGTGGGGGGAAGGAGGGGAAAAATTGGAACAAAAGGTTTTGTAATTGCCAATGCTGAAAAATTACCCATGCATATATTTTGTAAATAAAAAGCCATAATAAAAAATAATCAACTTAAAGAGGCCATACATATAACAAAAGAAATAATCCACACTTTAGCAAAGTTGTAGGATACAAAATAAATCTACATAAATCCTCACCATTTTTATACTAACAAAATCCAACAGCAAGAGATGCAAAGAGAAATTCCATTTAAAATAACTGTTGATAGTATGAAATATTTGGGAATCTATCTGCCAAAGGAAAGTCAGGAACTATATGAGCAAAACTACAAAACACTTTCCATACAAATAAGGTCAGATCTAAACAATTGGAAGAATTTTAAGTGCTCTTGGATAGGCCCGAGCAAATATAACAAAGATGACAATACTACCTAAACTAATCTATTTATTTAGTGCTATACCAATCAGATTTCCAAGAAACTATTTTAATGACTTAGAAAAAATAACAAAATTCATATGGAAGAACATAAGGTCAAGAATTTCAAAAGAACTAATGAAAAAGAAAATCAAATGAAGGTGGCCTAGCTATACCTGATCTAAAACTATATTACAAAGCAGCAGTCATCAAAACCATTTGGTATTGGCTAAGAAATAAACTAGTTGATCAGGGGAATAAGTTAGATTCACAGGACAAAATAGTCAATAACTATAGCAATCTAGTGTTTGACAAACCCAAAGACTTTTGGGAAAAGAATTCACTATTTGACAAAAACTACTGGGAAAATTGGAAATTACATAATTATATAAATTATATAATCTCCAGTGACTGCTGGAGATCCAACCCAGAATGGATCTCCTCTTGTGAGAGGATGATACAAGGAGACTGAGAGGCAGTTGCTATTTTCTGACCTCTCTGACTGAAAGTCCATTGAGTTGTGTGACTTCTCTCCTCTTCCCTCTGCCTCCAATTTATCTTGTTCCCAGTTTGCAACACATGTGTCAGCAAAGGCTGCCCTGCAACTCCTTCAGATATTATGATCCACAGCTGTGGAGGTTCTTGGAAAATTGACCTGAACAATTCCCAGTTTTCTGGTTTTCGCTGTTATTTTCCCCCCCACACAGCATGATCCACACACTGAGGAATGCAAGAAGCACTATCACTTCTAGATGGTTGTATCTTGGAGGTAAACTTTCAAAAGGAGACAAGGATTGTAATCAGAACAGGTATTTAAATCTCATCAGTCTCCTGGCTCAGCCCTTTGATGTACTAGCCCATTTAATTACCCCAACTAAAAAAAAGTCTTAATGAGACTCTTTCTTAACTCTATAAGGATTCTTCTCATGAACAGCTTTAGTTCTTCTTGTAATTATTATGTAATTATTCTTATCTTCTATCCCATATTCTTATCTTCTGGTTGGTTTTCTGGAGATCTCTGGATCAGCTTTAGCTTCAGCAGAGTAATCACCATGAGAATAGCCAGATATAAAAAGTCCAAAAGTTTTTTATTATCTCCTTCACAGTCTGCTTCCTTGCCTGGGTCCCAGGCTAGCTTTCTGGAGGTCCTCCAGAATGTGTCTTGGTTTCTGTGGGGAAGGCAGGAGGAGCACCACGATGGTCTCTGTCTTGAAGTCTCCCTGATTCTGGGAGCTTGTGCCCCAGCCTCCAGTCCTCTATCTTCCCTGAGTCTGTTTTGGTCCCCCACATTGGTGGGAGATGGAATGAATGTCTCTGGCTGAGTTTGTCCCAGCTTATAAACTCTTTTATAATTACATCATCATAGGTGTGAATCTTATAGAATAGGTGTCAATCTTGTAAAACTATATTAAGTACTAAGTACATGTATTGAACTAGAGAACTATTAATCACCATGATTAACTAGATAACCATTGTATTATCAATTCCAATGAGTTAACATCTTGTAAGAATTTTTCCAGAATTCTGGCCCCAGAATGTGGCTTGGACCCACACTTAACACCATACACCAAGATTAGATCAAAATGGGTTCATGATTTAGGCATAAAGAATGAGATTATAAAATAAATTTAGAAGAACATAGGATAGTTTGCTTCTTAGGCTTGTGGAGGAGGAAGAATTTGTGGCCAAAGAAGAACTATAGTTCTTCTTTGTGTTCATTATTGATCACAAAAAAAGAAAATTTTGATTTTATCAAGTTAAAAAGCTTTTGTAGAAACAAAACTAATGCAGAAAAGATTAGAAGGGAAGCAATAAACTGGGAAAATATTTTTACAGTTAAAGGTTCTGATAAAGGCCTAATTTCTAAAATATATAGAGAATTGACTCTAATATATAAGAAATCAAGTCATTCTCCAACTGATAAATAATCAAAGGCTATGAACAGACAATTTTCAGATAATGAAACTGAAACTATTTCTACTAATATGAAAAGGTGTTCCAAATCCTTATTGATTAGAGAAATGCAAATTAAGACAACTCTGAGATACCACTACACACCTGTCAGATTGGCTAAGATGACAGGAACAAATAATGATGAATGTTGGAGGGGATGTGGGGAAACTGGGACACTAATACATTGCTGGTGGAGTTGTGAAAGAATCCAGCCATTCTGGAGAGCAATCTGGAATTATGCCCAAAAAGTTATCAAACTGTGCATACCCTTTGACCCAGCAGCGCTACTACTGGGCTTATATCCCAAAGAAATACTAAAGAGCGGAAAGAGACATATATGTGCCAAAATGTTTGTGGCAGCTCTTTTTGTAGTAGCTAGAAATTGGAAGATGAATGGATGTCCATCAGTTGGAGAATGGTTGGGTAAATTATGGTATATGAAGGTTATGGAATATTATTGCTCTGTAAGAAATGACGAGCAGGAGGAATACAGAGAGGCCTGGAGAGACTTAAATCAACTGATGCTGAGTGAAATGAGCAGAACCAGAAGATCACTGTACACTTCAACAACAATACTGTATGAGGATGTATTCTGATGGAAGTGGAAATCTTCAACATAAAGAAAAACCAACTCACTTCCAGTTGATCAATGATGGACAGAGGTAGCTACACCCAGAGAAGAAACACTGGGAAGTGAATGTAAATTGTTAGCACTAATATCTGTCTGCCCAGGTTACATGTACCTTCGGAATCTAAAGTTTATTGTGCAACAAGAAAATGATATTCACACACATGTATTGTATCTAGACTATATTGTAACACATGTAAAATGTATGGGATTACCTGTCATCGGGGGGGAGGGAATAGAGGGAGGGGGGGATAATTTGGAAAAATGAATACAAGGGATAATATTATAAAAAAAAAATATATATATATATAATAAAAATTATTAATTAAAAAAAATAAAAATTAAAAAAAAGAGAAATCTACATCAAAAAAAAAAAAAAAAGACAACTCTGAGATATCACTACACATGACAGAAAAAGATAATGATGAATGTTGGAGGGGATGTGGGAAACCCGGAACACTGATACACTGTTGGTGAAATTGTGAATGGATCCAACCATTCTGGAGAGCAATTTGGAACTATGCTCAAAAAGTTATCAAATTGTGCATATCCTTTGATCCAGCAGTGCTACTATTGGGCTTATATCCCAAAGAGATCTTAAAGAAGGGAAAGTGGTCCACATGTACAAAAATGTTTGTGACAGCCCTTTTTGTAGTGACTAGAAACTGGAAATTGAATGTATGCCCATTCAATTGGAGAATTGTTGAACATCAGAAGAACCAAAAGAGATTGGTTAGATGAAAGCAGACTAAAAAGTTCTTTTAGAAAAGCAAAGCATATCTAACCATTCTGGAGAGTAATTTGGAACTATGCCCAAAGGGCTATAAAATGGTGCATACCCTTTGACCCAGCATTGTCACTACAGGGTCTGTATTTCAAGAAACTTATAAAAGAAAAGGACCCACATATACAATAATGTTTGTAGCAGCTCTTTCTATGGTGACAAAGAATTGGAAAATGGGTAGATATTATAGGGTATTAATGGGTAGATAGATATCAGTTGGGGAATTATTAAGTTATGATATGTGAAAGTAATTGAATATATAAAAAAATGATAAACAAGCTGATTTTATAGAAGCCTAGAAAGATTTGTATGAACTGATGCTAAGTGAAACAAGCAGAACCAGGAATACATTATACATAGTGACAGCAAGATTATTCAGTGATCAACTATGAAAGACAGTTCTTCTCAGTGGTTCAGTGATTCAAGACAATCCCAATAAACTTTGGATAGAAAATGCTATCTGCATCCAGAGAGAGAACTATGGATACTGAATGTAAATCAATACATGCTATGTTCACTTTTTTTCCCCTTTTTTTCTGTTTTGTTTTTCCTCATGGTTTTCCCCTATTGTTCTGATTTTTCTCTCCCAACATGTTTCATAAAGAAATGTGTATTAAAAAAGTAATGTACATGTATAACCAGAAAAAAAAAAGCTAAAAAAAAAAAAAGAAAAAAAGAAAAGAAAAGTCTGTCTGGAAGCAAATAAACAGCAGAATTCTCCTTCTACTGATTCCTATAATTATATTATTTGTTATATATCTATCATACAAATCCTAGGGATATTCCCCAGACGAAAGACAGGCAGATTGCAAAAGACTATCTCAGGTTTGAAGCTTATTGTAATAAATAACTATCAAAGATAGTGGATATCTGTAAGGCTTTTCCCTTGAATAGTTAAAACCTATGAGAACACTGCACTCATTTGATAACTAACAGCACTTCAGTATTAGAAAGATTACAATAAAAAGAGAACAGAGCATACCCTTCGGGAAATTCGTCCTTGAACATGAAGTTTTGATTTAGATACTTGAAACAATAGTCTGTGCTAATAACCCCAGATGTACACTAAGATGTCCTTGGTGTGTACAGAAAGACTATAGCCATGCTACAGTTGTGGCAGCCTCTTATTTCTAATTGTGTCAATCTCTACCTATGTTCCAGTTAGATCTGTCCTGCTTATTATTGACTCATTTTGTTTTTTTTCCACTTGTAATGTCCATCTTCTCTTTATGTAAATTCCATTTATGCTCAAGATCAAGTTTGTCTTTCTCATGAAGCAAGACTTGTCTACTATAGCCAATTTGAATTTAAAATTTTTCTGAACTCTTATTATATATATTTGCAATCATAGTGTTCTTAGAAGTCATTTGAAGTAAAATATTCTATGAATCACTTCCAAAAATAACTAGAATTTAATATAATGATAAATATTATTTATTATTATTATATTATTATTACTGTTTTGTTCTGGCTCGCAAATCCCTTTACATATTTCCCTTTATCCCCCTATGTGAGATCCATCATTTGAGATATCAAAATCTTCTTTGTTTCTAATTTCCATGAGATACTCTTAGTGTTGTCTCTGAAACTGGATTCCTTAAGTCAGTTCTTCTTCTGTCTTAACATTCCTACAGATATTTATAGGCAACTTTCTTATCCTATTTAAATATTCTCTTCTGGGGATAATAGTCTCTAGTTCTTTTTTCTGATCTTTATATGAAACCCCAAATTAATTCCCATTTAAGAACCATTGACACTCAGTGATTATGCACTTGAAACTTTAATGAAAAGAAACCTGAAAATAATTAGAAAGACAAAAGAAATAAGTGAAAACAATGCAAATGGTGTATTAAAACCACTGAACAAGCTGATGTCAAGAAGAAAGGCAAAATATGTTTAAGATATATTGGATTGCTTTTCTATCTAGGGGAGGGGGTGAAGGGAAGGGAGGAAGAAAAAAAATTGTAATACAAGGTTTTGCAAGGGTGAATGTTGAAGACTATGCATGTGTTTTGAAAATAAAAAGCTTTATTTTAAAAAAGAAGGCAAAAGAGGTAAGTGAGGGTAACTTAGGGAAGAGTTACTACTTTAGCATTTTATTTGGGAGCACATGAAATTATTACTATTACAAACTATCAAATTAAGCATATTCAAATAGCAGAACTTAACTGAACATGCCATTTTTGACAACTCTGAAGGTTACCAGAGTGACCCTTATTTTGGGGAGGTCAACTGCTTTCTAAGCAAAGGAATAAAAGTCCTTTTAGGGATGTTAAATAAATAGATTATTAAAGTTATACAGCTAAAATTGCATTCTAATAATCCAAATGGGCATTTGTCTGGGTATGACTATATTTTTACTAACATAGCCTATAATCACAATGAGTGATTATGTGGCATAGTAGATAGAGCTACCGACTTAGAGTCATGAGGTCTTGAGTTCAAATCCAGTCTCAGACACTTTCTAAATGTGTCACCCTCAGCAAGTCACTTAACCCTGTTTGCTTCAGTTTTCTCATCTGTAAAACGAGCTGGAGAAGGAAACGGAAAAATACTCCAGCATTGTCAAGAAAACGTCAAAAGGAGTCATGAAGAGTCCAACACAATTGAACAATAACATGATTACAATAACCTTTTGGGTAGTTTTGTTTTACTTTTAACACTTACTGAGCTTGAAGATCACTAAAAATTCAGAGTCTACTGGACCTAGCTCTGATCCATTAAGGAGAAACTACTGTTAAATTTTCAGATTTATCATTTATACCTCATTAATTGGCAAATGCTGCAAATCAAAGCTTAGTTTATTGTTTTGTTGATTATTTAGACTTAAGAAAGTGATGGAGGAAATGCTAATAATGGAGATTAAATTTGAAAGTGTGTCTTGTTCACAAATATCTTTTGAAGAGTTAAACATTTACCAGCACTACCCTGACTAAAATCCATATGGTCTCCAGAAGGAGGAAGAATACTAGGGATAACCATATTCTATGCTACTGTAAGAAACAGAAGACATCAATAAATTTTTAAAAAATTTAAATCCACATGGATTATGTTAAATTCTCATAATTATGCAGTTTATTTTTTAGAGTTAAGGGTAAGAATTTACTTTTATCCCTATTAAATTTCATCCCGTTACTTTGAGCTCATTTTCAGCTTTTTAAAATCTTAAGATCCTGACTCCTCCATTTAGAATATTAGTTATACTTCTTAGTTTTAATGAATATACTTTCTTATGCCTTCATTCACGACAATGATGAAAATGTTTTGGAGAGTAGAACAAACAAAAGAATTCTGCAACATAGCACTAGAGATCTCCCACAAGGCTATATCAGTATGCTAATCAAAACTCCTCCAACACAATTGTTCAAGTAGCTACTAATTTACTTTACCTTGTTATCTTCTAGCCCACATTTCTACATTTAGCCTACAAGGATCTTATGAGAATATTTGTCATATTCCTTAATAAAAGAAAAATGTACCATGTCTAAAAAATTCCTTGGTCTATTAATCTATTAAGGATAGTGTTAGGCAGGGACTTGTCAACTGGAAATAAGAAATGGTACCACCTGAATCTTGAAGATTTTCCAGTTGGATTGTTTTGTTTTCCTTGTCCAGATTTTGTGATTCACTTGAAAATGAATGAAAAGTGAATTGTCAGTATCAATAGTGGACTTTGTCCCAAGCCAAAAGTGAAGATGCTGAAAGGAATAAAATGTCTTGAGGGATTGGACACCGATTTGGCAAGAATCAGGAACCTAAATGTTATGGAAGTTATAGGAAGGGATACTTGTTTTTTTTTTTGTTTTTTTTTTTAAATTTAAATTTTATTTTATAATTATAACATTTTTTTGACAGTACATATGTGTAAGGGCCCTTTAAATGGGCGGACACAGTGCATCGGGAGATTGAGGCCCAGAAATAATTTCTGTGGATATTAGGACTGCCCTTGGGCGGGATCCTGGCCATATTGAGATAGCTTCGTAATGGGTGACTCTCTCGCTGATTGGCTGTGTGTGTGACCTCACAGGCCCTATGTAAGCCCACTGCAGGCAGCAACCGCCCTCTTTAACCTGGTGCTCTTCACTCTGGCTCCCTAGCCTGGGTGGCCAAGCCAAGATGGGTAGCCAAAAGAGGTAAGGGTTTTGGTAGTGAACACATGGGTCTTCTGACCAGGTGTTCACTCGGGAACCAACAAGTCAGGGCATCAGTCAGGGCATTATGTGAGTAGGTATAATAAAGGCTTTTAAGATTACACGTGGTTGTTCTTGAGTGCGCTACCGGTTATTAAGCTATGGATTCAAGAGATTGTGGACAGAGACCTTAGAAGGCCTCAGAGGAGGCGAGCCGGGTAGAGTTCACACTGCAAAGGACAGTGGTCAAAGGTGCTCTGGTGGGTCTAGGACAGAATAGTAATTGTAACTGCCAGGAGAGCACGTTACACATATGCATGGGTAATTTTTTACAACATTATCCCTTGCACTTACTTCTATTCAGATTTTTTCCCTTCCTCCCCCAACCCCCTCCCCCAGATGGCAAGCAGTCTTATATATGTTAAATATATTACAGTATATTCTAGATACAATATATTTGTGTAGAACCGAATTTTTTGTTGCACAGGAAGAATTGGATTCAGAAGGTAAAAATAACAGTTTACATTCATTTCCCAGTGTTCCTTTTCTGGATGTAGCTGATTCTGTCCATCATTAATCAATTGGAATTGGATTAGCTCTTCTCTATGTTGAAGAAATCCACTTCCATCAGAATACATCCTCATACAGTATCATTGTTGAAGTGTATAATGATCTTCTGGTTCTGCTCGTTTCACTCAGCATCAGTTGATGTAAGTCTCTCCAAGCCTCTCTGTATTTCTCCTGTTGGTCATTTCTTATAGAACAATAATATTCCACAACATTCATATACCATAGTTTACCCAACCATTCTCCAATTGATGGACATCCATTCATCTTCCAGCTTCTAGCCACTATGAAAAGGGCTGCCACAAACATTTTGGCACATACAGGTCCAGGAAGGGATACTTGTAATGAATCATCAGAAAATGAGACTGGACTGTTGGCTTAAGCTCAAGTTAGGAACTTTTGGGGGACCTGAGAAGTGGAAGCAGAACAAAACGCCAGTATGCAGTTATCACTTGTACTCAACAGAACTTTAATAAAGTGGTATTGTACATTTAAAAAAAAAAAGGATAGTGTTAGGGATTGGATCTATGTGTTTATTAAAACAGAGAATTCTCTGAGAAATTCCTCTACTAGCGTAGGTTATCATCTCCTGTGTAATTCATAGTTTTAGAAAGTTGCTTCCACTACTAAAAGGTTAAATGATTAGCCAAGGGTCATACAGCCAATATATGTCAGAGGTAGGATTTGAATCCAAGTCTTTCTGGCTCTGAAATCAGTTTTCTAATTGTTCTTGGGAGTTCATCAGTATGGGCACTTGCCTATACCAGTGCTGATTAAAATTCCTCTAAAATGTGGTAGCTGGGTTTTGAGAGTTGCTGTCATCAAACAACAATAACAAAATCATGCTAGGAATATCATGGTAATGAATCCCTCTGTATTTTGTCATATTGTCTATAAGCCACAGATATATGTGACTTATCACTTTAGCATATACTTTCAGACTTTCCATCTTGGTAGAACCTGCCATAGCAGATACTCGGCTAGAATTAGCCTTCAAAAATCCAGGATAACCTCCATATCATGATGAAGCTATGGAATAAGAATTTAGTGAAATCTTGCTCTTAATGAATTTATAATGACATCTAGTAATAAGTAATTGTCTAAATACTTATGATTTAATAATTATAAAATTTTATAATTTTCCCAGGGAGTTCCCTAGTCACACTCTTCTGTAGTTTCTAGGATTTATCTCTTCTCCTCTTCTGAAAATCAGGACTTCCCCCACTCCTACCCCCACCCTTCAGTCTTTTGCAATTTTTTTCATTCTTTATAATTACAAAAAAGAAAAAAGAATGATTAGGGTTCAATTGTTAGATTTGCTAGTTTTTTGTAGTACATTGAGATGCAATCTAGGTTCAGAGGCTTGGACTCATTTAGGACAGTGAGGTGCTCTTTATTTCTTTTAGCCTGGAATTGTATTCCCTCTCTGTGTTTTCCTTTTTCCATTTTGGTGATCTTTTTTATAGATAGAGCAAACTGAAACAAAATAATACTCTATCATCTGTTAACATGCCATTGTCCTAAAGAATCAATCTGTTCCTTCTTTGTTATATTTGAAGTGAAATATAGCTATAAAAAAGTCTCACTTTGGTGTCAAGATTTTCCAAAGTTCCATTTATTTCTTCTACTTTTCTGGCACTATTTATATGGTACTTTAGTACTTTAGAGTACATATAAGTACATATATATACTTGTATATGCTACTCCTTTGTGTCTGTCTGGAATTATTTTTTACTTCTTCCAATTTAAAAATCTTAATTTATCACAAAATCCTTTATACAACTATATTCATTTATTTATATGGTTTTTGCTTTTCCTTTTTAATTATTTGCTTTTATAATAGGGTTTTGTTTTGGAGAACTCCGTCTCCTTCCCATCATTACCTTCTTTAATTATTTTCCTTTTAGACACCTCTGACTGATCAGGCAGGCTCATATCTTTTTAAAATCATCTATAAATTTTTTTTTATTCATTTTTCCAAATTATCCCCTCCCTCCCTCTACTCCCTCCCCCCCGATGGCAGGTAATCCCATACATTTTACATGTGTTACAATATAACCTAGATACAATATATGTGTGTAAATACCTTTTTCTTGTTGCACATTAATTATTAGCTTCCGAAGGTATAAGTAACCTGGGTAGATAGACAGTAGTGCTAACAATTTACATTCACTTCCCTGTGTTCCTTCTCTGGGTGTAGTTATTTCTGTCCATCATTGATCAACTGGAAGTGAGTTGGATCTTCTTTATGTTGAAGATTTCCACTTCCATCAGAATACATCCTCATACAGTATTGTTGTTGAAGTGTATAGTGATCTTCTGGTTCTGCTCATTTCACTCAGCAACAGTTGATTTAAGTCTCTCCAAGCCTCTCTGTATTCCTCCTGCTGGTCATTTCTTACAGAGCAATAATATTCCATAACCTTCATATACCACAATTTACCCAACCATTCTCCAATTGATGGACATCCATTCAACTTCCAGTTTCTAGCTACAACAAAAAGAGCTGCCACAAACATTTTGGCACATACAGGTCCCTTTCCACTCTTTAGTATTTCTTTGGGATATAATCCCAATAACAGCAATGCTGGGTCAAAGGGCATGCACAGTTTGACAACTTTTTGGGCATAGTTCCAAATTGCTCTCCAGAACAACTGGACACCAACTCCACCAACAATGTATCAGTGTCCCAGTTTTCCCACATCCCCTCCAACATTCATCATTATTTGTTCCTGTCATCTTAGCCAATCTGACAGGTGTGTAGTGGTATCTCAGAGTTGTCTTAATTTGCATTTCTCTGATCAGTAGTGATTTGGAACACTCTTTCATATGAGTGGAAATAGTTTCAATTTTATCATCTGAGAACTGTCTGTTCATATCCCTTGACCATTTATCAATTGGAGAATGGTTTGGTTTCCTATAAATCAGGGTCAGTTCTCTATATATTTTGGAAATGAGACCTTTGTCAGAACCTTTCCTTTTAAAAATATTTTCCCAATTTGTTACTTCCCTTCTAATCTTGTTTGCATTAGTATTGTTTGTACAGAAACTTTTTAGTTTGATGTAATCAAAATCTTCTATTTTGTGATCAATAATGATCTCTAGTTCTCCTCTGGTCATAAATTCCTTCCTCCTCCACAGGTCTGAGAGGTAGACTATCCTCTGTTCCTCTAATCTATTTATTATCTCCCTCTTTATGCCTAAATCATGGACCCATTTTGATCTTATCTTGGTATATGGTGTTAAGTGTGGATCCATATCTAATTTCTGCCATACTAATTTCCAGTTTTCCCAACAGTTTCTTCCGAATAATGAATTTTTGTCCCTAATGTTGGTATCTTAGGGTTTGTCAAAGATTAGATTGCTATAGATGTACCCTTTTTTGTCCTTTGTATCTAATCTGTTCCACTGATCTACCGGTCTATTTCTTAGCCAGTACCAAATGGTTTTGGTGACTGATGCTATATAATATAGCTTTAGATCAGGTACACTTAGACCACCTTCCTCTGACTTTTTTTTCATTAGTTCCCTTGCAATTCTCGACCTTTTATTCTTCCATATGAATTTTGTTGTTATTTTTTCTAGGTCATTCAAATAGTTTCTTGGGAGTCTGATTGGTATAGCACTAAATAAATAGATTAGTTTGGGGAGTATTGTCATCTTTATTATATTCGCTCGGCCTATCCAAGAGCACTGAATGTCTTTCCAATTATTTAAATCTGACTTTATTTTTGTGGCAAGTGTTTTGTAATTTTTCTCATATAATTCCTGACTTTTCTTTGGTAGATGGATTCCCAAATACTTTATACTCTCAACATTTGTTTGGAATGGAATTTCTCTTTGTATCTCTTGCTGTTGCATTTTGTGGGTGATATATAAGAATGCTGAGGATTTATGTGGATTTATTTTGTATCCTGTCACTTTGCTAAAATTCTGAATTATTTCTAATAGCTTTTTAGCAGAGTCTTTGGGGTTCTCTAAGTATACCATCATGTCATCTGCAAAGAGTGATAGTTTGATTTCCTCATTTCCTACTCTAATTCCTTGAATCTCTTTCTCGGCTCTTATTGCCGAGGCTAGCGTTTCTAGTACTATATTGAATAGTAATGGTGATAGTGGGCAACCTTGTTTCACTCCTGATCTTACAGGGAAAGGTTCTAGTTTATCGCCATTACATATGATGTTTACTGACGGTTTTAAATATATGCTCGTTATTATTTTAAGGAATAGTCCATTTATTCCTATACTCTCAAGTGTTTTTAGTAGGAATGGATGTTGGATTTTATCAAATGCTTTTTCTGCATCTATTGAGATGATCATATGGTTTTTATTAATTTGATTATTAATATGGTGAATTATACTAATAGTTTTCCTAATATTAAACCAGCCCTGCATTACTGGTATGAATCCTACTTGATCATAGTGTATTATCCTGGGGATGATTTTCTGAAGTCTTTTTGCTAATATCTTATTTAAGATTTTAGCATCAATATTCATTAAGGAAATTGGTCTATAATTTTCTTTCTCAGTTTTCGATCGACCTGGTTTAGGTATCAGTACCATGTCTGTGTCATAAAAGGAGTTTGGTAGGACTCCTTCATTCCCTATTTTTTCAAATAGTTTATATAGCATTGGGGCTAATTGTTCTTTAAATGTTTGGTAGAATTCACATGTAAATCCATCTGGTCCAGGGGATTTTTTCCTGGGGAGTTGATTAATAGCTTGTTCTATTTCTTTTTCTGAAACGGGACTATTTAAGCAATTTATTTCCTCCTCTGTTAATCTAGGAAGCCTATATTTTTGGAGGAAGTCATCCATTTCACTTAAGTTATCAAATCATCTATAAATTTTAAAAGTCATCTAAAAAGATCTATAGTATAATTATGCACACAGCATTGCTTTCCTGGGTTGTAATGAGCTCAGAGATGACACAGACACTTTTTCTTAAGTTTCCTGTTACTTCTAATAAGATTTTATTTGTTGTTGCCATTTAAAAACATTTATTTTTAAACATTCTTTAAAAAAATGAGTTCCATATTTTCTCCTCTCCTCTATCTCCTTCCCTCTCCATTGACAAGTAATATATCAATTATGTATGTGAAATTATACAAAACATTTCCATATTAGTCATGTTTAACAAAAAAAAGCAAGAAAAATAAAGTGGAAAAAAATCAACTTCAATTTGTACTCAGAATTTATCAGTTCTCTCTCTGATGATGGATAGCATTTTTCATTATGAATCCATTGGAATTGTCTTGGATCACTTTATCAGAGTAGCTAAGTTTTTCACAATCATCATTACAATATTGCTGTTAAAATGTACAGTGATCTCCTGGTTCTGCTTACTTCACTCTGCATCAATTTATATAGGTCTTCCCAAGTTTTTTCTGAACTATCCTTTTATAGTTTTTTTTTTTTTTATATGAACAGTCATATACCAGTTGTTCAGTCAATTGATGGATATTCCCTCAATTTCTAATTCTTTGCCAATAAAAAAACTACTGTAAATATTTTTGAACATATTATTCTTTTTCTTTTCCTTTGATCTCTTTGTGATAAATACTTTGTAGAAATGAAGCCTTTTATCAGAGAAACCAGCAGTAAAATTTTTGATATTAATTCACTGTATATACCATTTAGCAAAATATAATTTCCTTGTTTATCTCTTTTAATAAGGCCTATTTTTGTTTTTGCTTTGTTTGATATCATGATTGTTAATCATGCCTTTTTTTTTTTATCTGCAGCTTTTGTTTTTTGTAAACAACATATTGCTGAATTTTGGTCTCTCATCCACTTCCATTTTATGGGTTCATCACATTTACAACTATGATAATTGGGTATTTCCTTTTATCTTATTTTCTTCTGTTTATCTTTTTTTTTTTTCCTGTCTTTTTACCTAGTCCTTCTAAAGTCTGTTTTGCATCTGGCCACTGCCTCCTTTGGCCCACTCTCCTTTTTATCACATTCCTTCCCAGATCTTTTTTCTCCTATATCCCTGTTAGGTAAGATAGATTTCTATACCCAATTGAGTGTGTATATATAGTCTTCTCTCTTTAAACTAATTCTGATGAGATTGATGTTCAAACATTGCCTTCCTCCATTTTTCCTTCCATTGTTAAAGTTCTTTCTTGTGTGCCTTTTATATGAGATAATTTTCTCCCTTTCCCCTTCTAGTGTACCCCTCTTCCTCACCTATTCATTTTTAGAGTTCTTATAACAGCTCTAGTAGTGATAAAGTTAATATGTATCAATATAAGAATATAAATGATTTAACCTTTTTATGCTTCTTCTGAGCCTTGTATTGAATATCAAATTTTCTATTCTGTTTTTTTTTATTAGCATTGCTTAAAATTCATCAATTTCATTAAATATCCCTTTTTTCCCTTGAAGGATTAAACTCAATTTTATTTAATCCTAGCTTCTTTATTTTCTGGAATATCATTATCCAAATTTTCCTCTCCTTTAAGGTAGAAACTGCTAATTCTCATGTGATCCTAACTGTGGTTCCATGACATTTGAGTAATTTCTTTCTTACTGCTTCCAATATTTTCTCCTTGACCTAGGAGCTCTGAAATTTAGCTATAATATTCCTGGGAGGTTTCATTTTAGGATCTCTTTCAAAAGGTTATTAGCAAATTCTTTAGATTTCTATTTTATTCTCAGGAACCAAGATATTGGGGAAGTTTATCTTGATAAGTTCTTGAAATATGTTATCTATTTGAGCTGGTTTTAATCACAGTTTTCAGGAATCTAGTAATTCTTCTCAATCAGTTTTCCAAGTCAGTTGTTTTTCTGATGTTATAATTCACATTTTTAATCTTTCTTTTGATTTTGTTTTTATTGTTTCTTGACATATGACAGTCATTAGTTTCCAATTCTTCAATTCTTTTTTTTTCCCCTGAGGCAATTGGGGTTAAGTACTTGCTCAGGGTTACACAGCTAGGAAGAATTAAGGGTCTGAGGGCAAATTTGAACTCAGGTCTTCCTGACTTCAGGACTGGTTCTCTATCTACTGTATGAACCAGCTGCCCCTCAATTCTAATTTGTAAGAAATTATTTTCTTCATTGAGCTTTTCTACCTCTTTTTCCATTTGGCTAGTTCTGGTTTTTAAGGAGTTCTTTTCTTCAATGAATTTTTGTACTTCCTTTTACCATTTGTCCAATTTTGTTTTTAAGATGTTATTTTTTCAGTATTTTTTATGCCTCTTTCACCCAGATGTTAATATTCTTTTTGTAATTTTCTTGCATCATTCTTATTTCCTTCCCTTTCCTTTCTTACCCCTTCCCCTCCTTCCCAACTCATCTCTTTCTTTCACGAATTCTTGTTAGGTCTGTGTTCAATTTGCATGGATTTTTCTTTGAAGCTGTGTTTGTAGTTATTTTTACATTGTCTTCTATGAGTTTGAATTTTCATCTTCCCTGACTCCTTGGTAGTTTTTGTTTGTTTGTTTGTTTGTTTTTTATGGTCAGGTTCTTTTGTTGTTGTTGTCTGATCATTTTTCCAGAATATTTCTTGACTTTGAGCTTTATGTTAAAGTTGGGCTCTGATCCTCTAGCAGTGAAGAGGCACTGATCCAAATTTTAGGCTTTTTCATGTACTGATGCAAAGTGAAATGAGCAGAACCAGGAAACCAATTAATAACCATATTGTAAAGACAATCATCTTTGAAAGTCTTACTAACTCTGATCAACACTATGATCAATCACAATTCCAGTGGACTCACAGAGAAATAAGCTACCCACCTCCTGACATAGAGGTGATGAATTCAGAGTGCAGATTGAGGAGAAAAGAAATTAAAGGAACATAAGCTCACTATGTCTCATTTCATTACTTGTATTTATATTCCTGGTGCTTAGCACAGAACCTGACACAATGTAGGTGTTTAATAATACTTAATTAGTTTACTCAACATCTTACAGGAAATGTGATTTCAAGAATTCTTAGTTTGAAAGAAAGAAGACTAGGGAACTGACAAGAATCTATGACGAAGAAGGGATACCCACTTTTGCTTTATTCTGCTCTTAGTTTAAAACTTATTTGCCCCCTCTTCCCACTTGAGCTTCCGTGGCTACTTCAAAACTTAGCTTAGAGCTCACTTCTGAGGGAGGCATTTCTGGGTTCTTTTTCATTTGTTTATGCATTCTATCTTTTCTGCATATATTTTGTACGTACATAGGTCATAGGGCTTGTGCATGTGTATGCATGCTTGTATGTTTATATATGATGGCCCTCTCTGGCAGTCTAGTAAAACTTATGGACCCCATCTCAGAATGCTTTTAAATGTATAAAATAAAATACATAGGATGTAAACTCTTTCAGAGAAGGAACAATCCTTTGCTTTTCTTTGTTCTGCCAGTGCTAACCTCTTTGCTTGACACATAGTATCTTTACTTAATGGTTAGCGCCTGACTAAGATAATCATAATGAAATAGTTATCAAAAATAGTTATTTAAAAAACTCTAAAAGTTCATAAACCTTTTATTCAGCTTGTTTGTGCATAGTTGTTGTCCTGTTTTGCTCTTTAGACTATAGCAGATGAGACTTGAAAGCTCTTTTAAGCCAGAGACTCTCTTTCTTCTTTTTGTATCTCTAGAGTTTAACACAGTGTCTTGCACATAATAAGCACTATATAAATGTTATTATTCTGCAGATTGAGACTTTTTTGAGGACTAATTCAGGATTTTTTGTTTGACACTACATGTTTGTAATGGGATTTTGTTTTCTTGGGTTTTTTTTTTTGCTTTCTTAATAGGGATGAAGGAAGTGAGAAAGAGAGAAGGTAACTCTTTGAAAAAAAATTTAAAAGAAAATCCAAACCAAACTAATATATACCTACTTGACATATAATATTACTCCTTTTAAAAATACTTTTTTTCTTTAAAAATAGCCTTTTCATACTATATTTCAGTAATATTTTCCCATCAAGGGTTTGGATGAGAAAAAAAAAATAACTACTTTCTAACCTTTGCTTTCCTTTGTAATTCAATGTATTTTATTTTATGCATATAATAAATGTTCTGAGATTGAAAAAAAATATTTTCCCATCAAATGTCAATAGTATGAGATTATGTTTTCTTAGGTTAAAAATTTCAAGTTTGTTACCTGAATAATGGTGTAGTGGAGTATAGACACTTGAATACAATAATACTATAAAGAATCCTTCTTCCTGTTGTTTTCCTTCCATGAATTTCTGGGTACTTCCTCCATCATTGCTCTTTCTATGCCATTTTTATTTTATCCTTTATAGCATCTAATTTTAAATATTTTTCCTTCTAAATTTCCATTTTAAACTATCTTGACCAGGTTGGCAAATCTAAAAAATATCGTATCATAGGGCTTTAAGATTTGATATTTAGATCTGAAAAGTACATTAAAGTTCTTCATTTTTTTCATGGGCAACTATTTTTACAGGATCTATTGGATCTAGGTTGTTTACTAGTTTCTTGAAAAATTAGGATGGTGTTTTTTACTTTTGTATCTTAAAGAAAAACTGACTGTTCTGAAAACATAGTAGGCCAGACATTAGTGATTTGGGAGAAAAATGCTAAAAGTAAGACAAGAGATACTTTCAGTGACATGCTGAAATCCTTCATCATCACTTCATCATAGTACCGAGGTGACCTTGAGTTTTTGGAGGCTCTACCAGGAGATTATGAACACTATCAAATTTTACCAATTGAAAGGATTTAAATTATAGGCCTGGCAATAAACTGTATCTGTCATCCAAAAATCAGTCAAGTTGCCCTAGTAACTTAAACAACAGTTAGTCAGTAAATATTTATTTTTATTGCTTTCTATAAGTAAATATTGCTTTCCATATACCAGACACTGTGCTACGTGCTTGGGATACAAAGAAAAGCAAAATACAGTACATGTCCTCAAGGACTTCTAATGGAGGAGAAAACATGGAAAAAATATAGATATACAAACAAGCTATACATAAGATAAATTGGAAATAGTCAACAGAAAGAACAAATAAGGAGAATCTAGCAAGACTTCCTGTAGAAGGTAGAATTTTATTTTTTTTTAATTTAGTTTTAAAACTTTCAGTTCTGAACTTTCCTCCTTTTCCTCCTTACCTCTTTCCAGCCATCTGGAAGGCAAGAAAAACAAAACCCATTACAAATATGTATAGTCACTAACTCGTATTTAGAATGTCAAAAAAAAAAAAAAAAAGAAAAAAGAAAAAAAGAAAGAAAGAAAGAAAAAAGAAAAAGAAAAAGAAAAAAAGAAAGAAAAGAAAAAAAAAGAAAAGAAGAAACAAGAAACTATGCTTCAGTCTGCAATCTCAAGTTCATCAATTAATCAATTATGTAGAAGTAGATAACATTTTTCAATATGAGTTCTTTGGAACTGTGGCTGGTTATTATCTTGATTAGAGTTATTAAGTCAATATTGATGATCTTTACAATACTGTTATTTTATAAATTGCTCTCCTGGTTCTTCTCAGTTAACTTTGCACCAAGTTCATACAAGTCTTCTCAAATTTATCTGAAACCATTTCAAAATGTGAGATTTTACCTAGGACTTAAAGAAAGCCAGGAAGTCAGGAAGTGGAAATGAAGATGCAGAGCATTCTGGTCATGGGGGGATAGTCAATGAAAAGTCCTATTCAGGACTTGTTAGAGGGACAACAGGGAGGCCACTGTCATTTGAATGAAAAGTGCATAGTGAGAGTAATAGTTCAGGGGAGTAAGGTATAAGAGGATTGGGGTATTTTTGGGGTAGGTTTTGAAGGGCTTTTGAATAGTGAAGAATTTTTATATTTGATCCTGGAGTTGATAGAAATTTATGAACAATCTGGGTAGATATGATGTACTCCTGTAGATGAGGAATAATTGAGTACTAAAATAAATCATCGTCACCAAGGACCTCAGCAAAATAGCAAGTGAGTTGCTTTTGGTTCTTTTCATCTTTCTTTCTGTATCTCTCATTGCCTCTTATCTCTTCTTTTAATTGACTCTCTACCTCTCCTGGCAGCTATCCAGTTACAGTTACCTCATGCCTTACCCAGGCCAGCATGCTTCCAAATTATTCTTTACCTCCTCCAACTCCCTTCTGGCCAAACTAACTTTTAGGGGATAATGGATCTGTTCTCATTTCTGTGTCAGTTTGCTCTTTTGCTTCTAGAATATATGATGTAGCTGGAGATTTGGGAGGGCTCTCCCTAACCTGGGCTAATCTTTTCATTCTACTCCTCTGTTAGCAACTCTTAAAAAACTGACTAGTATTTATAAAATTCAGTCTGCAAAGCTGATTTTTATTACATTATAGGCAGCAATTTATTCAGTCAACAAACATTAAACCTTCATTATGCTAGACAATGTGCTAAGCTCTGGAGATACAAAGAAAGACAAAAGTACAGCTCTATGCAGCTAAAAATCTACTGGGAGAGACAGCATGGAAATAATATTCACCCAAGATGTATACAATGTAAATGGGTATAAAAATCCAAATGCATTATTTTTAATTATGTTTCTCTTGATTTGGTATCAGTATTGTGTGGCATTGGCCTATTGCCCAGAGCCTGTGTGTACATCAGGCTATTTCTTTTTCTTACCAGAACCGGAATTGGGGAGGTAGGTATGGAGAGGTGTTGCTGGAAGTGCACGGCAAAGAGAGAAGCAACAATACTTGGACAACTCAGGGACTTAGCAAACAAATCAAACCAAATTTTAATAAGAAAACCAAATCTGAACATGCTGTTACTGGATTTTTAAAAAACGCTATCATTACCCCTGTCATGTTAGAAAATATATAAATATTATTCAACAACTCTTATCCTGTGATGCACTGAACACTCCTTATCCTCCCCCATTTGATCCTGCATTGTGGAGATATGTACAAACATAGATGGTATCCTTACATTAGTCCAGTTTTGTTCTGTTGTGTTTTGTTTTTTTAAGTCACACATCAAAGTGAAAATAGGGGATAGGGAAGCCAGAAATCCACCACAACATTAATTCAATGTGTCTCATTCCTTGTATTTATTTGTATAGTGCCTAGTACAGCGCCTGACACAGTATAGATGTTTAATAATGGTTTACTCAACCTCTTGCAGGACATGAGATTTCAAGAGTTCATAGTCTAAAAGACTGAAGACTAAGGACCTGGTAAGAATTTAAGACCATGAAGCATCCTTTATTCTGCTCTTGGTTTAAAACTGATCTGCCCTCTCATCCCCATCTCTTGAGCTTCCCTGGCTTCCTTCAAGACTTAGCTCAAAGCCCACTTCTGAAGGAGCCATTTCCGGGTTCTCTTTCATTTGTTTATATGCATTCTAACTTTTCTGCATATATTTTGTATGTACATAGACTAGAGTGCCCGGTGTGTAAGGGTGTGTTTGTATGTGTGTATATGATTGCCCTCTCTGGCAGTCGGTAAAACCTATGGACCCCACCACAGAATGCTTTTAAATGTATAAAATAAAATATACAAGACGTGAGCTCTTCCAGAGCAGGAACTATTCTTTGCCTTTCTTTGTTCCGCCAGTGCTAACCTCTTTGCCTGACACACTGTAGGTGCTTAATGTTTATTAACTGATTGACAAAGGTAACCAATTATACCAAAGTAGTTATCAAAATGCTTTTTTTTTTTTTTTTTAAGTTCACAGATTTTTTATTCAGCTTGTTTGTGCGTAGTTGCTGGCTTGTTTTACCATAAACTTGGGAGTTCTTTGAAGTCAGAAACTGTCTTTTTCCTTTTTGTATTTCTAGACTTAGTATAGTGCTTGACATAGTAAGAACTATTTAAAGTAGTAACTATTTAAATGCTATTGTTGCTGTTATTTTTATAATATTCCTCTTTTGATTGTAAGCTCCTTGAGGATAGAGACTTTCTCCGACCTCTTTTTCCCCAGTGCTTAGCGCAGTGCCTGGTATATTAGTAAGCGCTATATCAATTTTAATTTTTACATTATACAATTCCTCTAGAATTGTAAGCTCCTTGAAGGTAGAGATGGCTTCTTTTTGTATTCTCAGCACTTGGCATAGTGCCTAACACATAGCAGGAGGCATAATATTTATTGGTTGATCGATCCTAGTTATCTCTCCTGTCTCCCCCCCATCCCCATTAGACTATATGCAGGCACGTGAGTGACTTTTCTTTGTATCCCCAATGCTTCATTCAACACAGTGAACGTAGACAAAATGTTTGTGCGTTGCTTGCTTGACAGACCAAGGCACGTGTTCTGGAGGAAGGCGTTTTGGGCCGCCTGAGGTTGAAAAAGTAGGGGTCTCCCCAGCGTCCCCGCGTTCCTCAGTTTATCTTCCCAGCCTCTCTCTCCCGAGCTCTGCCCGAAGGTGAGCCCGCGGACGACTGGGCGGAGTTGGGCCCCATCCCGGTGACGTGCGGGCCAACCAGGCGGCGTTGCGGCTCCCCGGGTTCCCTCCCGGCCGCTACCGCCTCGCCTCCTTCTTCTCCTCCTCCCCCGCCTCCTCCCCGGCTTTCTCCTCTCCCGGCCCCTCCGAGTAGCAGCAGCAGCAGCAGCAGCAGCAGCAGCCGCCGCCGCAGCCGCCGCCGCCGCCTCCAGCCTCCGCACTCGCTGCTGCCGCCGGCCGGCCGGCCGCCTTCCAGTCCGTCCGTCCTTCCGCCGGCCCGGCCTGGTCCGGCTCGGCCCTGGCCCCGGCTCCGGCTCTGGCCCCGGCCACATGGCGTTCCCTCATTTCTGCAACGCGGACGGCTCCGATCCGCTCTGGGTAGATTACGCGCGGGGCTGGGGAGAGGCCGCTCCCGGGCTGGGGAGGGCAGGGCCGGGCCGGGGCTGCCTGACCGTGATCCTGGACACCCCGTTGGGCGAGCCCCCAATCTGCGGGAGGGGGAGCGAGTACCTATCGGTTTGCCCCGCCCGGAGCCACCTGGACTGAGGCTTCGGAACCTTGGGGGGAGGGGAAGGGCCGCGGCTGCAAGCCCGGCACGCTCTGGGGTCCTCTTCAACGCTGCGCCCTCCCCCCCCCCCCTTTACCAACCTAGCTGCTCCTAGATTGGGGTGAAGACTGTCCGGCTTTCCTCGGGTTCCCACTTCTGGGCGGGCGGAGAGTTGATGGTCTCTTTTCCATGGTTAGGGTTGGGTGGGACTGACTCTGAGCCGGATTTGGAGCTCTAGGAGGAATGGGTGTGAGGAGGTGGAGCACCTACTTAAAAGATGAAAGCATCTGGGCATAGGCTCCCCCCATTTTCCTTCCCCACCTACCTCCTTTGATCTCACTCCACGGCTTCCCCTCTCCCGAGAGACCCTCTGTAGAGGGAAGTACCGAAGAACTTCGGTGTCTCAGTTGCATGTTTTCAGTTAGCCTGTCTCCCATGGGAATATATGCGTGGCTGAGCCTTGAGACTGAGGAGTGGGTACAGAGAGGAAACGGGATGGGGCTTTAGGTTTTGTGGATATGGATGGTTGTCTGGAGACATCCCTTCATCTAGGTGAGTGGGATTGGGGGCATTTCATTAGATCTACAGAAGTGCTTTTCCTTCTTGTGACACCATGCAAATAAGTGCGCTTAGGGGATTTTGTGGAAAGCTTGGGGTTGATTTCTGACTCTTCCTTCAAAGTCAAGGAATGAATTTATTATTCACTCTCACTGGAAGTCACAAAGCATGTGCTCTGGCTGTGTATTGTCCTCTCATTGTGCAACTGGGAGAATCCACTAAAAAGGACCAATAGTCAGGAGGTCAAAATTCCCCACTGATGATGCTCTGGGCTCAGTGGTCAAAGGAAGTTAAAAATCAAAACACTATAATAATAAAAATGAATCGTATAATTAGTTGGATGCATGAGAGCTTTGAGGATCCCTCTTCAGGAGTAGTGGATTTGATACTTCAAGGTGACTGATTCCTGTAAACTCTGAACATATTTATGTTTCCTTCGTTTAGAATTACTTTCACCTTAGTAAACATTGTTTCCTTCTTTGTGTTGAAGTAGGGATTTAGACTTAACAGAAGCTTGATTACAATGTAAATGCAGTGAGCACATCTGGATTTTAAACTTTGGTTCTTTAAGGAGGGATTGCTGTAAGAAGGAGATGAAATTCAGCACCCTAAATATATTCTTTTATTGTTTTTCTTGCTTCTCTGCTTCATAAACTGCATCTAGGGTGTTTGTGTAATTGCCACCTCCCCCAGTAGTACTAGAGATGCCAGTCCAGGATGACAGAGCTGTAATGAGCCCCTTGTCCTGTTTTCAGTTCAGTGGAATATGATAGTCTAGTCTGGAAATACTTAAGATTCTTTACAGTCAAGGCTCTGGAGAGATTTAGAAACAAAATGTCTACAATGATCAAATAAGAGAATATTTGTACAAGACATGTGCACAGTGCCTGGCACATAGTAATCTCTCTATAAATGATTATTCTCTTCCCCTCTTTTCCTCTACAAAGGCCAATTGTACTGTCAGTGTACTGTAGTGTTCAGGAAAGTGCAAAATTCGAGACAGGAGAAACCTTGGTTCAAATCCTGTTTCAGGCACTTAATTACCTAGGTAACTAACCTCTCTGAGCCTGTTTTCTTATCTGTAAAACTCAGTTACTCAAGCCAGTACTTTCTAAGGATCAGATGAAACAATGTTTATAAAGCCTTTTGTATATCTGAAAATTATATATAAATGCCTTGTAATAGTTATTACTAGTGGCAGTACTTTGGTGAAAGCTGAGGAGAAAGGTTGGGACTTGTCATCTTACAGTTTGTGTCATAGAGAGTCTGGAAGAACTCATTTGGAGTTCTCAGATTAGTAGTTAGCTTGAAATGATAGAAATTTGTTTTCCTAAGTTAAGAGAAAATCAATAAATGAGCCTTAGGAGACTACAGATTTCTACGAAAAGGATGCTATTTACAAATTACTTTCCTGTGAAAATTAGATGGTGCCCTTCCTGTTGCCCTAACTCAAGAAAACTCATCCAGGAAAAATCTGTCAAATTGTGCTTTCCTAAAGTTTTCTGCCATACCTTTTTAGCCTTTTAGAAGTAATGGTCATTAAATGGTCTTTTCTCAGGTTCTAACTGCTAGGAGAATCAGGATAAACCAGGCTGGGTGGGGAAGAAGAAAAGCCAAAAGGAAGGCATTAGTAACACCTTAGTTGCATAAGAATAGATCCTGGATATACTAACCAGCATACAAATAGCATCTTAGCCTAATTGGCCCTTCTTATGAGAAGATGGTGTAATTGGTATTAATCAGACTAGTTCTGTGGTTTATTTTTTCTTGTAGTGGGGATAGATTGTATTGAGCCATCATCAGAACACATGACAAAGGCCTCCTAGCCATTAAGATTTGCATTTTGTGAGATTGCCATTTAGGTGCTGGTGGTTAGGGTTAGACACCTTACTGTTGTGATGGAACAGAGAAAATTTTTCTGGCCTCTAAGACATTTGTATAATGGCTTCCCTTTTAGCAACTGACCATAAATTTGGAATACAAATAAGAAAAAAAATGTGCTTATATGTATATAATATATTATTATTATTATTATTATTATTATTATTATTATTATTATTATTATTATTATTATTATTAATAGTCTTGGTTGTTCAGTTGTGTTTGACTCTGTGTCCTCATTTGGTGTTCTCTTGGCAAAGATACTGGAATAGTTTGCCTTTTCCTTCAATGTGTACCCATTTTAGAGATGGAAACTGAAGCAAGTAGGGTTCAGTGATTTGCCCAGGAACACAGCTAGTAAGTGTCTGAGGCCAAATTTGAACTCAGGTCTTCCTGACTCTAAGCCTGGTGCTCTATCCATTGTGTCACCTGGCTGCCCTAACAACAACCACCATAATAATAACCTTGGGAGGTATTATCTGCATTTTACAGATGAGGGCTCCTTGAGGTTAAATGACTTGATCTTTGACCACTTAAGCAGCAACAGCAGTAGCTGATTGAGTTCTGTTAGCTCATAAAATCCAAATCTTTTCAATAGTTCACAGGATCAGAGATCCAGAAGGAATTTGAAAAATTATATAGTCCATCCAAATTTTGCAAATGAGGAAACTGAGGCCGAGAGAAATCACCTGGTCAAGGTTACATTAAGTGGCAATGCTCAGAATTTTAAACTCATTCATTACTCTTTTTCACTGTACCACTTTTTTTTTTTTTAAATTGGAAGAAAGCATCCACATTTTTAATCTACTTTGTTTCCCCTCCAGCCCCCCAGAGTCTAAGATGAGGAAGGGAGAGAAGGAGAAACATGACCCAATGAACGAAGGCATCGAATTTATGGAGTGCTGAACGAATTTTAACATTGTCTGTCTCTATTTTTGGTTTTGGTTAAAGTCAATAAACTTCTTTGATGAGCAAATTAAGAACTTTGAGAACCTGCTTAAGTGGGGGTATTATTACCATTGAAATGGCAATGAAAATCAGAAATAAGGTTAAGAAATTTCTAAAAAGGTGCAACCTCTCAAGATTGGAACTTCTACACTGAAATTTTTTTGCTCTCATAGCTTTCTGGCTCTGAAAGAATGGATGTTTTCCTTGGAATTACATAGGTATTAAGCTATTTTAAACAATTTGACTTCTTGGATTCCACCCTTTTAAGCAATTTTTGTTATTTTTCTCTTTCCCTTTATGGTCAAGCTTCTCTTGAAAAAGGTGATTTTCATTCTCTTACCCCAGCCCAGGTAAATAAGAAATAAATGTGGTATTTCCATTCCAATAGGCCTTATATACTTTTCTTCCATATTTCCTCAGTTCATAGAGATTGAGATACTTTGGGATGGTTGGGATATTAATAGTGAATGGCTGAAGAGCATTCTTTCACCATTTAGATTGTTTTTTCTTTCAAAGGAAAAATTTGTAGGCTAGGGATTCTTAAACTAGGCTGTATGAACTCGTATGTGTGTTCAGTATTTTATTTTTGAGTTAACTGTTTTCAATAGAATTGATTTGTCAATCCAATATATATTATTTTATGTATTAAAAGATATTGTTCTGAGAAGAGATGCATAAGTCAGATTGCCAGAAGAGTCTTTGACAAAGAAAAGATTAAGAATCCAATTCAGTACAATCTAGCTCAACAGCATTTATTAAATTCCTGTTCTGGGCCAGGGACTATGATAGGTGCCAGAGCTGTAAAGATAGAATGACAATAATCCCTCAAGTAGCTTTCTTTCTACAGGAATGGGCCCCAAAGTAGCCAGGAGTCTCCTTTTTTTGGAGAGTCCTCTAGAACTGACCCGTGTTTCCAAGCTTCTTATTGGCAACAAGTTGGTACTGTTCCAAAAATGTTAAATGTATTGTTAGAGGTCTTGGGTTCAAATCCATGCTTGGCTACTTGTGTTATCTCTGACAAGTCACTTTTTGGTCCACAATTTTCTAGTTTCTAAAATAAGAGGATTGGGCCAAATAACTTCTGAAATTCTTTTCAGCTTGAAATCTTTTAACCGAACGAATACATCTGAATGAATCCATGTGACTGTTTTCTGTAGGTCTTCAAATAATCATGAAATCAGAAGACCTGAGTTTAAGTCAAGAAGACTATATGACTCTGGGCAATTCACTTAACCTTCAACTATAAGTTGGATCAGTAGATGTAATTTCCTTATCTGGTGCCTGTTAAATTACAGGTCAAGTCCTTTTTCTTTTTTTCCCCAAATTTGTTTTATTTTAAGAAACAATAAAAAAAAAAAAAAGAAAAACAGGAAATACAAAACAAAATAGAACATTATCATGTGCCCAACAGAACATCAGGGAGGATTCAAAGTATATGACAACAAATACCAATTTAAGAAAGTATATATATATGTAGAAGAAATTACATTCCTGAATGTCTCTTTTCTTTATTTTCATGTAAATTATTCTTTTGTTCTCTGCTGTATATCTTTTATACTTTATTCTTTTTCCCCTTTTCATCTTTCCCACCTCCAAGCAGGCTATAGTTAAGAAAGGCTATATATATATATATACACACAACACATACATACACACACATATAGATAGATACACTTATATTTTCCTTTCATCCTCCCCACTACCCCTAGCAGACTATAATTAAGAAAAGATATATTTATGTATACATATGTAGATATATACATACATACATACATACAATCACACACATAAGTCTTTCCTATCATTGATTATCTTATTAAATTCTGCTCCATAACTTGGCTTACTATTACTTAACCTCCTCCCACCCAGAAATCCCTTCCTTGTCTTCTTCCCTTATCCTTTGTTTCCCATCTACCTATCCCTTTCCCCTTATTTATTTTTAGATATTGGGAGGGTACTATACCATTCATGGTATATATGTAGTGTTGCCTAGTAAACCTATTTGTGATGTGAGTAGGTTTTCATAACTAATAGCCTTCCTCCTTCTAATGCCTCTGTGTCTTCTTCCTCTGCACCTCATTTATGTAACATGATTACTATTTTTACCTTTATTCTGCCAATTTTTCTTTTGAGCTTATCTTATTGTAGATGTAAATCTTAAACGTTAACTATACATTTTCCATGTTTAAAAAAGTCCAATTTGACCATGATTCAACAGTTTGTCCATGTTGAGTTCCTTAAAATTGATCTAGGATATTGGCTCTTATATGTTAAATTTTCTTTTAAGTTTGGGTTTAATTGGTAGAAAGTACTGAAAATCTGCAAGTTTGTTGAATGTCTATTTTTTCTCATTCAAAATTCTAGATAATTTTGCTGGATATGAGTTGTATCAGGGTGGATCCCTGTTCTGCCCCTAGTCTTCTTGGTTTTTCACTTGGTTTTGCCCAAGTTTGTTTTATTTGAGGGGAAAATCTAGGAGAGCTTGAAATCAGCCTATTCTCCCATCTTTTCAGAATCCTCCTTCCTTTTTTCTTAATATTATGTTATTTTAGGTGTTATAGGGTCGTGGCTCTTATGATCCACAATAAGTATATCAACAGCAAAGTATTTTCCCCAAAGAGCCCTGCCAGGTGAGTACTACAAATATTAGTCTTTCCTTTTTATAGATAAGAAAAGTGAGACTAAGTTAATTGCCCATAGTCACAGAGTGAATGTTAAACCAAGAAAGTGTCTAGAGTGGACAGTACCTTGCACACATGAAGACATTCAATAGGGCTATGTTGAATTATATTCATAGTCAGTATTCTACTATGGGCCTCCTGGATCATTCCCACTGCATATATCTTTTGTCTAGTGGTAACTACAAATCCTCTGTTCACTTCTGTAGAATTTAATATAGAGACAAATTTGGGGGAAGAGGGATGGAGACATGACTGTAAACCTTCCTGTCTGACTGAAGTATTCACAATTATATAATATAATCTGTGGTTTGGCTCAAGAAGCACCATTGAATTTTCATTATAGACTTTCATACTTCCTGAGACCCCCTTCATTACTGAATCATAATAGCTAATAAAACCTTCACATATAAAAACTTCCCTCAAGCTTTTGGCAAAATTAATAGAAAGTATTTACAAAATGACCTGATGGTGACAATAAAGGCCTGAGAGCCCTTAGGGGGGAATATAACCCTTCCCAATAGGAAACAACCCATCCTAGAAGGAAAAATGAGAGTGACATTGTCTACTGAGGTCCTTTCTCACCCACATGCAACTACATTGCTTGTAGCTGGATTTAGACAGTGTTAAAGGTTGTAAGTAGAGTTGAACTGTTCATGAGTGTGGGCTAAGATTCTTCCTCCTCCTTTTCCTTTACTTTCTGTACTAGTATCTGATAGCCCTTTTTGATGGCTTGGATGCCTTAACTTTAATTGGCTGCTTTGAGGTCATTTGACTATTTCTTTATCTGGTGAGAATAGTACTTATAGCAATTGAGATAAAACTCCCCAAAGCTGAAGAAGTGACTTGTTGACACTTTCTTGTGATATCTCTTCCTTTTGAAGGTGAGTTCAAATCTTGCTTCAGATCCTTACTATTGTGTGACCTTGGACAAGTCAAATAATCTCTCTGCCTCAGTTTCCTCATCTGTAAGATGATATCTCTTCCTTTTGGAGTGAGTTCAAATCTTGCTTCAGATCCTTAGTTTTTCTGTGACCTTGGACAAGTTAAATAACCTCTCTGCCTCAGTTTCCTCATCTGTAAGATGATGATAATAATAGCACCTATTTTCCAGTATTGTTGTTGGAGTCAAATGACATAATAATTGTAAAACTTTTTGAAAATCTTAAAAAATTTTAGAAATGCTAGCTATTATGTCAGTCCACATAAACCTATTAAAAATTATTTTAAGTTCTAAATTCTTTCCCTCTACTCCTTCCTCACCCATTGAAAAGGCAAGAAATACAATACCTATTATATATATTAACTCATGCAAGACATTTTCATGTTAACCATGTTGCATGAAGAAAAAGTTTCAGTCCAAATTCAGAGTTCATCAGTTCTCTATTTGGAAGATGGATATATATATATATATATGTATGTATGTATATTTATATCAGAGTACTTTGAAATTGTTATGATACAGAAACCCATTTCCTGACCAAGATCTGCAAATTTATTTTTATTTTTGTCCTCCTCCTCCCCTTCACTCTTTAGTTTAAGTGAGCTCAGAATAAAAAAAAATTTTTTTGGAAATTTTAGATCTTGAATAATTCAGATTAATCAGATGTTTTTGAAAGTGGTTGGACAATTATGAATTTTAAATTGATATAAGGAGCGTACATCAACTCTGAATTCTGTTAGCTAGTTACAATCTAGGATCAAAAGGAAGGAATTCACACTTTGCTGGGGAATTTGGATCAGTCCTACTTAATGGACCTGTTAGGTATTAAAGAAAATAAGAGGGCTGGACTTGGGGCAAGAAAACCTGAACTCAAATCCAGCCTTAGACATATACTTTTTAGTTGTGTGACCCTCGGCAAGGCAAATAACTTCCTTGCCTCAATCTCCCCCTCTATAAAATCAAGCTTAATAAATAGCACCTACTTCCCAGGGTAGTTGTGAACTCAAATGAGGTTACATTTGTAAAGTGATTTTCAAATCTTTAAGAGCTATGAAAATGCTAATTTTTTTTTTTTTTAAAGACTGATTTTGGGGTTATGAGGGTCAGCTGAGATTATACAGGGGGAAGGGAATAAGGATTTATTACTCTGTTAGGCACTGTGCTAAGCACTGTGCAAAATTTTGACTTAAGTTTTTCATTATCATTTCCCCTTCCCCTTATTAGTGCTCCCATCCTCCCTTGTTTGCTTTCTTATTTTCCTCAAGGACTCTTTTGTTAAGTTCTATTTCTCCCCTCCCAAAGATATGTGAAAATGGAAAGAACATTGGGAAGAGACAGGAGATCTGGGTTCTAGCTTAGCCACTTACAAGCTCTTGGACAAGTAATTCCCTTAGACTCTTTTGGTATCAGTTTCCTATTCTGTAAAGTAACAATAATTTGTCCTAGTTTTCTTTTTTCCTCTCTCATTGGAGTAGACTTAGGCAACTGAGGTAATGCTTGTTAATTGAAAATAATTAAAAGTAATACTCTGGGGCAGCTAGGTGGCACAGTGGATAGAGCACCAGTCCTGAAATCAGGAGGACCTGAGTTCAAATTTGACCTCAGACATAACACTTCCTAGCTGTGTGACCCTGGGCAAATCACTTAACCCAGTTGCCTCAACAAAAATAAATAAATAAAAATTTAAAAATTACTCCATTCCATCTCTTAGGACTAATGATACAGTGTTGTCTAATAGCACCATATTATGACAAAGATGGTATAGCTCCTTTGGGGTGGATTAGTGGGACTGCCTACTCTTCTCATTTATATAGAGATTTGAGGCTCCTGTGGTATGACTTATCTAAGACTAGCAAGTTACTGGAGAACCCTGGCTAGTTAATAAATATTTATTAAGCATGTTCTGTGCACAACATATTCTCTAGTAGTGAATCATGGATAAAGAACAATTTTGGCTCTTGTGGAATTTTAGTGTCTTAATAAGGATGGGTAAGTCAACTTCAGTAAACAAAAAATAAGACATGGAAGTAGCTTAGAGGTTAGAACCTGATCTCCAGACGCTAAATATGGTGATACCATTCAAATTCATTAATGTGAATTAATTAATTAGTTAATTCTCTCCTTCCTCCCCACTCCTCCCTCTTGGCTCAAAGCTGCATATAAAAATTTTACAATTAAGTAGCTGTCACTTAAAGTTTTTCACAAAATTCTACTCCTCTTTTGTGATCTAGTGTTCCCTTTGCCCTTAGTCAAGATTTGGGTCCGTCCCCCCCATAGTTAATACTGTTGTTGAGCAATCCCAGTGACTTTGCAGAGAAATAAGAATATTTCCTTTGAGTGTTACTTCTTTATTTTATTTAACTTTTGGGTCCAACAGGTTATATACTGCTACCCCTCATTCTCCAGTGTTATTATCAGAACCATTTAAAACAAGCAACAGGCTTACACAGTTGAGAACAAGGTGGAAGTTATTAGTGTGCCTTGTGTGTCAATCTTGCTGGTATGAAATGTCTGTGTCAGGGTAGTGTGTGGGTGTGATAGTTATGGTGGTGGGTGGAGGTTTCCACACAATTGAACATATTCTACTCTAAAGGATTTCCAGCACTTGGCTTTCTGTTGATTGTGGACTTTTGCCTGCACTTGGCTTTCATAACCTTCAAAAGAAAGAAAAGAAGGAAGAAAGAAAGAAAATAACATGTCTGATTTTCAAATGCTCAAAAGAACTGGAAGACTTTTTAGACATGGTCTATTGGAGGTCAGGTAGTTCCCTTTGGCAGTTTGATCAGAGAAATGTTTTAAAATGCAGAAATAAAATACGTAAGATTATAAAGCCAAATTATCAAAATAGCTTCAAAAAGCAAGTTCACAGGCTCCAGGTCCCTGATCTAATCTAACTCCCACATTTTACAGATGAGGAAACTGAGGGCCATATAAGTACTAAGCAGCACATCCTGGATTTTTACTCAAGTTTCCTGACCAGTATTTTCCCCCATCATAACACTTTTATTTATTATTTTACAATATTCCTCATTATTATTCTTTTAGGAAGAAAAATGGGTTTGTGAAATGTCCACTTCTTATGTCCTTTTACAAATTCTTAAAATTGGGGAGAGGGGAAATATAATGATTTAGGTGAAAAGCATTTGGTGGTGGATGAGTAGGGTGGAAGAAGAAGGTGACCTGGTGATTATAATTAAGTTGGATTAACTAAAGCCTTTTGAGAAATCCCCTTCCCCAAGATCATTAATAAAATTATTCCTGGATAAGAGGAAAAGCCATGTCATAGGTTAGAATCTTTTGAAGGACTAGAATTATAATTTAATGAGGGTGAATGATCAGGCTACTTTATCAAGGAATCTTCCCTTATTCTTTTTTCCTTCAGATAAAGTTTCTGAACAAGCTATTGCATGCCTTGTGTCTCACCCAGAGCCAGACCTTCCTCCAATATTCAAGATTGAGAATAGTTCCAGGTTATAATTTTTAGCCAGTTAGTTTGGGAGGAGGCAGAGGGATGAATTGAGGTGGTCATGGGGTGTATTGTATATTTTGGAGAAATGGGTTAATTATTACACAAGTTAGAAACCTTGAATTCTGATCATCATGTAACAGTGCTTTGAGGAAGAAAAAACCATTGACAAAAGAAAAGAGAGAATAGGAAACAGAAAAGTGAGAAAGATTCAGAATAATGCTGTTGCTATAATTTGCCTACATCTGATTTGCTAGGCCCTGGTAAGCCCAAGATTATATGAAAGGTCTTAGCAGAATTGAGGACACAGCCTAGACCTCTAGTCTCTAGGTCACACAAGGTTCCTTTGGCTTCAGCTGCATAGGAGTTAGGGAGGAGAGTTTGGAAAAACGAACAATAGACATTTATGTCAGGTTTAAGGACTGAATTTGAGCAATTGGCTGGAAAAAGCAATTAGTAAATTCTTTAATTAGGTTCTGTTGGTAGTTTTGTTGTAAGGATAATCCTTTTATTAGTTTAATCTGTGAAAATAGAGCTGAGACCCCATTTCAGATTTAACAACCACTGACCCATACCTGTGAAATTCAGGTTATTCTTTACTGAAAGAAATGGATAACTGAATTAGCTAAGAAGTCATGACTATATCAGATATATAGATCTCATTTGGATTATTCACTGTAATATGGGGAACTATTATCTAGGAATACAGAATTATCTGCACCAAGCACTTAGTAAGCTCTAATAGATGCCTGTTGACTTGACTGATTTCCTTTTAATTATTTTCTTATTTAATATTTAATTTCCACCATAACATGTAAAAACAGTTTTAAAATTTTTCTTTTCAAATTTTGAGTTCCAAATTCTCTCCCTCCCCTCCCCTTTCATTGAGAAAGTAAAGCAATTTGACATAGGTTATATGTGTTGACTTCTTTTTAAGCATATATATCTTATTTATATGTATATAAATAAGATATATATGCATATATATCTATGTATACATACGCATATATCTTCTATTTCTGTTTATTCTAGATCCTAAATATAAGGGATAGTTTCCATAGTTTGGTAAGAATATAGGTGAGGGGTCCTGCTTGGTTTTTGATTTGATTCACAACCTATTTTAGTTTGTTAACTACTCATTGATGAAGAAAATGAGGGTTACTAGAATACTTATAATTCTCAGAGTTGTCTTACCCTTTTTGAAGGATCTTCATATACATTTGATCCTCAGATCGACCTGTTAGAATATAACAAGAATCTTCAAATTAAAAAAAAAGAAACAAGACAAGAAGGTTTAGAAATCTAAGATGTTGATGTTTCCACATCCATCTTACTCACTGGATTCAAGAGGGATAGGGGGTGGGGAGGGAGACTCTTGGAGGTTGGCTGAGGTCAGAAGTAGCAATTTTCCATCTGCCAAAGCCATATTCAAGTGTGTGATTCAGCACATTGTGCTTCCTTATGCCTAAGGTAGGTAAAAGTAATTCTTTTGCTTTTTTCCATAAGGGAGAGAAGAGAATGATGTAAGGTGAAAAATATTCTGCACAATCATATGTTGAAAAATATTATTGTGGTAAGGTATCCCAGAGAGACAGATTTTATTGCCACCAAATACCATAGATTGGCAAAAACAACACTAGATCAGGCAAGTGTTGGTGGAAGGAGTTGTTGAAACAAGAAGAATCAGAAGCAGCTTGTGGGAATAAGTTCTTAAAGAAAGATCTGGGGTGCTTGGCTAAATTTTGGTCAGGTCATAAGGCAGTTGACTATAGGCTAAAATTAAAGTCTGCTTTGTTGTATGTTTGCCTCTCAGAGGAAAGATGCTCCAAAACAAGAAAATCTTATCTTTTAAACACTGATAATTTAGGAACACTGTTTTTTTTTTTTTTTTTAAACAAAAATGTTTATGCCTTTTAGTATCATAGTTATTTCCCTTATAAAACTCTTCCACCTCCCTATCTGCCTGTCCCTTCAGTTGAGGCAGGAAAACTATTAGAGGACATCAATAGCCACAGCCACCTAATTTTATTGCATCTAGCATATCTTGCATCCAGAGTATACCACCTCTATACTAAGAGGAGAGAGTTGTATTTCACTGACTGTTCTCTGGGGCTGTTTAGGGATGTTTTAATTTAAATTGTTATTATGAATATCATTTTGGTTAGATTTATTTTTCTCTTATCAGTTCATCTAAATCTTTAGTGCTTCTAGGAGTTTCTCAGATTTGTCACTTCTATTTTTTTGGGTATTTTGTTTATTTTTTTTTTTTTAATGAGGTAGTTGGGGTTAAGTGACTTGCCCAGGGTCACACAGCTTGTAAGGGGTGATTGTCAAGAGGCAGGATTTGAACTCAAATCCTCTTGATTCCAGGGCTACTAGCTGCTTCTTTGTGTTTTATTGATGCTCTTGTTTCATCACTGTCACTTTTTTTTTTTTTAATTAAAACTTTTTATTTTCATAATATATGTGTGGATAATTTTAATATTCACCCTTGCAAAACCTTGTATTCCAAATTTTTGCCTTCCCTTCTCCTTGCCCCCTTCTCTAGATGGCAAGTAATCCAATATATATATGTTAAAATGTGCAATTTTTCTGCATATATTTCTACAATTAACATGTTACACAAGAAAAATCAGATCAAAAAGCAAAACAATGAAAAAGAAAACAAAATGCAAGCAAACAACAAAAAGTATGAAAATTATGTTGTGATCCACACTCAGTTCCCACAGTCCTCTTTCTGGGTATAGAATGCTCTCTTCATCACAAGACCATTGGAACTGGCCTGGGCCATCTCATTGTTGAAGAGTGCCATGCCCATCAGAACTGGTCATCATTTAATCTTGCTGTTGCTGTGTATAATGATCTCCTGGTTCTGCTCATTTCACTTAGTATCAGTACATGTAAGTCTCTCCAAGCTTCTCTGTATTCCTCCTGTTGGTCATTTCTTATAGAACAATAATATTCCATAACATTCACGTACCACAATTTACCCAACCATTCTCCAATTGATGGACATCCATTCAATTTCCAGTTTCTAGCCACTACAAAAAGGGCTGCCACAAACATTTTTGCACATGTGGGTCCCTTTCCCTCATTTGTGATCTCTTTGGGATACAAGCCCAATAGAAATACTGCTGGATCAAAGGGTATGTACAGTTTGATAACTTTTTGGGCATAGTTCCAAATTGCTCTCCAGAATAGTTGAATCAGTTCACAATTCCACCAACAACGTATTGATGTTCCAGTTTTCTCACATACCTTCATTATCTTTTCCTGTCATTTTAGCCGATCTGAGAGGTATGTAGTGATATCTCAGAGTTGTCTTAATTTACATTTCTCTGATCGATAATCAGTGTCACATCTTATATTCATTTATCTTTACCTCTATCTAAACCTCTACCCCTCAAAACTTCCCAATTACTGTTGAGGGTATCATCCTCCCCTAGGTATCATCTTTAGCATCTCTCCCTCCCTATATCCAAAGTGCTGCCTAGGCCTGTCGATTTCACCTTTTCATGATCTGTAGTCTTCCTTTTCTTCTCTGACATTGCCACCACTCAGCTGCAGATCTTTATATTTGGACTATTGCAATAGCTTGCTGATGGCTTAGTCTGTTTCAAGTCTTTCCCCACTACAATCCATCCCCAATTCAACCACTAAAGTGATTTCCCCAAAATTCAGGTCCTCACCATGTCACCTCCCTATTCACTAAACTCTGGTGGTTGCCTATCACCTTCAGGATTAAAACAAAGTGCTCTGTTTAGCATTCAAAGTTTCATAACCTAGTTCCCTCCTCCCTTTCCAGGCTTTTTACACCTTATTCCCTCACATATACTCTTATTCAGTGACAATAATCTCTTGGCTGTTTCACCAACAAGACATTCTATCTCTTGGTTCTGGGTGTTTTCTAAGGCTGTCCTCCTTACCTGCAATGCTTTCTCTTACCATCTCTGCTTACTGCCTTCCCTGGTTTCATTTAAGTCTGACTAAAATCCAGTCTTCTACAGGAAGTGTTTCTTAATCCCTCTTACTTCTAGGACCTCCCTTTGTTAGTTATTTTCTATATATCTCATATGATTAGCATATTGGTTTGTTATATCCCCATTATATTATAAGCTTTCTGAGAATAAGGACTGTCTTTTGCCTCTTTTTATATCTTCAGTATTTAGCACAGTGCCTGGTCACATAATAAATACCTAATATATAATTATTGACTAACCAACCTTGGAACCCTTTCTTATAGTAGATGCATCATTTTTCATCATATAATAATATTGTTTCACATTTCTATCATCCCAGTTTGTTCAGACATTCCTTTATCGTAAATACTTAATTTATTTCTCAATTTTTGTTTTAAAAATGCTTACATTTTAATATTTTGGTGGACATGGAGCAATTTTTCCTCATGGGGCATATCCCCTGCAGGACTTTCCCTGAGTCAAAGATAATTGTGCTTCATTATTCAAATTATTAAACAACTTCATCGTTGAACATGTATGATAGTTTTAGATTAACAGTAGGGTTTTTTTTTTTTTTTTTTTAAAGCATCAGTTTGTCAGAACTCACCAACTGCTACTTCTGATCTCCCTCCTCAGTCTTTTTTATGTCAAATGGGATCCAGGTGGAAAAACAACTGGACTGTGAGCACTCTTCCCTATGTACTTGGTGACTCTGCCTTTGGATTTTGAGGCAGAATAACTTCAAGTTATGTAGTTTTTCTATATTTCTTATTTCCTCCTCTGTAAAATGTGAAGATTGAACAAGATTAGCTGTAACATTATATAGCAAAAAGAGCAGGGGGATTTATAACCAACTGTGGAAGTAGGAGGAGGAAGAAAAGGGAAGTGACCTACTATGTGCCAGGCACTGTACTAAATAAACACTAAACAAATATAATTGTATTTGATCCTTAGGATAATCCTGGGAGGTAGGTATTATTGTTATCCCTATTTTACATCTTAGGAAACTGAGGCTAACAGAGGTTAAGTGATTACCTGTGGTCAATAAGCTGAATCTAGATTTGAACTCGAGTCTTCCTGACTTCATACTTAGTACTCTAGTTACCATGCCAACTAGCTGCATCTAGTCAGAGCTTTAGGATTTGAATCTTGACTCTGATAATTATAACTCACATGGTTGTGGGTAAGTCATTTCCTTTCTTTGGGACCTAGTTTCCTCATCCATAGAATAAGGGTATTGAACTAAATGATCTTGTCTTTTCCTCATCTTCCAAATCCCATACTATATAGGATTTTTCAACCTGGCATCTGTGAACTTAGAAAAATTTATAAAAATTGATTCAATTTATAATCCTATTTTATTTTATGCACTTAAAGATATATCAGACAATAAACATTTATTTACATGCCTTCGAAGCGCCAGGCAGGTGTTGAGTACTGTAAAAACAAAGACAAAACAGCCCCAGCTCTCAAGGGGCTCATATTTTAATAGGAACATCAGGGTACATATTTACAAGCATATACAAAATGAACTGGAAATTATCAACAAAGACTTGATAATAATCAACATAATTAAGAAATAATCAACAGAGAAATAATCACTAGAATTAAGGGAGGGTGTAAAGAAGGGGATTCACCAGATTTCCAAGGTGCCCGTGACAAAACAGGCTTAGGATCCCTTTTGTAAGAGCTCTTTCAACTCTTAAATTTCCATTAGTTTATGTAAACAAATTCTTTGTATTATACTCCAGAGGACCAATTCTGGACATCCATTATCAAGGTATAATAAGAAAATTGGAAGAGAAATGAGTAGAACTAAAACCTAGTTCTCCTGATTGCCACTCTAGTGCTTTCTACCATATAAATCTGCTTGAAATACCTTGAACTACCTGAGTCTCAGAAGCTGAAAACTATTTGGTGATGGTTAAACCACCATAAACCACCGTGTTGAACTGTTTTGGGAGATAGTTTGATATGATGGCTAGAAAGCTGGACTTTGAATTAGAAAAAAACTTAAGTTAAAATCTGTTTCAAACATTTGCTAATTCTGATCTGGGGCAAGCCATTTCATTTTTAATTACCTCACGGTGTTGTGAGGATCAAATGAGATACTATGTATAAAAATGTTTTGAAAATCTTAAGGCACTATAAAAACATCAGTTATTTTTTGAACATGTATAGCTTGTTGGATAAAAGTTAAAGTGTATGGGTGACTTGTAGGAAGCTCCTAAAAGAATGCTCTATTAAGATTATATGAATCTTACCACCTTAGTATAGGGTGAACAATTTGTTTTTAAAAGAAGAGAGAATTTAGGTAATAGCATTTATAAGAAATACTTGAATCAGTTTCCTCATTGATAAAATATGGGGCTTGGAATTCATGGCCCTTCTGGAAGGAAATCTGTGATTCACACTCTTGAAAGGACTTAATCCCAGGTTAATTGGTATACTTTAAAATTTTATTTGGGTTAACGCTGTGCCTTTCTTCCTTAGTACAAGCTGGCTCATATTAAAACAAAAGCCTTGTTCTGTGTGGGCTATCTTTCAAAGTAGGTAATATGGAAACTCCTTTTGTTATTTTGGGGCTGCTCAATAATTAGAAAGACATTATAATGATATATCAAGAAGGGGGTGAGGAGTTGTATGTGATTTAGAGCACAGAATCATCACTCAGTGGGATTCACCAACACATTCATCAATAATTATTAAATTGACTATGCAGAGCATTTTATAAGGTATATCTATAAAGTAAGGCTTGGTCCCTGCCTACCTGAAGTTTATAGTATTTTAAGGGGATTCTTTTAAGGGAATACTTTTCTTGAAAACTTGGGATCATATCCTTTTTTTTGGTACTTCCAAGCAAGGTGCCTGGCACATAGTGGCCACTTAATATGTGGCATAAATGGAATATAAGCAAGATGTTGGGTGGATTTCTGAAGGATATGAGTTTTTTTTTTTTTTTTTTTTTTAACTAATTGGGGACATTAGGGAAGGACTTAAAATTCGGGTTGGGCTTTAAAAGTTATGAATGAGATTTTGCCATTGAGAAAATTGGGGACATTAGGGAAGGACTTAAAATTCGGGTTGGGCTTTAAAAGTTATGAATGAGATTTTTGCCATTGAGAAGATTATTCCAACTATAGGGCAGGAGCAGAAGCACAGGGCTAGGAAGAGATGGAATGCATCTTCTAAGAAGATGGGCACAAGGGCTGCCAATTACTCCAACTAGATTTTGGCCTGTGTAAAGTACATGTAAAGGAATATTCTTAAGTGGTGTGGAAAAGAATGAAAGGTGTGGAAATCACTATTTCCAGCCCCTTGGGCATTACTCTCCCTCTCAAACTCTTGTTTTGGAGTTATTTTAGACATGTCCAACTCTCTATGACTCCATTTTGCAGTTTTTCTTGGCTGGTTCTTGACTGGTTTGCTATTCCTTCTCTAGTTCATTTTATAGATGAAAAAACTGAGGCAGAGTTAAGTGATTTATCCAGAGACACACAGCTAGTATGTATCTAAGACTGTATTTCAATTCATGAAAATGAGTCATCCTTATTTCAAAACCACTCTCTGTTTACTGTGCCATCTAGTCCTCCCAAACTTTGAGATCCAACCAAACTAACCTCTCTATATGTCCCTTTTATATGACACTCTATTTTCTGTCTTCATACCTGGAATACAGGCCATCTTTTCCACTCCTTCAGGAAGTTCCTTGATTTCTTTATGATCAGCTCAAGTTCCATCTTCTGCAAAAAGCTGTTCCTAACCCTTCTAGCCATTAATGTCTTGCCTTCCAGATCATCCTGGGTTTAAATCCTTTGTATAGATCTGCATTTATTTGCTTTATATTTATGTTATATATATTTATATATAAACTTATCATCACATTAGAAGTTCCTAGGAAATAGCTCAGGGGTAAGCTTCTAGAGAGCATGGGCGGTCAATTTTAACTGGAATTGGGTTAGGGTTACTTTGTCTAGACCACTTTATGTTTCTTTGCCCATTGATGAAATTGAGTCTTCTCTTTTCTCTTGCTTGAATAGAAATAAGTTAATGTGGAGGGGAAGAGAAGTATAAACCAACATCTGTCCTTAGTTTCATAACATCTCGGTGCTTTTGCAATATTTGGATGAAGAAGCACTTTTTTGGTGGTTGGAATCTTGGCTAGTGTGCATGTTTTCTTCCTCAGCAGGAAATGCTTATGTCCTTATGTTGTCAGTTTTAACCCAGGGATATAGAAGGAACATAGGAGCAAAAACTCCCATTGTCATCTTACTTTAGTATTATTATTTGGGTAAAAACAATAGAAAATAAGATGAGAATTAAAATAAGAATCTCTCTTAGATCTCCTGAAAGCCAGAAGCATTCATTGCAAGGGATTGAACTGCCTGCCTGGCTCTCCTTCCATTCATGTTAAGTAACAGCAGCAAGAGAAAACCTTGACACAGGTTGAAACACAGATGAAAACCTTGAACCAAGTGAAAAATTGAGAGAGAGCCTTGATAAGCATCAAGTTGTTGTTTTTTTTGTCCTTTGTTCTCAAAGAGCACCATGACACCAGGAAGGTGATGCCATGACAAGCAATTGATTTGGATTTAAATGAGGGAGGCTGTGCAAAGTTACCAGCCTCACTCTCTTCTCCAGAGCCATCTGGATCAAGTGACAAGATCTAGATCAGGATGACTAGACACTGATGCAGGAAAAGACCTTTACCTTTTTTAAGCTAAGGTTTTTAACAGGTCTCAGTTTGACTGACTAATTAATCAGTAATTAAGATTAGGTAAGAAATAAGGAGAAAATAGCTTCTTTTACTAAGTAAAAAAAAAAAAAAATCCAGGAGGGGAAGATCCTCAGGATTTCTGGCCAAAACAGAAATATTTTCTATTTATATTTATATCAGGAACCAAACAATGACCAATTGGGGCATGGCCTGGGATCTATTGTTGGTCAACCAATGAGAGCCAGTGTGAGTTGGGTTTAAGGCAAGCACTAGCCTGTAAACCCCAAGATATCTTGTGAGGTTTCACCTACCAAAATGTATATTCCTTTGGGCAGAGCATCTGCTGGTAAAGGTGTGGATACTATCTAGACAGAGGGTAAGGAAGGGAAGGAAGAAAGAAAAGAAAGAGCTGTGCTTTTTTTTTTTTTTTTTTAAGGTGCCCAATCTTTTCATTTAAAACATGCTTTTAAGATAGGAACTTAGGATACTTCAGGATAAGGTTTCTTAATGTCTTTTGTGACATGGATGCTTTTGGCATTTTGGGTAAACCTTTTCAGAATAATAATTTTAAGCGCCCATAGAATAGAATTACAAAGGATTACATGAAATAATGATCAAAATGTTAAAAAAAAATTTCACAGACTCAAAGCTATGAACCCTTGTCTTAGAGTGAATTTAATTCAGGGAACCTTGATTGCATGGGGAACAGAAGCATCTATGCATAGTGAGCTTTGGATTGGTGCCTCCCTTAATAATAGAATCAGATTTCTTGGCCTATTCTTACAAAGAGAGTTGGGAAAATCATGGTGGCTGCTATTTAGAGCAGCAAGTTTTCTAAAAACTCACTTCTTTTAGTGCTTTCTCTACCAGAGAATTGAGGGTCAGGGAATAGCGTTTTATATATATATATATATGTATTTGTATTTAATCAGAGGAACTATTGTTAAGATAGAAACATTTGTCATTAAAAAAAGTGTCTCCTTTTGGGTTCTATTCTTTGGACTCAAAAGATGTTGCGGAAGTTGGTGTATGCTTCCATGGTGCCATTGGTAAAGGCAGCTACAGGACTACTGAGTTGATAAATTTTCATGGTTGTTTTATTTTTAAATATAATGAGTCAGAAAATGAGGACTCCTAGGGAGGATCCCCAGTGAAATGTAGGATTGGTGATGGGAAGCTGGAGTCTTCTCTTTTACAGATATATTTGATTTTATTTCTGACATTATCCAATTAGATATTATTTCACACCCCGCCACCCCTTTGTTTTATGCAGTCTGTTTCAGATGGGATTAGCATCCAGAGCACAACAGGTCTGATGTTGTTCCCATCTGTGCCTAGCTGCAGGCCTTTGATTGCTTCTTTGTTTTGTGTTCCCTTTAAAGTTAGATTCAGTTTGAATGGGACTAATTCATTTGTTCTTGTTCTGAATCTTGCTTTTTTCAGGAGGGGGGGGTGGAGAGGGAGAGGGGAGAAGGGAGAGGAGAGAAGGGAGAGGAAAGAGGGGAGGGGAGGGGAGAAGAGGAAGAGGAGGGGAGAGAGAGAGAAAAAGAGACAGAGAGAATATGAATGAATGTATGTGTATGTTTCTTTTCCCTCACACTAGATAGTAAACTCCTCCTCAAGGACTGGTACTATACCTATCTTTTTGGTATTTTCCTATGAAGTTTTGCATATGAGGAAATGCTGTATCGATAATGTGTTGGCTGAGCAGTTGCATTTTTTCCCTCCAGTTTACTTCAACATTATTTTTTTCAACTAATTAAGGTGAAAGACTCCAGGCTAATTTTGAGTATACAAAAATTTTGAATATATAACCCTTCCTGAGAGGAAGAATTGACAGTTGGATAGATTGATAATTCCCCACTTTATTAGTAATGGCTAGCATTTATTTTTCTATAGGGCTTTAAGGTTTGCAAAGTGGCTTATAAATATTAACTTATTTTCTAAGAAACCAAGATAGAGAGTGTAACCAGACGCTGCCCAGTATCACATAGTAAATATCTGAGGCTTGATTTGAACTTAGGTCTTCCTGATTTCAGATCTGGTACTCTATGTACTGAACCACTGTTACCTCTAAATGTACACTTAACATGCTCAGGTATAGAGAGCTCTGATGAAATGGATTACTGAAAAGACTTTTGTTTGTTCTTGTTAAATATTTCTGGAAAAAATAGCTAACATTTATGCTGCACTTAATATGTACTATGCACTGTTAGGTGCTTTACAATAACAGGCTCATTTGATCCTCACAAATAACCCTGGGAGGTAAGTGCTGTTTTACAGATGAGGAAATTTAGGCTGACAGAGGTTAGGTGACTTGCCTAGAGTCATACAGTTAGTAAGTGTCTGAGTCTGTATGTGAACTCTAGGCTTGTTGACTCCAGTCCCAGCACTCTATCCACTGTATTACCCAGCAACTTTTAAAGATATATTTCGTATTTTATTCTTAGAATTGATTTTCTTTGCCTCTTAAGTGGAATCACAGTAAATGGGACCTTAAATGTTCATTTAGTTGGACTACTCAGTGATAGAGATGTTCTGCTGAAATTTGATTACTAGAAAGACGTTTTTATCCCTTGTCAAAACTTTTTCTAAAATATTTGAATATAAAGATAGTAAGAGGCCAGGCTGATTGTGTTCTGGTGATATTCAGTGGTCTGAAATTTGCTTGCTTATTTATTTGTTTTAAAATAAATCCCCTGGTGAGTTTTTATGTTCCTCCTGAGAGCCAACAGCATGAAATAAGCAAGATTATTTGTGGAATGATGCTCTGGTTTAATCAACGACTTAATGTAATATCAGTAAGCAAGCATTTTTAAAACTCCCTAATATGTGGAAGGTACTTGGAAATACAAATGCAAAAGTGAGACAGTCCCTATGAGAGGCTTATATTTAACTGAGGTTGATAAATTATGATTTATGATGAACCTAAATCTGGAATCCATTAAGTGCCAAAGGTGCCCTGAGATCCAAGAAGCAAGTTGAACATTTATGCTTTTAATAGCTGGATTATTAGAACTTTTATTCTACTAAGAAAATGTTGTTTTTCATCCTTTATTTTGTGTGCTGTTTTGTAGAGATTATTCACATAGTCATAACATATATGATGGCTAGAGTTTCATTTTAAATGTTGTTGCCACACTTTAATGGTTTAGAAACTGAAAGTTTGGTGAATGCATATTTACAGAATTAAATTACAAAGGTACAATGGATAGCTGTAGAAGAAGGAGGTGAGTTCCCCTTCCTTGGAGTCTGAATTACTTATTTTTTTAAAGTTGTTTTCAGTCATGTCCAACTTTCCTTAAACCTTTTTGGAGCTTTCTTGGCAGATGTTGGAGTAGTTTGCTATTTCTTTCTCCAAAGCACTTTATAGATGAGGCAACTGAGGTAAAGAGTTAAGTGACTTGGCCAGGTTCACACATCTATTAAATGTCTGAATCCAAATTTGAACTCAGATCCTTCTAACTCCAGGCTTGGTACTCTGTCCGTTTCACCACCTACTTGCCCATGACTACTATTAGGTGTGTTGTACTGGGAGATTCTTTTTTTATGAATTGGACTAGCTGGCTGATTCTAACTCTTAAATTCTGTGATTTGCCTTCCAATGAAAAAAGAATGAAAAGTTTAAACTAGGAGGCTATTCTAATCAGAAAGCTGATTCTGGAGTCAGGGGACCTGGTTTCTAAACTTGCCATTGACAAAAGTTGTATGAGCTTAAACTAGTTTTTGGACCTTCATAAATAATTAATTTCATGTGGCAAGATGTTGGGGAGAGATTGGGACTCAGGTCCTTTTCCAGCTCTATATGTGATCGTGTGAATTTTGAACCGGAAATTGGGAGAGCTGGGTCCTACTGTTAGCTCTTCCAGATGATTCTGGATAAAATGCAAAACACAATCCTGTGCTTTAATTTTCCTCTAAGTAAAATAATCATCACTGACCCCCATTTTGCCTCCCTTTTGATTACTCACTTTTTGAGTGAGTAGTGTTGTTTGGATGACCAAGAAGAGTGAGGCAGCAGTAGACATTTTTTATTCAGGGGGAAGTTTGCTGTGTTTGGATGGGTCAGGTGGGTTTTGTGCTCAGCAGAAGTCAGAGGTGAGCAAGCCAGCCCATGCAGCTAGAATAGGAAACCACAATTCTGCTCTGAATAGCACACAGCATCCTCCTCAGAAACTGTTTATAAAGTCAGTGGGGTCTGTATTATGTGGCACTCATTCTAGGAAGTGCATTTATTTTTCCTCCACCTCCTGCAAACAAGCACCTGTATGATTCACATTTCAAATATCTCCATTCTTCAAAAATTATGCCAAAATAGAATTCATGAGCTAGAATTGAAATGGCACCAATGGCACTTGTGGAGAGTCCCCAACTCCGCTCCTTATTTGTTGGGTGAACATGCTGTCATATCACTTTCCAGTTTTCTTATCTATAAAATGTATGATAAGAACTTACATTTGGACTGGAAAAGATTTAGTAATAATCTAGTTTAACATCTTTTCTATCCCTCCCCAGTTTTACAGGTGAGGAAGTTATATCTTAGGTTGAGTGATTTGCCCAAGTCACACAGCATTTGGACCCCAGGTCTTTAAACTCTGCTCTTAACTGCTCTTTCACCAGGATGCTTCTCCTAGGTTAAATAATTTCTACCATGTCTACTTTATAGGTTTATAAGGATCAAATTACATGTAAAAGTGCTTTAAGAAAGAAGTCTTAGAAACATTTATAATGAATTATAATTATTTATCTTGATTTCAATTTAACAAACAATTTAGAGGCATTTAAGTGGTGGTGGAGAGAACTTTGGGCCAAGAATCAGGAAGATCTGAGTTTAAGTTCAGCTCTAGACCCTTACTAGTTGTGGGACCAGGCAGGCCACTTAACCTCTGGCTGCCTCAGTTTCCTTAGCTGGAAAAGGAAAGTAACAATACCTACCTCCCCAGGTTTTTGTCAGGATCAAATGGGATAATACTTGTAAAATCCTTAGCACATCTCCTGGCCCATAGTAGATGCTTAGTAAATGCTTATTCCCCTTATTTATTAAATGCTGTTTATGTATAAGACACTGTAGACAAAGAATAGAAACAACAATAAGATTGTCCTTGCTGTTAGAGACCTTGCATTCATTCTATGGGAACATCAAGACGGTTTTAGTTATTTGCTGGACTTGTCTAACAGTAGCTACTTTGTATATATTTGTATTCATTAATTTATATTTTTGCTATATATATTTTATACGTACTTGTCTGTTCATCAGAATGTAAGACCCTGCATAGTAGGTACTTAGTGAATAATTACTGATTGATTGATATTTGACTTCCATAAAGAATTTTCTGTGACCGCTAGTGATTGTCCAAAGCTGTACATCTGTCCTCATTTATGATCTAGTATAATGAGCTGCCTGGCATACAGTATGCATCCAACAGATGCTTGCTTGGTTCTGTATGCTTAAATACACAAGGTTAAGCCATAACAAAGAAAATAGTATCCAGATGACAAAATTCCAACTAAAAAAAGGCCTGGTCTAAGTATCCTGACCTCTAGATTCCAGCCAGCTCTGTTTCTAAAGTAGTTAAAGATCTTGGATAAATTATTTCATTTCTTAGGGCCTCAGTTTACTTTTTAATATTGATTTCCTATTCTTTCCGCATGAAGGATACTCTTCTACCTGGACCATCTATAATGTGAATCTGTCATACCTGACTAAGTAAGTCCTCATTGTCCATTGAATAGTACATGAAAATTTCTACCTCCATTCATCGTATTCTTGCCTAAAATCTGCTTCCCCTATCTACTTTCCCATTATTATTGCATAGATAAATTTTTGCCTGAATGGATTTGAGAATCATGAAGTGCTGAAGTAGGTATAAATTATGAATTTTTAAAATGTGTAGTTGTCCTATCTCCCAACTAGATTGGGGGATCTTTATTTAAGGATTTGAGCCAAGGTCTTTCCCAGTTTGAAATTTTCTTTATTTAAATAATTCCATGTTATTGACATGAAGAAGTTACTCAATAAATATCTTAAATTTAATAGATTATAGAGTGTGAGACTCTCCTAGATTCTAGGATCTCAGGGGTCTGTAGATAGATTTCAGGGGGTCTATGGACTTGGATGGGAGGGAAATTAGTTTCACTATCTTCTAACTAAACTTGAGCACTTCTTTCAATTTTATTATTTTTTGTGTGAAAAGAGGGTCAGATGATTTCATCAGACTGCCAAATAGGGTAGGGCATGACACATAAAGCTTAAGGATCTAGAAAAAGAGTAAAACATTTAGCTGGATTGTGAGAAACCTGTAGCTTTTGCCTAGAGAAGGGAGTAAGTGCTGCCTGGGAACAGGGAGATTTGCTTGGAACTATTTGCTACAGCGAGCTCATTCTGCCCTGTTAGAGTCAGGTATCTCCCTACCCCCAACCAACCAGAGAGTTTGGTGGCAGAAATCTTCTAGCCTTTCAGCTGCTCCTGCTAAAAAAAGAAACAACAGTTATCATTCCTTTCGGGTAAATGAACCTGATGGCCTATGAGACAGCTATAAGGAACAAGAATATTTCAGGAGTTAGGACTGATAGTACTCTGCCCTGCAACTTGACCTGGAGGGAACTCTGGGTTTGAAGGAGCAGAAGCTGCATTTTTATTACATATTGAGAAAACGTTATGGAAGATAAAAGTATCTGTTTGGTGTCTGGCTGGTTTTTTTGTTCTCACCCTTTGCTTTCTAATAGAAGAAAGTCTCAATTCAATTCAGTTGTGTCAATTCAGTATAAGCCGCTACACAAACTGAAAAACAAACCCGATCCTTTTTTAAATTTTTTAATTAATTATTTTTTTTACAGACGTCATTCTTTAAGAATTTTTATCTTACTGAGGGATACAGAATGATACAGATAAATACAAGGAAGTTTGGAGAAAGACAGAGAGAACAATGTTAGTAAGGGTATTAAGAGGGAGATTTAAGAAAGGTGTCATCTAAGTTAACAGGGAGAGACAAAACAGGGTCAGTGTTAATGTCAGTAAAGGGGAATTAAGAAAGGCAACATTTAAATTGAGCTCTAAATGAAGGGAAATATTGTAAGAGAAAAAGGCCAAATATGGTGCTGGTTTTAGCAGGATATGAAGGATCTTAAATGACAGGCTAAGGAGTTTGTATTCCATTTTGGTGTCCATTGAATAATTGTTTGATTATCTTAGCATCAACAGAAAGACTAGGAATGCTGGTGAACAGGGTAGTGACAGATTTTGACAGCTATTTTAGAAGACAAAAGACTGGAAACAAGGAGACCAATTGGTCCAGGTCAAAAGTGATTAACATTTGCTCAAAAATGGTAATCATTGAATAATGGGAACAAGTGTGGAAGATATAGAGCTTGAATCAACTGTACTTGGCCACTACCAACAATAAGTGCCAGATATTCAAAGATGTTTTATAGCAGCATTATATGTAATTGTTTAAAAAAAAAAAAGCGGCTTTCATGAGTGACAAGTAGTGAAATAGTTAAATGAATTAAAGACACAGTTTATGTAGGAGGGAGGTAGCAGGTATGAATCCAAAGTTTAAAATTGAGAGGAAGGTGGTCCCCTTATCAGAAACAGGGACATTTAAAGGAAATGTAGCTTTTTAAGGTGTTGAATAATTTAATTTTAGAATGCTTCCCTTGTCATCTGTGAACCAGAATATTGTATTTGCTGGATTTGTGTGCTGTTAAGTGGAGAGAATACGCTAATGCTACAGGTTGTTATGTTAAAAGATTAGAGTTTATTTGCTCTTGGCCCTTGACTCACAGCTGTGGACTGGAGGAGCATGAAGTGAAAATTCAAAACATTAATCACATGCAAGAAAGAGGAGGGTTTTCTTTAGTGCAGATATGTGATTACTCTTTGGAACAGAGATTCAGGGGGGATTAGACCACTTCCATAGGAAGCAGTCAAGTTGCCTAGCCTTTGACTAAATCTGTATAAACTCAATATACCCTTTAAATAGGGGGTATGAGAAAGACCTGAGTTCAAATACAATTTCAGACAATTGTGGAAGTCACTTAATCTGTTTATCTTAATCTACTAGAAAAGAAAATGGCAAATCACTCTTTTATCTTTGCCAAGAAAGTTCCAATGATAATATGGTTTATGGGATCATGAAGAGTTTATTCTTGACTGACTGAACCATCTTCAAAAACCATCTTTTTCTAAAGGATTAATAACACAGTGTTTGAGAAAGAAAGATTGTGATGCTGTCTAAATAAATGCTGGAACAATAAGTGTATATTAACTTTATAAAAGAATGGCAAATCCATAGGCTTCCCAGCTAGGGTTTCCTTGCAATGAAGGAGAAAAAATTAGTTCGTTTTCTTCATTAAACCTGCAACTATAACCTTTTTCTTATTTGAATACTTTAGAGGGTTAATCTCAATTTAACAAATCTCTTCCTTTTTATTCTTTCAACTATGTGGCTTTTTCTTTCTTTCTTTTTCTTTTTCTTTTCTTTTCTTTTTTTTTTTTTGCAGTCAAATTTTCTTTCTTTCTTTTTTTTTTTTTCTTTTTTTTTTTTTTACCTTGCATAATCTTTTGTTGCAAATTTTCCCCTCCTTCCCCTCACTCCTCCCCTAGCTGGCAGGTCATCCAATACATGTTAAATATATTGAAATACATGTTAGAGCCAATATGTGGATATATATTTATACAGTTATCTTGTTGCACAAGAAAAATCAGATCAAGAAGGAAAAAAAAAGAAAAAATTGAGGAAAAAAACAAAATGCAAGCAAATAACAACAGAGAGAGTGTGAATGCTATGTTGGGTTCCACACTGTTCCCATGGTTCTCTCTCTGGGTGTATATGGCTCTCTTCATCACTGCACAAGTGGAACTGGTTTGAATCATCTCAATATTGAAGAGAGTCATGTCCCTTAGAATTGTTGTTGCCATGTATATTGGTTCTGCTCATTTCACTTAGCATCAGTTGATATAAGTCTCTCCCAAGCCTCTCTGAAATCATCCTGCTTACAAAACAATAGTATTCCATAGCATTCATATACCATAACTTATTCAGCCATTCTCCAATTGATGGGCAGTTACTCAGTTTCCAATTTCTTGCTACTACAAAGAGCGCTGCCACAGACATTTTTGTATATATGGGTCCCTTTCCCTCCTTTAAGATCTCTTTGGGGTATAATCCCAGTAGAAACATTGCTGGATCAAAGGGCATGCACAGTTTGATAACTTTTTGAGCATAGTGGTTTTTTTTTTTTTTAATGCTTTATTAGAAATATCACTTAAAACAACTAAACTTGATTGGTGACTTAGTTATAATTTCTTTAGTCTAACCATCTCCATCAGCAACTGAGCTGCATTATATAGACAGAGGGGCTGCATACAAATGTTAGGAAATCTGCCTGTCATATAGTCAGGATTTGAATCAAGGGCTTCCTGACACCAAGACCATTCTTTATCCACTAGGCCAAATTGTCTCTCTCTATTGAATGAATGTTTTAATTAATTAATTTCAACTCATTATTTTATCTGAGGGTCAAGGCATAGTTAATCAGGAAGATCAGGGTTCAAGTTCACAGACGCAGAGAGGAGCATGAAGTGAGACACCTCTGTTTCTAGTAACTTTGCAAGGCTATTAAAGTTAAGCAGAAAATAAATGCTTACAGATATTGGTAAAGGGAGTTTTCTTATCTGGGAGTTTATTGTTATATAATAATGACTTTTCAGACCTTCCACTAAGGCCCTATCAATATTCTTTGTCTATTCATAAGTAGTGTATAATCCATTCTTCTCTTCTTGCTTTTTTTCACTTTGCAGTAATTATTTCATAAAGATCTTTCCAGTTTTTTTTTTTGTAAAAATAATCATGCCCTTTGATCCACTAATTCTATCACTGAGACTATACCCTGATGATGTTAGCAAAAAAGCCACTACCAACAATTTCCAGGTATTCAAAGATGTTTTATCACAGCCTTATATGTAATTGCAAAAAAAAAAAAAAAAAAAAAAAAAAAAAGGCAGCTTTCATGTTGACAAGTAGTGAAATAGTTAAATGAATTATAGATACTTACAGTACAATAATATTGCAATGCAACTAAAATAGATAAATATAAGGAATTCTTGTATGAAGCACTGTTCTGGGCAGCTAGTCAGTATAGTAGATATCAGGAGACTCCTCTTCATATGTTCAAATCCAGCCTCAGACACTTATTAACTGTAAGACTCTGTTTCTTCATCTGTAAAATGATCTACAGAAGGAAATGGCAAACCATTCCAGTGTCTTTGCCAAGAAAACCCTAAATGGGGTCACAATGAGTCAGACATGACTGAAATGACTGAATAACAACAAATTTTCTGTGCTCATGGGTGTGAGGAATACTAGGGAGGAGGAATGGGTGAATAGGAAGAGATACTGATTAGGAGTTTAAAAGGTTAGAACATAAATCCCCCATCCTGCAATCACCTTTATTCAGGTCTCCATCACCTCTCACCCAACCTATTACAACAGCCTCCTTATACCATCTTATCATTCCACTCTATCCTATATATTGTTAACCACAGTAATTTTCTCTAAGTGCAGATTTGACTTTGTGATTCTTTTACTTAACAGACTCTCATAGTTTCTAGGATAAAATATAAACTTTCTTTTTAGCTTTTAAAGCACTCTAAGACCCTGACTCTTAATTGATCTTTAATGCCTTAGTGGACATTCTCCTCCTTTTGGACTCTGAACACCAACCAAAGTGTTTTCTTTTCTTTGACTCTCATCCATGATACTCACTTTTCTTTTTCAGTGGTTTTTCACTGAACATCTCCCATTCCTGAAATATCCTCCCTCCTTTTGCTCAAGAGATACCCTGTCTTCCTTCAGGCATCATCTTTTGTGTGGACCCTTTCCTGATTTCTTCCAAGTGTTTGTGTTCTCCTTCTGAAACTACCTTAACTACTTCATGTGCAATTGTGTACGTTCACTTTATATTTATGCTGTGTGTTTTTATATGAATTTGTTTCTTATTAGTAAACTCATTGTAAGTAGGTATTCTTCCATTCTCTGTACTGGTATGCTCAATTGTTCAACACTGCTTGGCACATAGTAGGTGCTTAATAAGAACCTGATGATTGATATTAGCCAAGCAACTTTTGGCAAGTCATTTCAAAGAGGGGTTATTTGATCCACCAAGATACCAGGTATGAAGGCATTGTATTGCATTGGGTATCAGAACATCTCGATTCTAAAGTTGGCATTACCACTAACCAATTCTGTGATTTTGGGCACGTTATTTAATTTTTTTGGTTCTAGTCCCTTGTTCTGTAAGATGTTGAGCTAGGTGATATGCAAAGCCTCTAATTATTCTTAGTCTAGAATTTTGTGAGGAACCAGATTGTGGCTGAAGTGTTCTCTTTTTTGCCATTAAATTATAAGTACTTTATGTACTGAGGCACCAGTGAGGATAGATAGTCTGTGGGAGTTTAGAAGAAATGAAAGGGTTAGTCTCAGTGTTGGAGTTTCTGATCTAACTGGCAAAGTCAAAAATACATATGAAAAATAACATAAGAATTATAGTGGTAATCAGAAAGTACACAGTGACATAGTACAAACTGAATAGTCAAGGTCCAGAGAACACTTTGAATAAGAAACAGAGGTGAGTTAAGCCAACAAACATTAAGTGTTAACTATGTGCTAGACATGGTACTAAAGATAGCATATAAATACAAGATTTGTATAAAATCTGTACATAGTAGATGGAAGATACCCCAAGAAGGGAAAGCAGTAGCAACTGGGAAGATCAGGAAAGATTTTCTGCTGACAATGCAATTGGAACTTTTTGTTTGTTTGTTTTGTTTTGTTTTTTTATTAAAACTTTTTATTTACAAAACACATGCATGGGTAATTTTTCAACATTGACCTTTGCCAAACTTTTTGTTCCAAATTTTTTCCTTCTTCCCCCCACCCCCTCCCCTAGATACAGGTAATCCAATATATGTTAAATATGTAAAAATATATGTTAAATCCAATATGTGTACATATGTGTGTGTATATATGTGTGCGTGTATCTTGCTGCACAAGAAAAATCAGATCTAGAAAGAAAAAAAAATCCTGAGAAGGAAAAACAAAAATGCAAGCAAACATCAACAGAAAGCGTGAAAACGCTATGTTGTCATCCAAACTCAGTTCCTACAGGCCATTCTCTGGGTATATATGGCTTTCGTCATCACTGAACAATTGGAACTGGTTTGAAGAGAGCTACATCCATCAGAATTGATCATCATATAGTATTGTTGTTGAAGTGTATATTCTTAGTCTAGAATTTTGTGAGGAACCAGATTGTGGCTGAAGTGTTCTCTTTTTTGCCATTAAATTATAAGTACTTTATGTACTGAGGCACCAGTGAGGATAGATAGTCTGTGGGAGTTTAGAAGAAATGAAAGGGTTAGTCTCAGTGTTGGAGTTTCTGATCTAACTGGCAAAGTCAAAAATACATATGAAAAATAACATAAGAATTATAGTGGTAATCAGAAAGTACACAGTGACATAGTACAAACTGAATAGTCAAGGTCCAGAGAACACTTTGAATAAGAAACAGAGGTGAGTTCTCCAGGTTCTGCTCATTTCACTCAGCATCAGTTCATGGAGGTCTCTCCAGGCCTCTTTGAAATCACCCTGTTGGCCGTTTCTTACAGAACAAAAATATTCCATAACATTCATATACCATAATTTATTCAGCCAATCTCAATTGATGGACATCCATTTAATTTCCAGTTTCTAGCCGCTACAAAAAGGGCTGCCACAAACATTTTTGCACATGTGGGTCCCTTTCCTTCCTTTAAGATCTCTTTGGGATAACTTTTTGTTCCAAATTTTTCTCCCTCCCTCCCTTTCCCTAGATAGCAGGTAATCTAACATAGGTTTAAACATGTGTAGTTCTTCTAAACATATTCCATATTTATCATTCTGTACAAGAAAAAAATGACAACAACAACAACAACAAAAAAAAAAAAACACAAGCAAACAACAATAAGAAAGGTGAAAAGTACTAAGTTGTGATCAACATTAAGTCCCGATAGTCCTCTCTTTGGATCCAGGTGGCTATCTGTATCACAAGTCTATTGGAATTGGTCTGAATCAACTCATTGATGAAAAGAGCCAAGTCCATCACAGGTGATCATCACATAATCTTCTTGTTGCTGTGTACAATGTTCTCTTGGCTCTATTCACTTCATTTAGCATCAATTCCTGTAAGTCTCTTCAGGCCTTTCTGAAATCAGTCTGCTCACTCTTATAATACAAGAATATTCCATAAAATTCATATATCATAACTTATTCAGCCATTCTTTAACTGATGAATATCCACTTAGTTTCTAGTTCCTTGCCATTACAAAAAGGGCTCCTACAAATATTTTGCACATTTGGATCCTTTTCCCTTTTTCTGTGATGTCTTTCAGATATAGACTCAGTAGAGACACTGCTAGATCAAAGGGTATGTACAATTTGATAGCTTTTTGAGTATAGTTCCAGATTGCTTTTCAGAAGGGTTGAATTGGTTCACAACTCCTCCAACAATATATTAACATCCCAGTTTTCTCACATCCCTTCCAACGTTTATCATTATCTTTGGTAAACTATTTTTGAGATGAGAATTGAGTCAATGCTGGAAGTAAGTTTGGATGGGGACTGGTGGAACAAAGGAAGGGGGAAAAGTGAAAATAAAGATTACAAGGATTTCAGATTTAGAGCTACAAAGAACCTTGGAGGTCATGTATCCAACTTCATTTTAGAGATAAAGAAACTGAGGTCTAGAGAGGTTCAGTGACTTGCCTATATGGAGGAACACAGAGTTTGAGCCTAGGTCTTCTGATTTCAAATTCATTAAGCATACATTAAGTATCAAAATGGGAAGCTGGGTGGTGCAGTAAATAAAAGAGTAAATAGATAGTAGATAGAATTGTGGAGTCCAGAAAACTTGAGTTCAAATCTAGCCTAAGACACATTAACTTTGTGACCCTGGACAAATCACTTACCATGTTTGCCTAAGTTACCTATCTGTAAAATGATTTGGAGAAGGAAATGGCAGACTACTCCAATATCTGTCAAGAAAGTACCCAAAGAAATCATGAAGAGTCTTAGTTAAAATAAGCAAACAATAATAAAGTATCTATACTTCCTAACCTTTCACTTTCCTATTGGAAACTAGGTCTAACTAAACTATTTCTTACTTTTGCAAGCATGTTATTAGACTAAATGAAATCCTTATATAGTAAATATCAGACTCTGGTCATGTCGGTAGGACTTGGTTCCTTTGTTTTTTTTAACTGGATTTTGTTGAAATGTTATGATTAGAATATGTTAAACCTCTTGTCATTCTGAATCTTACAGATTAAAATGTTTTGAATTTTTGGGATAGTTTATATATTTCTTTAAAAAAATATTTCTTTTAATAGAGAAGGAACTTAATGTTATTGCCTTTCTTCTGAGATTAACTTAAATTTATCCTGTATAAAAATTGTTTGTACACAGTGGTAGATTATAAACATCCTGGGAAGAGAAATTATTGTTGCTTTTCATTTTATCACTACACTCAGCACATAATGGGTATTTAATAAATGCCTGGTGACTTGGCAGACTTGACAGTAGCATGTGGGGTAGGAGATCTTATCTGTGGTTTCCTCCTCCTGTGGCAAATTAGTTTTTTAATTAGTGATTTTTCTTTGGGACACATAGTAGGGTTAAAATTGAAAAAGGGGACATAACGTGAGTGACTATGTTCCTTAACTCCATATTTCAGTGAAGCCTTTCCCATGGAACTTTGTCACTGAATGCCTCTCAGAAATCTCAGACATGAGGTAGAAGGGAAGGGCAGCAATGTCAGTTTAGATAGTATTAACTTCTCAGGGGATAGGAATACTTTCTTTATGCCTCTGCACAAAGTAGGAGCTTAAGAACTCTTTAGTAATGTTTTCCAGAACCCTTAACTCTTTTGGGGCCTTTCAAAGAGTTCAGAATTAGGTGTTAGGTTTTTGGTTTCCACTCTGCTTCTTCCTTGATAGCATTAATTTCCTGTATAGTTCTTCAAGATAGACAAGGAGGGCCCCTTGGGGGTTGAAAAGAGTCCCTTAATTTGTAGCTATGGGTCAGAGGATTATAAAAAGACAAATATAGACAACTTCCAGTGTGGTGGTATGCTTTGATGGCCTTTTTCCTTAGTCCTCTTTGGGGAGCTAGCCGGATTTATTTATGTTAAGGTTAACTGTCTTTCTCTTAAGGAATGTTTTCTCAGATCTAGTCATATCTGGGGAGGGAGCTTGAACGGAGCCCCACGCTCAAGTCACAGCCTGTGCTGACCTTCCCAGTTAAGTTGGAAGTATTGAGTAAACACTAACAACATTTAGTGGTATTTGGGGCTATACAGAGCATTGTGTCAGTGCTTTATACAGAGTATTGGAGCACTGAATAGTTCATACAATCTTTTTTTTTCCATCCAGAAGCATATTAAGTACTTGCTTGGGGCCAGGATTCGTGCTAAGTGTAGGAGAGACAAAGAAAGGCTGAAACAACTCTTGTATTTTTTTTTTTTTTCTGGTAGGAAAGAACAAGGAAACAGAAAAAATCACTTCTCTCTCATCCTGTTTTCTTATTTGGGAAAATGGACTCTGGAAGAAGCAATAAGATCCTCTTTTAGTTTTAATGCTTTTCTGTGTATTAATTTTCCATTATTTATTGTGTCTCAAAGATCCTTGGTGATAATCAGACCTATTATGGCTATTCTGTTCATGTTGTGTGAATGAATGAATATGTGTGTGTGTGTGTGTATGTTTTACTAATCAGAAATTTCTCCTAAATATGAATTTCAGTTTATGCTAAAACTTTATTAATTTCTCAAAATTGAATTACTACAATTAAATAAATTAAATTAGAAATTCTAGAGGGTGTGTTAGAAATTTTTTTTTTTTGGATTCCTGAAAACTTCTAGAATGAATTTTATTTTATTTTTTGAAATATTTTTTTATTATTTAAAAATTTTTTTTGACAGTATATATGCATGAATAATTCATTTTTCCAAATTATCCCCTCCCTCCCTCTACTTCCTCCCCTAGATGACAGGCAATCCCATACATTTTACATGTGTTACAATATAACCTAGATACAATATATGTGTGTAAATCCAATTTTCTTGATGCACCTTAAGTATTAGATTCTGAAGGTATAAGTAACCTGGGTAGACAGACAGTGGTGCTAACAATTTACATTCACTTCCCAGTGTTCCTTCTCTGGGTGTAGTTATTTCTGTCCATCATTGATCAACTGGAAGTGAGTTGGATCTTCTTTATGTTGAAGATATCCACTTCCATCAGAATATCTTCATACAACACTGAAGTGTACAGCGATCTTCCTGTTCTATTCATTTCACTCAGCATCAATTCATGTAAGTCTTTCCAGGTCTCTGTATTCCTCCTGCTGGTCATTTCTTACAGAGCAATAATATTCCATAACCTTTATACACCATAATTTACCCAACCATTCTCCAATTGATGGACATCCATTCAACTTCCAGTTTCTATCCACTACGAAAAGAGCTGCCACAAACATTTTGGCACACACAGGTCCCTTTCCTCTCCTCAGTATTTCTTTGGGATATAAGCCCAATAGCAGCAATGCTGGGTCAAAGGGTATGCACAGTTTGATAACTTTGACCATTTATCAATTGGAGAATGGTTTGATTTCACAAAGAATATAAGAGGAAAAAAGTTCAGTAAAACTAACAAGTAGAAGTCTGGCTTATATGCAGGATTCTACCTTCATTCCATATGCCTATTTCTTCAATGAATATGTGTTTTCATTTATCCCTTCTCTTTCTGTTTTGGTTATGTTCCAGTTTTTTACATTTTCTGAGTTGTGGTGTGTGTTATTTTCCTGGATCTACTTAATCCAACTTGCATTAGTGAGAATAAACTTCTAAAAGTACTTTCTATCTACTTAAGGATAGAAACTAGCCTGTACTCTGTAGACTCCCATTTGATTTATTTGATCAAGTATTTGTCACTTTTTAAAAAAATAAATTTTATTAATATCTTTTATTTTTACATCATCTCCATTTCCCCATTATATAATTTCCTTCAACTCTCTGAAAGCTATTCCTTATAATAAAGACAAAGGCAAAAAAAAGCTCAGCAAAATTAATATTAGTCAACAAGCATTTTGTTGTCTGTTGTTAGCCAGATAGTGTTCTAAATACTGGAGAAAATAAGTATGAAGAATGAAATTAGTCTCTATATTCCCAAGGAGCATGTTCAAATGGGAGAGACAATATGAACCTATCCAAAAATATACAGCATAAATGTAAAGCAAATAAATTATGTGTGTATGTTCAAGCATGTGTGCACATGTGTAATGCCCCCCTTCCTTCTAGTTTGGGAGGAAGGATACTAGCAATTAGTGGGATGGATAAAAGCTTCATGTAGAAAATATCTTTAAGAAAGAGAGATTTCCCAAGGGGAAGGTAAACTTGGAATACATTCCAGGCATGTGGGAATTCAACTGATTAACAAATATTTATTAAATGCCTTCTTTGTGTAAGGCACAATTTTAGATGCTGCAAAGATAAAAGTTAAAAACTATAGTCCCTCTAAATTGTGGGTTTTCTATTCTGTCTGAGAAGATAATGTGTATATATGTATGTATGTATACACACATGTATGTATCTGCACACACATAGATATATAAGACAAAATAGTTGGGGGAGGGCCTCAAAATCTTTCTATTAGAAGGTAGTCCTTGAGAATTGATCATAAAACTTAGTTGAGGAAACAAGAGCAATACATCTACCATAAAAAGGAATAATTAAAGACAGCACAAAATTCAGTTTTAGGCCCTTAATGGCCTGAAAGATAAAATCTAAAAAGCTCCCTGAGGAGATGGAACTGGAGCTTAAAGATGGGTAGGGTTTGAATAAGATGGAGTTTCATGGAAAAGGTATTCAAAGACAAAATCATGAGTGACATGCATTTAGGAAATGAGTTTGATTAAACTGGAGGATGAATCGTTCATCAACAGAGAACATTGTGGGGAAGGTAAGTCCTGATTGTGGAGATTCTTCTAATGGAGGTTGGATCACAAATATAGGGAGTAATGGCCAGGGAGAATTTTTGGCCAGGAAAGTCACATGATTAATAGATATATAGTCTTTTAAGGGGTTAGGGAGTACCTCCTATGATCTGGAAAATTCACATATTATGGTATTAAAAGATAAAATATTCTGACATTATACAATATCATATACATATATATGTACATTTTATGCATTTTTAAGTTTCCAAACTTTTTCTGTGATAGCTGCTGGCCTTCACATGTTGTCTGCATCTTCTGAAAACCCCTCCGCCTTAAATTCCCATTCAATTTCTCATACTGACCTGTGATAACTATGGTAACTAAGGGATAACTCTAGTGCAAACAGGGCCTTTGTAGATCCCTGAGCAGGGGAGTGATGAAATGTTTGTCTTAATTTGGCAATGGTGTATAAGATGGATGGAATAGATTGGGGGGAAGGGAACAAATAAGAAAGATGAAGCAGTGGTTAAGGTAATAGGGCATCACTGAAGCAACAAAACTTTAAGTAATTCAACATTTAATAACCTATTAACAAAGCCCTCCAGCTCAATCCATATCATATAACATAACATTTAATTACATGTCATTGTATTGTTTTATGTGTATTGGTCCTCCCTCCCAAGCCAGTCTGTAATAATTCAGACTTTTCATTTTAAAAATCCATATTTGGCTAGGTTTTGCTGTATTTTGGCCTTTTTTGGAGAAGGAGAACATCTGGTCACTTCTCCCTTAAAGGCCTTGCTATGCTTGAAGATTATTATCTACTTATAGCCTTTTCTTTGAACCAAGTACCCCTCTCGTCTTAAATTCTTACAGGTTGGACTGAAGGTTGATGACATTGCCCCTTTTATCAGTTCCCATAGTACAGTGATAATAGTGGTTCTCCTTTGCCACAGGAGATCTTGAACTCACACTGAGAGCAGAGGGTGTAATAAAGGAATCAGTGGCCCCTAGCCAATTCTTTTGGCAGCAGTAAGATTTCAAGTCTGGACTTGGTGCTTCCCCCTTTTCAGTCTCCACCCTTCTTCCTTCCTCTGTTCTGACCCCATTTGTCATCATGCTTTCTGTTTCAAAACTGCTGATTTTATTTTCTTTTACACAGTACTCTCAGAATGTCATTTGTGTAACTGTCACCTTTAGGACATCTGTACATAATAGGTCTCAGCAAATATTTGAATTGAATTAAATAAAGGTTCCCATAGTGTAAGCATATTATCCCTCACACCATAAACTAAAGAATGTTCCCTTCTATTTGAGAGATAAACTAGAGTGACCAGGGAGAAAAACACAATAGGTATTGGGGACAATAATGCTGCTGGAGTCTCTTAATATAGGAAACACAATACAACTGTGGGTGTGGCTCAACACAGCATGAGTAATATCAATGTTATCCCTATCAGTGTCATTCAAGATGAAGGGAATTTTTGTCTGTATGACTCAAATCCCATATTTTGTTTGGGTTTTAACTATAGGGGTATATACTTCTAGCCTTAAAGGAAGCTTAACCAAATCACAGTTTTGTATTCAGAGATTGCTCTTTCTCTGCATTTTTCATGCCTCATGAAGTAAGCATGAGGAGAAATTCATGAGTAGAATTTTTTTAGATCAGTCTAGATAAATGGCCTCAGCAGGAAGTTGACTTTTGACTAAGGATGATGATTAGTTACCTTTTTATTGTTTCTTGAAGGGATATAAATCAATTCATCAACAAATATGTCAGTCACTGAACATTTATAAATTGCCTACTGTGTGCCAGGCACTGTACCAAGCTTTGAGGATAGAAAGAAAGGCAAATGATAGTCCCCTGCCTTAGTGGAGCTCACAGTGTAATAGTGGTTAGCCCACATAAAAGGAAGCAAAATGAGAGTGGGAGAAGGATGGCACCCAGCCCTCAGGACATGATGCAGTCCTGTAGCAGATGAAAAATGATGAAATGGCCACCCCTGGGCACCCTCCTAAAATGGAAGATGTACGAGATGCTTCTTGAAGTCTACCTTTCACTCTCCTTAACCCAAGGGAGATAGTGAGGAGTACCACGGTCAGGGAGTATTTGAGGACTTGTGAGCTCCAGTATGAAGAGTTTGGGAATACAAAGAAACAAAACCAGTTCCTGCTTTTAAGAAATTTACTTGACAAAAAAGAAGACAACATGTATCTTCACATATATTCTTTCAGTCTCTGTGTCTCTGTCTTTCTCTCCCTCCCTTTCATTTCCCCTTCTCTCCCTATCCCTTTTTCTCTTCCCCTTTCCCTTTGAAAAAGTAGAGCTTAAGCTGAGAGAAAGGAAGAGGACCTGAAAGGAGGAGGTACTACTTTCCAGGCATAGGGGAAGGCCAGTGCAAAGGAAAGGGAGATGTAGTGCTGTTTGTGGTGGGACACAACTGAAAAACGAATTTAAAAAGAAGAGATCAGGATGCTGATTACAACATGGGACAGAGGAAAAATTCTCTGCTGGCTTGCCATAGATTTTCCTTGCTCAGTTATGATATTTACTTATTTTTATTTTTTAATATATAAATTGATATCATTTATCTGTATGTTTACTCTTTTCAACCCTCTCTCAATTTTTGCCTTAGTCACTAGCTGTGTGACCCTGGACAAATCACTTAATCTCTCTACCTCAGTTTCCCCAACTGTATAATGGAGATAATGCTACTACCCATTTTGCAAGGTTGTTGTGAGGATTAGATAATACTTATAAAGCACATAGTAGGTGCCATATTAATGCTCTCTCCTCAGTCCCTAGCCTCTTTGCTATGAAGAGATTTTCTTATCTGCTTATGAGGACACTAGTCATTTCATTACTTAGAACCCTGTTTCTTCTTAGTGATGTCTTTATGTCTTCATTTACATCGTGATCATTGTGTACATTGTTCTCTTTGCTAGCTTATTTTGATTTTCATCATTTTGTATCACATTTTCTCTGATTTTGTAATTTCTTAATTCTATTATATCATAAACAATTAAAACAAAAGAAAACTTCTTCCTCAGTATTGGACACTTTGTTTCCAGTTCTTGGCTTCTTCTTTGCTATGGATATTTTGGCACATTGAGCCTACTTTCTTTGATTTCCTTGGCATATGTGCCTAGTAGTGGGATTTCTGGGTTATTGTATAAATAAGATTCACATTTTTCTTCCATAATTTCAAAATGTTCAAGATGTTATTTGGTCACTTTGTAGCTCCACCAGCAGTGTATTAGTGTTCTTTGGATCCCTCTACCAACATTGACTGCTTTCTTTCTTTGACCTCTTTGCCAATTTACAGAGGTAGGGATTTGTAAAGACAACCTCAGAGTTGTCTTTAATCTGCATTTCTTTTATTCTTAGAGATTGAGTATATTTTGATGGAATCATTTATTTCTTGCAATTGTTTTGAAAACTTTTTTTGTTTGTTTCTATCCTTTAATTACTAACTACATGTCAATTACCTATATATCTTGGATCTCACAGTTTTATCAGTGATTTTAGGTGCAAATTTTCCCCCTTTATACATTTTCTCTTCTTATTCTATCTGCATAGTTTTATTCATAGAAGTTGTCAAAATTATTTTATCTTCCATTTATATTCAGGTTTGCACATGAGGAACCTGGGATAAACAGGGTTTAAGTGTCTTGTTCAGGAGGTCACACAGATGGTGACTGAGGCCAAATTTGAACTCAGGAAGATGAATCTTCCTGACTCTAGAGCCAGTATTCTATCCAATGCCATCTAGCTGCCTCCTTTCATCCTTTTTAAACACAGTTTTATTTTATTTTATCTTCTTCTTCTTATTATTATTTTGCCAAATAAAAGACCTTGGACAAAGCACATATGTGACTTTTATTTATTTATTTTTTTTTTGCTGAGGCAGTTGGGGTTAAGCGGCCATGCACAACTTTTAAGGAGATTTTAAAAAGAGGTACTATATGGCAAAGCAGGCAGAGTCTGGAGTCTTGAAGACATTAAATTCTTAAATTCAGATGTGGTTTTCGACACTTAGCTATGTGACCCTAAGCAAATCATTTAGCTTCTGTGTGCCTCAGTTTCCTTATCTGCAAAATGAGGGGGGTAATAGGACCTACTTCTCAGGACTGTTGTTAACATCAACTAAGGTAATATTTGTAAAAGATTTTGCAAACCTTAAAGTAATATGCAAACGCAAACTATTATTAATAAAATCTGAAATTACATTGAGTTCTCAGTATTGGTGGTGATGTGCTTGAATTATTCTGAGGGTTATCACACAGTTTGAGGTTGTATATCTCAGTGTGAGCCACATTCTCTTGTATACCTATGGTGATTTAGAGGTAGTTGGTTGTGCAATAGACCCAAATGCTGGGTCTTGAGTCAGGAAGACTGTTCAGATCTGAACTCAGATACTTATTACCTATGTGATACAGGGCAAATCACTTCATTTCTATTGGACTCAGTTTCCTTAACTGTAAACTGGGGATAATGACACCTACCTTGCAGAGTTTGTTGTGAAGATCAAAGGAGATAATAATTTAGCACAGTGTCTGCCACATTATAGGTGCTATGTAAATGATTATTTCCTTCCTCTTTCCTTTCTAGTATCATTTTCCTACTTTCAGAGAAAATTCTTAGGAAAGAGAATTTCTTTTAGTGATAGTGTAGAAGCCACTGTAGCTAGAGGACCCCAAAGGTGACATCCCATGGACACCTGAAGAGTTTCACAAAATAAGAACATAATTAGTAACTCATCTTAATGAGTAATTATTTACAGAGTTGTCTTAAAACTTTTAAAGTTCTTGGTCATGGTGAGAAAATTAACTTTAAGATTTTTTTTTTTTTTTGTGGTTTGAAACTTCCTGATTGAGTCTGCATTAGCTTTAAAAATAAATATTAGTGTTATTTAAAAAAAAAAAAAAAGCTCTGTGTTCATGAAGAGCAGTACATGAATGTGTGTATGGGTGTATATAAATAAAATAGTGCTAGAAAAATAACATTTTAAATTCTGGTGGTTCCCTGTCTCCCAAGAATTAGTTCTGCTTAACACAGATGGAATAATTTTGATCAAATAACAGTCTAGGCTTATAAGCAAAAAGTGACCTCATTTGTAGAGTATCTCTCATCCTACTTCCTTTTATACACTTAGCTTATGAGGACACTAGTCATTTCATTACTTAGAACCATGATCAGTGGCAAATCATGTAGGCACCCTGATCCTTAGTAGAATGAGGGTCTTGCAATGATGGACTCTAAGGTCTGCCTCTTACAACTCAGAACTTCTAATACTATGATGCTTAGGGACTGACCATTGACTTACTAAGGAAATGTGTTGTTCTTGTCTGTACATTGTAGAGACAGTAGTTGATAGTTAGAGTAGGCAGTTTTCTCTTTCCTCTTTTCTTTTTAGCTTAAAACCTTTTTGTTTGGGTTTGTAAGCCTTTAGCTAGGTGATAGTGCATACATAGGGTGTGGGGGACTAGAGTCAGCAAGAACTGAGTTCAGATCCAGCCTCAGATGTTAGTTGTATGACTAAAATAAGTCACTTAACATCTGTTTCCTCATCTGTAGGACACCTGCTTTGAAGAGTTGTTGTTAAGGATCAAATGAGCTTATACTGGTAAAATACTTAGCACAGTACCTGGCACATAGGAAATGCTATATAAATTTCAGCTAGCTCCAAATCAAATCTTACCTTCCTATGTAAGGTGGCCTCCATTCCAGACCAGTAGAATTCCTTCCTCTGTTTCTAACCATAGATCCAGAAATCCAAATCCCATTCTTAGATGTCATGTTCCTAATCAGGTTTTTACTTCCCAAACCTGCCTTTATTTAAAAAAAAAAAAAAAAGTTTTAAAAAATATTTTATTTATATGCCACTTTTAAAAACTTTATTATATTTTCCCTTTCTCTTATAAAGCTTTTTCTTTAGCTAACATATGTTAAATATTTTGTGACTCTAAACGGACTCCTTAAAAATGTTTGCTCTTATTTGTGTTCCTCCTAATTATAATGTTCTGTGTTTTTATAATTCTAGAATTTCATTTAAAAACATATAAAAACCCCCTTACCAAAGATGACTTGCTGGCATATATTAAAATTTGATAATATTTGTAAAAAAAAAAATTCTAATTTGCATGCCATCCCTCTAGGAATTTTTGTATGTTATGTAAAAGCAAGACATAGCTCTTTTTTATACTTCCATATTAACAGTGATCATCTTGATCTTATTTTCCCCTTAAGATTGTGTATGGACCTTCTCATTGTATCTTGGACACTAACCTGTAACCAGGATAGCATAATTGGGGTCTTTGCTGAAATTTAGAGGATTCCGACAATACTTCTACTCTTTCAGCAGGTGGAAATAATTAAATTCTTAGTACCTGGTTGGGAAGACTAAGTTAAAATAGGAAACACCCTAAAGGCAGATTTTCCCCCCCAACAGCCCACTTTTTAAGCTTTCTAAGCAAGCCTTCTCTTTACTAGTATCCGCTATATTCTGAGTTTTGACTCATTATATGGGATGTGTTAATTACTCTTGGGCAATGATTTGGGGGTCTCTTAATTCACAGTGCTTTGGGTCTTGAAGATCATGCAGTCTTTTTCTTGCATTACATTCTGCCTCCCTCTGCCTCCTTCTTCCCCAAAGAGAGAATTTATCTTGGAAAAAACTGCTGCTATGGCGCTTTTGCTACTTTTTCTTGGACCTGCTTTGTGGCATCTGCCCCAGGTGTCAGAATTGCTAAGTATGGCTCTGTTATTTGGGACAGCTGCTGAGAGGGAGCCACTGAAACTTTATGTATGGCCTTGATGTTCTGTTTGATTCCATTAACAGAACCTTTTTTTTTTTTGTCTCTCTAGGATTGGAATATCACCTGGTATACTAACAATCCAGACTTCACCAAGTGCTTTCAGAACACAGTGCTGGTATGGGTGCCTTGTTTTTACCTCTGGGCTTGCTTCCCATTCTACTTCTTCCATCTCTGTCGGCACAACAGGGGCTATATCCAAATGACACATCTCAACAAAGCCAAAACTGTAAGTGATTGTGGGTGTGTTTTGTGAGGGATGGAAGTGGGGTGAGGAAACAGATCAGTTAGCATACTCCTGAAAGGATTTGGTTCTTTCTGTTCTATGAGTAATAAAACTTCATTTATTTGAAACTCTGCTAACTAAAGTCCTAAGATAGCTAGAATTTAAAAAATAATAGTTTTTAAGAAGTTTATTGTTGTATTTTGTTTTGGTATTACAGTCATTTCTTCATATATATATCATCCACAAATCCTAGATAGCTATCTTCTAGCAAAAGAAACAAGATAAACAAAACCAACCAACTTATTATCTCCTCTGATAGCTTTAGGCAGTCATTAGGCAATTATTAAGTGTATCTTAAATACTGGGGATACAAAGAAGGCAAAAAGCAATTCTTGCCCTCAAAGAACATTCATTCTGATGGGGGAGATGACATAAATAATGGGTTCACATGAACGTTATACAAAGTAGATAAATGTAATCTGAAAGAGGAAGCATTAGCAACTGGGGACTGGGAAAGGCATCCTTTAAAAAAGGTGGGATTAGACTTGATTCTTGAAGGAAGCCAAACAAACTAAGATGCAGAAGTGAGATATCGTGTGCAACACTCCCTACTCGTAGCCCACCACTCCTCTAAGAAAAGAGAGGAGTGCATTAGTGCTTTTCTTCTTTGGGGCCAACCTTAGTCCTTATATTCCACAGCATTCAGATGGTAAATGGAATTTTTTTTTTTTTTTTTTTTTTTGGCACATGGCTTTAAAAAGAAAGATGACCAGAAAACAACTATTAAAGAATTATTTAAGGAAAAAAAAATACCTTCCATGGTATGTCTATATTTCCTGAAGTTGGAAAATCATTTCAGCTTCCTAAGCCTTCTATGTCTGTTTCTTCAATGGAAATAGGTATTAAGACTGGTGCTGCTGAAGCCCCACAGGGTCTACTCATTAAAGGACAACACAGCTCTTTTTCACTGATTTGTTCTTGGTGAGGAACAGTGGATTGTCAAAGATTTTCAACAATAAATTAAAATGAAGGGAAGTTTCTGAATAATCCTTGTACTGAAAATCAGCAAGAAGAATTCCCTACTCAGCCCTAATGGGAGATCTGGCTGATCTTGTTACTAGAATAGACCCTCGTCTTAGGTCTTAGATTTGCAATAGCAATGATTCAATCAAATGGTTATCAACAAAATGTATAAATACACCAACCAAAGAGTATTCTCTGCAACCCAGCAGAGAGATCTTCATGATCTTCAAGGAGATTTCATCACTCATCTTAATAAATTAGTGGGAATATCTTCCCTTCTTTAAGATATGGTCCTAGAAAAAGAGCAAAGGGCTCATCTTTTAACCTTAAGGTGATTAGGCTCTCCTAGTCATACCCTTTTAAATATTTAGAGTCAATGTTTTCCTGTTGTCTCGGGAATGCAAAGTAAATATGCTATGATAAAGGCTATGGAATGAAGACATTGAGCTTCCTAATATTTTAAATATTTATGGTCAGTCAGTCCTTTCTTGCTGTCTTGAGAATGCAAAGCAAATATGCTATGGTAAATGTTATGGAATGAGGAAATTGAGCTTCCTAACTAATTAGATACATATCTGTCAATATTTTTCCCCTTACCCATTCTTCTTCCCTTTCTCTGTTCTTAGTTAATGTGGATAATAATCTTTTGTGAATTGACTGGATTCTGATTACCATCTCCATCTCCACTACTCTTTAAGCAATGTAGTTGGGAAACAATGATAATATAAAATGTCTATTTCTATTGCAGGCCTTGGGCTTTTTGCTATGGATAGTCTGCTGGGCAGATCTATTCTACTCTTTCTGGGAAAGAAGTCAGAGCATTTATCGGGCTCCTGTGTTTCTAGTCAGCCCTACACTCTTGGGCATAACAATGGCAAGTATGAACTATCTTGTGTTGTTCCTTGTTGGGTAAGAAACATGATTTTAAGAGAAAAAAGGAATTTTTTTCTGGCTTGAATAACAAATGCTGCCTCTTAGTTTTTTTGTATCTTACTCTCTCAGTCTAGGTCCTTCTTATCCTATTCATTTTGAGCCGTTATTGAATATCCACTCTTGGCATAATTGCCTAGATGTTACTGGAATTCCTCTTACTGTGGGGAAAGGACCAGAAATGGCTGAGAATTGGGCAAATCTGTCAGACATAGACTAATTTCATCCTTTCACATAAAACCTCTAAATGTGTATTAGGGTAGTGGGAAAGTCCTATTTTTAATTCTGTAACCATTATATTCTCCCTGAACTCAGAGGAACCCGATTAGATTTATTGCCAAGGATAGTTGAGCATATTCTCAGTGGTTGGTAGGAGTAACTTGCAGTTTTAGATTGGAATAACAGAAATCTATTACCATCTCCTGGGAACTACTTAATATCCTAGAATCTTGGGGCTTTACCTAGCCTGCTTCATAGGAATCATTCTGCCACATGACAGTGACCCCATGCAACTCATGAACTGCCTTCAAAACATCCTCCATGGCATTTAAATGGTTTGTATTGGTGCCTTCATTCCAGTTGCTCTATTATTCTTGGTGCTAAACTTTGGGGTAGCAAGTTGGTTTTTGAATATGAGTATTTGAATTCTTGAAGTTGATGGGTGACAAGTCATTATGACAGGGGCATTTCTTATTTTCAAGTCATACTATATTGGCATATTTGGATGCTGTGTATATCTCCCCAGTAACAAACTTAGAGCAAATAAGTTTGTGGTTTGTGGAAGACCTATGGCACTGAGGTGGAATAGCAATCATAATAGCTATGATAAATAACAGCATTTATTTCGTGCTTTCAGGTTTGCAAAATGATTTACAAATACTGTACTACTTGATCCTCATCCCAGGACATGAGGCTCCTCATTATATTTTATTATTTATTATCTCCATTTTATAGATGAGAAAGCTGAGACAAATTGAAATTAAATGTTTTGTTCAAGGACATAGAGCTAGTTTAATGTCTGAGGAAGGATTCAAACTTGAGTCTTTCAGACTTCAAGTCAGATGCTCTTTTTACTGAGCCATCTAGATGGAATTCTGAGTTTTCATGCTAAAAGTTGCCTTTTGAAAAGAGAAAATGACTTTATAATAGAATTGCAATTCATCATGAGCACTAATATTTGCATGGTCACAGAATTGTAGAGTTGGAAGAAACTTTAGAAATGATCTAGTCTTACCCTTTTATTTTATAGAGAAGGAAATGTACTTTATAGCAACATTCACTCAGCACTTTGGATTTGCAAAGCTTTTTATATACATTATCTCATTTAATTCCCATTGCTTCATAGGGTTATTATGAAGATCAGATAAGACAAACATTTGTATACATACACAAATTTACATTTGCATAAAGCCCTTTGCAAACTCAAAAGTCTTCTTGTCATTATGATATTTATATTCTTATCATTGTTATGTTGTTTTTAGGTCTTATCAATATTATTGATAAGATTATTGATACCTTGCTTTTGGCCATGAATTAGAATTTTACATATTTAACTACAAGACCTATTGTATTCCCTAATTCCCTAATAAATACTCTTGATGATATTTTTTCATCTAACTTTTGGGAAATAGTTTGAAGACTTAAAAAAAATGCTTAACATAGAAAATATTGAACCTTTGTTCACTTTTTAAAAAATACTGATAAATGTCATTTTAACAAAACAAAGTATGATTCCCTCAAAAGAATTAAGCAAAATGAAGCTTAACGCTCATCATTGTTTATCAATAGGCAGTGACAGGTAAACTAAGTACTGGGTATACAAAGAAATGTTAAAAGTTGAGAGATGGATTTTTATGTTGAAGAAACCACCATAAGACCAGTATGTCTGAATTTCCATTCAGATCAATTTCTCAGGCTAAAGTGCTACAGACTGGCCAAAGGATAATCAACTCTTTGCTGCAGACCACTCTTTCTTGTGTAGTGTCCATTCTGTGGCTTACTAGTAGGGGACTATGAGCTGAGGAGGTAGAAAAATCCAAATTAGAAGAGAAGGTAGAATCTTTTTTTTTTTTTTTTAATAGTTTGTAGAGTTTTTTTTTTTTCTTTTTAAGAAATAAAGATGTTCAGTAGTCATAGTTTTGTTTACTAATAAAAATGCATTGTTGATAAACAGTTAGGAAATATTGGTGGCCAGAGTGGAACCTGTTTTAATTATCTTAGATTGTTAAGCACTCAGACTCTTTTTGGGTCTGACAAACATATCATCTTCCTAATAATTTTCTTTCTATGTTTGTGTCTATTTTGTGTTCATTTCTTTTCCAGTTGCTAGCTACCTTTTTAATTCAATGTGAGAGAAAGAAAGGGGTCCAGTCCTCAGGGGTCATGCTCATTTTTTGGCTCCTCACCCTGTTATGTGCTGGCATTGTCTTTCGATCCAAAGTCCTGCATGCCTTAAGAGAGGTAAATAGTTTCTTCGTCCCTTCCTTTCCTTGAGGGTTGTCCCATTCATGAAAGGCACCAGACTTTCATGTTCTTATTATTGTATTGACTGTGGATCTGAATAGTTTTAATAAGCATCATTCGCCCTCTGAGAGTAAGGATTTGGTAAACAAAAAATTGATAAGACTTCCATTTGATAGAGAGTACTTTTAGACCAACAGTTAATTGTAAACAATAAGACAGGCCACCATCCCATTTTCTTTAGCATGGGAGCAAGCAGGAAGGCAACCCTCTCCCCTGGGTAGTAAAAACTTGTCCTAGAATAACCTATGTATGGTAAATTCTTGTTCTGTCTCTGAGATGAGAAAATGTGTTTACATGTTTCCAAGTGTGTGCTCTTTTAAAGCCCAAGGGTTTAAAAAAAAAAATAGTCCTTTAAAAATGCTTAAAGTGGAAAGGACTAAACCTCAACTCATTTTAAAGAAATTACTATTAAATAAATAATAATAATGTAAATAACAAATAAAGCGAAGTATAGTCCTTAAAGCATTAAGCAGAAATATCTCTCTGAAGTTATTTATAATTTTGAGAATTTGGAAAATGGACTTACAATTATTTTGCTTTAGGGATTACCCATTATGGAATTCCTTCTGTCAAAACAGATTAAATCCTGTTCTGCAAATTAGAGAACTATCTAGGACCCTGAGAAATTAAAAGACTTGCCTAAGGTAACATAGCCAGTATGGATTGGAACTGGGACTTGAATATAAGTTTTCCTGGCTAGTTTTCAATCCATTGTATCACACTGTATTTTTATGAGGAGTTTTCCTTATTTCTTCGAATAGACCCACATTACAGAGCAGAATTCTTTATATAGTTACCAAACTTTAAATTTCTGTTTTTTACCTGGCAGACCCTTTTTGTGCTGATAAAAGGAGTAGATTAAATAGAATATATCTTATGGAGTGGCTAGATGCCACTGGAAGGACTTTATTTTCCCAAACTGGACATTTTTTGGTTGGGGTTGATAAGATCAGAGTTGGTATGTTCCAGGTTCTATTCTTACCTATATATTATCCCACCCCCATTTTTAAAGCACCCTCAGAGAAGAAGTTCTGAAAGTTGAATGTGTTTTACCTTTTCTCCTCTTGTGTTCAGAGTGATAGAGTTGATATATTTCGCGATGTCACTTTCTACATTTACTTCATCCTGGTACTGATTCAGTTGATACTGTCCTGCTTCTCAGACCAGTCACCTCTCTTCTCAGAAACTATCAACGATCCTGTAAGTATGAAGAAAAAGGTCTGTGTGTGTGTGTGTGTGTGTGTGTGTGTGTGTGTGTGTGTAAGAAGAAAAAGGAAAGTATGTGTGGGGGGTGGGGAGAAGGAGCCTGAAGATGATCATGTCATTAGGGTCAGGATATCATGATTTCCATGACAGTAGTTTGGATTGAGGCAGGAAAGACAATGCACTATCTTCTCTCCCTTCTGTGGACTGAAGGGGAACTACATTTTCCTGTACATGAAGAAGCATTATTTGTGACCAGCCAATGAGATTTTGTTGTGAGAACAGTTTTCTGGCTGCTGAAATGCACTTGGGCTTGACTGGGGTTGTTCTGGGCCTGAGCCATTGGTTTTGTGTAGAATTGATCATTCTAATGTGTGGCCAATTTAAATGGGAGGAAGAAAGATTCTTTGAGAATTTTTTTTAAAAAGAAATACTTCAACTAAGATATCATGAGGGAGGAGGGACCTGGAAATTCTTGTTTTCAGAACTCCAGCCTGGAGATTTGCTTCTTCTGAGGAAATGAGCCCTTAGAGAGTTTATTTAGCAGAGAGCATGTGTGTATGAGTGTGTGTGTGTGTGTGTGTGTGTGTGTGTGTGTGTGTGTGTGTATGTGTTTTGATTGTTTCCATTATCACTTTAGAGATCTAGAAGCACATATGTGCTGGGTAATGAATCATCTATCACCTTGCGAATAATTAAAGTCTTTATATGTGACAAATACACTGATAAGATAAAAATATATGTTGTTTACAAGCAATAAGTTTTTGATTAATGAAGAAGTGATGGTGGGTGGTGGGAAGAGAAGCAGAACTTGAAATTTCATTCTCTGACTGGGTACTTTTAGGATAAATCATTTTCTCTTGGCCAACAAATTCAGGAAAACTGAAGAGGGAATGGGATTTTCTGAGAGCTGACACTATTGAGGATTAAGATAAGAGAATTCTCTTGTTCCTCTTGAGTGCAGTGACAGGATATAAAGTAGAATTCATGTTGTTTTTTTCATTCTTTTCTCTTCTCCTCTCCTTCCACTCTCCATTGCTTTTGTGATATTATTTTGAAAGAATAAGGTTCTCAGTGCCAAGCCCTGGCCAACAGAGACCAGAATGTGCAGAACTGGGGAATGTTCCCACTTCATCTCTTTTCTAGGTCAGTAAAATAGTTTTTTGGGGAATTTGATTGGTATAGCACTAAATAAATAGCTGTTTAGGGACAGCTAGGTGGTGCAGTGGATAAAGTACCAACCTTGAAATTAGGAGGGCCTGATTTCAAATCTGGCCTCAGACACTTAACATTTCCTAGCTGTGCGACCTCGGACAAGTCACTTAGCCCAATTGCGTCAGAGGAAAAATAAAGAAAAATAAATAAACAAATTAGTTTAGGTATTATTGTCATCTTTATTAAATTTGTTCGATCTATCCAAGAGTACTTGATATTTTTCCAATTGCTTAGATCTGACTTTATTTGTGTGGAGAGTGTTTTGTAGTTTTGCTCATATAGTTTTTGACCCTTTCTTGGCAGATAGATTCCCAAATATTTTATCCTATTGACAGTTATTTTAAGTGGAATTTCTCTTTGTATTTCTTGCTGTTGGATTTTGTTGGTGATGTATAAAAATACTGATGATTTATGTGGATTTATTTTGTATCCTGCAATTTTGCTAAAGTTGTGGATTACTTCTAATGTTTTTTAGTTATTCTCTAGGGTTCTCTATACCATCATGTCATCTGTAAAGAATGATAATTTGGTTTCCTCATTACCTACTCTAATTCCTTTAATCTCTTTTTATTCTCCTATTGCCAGTGCTAGTATTTCTAATACAATATTGATTAGTAATGGTGATAGTGGGCAACCTTGTTTCACCCTTGATCTTATTGGGAATGGTTCCAGTTTTTCCTCATTACATATGATGCTTACTGATGGTTTTAAAATAGAGGCTACTGACTGTTTTAAGGAAAAGTCCATTTATTCCTATGCTCTCTAGTGTTTTTAATAGGAATGAGTGTTGGATTTTATCAAATACTCTTTCTGCATCAATTGAGATAATCATATGATTTTTGTTAATTTGATTATTGATATAGTCAGTTATACTAATAGTTTTCCTAATATTGAACCAGCCCTGCATTCCTGGTATAAATTCTACTTGGTTATGGTATATTATCCTAAGGATGCTTTTTCGTAATCTCTTTGCTAATATTTTATTTAAGATTTTTGCATCAGTATTCATTAGGGAGATTGGTCTACAATTTTTTCCCTCTGTTTTCATCCTATTTGATTTAGGTATCAGTACCACGTCTATGTTATAAAAGGGATTTGGTAGGAATCCTTAATTCTCTCTTTTTTTTTTTTTTCAAATACTTTCTATATTATTGGAGTTAGTTGTTCTTTAAATGTTTGGTAGAATTCACATGTAAATCCATCCCGCCTGGGGATTTTTTCTTAGGGAGTTGATTAATAGCTTGTTCTGTTTCTAAAATGGGACTATTTAAGTAATTTATTTCCTCTTCTGTTAATCTGGGAAATCTATATTTTTGTAGATATTCTTCCATTTCACTTATGTTGTCAAATTTATTGGCATAAAGTTGGGCAAAGTAACTCCTAATTATTGCTCTGATTTCCTCTTCCTTGGTGGAAAGTTCTCCCTTTTCATTTTTGAGACTAACAATTTGATTTTCCTCTTTCCTTTTTGTAATCAAATTAACTAAAGGTTTATCTATTTTGTTGTTTTATTCATAAAACCAACTTTTAATTTTATTAATTAATTCAATATATATTTTTTTTTTTTTTACACTTTCAATTTTATTGATTTCTTTTATTTTTAGAATTTCAAGTTTGGTATTTGATTGGGGGGGTTTAATTTGTTCTTTTTCTAGCTTTTTTAGTTGCAAGTCCAGTTAATCTTATCTTTCTCTATTTTATGCAATTTAAGCATCTAGAGATATATAATTTCCCATATTATTGCTTTGGCTACATCCCACAAATTTTGGTCTCATTATTGTCATTCTCTTGGATGAAATTATTGATTGTGTCTATGATTTGCTGTTTCACCTATTCATTATTTAGAAGGGATTATTTAGTTTCCAATTACTTTTTGGTCTATTTTCTTCTGGCTTTTTATTGAGTGTAATTTTTATTGCATTGTGATCTGAAAAAAATGCATTTACTATTTCTGCCTTTCTGCAGTTGATTTTGGAGTCTTTATGTCCTAATATATGGTCAGTTTTCGTATAAGTTCCATGAACTGCTGAGAAGGAAGTGTACTCCTTTCTGCCTCCATTTGATTTTCTCCAAAGATCTATCATACCTACCTTTTCTAGTATTCTATTTACCTCCTTAACTTCTTTCTTATTTATTTTGTGGTTTGATTTATCTAGTTCTGAGAGTGCAAGGTTGAGATCTCCCACTATTATGGTTTTGCTGTCTATTTCTTCTTGCAACTCTCTTAACTTCTCCTTTAGGAAGTTAGATGCTATACCACTTGGTGCATATATGTTTAGTATTGATATTGCTTCATTGTCTCTGCTACCCTTTAGCAAGATAGTTTCCTTCCTTATCTCTTTTAATTAGATCAATTTTTGCTTTTGCTTGATCTGAGATAAGGATGGCTACCCCTGCTTTTTTTTTTTTTTTTTTTTTTACTTTACCTAAAGCATAATAGATTCTGCTCCAGCTTTTTACTTTTACTCTATATGTATTGCTCTGCTTTAAATGTGTTTTTTGTAAACAATATATTTTGGGATTCTATCTGCTATCTGCTTACGCTTTATGGGAGAGTTCACCCCATTTCACATTTGTGGTTAAAACTACTAATTCTATATTTCCTGCCATCTTAATTAATTTCGAATTATACTTTTCTCTTTCCTTTTCCCCTTTCCCTCCTTCTTACTATTTTACTTATGAGCACTACTTGCCTCAAGCAATCCTTCCCCTTTATGGAACCTCCCAATTTCTTATAACTTTCTCCTACTATTTCTTTTTTCCCTTCTATTTAGCCTACCCCTTCCCTTTTCCTCTTTCCCCGCTTGCTTTTTTATAATATGAAAGAAGTTTCTTGGTGAAACCAAACATGTCTAATATTTTCTCTTTGAGCCAAATCTGATGAGAGTAAGATTCACACAATGTTCATCACTTCTTTCCCTCAGTTATAACAGGTTTTCTTTGCCTCTTCCTGAGATGTAATTTCCCTCATTTTATTTTCACTTTCCCCTTTTTTCTGGTACACTCCTCTCTATTTTAAAGAGACTTCTAGAAATTTTCAGCTAGACCATGGTAGATAACCTTATACCTGGAGTGCTAGTGGCAGGTTGCTGAGGAAAATGGGTGAAGAGTGGGACTTGGAAAGGGAAAGTTCCATTATTTCTAGAAATAGAAGAAATAAACTCCAAACCCCGTTGTAGCCCTCTGCTGGTGCCAGTCTTGTCTTCACAGAAGATTTTGCTCAAGGTAGTGTTGAAATTGGCTTTAGACAACATCTAACAGGTTTGACAGTTTTCATAGAGATGGTAGAAATTACTGTTCTTTGCTTTACTTAATTCACTGATATCAGCCAAGTTAGCAAATATTTGTGTAGGCTGGTAAATTCTTGGTATTTAACTACATAGCTAGCTGAGCATATACTATTTAGATCAACAAGATCTATTCAGTTGGATAGATTTTCCCCCATATGGTTTTCCTTTTTTGAATGGTATTTTTGCTATTAAGACCATTTCAGTTGCTTTAAAAATTTTTTATTAAGTACTTGCTATTTAAAAAGCAAGTCCACATAGTTCATCTGCCATCTATTAAAAACATTGTCTTGTATTATGAAGTATCCTTTCATATTAATTTGTCTCATTTCCTTCTCTAGGTTGTGAGCTCCATAAGGACAGGGACTAGATCCTATTTAATATCTTTCATATGCTTTATTTATTATTATTATTATTGAGAATAGTAATAATGATAACAATAGTTGACCTTTATACAGTGCTTCCTGGTTTGTAATGTGCTTTGTACACTTTATTTCATTTGATCTTCACAGCAATGCTGTGAAGCAAGTATTACAGGTGTTGTTATCTCCATTATACTGGTGAGGAAACCGAGATTTATAGCGGTTAAGTGACTCACTCTTTTTTACATAACTTGTAAGGCAAGATTTGAATCCAGATCTGTCCTGACTCTTCCCACAATGCTACCTTGCCGCTAATAGTACTGAATAGGTTTCCCGTAGGTTCTTATTAAAAGCTATTGCTCAATGTGAGTATGTACCCCTGCTTCATTTTATCTCTCTGTATCCCTGATTCACCCTCTTTTTTGGAAATTATGGAATTTTATTTGTTTTGAAACAACATAGACCCAAGATTTTTCAGCATCTGTGTGGTTTGTAAACATATTTGTTTGTTCTCATACCTCCTAGGGACAGATTATAGATAGTGAAGCGAAGGCTAAAGTGAAGGCTAAAGCTTCATTTCTGGATCCAAAGCTTCATTTCTGGATCCAGAGCAAACATTTTGTACCTATCAAGTGAAGAGGAATCCTTCCTAAATTGTGCTCCAGTCCTTCCTTACAACAGGCCTACATGTGCAGATACAGTATTCAGTCAGTAGAGGAGAGATTATAGAGCCACAAACAAGAATTCTAGTCTTGTTTGTTATGTGTTGTAACAAATTATTCAACCCCACTTGGACTTCATTTTTTCCTTAGCAAAACAAAGGGATTAAATTAGATACTTTTTATTAAACTGCTATCTGTGCTCTCTGGCTAGGAAATTTAAATAAGACATGCATTTTGCCCTCCTGGGGTAAAGGGTTAAGACAATTTTTGCTTGGCCTTTCTGACTCAAGTCTTTCCTTGTTCTAACTCATTCTTCACTTAGTTGCCAAACTGATTTTCCTAAAGTGCAAATCTGACTGTGTTAACTTTCTATTAACTACTGTGATTCCCTATTACCATCAGGATCAAATACAACAGCTTCTGTTTGGTTTTTGTGAAGCCCTTTGCAAACTGGTTCCAGTCTACTTTTCCAGTCTTATACTTTACTTCCCTTTGGAAATTCTTCGAAATGATACCTTTGGCATATTTGCTAGTCCTCAGATGAGATAGTCTCTCTCCTTGCTCTGTCTTACCAAAAGTAGCTTGCATCTAGAACTGTCTCTCGCCTCACTTCTGTCCTGTGGGGGGTTTCTCTAGCCTCCTTTAAGACAAAGCTTGAACCTCATCTTTGGCAAGAGGCTTTTTCTAGTGCCCCCTGGCTACTAGTGCCTTCCCTCTTAGTGCCTTCTATTACTGTAAGTAAAAAAGAAACTAGTTTTTTTTTTTTCAAATTGTCTTATCTATTAATATGTGAGCTGTTTAAAAGCAAAGACAGTGATTTTGTCTATCTTTGTATCTGTAAGGTGCCTAGCATAGGACTTGATAGATTAAGTGCTTAAAAAATGCTTGCTGACTGATTTATAGATTGCATTGTACAATAAACACAATGGAAAATTGCAACCTAAATACTTTCCGAGGTCTTGAGTAGAAAGGTTATTTCTGATCAAGAATACTTTATTGAATACCATAACTGAATTGTGCTTTTAAGGATGGACAAGATTTGACAAATATAAAGGAAATTATAGGTATAAGATACAGCTTGAAAAGCAGACAACAGAATATTATTACTTGGGGAAGTGAATAGTCCTCTTTTGATGGAGTAAAATGTACAGAAGAATAAAATGCAATCGTAGTCTAGAATAAAAAAGGCTAGTTGATTAGGGAGAGCTTTGAACATGAGACAAAGCAAATTTGAACTTTGTAAGCAGTAATTATTTTTGAGGAGTAAGATTTATGTATAGAAATAGATCATTCTGGCTGTGATATAAAGCATAATTTGAAGTGGAAGAAAGTGAAGATAGAAAGACTTTTTCAATGTTATTGAATAATCTAGATAGGTAATGATGAGAGTTTATATGAAGGTAGTGACTCCTAAGGGAGTAAGAAGGAAGATATAGGGATATTCATATAAGAGAAATTGTGGAAATAAAATCAACAAACCTTGATAATTGAGCTCATTTAAGGTGTAAAGGTGAGGGAAGAGTTAAAGGACTCAAATTTTGGAATCTGGATAAATGGTGATATCACCAACAAGAATAGTTAATTCTTTCATCAAAATCCTCTTCCTGATCTGAGATCTAGGGAATGTGATTCTGTTTGCTCTGGCTCTTTAATGAATCTCACACCCTTGTGATGAAGACATTTTTTCTGGTATTATTTTTCTTTCTTCAAACTTTCTCTTTGGCCAGCCAGGAACTTTACTTGGCCCAGTCTTTTTCATAATTTGGGGCTCTCTTAGGTTAGGCAGATTCTAAGCCTAAATCTAAACAGAAAGTAGGAACCCGAGATCCCTGGGAAGTTTTAATTTCTATTGATAGTTTGTAGGTTTCCTAGTTCCTTGAGTCTAAGAGATTAGAAAAAAGAGGAAGAGATGTTTGCTAAATGTCTTTAGTTGTGTTTAACATTGCTAGTCTGTTCAAAATAACATGTAAGATTTTGTAATGAGACTTCATTTCTTTGAACTCAGTTCACTTTTGGGTAAGGGATAGGAATAATGGAGAGTAATAGCAGAAAAAAAACTGAATTTACATTAACTTGAGTATCCAAGTCCATAGAGGGTGTTATGATTTTTTCTTTTTTTGGCTTAAAGACTTCTTATCTATTATATTTGTCTTGTCATACATATTTGACCAGCAGACTGGTACTGATCCGAGGCTGTCTAACTACACATGTCTTGGAGGGTTTTGTTTTTTTTAAAGAATTGACTTGCTTTGATCCCTAGCACCTAATATATTGCCTGGTATACAATAGGAATTTAATAAATGTTTGTTGATTGATTGATGGATTGGTTTCCAATTCAAAAAAAGTGCATCTCCATAGTTATGCTATTTTTGTTTTCCTTAAACTACACTTCAAATAGCCTCCTCAGTCCTTAACTAAATATCTAGCTTAAAGAATCACAAATAGTACTAGGGTTAGAAAAAGAAGAAATTGTTCCTAGGCTTATGAAAGTAGAATCAGAAAAAAATCTCAGAGCGATTAAATTACTTGCATAAAATTTCTTGGTTAGCTAATAAATAAAGTACTTCGATTTGTCCCATTTCTTTTATTTCTTAATTTATTAGTCTTCCCCCAATACCATGCTTGTGGGATCTTGGACAAGTCACTTAACTTAGTCTGACCTTAGTTTCCTCATCTGTAAAGTGAAGTAGAAGATCATCTAGATTGTCTTTTAACATTCATTTCCTTCATAGCTTTAATATTCTCTGATTCTATATGTTTGGAACCTTTAAATTCTAATATGGCTGGCCTCTTAGAACCAGTGTAATGTACCTGATTTTGAAGCCAGGAACTGGGTTCAGGTGTGGCATCTGGATAAGTTCCTTAATTCCTCAGTGCTCTAGTCTACACCCTAAACATATAATTTGCAGAAAAAGTCCCAGTGTGTACTGGCAGAGGATGCTTCCTTCCCCAGAACTTCCCTCTAAAAGTGGAACCATAGCTCCAATCCCTATTCTCTGGGGCTGACCTCAGAGATTAAAGGGTCTAGAACACCTGTACTATAGAGGATTTCCATTTCAGTTGGTGGGCTAACAGTGTTGGAAAGCAGTCACCAAATGTGTAGGCAGAGAAGATTATGTATTGAGGATTCACTGAGGTCATATAGAGAAACAGGAAGAAAATGTGACCTTTCCTGAATGGGTCCCTAAATTCTATAACTGAAAGAGTGAGTTTAGCCAGTATAGATGGGTTAACATAAAAGGTGTTACTCCTCCTTTCTCCCAAAATCCAATAAAATGGTGATTTTGTTTATTCACTAGATACTAAAGATGGAGCCTATTCTTTTGAGGAGGGAAACCCCCTCCCCCAGAAAGTAAAGGGAACATGGAATTATATCTGGTAGTCTGGCTGTATAGACAGTTTGACTCTCCTTAATCCCTTTTCACTTCCTTTTTAAGAGAGGAGTCAGGAAAATCTTAAAGGCACTATTGGCTCAGGGCTTCTTATACCCAGCACAGAGTCTCTGAGACTACATTCTCTTCTGTGGCTAATTTTATGCTTAGCCACAGGCTTAGTGATTGTCCTTCGGAGTGAGTCCCTCAGAGAGCTCTTGAGTCACAGTGGCCTTAATGTAGGATGCCTAGCATTCTTATCTGTAACAGTCAGATGTCCCTCTCCTCCCTCCGCTGGCCCTTTGCTGTACCCTGGAAACTGATTACAGATTTCTTAGGTCAATGTGACAACTTACTAAAGACTGACCAAACTTTTCTTTTTACTCTCCCTCTCTTCTGCTCCATTCCCCCTAACCTTCCTCCCTGTGTTTATCTGCTATACCTCACTATCAGGGTATGTTGGTTGTATCTGTCAAAGAATACAACTGTGGACATAGGCCTTTGAAGTGCATTTATTTGGAGGAATGGAAGAGGTAGAGGCCAAATAGGTTTATTTAGAAAAGTCCTATAAAATCTTGTTAATTTGGGGTAGGCTTCTGCCCCAAATTGGCAAAGTATCCAAACTATAGACTATCCTAGAAGCAAAAATGATTTCTTTTATTGCTATTATAACTGATATTCATCTAATGTATTAACATTTATAAAGTATCTTCTTTCCATGTATTAGCTTATTTGAGCCTCAAAAAAACCCTATGAAATAGGTTCTATAATTATTATTCCCATTTTACAGATGAGGAAACTTAAGACCCATAGTAGTTTAGTCAGTCAGCAGGCATTTATTAATTTCCTACTTTGTTTTAGAGACTGAAGATATTAAGGGGGAAAAAAAAAGAAATAGTCCCTGTCCTTAGGAGAGAGAGCAAGTATGTTTTTTAAGCATATGCAAAATTAGTATAATTTCAAGGGGGAAGATACTAGCAGCAGTATGGAGAGGAGGTGGTGAACTCAGGCAATATCTCGTGTAGAATAACACCTCATTAATTGAGCTTTCAAAAAAATTAGAAATCTAAAAAAATGAAATTCAGTAAGAACTGTTTCCTAGGAATGCTCATCATAGTCCTACCGCTACTACACAGATGGAGATTAAAACCTAGGTCTTCAGTACAATGTCCAGCCTTCTGGATCATCACCAGTAGTAATAGCTTGTGTTTATATATTACTTTAAGGTCTATGAAGTACTTTCTTTGCAACAATTCTAAGAGGCAGATAGTATGAAGTACAATTTTCCCCCATTTTTAGAGAATGAAGCAACCTCAGAGAGGCTATTTAATTGCCCATGTTAGAATATCTTGTAAAGTGTTGAAGCCATAATTGGAATTTAGATCTCTCCAATTCCAGGTTCTGTACCTAGAGATGTGTAAGGCCATTGATATATTTTAAATTTAAATTAAAATATACATTTCACATACATGCATGTATTAATGCTTAAAATTATTTTAAGACTTTTGGCATATAAATACACATCCACACCTGCCATAAATGAACTTTAGAGATCATTTAATTCCACATTTTACCACTAAAGAAACTTAGACCCAGATATATTCAATAGTGTTTTATTTTTCCAAATATATGTAAACATAATTTTCAAAATTCATTTTGTAAGACTTTGTGTTGTAGATTTTTCTTCCTCCCTCCCTTATCTCCCTTCTCCTTGAGACGACATGCAATCTAATATAGGTTAAATATGTGCAGTCCTTTTACTTATATTTCTATATTTGTCATTTGTGTAAACAAAATCACACAAAAGGGAAAAACCACAAGAAAGAAAAAGCAATCAAACAACAAAAAAGTGAAAATACTGTATTTCAATCCATATTTAGACTCCATCTTAAATGCAGATGGCATTTTTCAAGTATGTAGGAATTGTATAGGATCACCGCATTGCTGAGAAGAGTCAAGTCCATCCATTGATCATCATATAATCTTGCTGTTATTATGTAGAATGATCTCCTGGTTCTGCTCACTTTGCTGAGCATCAGTTCATGTCTTTCCAGGTTTTTCTGAAGTTAGCCTACTCATCATTTTTTATAGAACAGTAGCATTACATTCATATACCATAGTTTATTCAGCTACTCCCCAGTTGATAGGCTTCTACTCAATTTCCAATTCCTTATCACTACAAAAAGATGTTACAAAAATTTTTGCACATATGTAGACTTTCCTATGCATGGTTCCTTAACTGATTAGTAGCAAACACAGGACAGCCACCTATCCTTATCTCCCTGTCTAGAGCATTTTTACATTATTCCCTTCTCCTTCTTTGGCTTCAAGCCTGGTCATATTTTTTTTTTTCATTTTCTTTGAAGAGAAATTCCATTTAAAATAACTGTCAATAGGATAAAATATTTGGGAATCTATCTGCCAAGGAAAAGTCAGAAACTATATAAGCAAAACTACAAAACACTTTCTACACAAATAATCTAGAGGTTAAATTTGGCTCTTCAATTTTTAAAATTCAGAGAATATCAATTTATATGCTATTTGTTGTTTCTATCCTCATCTACCTGATGTGTCTTTAAAAAAAATTATAAGGATCCAACTATAAATTAATTCTGCCTTTTAAATTATCAGGATAGATTAAAAATGGGAAAATGATTTATCATTATCAATTAATTTATGTGTAAAATCCAATTAATCCTTAATTAATTAAAGCTAATTCAGTTTTGAGAACTTATTACTTAAATGTAATACTAATACTTAAAACTAAAACTCAATGCCTGAATTTTCATGATAGATAAATTTTAGAAGTTGATCATATACATCTATTTATAGTTCGTAGAGAAAACAGTCTAATCGTGTTGCTTTTTCAAATTTACTGTTCCATTCAATTAAAAAACTTACACATTACATCTTTGATTCTAATCATTTCCCCCTTTGGAGAATATCATCCCTGTGTTATAATTTGACTACAAAAATAGGCTAAAATTATGAGATGTTCATACCTTCATCCTATTATAGTATCAATCTGTAATTTAATAGATTTAATATTATATGTACAAAACTTCTTGATTATAGCAACTTGATATAAAAAGAAAAATAGGGACAGTTATATTATAATATAGGGAAAACTCCTTTAGCTCTGTTAGGAAAAAAAAAAATTCCTTTATCTCTGTTTTATTCCAGCATGATTCATATCTAACAACCATTCATGTAGTCAGAGTGTTAAAATCAAGACTTAAGATTATCATGGTGAGAAATTTTTCCTTTTCAAGAAAATAGAGTAGTGGTAAAATAGAATCAGGAGGATCCTACCTAGGCTGTGTCCTAAGTTGTCCCCAGAACTTTTCCTAGGTATGGACATCCACCTTTAAGCAGTACTACAGCCTATGCTGTTTTCTACTATTGGCTTTATGACAATTCTCTTTGTAAACAAAGCTCAAAACAATAAAATTTTCATAATAACCAAGAATTTTCAAATGAAAATTCACTATTAAAGTAAACATTATTTACTATATATACTATATATTATTATTATGTTACTTGCCTTATAACAAAATATTTAGCAATCTCCTCACTAGATATTTTTTAAAATACCAAATATCCAATTTTCTTTCATATCCTTTTAAAAGCCAATTTATAATCAAATAGCATCTAAATTTATGATTTAATTTTTATTTTAATTTATTACCTAATAGCATCTAAATTAAAAGAGAAATTTTATCAAACAGCATTTCTGGTTTATAATGGCCTCTCAAATTTTATAATATAGATTTAGAAATATGCTATAACTTAGAAATACAATAACACAATAAATTTCAGATGACATCAGTTACACTTCCAAAATTGGAAGTCAAAATAATACAAAATTAAGTGCTGAGAACTGTCTTTACATGTAATTGGAAAAAAAATATTAAATGCGGAAAAACACTGATTTAACCTAGCATGTTAAGCTCTGCTTCTCAAGCAGGGGAGATTTTCTTTGGAGTCAGACTCTACTTGCTTAGCAAGTTCACTAATCTCACTCCTGCTTTATTATTGAACTCACTTTTAATTGAGGCCACCATTTCTTTGTGAAGAAAACTCTTGGGACCTTTTTCTTGACCTGGGAATAACTCACTCTGGTAAGGCTTTTTTGGTGGGTGGTTGGGGTAAAAGGAGCACATGGAAAATTGATTTAATTGCATGATTTAGGTTAGTTTGATTTTTTTTTTTTTTTTATTTGTACAAGTCTGGTAAAATTTGTAAAATTAAATAACTTTCTGGGTTTTTTAATTGCTTTATGCCTCTGGTTTGTGTGCCTCTGTGAAATGGTTGAAATTAGTGTTTTAAGTGCGTGCTTTGTTTATATATGTCTTGTTCTTTTGTCTGTGTTGTGGCAGGGCAAAAGCAAATGCTGGCCCTGAGGACCTAACTGCAGACTCTGCTGGGGCTCAGGCCACTTGCAGCTACTGGGCAGGGTAGACAAAATATACTAAGTTGCCTTACAATTCTCTTAACACCTGTATTTAGGAGAGGGTCTCTGAACTAGGGAGGAGGGTTAACAAGAGGTGACTCTACAATACAAACTGCTTACCTATTTTTTTCTCTACTCTTCATTCTGTGCAAAGTACTAAACTATTTTTCTTCATTTCCCTAGAGCAATAAAATTATTCTTGCTGTTTGCTTTTAAAAAACTTTTAAGGGGGCAGTTAGTTGATGTAGTGGATAGAGCACCAGCCCTGAAGTCAGGAGGACCTAAGTGTCCAAATTTGACCTCAGACACTTAACACTTCCTGGCTGTGTGACCCTGGGCAAGTCACTTAACCCCAATTGCCTCAGGGGATAAAAACTTCTAATAAGTTTTAATAAGATTTAATCCTTATTTCTCCTTAAAATAAATCTTACAGAGTGGGTGCCCCAAAACTTACTAAGATAGTTCAGAAGAGAGTGAATTCCTGGACTTAATTCAAAGTCTCAAAAATTCTCTCCAACATTCTTAAAATGATTAATTTCCAAACTCCTTGATAATTAAACCACAATCAGCTTGAATCTGGTAAGATTTTTTAAAAATAGTTTTACAACTTTGATTATCTGACTTTATTTCTGTAATTCCAACTTGGCCAGTAGCTGAAATGACAGAAAAAAAAAGTGTCCTATAAGTTTCTCTTTTCTTATAATCTAATCTTCCACAAAAAGGCTAAAGTGGGAGTTAGACTTGCTAACTGGGACTTCTGCTTCAAGTGTAAAAGCTCATCAATCTTTCCCAGTGTTCTAAATTCTGGCTATAACACTTAGAAGTTTTTCTGGCTGGCTACATTTTAAATCTTTCAAGGCAAAATCTATCTTACAACACAAATATAGATATTTACATCTTACAAAGACAGAGCCAGGGCAAAATAACAAAATAAATACAAACTGTTCAATTAAAGTGCTAATTTCAACCAGTTCAGAGTTACACAAATCAGAAGCATAAGCAGTTAAAAAACTCAGAGACTTATGCAATTTTACAAATGTAGGCATCTACAATTTACAGACGTGTGCAGAAAAAGAAAAAAAATAACTCAGACACGCAACTAAGTCAATTAACTTTATTGAAAAAAAGGGGGAAAAGAAGTTACCAGAATAATTCAGGCAAACCAGGACACGAAAGAGGACCCAAGAGTTTCCTTCACAAAGAAATGGTGAGCCAGAGTTTTTCTTACAAAGAAATGGCAGGTGCAATCAAAGTTGAGTTTGATAATGGAGTAGGAGCAAGAGCAATGAACCTGTCTGGCAAGTTGGGATTGGACTCTGGAGAAAACCGCCATTACACCCCGTCCATTCTACCTGTACTGGAGAACACACAGCCCCACCTCCACATCCACTCCTTGAACTATTACTCCCAACTGAAGTGAACAGAATTTTTTAATACATTCTAAACTGGGACAGTTTCTAACTTTAAAAAGTCCAGAGCTCAACAGAGCAGGCCACAGGCAGGTGTGGAAAATAACTTGCATGCAAGAAAGCTCTCCCCTCCTGAGAAGGAGAATTCAACATGATGGGCTAAGGTCGTGCTTAAATTCATAAGTGGACTGTACTATGCTGTAATCATTCTCTCCCCCCCATTTTATATTAATTAATTTTTTTCCAATTACATGTAAATACAGTTTTCAGCATTTATTTTTGTATGATTTTGAGTTCCAAATTTTTCTCTCTCCTTTCTTCCCCAAGATAGCAAGTAATCCGATATAGGTTATACATGTACAGTCATGTTAAACATATTTCCCAATTAGTCATGTTGTGAAAGAAGAATCAGAACAAAAGGGAAAACCACAAGAAAGGAAAAACAAACAAAAAAGTGAACATAGTATTTTTCCATCTGCATTCAGATTCATAGTTCTTTCTCTGGATGTGGATAGGATTTTTCCAGGTATTTTCACAAGTCTTTTGGAATTGTCTTAGATCATTGCATTGTTGAGAAGAGCTAAGTCGATCATAATTGATCATTGCATAGTATTGCTAATACTATATGCAATATTTTCCTGGTTCTGCTTGCTTCATTCAGCATCAGTTCCTATAGTCTTTTCAGGTTTTTCTGAAACCAGCTTGCTCACGATTTCATTTTTAAATAGTATTTTCCAAATACATGTAAAGATAGTTTTCAACATTAATTTTTGTAAAACTTTGTATTCCAAATTTTCCTCCCTTCCTCTCTTACCTTCTCCCCCCCGCCCCAAGACAACAAGCAATCTGATTTTAGGTTAAATAAGTGCAATTCTTTTAAATATATTTCTATATCTGTCATGTTGTGCAAGAAAAATAACCAAAAAAATCATAAGAAAGAAAAAAACAGACAATAAAAAATGGTGAAATTATTATGCTTCAATCCATGTTCCGTGTCCGTAGTTCTTTCTCTGGATGCAGATGACATTTCCCATTCCACGTCTGTTGGAATTGCCTTGAATCACTTCATTGAAAAGAACCAAGTCTACCATAGATAACCATCATATAATCTTGTTACTGTATATAATATTCTCTTGGTTCTGCTCACTTCGCTCAGCATTAATTCATTAAGTCTTTCCAGGCTTTTCTAAATCAGTTAGCTCATCATTTCTTATAGAATAATATTCCATTACATTAATATATCACAAGTTATTCAGCCATCCCCCAGTTGATAGACACCCACTCAATTTCTAGTTCCTTGCTACAAACATTTTTGCACATGTGGGTCTTTTTTCTCTTTTATCTGCTCATCATTTCTTATAGCAAAATTACATTCCATTCCATTAATATATCATAACTTGTTCAGCAATTCTCCAATTAGTGGGCATTTCCTTAATTTTCAATTCTTTGCTATTATAAAAAGAGCTGCTATAAACATTTTTGTATATGTGGGTCCTTTTGCCTTTTTTATGATCTCTTAGTGATACAGACCTAGTAGTGGTATTGATGGATCAAAGAGTTTTATGGCCCTTTAGGCATAGTTCCAAATTACTCTCCAGAACAGTTGGAACAGTTCACCAAGTGCACCAATAATGCATCAGTGTTCTAATTTTCCCACATCATCTTCAACATTTCTCATTTCCCTTTTCTGATACATTAGGCAATCTGATAGGTGTGAGGTGGCATCTCAGAGTTATTTTAATTTGCATTTTTCCAATCAATAGAGCAATTTTTTTTTTCATATGGCTATGTATAGCTTTAATTTCTTCATCTGAAAACTTCCTGTTGTATCCTTTGACCAATTATCAACGGAGGAATGGTTTGTATTCTTGTAAATTTGACTCATTTCTCTGTATATTTTAGAAATGAGACCTTTATCAGAAACACTGTAAAAACTCTTTCCAATGAAGGAGTCCTACCAAACTCCTTTTATGACACAGCCATGGTACTGATACCTAAAACAGGTCAATCGAAAACTGAGAAAGAAAATTATAGATCAATCTCCTTAATGAATATTGATGCTAAAATCTTAAATAAGATATTAGCAAAAAGACTTCAGAAAATCATCCCCAGGATAATACACTTTGATCAAGTAGGA